>NC_089506.1:53080746-54334496 GCF_036850995.1 Saccopteryx leptura | reverse complement strand
TCCCAGAAAACGCTGATCTTTGGGAAAAGAGGAGGGGGCGGTGGGGGTCGGGGAATCTTCAGGCGGTGGAGCCGAGCTGGAAGGCTCAGGGAGGTAACTAAGATTTAGGGCTCGGGTGATTTCCAGCGAGCCGCAGGAAGTTCCGTGTTGAGAAGTGATGGGCTGCTACAAAAGGCAAAGACGAAGGCTTGAAAGGATTTAATTAACCGTGTCAGGGATAATTACCCCTGGACAGTCCAAATTAGTTTTGCATAATCGCTCAGAACCATATGAATTAACTTATAATATTGCAAAGAGCTCGGGGAATAACAGGAGAGGGATCGTTTTAATTAGTGAATCAGGGTCAAACCAGCAGAACCTATTTCTCACATTTCCAAAACTTTGCATGGTTCTTAAAATATTATTCCGTTGAGGGAAAACAATGACTTTAAAGAGTTGGGTTGCTTATATAGACATGCAGCTCAAGAGATAGTCTCTATCTATGGGGAAGGAGTTTAAAACCAGTTGGATCTTGAGAATTTCTACCTTGGGAGGTTGGGTGGGTGGGGGGGAAATAAAGATCTCCCTTTATTATTATTTTTTTCTGTAATAGTCTTCCTGGTGCCTTATAATCTCTTCTCTAAAATTAATGATTTTTCACTTATGATTTCAAATCTTTTTCCAGTGGAAACTTGTCTAGCTCTGGAAATTCAAGCCTCTCCACTAGAATGTGCTATATTTCTATTTTAATGTCATTAGCATGACAAAATAAAGCCCTAAAGAGGCCAAAAGTTGTACATTGTTGTTAGCTGTACAGCAAATAAAATCTTAAGGTGTAAATAAGGAATATGCCAAAGATATGTTAACAAATTACACTGATTTAAGTGGTGGGGCTCTCCTACTACAAGATAAAGTGGTCAGGCAACTTTCCCCCCTTAAAATGTTACTGGAAACTAATGAAATGCTTTGAACGGTCTGGATGTTTTCAATGGGCTCTGTTCTACTGGTTCATGAATGCCTTTTTTTTTTTTTTCAAGATAATACAACTACTTGGTTTTTTAAAAATCTTCTTTCCTATTCACGATTAAAAATGTGATAAATCAGGTTTTTGGCTTTGAATAACAATGGCTTGATTTAGATTTCCTAGTAAATCTATTCAAAAGTGAAACAAAGGCCGCCTTTGGGGGATACCTTACACTTCACCTGGACCAGGCACGTAAGGGCAATTCAGATAAAAATCTTGTTAGGAACTCAACAAGAAATAGAGGATTTTCTCTTTTCCCTGGTTCAGGCTTTATTTAAACTCTTTGTTCAAAAAAAAATGAACAGAGTGATAGTCAGATTCTAATTTACAGATATAGTTTAGACATCTAATATTAAATTAGAAGGTCACACAAGAAAACCATTTACATATAAACGTTAAAACCAATACTTAAAACTTTTAAAAACTTTATATTACATAAAGCCAAAATGAAACTAAATACATGTTAGCCAACTTCATTCACAAACATTAGTCAAAATATATACATTTAAAAAGAAACACAAAAGCTATCATTGTGGAATGTTTTTCCCTAAAATGTGTTTTATCATAAATTGCAAATGAATTGTAAGTGATCTAAAAAATAAACTAATTAGAGAGGGAACTCCAAAACACATTCAAATAGTTCAAGTTGGTGGAGAAATGCTAGTTGACAACGAGAGACATGTCAAAACAATTCTGTGGGGTTTTTTTTTTTCAGTTTTGCTAAATAATAAATATATAATTACTACTCAGACAAAAAAGTCTGATTTAACCTTAGATAAAATTGCGATTCTGAAATATCCCGCAATTTTTGAAAGTTAACTTTGACATTTGCTCAAAATGCTTTAGAGTGTAAAATAGACTCAAATTTAGGGCAACGTAAATAACACATTCTCAGACTCAATGTTTGCACGGACATATACACATTTACAATCTTAAGGTGAACGCAGCCATAGGGGAAAATAGGAACAGGGCCTTTGCATTTTCTGTAAACTGTGTCAGAAATCTAAGTGAGTGGACTAAGGGAGATTTCTAGCTGTTTTGTTTTTATTTAAGGGAGGAAATCCAATTAAGAACTTTTTATCTCACACATATTTCTGGTTTGCGTTCCTTGCTCCAGAGGAAGAGCTCTTGCTCTGATTTGCATATGGCATGATAAACAAAAGAAACCGCGATCGTCTCACATACAAAAGGCCAGATCCGAACGGTCACTGGTCAAGAATGGATCCAGCCTGGGAGTTTTGCTTGAGAGAACAGAGATTTGCAAAGTTCAAATAGTACAAATAGGGAGCAAGGTTGCTCATAGCCATCCTACTCTGAGAAAGTAATGACACAGGTCAGGTTTTCCCTTGTGCTAGCCATTTCAGACCTAACATTTGAACAGAGTGCATGCAACACAGACCAGGAGAAAAAAATAATAAAAGAAAGATAATGAGAAACAAAAATAAAACCAACAGTAAACTTCCAACAAACAAAACTGGAGAGCCCAACAAGTCAAAAAGTTACTCCTCCACCTCTGTGGGCCAAAACGCAACAGGTTCCAAAGTACAAAACAAACACCAACCGACTGCTGCTGGATACAACTGCCCTCTGTAAAGCTGGCTGCCGAAGTGCGAGTCTGAAATGATCCTGTGAATTCACGCGCACACTCGCCCGCACACT
This sequence comes from Saccopteryx leptura, assembly GCF_036850995.1. Lineage (NCBI taxonomy): Eukaryota > Metazoa > Chordata > Mammalia > Chiroptera > Emballonuridae > Saccopteryx > Saccopteryx leptura. The sequence continues at coordinate 54,331,834 of NC_089506.1, read as the reverse complement.
CGCGTGCTTAGCCACTCGCGCCCCGACCGGCATCTCGGCCTCTGCCTGGCACCTATACATCTTATGTACAAACAAACAGAGGCCCCCGTGGCGGGAAGGCGCACGGGGTGGCCGCAGAGCTCGTACCTATACATATGTACACGTGTGCCCACCGGTCCTCGCAAGGCGGGGTCATAGCGCGGCGGCGTAGGCCGCGGGATAGGGGTCCAGCTGCGGTTTGCCCATGCCCGGCAGCAAGATGTAGGCGAGCGGCGGCTGCAGCCCCGGGCTGGGCCAGGCGCTGCAGTTGCACGGGATCATGTAGCCCGGGTTGCCCGGGCTGGGGTGCGAGTGCGTGTGCCCCCCGGCGGCCGCGGCGGCCGCTGCAGCCGCCGCCGCCGCGCCGTGGAAGGCGCCCGCGCCGGTGGTCGGGTAGCCCAACGACGACGCGTACGGGAGGCCGGAGGACGACGAGGAGATCTCTGCCATCTTGGAGCCGAGGTCGAGCAGGGAGTAGGGGCTGCCCGCGGCGGCGGCGGCGGCTGCTGCTGCGGCGGCGGCGGCTGACTGCGGGAAGAAGACGCGGGCAGCCGCAGCGGCGGCAGCCGCCGCCGCCTTCTCCGGGTTGGCCAGCAGCGACTCCGGCACCAGGCCGCCTCCGGCGCCGGCGTGCAGCCCGGCGCCCGCCTTGAGCGCCGGGTGCTCGGCGTCGGCCACGCTGCTCAGGCCGTACGGCACCGGGAAGGCGAACTTGTCCTTCTTGAGCAGCGTCTTGGGCTTGCGCCGCGGCCGGTACTTGTAGTCGGGGTGCTCCTTCATGTGCATGGCGCGCAGGCGCTTCGCCTCGTCGATGAACGGCCGCTTCTCCGACTCCGTGAGCAGCTTCCACTCGGCGCCCAGGCGCTTGCTGATCTCCGAGTTGTGCATCTTGGGGTTTTCCTGGGCCATCTTGCGCCGCTGGGCCCGCGACCACACCATGAAAGCGTTCATGGGCCGCTTGACGTGGTCCACCGGCTTGGACATGCTCTCGCCGTGCCGCGGCTGCAGCCCGCCGCCCGGGCCGTCGCCCTCCGCCCGGAGGAAATCAATGTTGGCTGTCGGCGCGGGCACTGGCGGCCGCCGGCGCTCGCCGAGCCTCACTTCACGCCTCGGCGTCGCTCCCGCCGGGGCGGAGGGGGCCGGGGGACCAGCCCAGGGCCGCGCCGCTTCTCGCGCTTCCCTGATCTCTCTGGCCAAACGCTCGGGACAAACGTCTCCGGATCAGGACAACTTTTAGGCGGTGTCCCCACCCCACGGTGGTAGTTTGCCCTTCGCTTTCTTTTTCGTCCTTCCTCTCCGGTGGCGTTTTCTCGCGAACTCCCTGCAGGTAGACGCTGCGCGGCAGAGCTCTCCTCTCCTCGGTCTTTTCTCTCTTAAATGCACAGCAGCCCGGAAAAATGTGTTGCGGAGGCTCCACCAAGTTGGGGCGAGGAGCCCGCTGCCACGTTCCGCCAAGTGCCAAAGGGGGCTCTCGGAGGCTGAAGTGTTTGGGTTCTCCTCCGTGACTTTCTCATTTGACAGTAGCAGATGGAGATGAGGGAGAAGTGGAGGTGGTCGGGAGGAGGAAGAGGAGGAGGAAGAGGAGGGGGAGGCGGAGGAGGGTCCGGGCGCACCACCGGAAAGGAGAGAGCAGCAGTGGATATCAATACAAATACAGCAGCACAAGCCGGTCTTCCTGACTCGGGGTAGGGCGCGCAGATGGGAACCCCCGCCCCCAACAGGCTGGGGTTTTTGGAAGTGAGGAGCTGTCTGCGTCCCCAGCACCTGCCTCGCGGGTCTTCCTCTCTGGTTGCGGGTCGGAGGACGTAGGATGAGACTTGATAGAGGTTAGGGTCGCCAGGCCTCAGAGGAGATCCTCCGGGCTAGCCAAGGCGCCGCGTCTCGCAGTGCCCGGGTCCATGCCGGCTCGGCTTGCTCCGAGCCCCTCCAGGCGAGCCAGCCGACTGGGGGTCCCGGAGCGCGCCAAGCCTGGAAGGCGGCGCTGCCTCGCCTCGGCACGGGCTGCTGGCCCGGCCCCAGCCGCGTCCCCACCTCTCTCTTCTCCGCCGCCGCCCAGCACTTGCAACTAACTTCGCCCAAGTTTCCTGCGCCGGCGCGCTGGCTTCGCGGCGTGCGTCCGCGTGTGCGCCGAGCCAGGGGCCCTCTCCTGGGCTCTGCGGAGCGCGGAGGGCGAAGAGGGAGAGGTGCTGCAAGGGGATTTAAGAAAACCACGCCGTCACCTCAAGTCGCAGGTCCGCACTGGGGCTGTTCCCGCTTTCCCGACTTCCACAGCACAATGGGCCCCGTCCCGGCCCAGGCCTTCACTCCACCGCCGCTCCCGAGGCGGCAGGAGCCCTGAGCACGGGCTCAGGTGAGTGTCGCTGCCTGCTTTTGCACGCGCCCGCAACCGGCGCTTGGTGTGCATATCCAGCGGCCGCTGAGTGTATGTATATCTGGGGGCAAGCGGAGGAGGTGGAGCCCGGGACTCCAGGAGGGAGGAGGGACCAGAGGAGCCTCCTCCCGCTCCCACACCCCCAGGACTTCGAATTAAACAAGATCCCCTCCTCCTCCCGCATCTATATTCCTCCTCCCACCCCCTTTCTCTAGGGAGCAGGTTTAGGCGAGTGGAAAGCCGCGAAGTCTAAGCACTGTTTGGCGTTGGCAACTCGGGAGTCATCCCGGCTACTCTGGCCGGGCAGAGCAGCACCGGTCTCGGCTCTGGGATTTTCTGCCCAGGGAAAAGAGGAGCGCACCAAAAAGAGAGTCTCGTGAACTACGGAGGAGCAGGGAACGCACCTTGGAAAATATTGGAGACTTTTTCTAGCAAGAGAGTGCTCATTTTTCCTCGGAGGTTCAGATGTTACTTGCAACAGATGCTTCCCTCGTTTTCTTGTAGTGGTGATGCACACAGTCAGAGGTAGAGATGTGAAAAATAACTGAGGAGGAACTGAGCATGCTCTTGGCAACTCTTTGGTAAAGGAGCTAGCCCAGGCTGAGAGTAGGCATCCTAGGATGACTCTTCAAATCCTGAGTGTTTTGTTTTGTTTCTATTCTGGTCGTCAGAGCCATCTATATGCTGATGTCTTTAAGGTACAGTTAACTTACAGAATCTCGCTTAAATGCAGAGAGAGGGTGAAGATGTTCAAAATAAAAAAAGAACTATAAAGTGTTTGTCTGAAAGAAAAAAGTAAAGCATACCAATCACACTATACTAGAATATTTTGTTGTTAAGCACAATACTCTTTAGTAAGAGCAGATTTTCTTTACAATTGCTATGATGCAAAAATCAAATAATATGATTTCATTTGCATATTTTCCTCACTTCTTGGTATGCTACAGCATACTTATAACATGATCAGTCTGGAAATTTTATTCACAAGTTGGCCATGCCCTTCAGGGAAAACTTGCTTGCCTTCTTTCTTTGGCAGTTGGTGTTGACCTAGCCATGTGGTGTGTGCAAGTAGGAAGTTCTAGAAATAGTTAATATTTTGTCTTCCCTGTGATATACATTCAATTTATACACAGATACATACAGACCTAAAGCATTGATTGAAATTATAGACTTAAATAAAAACTGTTTTAGGTCATTAGATTTATTTAAGAGATAGGCTTGTTTTATTGCTCATTTTAATAAATAGAATAGCAATTGTTGCTTTAACTTTTGTTGCTGTGATTTCATAGAAATGTAAATCACAAATGAAATGTGTAGGAGTCTCTTTTTTTTCTTAAAGCTATCAAATTTACAAATGTTTACTTTAGTATCAGCTAGGCCCTTGTATTGCTACAACAATTGGACTGATTTCTATAGAACCGTATTACTTTACAACCTCTATAAAGACACTGTCATTCACAGACTCTGGGTGGAGGAACATTAAAACAGTAGCAGGTGTAATTACACAGTCTGGAATATTAAATATACTGTTTTGTGATGATAAACTACAAAATTATCATAGCTGAGCTTTTACCCTACTAACTTGTATAATCGTTTTGAGACAAAAATATGATACACTGTCATACAGAGAACATAGGCATGGGGATGCAAGATATGAAACACTGTTACTCACTAAACAACGTGAATAAAATCGAGTCTAATCATAGAAATTGTCATACACAAAAAAGATGATTGAGAAAAAATATAGTATATCGGTTAAATTATAATATACTCTTTTCAAATTTAAGACATTTATTGCAATAAGTTATTACCATGGGAAAAAAATGTTTGTATATGTGATTGAAATGTGTGCTTATCTGTGTAATAGTGCACAAAAATAAAATACATATACTTCCTTGGTAGTTTTAGAAATTGTGCAATATTGCCTGTTTATGATATTAAATAAACAACGTTTATTTAAGTTAAGAATGTTAACCTGTGCAAAACAAAGGTGCTTTTCCATATCTAAAAAGAAAATGGCTGCTGATGTGCTTGTTTGTCTAGTCACCAAATAAAACTGCACACATTTCAAAAAGATATTTGGTTTTTGATGTCACTTTTTGGGGGATCAATATTCTTGGCCTAAACTCTTGCCAACCAAAGCAAGGCCCCCACAACAAACTGCATGAAAGGGAGCCAGTGGGCTCTACTGTTACTAACTAACCTCATACCTCTTGTCTGAGTCTGGTTGAGCTTTCCACAAAGTAAGTTTTTGTGCCTTTTCTTTCTTATGTACCAAAATATATTTCCATAGATTTTATGAATGACTTGATTGAATATTTTTATTCTTGTGCATTTTTTACCTAAATGTGAAAAATACCAAGCTACAGGGAAGAGAATAGCCTGTGTGAGTGAATAGGAAAGGAAAAATAAATTGGAAGAGAATTATAAGTTTGTTGGGCTCTTTATTGTCAACTCTTGATTGTGAACATCCACAGAAAAGTAGACCTTGATCAGTAGAGTTTGTGTGGGCTCTGTATTTTTCTTGTGGCCACAGTAATACACCTGTGCTCACAAATATATCTAATCAGAAACTGACAGTCTTAGAAAAAGTTTGCATGTCTGTAGTAAATTCAGTTTCTCCTTCTCCCCCTTAAATTCTCCCCAGTAAATGGTCTTTTTTTCCAATACTAAAACTTTCACTAGGAGGCAGCAATGAGGTTGTTGGGGAATAAAAAAATACATTGGCAACACAAGACTGACTTTCTTTCTCTATCTCTTTTTCTCGCTCTTTTATAAAGGAGGGAAAATATTTGGGTCCCAAAGAAAGACAAGGGATTAGAGTGAGTGAAATCATCACCCTCCCACCTTCCCAGCTCCTCTCACTCACTGGATTTTCACCCAGATGGCTCACTGTCATATTTTTCTGGAACCATACAGAGGGTAAACCACAGGGAAGTAACTATAGTAGTAAAGAAGATGGCTTCAAAGTGCAGAGGCCAAGTCATCACACTTGGAACACTGAGAGCAGGCAGCTATAGTTAGAGGACTTGGGGGTTGTGATTGTTAGCAAATGCAATGAAAGAATTCATAAGCTTTCATAACTTCATGGAAATGTAATACAGCCTGTTTGTCCTGTTAAGAAGGAAATGAGTGACAAAAGCCAACCTTAGGCAACCACAATTCTCTAGTCCTACTCCTCCACCTCCCTAGTTTTATTCCCATCAGCCCCCTGAAAGGAAAATATCCCAACCCATGCCCCACATAAAGCCAGAGAGAGAAGAAGAGTTGACTCGGACAGTCACGGCAGGAGTGAACAACTGCATAAGTCCCTTTACTGCTAAATGTGTATCTTTTTGAGATTTCGGTCCCTATAGTCTCACTGCTTCGGCCATATTTGGACACTGAAAGTGTCCAGATCAATTATAGAGACAGCTTTTCTCATTCCTTTCTTTGTAGTGCTCACACAGGCTAATATTTTCAAAAGGAGCTTTACGTAGATGACAGAGAAAGGAAAACAAAATAAAAAACAGTTACCCCTGGCCCCCCAACACTCCCCCCCCAAAACACCTAAGTGAAAAAGGAAAATACAAATAATCCAAGACAGACTTCACAAAGTACTGATTTCAGATCCCAAGAACCCTGTAAAAGCAACGAGCAAACTCAGAAACGAACGAGGTGGGTTGGACAGTCATATCATGCGGTCTGTGTAATGAAAACTCCTTCCAACCCATAGTTTTCAAATGAGACTGGTTTCTGGTGGATGGGTTTACTAGTAAATTTCATCGTCACACATGCTCTTGTTGATTTTGAGAAAGAGCAAACGTGAAACACGGAGTACCCCTGAGGGATTCCAGCAGGGTGGTGAATAAACCATGCTTCCAGCTTTACCAAGTCCCTCTGTCTGGCTGTCCTCCTGTGTGCATTGCCCTGTGGACACTTGCCCCTCAGATTTAGCTTCCTATCCAAGGATGGGTCTGATTTTGAGCTCCTTTGCTGAGCAGGTTGATTATTTTAGAGCCAACATTGAGTTCTTACGATACCATATCTTTTACATATATTATCTTATTTAATTTTTAGTCATTTTTAGGAAAACTCTATGAGGTAAGGATTACTTCAATTTGCAACTGGGGAAGCGAGCCTGATGAACAGATGAATAAGGAATTTGCCCAAATCACACAACCGTAAGTGGAAGAAGAAGGATTTGAACTGAGCTGATGTTCTTCACCATCTCCACACTGAGTCCTTGTGAAAAGTCCAGCCCCTTCCTGGCTCAGATTCTCAATTCCATCTATATACTTTCTAATGTCTTCTGTGACTCACTCTCTGAGGGAGTGCCCAATGGCAGTCTCTCCACTAATGTGTTCCAAAGCCACAACAACAACACCCCAGTCACCAGAGATAGTCTCGTCAAGTCCCGTCCTGGCTGCTCAGAGCCAGGCTCCCCCAGCTCCCGCAGTCTTCAGCACAGATTCGGTCTCAGCTACAATCCACTATCCCTCATGCTGGGGGCCTCCCACTGCAAACACTGAACAATTGTCGGCCCTGCATGAACCCAATTCCTACCCATTCTCTGATAGCCAAGGGCAGCTAAAAGGAAATCTAGTAACAATGGTATCTAATCTCAGTCTTAATGTTCTTCCAATCCTAGTTGTCCATTCCACCTTCTCTCCTTCCCTTTTTCCTTTATTCATCCCTTTCTTTCAACCTTTCTTTTGCAAACACCAAGTGCACAAAATTGATTTAATCACAATTCCTGATTCAAGATGCCTTCTCATAATTGCTCCATCAATGGCTTCTTTATTTATTTAATGATGTTACTGGTATCTCTGAATCTGAAACCTGCTGGTAGACCTATATCAAACCAAATGCTCTCTCCAGTAAACTATGTACTTGCCCCCCTTAACCCAGTGGAACCATGTCCATTCCCTTGATTTTTTTTTTAATTTGGCCATATAACTTTGTTTACCTATATATATATATATATCCTTTAAAACTGTGTTTTCAATTTAATTTGGTTTTAATTCACAAAAGTTAAAAGCTTTATATAAAATTTTTAGTGATGAAAATTTTCATTTAATTATATTATTTGGTGTCAATATTACTATATGTCACTAAGTTTATTCATCTTAGCTGCTATTAAATAGTAAATATACCAAGAGATATATTTGTTTATACTCTCTTGTTTCCAGGTTTTAATCATGTGTACTGGCCTCTTTTTTTTTTTTACAGAAAGAGGGATAGATAGGGACAGACAGACAGGAATGGAGAAGGATGAGAAGCATCAATCATTAGTTTTTTGTTGCGAACCTTAGTTGTTCATTGATTGCTTTCTCATATGTGCCCTGACCGTGGGCCTTCAGCAGACCAAGTAACCCTTGCTCAAGCCAGCGACCTCGGATCCAAGCTGGTGAGCTTTTGCTCAAAGCAGATGAGCCCACGCTCAAGCTGGAGACCTCAGGGTCTCGAACCTGGGTCTTCCACATCCTAGTCCGATGTTCTATCCACTGCACCACCGCCTGGTCAGGCTGTACTGGCTTCTTGCTCATGTCTACTGATGCACACATGTAAGAGACTTTACAGGCAAAATTACAAATGGGAAACTCATTTAGTGCCGTACCTTTCTCCAAGTGTGTCCCTTGTGTTTCTGTTTGCTCTTGAATTTTCTCCAGATATTCAGAGAGTAATTTTTTAATATGCTGTCCCAAGTTTATGATTTTTATTCATGAGAGACTTGGTCTTAGAGAAGCTATGCCTCCATTTCCAGAATCCATCCAAAATTAATTTTTGTGTATAGTATGAGGTTTTATTACTTTCCATATTGATACTCAATTTTCTAGAACCATTAATTGAAAAGACTGCTTTTTTATATGGCTCATTATTGCTACCTTTGCTGTATGATACGAGTTGATTTCTGGACTCTCTATTTTGCTTCATATTTTTAAATTTTTGCACTAATATTGCACTAGCCTAATTCTAACAGAGCAAGTCTTCTCATCTTCTGCTTATTCAAAAGTATCCTGGCTACTCTTGGCCTTTGCATTTTCATATAAATTTCAGAACAGATTGTCAGGTTCCAAATATTCTTTAGAACTCAAAATATTTTAATTTTTAATTGAGGTATAGTTGACATATAACGTTATATTAGATGTAGGTATACAACATAATTTGATATTTCTGTACATTATGAAATGATCACAAAAAGCCTAGCTAACATCTATCACCACACAGTTACAAAATCTTTTTATGATGAGAACTTTTAAGATTTACTAAAATCTACATATTTATATTTTAAAAACCCATTTTAATTAAGATTACAACTTTAACACTTCTAATCCATGAGCCTAGCATCCTTTCATTATTTTGTTGTTCTTTAGTTTCTGTGAGTAATATAGTTTTCTGGTAGAATTCTTACTCATCTATTATTCTTAGGTGTTTAAAACTATTTTTGATACAATTAGAAATGGCATATTTTAAGATGGTATCTTTTTTTTTTTTATTTTATTTTATTTTTGCATTTTTTTCTGAAGCTGGAAACAGGGAGAGACAGTCAGACAGACTCCCACATGCGCCGGACGGGGATACACCCGGCACACCCACCAGGGGCGATGCTCTGCCCACCAGGGGGCGATGCTCTGCCCATCCTGGGCGTCGCCATGTTGCGACCAGAGCCACTCTAGCGCCTGAGGCAGAGGCCACAGAGCCATCCCCAGCGCCCGGGCCATCTTTGCTCCAATGGAGCCTTGGCTGCGGGAGGGGAAGAGAGAGACAGAGAGGAAGGCGTGGCAGAGGGGTGGAGAAGCAAATGGGCGCTTCTCCTGTGTGCCCTGGCCGGGAATCGAACCCGGGTCCTCCGCACGCTAGGCCGATGCTCTACCGCTGAGCCAACCGGCCAGGGCCAAGATGGTATCTTTTTTAAAGATGATATCCCCTAAATAATTTTATTTTCTGTTTGTTGATTTTTCTATATTGATTTGGTAAGCGGCAACCTTGTAAAGTATTTTTAATTCAATTAACTTAGTAGGTGTTTTGAAATTTTCTACATACAAAATTATATCATCTGTAAATATTGAGAGTGTTCTTTCATTTCTAATTCTTATTTATTATATTTATTTTCTTGCCTTACTGGGCTGTCTCTAGACTCTTCAGTTCACTGTTGGACAGAAATTGTAATAGTGGGCATTCTTGTCATTTTCCTTACCAATGTATGGCATTGTGGAGGGGAGAATCATGGTACTCTTTGCAGAGCTCGGGCTTTTAAAGATCTAGTTCAGGCCTGGTCCCACTGCTACTCAGTGACACACTTCTACACATTTCCCTGGATTTCTGCTTGGTTATTATTATTATTATTATTTTTAGTTTAGACAGTAAGTTAACCAACCAAGCCATAAAGTCTTTATCTCTAGAACAAGAATCTCACCTGGTTGGGTCCATGAACTCTGCACACTGGAGGAAAAACTCCATTGGTATAAATTCCTTCGTCCTCCATTCCTTTATCAACCTAGCAGGTTTTTGCCAAATATTGTCGCTCACCACTTACCTGGTTATTATGTTGGACTATTTGCTCTGACCTGTCTTTATGCCACTGTGCTATTTGCATCTTGCATTGGGAACTGTAGCTTCTATGCCAGGACCATTAGGGGCCAGGTAGCGTTTTCCCTAGTTTCTTACACCACTTAGGGATAAGGTGACTGCTTGTCCAGACTCAGTGCTTGATGTGCTGAGGACAGGCAAGGCCCCTAATCACTCCACACCACCCATGCCTAAATAAGTACATTTGTTAAATCCAGTAGCATTATGTTCCCTTTTTCTAGAGGCAAGATAAAATAACCCATCAACAAGCAAACACCATAATTCCTTCTAATTTTTGTGACTTGAATGTAACAAGAGGGCACATGGCAGGAATCCAGAAGCATTAAAGAGTGGTGGTTGATCTGATAGCAATCAGCACCTAATCATTCCAGCTGCCTGAAAAGTTGACTCATGACCTCAGTGGACTTATCACCCCCCTGGTATTTGGAGAGCTGCATTGTATTTTAATGCTTTGTTTGTGCACTAAAGTGTTTCTATACACTAACTTCTTATTTGACGTGTCCTTTTGTTGATTATCAGCCTCCAATTTCACATTCCAGTCAGTTGTCAGGAGTGGCCAGACTGTATGATCATAGGCGTGCCTGTTGTGCCGCTTTTCAATGCGCTTTTAAAGCAGGATTTGACATTAATGCATGTACATTGTCCACTAGCAAATACATCTATTGCTGTCAAACAAAGCCCCATATTTGATTTTAAAAATGTGTCTTTGTTTATTTTCTTGAGGCAAAGAGGGACTTTCCTCTTTGTCAGATTTCTTAAAATAATCTGACAAGAAAATAGTATCTGGGCCTTGGTCGGTTGGCTCAGTCATAGAGTGTCAGCCCGGCATGTGAAAGTCCCAGATTCGATTCCCAGTCAGGGCACACAAGAGAAGTGACCAACTGCTTCTCCAACCTCCCCCTTCTCTCTATCTCGCTTCCCCTCCTGCAACCATGGCTTGAATGGTTTAAGCAACTTGGCTGTGGGTACTGAGGATGACTTCATGCCTTGAAACACGTGCTAAAATTGCTCTGTTGCTGAGCAACAGAGCAGCAACCCCAGATGGGCAGAACATTGCCTGGTAGGGGGCTTGTCAGATGGATCCAGTCAGGGTGCATGAGCATGAGGGAGCCTGTCTGCCTGCCTCAGCGCCTCTCATTAAGAAAAAGAAAGAAAAAAAGAAAGAAAGAGAGAGAGAGAAAAGGAAAGAAAGAGAATCTCATTGATTCATTAATAATAATTTGAAGTTGCTTCCTTTTTTTTTTTTTTTTTTTTTTTTACAGAGACAGAGACAGAGTCAGAGAGAGGGATAGATAGAGACAGACAGACAGGAATGGAGAGATGAGAAGCATCAATCATTAGTTTTTCATTGTGCATTGCAACACCTTAGCTGTTCATTGATTGTTTTCTCATATGTGCCTTGACCGCGGGCCTTCAGCAAACCGAGTCACCCCTTGCTCGAGCCAGCGAGCTTGGGTCCAAGCTGGTGAGCTTTTGCTCAAACCAGATGAGCCCACGCTCAAGCTGGTGACCTCAGGGTCTCAAACCTGAGTCCTCCACATCCCAGTTTGATGCTCTATCCACTGTGTCACCACCTGGTCAGGCTTAGAGTTGCTTCCTTTATAAACATACCTCCAGAAGTCTGAGTTGATCACTCCTTGCTTTATGTTTGTTCATAGCCTGGACGAACTATTATTTGAGCGACAATACTTTCTGGTTGCAACTATTAACTGATTAAATGTTTCCTTAACTCTGAATATGTTACAGGCAGAGACTAAATCAAAATGATCATTATATCTCAGTACCTAGCCAGGCTATTGGCATTGAATAGACATTCAATAAATTGTTGACTGAATAAATCAGCCACATGTTCCAAATCTGTGTGCATACAGCCAAGGAGTGGTTAAGGATTTAACTACATGATTCAAATATGGGATTATTAAGTTACTCTGTTATTTATTTATTTATTTAACCTTAATGAAATCTAGAGTGGTGGTGGAAATGAGATGAGTTAAATAATGTTTCTGATACTCCTAGCAAAACTCCCACTTTTTATAAAAATGATTTATTGGGGTGACACTGGTTAATGAAATTTTATGTTTCAGGTGTACAATTCTATAATACATCATCCATATATTGTACTGTGTGTTCACTGCCCAAGTCAAGTCTCCTTCTGTCACCATTTATCCTCTTCTTCTCCCCCGACTTTCCTTCTGGAAAGCACCATACTGTTGTCTATGTCTATACTTTTTTTTTGCTTAATTCCTGCACCTTTCTTACCCAGCCTCTCAACCCCTATCCCCTCTGTCAGTTGTCTGTCTGTTCTGTGTATCCTTGCCTCTGTTTCCATTTTATTCACTAGTTTATTTTGTTCATTTGATTCCACATACAGGTAAAATCATATGGTACTTGTCTTTCTCTGCCTGGCTTATTTCACTTAGCATAATACTTTCCAGGTCCATCCATGCTGTGACAAAAGGTAAGACTTTCTTCTTTTTTACAAACTCTCACATTCTTACTTTCTATCATCAGGCTAGATCAAGTATAATCTACTCCTTCCTGCCCCTGAATAATATGGTCATTATTTAAATCCTTAATCTTAAACTGCTATTGAGGACATATCTGTAACAAAGACAACATCTTTTAAATTTCAATATAGAAGTTGACCTTTGTTTTTAAAAGTCCCTTGACTATACAATGAAAATATATAGTGGAATTAAATCAAATAGACATTTTACTTTAAAGGATTCATATTTTTACTGGATACACTCTAAAAATCACATTTTTTTTCAGGGCTTATGCATGAATGATATAGTTTCTACGCTAAGAGTTCTTTGGACCTGAGACAGTAGGTCAGACTCTCAGGTATTTCAAAATGAGTGCCTTGCCAAAGTTGCTTTTGAGTCACAAAACAGGCTTGGGAAAAGGACAGATGAAGGAGGACTTAAAAATTTTGCTCTGAACCTCTGCTATGGACTGAATTGAATTATGTGCCCCCCCCCCAATTTATATATTGAAGCCTTAACCCTCAATGTGGCTGTATTTGGAGATGAGGCCTCTAAGGAAGTAATTAAGGTTAAACAAGATTATATGGGTGGGGCCCTGGTTTTATAGAATTAGAGTCCTTTTAAGAAGAGACACCAGAAAGTTTGCTCACTTTGCACTCACTCAGAGGAAAGGCCGTGTGAAGACAAAAACAGTGCAAGTCAGGAAGAGAGAACTCTGATGGAACCTTGATCTTGGACTTTCCAGGCTCCAGAACTGCGAAAACAGTAAATTTCTGTTGTCTCGGCCCCTCAGTCTCAGGTATTCTGTTATCACAACCTGAGCCGATCCAGTTTCTGTATACATACCTCTCTAGTATTTGGTATTCTACAACAAAAATTTATTTTTGTATCATTTTTTATCACACAGACACACAAAAAAGCTAGTAAAAATAACCCACTGACAACTTTGCTCCACCTCACTGCAGGAATAAAGATTTTCATTCTGGGGTAGATAATGTCCTTCAATGTCCTCAGAGTACACTGGTTTCATTTATAAGTACAGAATAGTGGCATAAACCATTTGAACTGGTATTTTAAAAAATATTTTTTCTTAGACAAGCAGAGGTCTAGGTTATAAGAAGCCTTGTAGCTTCCCCTTGTCTTTTGGTCTCTGGAGCTCTGAGCTGCCATGTGAAAATGTCAACTACTCTGAGACTACCTGTTAGAGATATGCTTTGATTAACAGCACCAGATGGCTCAAACCCTCTGGCCATCCCCACCAAGGCAATAGGCACAAGAATAATGCTGTCTTAGATCTTCCTGAGCAACCTACCCACCAGCAGAATACCACCATATGCCATGTGGGACAGAAGAATCGCCCAACTAAGTCCAGCCCAAAAATACGACCTACAAAATTGTGAGATATAATAAAGTGCTTGTATTAAGCCACTAGGTTTTGAGATAACTATCCTTCAGCAATAGATAACTGGAACAACCTTCATCTGGACATCAAAGTTCAGAGTTATAATAATTAACTAAGAAAAACCAATCTACTACTTTACAAGTTGATTCTGTTCAAGTTCCTTAGTTCCATTCAACCTGGAGCAGCAAGATTTAAAGGAGGAAAAAATACACAGGTTGTAAAACTTACAGGGGAAGCTTTCTCTTGGTGCAAAGAGAATGGCTCAACAGCTGAAATTCTATAGTTGACAGCCACCTCCCCTTATGAAATTACTGTATAGACAGTTTTGGAGGGAGAGGGAGAGAGGAGATGGGTGCCCCTATGCATAGCTGGGACCACTCTATTATAATCTTTTCTGGTTCCTAGTCATGGACCTTAATTTTCAATCCTGACCCCCAAAATAGCATTTCTCAGTCACTGCCTAGATAAAATTGTTTTTGCTTCTAAATTTTCTGGGGGTAGCCGGGTAGATATAAACCCTTTGTTTTCCACAAGTGAGAGAGACAAACTCTCTTTGACCACATATGTCACTTTTCCCCTGCAGAATTATAGTTTAAAGAAAATTCTTTTTTTTTTTATTAAAAAAACCAATGCTCTAACTCAACTCTAGAGTATTAAAATGTCTTAATTAAAAAGACAAATACACTAAGTTCAAATATTATATATTTCTTGGTAGTATTTGTCTAGTGTCAGGAAGATTCCAGAGTCACTAACCACAGCCTTAGTTTTAGAGGTTATTTTCAGAATTACATCTCTTTTTTTCTTGAATTCTTAATTTTTTATTCTTAAAAGGATTATGATCCACAGATTTTTCATATTATTTTATTGATTGATTCCAAAGAGAGAGGGAGAGAGATACAGAAACATAGATCTGTTTCTGTATGTGCTCTGACCGGGGATTGAACCTCTATGCATCAGGACAATGTTTTAACCAACTGAGCTATTTTGAAATATATGTAAATAAATTCACTTCATTAGACTGCAGAAATAATCTGTTATTTAATGAAAGCCGGTTACACATCTAATGATGATCCTGTTGAAAAAAAAAAAATAGAAGCAGAAGACATCATTAGTGGACACAAAAGCATGTAATAAGAGGTTCCACTTCTTTGCTTTAGCTATAAGCGTTTTGCTTTTATCTCTTTTCATGGATATGTTCCTTTAGGAAAATATTGGCAATGTCTGCAGAGATTGATTAATAAATTCCATTGCTGACTGGACTCCTACTCAATCTGATGAATAAGTGGTTTTGTGGTTTCTGACATCAGCAACACCATCAATTAAAATACATACTGCAATTAATGAGTTTTTTATTAATTGAAAATAAAACACTATCTTAGAGAATAATCAATATGTATTAAAAAGGCAGGTTGGAGCGACACAATAGCAGGAATACTAAACTGAGAATCAACATTCTGTGTTTGGGTTCCATATGGCTTTCTTATAGTTGCCAGCTTAACTTTTGGAACCTCAGTTTCTCATCTGTAAACGAAAATAATAATCCTTGTCTTAGCTAACTCACAAAGTTATTGTGAAAATTAGAATGAAATGAGGCAATGCAAATAAATGGTAAGGTGTTACCTTTTCAGATAAAATTCCTGTTAACTGGCCAAACCAAGAGTAGAGGCAGAGTGGTATTCAGTTGATCTGCCGCTGTGGGGAAAGATGGTTGAACATTAGATCTCACTGGGAGAAATCTCTCCGAGTTGAGTTGGCTGGAACTGTTCATTCTCTTCCCATCCCCCCCCCCCAAGATTGTTTTTCAATTTGAAGATACATTATAAGGCTTGTTTATTTTTTCTCTACCACATTTACTCTGATTTGCAAACCCTTCTCTTTCACTTGTTCCAGAACTCAGTCATCTATCAAAGTGAACTGTCATGACATAGGAGGTTTGTTATTTTTTATAATTTTTTTTTAAATTAAGGTATAATCTACCTACCATACAATTCACTCATTTAAGGTGTACAAGTCAGTGTGTTTTGGTGTATTCACAGAGTAGGCAACCATTATAATAATCAATTTTAGACCATTTTATCACTACAGAAAGAAACCTTACATTCACAGGCAGTCACTCCCCATTATTCCTTAGCTGCTCCACCTCCACCTTAGGCAATCACTAATCTACTTTCTGTCTCTATTCTGGACATTCTATATAAATATAACCACATAATATGTGGTCTTTGTGAGAGACTTCCTTCACTTACCATAATGTTTTCAAGGTTTATCCATGTTGTAGCATGTATTGATGGTTTATGCAGTTTTCTTGTTGAATAATATTCCATTGCATGGATATATCACCTTTTATTTATTCATTAATCAATTAATGGATATTTAGGTTGTTTCTACAATTTGACTAATGTGGTAATTTTGCTATGATTATTTATGTAGAAGTTTTTGTGTGGACATATATTTTTAGTTTTTTTGTATATATGTCTCAGAGTGGAATCGCAGGCTATGCAGTAACATTATGTTTAGCCTTTTGATGAACTCATCTGTAGAATGGTAATAATAACTGTTATTATCTTAGCTAACTGTTTAGCTATTTTCTAAAACAACTGTATCATAAGTTTTATTAGCAATGTATGACTATTCCATTTTTTCCACATCCTTGTCAACACTTGTTATTGTGTCTTTTTTATTATAACCGTTGTAGTTGGTATAAAATGTCATCTCATTGTAGTTTTGATTTGCATTTACATGATAACTAATTATATTGAGCTTTTTCTTATGCACTTTTTTTGATTAATTGTATATCCTTTTTTGAGAAATAACTATTAAGATTTTTTATTCCCGTTTAATTGGGTTGTCTTTTTATTATTGACTTAAGGCTTCCTCTTTAAATAGGGGAGTGTGAGTTCTCCAAAGTTGTTTTTTTCCCCCCCAAGATTGTTTTTGACTATTTAGGGTCCCTTGCATTTAAATATTAATTTTAGGATCAGTTTGTCAATGTTTTAAAAAAAACCAGATGGAATTTTGAAATGTATTATGCTGATTTTGTCAATCAATTTGAGGTGTACCGTCTTACCAATATTAAGGTTTTGGAAACATGAACATAGGATGTCTTTTTGTTTATTAAGTCTTTAGTTTCTTTTAATAATGTTTTATAGCTTTTAATGTCCAAGTTTAACATTTTTGTTAAATATATTCCTAAGTACTTTATTATTTTTATATTATTATAAATTGAATTGTTTACTTAATTCAATTTTTGGATTGCATGATGCTCATTATAGAAATATGATTGATTTTTGTATACTCATCTTGTATCTTAAGATCTTGCTGAATTCATTTTTTAGTTATAATAGTTTTAGTGAATTCCATAAGATTATCTATATACAAAGTCATGTCATCTTCAAATAGAAGAAATTTTAGTTCTTACTTTCTAATTTGAAAGACCTTAACTTATTTTTTATGAACTAATTGCCCTGGCTAGCACCTCCAGTACCATGTTGAACAAATTTGGTTTCTTTTCCATCTTTCCTCACTAAGTATAATGTTATCTCTGGGCTTTTTTACAAAAGCTTTTTATCAGATTGAGGAAGTTTCTTTCTCATTCTAGTTTATTGGGTTTTCATTTTTAATCATTAAGGGGTGTTTAATTTTGTCAAATGCTTTTTCTGTATCGATTAAAATAATCATATTGTTTTTGTCCTTTATTCTACTGACATAGTGTAATACATTGACTAGAATTAAACTTGTATTCCTGGGGTAAGTCCCACTTGGTCATAATATATATTCCTTTAAATATGTTGTTTGATTCAGTTTTATAGTATTTTGTTGAGAATTTTTATATTTATATTCATAAGAGATATTGATCTATAATTTCTGGTGATATTTTGTCTGGTTTTATTTTAGGGTAATACTGGCCTCATAGAATGAGTTGAGAAGTATTTTTTCCTTTTTAGTTTTTCTGAAAGTATTTGTGAAGAATTGGTATTAATTTTTTTCTTTCTTTTTTTTTTTTTGTATTATTCTGAAGTTGGAAACGGGGAGGCAGTCAGACAGACTCCCGCATGCGCCCGACCGGGATCCACCTGGCATGCCCACCAGGGGGCGATGCTCTGCCCATCTAGGGCGTTGCTTTGTCGCAACCAGAGCCACTCTAGTGCCTGAGGCAAAGGCCATGGAGCCATCCTCAGCCCCGGGCCAACTTGGCTCCAATGGAGCCTCAGCTGCGGGAAGGGAAGAGAGAGATAGAGAGGAAGGAGAGGGGGAGGGGTGGAGAAGCAGATGGGCGTTTCTCCTGTGTGCCCTGGCTGGGAATTGAACTCGGGACTCCTGCACGCCAGGCCAACGCTCTACCACTGAGCCAACCGGCCAGGGCTGGTATTAAGTTTTTAAATGTTTAGTAGAAGTCAACAGTGAAGGCATCTAGCTCTGGGATTTTCATTTTGGAAAGTTTTAAAACTCACTTTTTAACTGTTAAAAATCTATTCAGATTTTCTATTTCTTCCTAGATTAGTTTTTGCCTTTCAAAGATTTTTTTTGTCTAATTTTTTTCTGTTTCATCTAAATTATTAGCATATGATCATTCATAGTATTTTCCTGTAATCTTTTTAACTTTTATAACCTATTACTAATGTTAGGTTAGAAACAATGTTTGTTTTTTTTTTTCATTCTTGATTTTAGTAATTTAAGCCTTCTCAGTTTTTTTATTGGTCATAAGTTTAGAAAAAGGTTTGACAATTGTTTGATCTTTTTAAAGAATAAACAACTTTTTGTTTTGCTGATGTTATTTATTGTTTTTTAATCTTTATTTCACTGATATCCATTCTAACCTTTATGATTTTCTTTCTTCTTATTGCTTTAGAATTAGATTGCTCTTTTTCTCCCCCATACCTTAAGGTTAGGTTATCGATTTGAAGTTTTCTTTCTTTCTTGATGCAGGCTTTTACAGCTATAAATTTCTCTCTAAGCACTGTTTAGCTGAAAACCATGTTTTGTTATGTTCTGCTTGCATTTTTATGCATTATAGTATATTCTAATTTCCTTTGTGTGTTCTTATTTAGAAATATGTTATTAAATTTCAACATATTTGTGAATTTCCCAATTTTTCTTCTTTCGGTAATATCTGATTTTACTCCATTTTAGTCTAAGAACATACTTTGTAGTTTCAACTATTTTAAATCTATTGTGAATTGTTTCTTGACCTATGTATGATATCTTAGAGAATATTCCATGTGCATCTGAAAAGAGTATGTACTCTGCCATTAAGTGGAATGTTTTATAGATATCTGTTTTGTCTAGTCAGTACAGTATTATTCAGTTTTTATATTTTTTTGTTGATCTTCTAGTCTTATCCATCAGTGACAGTGGGGTATTAAAGTCTCCAAATATTATTTTTTAATTATTTATCTCTTCTTTCAATTCTGTCAGTTTTAGCTTCATGTATTTTGGGCTTTGTTGTTTAGGTACATATATATTTCTAATTGTTATATATTTTGATTGATTGATACGTTTATCATTATACAATAACTTTATTTAATTTTATTAACTTTTGTCTTTAAATTCTATTTTGTCTAATATTAACATAGCCACTCCAGCTTTCTTTTTTTATGTTTTTTTATTTTTTTAATTTATTTTTTAATTTAATTTAATTTAAAAAAATTTTTTTATGCACTCCAGCTTTCTTAAAGTTACTGTTTGCATAACATATCTTTTTCAATCCTTTAAATGTCTACCTATTTGAATCTTTGGATCTGGCATGTGTCTCTGATACACAGCATATATTTAGATCTTGTCTTTTCTCTTTTAATCTGATCTGACAATCTCTGGCTTTTGATTGGAGAATTTAATCTGTAAATGTGTAATGTTATTAGTGATATACTTGAATTTTTCTGCCAATTTACTTTTTATTTTCTATATTTCTTATGTCTTTTTTAAAAAATTTATTTCAGAGAGGGAAGATATAGAAAGAGAGAGAAAAGGGAGGAGGAGCAGGAAGCATCAACTTTCATATGTGCCTTGACCAGGCAAGACCAGGGTTTTGAACCAACAACCTCAGTGTTCCTGGTTGATGTTCTATCCACTGTGCCATCACAGGTCAGGCTCAAGTCTTTTTGTACCTCTATTCCTTCTAAATTACTTTTGCACTGAGAAAATATTTTCTAGTTTAACATTTTAATTCATATATTACATTAATTGCCAATTGGGATGGGGCTAAAAGAGAATGATGTATATATATAAATTTGTTGCCACTATTGGGTGAATTGTTCAACCATTTTCTATAAATCAGGAGGAAAATATTATTAGATAAAAATAAAATAAAAAAGAGAGAGAACTATTACCATGGCATGAAAAAATGCAGAGAAGAAATGTAAGCCTTATTGTATGAGACAAGAAATTCAGCTTAAATATTAAAAAAATTATGATCAAATGTATTCAGAATTAGCTTAAGAAGGAATATGTGCTTGTGAAAAACTGACAGATAATTTATAAAAGCTATAAGAACCCAAATTATTAGTTGATGTAATTATTTTCTCAGAGCTGGTATAATTTATCAATGCCCATGGAATTATATGAAATCTCCAAGGATAATATTTTTAAATTAGAGGTAGATGCTAGATATACCTCTACCATATTTCCTCACTCATTTATTTATTTACTATATTCAGAAGACTTTATAACTGTGAGGAACTATATGAATTTTTTCAAACAAACTATGTACCTTTATTGATAAGATAAAAGGATTAGATTTGGTTATCTCTAGAGATATCTTTCCTGCTCTAAACTACCATGAATATAAATGGCATTGTTGGAGATGTCATTTCTTCATCAAATATTTACTGATTATCTACTAAGAATGAAGCATTGTGTTTACAACAGTGAACATGGTAGATACAATTCCTGCCTTCTTGAAAGTAGCAGATATTTAAACAAATGATCGTAAGAGTAATGGCTTTCATGAAAAAGAAAACACAGGGTACTGCAGAGATACAAGTCAGGATCTTCTAATCAACCTTAGTGGGATAGGGGATCTTTCAAAGAAAGTTTTCCTGCTGAAACTTGTAAGGTGAGTGAGAGTTAACTGAAAAGAGTCAGTTGAAAAGGGGATAATGTTGGGAAAAGTCTATAAAACAATAAAAAATGTTAAAAACTCAAGGACAAGAGATAGCCCAAGGGATTTGAGGAACTCATAAAAGACCAGTATAGCCAGAATTCAAAACAAAAAATAAATAGAAATGAGGTTGGCAAGGGAGGAAGGGAAATCACTGAGAGCCTTAGGTCAGCCATTAAAGAGATTGGTGCCCCACCTACCTATGGACATTAGCACCTCTCTGAGCTAAATCAGATTTCACTTTAACAGGTGACTCTGACTGTGAAGCAGAGGGGAAATTGGAGGTCTGTGACCCATCGGATGGTTCTGCAATAGGGTATGTGGGAGAATGGAATGAAGTGGATGGTTTGAGAGATATACAGAAAATTAAGTGGATATTTGATAATAGATTGGATATGAAAGCTAGTTAAATAACTAATAAATTAAAAACATTTTTTTTTCTGTATCTAAAATCATTTCATATAGCTTATAAGGATGTTTACAGCTTAGCTGGGCAAAACATATTTACATGCTTTCTAAATGAGGACAAGGGAAATAAGAATTAAGAAAGTAGCAGCCAGGAGGAAGATTAGTTCTCAAAATAAAAGCCTTAAATTCTTGTTCTTTTAGAAATGAACAGCAAATTTGTGAAAGTGGGCATATTTTTTATTATCTGGAGAAATCAGAAACAAGAAAGTGTGTCAGTAGAGATGGTTTTAAATACTAATATAGTTGGCTTTAACCTCAATTTTGCATTCTCAGGTGTATAAGAAGTATTGCTGCTATTTCCTATAAATAAACTTGACAGGCTTTGAAGGCAGCCAGGGTAACAGGACATTTAATATCAGTTGTGGGTGTCTCATCAAATTCCTGGGTTTTACGCAGTGCCACTCAACCTTTCAGATCCAAGGGCCCTCTGTGGTTTCCGTGCTGAGTCTGGGACTCAGGCACCTGAGGAAACTATGGAACCTACTCCTGAAACTCAGGAATGTGACTGAAGTGGGCCCATCAGAACACAAAAACAATACTAGGTTTTTCAAATAGAAGGGGCTATTGATATGAAATTTGTTACACAGATCACAAGAGACTGAAAGAGCAAACAGGGATCACTGAGTGACCAGAGATTCTAACTCCAGGGAGCCACCACCAAGCTTACAACAAGAAAAATAAAATGAAACTGGAGATTACCAGAGTCCAGAAGCCCAAGAGAAATCCGGCAGTGTTGGCTCTCAGACTTCTGAAAGGGGCTGCCACTTGTCCGCTGCCAGTATCCCTAGAATGATGAGGCTGGTTCTGATTGTGCAAATAGAAGCTGAAGCCAAATGCTGTTGCCGAGGTCACCCTGACAATACTAGGAGATAAAATTAGCAGAATTTTTCTTTTCTTTTAGCAAGAGAGAGAGAGAGAGAGAAAGAGAGAGAGAGGGTCAGACAGGGACAGACAGAAAAGAAGGGAAAGAGATAAGAAGCATCAATTCTTTGTTGCAGCACCATAGTTGTTAATTGATTGCTTTGTCATATGTGCCTTAACTGGGGGTTCCAGCTGAGCCACTGACCTTAGGCTCAAGCCAGCAAACTTGGGCATTAAGCCAGCAACCTTTGGGTACAAGCCAGCGACCATGAGGTTATGTCTGTGATCCCACACTCAAGCCAGCAACCCTGCACTCACGCTGGTGAGCCTATGCTCGAGCCAGATGAGCCCATGCTCAAGCTGGTGACCTCGGGATTTCAAAGCTGGGTCCTCAGCATCCTAGGCTGACGTTCTATCCACTGTGCCACCACCTGGCTAGGCATGCAGAATCTTCATTTCAGTATCATAGACAGAACATAACAGGGTGTTTTAAAGCTGAAATGCATTACGTAAATAACAGACTTATTCGGGGATCATGATCTGGCAGCTTTGCTACTCTAAGTCTCATAAGCATTTCTCCTTCCTGCAGCCCACTGTGTCCCCCTAAATTGGTCATTGCTTTCTGCTACCAGCTTGCTAAATTCTCTCAGATCCTGCTCCAAGTCTGTTCATCCTCATGATCATTCACAATAAATGTTGATGTTCATTAGAACGAGAGCCTGAATCATTAACAACCAAAAGACTAGTTTTTCATTTCCTGAGGACAGATTTCCCAGGAGGTAAAGGTAAATGCTTGCATTCTATCCTTTTAATACAGAAAAGAAAAGGAAGAAAAGGAAGTTACCTCTGTAATAAAGCAGGTTAGCCAACAATGACTCTAGACATAAGACAAGTTGTGAAAAGCTGAATAATGTCCAACAATGTCCAAAATCTAATGCCAAGACCTGTTGATATGTTACCTTACATGACAAAAGGGGCTTGGCAGCTGTGATTTAGTTAAGTATTTTAAGATTAAGAGGTTATTCTGGATTATTGGGCTTGGCACAATGTTATCTCAAGAGTTCTACTTAAAAAGGAAGGTCAGAGTCAGAGATGTGACTGTGGAAATAGAAGGTGGAGTGATGCAGGCACAAGAGTCAAGGAATGCAAGTGACTCGAAGTTGGAAAAGGTGATGAAACAGGCACTTTTCCAGAGCTTCCAGAAGGAAGGCAGCCCTGCTGACACTCTGATGAGCTCAGAAGACTCACTTCAGATTTCTGACCTTTAGAATGGTAAGACAATACATTTATATTGTTTATAAGTATGTGGCAATTTGTTACAGCAAAAACAGGAAACTCATACACTGACCATTTATCATGTGGCTACAACTGAGCCTCAGGCCCTGGGCTGGAATTGGCACTAGTACCAATTACATTTAATTCCCTCAAAAACTCAATGAGGTTGTGTAGGAATATGCAGTGAAGACTTGCAGAGTTCAGATAAAGAATCAGGGACAGTGAGGCACCCTAGAGTGAAAGCCTTGAGTGGATGAGAGTCCAGGGACCTCTCTGACCCCATACTGGAAACAATGCATGCTGGAAACAGCAGGATCAGACTCAGCAACAAGACATGTTTAGGCTCTCAGAACAGAGATTAGGAATCAGCATGTTCCTTGCACTTTATTTCACCTCCTGAAAACTTCTTCTATCTGGTTTCTTGAGTTATTTGTCCTGGCTAAAGGCTGGGAATGAACCTTCAGTTTTTCAGTCTGCTGACTGGGGGGCTTTTGCCTTCCCTTGGTGCCTCGGAGCATTTCATCTGGTCTCCGAGTAGTTCATTGTTGCAGCAACAAGTGGTGTCTCACATGAGGTACCAGAAGAAATGACCTCCCAAAGCCTGGTGAAGGAAAAGGACGTTCACTCACCCTGTTTGGTAAGGGGCACAGGCAGCAGGAGAAAAGCCCTTGAATGCTTGCAGCAAGGTCACTTTTAGGGATCAGGCCAGGGGATTTCCCTTTCCATTCATCTCCCCTGCATCCTGGGAAATATCCTTTCCCCTGAGCAGTGAAGTCTCAAGTTATAGCCACAGGGACTCCTCTGAGCTGCAGGGTGTTGGATCAGAATTTAACTGCCCTCTTGCTCACAATCCAGCAACAATGCTCTTGGTATCCAAAGGAGGGAAGTTTAGACTTAGAAGATTGAAAAGCACTTTTACCAAGGGGATGGTTGAAGCAATCAGGATGGGATACGAAATGACCCTTTAGGATTGGAAAGGGCTTGTAAAAACTGTTCTCACCACCTAGCCCGAGCTTCAGACCAGCCTCTCCCCCTAGATATTTCACAACCCTAGCCAGTAGGAAGTAGCTATAGAAGAGACCATCACCCCTTTTTCTTAAAAAACAAAAGTCTGGAATATTAAGCTTGGGTCCAGGGTGCCTTTAAACTGAAGGCCCCTTTAAATTCAAATTCTCCTTATCCAACCTCCCAGTATGGAGGGGCTATGCCAGGACCTCATTGTAAAGAATGAAAGAAAAGGGATACTTTTAAAATTCAAGGGGCTCAGTAGCCCATTCCCTCCCTTCTCTTCAGTCATCCTGGAAGGCTGCCAAAGACAAAGAGTCTTGCCTTTTCTACAATTATTAATAATATTGTAAAATATAAAACTATTCCAAATGTGTTTTTTTTAATTTATTTATTTATTTATTCATTTTCAGAGAGGAGAGAGAGACAGAGAGAGAGAAGGGGGGAAGAGCTGGAAGCATCAACTCCCATATGTGCCTTGACCGGGCAAGACCAGGGTTTTGAACCGGCGACCTCAGCATTTCCAGGTCGACACTTTATCCACTGCACCACCACAGGTCAGGCCAAATGTGTTTTTTTTTAACCAAGTTGTCCAGAAATACATTTGATATCACTACTAGTTTAATTAAATTAATGTCTTAAAGTTCTTAACAAAAAATGCTTGTTTTCCTTTGGTTTACAAAAGGTTCCTGTTATCATTGTTATGTCTTCTTAAATATAAGTATGTTTACTAATAAAAGAACCTGTTTCTAAAGGTCATAAAATATGTTCATAAAAGTATCTATGTAAAATTGCTAATTACTAACTTAGTCCTTACTGAAAGTTAAGGTTTTCAGAAATTAGGAATTTTAATTAATTGAAAAGAAATTGTATAGTTTTAATGATAAAAGGTATAAGGTATAGAGGTACTTTTGAAATGAAAAGGAAGAAAGTAAGTTCTGAAAACTAGCTATTTCTGAATAGATAAGAAAGTTTATGAAAGGTGCAGAAGGTTTGTGCAGGTTGTGGAACATTTGAGCAGGTTGTAGAAAGTTTGGGCAGAAGGAAGAGACAAAAAGAGAAAGAACTAAGAAAGTAGACAAAAGTGAGAAAAGGAAAAAAAAGGACTTTAGAAGAAGGATTGTTCTGAAAATAAAAAAGAACATTAAGACATTTTGGGGGGCCTCAGGAGCTTGAGAATTTCACCCAAACTTACAGGTATTACAGAAAGAGCCAGCAGCCTTCGTAAGCCCCAACTACACAAATAAAAAAGGGGAAGTCAGGAGAAGAGACTCACCTCACAAGAACAATTGTATAAGCCTCTTTTTACTCTTAATTTTTTAAACATTTTCTCATCTGGGCTTACAACAGCCTAGAGGCATTTTATATCAACCAAGCAATGGCCTAAGCCTCTCATGCTGTAACAGGATAGTGTAGCAGGCCCTGAGTGGCAGAATCCAGTCTAATTACTAACCTGGGCCTGACCAGGCAGTGGCGCAGTGGACAGAGCGTCGGACTGGGATGCTGAGGACCCAGGTTCGAGACCCCGAGGTCGCCAGCTTGAGCGCGGGCTCATCTGGTTTGAGCAAAAGCTCACCAGCTTGGACCCAAGGTCGCTGGCTTGAGCAACGGGTTATTCTGTCTGCTGTAGCCCCACGGTCAAGGCACATATGAGAAAGCAATCAATGAACAACTAAGGTGTTGCAATGCGCAATGAGAAACTAATGATTGATGCTTCTCATCTCTCCGTTCCTGTCTGTCCCTGTCTATCTCTGTCTCTGACTCTCTCTCTGTCTCTGTAAAAAAATAACAAATAAAAAAAAATTACTAACCTGGGGCAAGGATATGCTCCAATATTGTCATTAATAGATCTTCTTTGGATACCAGCGAGGAACATGAAGCCTTATCATGAGTTGGAATCAGCCCCTAGAAAGCAACCTGGTTCCAGAGATCCAGAAGCTGATAGTGAATCCTCCTCCAGAAATGAACCCCAAAAAAGGAAGGAGACCTAACTTGCTCTCAGGCACTCAGGGAGTGCCTGACATCACCTGGGACACTATGAAACATCTAACCAAGTGTGCTGAAGAAGTTTTACAAAATACAGACATGCATGTAACCCCTAAAAATCTGTTTCTCTCTATGCTTGCCCTTCACCTTCCACTGAACCACCTAACCATCTTACTCTTTGTTAATCTTTACTAAAACAAAAAGTGGGATATGTAGTAATATGCTGTGAAGACTTGCAGAGTTAGGGTAAACAATCAGAGACAGCAAGGTGCCCTAGAGTGAAAGCCCTGAGTGGATGAGAGTCCAGGAGCCTCTCTGACCTGTACTGGAAGCAGTGCATGCTGGAAACAGCAAAACAGCGGGATAAAACTCAGCAACAAGAAATGTTTAGGCTCTCAGAACAGAGATTAAGAATCAGCATGTTCCTTGCACATTATTTCACCTCCTGAAAACTTCTATCTGCTTCCTTGAGCTATTTGTACTGGCTAATAAATATCTGAGTAAGGCTGGGTGGGGATGGGGCTTCAGTCCTTCAGTCTGCTGACTGGAACTGCTGTCACCCCTCAGCCCCTTTGAGCATTTAATATGGTCTTTGAGTATCTCATCGTCACTGCAACAAGGTTGAAGATTATTATTCTCATTTGGCAGATGGGAAAAGTGAGACATAGAGAAAGACAATGAATAGACTTCATGTACCACCTTAGCAACACGGTCAGCATGGTTAGAGCTGCTATTTGGAGGTTGTATGTCTGACTGCAAATCCAGCACTTCTAACCATTAAAAGAACTGCTTAGCTTGAGCAGGTGGTGACACAGTGGAAAAGTGTTGACCTGGGATGCTGAGGCCCCACGTTTGAAACCTGAGGTCACTGGCTTGAGTATTGGCTCACCAACCTGAGTGTGGGATCTTTGACATGATCCCACGGTTGCTGGTTTGAGCCCAAAGGTTGCTGGCTTGAGCCCAAAGGTCACTGGCTTGAAGCCTAAGGTCAGTGGCTTGAGCAAGGGGTCATTGGATTAGCTGGAGGCCCTCCCCCTGTTAAGGCACATATGAGAAGAAATCAATGAATGACTAAAGTACCACAACTATGAGTTGATTCTTCTCATCTCTTTCCCTTCCTGTCTGTCAGTCTGTCTCCCCTCCAAACCCTGCCCCCCCAAAATAGAACTGCCTACCCACTGGAGCCTGTTGACAGAGCCCCAGGAAGAAGTTGTTCCACACATCCTTCAAGTGGACATATTTGCATAATGAAAGCCCTGAAGTGCAAGTATGTTGGTTGAAATGGCACCTTGAAATTTTATTTACAATATTAACTTTTGAAGATCTTTTTAAAATAAAAAGATGGTTACAGAGGTAAATTTTAAGCAGTGTGGACTGAGTTGTACATTCTGAATCAGTAGGCTCTGAGAAAGAAATAAAACATTATTATCTTTGTATAATATCATCAATAACAGTAAGGCTTATGGGAAATGAAAGATGGGTATAAACCAGAAGGTTGATATAGTTTTTTGAGGATTACAGGCTTTAAAAACAAACAACTTTTTAATCCAAAAGTGTGTGAGTGTGTTTAATTACTTTTAAGTCTATGTTCTAAAATTAATGTGACATCAAATATTTTGAAATTTGTGACAGGGACACAAATTTACCTATTTTACAACATAGCTATACATAAAAAGTATGATTTTATTATTTTGTTTAAAATCAATTTAGTTTTCCTAATGAACTCTCACCTTTTAGGCTGTCAAATTCATTTGCAACATTTGTTTGACCAATAATTTAAACAATCCTTTAGATAATACTCAATTGTCTGAGAAAATTGCATAATATTCCCAATTTCTTTGCTTGTTTCAAGAATGGCAGCTGGGTTTATTGGGTAATAAGGCTCGTATGATCTCACAGAGACCAAACGAAAGGATTCTTTAATCTACACGGTATCCTTCAATCTTCACTTGGGCAAAGAGATTTGAAGAGATACTTCACAAAGGAAGAAATTTAAAAAGCCAATATATTGATATGTGTGTGTGTGTGTGTGTGTGCGTGTAAAGTTATTAGCACTCAGGGAAATACAAATTAAAAATGACACTGAGATAGCACTGCATACCTACCCCAACTGCGAACTTTTAAAAGATGAAGTTACTAAGTATTGAAGGAGATATCAAGTTCTGGAGCCCTCACTTACCCGAGTAAGAGAATAAATCCATTTAACAACTTGAAAAAATTTTGGTAGTGTCTACTAAAATCGAACATTTATTTACCACATGACTCAGTAATTTCTCTTTTAAGTATTTACTCAGTAAAAATAAACACATGTTCACTAAAAGATATGTTTGTGAATGTTTATGGTAGCATTATTTGTAATAGTTCAAAATAAAAGCAATCCAAATGTTCATCAACAGTAGAATGAAAAAAGTCATATATTCATAAAATGGAGTCCCACACAGCAATGACAAAGAATGAACTGCTGATACAGGCAACAACTTGGATAAATGTTACAGACACAATATTGAGCAAATGTGTTCAGTCACAAAAAAAGTCAGGCAAAGAAATCCCATGCTGTTTGTTTCTGTATACAGAAAATTTTAAAAGCTAAGATATGGTGTAAAAAAAATCAAGATTATGGGGTGTGGGCAAGGGTATTGATTGTAGGGTACAATGAAAGCTTTCAAGGGTCTTGGTGCTGATAATGTTTTATTTCTTGAACTCTATGGTGTTATACAGGTGTGTTTATTTTGTGATACTTTATTAAATAATGCTTATATTTATCATTGTTTCCTGTACTCCCAGGGAAAAGTTAAAAAAAAAAACACAACAACTTGAGATGTTACATGAAAGTACAGTGTGCCTTTGGGGAAAAAAAAGATAAATTCCATTTCTATATTTAGGAAGTAAAAATTCCTAAAACCATTGTTTAAACCTGTCTGTCTTAAGGTGGCATTTGAACACTGCAATCCTTGTTACTTTGAAAATCGTAGCGATAAAGGTAGCAGGAAGTAGACAATTAAGTCCTCACTGAGCATCCTAAGGAATTGGATGTCTGTGTGTGTATACATACATATTAGCAATTAAAGCATTCAAATGTTAAAAAATAATTAAAATGCAACTTGAAATTTTGTTATGATATTAATTTTTGAAATTCTTTTTGAAAAAAGTTGTTGCAGAGGTAAATTCTAAGCAATGTGGATTGATCTGTAAACTCAGAATCAGTATAATCTGATCAAGTTAACTAAAGCGTTAGAAGTATGCTGTAGCTTTTGACAGACTCCTTTAAACCTGGCAGGAAACACCTTTATAACATCAATACTAATAACCATGAAACACTGATTAGCAAGTGGAAATCATCTTAGATTCAATAAGTAATAGAAGTGAGGGGCTGAAATGCATTGAAATAGGGTGTCCTGGGGAGCAGACCCCAAGGTGACCTAAGGACAATATGGATGAGAGTGTAAGAGGGTGTCAAAGTCAGATATAAAAAAGCAGGGCCTGACCCCACACGGGGAAACCACAAAAAAGAATAAGTTTTGAGGTTACAACATGGCTGTAAGAGCAGGTTGGGGTGCAGAGTATGGAGTTGGTCTGGCAAATGGTTCAGGGCTAAGCCAGAAAGAGAAAGGTACTCTTTGGTTAGTCCAGCTCTGCTCAGCTAAAAGGGCTGAGTCAGGTCAGAGAGAAATAGGAAAATTTCAAGTTTGTCCTACTGTACTTGATCGTCATGCTATCTAAAATTATCCATGTAATACGACCTATAGAGAATTGAAAAAAAGGATATGCACTATCCATAATCAATATGTAATTTGAAGAGTGTTTGGCTATTGGAAAGCATTTTTTTAAAAGTTCAGTCTGTTACACTCGTGTGGTTCATAAGAAAGCACTGCGGAATATGGTGGGAAGGGGTGTACAACAGTATTTCCACAGTGATTTGGTACAGGGAAAGGTATCTGATGCAGAGAATGTTCCACAGTTTCCGTCACAGAAAGAGCTTAGTTTTGTGCTTGATTGCAAAATATGAGAGCACATCTGGCTATCGATAAGACTGGCTTGAAAGCTTTTGGCTTCTTTGAAAATATAATGAAAAACTCCTGTTGCCATGTATAGTAAGTTTTGTCATGGTAGTTGTGCCATCTGAACCAGTTATCTTTCTCATATTTTCTAGACTGGTACAGTTTTTACTCCTTAGAATGTTAAATACCTAAAACTTTGGGGGAAAAACCCAAATGTTTCTCTGCTCAAAAAAAATCATTCACGGCTTCTAACAACCACGTGGGCCCATTTGACTTCCTGTCCTTCCATTCCCTGTACTTGAAGCTTACGCCCCTACCAGTAGTTTCAGCTCAGCTCCAGAATCTGCTCCTAGGCAAATATAGAAAGACATGCCATTGTTTTGTTTCCAGTTCTTCTCAAACTTCTAGTTCTCAGCAACATTTACAACAACAATAATAGCTGCCTGTTGTGGAATGAGTGTTAGGGTCCTCCCCAAATTCATATGTTGAAGCCGTAACTTTCAATATGATGATATTTGGAGATAGGGTCTTTGGTAGGTAATTAAGTGTAGATAAGTTCATGAAGATAGAGCCCTCATATTGGGATTAGCGTTTTTAGAAGAAGACACAAGAGTTGATTCTCTCTGCTGTGAAAGCTGGAAAGAGAGCTCTCACTGGACACAATCTGCTGGCACTTTGATCCTGGACTTTCCAGCCTCCAGAACTGTGAGAAGTAAATGTCTGTTGTTTAAGTCACCCAGTCTATGGTATTGTGTTATAACTCTATAGTTGTCTGCAAGGGAAAGTCATCATAGGTTTCACTAAAGTTATTCATGCAAAAGGGCTTTCTTTTTATTGCATTGAAGACATATAAAGGTGAGGAAATGGAAGAAGTAAGAAAAATACTCAGATAAGTTTCCTAACATTGGGTTCCCCAAAATACCATCCTGTGACAGTGCTGCTGTCAGATTTCTAACAATGGCTAGCAGCAGATTTTTGTGATTCTGATTTTTACTCAGGGTTAAAACTCAATATTTTCCCTAGGTAACAGTGCTATTATTTTGACTCAGATAAGGAATATTTTTTTTGCAAGAAGAGAGTCATTTCACTTATTAATGAGCAAATAAATATTATAATTTATTTTTATTCATTTTAGAATATATAGCAGTGGTGGGATCCAGCCAGTTCGCATTGGTTTGATAGAGCCAATAATTAATTTTTGTTGAGTTTGGCAAACTGGTTGATAAAATGGCACTTGTAACTCAAGGTTCTAAGGTGGGCGCCTGGGCGGCCGGCCAATGTGGAGATCACGAATTTACATTCCTTTTTTTTTTAACGTTCATCTATACAACGTATTGTAAGTGCCCGTAGTAATGTTCATTCTGTCCATAGGTGAACAAAATTTGATGGAACTATGCTTGTAATATTTATTCATTTCATAAAACTTATTATACCTTTGATAAAACACTATATTTTAATTCCCTTGCATTTGTTACTTCAGTAAACAAGCATATAATGTAAAGGGCAAGAGTGACAAACAATCAGGGAGTGACAAGCTGTCATTGGAAATATCTTAAATAACAGTTCTATTGTTTGTTGTCAGGGATTTTTTTATTAATATTTTAAAACTTTCTTGTAACATAATCTAGTTTTGTGTGCCTCCATTATTGTTCTTATTTAAGTATTAAATGCATGAAATAATAAACTACCTTTCGGTATATCATCTTCTTAAACTTAAAACAGTCATTAGAACAGAGAACTGGTTGTTAAATTATTTGAATCCCACCACTGGTATATATATCTTATTGTCATTACTATTACATATTATTGAGAGTTAAGTGTCGAAATCTGTGCTAAAAGTTGTAATTGCATGAGATCATTTAATACTTGTGACTACTACTCTAAGAAGTATATAGTTTTTAAAACTTTGTTCTTCATTTTACCATAAGGAGACGCAGACTTGTACAGTTTAGGCAAAAATTCAAAAATCTGGGAGAAAAAACATAGTTCATACTGTTTACATAGGATAGCTCTAAATTCACTCATATACCAAACCTTGACAATTAGATAATGAGCCTTTATTCTTTTTTGACTCCTCTGACAGAACTATTGACCAGGGTATGGCCAGACAGGCAAACAAGCTGTCAGAACATGAATCAGTCACTTGGGAAATTTTCCTTCCTCAGTGCGTAGCTATATCAGGAAAGATAAAACCAGGCATTAGATGTGAACTCTATGATGTGAGTGGGTGTGACAAAACCCAGGAGTGAACCCTTAGTGAAGGTGTCAATTTTTAAAGTCACAGGTAGTATGTGTTCTCCTTGCCCGTTGAACTGTTTCATCTATCACCAGCAAGTTGTCTGGGGAAAGCTTTGGTGGTTTGGAAGCTAAACAGCACAGTCCTGAAGCTGAGCAACACTAGAAATGCACCCCATGGTGATGCCAGTAGAGGAAGGAGCTCCCTTGCTTGAGAAATGGCAGCTGCTCAGCCCTGTGCTCTGTCCTCTCAAGACTGACTTGGAAATACTCACCTATCCTACCTTCCCTGCCAGCACCAGGGATTCTACTTCTGGCCTGGAAGATTGTCAAGCATTTTAGCTGTTATTTTTCTTTCTTGTATTATGAAAACTTTTAAATCATATTATGAACTCATCACCCAGCTTTATCAGCATTCTGCCTTCTTTTTAATCAATTATTCCACATCTTTTTTCCATAGTATTTTAAAGCCAATTCAAGAGATCATGTAATTTCATCAATAATATTTCAGGATGTATTTCCAAAAGATACAGAAAAAAAATGTTTTATTGGCAGAACCACCATATCTTAGGTCACTCAACAAATTAGTAATAATTATTCAGTATGGTCTAATTCCCCCAGTCTATAGCCCTTTTTTATTCAAAAAAATGTTAAATTGTCGATTTGGTCAAATCAGAATCCTAACAAGGTCCTTATGTCACATATAACTGCCATCTTTTTAGTGTGTTTTAATCTAGGCAGTTTCTCCCTCTCTTGTTTCCATGTTACTTGTTTGTTTGTTTTTATACTGCTTCTTCTTGGGTGGTCTGCTTGGAGAGGAAGTGGGACTGGAGATTAGAACCAAACAATTGTCTAAATAACACTTCTTTTCCCATTTAAAATTTTATATCTCTCAATGGCTGAAAAAATTATTTTGCTTATTCACATCCCAAATATTATGCACTTTGCCATCATATAGACACAATTAGATTATTTTCAAGACTCAACAATAGCTACATTCTACAATTTTTATTGAAGTGATGTGGTTTCACTGCCACATCTTGAGTTTATAACTCTACCCCCCCCCTTTTTTTTTCCAATTTCTATGTGGGTTTTGAGATTTAAAAAATTATACAGGTTAATTGTGTTACTCTTTCTTGATTCAAATTTTACCAAATCACTTTGTTGTATTAGTTGCTACTGTTTTAAATTTTCTTACTTAGATGGCATTGAATTCTCTCTTTAGATTGCTTAGAAGATTATGAGCAAATAAGAATGCAAGGCAGATGGTCTCTGAAACACATGCATGTATAAAGATATCAAACAGAAACCCTGCTAAACTGATGTTATATTCAGATTTGATAGGAGAGACTAAAAAATTGCCAGGAGTCACATGTGTACTGAACATAGAACTTAGTACATGACCATAATCTACAGAGACCAAAGTCCATATCCATTGCCTCCTTCACCACCATCATAAACACATGGCCATTTTATTCCAATGTACACTGTATATATCCCCACTTTTATAGCTAGAATCTATTTTTGATGCAATTGGTATTTATGTTTTATTCCATTTGAGAAGTTTTCCTTCTATTAAGGGCAGTAACATTATCCAGTAATGTAATAAAACCAACACAACAGCTGGGACTTTCGCACAATTGGGCTTTCATTAAGTACACCATTATTGATCAAGTAACTATAATGTATATACAATATAGATGCTACTGGGAATACGCATGTAAAACATATTCAAACTTCCTTATTTGCCGGGAGTTGAGAAAGGAATAATCCCAGGAAAGCAAGAAGGTGCAATTCCGAAGCACAGTTCTCTGTTCTCCATATATTTCTTGTATGTTTGGACAAAGGGCAGTGCTGTTGAAAGCTAATGAAATGGTGCTTGTTACGACTTCTTTCAGTTTTGGGGTAGGAAGAGGGTTAAAGGAAGAAAGAGAATAAGAAAAGGCTAAAAAGAAAAGAACAGTTAAAAGAGACTATGGCTAAATAATGAGAAAACCAATGGAGACAAGGAACACGAGCAAAGTAAAGTACTACTGTTAGTGTGGAGTTGAGTTTCAGGAAGAGTAACTCAAAAGGCCACTAAGAGAAGTTTATGAATTGCAAACATTGGGTTTGATTAAAAGATAATTTCTGCTGAAATTATAACAGACTTTATTTATACTCCTATTTTAAAGTCCATTATGTTTACTAGCTCAGCTTTTCATTATTCTTCAAAAGAAAGAAGTCAAATAGTATTTCCATTGGTTACAGGGTTATTTTGTTTTGCAGATATTATCTTATCAATATAAACTTGGCTATCTTTTATTAGTGTTATTCACATCAAATAATAAAACAAAATATTAAATGGTGACTTTTTACTATTTTACATTATATTCATTCATCTTTACTCTTCTTTAGACAAACATACACATGTACACAGATTCTAATGCATGTGCAAATCATTTTCACCCTTGCTGACATTAAGAATTTGGTATTCATTATTTTTAAATATTTAGGTTATTATTTATAAATAATCTCTTTTAAAAGTATAATCTGTGATTTCTTCTTTATGTAAAAATTAAATAATATTTTGAATAAACTGTAAGTTAGAATTAAATATTTTCAACTTAGCCAAGGCTGTAAGAACAGTTTATGCATTCCTGAGCTATTCATAAGCCACTTTACAATACCTTGTGTTATAGAAGGATTAAATTATAGCTTTGCAGTAAATTAGGTTTCTTTGTATTACTGTATTTGTACATCTGGTTGGTCTATTATGCATTTTCTCCATATTGTCTTATAAACTTATTAGGACATAACTCCTTCCCTATTGTATTCATAAAGGCCCACCAAAGCATGAATTAAAAAGCAAAATTAAATACCCACTATCTCTGATTTAGAAAAGCATTGTTTCTTGAGTATTGCATTATAATTCTATCTATAGATCTACCTACCTACATTGAGCTTTAAAAAGAAAACATAATTAAAGACACAGATGGCTCTGAACAGAAAATTATGTTTTATCAATAGTGGTGAGTAAACTTTCCTCATTCCTGACCCCGGTAGGCCATCTTTGAGCTTTACTCTAGAAAGACGTGGATGATACTCTTATGTCTTAATACAATACATAATATATAAGCATGTGCACAGGTCAGTTGGCATTTATTTTGGCTTTAAGAAGCTGAGTCTTTGTGTTCTAAAATTATAGGCACATGATCCCTGAATCTGCTGTGTGGCAAAAAAAGAGAGAGAAAGAGAGAGTCAACCATGCTTTTTTTGTTTGCTGAAGACTCAATATGCAATATAAAATGATGTGTTTAGTATTTTACTACGTGATAAAATGTCATTCAAGCGATAATAACCTTCACCACTTCACAGTTTCTAGCTTGCATGTTTAAGAAAAACAGACTGGGCCTGACCTGTGGTGGCGCAGTGGATCAAGCATCGTCCTGGAATGCTGAGGTCGCCGGTTCAAAACCCTGGGCTTTCCTGGTCAAGGCACATATGGGAGTTGATGCTTCCTGCTCTTCCCCCTTCTCTCTCTCTCTCCTCTCTAAAATGAATAAATAAAAATAAAACTAGTCCCCTCAGTTTTTAAAAAAAAGAAAAAGAAAAACAGACTGGCTGGAATAGTTAAATCAACCAAAGGGAAGGGGGCTATGAAATCTCTTTTTTTTCTTTCTTTTTTTTTGTTTTTTTTGTAATTTTCCAAAGCTGGAAACCGGGAGGCAGTCAGACAGACTCCCGCATGCGCCCTACCGGGATCCACCCGGCACGCCCACCAGGGGGTGATGCTCTGCCCATCCCGGGCGTCGCTCTGTTGCGACCAGAGCCACTCTAGCGCCTGAGTCAGAGGCCACAAAGCCATCCTCAGTGCACGGGCAAACTTTGCTCCAATGGAGCCTCGGCTGCGGGAGGGGAAGAGAGAGACAGAGAAGAAGGAGAGGGGGAGGGGTGGAGAAGCAGATGGGCGCTTCTCCTGTGTGCCCTGGCCAGGAATCGAACCTGGGACTCCTGCATGCCAGGCCGACGCTCTACCACTGAGCCAACCAGCCAGGGCCGAAATCTCTTTCTTATGGTGTTGAGGATTTGGCTATAGTCTTCTGAAACTGGTATGTTACTTTAGAACTGCAAGCTGGACAGAAATGGGCATGGTGAAAGTTTGGGTATGTAGGAAGATATACCTGGAAATTGGCCCAATTTGTAAAAGCCAGTGACTTTCATTTCCAACAATGAGAAATGTCAGTTTGAAATGTTTCTCGTGTTCCTTCCCAGACTTCCTATGTCCTCGTGATTGTTTCCTTACTTGTCCCTCTGCCCTGTTACTATATGAACTCCTTCAGGACAAGAACCAAGTTCATGTAGTCTCATTAGTGGGGGCGCCAGGCATCTACTAGGTTCTGAGGAAATGTTTGCTGAATGAAATGAGTGGTGAGTGAATGAATGAATATGATGAGCTTTTTTTGAAATATATTTTTTTTGGGCCCTGGCCGGTTGGCTCAGCGGTAGAGCTTCGGCCTGGCGTGTGGGGGACCTGGGTTCGATTCCCAGCCAGGGCACATAGGAGAAGCGCCCATTTGCTTCTCAACCCCTCCCCTCCTTCCTCTCTGTCTCTCTCTTCCCCTTCCGCAGCCAAGGCTCCATTGGAGAAAAGATGGCCCGGGTGCTGGGGATGGCTCCTTGGCCTCTGCCCCAGGCGCTAGAGTGGCTCTGGTTGCGGCAGAGCGACCCCCCGGAGGGGCAGAGCATCGCCCCCTGGTGGGCAGAGCGTCACCCCCTGGTGGGCGTGCCGGGTGGATCCCGGTCGGGCGCATGCGGGAGTCTGTCTGACTGTCTCTACCCGTTTCCAGCTTCAGAAAAATACAAAAATATATATGTGTGTGTATATATATATATATATATATATATATATATATATATATATTTTTTTTTTTAAACTCCCATCTATGAATTAGATAGACTAGCCTTTTCTTGTGCCCAGCCCATCATAAACACTCACAAGTTTGTTGCCTGATTGACAGAGAGGAGTATCCAGAAGCATTCAGATTTGTGAATTGGAAACTAAAAGTGACCGATAATTTACATTTAACAAGCTTTTGTTTTTTATGTCTTCAAATATCTAAATATAATTGTCCCAGAGGCCTTTTTAGACCATACCCATGCGTACTAACATTCTCAGAAAGAAAACATAGGGGCCAACATGGAGCCCATGTTAGCTGATGTGCTTTTCTGGCTGTGTAGAAAGCCTGAAAAAATATAATTAGTGTTGAGAGGTATAAAAGGAGGGAGATTAAGTAATAAACCACCCATACTCTTTTATTTCTTCTCAGTCTTCCTCCTTTCCTCTCCCCCACTCATACCCTTTTCCATAACCTCCCACCCACCTACCCCTTGTCTACCTTTGACTGCTGGAGCTTCTCTACTTACAAAAATGTGCATCAGACCTTGACCTGTATAGTCCCCAGAATTGTTCTCAGGGTGACAAACCTTTATGATATTGGAAACAATGAACATTTCCCTTCACAACTAGACTCAAAGTGTTAGAAGTGGCAAAGATGTAAATTTATTTTAACCTTAAATTATATATATATATATATATATATATATATATATATATATATATATATATATGCATGTGGGAAACCTAGTAGGAGCCTAGTGTAATTGGGAGATACATTTCAATTAATTCTTCCGCCAACATCTTATCTCTCGGCATCAGAACATTTTATAGTGTTAAAATTAACAATTATGCAGCTGATCGCTGGCTGAATCCACCAGGGGACCTGGAAAGAGCCTCAGATAACACGACACATATAAATCATTCAGGAGAACAATTCATGAAAGAAAAGTTATCTGTGTTTGGGATGACATTGGAAGAACTAAATAGGAGTCAATTTGAAGAAGGGACATTTAGTACCATTGTCTAGCTTGCCTTTTTTCTTTTTTTTCTAATTGTGTCATAACATACATTTTTAAAATTAATTATCCATTAATGGCAAGATAAATGTCTCTTCTTGTGCTAAGGAAATAGTGGCTTCATTGGTGAAAGATTATTTCACATGAGTAGCACTCCTAAAGAAAGCTGTTACCAGATAAGGTGGCAACTATTCTTTGAAGAAGCACAAAGAAGGGTGATAGGCAAGCCCAAGTTTACCAAACTGAATAGAGGACTGGCAGATTTCAGCCCGCTGATCAATTACATAAGGAGAGGGAACCAGGCAGCGACCATGTTACAACAAACCACATAAATCACCAATAGTAAGTACTGCGAATATAACAACCCATGAAACGGGGTTCCAGGGTACCAAGCACTATTTTCAGGGTTTCTCCCCTCAAACATGTTTTAGAAATACCTCTAA
This sequence comes from Saccopteryx leptura, assembly GCF_036850995.1. NCBI lineage: Eukaryota > Metazoa > Chordata > Mammalia > Chiroptera > Emballonuridae > Saccopteryx > Saccopteryx leptura. The sequence continues at coordinate 54,292,723 of NC_089506.1, read as the reverse complement.
ACTTTCAGTCACCATAAAATATGTCTATTTTAGGGCATCTTATTAATGTATTGTTCTTGATGCAGGGAAAATATACATACATACATTCTGGAATAAGCTGAAATTTAATAGGACCAATTACCAAAAAATAACGTCTTACAAGTGGTCTGTTTCATTTATTCACATTTTTATATAAATTTTATTTTTATATACAATTAATTTCACTGATACTTAAAAAAAACATATCTGTGTGGGCCTGATTCATCTTTCTTAGCTACAGGTTTTGAATTTTAATCTTCATCCATAGTCAACAGAAATATTTAACTTTCAGTTTTCACATATGAAATAGTAAACAGAATAAAAGCTTTTAATAAGCATTGGAGTGACAAAATTGTCATATAATTTTCATTTCTTTAGAGTAATTTCTTATTTTCCCCACACATTGCTACTAACATGCAGAAGAAATAAAAATCATGGAAGGAAAATAAGATGTGGGTTTCTGACAAGGTTCAATAACTATGTCACAGTTTAGTGAACTTTTTATTCTCCCTCATTCTGTAGTGAAGCATGAATTATAGTGGCCTTAGTATTTATTTGCATCCAAAATACCAGGGTAAAATTTACATACTTTGTATCTGTAACACCTATAAGTGTTTATAATGACACATAATGTTTTTGTTTTTCTTGAGGAGTCATTTCAAGGTTTCAAGGTTTTACTTTTATTTATTTATTTTTTAGAGAGGGGGTGAAAAGAGAGGGAAAGAACAGGGGGAGAGGAGCAGGAAGCATCAACTCCCATATGTCCTTTAACCAGGCAAACCCAGGGTTTTGAACCAGCGACCTCAGCAGCATTCCAGGTCGACGTTTTATCCACTGCGCCACCACAGGTCAGGACACATAATGTTTTTAATTATTTAATCTGATGAGCGTATCAATTATAACTTCAGTCTAGTATTTAGTTCTTTAGGAAGACATAAATGTGCCCTGGCTGGATAACTCCATTGGTTACAGCATTGTCTGGATGTGCAGAGGTCATTGGTTCAATCCCTGCTCAGGGCACATACAAGAACAGATTGATATTTCTATTTCTCTCTCTTTCTCTCCCTGCCTCTCTCTCTCACATTAATAAGTAAAATAAAATAAAAGACATAAATGATTGTAAACAAATACTGACAATCAATAATGGTGCAAAGATACCATCAATTTGTGTAACATTCTCTTTTAAATTAGGATATAGACATAATGATCCCAGAACAGACATCATGAAGACACTAACAATGGGAATACATAAAAGAGCATCCACAGAAAGAGAGAAAGCAAATCCAGAGTACTCTACAACAGAATACTCTGTTCCTTAATTAGACCTTACCATTCTCCCCAGAAGAAGAAACATTGAAGGCAGTTGTCAAAATTTACTTTATAGCCCTGGCCGGTTGGCTCAGTGGTAGAGCATCGCCTGGCATGCAGGAGTCCCAGGTTCGATTCCTGGCCAGGGCACACAGGAGAAGCGCCCATCTGCTTCTCCACCCCTCCCCCTCTCCTTCTTCTCTGTCTCTCTCTTCCCCTCCCGCAGCCGAGGCTCCACTGGAGTAAAGTTTGCCCATGCGCTGAGGATGGCTCTGTGGCCTCTGCCTCAGGCACTAGAGTGGCTCTGGTCGCAACAGAGCGATGTTCTAGATGGGCAGAGCATCGCCCCCTGGCGGGTATGCCAGGTGGATCCCGGTCAGGCGTATGTGGGAGTCTGTCTGACTGCCTCCCCGCTTCTGGCTTCAGAAAAATACAAAAAGAAAAAAAATTACTTTATAGTTTTTAGATACTAATATATATTTTTGTATATAAGTATAAATATAGATATAAATATTTTATATGTAATAAAATCTATTTTGTCCCCATTACACACATTTTCATTTCAGTCATTGCTGTTGTTTGATCTTTTTATTGTTTCCATAATTTGAAGGTTAGAAAACTCCTCCTGATTTTATCCCTGAAGAAGCATTTGGCTGGGTAGACCCTGTCAGACCATGTGCTTTTCCTCTTTGCTCATAATAATTCTGCTTGCTCACTTTTCTTTTTTGTAGTTATGTTCCAGACTATTAATATATATATATAATTATAGATTATATTTAATATATTATTATAAAATATATAATGTGTTATATATTATATATCACTAGACATCCTTTAATTCCATTCTCTTTCAGATTGATTCTAAATATTTGGTGTTTCAAAAGGTACTTTTACATTAGTTAACACAGACCTTATATATAGTAGTTGCTTAATTAAAAGTAATTGAATTTGAAATCTGATTCTTTTCTCTTTCCCAATTCTTATCAATGACTTTTTTATCTTCTGTACTTGATCTTACCTTTTGAACAACTACATTTAACAGTTAAATTACCTTCATTTCTTATAGCAAAGTCTGCATTGTTTCTCTTCTGAGTAATGCAGACTTACCTCTAGCTTTTAAACATAATTTTCACATAATATTAACATTAAGATGAATTGTCTCTTTAAATGATTCCTTTTATCATATTTTGTGATTTCAAACAGCTTTCAAATTTACCTCTCAAAATTAGCCTGAGTATTGAATCTCTTCTCCTTGCCTATATCCTTCCCTCTTCTGAGGCTCAGATTCTACTACATTAGATTTGTTTCTCCTGTTCTTTGGGTTGTCCCTTTATTGATAGCTTCCTCTCTTCCTGTTCCCTCCCCTCTCTTTTGCTTTTCTTCCTTTTCTTTTCTTTTCTCTTTTGAGAGAAAAGCTCTCTCTTTGAAGGAAGCCTTTTTAATCCTGTTCTCAGTAACATGTACATACCTTCAATCTGTGGGTTTTTTACTGTTTTCCAAATGATCGTCCTATGTCCCATAATGAATCTATTGTATTAACATTTCCTCACTACTCCACCCCATTCTCTTCTCCCTGTTTCTTTCTTTTATATCCAGGGAACTTCTATGCACTTATTTGGGCATAAGTTACCTGTCTTGGTTTTTCTTCAATATTTTCATTCTGGGTCCTTAAGGTTGGCCCAGCAAAACTGCCTGGGCTTAGCAATAAACCTGTGTCCTTTTTTATTACAAAGAGCAAGCGCAGGCCCTGGCCGGTTGGCTCAGTGGTAGAGTGTTAGCCTGGCGTGCAGAAGTCCCTGGTTCGATTCCCGGCCAGGGCACACAGGAGAAGCGTCCATCTGCTTCTCCACTCCTCCCCCTCTCCTTCCTCTCTGTCTCTCTCTTCCCCTCCCGCAGCTGAGGCTCCATTGGAGCAAAGATGGCCCGGGAGCTGGGGATGGCTCCTTGGCCTCTGCCCCAGGCGCTAGAGTGGCTCTGGTCGCAACAGAGTGACGCCCTGGAGGGGCAGAGCATCGCCCCCTGGTGGGCAGAGCGTCACCCCCTGGTGGGCGTGCCGGGTGGATCCCGATCGGGCGCATGCGGGAGTCTGACTGTCTCTCCCCGTTTCCAGCTTCAGAAAAAAAAAAAAAAAAAAAAAAAGAGCAGGCGCATCCCCACAGTAAAGACATTCTCACAGAGAAATTATTTTTCTTCTTTTCCAAGCGAGAGGAGGGGAGATAGAAAGATAGACTCCCACATGCACCCCAAAAGGGGTACACCCAGTGACACTAGTCTGGGGCCAATGTTCTGCCATCTGGGACTATGCTCACAACTGAGCAATTTTTAGTGCCTGAGGTGAGGCTCCAGGGAGTCATCCTCAGCACCTGGGGCCAGTGCATTGGAACCAATAGAGCCATGGCTGCAGGAGGAGAAGAAAGACAGGGGGTGGAAAAGCAGATGGTCGCTTCTCTAGTGTGCCCTAACCGGGAATCAAAACTAGAAAAATCACACTCTAGTGGATACTCTACCACTGAGCCAACTGGCCAGGGCCCAAATGAATTTTTTAAAAATTAAATGAGAGGTTGGGAGGCAGTGAGACAGATTCCCATATGTGCACTGACTAGGATCCACCTGACCGGCCCCCTACTGGGCAATTCTCTGCCCATCTGGGGCCACTGCTCCCGTTGCTCAACAGCTGAGCTATTTTGGTTCCTGAAGTGAGGTCATGGGGCCATCCTCAGTGCCCAGAGCCATCTTGCTCCAACTGAGCCATAGCTATGGGAGGAGAAGAGATAGATAGAGAAGGGAGAAGCGTAGGGGTGGAGAAGCAGACACTTCTCCTGTGTGTCTTGACCGAGAATCAAACCTGGGACTTCTGTGTGCTGGGCTGATGCTCTACTACTGAGCCAATTGGCCAGGACCTACCAAAGAAATTTCTTATGTTTGTTTTTCTATATCAACTTTAATCTTTTGCTGACTCTAAAAACCAAACCAAATCAAATGAAACTACAAGAGATAGTCTTGCTTGCTATTTCATATCTGTATTTCCTTGTTTCAATCAAACCTTTGCTGTTATTTTTACTGAAATAATGCAACAAAAATATCTTTTTATTGAAGTCATAATGTTTCCTATACCAATAATTTTATTCTTGAAGAGAATGAATTGCATTCTGAATTATTAGGAATATCTTCCCAATGTACTTATCCTTTTCTCTAAATGCTGTATCCAGAATAAGTGTTTGTATTTTTCCCTGATTGTATGAATCACTCATTAAACTCTTTGCTTCTGGGATTTGAATTGCAAAGATTCTTATATAAAGAAAAAGCTAAGTTGTTTTTGTTGGATGAATGGGTAAAACTTAATTTATTTTGTGCCAATTGTAATAGTAATTAATATCTCCAGCTCTACCACTATTACATCATCTTTACTACAGCAGCTAACTTTTACTAACACTTTATATGTGCCAGGAACTAACCCTTTAGAGGCCTTATCTAATCATAACCGCTGCATGTAACTTTGTTTTTCTTTTTTTTTTTTTTTAATTTATTTATTTTTTATTTATTTATTCATTTTAGAGAGGAGAGAGGGAGCGAGAGAGAGAGAAAGAGAGAGAGAGAGAGAAGGGGGGAGGAGCTGGAAGCATCAACTCCCATATGTGCCTTGACCAGGCAAGTCCAGGGTTTCGAACCGGCGACCTCAGCATTTCCAGGTCGACGCTTTATCCACTGCACCACCACAGGTCAGGCTTAACTTTGTTTTTCTTTAGAATAACTTTATCTACATTTCAAGACCTCATTCTGTCATTATTGTAGATGCCTTCAGGGTTCTCCCTTTCTCTGGGGTCACTTCTAAAATTCAAGGTAGTGACAGACACTGTTATTAATCAACATAATTCACCCAGCTTTCTTGTTAACAAAATGCTGATATATTGGACAACAAAGTGCTCAGCGTAACATTCCCTTTCTCTGCCTCCTTTGCACTTGGGGTAGCCAATTCTGACCAAGGAGACATAACACAGGAAGCTAGCTGGAACTTTCTAGAATAGCTTTTATAGGAGCTGATGCTGGCTCCTCCTTTCCTCCTTCTTCTTCCTGCTTTGATCTTAGATGTGATGCTTGGAGTGGGAGCAGCAGCCTGTGACCATGTAAGAATGGTAAAAAATTGCAGACACATTATTGAACTGTAGAACCAATGTGAATAATCATCTATTTTTGGATTTCCTATAAAATAAGAAAAAGAAATGTCTATTTTTAAAGACCCTGAAGGTGTCTTTTATGCTACTTGCAGCTGAATGTATTTCTAAGTGATACAGGAGGGGCTGTAGAGTGCTATGGGTGTGAAGGTCCTATCATTCTTTCGTCACTAGCATCACATTTATTTCTCCATTGTCATTTCACATAGGTCATCACTGAGATCCCTTGTACCTGGCTAATAATTATTTTCTAAATCCTGCAACTTTCTATTCTAGTTCTTCACCATGATGGCATTGTTGGTGGTAGCTAGGGTCTCATCTGTTTTGGTGTTGCTCTGGGATCTGAGGATATTTGCAAAGCTGGTTATGGCTCCATGGTGGACTATCACAATGGTGGTTCCTCTTTAACCACCCCTTAGTTATTCTTGCTTTGTAGACCCTTCCCACATTGAGTCTAAGCTTGGTTTCATGACCTGCATCAGCCAATGGGACATTATGAAGAATACGACAATCAGAAGCATACTAAGATCTTTGTACATTGGGGCCTGTCTGCTTGGAATGTTCCCAGCCGACATGATCTGAGAAGTCAATAGCTGCATAGAGGCCAGGGGAAGAGAACTCCTTATTTGAGCAGCCAGCTGATAGCACAAACTACCAGCCATGCAAGAAACCATCTTCAGTATCCCATCCCAAGTGAGCCTCCAAAGGACTACAGCCCCACTTGAACCATGTGAGCATGAGAGTTGCCTAACTGAGCCTAGGCAAATCACGGAATCATGAATGGTAATGAAATGCTTGTTGATTTAAGCCACTAAGTTTGGGGATAGTTTATTAAACAGTAATAGATAACTGGAAAAGGTCTCTTTTCATTAGACATATCATAATGTGAAATATTATATTGACTAATACAGCTATAAAAATAGAAAAAGAAATGTTTTGTTTTTGCATTTTTGCTGTGTCTTAAATATAATTTTTTGTGTATATTGAACATGAGAAGCTTAATACATTTATAAGCCAATGCAAAACACTACATTTTCTATTTTCTTCTACTAGGCACTTATATAGTGCTCATTATTACAGAATATAGGTGCTTTATTGTATTACTATTTAGCATTTATTTAACACATTTGCTATCAGTGTATGCTACAAACTTTTAATTTTTATATATTCAAAGTTATTTATAGTCATTTAAATTTAATCATTACTTCAGAACCCTCTTTTTGGAAGAGAAAATATATAACCAACATTGGGTGCCAGTTTATAAGTTCCCTGAGAATGTGCATATTTTGGCTACATAGAGGGCTGGGTCCAAGGCAGTGAGTAGAAAAGGATCATTGACACCATTGCAACAAAGACCACACCAGAAAATCTGTATTGAAAAGATGAGTCTCAGCCAGTTGCTCCCTTCAAACAATATTTGATACAAATACCTCGGAAGCCATAAATCTATTTGTACAGCAATGCAAGCTGGAGGCAGTATATTGTGGTAGAGCAGGGCACAAGCTTAAGAATGAGACAGTCAGGTAAGGTCTTCAAGCAACCTGATGATTAGTTTTCATCCATAAAATGGATATCCATTTTTTAGGATGATTGTAAGGATTAAGTGAGGCAAAAAACACTTTACGTAGGTCTGATACTCTGAAAGTGCATAAAATATTAAAGTTCTTATTAGTAAGGTTGTATTATTAAGAGTATACTAAGATATCATTATTAAGACTATATACTAGTTAATAATTAATTTCTTAATGTCACAAAGTTGTCTTAGTTTGAAGTATGAAGAAATGTTTTAACCCTTTCAGGTTATAAAGATGCCCTTTTGTAACATTACTTTTCTTATACTCTCCACGGATGGTCACAAAGAATGACTGCGTTGCAATGTTTATTAACCTTATGATCTTCCTTATTAGCAGGGAAAGTGTCTGTCTTGCTCCTGCTAAATTGTATTCTTCTGTAACCTTATGACAGAAGATGTAGTCTAGGATTTCTCCATGGAGGGGAGGAGAGGACATCTGGCAGCTCTGGTGAACCAGGACTACCTGGAGAGGATGGGGTTTTTCCTTACTTGAACAGCAGAGTCACCAAGGTAATACTACTGTCTTCCTCACAATGTGAATAGGTGGCATTGGCCATTAAAATTCCCTGTTGCTCAGGGGCCATGCTAATTCATCTTCTCTGCCTGGTTCCAATTTTCGTATATGTGCTGCTGACTTCTATCTTTAAGCTCAGGTGTTAAAATAAAGATAAAATTTATTATTATATATAGGTAACAAATTTTCCTGACAAAGAAATGATTAGGAGACCAAATAAAATTCTCTGTTGCACCAAGAGGCATTTAGCTGATGCCTTCCAGGTTTCAGTTGGAATATAGAGCCACCTTCCTTTTGGTTCTCACAAAACAGAAGTTGATGAACGGCTGTTAAGTTGCTGGTTACCTCCTCTTAGCGGCATAGTTATAACAAACTCAATCTTATATTCTAGAAAGGCAGATTCTTTACAGAGTTGTGCAGTTTTCCCATATACTCATATTTTGAAATGTATCAATATAATCAATCGTGTGTGAGCAAAATGCTCAGGCTGGTTCCCAAACCATTCATTCAGTGGCTTTGATCGTAGAGTTTAGGGGCTTGTTTCCTAAGAGAAAGACATGTTTTCAGTTTGTGCTCAGATATAGCAAGGCAGACCTCTGGACCTTAAAAAATCATTTATGCTTTCACACTTAAAGTAAAACTTCAATACTGGAAGTCAAATAGAATGATAATGTAGAAACTATCGTGTTATCCTTTTTTCTTTTCTTTTAAAGATTCTTAACCAAAGATGAATAATTTTCTAAAATTTATACATGTAGGGGGTCTTCAGATTATGACATAGTTCCATTTCTACGATAGTGACATAACCCAAATTTTAATTTAAGTCAAAACACACCCTAGCCTTAAACAAAAGCAACACAAATGGAACACTTAAGCTTTTAACATTCCAAAATGACATAGGTAAGCGTACTGGGGGATGCTCTCTCACTCATGCACCACGTTCCTGTGTATTCTTCCGCCATGTGCAGCCAAACTAGTTCATCCAGGTAGTATGTAAGTACTACGCTAACGGCATGAGCCAAAACACTCAAGTCTCAATTTTTTAAAGTTTTTATGGGAGTGAACATCATAAACATGAAATATCATATGGAAAGACTGTCATAACCCGAGGATCCCCTGTACTTTCCAAGTATAGGGTCCATGCATTTGTTTTAAAGGAACTGGTTGTCTTTAGAAGAAGCATAGTTCAATTACTATTATAGTTCTAGTTTTATTTTGAAACTTTATGGCCCTGAAAAGTTGTGAAAACACATATATGCATATTTTGTTGATTCCTATACAGATAATAGATAAAACTGCCAAACTTTTCCTAGATATTAGATCATAAATATTCTCAATTCACTAGATTTAGTCATTCTCAGGCATTTTCAGATCCTTTTGGCGTTAGTATTATTCTCATGCTAGTTCTCCCCTAAAAATAAGAGTTTTGGAGAAAAACATGAAGGACTAAAGCTAAATTTATAAAATGAGCCTTGAACTATGCTACGGGCATAAATATAAAGTCTCAGGACAAGACAATATTGAAGCTTGCTGTTCATTTTATACTTTTGTAAGATTCTAAAGGCTGATTTCTGACCAAATAGGTCAGGAGACCAGAATAACTTAGGGACGTTCTTGTAAGAAACTGATAAACTGCAATAGCTGAAACACCACGGAGAGAAAGAGCTGGAATTCAAGAATAAGCTAATAAGGAACACTTAAGGAGGGGGGGATAATAAGAAAATGAATGTTTGAAGTGAAAAATAAATTGATATTTGAATATGATGCATACAAAAGGGGGGAAATGAAGCCCACAAAGAGGTCTTAAGGAAATGGGAAAAGTCCTAGAGATGAATGTTATATAAATGTTGCTGGTCAGTTATAATCAACTATGGCAAAGCCACATATTTTGTAACTGAAAGAACTGACAGAATTAAAACTACCATCTCAGCATTGGGGAAAAGAACATTTATTTTATTTTTCTGAATGGTGCCTTTCTGTGGTTTTATTTTTTTTAATTGTCCAAATTTACTATACATGGTGCTGTTTTACAGTGGAGCAGATAGACATTTATATAGGTTACAAAGTATTCCCTCCAATAATCATGTGCCCAAATGGCACCATAGAGAGTTGTGACAATAGTGTTAACTGTATGCCCTATCAAAAAGAGCATCGATTAATAGCCAAAAAAAAAAAAAGGAGGTGTTGGTATTTAGGACAGCTGAGGCAAAATACAAAGAAATCGTGGATGGCATGAAAATGTTGAAAAATTAGAATGAATGCTAAATCAAAAAGAACTGAAAAACAATAAATTTTCTCCATTGGAGTTATAATGGCATTAAATAGGAACTAATTATAATGAATCATTATAAACAAATTCAGTAAGACTTAAAAAAAGAAGAAGCTACTGGCACATAAAATCTAAAGAATAATATTTGTGTCAGACAGAGGAACAGATAAATTTCTTAATACCATTCTTATCAGATCAGTTCTCTACTTAACAACTTCCAGCGCTCTCCACAGCCTGCTGAATGAACCCATCCTCAGGCGGTTTGCACTAAAGCATTTAGTAGTTGTGCCTCCTTCATGAGATGCCATTTCCAACAGCCAGAACCCTCCAAACCAGCAGAACCATGGTCAGCCCATTCTGCTTAGGGCTCTTGCCTTCTGCCTATTTGTCAGGACCTGTCCCATCTTGAATAACTCTCCTCACCTAATTTCAGTCTTTATAGCTCATATCAAACAGCTCTCCAATCACATTCTCTACAATTAATTTGTTCAGCAAGTACATATGGATTGCCTGCCATGTACCTGGAACTTTTTTAGATTCTGAGACACAGTGGTGAAACACAGAGAACAATCGTTATCATGGAGCACATTTACTGAGCGGAAGGTGGAGAAGACAACCCATGAATAAATAAATAAAGAAGCAAAAGGATATTCATGAAACATTTTCCATTTCTTCTGTATTAGTTTCCATGGGTATGCTGTAAGAAATTACCAAAAGCTGAGCAACTTAAAACAACAGAATTTTATTCTCTGATCATTCTGGAGGACTGAAGTACGAATTGAGGCGCTGGCAGGACCTCATGACCTCGGAAGGCTCTGGGGGAGAACCCTTACTTGCCTCTTTGAGCTTTTGGTGGGTTCCAACATTTCTTGAGGCCACAGCATTCCAAACTCTGCCTTGGTGATCACACTGCCTACTCCTCATTTTGACTCTGTGAAATCTCTTTCTGCCTCTCATACGGACATTTATCATTGGGTTTAGGGCCACACTAAATGAGATATGAGATCTGGGATGATCTTACCTGAAGGTCTTTAACTTAATCACATCTGCAAAGATCCTTTTCCCAAATAAGGTCACATTCTAGGTTGCAGGGATTTGCCATGGATGTCTTCTGGGGGTGGGAGAGATCCATTTTTTGGATGACATCTCCCAAGTTTATACAGAAAATGCTTCTAACTTTTTCAAAGTGCGCAATCAACTTTTTTTGAATCCTATTCATTTTGCATGGTCATTTATGGATTTGTCTTTTTTCAATTTCTCCTTTGCTCCCCCCTTTCACATGTAATCTAGCAGCAACCCTTTCAATTCTTCCTTCAGAATAGATTGCAATTCCTTTACGTCCTTCTCCACTGCTCTCATTCTGGTCCAAACAGCATTGTTTTTTACCCATATGCTTATAGTAGCCTCCTCTCTGTCCTCCCTCATTTATCTTGCCCCTCCACAGATCTCCCTCCTCACAGCAACTGGAGTAGAAGCTTTTCCAAGAGTGCCCCAGAGCCTCTGTAGGTCATCTGTTCAGAGATGCTGTCCGTAAGACCCTAGTTGTTCAATATAGCGTGATCAAAATGATTACATTTATGGTTTATAACAGGGGTCTGGAACCTATGGCTCACGAGCCAGATGTGGCTCTTTTGATGGCTGCATCTGGCTCACAGACAAATCTTTAATAAAAAAATAATAATAACGTTAAAAATATAAAACATTCTCATGTATTACAATCCATTCATTTCCTACCGCTCATGTTCATGGTTGTGGGTGGCTGGAGCCAATCACAGCTGTCCTCTGGGACAACACCAAATTTTTATTAGATAATGCGTAACATACACGGATTGTTGTTTGGCTCTCATGGAATTACATTTTAAAATATGTGGCGTTCATGGCTCTCTCAGCCAAAACTGTTCCCGACCACTGGTTTATAGGTTCAGTACCTGTCTCTCCATACTGCACTAGAAACAATGCCCTTTCGAGCATTTTATTTATTAATTTTTAAAGAAAGTTAAGATAAACAAGAAGGGTGCGGGATTTACAATGAATTTCCCTGGTAGCTCCTGGAATCTGAACCAGAACAGCCCATGTTTCGACATTATTTGTATCTACAATTCAGTTGAACTCTGAGTGCCCTTTGGAAGCATGGCCTGGGCATGACAAGGTTGTTATTCAACAAAGAAGACCTCAGTTAGCCTGAGAGCGCTCACTCCATTTCCTTAGGTGGAAACGGGATTAACAGGCATCAAAAGGAATTTCTGACTATTCTAAATTTAAATAGTTATTTTTATCTGAATCTTCAAGCTCTCAGTTACGTTTTACTCTAATCGGATGACTCTTAAAGCATGGCCCCAGGATCAGTGCCATTAACACCACCTGGGAGCGCAATAGAAATACACATTTTGGGATCCTACCCCAAAATAACTGAAAGAGAAGCTTTGGGGATGAGGTCCACCAGGCTTAACAAACCGTCCTGGTGTTTCTGTTTCTTGATAAATTTGAGTACCATTGCTTTGATTGACTTCAATGGCTTTAGCCATTCTCACACTATTAGGCTTGTTTTAATCCCATCTTTGTTATCTGAGTATCAGGCATCTTCTTGCGAAGTCACACCCTCTTTTATTGAAACTTCTTGGAAAATACTTTATCAATCAGTTTTATGAGCATATACATATGCAATATATATGTATGATATATGTGTATTGTATATGTATAATTTAAACATATAACATATGAACATATATAATTTATTAATTTATATAAAACATTGAACACAGGATTTATAACAAGGTGTCTGTGATAACCCAATTTAGGTGATCTTTATTTTTCTTTACATTTATAAATATGTAATAAATATTTTTTAAAACAAAACATTATTTTTCTCTGCACCACCAATTAGTTGATCTAAAAGAAGTCTTCTATTAAGCTCCCATGGTACATTTTTTTCTTTTTAAAAAATTAGATGAAGAAAAGTAGAAATTCTAATAGGTGTGATATAAGGATTTACACAAAAATTTAAAAAGCCTGACTTGTGGTGACACAGTGGATAAAGTGTCGACCTTGAACCCTGAGGTTGTCAGTTCAAAGCTCTGGGTTTGCCTGGTCAAGGCACATACAGGAGCTAATGCTTCCTGCTCCTCCCCTTCTCTCTCCCTTTCTCTCTCCTCTCTATAAAATGAATACATCAAGTCTTTTTTAAAAAGTCTAAAAATTAGTAAATTGTGCTGAGACCTGGGATAGCCATTCAAAAGGCATAAAGTTGGATTCTCAAGATTCGCACACAAAAAACCTCAAAGGCTCATAAAACTAAGTGTAAAAATTGAAATCATAAAAGTGCTAAAAGAAAATATGCAGAAGAGCATTGTTCACAGTGGCCACGACACGGAAACAACCAAAAAGCCCGTCAATAGATGACTGGATAAAGAAGATGTGGCACATATACACTATGGAATACTACTCAACCATAAGAAATGATGACATTGGATCATTTACAGCAAAATGGTGGGACCTTGATAACATTATACGAAGTGAAATAAGTAAATCAGAAAAAAACAGGAACTGCATTATTCCATACGTAGGTGGGACATAAAAGTGAAACTAAGAGACATTGATAAGAGTGTGGTGGTTACGGGGGGAGGGGGGAAAGGGAGAGGGAAAGGGGAGGGGAAGGGGCACAAAGAAAACTAGATAGAAGGTGACAGAGGACAATCTGACTTTGGGTGATGGGTATGCAACATAATTGAACGACAAGATAACCTGGACTTGTTATCTTTGAATATATGTATCCTGATTTATTGATGTCGCCCCATTAAAAAAATAAAATTATTAAAAAAAAAAAAGAAAATATGCAGCACCAAAAAGAGATTGATAATTTCAACTTTATTTAGAAGAAACCCCAAAAACATACTGCCAGGTATGTTTGTATGTGGTGTTCCATGCAAAGAGTAAACTGAGCAAAAATACAATTTGCAACTAATAAGACAAAATGCTAAAAAGAAGAAGAAAGGATCAGTAATGTATTAGAAAAATGAACAAGAGACCCAAACAAATAAAGAAATGCAGATGGTTTATTTAAATATAGGAAGAAATATCATTCACCTCCACAATAAGAAAAATAAAGATTAAAGCTGTGCTTAAATATCATTTCTAATTTATTAGATTAGATTAAATATGAAAGTTGAACAATGTACATGTTAGCAAGGGGAGAAACAGGATCTCACAAACAGGATCTCACAAAAATAATACAGCTATTATGGGGCAATTTGGCAATCTACTGAAATGACAAATACAAGTCACAAAGGGAAAGACTAACATCATTTATCTTACCTACCTATTTTCCCACGTATAAAACCCAATTTTTTCTGAAAAATTTGGAATCTAAAAACTGAGTGCGTCTTACACAGTGGTTGTAGATTTTCTTTACTTGCATTTCCTGTTATTTTTGCGCTTGTTTTGGGGCTCATTGTTGAAGACAGTGATTCGTCATCAGACACAGATGAGGACAAGCTAATGGAATGGAGTTTTGACAGTGATGAGGAGTTGTATGAATTTTATGAACAAAACTTGAGTTTAATAGCTTTATGTAATACATTTTTTTTTTTCAAATTTCAGGCCCTAAAATTAAGGTGCATCTTATACACGAAAGCATCTTATACATGAGGAAATACAGTATTTGTGTAATCTAAAAAACAGAAAGACTCATAGATTCAGAGAACAGATTGGTGATTACCAGAGTCAAGGAGGGGCTGATGGGTGGGAGAAATGGGTAAAGAAGGTCAAAAGGTACAGACTTTATAAAATAAATAAGTCATGGGGATGTAATATATAACATATGAATATAGCTAATATTTTAATTAACTATCATTAATATTTTGATTACTTGCAATCCTAAGGAAAAAAATAAAGCTGGGGACATTACAATACCTGAATTCAAATTTTACTACAGAACCACAATAATCAAAACAGCTTGGTATTGGCAGAAAAATAGATACACAGACCAATGGAACAGAATAAAGAGTCCAGAAATAAACCACATATATATGGTCAAATCATCTTTGATAAAGGAGCCAAAAATACACATTGAAGAAAAAAAAAAAAGCCTGTTCAATAAATGGTGCTGGGAGAACTAGAAAGCCACATGCAATAGAATGAAACTCAACTACAGTTTGTCTCCTTGCACAAAAATTAATTCAAAATGGATCAAAGACCTAAATGTAAGATCCGAAACAATAAATTACATAGAAGAAAATATAGGTACAAAACTCATGGACCTTGGCCATAAAGAACATTCTATAAATTTGACTCCAAAGACAAGGGAAGTAAAGGCAAAGATAAATGAATGGGACCACATCAGACTAAGAAGCTTCTGCACAGCAAAAAAAAACTAACAACAAAACAAACAGACAGCCAACTAAATGGGAGATGATATTTTCAAACAACAGCTCAGATAAGGGCCTAATATTCAAAATATACAAAGAATTCACAAAATTCAACAACAAACAAGCGAACTATCTAATAAAAAAATGGGAAAAGGACATGAACAGACACTTCTCCCAAGAAGAAACACAAATGGCCAATAGATATATGAAAGATGCTCATCTTCACTAGCTATTAGAGAAATGCAAATCAAAACTACAATGAGATACCACCTCTCACCTGTTAGATTGGCTATTATCAACAAGACAAGTAATAACAAGTGTTGGGAAGGCTGTGGAGAGTAAGGAACCCTTATTCATTGTTGGTGGAAATGTAAAGTAGTACACCCATTATGGAAGAAAGTATGGTGGTTCCTCAAAAAATTAAGAATAGAACTACCTTATGACCCAGCAATCCCTCTACTGGGTATATACCCACAAAACTCGAAAACTAGTATGTAAAGACACATGCAGCCCCATGTTCATTGCAGCGTTGTTTATGGTGGCCAAGACATGGAAACAACAAAAATGCTTTTCAATAAAGGATTGGATAAAGAAGATGTGGTACATATATACTATGGAATACTACTCAGCCATAAAAAATGATGACATAGTATCATTTACGACAACATGGATGGACCTTGATAACAGTATACTGAGTGAAATAAGTAAATAAAAGAGCTAAGAACTGTATGATTCCATATATAGATGGGACACAAAATGGAGACTCATGGACATAGATAAGAGTGCAATGGTTCCATGGGGAGGGGAAGGGAGGAGAGAGAGGGGCTTTGGGGAAGGGAGGAGAGAGAGGGGCATAAAGAGAAACAAATAAAAGGTGATGGAGGATAATTTGACTTCAGGTGATGGGTATACAACATAATCGAATGTCCAAATGATGTGGAGATGTTTTCGCTAAATCTATTTACTCTAATTGACCAATGTCACCCCATTAAAATTAATTGTATAAATAAAATAAAATTTAAAAAAATATTTTGATTACTTGCATACTTGAAAGTTGCTAGAGGTAAATCTTATAAGTTATCATCATAAGAAAAGACTTTTTGTAATTATGCATGGTAACAGTTGTTAACGAGATTAATTGTGATCATTTCTCAGTGTTTACATATATTAAGTCATTATGTTGTGCACCTGAAACTAATATAATGTTATATGTTAATTATACTTCAATAAAAAAAACTTGCAAAAAAGGTCAAATGTATTATTTACTCTTTGACCTAGAAATCCCATTACTGTATATTTATTTTACAGGAACATCTGCAAACTTAAAAAATGAGTTATGTACATATCTAAAGAAAAATGTTTGTTTTTTTTTATAATTCTAAGAGTGATACCTACTTATAGAACATTTAAAAAGTAAACAAAAGGGAAGAGATGTGAAAACGATCCTTCACAATTCCCTCTCTAGGGACAATCACTGTAAACATTCTGGCATATTTACTTTCAATATTTTTCCATGCAGCCGTACATAAATATCAGTGTACCTACTTGCAAAGTTGAGATCACACTGTGATACAATTTGTATTTTGTAGTTAAAACAAGGTAATTTTTTGAACATTTTATCATGTTATTTAAAACTCTTTAAAATCATGATGTTTATATTTGCTCTTTAAAACATTAACAGAAAAGGCCATTCTTTCTAATTCCTTTTTTCCTCAACATTAATCTTTTTCTATTTAAAAATTGTATTTATTTTAGAGAGAGGAGAGAGAGGAAGAAAGAAAGAAAGAAAGAAAGAAAGAAAGAAAGAAAGAAAGAAAGAAAGAAAGAAAGAAAGGAGGGAGGGAGGGAGGAAAGAAGGAAGGAAGAAAGGAAAGAAGGAAGGAAGAAAAAAAGGGAACGTTCCTGGCCAATGAGCTCAGTGATAGAGCATCGGCCTGGGATGTACAAGTGCTGGGTTCGATTCCCAGTCAGGGCACATAGGAGAAGTGACCATCTGCTTCTTCACCCCTCCCCCATCTCTCTCTTTTCCGCTCACATTGCCATGGCTCAAATGGTTCAAGCAAAGTTGGCCCTGGGTGCTGAGAATGACTCCATGACCTGCCTCAGGAGCTAAAATTGCTTTGTTGCCAAGCAACGAAGCAGTGGCACTAGATGGGCAGAGCATCCCTAGTGGGTTTGCCAGGTGGATCCCAGTCAGGGCACATGCGGGAGTCTGTCTCTCTGCCTCCCCACCTCTCACTTAATAAAAAAAAAGAAAAAAAGAAAAGAAAGAGAGGAGGAGTGGGAAGGATCAACACGTAGTAGTTGCTTCTCTTATGTGTCTTCTACTGGGCAAGCCCACGATTTTAAACCGGCAACCTCAGCATTCCAGGTCACTGCACCACCACAGGTCAAACTTCTAATTATTTCTAATGATTTTATAAAGTCACTCCCAAGTTAACTGAAGGACTACAGCCTTCACTTTCTCTTCAGTCACTACATATGGGACACAGGTGTGACAATCAGGATGTATTTGACAAATGGTTCCCTCAGCCAGGCGAAGATGCTATTTGCTACAGTGACAGAGCTGCCACAGCAGTCATTCTGGAAGGTTGGTTTAGGGGAGGTGGCCTCAGAAGGCGTTTCATCTAACTACAATTCCTGAACTTCATCAGTATCCATGACGGTTGTCATTGTCAACTAGCAGCCCAACCAGGGGACTTCATATCTGCTCTTTCCTTGTAAGGTTTCACATTTTCAGCAAAACTGGGGAAGAAGAGGGAAGACCAGAGGATGTGAAGAAGTCATGCTTATTGAATGTGGGCTCTTCATAAATACATTCATTATGTAGCCCTTCTAGCATGGTGGGAGGAAGATGTCCAATTTTATTAATAAGATAAACACATTTGGAGAAATTTAGTAAGGAAGTATCTTAGCCTTGTGGTTAGGGAAAAATGGAGTCAGAAAAATTTGTGTTTGAATTCTGTTTCTTTCTCCAAAAACTGTATTTTCCTTTACTCCTTCAGAGCTCAGGGGAGGTAGCTTCCTCTTTTTTAGGTCCAGCCCATAGCCCCACCTAAACTCCAAACTAGAGCTTGAACTTGATTGGTAGGTGTCTCTTTAATTAAAAAAATTTTCAATAGGGGCATGATGGAAATAAGGTTAGGTGAAGATTAATTTGGTGAGGATCTAGAAGGTAGAATGGAGAGAGAAAGACAAGCAGAGAAAAGGGGCTGTTGTAATCATTTACAGGAGCACCTCTGTGAACATGAACATGAACATTGGGAGCCGTCCGAGGGGATGGAGAGGAGGGGATGGAAATAGAAGCGACAGAGGCAGGAAAATTGGTGAGGTTTGAAAATTGCTTTAATGCGAGGGGCAAGAAAAAATGGGAAGGAAATCAACAAAAACATCTACATTTAAAGAGGCAAGGTGAAAGGAATTAGTTTGGAGGTAGGAAAGGGAAGATGATGAGTTTGGTTTTAAATAAGCTGAGCTTGAGATGCAATATATAAGCAAAGAAATAAAGGAGGTAGTGAGGTGGGCAAGAGTACATGGGTGAAAGAATTGAGATGTTAGACCAGAATTGGAGAGCAGCGTGGGAGACACACGGGAACGCTGTTTCCAGGATAATCTGGCAAAGATTCATTTTGATCCACAGGGCAACAGGAAATACAGATTATTTAATAAAATCAAAGTGATAGGCATACACTTTAGGTGTGACACCAGGTTTGACCAAGAGCACTATTTTCAATAGATAGATCAGGGGTCCCCAAGCTACGGCTCGTGGACCGCATGTGGCCCCCTGAGGCCATTTATCTGGTCCCCACCGCACTTCCGGAAGGGGCACCTCTTTCATTGGTGGTCAGTGAGAGGAGCATAGTTCCCATTGAAATACTGGTCAGTTTGTTGCTTTAAATTTACTTGTTCTTTATTTTAAATATTGTATTTGTTCCCATTTTGTTTTTTTTTTTACTTTAAAATAAGATATGTGCAGTGTGCATAGGAATTTGTTCATAGTTTTTTTATAGTCCAGCCCTCCAACAGTCTGAGGGACAGTGAACTGGCCCCCTATGTAAAAAGTTTGGGGACCCCTGAGATAGATAGTTCCAGGTAGGAGAGAAAAGGGGTTTATGATGTACCACCTGGAGGTTAAACAGAGCACCAGTGTCTAAAGCAGGGGTCGGAAACCGTTTTGGCTGAAAGAGCCTTGAATGCCACATATTTTAAAATGTAATTCCATGAGAGCCATACAATGACCCGTGTATGTTACACATTATCCAATAAAAATTTGGTGTTGTCCTGGAGGACAGCTGTGATTGGCTCCAGCCACCTGCAATCATGATCATGAGCAGTAGAAAATGAATGGATTGTAATACATGAGAATGTTTTATATTTTTAATGTTATTATTATTTTTTTTTTTTTTAATTTTTTTTTTTTCATTTTTCTGAAGCTGGAAACAGGGAGAGACAGTCAGACAGACTCCCGCATGCGCCCGACCGGGATCCACCCGGCACGCCCACCATGGGGCAACGCTCTGCCCACCAGGGGGCGATGCTCTGCCCATCCTGGGCGTCGCCATATTGTGACCAGAGCCACTCTAGCGCCTGAGGCAGAGGCCACAGAGCCATCCCCAGCGCCCGGGCCATCTTTGCTCCAATGGAGCCTTGGCTGCGGGAGGGGAAGAGAGAGACAGAGAGGAAAGCGCGGTGGAGGGGTGGAGAAGCAAATGGGCGCTTCTCCTGTGTGCCCTGGCCGGGAATCGAACCCGGGTCCTCCGCACGCTAGGCCGACGCTCTACCACTGAGCCAACCGGCCAGGGCTATTATTTTTTTTATTAAAGATTTGTCTGCAAGCCAGATACAGCCATCAAAAGAGCCACATCTGGCTCGCGAGCCATAGGTTCCCAAACCCTGGTCTAAAGTCATTGTGCAGGATTCAGTATGCCAGTATCCAGGAGCTCAAAGATTCAGAAAATCATGTTACCCACAAGGGGACTACGATCCAAAAGATTGAGATACATTGCGCCAGCTTCTTGAGAGAAGCCTTTAAAAATCTATTCTTGGTTCTGGAAATGTTTGGAATGAATTTGCTATGTGTTGCTGAAGGGGCTGGACATGTGGAGTTGAAACTAAAATTGTCAGGAAGGAGTGAATTGGATTTACAGAGATTAAGGAAAAAACATATTAATGCCCAAGTGGATTTGGTCTTTAGGCAACTGACTAGATGAGGAATAAACCAAATTGGGGGAGCATAGAATGCAGTTTCCCCTTGAGGAGGAGTCTACCTGAAGCAGTTGAGAGAAGCATGAAAAGGGCTCTTTATAAGAACTTTAATCAGTGTTTAATCATCCACCTATAATCTGTGTACTTTGCAGATTCACTTTGGCAGTTCAAACATACCTTGCTTTCCTCTTCTAGCTGGCTACCTCACCCTGAGGTTAGTTTACAGTTCCAAGGAATAGATACTGATTTTCATTTTCATTTATGAATATGTGGGAAAGCATTAAACAAAAAACTATGCCATGAAAATTAAAATGATAATTCCTAATGGTTTGCTTTTTAAAATCCAGTATGAAGAGATATTTAGTGATCTGATCATTTAAGGTGATCTAGGTTAATATGGTATTTCAATACTCTCTTGAAAACGGAATTAATTAACTGGAGCTAAATATTCATAGTTTCTAAGTCATTCTCTAAGCAGAGAGATGCATTTGAATTGCTGTCTAATCAGTTTTCTGCCCCTCATTACATTGCATGTTCCATGCCCTCTAGCCAAAGACCTCCAGGAAAGTAAAGTTGGTTTGTGAGCAATATTGGGTTGATTGGCTCATTGCAGTGAGAGAGATTTCATATCGTAGGAACCATGGCCTTCTCAGTAAGAGGATGCTAGAAAGGTCTTGAGAGATTTGGGCTTGTATCAGGTAATTTTAGGGAGAATTCAAAGATGCTATCAGAAAGTGGAAACTATTTTATGATTTGAAACCTTATCTCTAAAGTGGGATAAAACATCTAAGGTTAAAGCTATAATGAGCAAACAAGCAACAGTCACTCATATTAGCCAGATCAGGGGATATCCAGATTTTTGTGTGGTTTGGACAATACCCTTGTTTTTGTCTGAGTCCAGACATGATTATGGAGTGGTGTTGTGTTTGTCTTGATCTATCATGGTCACAGGATGGCCTTGAATGACATTGGTTTCTTGTGAAATTTTTATGTTCAACAGGAGAACTCCATGTCCTCCTGTGAGTGCCAAAGCCACTAGAATTAATTCTGGAGCCCAATAGGTAGTACCAGCTTGCTTGGGTGAGGGCTGCCTTTTCTTTCCTAGTATAAACTCACCTAAAAATCTACTAGTTCACTGTGTCTCAGTAATTAGAAATATGTGTAGTGTGTGTGTTTTATTCAACTAATGTCTTTAGAGGATCTCCTATTATAGTGGTCAAAACAGACATAAAATATTTTGAAAATTAGAGCCAGAGGACGTAGAAGAGAGAGGAAAGCAGGAATTTACATTAATTTGAAAATATTAATTTGAAAAACATTAATAAAAAACCAAATATTTCATTACAAGATGTGATAGTTATTATGAAGGAAAAATACAAAGAGGTTTCAGAAGATGTAACCACAGAGCTAAAGAGTAAGAAAATGATGTTTGAGCGGAAATCCAAATGATAAGTGGGAGTAAGCTAGGTGAAGAAGATGGGGCTAGATGGAAGGTGGAAAGGGCATTCTGGAGAGAGTGAATGTTGTCTGCAAAGGCCCTGAAGCAGAGGAAACTTTGGAGAAACCAAAAGAAGGCCTGTATGGTTGCCTCCCTGCTCATCTCAAAGCTATTATATTTCCAAGTCTTTTCTTGGACCAAAGAATATTTATTGTGCTATTCAGCATCCTAAATAGTGAGTTAAAGAGCCCAATAGGCCGTTTAGAGACCAGCTGGCTTTTACTGAAGAAACATTTCCTAATGATTTGTAAGAGTTAATGCAACCTCCAAAAGTGACAGTCATTATTTGGGAATTCATCAAAACCTTTAACATTCTGCCTAACCTGTGGTGGTGCAGTGGATAAAGCTTCAACCTGGAATGCTGAGGTCGCTGGTTTGAAACCCCAGGTTTGCCTGGTCAAGGTACATATGGGAGTTAATGCTTCCTGCTCCTCCCCCCCTTCTCTGTTTCTCTCTTTCTCCCCCCACCACACCTCTCTAAAATGAATAATTAAAATAATAAAAAAATATTCTTAACATTCCAATTTGAACCTAAAACTTTGATGTTTTCACACTGAACATTTGGCCCATCCCATATCCTCTCCTCTCATTTTTAAATTATTTTCTTGTGTCCCATGTTTTTCTTTAAACTCCTAGTCTTTTTGAGGGTGGGATTCTATCCTGTTCATCTTCATGAGCTCCCCTAGCACCTTGCTAGGTTTTGTTGGTTTAACTAACATTTATTGATCAATGTGCCAAATAGTATTCTTCACGAGGATATAAAACCTAAAGAGATGGATTTCTGCCCGCAGGAAGTTGAGAACTGTTGCAAGAATCTGACCCACCATCCTAAAAAATAAAACTTTTTAACTACTTTATGAAATTACTCAATATAAATTTCTGCAATTGCTCTTCCTATGATAAAATAATTTTAATTTTATACTTCAGAGTCTAAGAAACAACTTCTAATCCTTTTTGGTATTTTAAAATAAAGTTTGAAGATTACAAGATGGTATTACTGTTGTTAAAATCAATGACTTAATTGTGCTCCCATTTATAATTGATACTTTCACCTTGGGGTATTTGAAAATGAGGTGCATTTCCTTTTATCTTTCCAATGGCAGCACCTTGTAAGCTTGTGTGAGCTCAAGAGAAAGAATGAGGAACTCTTCATTCTGCCCCTGACTCACCAGGTTACCCAACTTAACCTCACCGTTTCTTCATCTGTAAAATGGGGATAATAATACCTACCTCTCTTACTGGGGTGTCATGAGTATTAATTAGTGTTTGTCAAGTGCTTTGAGATCTTTAGATGAAAGGCCCTGTGGAAGCCTAGGATAATGTATTATTATATAAAAACCTCCCCACCTCCCACTTTCACTGAGCAGTGATTACCAATTATAGCCAACTCTAAATGGTCGTAATGCTGCATTCAGACACGACAAGGCAAGTTTTATTGGCCCATTAGGACATGCCTATTTGAGGGAATTAGTTTTCTGAAAATGGTTACTATGCCAAGGACTTTTCTTTTAGGCAGTTGTTGGTCTTCAGAGTTAATGGTTAAATATTAAACCATTGGGAAAGGGTTGGTTTCACATTTCAGTTAGGAAGACAGGCCTTCATGATCATACCATTTACATCTGAAGAAGCTTAGGCATGTGGTGCATAAGGACTTACTTCCCATAACATGAAATTATGTTTGCATGGGAGGCCGGCTCAGTTTCTGAGAACCCAGCTGCATTGTGAAGAGAATGCTCCCCACCTGAGTAGGAAAGGAAAATGTGTCTCTTACATATAATTTTCTAGATTCCAATTTCAAAAGGATTTGTAGCTTGCAAAAAATAAATTCTCTCATTAGAACCATATTTAATACATAGCAAGGGGCTAAATCAGTTTTTGGTACCTTTTTCAAAAAACCTCTTTTGTGGGTCAGTATTGATGACCCAGTATTTGGGAATTAGCAGACTGGGTTCAATTTCAAAAAGGCAGCATAGTTCTTACAGGTGATTGCTGGATTAAAACAACATACTGTGGTGAAAACAGCTGTGTTAGGCTTGCTCACTGGTTTACCGGCTGCAGGTCCTTTGCCTGATTAGTGCATGAGCACGTGGCGTGGCAGCAAGCACCACGTGTGTATGGCCTACATAAGGCGATGGGTGCTTGTGCTCAGGATGGAGGACAGATCATGGATTGCCTGCCTGCCTGCCTGCCTGCCTGCCTGCCCGCCCGCCCCTGTGAGGGGCCATTTTTGCTGTTTGTTTGCTTGAGAAGCAGTTTTCCCTGCCTCTTTGCTTGTCCACTGTTGCGAGACTCTGTTAAACATGCCCCAATGCTTTCTTTCTGGCTCCGCAGTTTTTCTACCATCTATCCGGATCCAATGTGGACATGCCTGGCCTTGGCCACCGGCATTACACATATCTGCTTTGAAGAACTAAAGTACCATTCATTTATCTCTTTACAGATTTATTTGTTTGTTTTTTCATCTACCATCAGGCTCAGCATTCTCCTGGTTCAAAAGTAACTGTTTATTTCTTCTTCCGGAAACAGGGTAATAGCTAGATAAATCCATTTCAAAAGCTACCTGAGTTGTTAACTTGACAAAGATCTTACGTAAAAGTTAGTTGACACATTCCTATTTTCATGATTATATATATATTTTTAAAAATACAAAATAAAATTTCTATAACGAGCCAATATTCCCTAATAATTACAAAACTGTGTGTTTTTAGAATTTTTTTGAAAGGCAAGAGAGAAAAAGATGAAGTGACAAGTTTTTACCAATCTTTTCACATAGAAAATGATAAACTATTTTCTCCTAAGGTAGATCATGAGATTTATTTGATCATGAAATGAATTCATAGTATGTTTGTAAACAATCTATGACCTCTTTCGATTCATTCCTAATTTGTGATAATTTGGGTGTAAAGAGAAGTAAAACCACCATTGTTTTACCCATGAAAACAGAGCTCCTTAAGCAAATTCATTGTGTAAACAAGGGAAATACTTTCTTTACTTAAGAGCAAGGCCTAACATTGTCTAGGGCCTGAGAAACCAGTTAGTGGCATTGTTGGCATACAAAGAACATGCCAATTACAATTGATCCTTATCTTCCTATTAACAGTCTTCGCAGTCACTCCAATACTTATAGCCCATTATCACGATCATAATTCTGCTGTTTGCTTACTAGAACACACACACC
Source organism: Saccopteryx leptura (assembly GCF_036850995.1). Taxonomy (NCBI): domain Eukaryota; kingdom Metazoa; phylum Chordata; class Mammalia; order Chiroptera; family Emballonuridae; genus Saccopteryx; species Saccopteryx leptura. The sequence continues at coordinate 54,267,625 of NC_089506.1, read as the reverse complement.
AATGTACCTTTTAAGAAAAATCACAAATTTAAGTGGTCTAATAAGTTTTTGTATATGCGTATTTTGTTAATCTTTTCATCAACACTGAAAATCATTTATTCATGTATTCAAAAAGCACCACCATTACCACTGATAATGCCATTGGCCCTGGACTGGAGGTGGGAGGGGAGAAAGACTACAACAGAAAAATCATTGCGTTGTGCAACAATTCCATAGGAAGAGGATCTTGCTTATTCTGGTGAATTCTGGGGAAGGCAGATGGTAGAAAGGGCAATGCTGGGCTACATCTTGCAGGGAAAATAGTATAAATTTGTGGGGTAGGGAGGAGAAAGGAGGCAGGAAGAAAGAGGATGCAAAGAAATGGAGGGGTAGCTGGAAGGCCTGGTAGGAGTAGGACTAGGTGGGGAAGCAAGGCAAGGTTTAGATAAAAAATGGCCTTACGGTTCATGCTAACTAAGTTAGATTTTTATCCCGAAGATGACTGGATGTCACTGAAGGGTTTTAGCAGTGTGATGTGATCAGATTTAAGTTTGGGACAGTCTCTCCTACAGCCTTGCTCAGGGCCTCCCAGGCGTGACTTCTCTTCAGAATGACTAAAAAACACAAAACAAAAGCAAAAACCATTTTATTTATTTTCAATAAACAAAACATTAAACTTAAAAGCACTGGAAAAGATCAACTGCTCCCTTGTCTTCTTGACACCCTCACTGACCTAAAAAAGACTACCTCACATTATTTTTATGCTTCTTTCCAGTCTTTGGGAAAATATGGATGTGAGTTTGTTTCTTAGCCTAAAGGCAGGACAATAGAGTCACTATTCCACACCTTGCTTTAATTTCATTGAGAAGGGGTTAGCTCAAAATCTCTATTTTTACAAGTCTCCTCCTTGATGCGTCAGCTGGAAACTGCTGGCCCAGGGGTGGCTGGGAAGAACATAAGTTTGGAAGCAGTGAGAATGGGAAGGAAAGTACATGCCAGAGATATTTCAGGTCCCTTGTATGGGAAATTTTTATTGGTATCAGGATAATATTTTGAAAATATTTATCCCAGGTGTAGTCTATTCCTGGTAAGTCAGATTTCACAACTACAGCCCCAAAGATGGGGAAAAGGAAGGGAGAGGACATGAGCAGAGGAACGTTGGTTAGGCGGAGGAAGTGCAGGCATGAAGAAGCTTCAACCCCACCTCTCCCACGGTGGCAGAAGGGGGACCTGGGTTTGGTCCCCAGGGTACCTCTCAGTCAACTATTGTGTGGAGGCAGGGAAGGCCCCCCAAATCCTCAACAGGAAGGAGGGCCAAGCCCAGGCTGAGCCACTTGAACCCTCAATGTCAGCCACAGGCATGGAGTTTGTACACAGCGACAGACCCAAACCCCTGCTTTTCCCTGTTACTTTGATATATACCCTGAGATGCCATCTTGGAGCAACGGAAGGAACAGGAAATCTGAAAAATGAGAATTTACCCCAAAGAAATTAAGTTACTTTAAATATATGCTTAGGTTAGTGGGTCAGACTGAGTTTAATTATATTACCTTTTGTTTTTTGCTTTTAACTAATATAAGCACATTTGTACCTCCAATATTTACATTTTTTATAATATATGGGATTTCATGCTTCTCCCCAAATCAGAGCATTCAAAAATGGCTAGAGGAGCGGTGCCCAAGGCTCAGAAAAGTGTTATTAAATATGCAGGTCAGGGAAGAATTAAGTTGATTACAGGTATGCTTATTATCCCATTTTAGGAAGGTGGGAATTAGGATAACTCTTAAAGTATTATTAGGCCAGCGGTAGGATTAGTTTTAGAGCTGCCACTCATGAAGTTGGGTGTTCTCTCCTTAAGACCATTTTCTCCTTATTTATTTACTGCTTTTGTGGTGTCTTTGTCCTACTTTTGTACTTTACTATGAAAGTGCAGAGGAAGTTGATTCATTACAGAGTTTTGCAAATAGCGGCAGCTTCAGATCCCTGAGTGCCAGGGGCGATGAGAATTGGGCAACCTGATCTCTGCTGCCTCGGTGGAGAATCTGCTGCATTGCTCATGACGGACAGCTGATAATTTCTCTTCCAAAAAGTGAACTGCTTGCTTTGATTGGCATGTTAGAACTCATTGTCCCTTTTAGGCTGGAAGAATTCATGCTGTCAACAAGAGTATGATTCCTTGGTGGGAAAAAATTGACCCCTGAGAAAAAGTACCTTTCAGCATAGCTGGTTTCCTAGACAAGCTCTTTCCTCCTGAATATGATGGTTACAGTGGCAGTTTCCGGATCAGGCTCTAGTAACTGTTTACATATCATTTTTTTTTAAGTTTTTCTTCTTTTTTTTTAAATTTTAATGGGGTGACATTAATCAATCAGGATACATAGGTTCAGAGAAAATATCTGCAGGTTATTTTGACATTTGATTATGTTGCATACCCATCACCCAAAGTCATATAGTCTTCTGTCACCTTCTATCTGGTTTTCTTTGTGCCCCTCCCATCCCCCAACCCCTTCCCTTCTCCTCCCCACCCCGTAACCACCACACTCTTGTCCATGTCCCTCAGTGTCCCCATCCCCAAATAGCTTATTTTGTTAATTGAGGTACAAGATATAGTATGAAAAACAGATTAAAAAGTTTTTTCTTGGTCTCAAAGTATCTGTGGTCCAGAATTTGTTAGTAAATGAAGTGTCTCATATAAAGAGTTTAATATAAATTATTTGATCACGAACTTCATTTGGTTCTTAAGTAAATGGCTTAATTGTATAGCATTTTTATAATAGCTGTAAGATTTTGTATTATATAATTTGGTTGCTGTTACTCTTCAATAAAGACTTTTAATAGGAATATAAGCCTTGAATACATGGTGATGCTGAGGGCTTTAACCATCAGGTGTATATATTATTGGACCAATAAAACATGCCCCTAATGTCTCTTAATACAGATGTTAGAATATATTTTTTTTTTTGTATTTTTCTGAAGCTGGAAACGGGGAGAGACAGACAGACTCCCGCATGCGCCCGACCGGGATCCACCCAGCACGCCCACCAGGGGCAATGCTCTGCCCACCAGGGGGCGATGCTCTGCCCCTCCGGGGCATCGCTCTGCCGCAACCAGAGCCACTCTAGCACCTGGGGCAGAGGCCAAGGAGCCATCCCCAGCGCCCGGGGCCATCTTTGCTCCAATGGAGCCTTGGCTGCGGAAGGGGAAGAGAGAGACAGAGAGGAAGGAAGGGTGGGTGGAGAAGCAAATGGGCACTTCTCCTATGTGCCCTGGCCAGGAATCGAACCCGGGTCCCCCGCACGCCAGGCCGACGCTCTACCGCTGAGCCAACCAGCCAGGGCCTAGAATATTTTTAAGAAAAAATAATTTTAAGAGAAAAATTAAAAAATAAAAGCTATTTAAAAAAAACATTCTTTTTTTTTTAAATTTTTTAAATTTATTTATTCATTTTAGAGAGGAGAGAGAGAGAGAGAGAGAGAGAGAGAAAGGGGGGAGGAGCAGGAAGCATCAACTCCCATATGTGCCTTGACCAGGCAAGTACAGGTTTCAAACCGGCGACCTCAGTGTTCCAGGTTGATGCTTTATTCACTGAGCCACCACAGGTCAGGCTAAAAAAACATTCTTAGTGTAGGATAAGCATTTCAGAGAAAAACAAGAAACAATTATGACAAACATTTTAAGTGAAGAAGTCAAAAGTTTGTTATGGAGAGAAATGATAGACTAGCTATGTAACTTATAATTGTTTAATTTTGATGTTATTCTTTCTATTCAGGTGTTTCTCTGTTTTGAGTTCTTTTTGGAAATTTTTCTTTTGCTTCTTAATCCCTTTGGCCCTGAGATCATTCACCTTAGCTTCAATCTTTCCTCCTTCTTTTAAAAAGAAAAGTTTCCTCAAACTACAAGTCTTCATTTTCAATTTGTTTTTTGCTAGAGTAAACAAACAAAATTTTAGCTGTTTAAAGTTAGTGAAAGTTGCCAAGATGCTATGAAAGTTCACTGGAGAAAAAGTTAGGAGAAATTTCTACATGGGTACATCTCAGAGACTTCTCTTTGCTTTTCAGTTTTCACAATGGATTTCTCCTTTTCAGTTCCCTTTTGGAAGTATTTGGGTGGAGTAGGGGAGAAATTGAGCTGCTGCTTGTCATAATTACTTCCTGCAAGAGAATATGGTGTTTTGAGATCTCTATACCTTGGTCAAGTTTCTGCAAGTTGGGCAGAGGCCCAGTAATCCTACAAGGAAATGAGTAAAGTGCTTGCCAATGGTCTTTGTATGAACTGATTCATATCATAACTAATATTTATTGAGTGACTATTATTTGCCAGTCCTGTCACGGGTGCTGAGAACATAGCAGTGAGCGTGGGAATTCTGATGGGAGTTTCTTCAGAATTGTGCATGTTGACATTTGGTGAATCAGAAAGCAGGTTTTGGACTGGAACCATCCATTTCTTCTCATCTTTGGGAAAAAGAAATACAACTTCTTTTTAAAAATATAACTTGTAACACTTGCAAATTTTTATTCTTTTTCTAGCTCAGACACCCAGCTGGGTGAAAATGGGGAAACCACTTACTTCCTTTGGGCCTTGGTTTCCTTATCTAAAATTAGGGAATCCATTAGAAGAAAAGATCTCAAAGGTCACGTGCATCACAATCACTGGAGGACTTAATAAGACACATATTGCTGGGCCCCTTTCTGATTCAGCAAGTCTGGTGTGGGGCTAAACATTTAAATACTGCTCACCAAAATTAGGGGATATTTCAAAATGGATATAAGGTGATAAAAAAAAGCATTTGATTTTTTTTCCATTAAACAAGAACAGCAGAAAAGCAAATGACAAGTCAAAGAAAGTTGTCAATTATGCAAATGAGATGCAAAACCAACTTTTATTTCATTGGTGAAAATGCACTCTACAAAAGGCGGAACCTGCTGAAGTGTCTGCCCGTTCCCTGATACCCTAATCTGTGTGAGCAGAGTATTTCTAGCAAGTTCCCAGGGGATGCCCATCCTGGCACCACTTTGCTCTACCCATGCCTCTGGCTTTTAGTGTGTTTCAACATACAGTAATATGAACTTTCTCATTTTTTTTTGAAGCTGAATTTATTGGGGTGACATAGGTTAATAAAAATTTATAGGTTTCAGGTGTGCAATTCTATAGTACGTCATCTGTACGTTGCATTGTGTGTTTACCACTCCAAGTCATGTCTCCTTCCATCACTGAAGTTTCTCTCTTGTAACTTCCTTGGAAGATTTTCCTTATGATAGTTTTATCAAAGGCTATGCAAACTAGCACTTAGAACATGTACTCGATATTCCTTCATCCCTGTGTTGATTTTTAAAATTTGGACCCTGTGAGAGTCAGAGCAATTCCCTCACATCTAAAAACGCATGAAGGTCGTTTATTCATCCATGGCTCATTTATTTACTGTTAAGTGCTAGCCCACCTCCACTGTGCTAAAACTGTCAGCTCCTGCCTGTCCCCTATTTTTTTTTCTGTCTTCCTGGAAAATCTTACGTCTTTTTTGGGGGGGTGGAAAATATTTTCTGTGCATGTACAATCCGGCAGGAATATTGGTAAGTGGATGGGCCTGTAAAATTCTGGTCAGGTGGGTGAGTCTTTATATAATCCAGCAGGTTCTGAATATAAATGTTTTGGTATCTTTGTAGAGGACAATGAACCCAGCATGAACTCTTACTCAGGTCACGTGTGAGAAGACACTGGAGAAATCATTGTGATCAGATCAATATCCTTTGGCTTTTTGTTTTGTTCTCTGATATGCATTCTCATGTAAATTTCCCCATATCCAGTCCCAATCTCCTTAGCCTACCTCTGGCATGAACAGTCTTTCAAGTTCTTCCCATTGGTGGCCCAGAGGAATCGTGAACCCTGCAATGAACTTACCCTTATTATTTGTTCAGTCAACTTTCAAAACGTTTGGGCAACTTTCATGCATTTCACTAAGTTCTTGGTGCCCTGGATTAGGTTCTGTTGGGCTGCCTTAGACTCTGAATGAGGCGGAAGATGGGCAGCCCATCCAAAGCTGCTGTGAGTTGCAGGTCAGCCCACATTTTGCTGTACTTGTCACACTCAGTTTTATAGTCTTCCTAGTAAGTCTTAATAAAGCCACATATTTATCAACAATAGCATACATGATATTGACCTTTGCATCTTTGTTTTTCTTTTAAACAGGGAGGGAGGGTTATTCCTATTAGGCCATGAGATTGTGAGTTTAGAACTGATCTATTCTGGTGATGATCAATTTTGTCCAAGAGCACCATAGCTCAGAAAGTACCTTCGGGGCTGCCAGGGATGTGAGCAGGGGTGGGCTGCACAGACTCCTCACTTAGCGTGGCTTTCATCTGTTCTATATATTAAGATTCTACACAGGATTTTGTTAAAAAGACATTAAGCAGCTTTAAAAGGCAGCAATTTGAAAATCACTTATTTGGTGTATAAGATATCATTGTACAATTGAAAAAACAGACTCAGAAATTAGCCCCAGATCACAGTTATCGTTAGCTAGATGGAAGGTGTGGCCACTGCAGATTTAGATAATCTGCTTTTCTTAAGTCGTTTTTTGGGACCTAGGTGGCGTGACTAGCATTTATTTCCAGATGCTCAGGTTCTTTGTTCGTTATTTTTTTACTTAGGTGAAATTCACACAAAATGAACTATTTTGAATTGCATAATTCAGTAGCATTCACAATATTGTGCCACTGTTGTCTCTGTCTAGTTCCAGAATATTTTCATCACCCCTAAAATAAACCCCACTAAATCACTTACTTCCCTTTTGTTTACTGTACTTTCTTTATTTTGATTTTCTCTTCAAAGGCACTCTATTCCTGGAAGTATGCAGCCTATACCACTGAATCCATGGGATGGAACAAATAAAGATAACAGCTAAATTACTGCACTCAAACCCTTGTCCTCTACCCTCCAATGGCTGTTGTGGTTTCTGTAGCAACCATCTGGGTACTAACCTTCAATCAGCCTCCTAATCTCACTGTGCCTCAATTTCCTCAGCTATAAAGTAGACTTGATGACTACTTGCTATCCACCCCACAGGAAATAATGAGTTAACGCTAGTTAAAAAGCTTTGAGGATCTCAGATGTTAGGTACCATAAGTCAGGAGTAAATACAATATAGCAATATAATAATCATCCACCAGGAGTTCAGTTTGTTTTTTCTAGCTACCTTTTTTTTTTTTAAATGACAAACATCAGTCAACTTTCCCAGGCATGCTATGTGTAGTCTTCCTTTTTCCAGAACATTTCTTACTCCTAGATAGAGTGGGGTACCTGAAAGACCTCTTGGCTCTGCTTCCTCTAGTCTAGTACATTACCTGCTCAACAATTCTTGAAAGAATGTAAGGTGCTAAAAGTTACTGAGCACCACCATATGCTAAAAATAAGACATTTGGTTCTACAATTTTATTTGTTCTTCACCGTGGCCATTATGATAGAGCTGTTACTAGAATTTGCATATGAGGTTTGTGAGGCCCAAGGAAACTATGTAGCTTGTACAAAGTCCCAAAGCCAGGAACAGGGGGAGCTAAGATCCAATCTTTGTTGCGTGAATTCTTTATACCAGGGGTTGGGAACCTATGGCTCGTGAGCCTGATGTGGCTCTTTTGATGGCTGCATCTGGCTTGCAGACAAATCTTTAATAAAAAAAATAATAACGTTAAAAATATAAAACATTCTCATGTATTACAATCCATTCAATTCCTACCACTCATGTTCATGGTTGTGGGTGACTGGAGCCAACCGCAGCTGTCCTCCAGGACAACACCAAATTTTTACTGGATAATGCATAAGGTACACGGGTTGTTATATGGCTCTCATGGAATTACATTTTAAAATATGTGGCATTCATGGCTCTCTCAGCCAAAAAAGGTTCCCGACCCCTGCTTTATACCCTGTGCTGCTTCACCTCCTAAGCTGACTGGTTCCTTTCCTGAGAAGGTTCAATTGGCCATGTTGGACCCTGTGCACTTGAGAGGCCACAGGAAAATTGTAAAATGGAATGAAAGAAGCAAACTGTACTGGATTGAATACTGCCCCCGCCGATTCATATCCACCCAGAACGTCAGAATGTGACCTTATTTGGAAATAGGGTATTTGTCATTGAATTGGTTAAGATAGGCCATACTGGTTTAGATCAGGCCCTAAAACCATTATCTGGTGTCCTTAGAAGAAAAAGGAGAGAGCAATTCAAGCACAGATACACAGAGGGAAGATGGCCATGTAATGACTGAGACAGATGATTAAGAATGATGTAGTTACAAGCCAAGTAACACAGAGGATTGTTGGCAGCCACCAGAAGGTAGGAAGAAACAAGGAAAATTCTTCCCTAGAGCCTTCAGAGAGGTCAGGTCCCTGATGAAACCTTGATTTCAGATTTCCACCTTCCAGAACTGTGAACCAATAAATTATTGTTTTAAATCATCCAGTTTGTGGCAATTTATTCCAGCAGCCCTTGGAAACCAATGCACAAACCTTCCTCCATAAATCTGTGTGTGGACTCTTCCAATGGACTAGTGATCTCATAAAGTTACAATTGAATGGAAACATGTTCTGAACAGAACTGCACAGATGGAAAACTGAATGTGGTAAAAAAAAATCACTGCACATGTATATTCTTTAGCTACCTGGCTATGATGATTGTCAAGAAATTTATATGTAAGTAGAACAGAAAAGGGAATAAATGGCAAAAAGCTACATGTCATGGGATTAAAGAGATAGACTAAAAACAGATTTGGTACCTGGGAAGCTTATTTAAAAAGGAGGAGAATGAACTGAAAACAAAATACTCAAGAAAAATATTAAATATGGGGGTGGCAAAAGTAGGTTTACAGTTGTTCGTACAGACAATAATACAATTATTAATAAAAATTAATACAAGCATACACTCTGTTTCATGTGCTCACAACTGTAAACTATTTTTGCCCATCCCTGTGTTTACTAAGAATATGTTCCTGGCTAATGAGTCTGGAAATTGAAGTAAACTGAAGTTTTTCTCTCTGAGACAAGTATGGAGATTTGTTGAAGGCAAATATAATTTTCCAAAGTAGCATAAATCGGCTATGAGGGCTTTTGGCTGATCTCTGCTTGTATTGCTTTTTATTAATTTGTTCATCCTACTCTTTACTAGTGAAGCCTATGGATAGACTGGTTGTCATCAGTCTAAAAAGGGCCTAATTGCCAGACTGATGGCAGGGTAGTCATGATTTTCATTTAGTAGAGCAGAATGAGCAGAAGATGGTGACCTGAAGTTCTGATTTCCAGTCTAAATTCTCATCAAGTAGCCTAGGTAAGACTCTAATCTCCACAAGTCTCTTCTGTTTCATGTGAGTGTACAATACCTCTTCCAGGTAAATGAAGAAGTCAAAAACTATAAAGTTGCTACCAGATGCACGGGAAGTAGGAGTAGGGGACAGGCCAAAGGTAGTGGGTGAGTGTGAATTTAAGATGAAGTTTCATGAAAGCCTATAGCCTAATCACACATGTCAAATAAATTTTATTAATTAACTTGATATTCCATTCACTGTTGTGTGTGCAAGTCCAAAAGGTATATCATATCCCCTTGATAACCTGCATTAAAAAAAACTGATATAAAGAGTAAATTAACATTCTTAAAGAAACAGATTAATGCATTAACATTTTTTTTTTTTTTTCTGAAGCTGGAAATGGGGAGAGACAGACAGACTCCCGCATGCACCCGACCGGGATCCACCCGGCACGCCCACCAGGGACGAGGCTCTGCCCACCAGGGGGCGATGCTCTGCCCCTCCGGGGCATCCCTCTGCCGCGACCAGAGCCACTCTAGCGCCTGAGGCAGAGGCCAAGGAGCCATCCCCAGCGCCCGGGCCATCTTTGCTCCAATGGAGCCTTGGCTGCCGGAGGGGAAGAGAGAGACAGAGAGGAAGGAAGGGGTGGGGGTGGAGAAGCAAATGGGCGCTTCTCCTATGTGCCCTGGCGGGGAATCGAACCCGGGTCCCCCGCACCCCAGGCCGACGCTCTACCACTGAGCCAACCGGCCAGGGCCGCATTAACATTTTTTACCAAAACTTCTGACCTAGGCAAAAACTGCTGTCCCAAAAGAAAATGAGACAAGACCAATGCAGTTAGTAAAAAAAAAAAAAAAAAGGTATTATTTCTTCTTTTTATAACCTTCTATATACAAATACATGCATATAGAACTTATAAAATGCCTTGGTTTTTGTAGATGCTCAAAAAATTGATTAGATGAATAAATACTTTCTCATTACACTAATATTCTCCTTCTCCCATTTTTGATTCACTTTTTGTTTGTTTGTTTGTCTCTTAAATTTCAGAGCTGCATCATAAGAAATTGCTCACCCAGATACCTTCTTACTCCTTCCCTGACAGTTTCTAATCCATCCATTCCACTAAATATTGATGAACCACAGAAAGGTCTTCCATTAAAGATTTCTAAGATTTCACTCTGAAAGTAGAAGTATGTCTGTTTACTGAAAATGCAAACTAATAAAAAAAAATACTCAATTGAATTTTTCTTTTAAGTTAAACCAACACTGAAAATAATTTTTTAGGACCAAATTTTGGGGGTATTGAAAGTTGAAGGTATCTACAGGTTAAATTTGGGCCCATAAGAAGAAAGTTTCATTTCTTTGGCAAAACTGTTTTATGGGAAACTCTCGTCATCAGTATTTCTTCAAGCAATCACTTTTAACAAAATTCCTGAATTCCATAGACTTCCAGCCATTGCCTCTGTCAATATATAGTATCTTGGAAATTAGTGGCCATAGAATGTAATGGAAAACAGAGTTCATAGTTAGAATTTGGTGGGAAAGTTAGAGCTTGTCACTTCCCTTTGTGCCATCCTGTCTTAGACCTGTTTGAATTCCTGTCATCAAGAACATGCACTGTGAATATTCAGCTCACAAGAATGTTGGTCATAATGATTATGAAAAGAGCTTTCAGATCCATGGATGAAAAGCATGAGATAAGTACAGAGTATTATGATTATTAATCACAATTATTGTTGTTATTATAATGATTGCTGGTTATTATTTTGTTTTATTGGAGCCTCTCAGGAGTAATGGTTGTGTGGATGATCTTGAAGTTTCATAAGAACAGAATTCTTAGCTCCCTTATCAGTCCTAGTTGATCTATAGCTCTGTTTAAACTAGTAAGGAGTTAAGCCAAATGAATTATTGGAGCTTAGTGAAAATAGTTGCAGCAGAGTTAGAGGGTAAATCAGATCAGCTATTGTGAACAAGATGCAAGATAACTCTCAAAAAAAGTGAAACACTTTCTTTATTTATGCCTTTCCTGTCACTATGCCGAGATAGAACATTTTCAGTTTATGGAAATAACCATCTTTCAAGGAGAATAATTTGGCAAAAATCTACTCTATTGACTGTTTACAAGTTTTGATTCTCAGTTCTCTAAATTTATATATCTAATTCAATGAGATATTTTTAATGGAAATTATTTTTTCATGTTTCTGTATTTCTAGATTATTTATCAGTCAGTCTACTAAATAAAAAATAGTTTATGTACATGGAGTTTCTTCCCTCAGTAATTCCCAGCCTAGTTGGAGAGAAGACAAATAAGTCAACAATGAAAATACTTTATGTAAAGTACTGGGACAGAAATACACAAAGCACACTAATGGGACTCAGCAGAGAAGCACATAGACTGTGGAGCCAGGGTGCCTGGTGCAAGGAGGTGGTCAGAAGAGAAAGGGAGAGGAAGAGGGTTTCAGGGTAGGTGGATCAAGTCCTGAAAGATGTGGAAGAGTTAGCCAGAGAAAGAAAGGTGATAACTTTTACATGAATAGCTTAAGAAATTTGGTGTGTCCAGAGAACAATGAGATTTAGAGGAAATGACAGTAAATGAGACTGTTCAAAGTACATGGGCCAGAACTTAAGAGCTTTGTATGCCAAGCGAAGGAGCTTGGATTTTATCTCAAAGATAATAAAAAGCAGTAAATTACTTTAAGTGGAGATTTAGAGAATAACACCACCGAGAAAGATCATTTCAACTGTAAAGGATGGCTTAAAAGGGATGGGAATGGAGAGTAAGAGAGAGATATAGAAATCTTTGAGGGAGTAAAATCAATAAAGTGTGGTGATGAATTGGAGATGGAAGACAGAAGGCATGAGAAAGGAAGGATTTGGGATGACTACCAGATTTTTAACTTGTATGAACATGTGGATGCTGCTGCTGTTCACTGAAATGGAGAATCATGAAGAGGCACAGGTCTGTGTTTTGTTTTGTTTTGTTTTGTTTTGGGAGGAGATAGTGCATCCTGTTTTTGAAACACTGAGGTGTTAGTGTGAGAATTGCCTTCTTGCTTTACTGCCTCCATCCACTTCAGTGAAGGGGGCAGAAAGGAGGAAGACAATTGTAGGCAACCCTATAAGGAAAAAAATCATTCGACTTTTTTTTTTCACTCAAAAGATTATTTTTTTAATATTGAGTAGGTATTTCTTTAGTCTCTAATATTTGTCTTGATAACAAACAGATATGCCAACAACCTTTAATTAAAGACAGAAAAGAAAAATCAATATCCATTGTTTCTGTAGGTCAATAGAGAAATTCGTATACTGTAAATGCTTCAGAATCCATGATGGGTGGCAGTTCCTGTATTACAGAGGTTTGTCTTCTGTGGTAACACCATGGCAAGCTGTGGAAAGATCAATGGGGATACAGGCTGCAAGTGTTAGCTTTGTATATGACTGGAGTAAGAAAAACTGTCAGGTGCAAAAGGATCTTAATAACCTTCTTCCACAGCTAGTATTTGATAATTTTATAGTCTTTTCAGAATACAAAGTGCCGTAGAAGTTAATAGCACCCACAACATGAGTTCAAATCCTGACTCTACCACTTCTGAGCCAAACAGCTTGGGAAAGTCATTTAACTTGTTGTATAATGGTTTTCTCACCTGGAAAATGAAATTAAAATAGTAATTATCTCATAAGATTGCTGTGAGAATGGAATGATTTAAATATATATAATGTACTTAGGATAGCAGCATCTAGCATATAATAAGTTGTATATAAATGTTAGCTGTAATTATTACCATCATCAACTATTTCTCACAAAGAGCATACACTATTAATTGACTAAACTTTAAAACTTAAGAAGGTTAAATAACTTTTTTTCCAGCTACATATACTTTTTGCTTTTCTTTGGTTATAAAACAAAAATTTTATAGAAAAACCATAACTTGATTATTTGTGTTCTGAAGTCTAATATCCTCTCTCGAAATCAAATAAGGTTGTTTACAAATATTTTGAGGGAAGCATATAGACTTGAGGGAAAACTTGTTCCTGTGTAAAATGTATGTAAAAGAATCAAAAAGGAAGAGGTGAATGAGTGTGACGTGTAAAGTTTTATTTCTTCAAGAAAATATCTCAGAATAAGACTAAGGAAGAGAAATATGAGTTTTGAAAGAGAAAATAAAGTCAAGGGAGAGATTGTCATTTGAGATTTGGAGGTTCAATTTCATTCTTTTAAATATTTAAGGGACTTGAAAGATGGCATAAGCTTTAAGAAGGCTAAGATGAAAACTTAGTAGAATTATCACTAATTCCTGTTCTAGCTCCCCAAATTGCTTTAAAATTCTTTTCATTAATCACTGACAATCATATAGGGGTAAAGCAGTCTTCATTTAATAAACAGAAAAACAGAAAGTTTATAGATATACAGAGTTGGTTTGAAGGTTTGGATTGTTTCAGCCTGTTCAGGCAAACAACTGGTTGATAATAACTTAGTTAAGCTTAACTTAATAAAAATGGCAGAACTAACTCTGAGAGATAGACATGTAGAGTATTAATGAACAGTTGTGTACATTATGTTCATAGTACAGCTAAGAAGGATAGTGTGGGGTTTTTTTTATTCAATGAGAGGAGGGGAGGCAGAGACAGACTCCCACATGCGCCCTGACCGGGATCAACCCACCAAGCCCACTAGGGAGTGATGCTCTGTCCATCTGGAGCATTGCTCTATTGCTCAGCAACCAAGCTCTTCTTAGCACCTGAGGCAGAGGCCATGGAGCCATCCTCAGTGCCCAGGGCCAACTCACTCCAATTGAACCATGGCTGCTGTAGGGGAAGAGAAAAAGAGAGAGAGAATAACAAGAAGGGGGAAGGGTGGAAAAGCAGATGGGCACTAATCCTGTGTGCACTGATGGGAATTGAACCCAGGACATCTACACATCAGGCTGATACTCTACCACTGAGCCAACTTTCCAGGGAGGATAATGTAGCTTTAAAATGCAGGCCCAGAAAATTCCTATATTGTCCAGTCATCAAAATGTTTGAGTTATAAGTTACTCTTTCTATCCTCTTCCTTTATCTTGAGAGCGTTCCCATTCCCATACTGTTCCCCATGTTTAGGTCTCTAAACTTAAAATCAGATATCTAAAATAAATAAACAAGGCATAAATTGTTATTTGTGTACCAAAATTTAAGTTGTCCTCTCCATAGGATATTAATACCGGAAAATGACTGCCAAGCTGGGAACTACATTTCCCCAGTTGCCCACAGTGCTAGATAAATCCATGTAACTATTGCTCACTAACTGCATGTGAGTGGAAGTGCTGTGTGTCTCTTTTGAGGCAAGGATTTTAAGATGATGTTCCTCATCCACACTATTCTTCTTTTGCTGGCTGGATACCAGTGACAAGGCCCTAAGTTATGGTGAAGCCTCCGAATAGAAGTCTGGGTTCCTGAGTCACCACAAGGAGGAAAGGAACCAGGAACGCTCACCTTCACCTGTATGTGAATGAGAAATAAATCTGCATTGTGTTAAAACACTGAAATTATCAGAATTATTTGTTTTAGCAATTAGTGTTCCTCTAACTGTAATAGTAAATATTATTTTTTATAATCATTTGTTTTGTGAAACAACTTTTTAAAAGAGCCAATCACAGAATTTGATTTTTTGACAGCTTTTTGTGTATACTTGAGATGTCATTTAACCTTGCAAGTCTAATTGTCTCATCTTCAAAATAGCAATGAAGATAATATAAAATCATGTATGTTGAAGTGCTTTCAAACTGTGAACAGCAAAAAAATAAATACTAAGATTACGATAGTGTTTTTCTACTCTATGACATTACACATGCTGTTCATTTTGCAATATGTTCATCCCATTTCTCTTCTAAAGGGGTTCACACACTTTATTCTTCAATTTTAAATGCTCAAACTGTCTTTGCCCTGAAGACTTTTTAACATCTCATGTTCTCCTTTTCTTCCTCCTTCCCCCACCAGTAGTTAATTGCTCTCTTCTCCTAAGCATTGTGAACATTGTGACTAATTAATTCAAGAAATATTTATTAGTCACCTAAATGTGTCAGACAGTATTCTAAGAATGGGTGAGAGAGCAATGGATAAAGAATAAAAATTCTGCTTTTGTAGAGTTTATAATTTAATGGGGGAAGACAGGCAAGAAATCAGTAAATAAATTAAAAAAAAATTTTTTTTTGAATGGTGACAAGTGCTGTGGAAAAGACATACAAATGACAGGAGAGAATCAGAAGGAGAAAGAGAGCTGCTTTCTGCAGCGTAATCTCAGGTAGCTTCTCTAGGAAGATATTTGAGTTGAGACATGAATTAAAAGAAGGAAGGGCCTGTGTGAAGAGCTTGAGCTTGAGGTGGGGAGGAATTCAGGCAAATGAGATTAAAATTGCAAAGAGAATCTACTCCTCCTGCCTAAGAAACATGAAGAAGAAAGATTAGTGTGTTCTGAGTAAAAAGCATGATACGAGTGATCCAAATTGGCATCAGAGGGGTAGGCAGAAGCTGAGTCATGTAAGGGCTTGTAAACCATAGTAATGATGTAGGTTTTGTTCTAGTTCCAATGGGAAGTCAGGGGAACGGTGAGCTGATATATATTTGGGGATGATCATGCCAGCTAGTAAGAGAAAAATGAATGATAGTGGGTAAGAGTGGAAAAGTTTAAGAAACTAAGTGCAAGGGTCTCAGAAAGAGATGACGATGCAGTGGATAGAATGATGCAGAAGAGACGGAACAGTGGCTAATTATGTAATCAACCACATAAGCAGATCTTGATTCAAATCCCGTCCAGCTTCATGACTTCAGAGGAAGGGCTTCATGTTTGAGGCTATATTCATATCTGTAATACCTATTTCAATAGGAAGGTAAGGATTAGAAAAGGTAACACACATGAACTTTATATTGTTGTTACAGACTTAATTGTGTCTTACCCCCACCTTTCCAAATTCATATGTTGAAGCCCTAATCCCAATGTGATGGTATTTGAAGATAATCTTTAAAGAGGAAATTAAGGTTAAATGAGGTCATAAGAGTGAGACCCTATCCAATATGCCTAGTGCCCTTATAACAAGAAAGGGCACCAGAGAGCTCTCCCTCTATATAAGCACACAGAGGAAAGGCCATGTGACAACACAG
Source organism: Saccopteryx leptura (assembly GCF_036850995.1). Lineage (NCBI taxonomy): Eukaryota > Metazoa > Chordata > Mammalia > Chiroptera > Emballonuridae > Saccopteryx > Saccopteryx leptura. Next base: position 54,251,225 of record NC_089506.1, on the reverse strand, counting down.
TGAGAAGCTCCTGTCTGCAAGCCAAGGAAAGAACTCATCAGAAATCAATACTATAAGTACCTTGACGTTGGACTTTCAGCCTCCAGAACTTTGGGTAAATAAATTTCTCTTGTATAAGGCACTAATCTGTGGTATTTTATTATGGTACCATAAATAGACTAATATAATTATAATGATTTTTTCTAGAGGCCATTTCTTTCACAGTATTATGTACTTGTTCAAGATTATAATGATGTCTTAGTCCCCTCTGTACCCAGAAGTCCAGTTTATAGCTTCCATGGCGACAAGAGTGACTTACTACATGTATCTATTTTGCTATCCAAATTACTGCCTATGTAGATTTCAATGTGGAATCTAAGTTTTCGATATTGTCTTTTAAGGCCCAGTCCAAAAAATTTAAATTACACTCTTTAAAAATTAATTTCTAAAACTATGAGATTTTTGCAAGAAATCTTAGTTGTAAATTTTTTGACTTGGATTAGGTACAACACTTAAATCATATACAACAACAAAACAACAAAATATATAATGTATATATATAAATTGCACTTCATCAAAATTGTAAGCTTTTGTGCAGCAAAAGATGCTATCAAGAAATTAACAACTTACAGAATGGAAGAAAATATTTGCAAACTTTGTATCTGATAAGGGTGTATCCAGAACACATAAAGCACTCATAATTTAAAAATAAAAATAACTCAATTTAATAATGGTCAAAGAATTTGAATAGACATGTCTCCAAAGAAGAATAACTGATAAACACATGAAAAAATGATCAATATCATTAGTCATTAAAAAAAATATAAATCACACCTGACCAGGCAGTGAAGCAGTGGATAGAGTGTCAGACTTGGACACAGAAGAGCCAGGTTTGAGATCCCAAGGTCGCTGGCTTGAGCGCAGACTCATCTGGTTTGAGCAAGGCTCACCAGCTTGTACCCGAGGTCGCTGGCTTGAGCAAGGGGTCACTCGCTCTACTGGAGCCCCTCCCCCTCCGTCAAGGCACATATGAGAAAGCAATCAATGAACAACTAAGGTGCCACAACGAAGAACTGATGCTTCTCATCTCTCTCCCTTCCTGTCTGTCTGTCCCTATCTGTCTCTCTCTCTGTCTCTTTCTCTCTCTGTCTCTGTCACACAGACAAAAAAAGAAATGTAAATCAAACTACAATGAGATAACACTTCACACTCACTAGGAAGACTATTAAAAAAAGAAACAATAACCAGTGTTGACAAGCATACAGAAAAATTTAAGTCCTTACATGTCTAGTGAAACTGCAGAATGGTGCAGGCACAGTGAAAAACATTATGACAATTCTTCAGAGAAAATGAAAGTAAAATTACCATGTGATCCAGCAATACTACTTCTGGGATTATATGCAAAAAAATTAAAAGCAGTATCTCAAAGAGATATTTGTAAACTCATGTACACAATAGCCAAGAGGTAGAAGTAACCCATGTGTCCACTAATGAAAATGAATAGATAAAATATGGTACATACATGAAATGGAATATTATTCTGCCTTAGAAAAGAAGGAAATTCTGACCCATTCCACAACACGAATGAAACTTGAGAACATTATGCTAAGTGAAATGAGCCAATCACAAGAGGACAAATGCTGTATGATACCACTCATATGAGGCCCCTGGAGTCGTCGAGTTTATAACAATGGAAAGTAGAATGGTGGTTACCAGGGCTGAGGAGAGAAGACAAAGGCAAGATGTTGTTTAACAGTATAGAGTTTCAATTTTGCAATTTAAAAAGAGTTCTGGAAATTCTTGCACAATAATCTGAATGTCCATAACACCGGTGAACTGTACACTTAAGATGATAAATTTTATGTTATGTGTATTTTGCCACAATTGAACAAGAGAACTTTAAAATAACTTTAGCCATCATATGTGCACACACACCTACACACACTTGCACACAACATGTACACACACACACACACACACACACAGAAAAACTTTCCCGGTTTGATTTAATTCATCAACTGTGAGAGGTTTAGAATGGTTCCAAGTAAAACAAAAATGAACAAACAAAATTAATCCAAATTCAGGCCCATGTGAAAGTCCAGACTTAACCTACTTCAAGGACAAAGGGGACAAGGTTAAAACATTTCAACTTTCACAAAGGTTATTTTGTTGTAAAACTCTGGACCTAAAATATCAGCCAGACACAGTCTTTCTCCTTACCCGCCGTGGACTGTCTTCAGCCTGTCTTGTGCTGTGAGCAAAGTTTGACTCCATAGTAAACAAATGGCTCAAGTGTCCTGTGACTCTACTTGACAGGCCACAATTATAAATACTCCACTTGACCTTTTATAAGCACTGATCCCCAGCAAAATTGTGGCAAATCGCATTTTAAAAATACTCTTGTATCTTTTGTGAGTAGGGGCAAGATTACAGTAGACTTTTATTTTAGAATAATTACATGGTGACCTTCAGAGTTATTTGCAAAGGTCATATTCTCTTCACATACCCTTCATTTCCTTTCAGTTTTTTCTTTTGTCCCACCAGACATAAATTTAGCAAAAGAAGAAGAAAGAATGTACTTTTTTTTTTCCTGTGGATGAAAACTGAAGAAGATAGTTCCAAGTCCCCATAGGCGCTTGGAGGGCTGTGGGCTATGATAGGCTATTTTCTACCATTTAGCTCCTGCATTATCACTACTCCTTTTTCTTCATTATTCTCCACTTATCACGCGCGGCATCACTGCAGAGCCCAAATAGAGAGTTGTAATTACCCAGCTGCCACCTGATAGTACCCCTTCTATCATCTTTATCTCACTAGGCCTTGCTGTTTCATCATTGGATAAAACTTGCCCATGGCAATGCCTGTGATAGTGCATCTCAGAGATACATTTAAAGTTTACTCATTTATTGCAGAAAAATGCTGAACCCAGGCAATTATTAGATACACTTGCCAGTTTATTTGTTCAGTAAGGTTACTTTCACTCCCTTTTGTATCAGCCATTTTTTTCCTTTTCTTCTTGGAAACACCGAGGTCACAACTGCCTACAGAAATTCAATTTTAATGAAATTGTCCAGCATCAAGAATACTAAGGCTGCCTATAGGTGCTGTGTGTGTACGTACACATGTGTGCACACACTCTGACACCAACATGCTGGCAATTGAACTGAAGCATTTCTCTTGTCAGGCACGCCTAAAAGGGACAGCAAGCACACTGCTCCAAAGGAGCGTTTTGCCACTGGAAAAGTAGTTACATACCGAGACTTTAGGAAGCATCACATTTTTGTACAAGGTTAGCTTGCTGGTGGTTGTAAAACTCAGAGAACGGCGAAGTTGATATGTAAAAATGTATAAAAACATATAATGGGCACATCTTTGACAGAGTCCTTGAGTTTTTTTCCTTTATTCGCCATCAGGGAGGATAGTCCAAGGGCAAGTTTCAAGAATAAGTGGATTGTGTGTGTGTGTGTGACATGCAGTCCCATTCTATTTAGTACAATTAAAGGAATACTCTTACATGCACATTTCTATTTTTTATGTGGTGATTTAACTGATGGTTACTGTCCTCATTAAAGTCTGTTGGAAATTCAAAATGATGTTTTCAACAGCTCTGTTAAAGTATAATTGATAAACAAAAAACTGTGTATGTTTAATGTAAACAATTTGATGAGGTTGGACACACACCCATGATATTACCAGCCCAATCAAGGTAATAGATGTGTCCATCAACTCTAAGACTTTTTTTATTTTTTTTTATTTTTTTATTTTTCTGAAGCTGGAAATGGGGAGAGACAGTCAGACAGACTCCCGCATGCGCCCGACCGGGATCCACCCGGCACGCCCACCAGGGGCAACGCTCTGCCCACCAGGGGGAGACCAGAGCCACTCTAGCGCCTGGGGCAGAGGCCAAGGAGCCATTCCCAGTGCCCGGGCCATCTTTGCTCCAATGGAGCCTTGGCTGCGGGAGGGGAAGAGAGAGACAGACAGAGAGGAAGGGAGGTGTGGAGAAGCAAATGGAAGCTTCTCCTATGTGCCCTGGCTGGGAATCGAACCCGGGACTTCCGCACGCTAGGCTGACGCTCTACCACTGAGCCAACCGGCCAGGGCAACTCTAAGACTTTTTTTGTAGCCTAGTTTTTTGCTGTTGAGCTAAGAACACTTACCATGAGATTCACCCTCTTAACAAATGTTTAAGTGCATGTATGTGTTAGTAACTGCGGGCACTACTTGGTAAAACAGATCTCTAGAATGTGTGCATCTTGCATAACCGAGACTTCACACCCATTGAACACAAAAAAAGGTATTTTTTACTCTGGCAGAAAAGCCTATTAGGAAGAAAATTAATTCTAGGGCTAATTTTTATAACACTTTCATATTTTCGGAGTGTGGTAGCAGTGAAACTAGTTAATAAGTGAAGAAAAAATGAGCAAATTTTATTTATATTTCTTTCAACAATGGCAGTTGCATTTAAGTAGACCAAAAACAAACAAACAAACAAAAAACTTAATTGAAGTTTATTTTAATAAATAACAACTTGAAAAATCCTTCTTTACCTTGCTAGACAATTTTCCAGGCAATGCTGCCGGTGATGGAAAACGCAGATTTGTGTGTGTGGGTGGACGTCAGTGTGGGAGGAAATATCTTCTGCACGTGCTAACAACAGGTGCACATTCCCCAGGTGTTGAGTTTAAAATGTGGTTTTTACACATGAGGTTTGTAAAATTACATCCTTCATGAATATCTAATCTGGCTTGATTAACATTCTTTATGGGAAAATCTCTTTAAAACGGCAAACAGTAATTCTTCATGAAAATCATTCCCTGTCAGCTCCCTGTAAATACATGAACACACACACAGAGTGACAGCAAGGTACCTTCACACAGTTTCCCGCTTTGTTTAGAAGTTCTTCTGCCCTAGTATCTGGTTTCTCTCTGGCACCAAGTTATGCTAGAAGTGTGTCCTGTTCTTCTGTAAACGTGTTCTTTCATAGAGTAGTTCCCACCGGAGTATACACGAGAGAAGCTGCCTGGCAACACCAGGGGAAATACAACTTATTACAGACACAGGAGGTTTTATTATTTATTTTAAAATGAAGAAAGTGACAGAGACCATCATACTGGGTGCTTCGTGAAAGGGAGAGGCTGCCTGTGTTTAAAAAGGAATAACAGAAATTATTGCAAAATTGAAAATAACTGGGTCTGGGGGCTCATATAAAACAAGAATGAATTTTACTGAATTCCACTTCCCTGGTATTTTAACTTTTATTTTTTTGTTTCTGTTTGAGGAACTTACTAAATGCTATTTTTAAATTGCCTATACTTCTTTCAGGAGAAGAAAGTCTTGAGATTGATTATATGTTATCAGTTCAAAAATCATTTAACCAACAGAAAGACCACTTATTTACTATGACTTAAAAGGTATTTCCTGTAAAGAGCAGAAATAGCAAATTAAAGCCTTCCTCACAGCATCAAAAACGTCACTATACTTGGGAATTCTATCTTTATTCTTAACCAAATGGAAGTAGAAATGGACACAAGGTTCACAAGGCCTGCCCCACACCTATGTCAGTGGGTCTCCACTGGCTAGAGCGAGGGTCTACTCAGCACATCAGCCAATCTTCTGTGCAAGCTGCTAGAAGTTTTCCTGTCCTGTGACTGGACGCCCAGGCCAGGGAAAGTATGGGAGAGCAGTACAGTGGTTCAAGTCATACAACTTCACTTGTGGGACCTTGACGAAGTTATTTAACCTCTGGAAGCCTCAGTTTTCTCATCTGTACAGGAGGCAGAATAGGAGTCCCTAACTGGAAGCAGCAAATTGGGTACATAGATTAAAGTAAGTTTACAGTAAGCATTCAGCAATGGGTCATTCTAAACTAGTTTCATCTGGTAGTAGAATGGTGGCCTGTGAGGAAGGGCGGGGGATAACACATGGGCCAGTGACACCAGTGACTAAGACATTGCTCTGCACTTAATCAGGTTGTGGCTTCCGTGGGGAGGCGGGGGCGGGTCTTCCAAAAGCATGGTTTATTTACTGAATGACCCACATTGAGTCACGGAAGCAATCTCATTTTATGAGATGATTAAGTCACAAATGGTTGTGTCTCTGACAGGTAAGAAGAACATCCTGACAGCCTATTTTCCCTGTTAATCAGAATTCTGTTGCATATTGTATATTTACAAGAAGAGGGGAACACTGGCTTTTATATGTCAAGAAGCCAGACGAACACCTGATATTAGGATTAAGAACCTGGATTTAATTTGAAGTTTTAGGGATTCAACCAGAAAAGGTTACATTAAAATTGAAAGTTTTTTTTTTTAATTCAAAACTTCCTCCCCAGAGCAGCTTTCAGCAAGTAAATAGAATCTAATCTAAAACACACTCTCTTTATTTTCTTTATAGCAAACTCTGTCTGTTGGGGGAAGGACAATGGTAGGCAGACATCAGAATAAACTTTGTTATGGTCACTGTCCAAAGACAGGGTAGAAAAATTGCCCAAATACACAGGACTTCCTGCAGAGTGAGCATGGAATTCAGGTGAAGTGACACTTGGCATGCTGAGCAGCCAGAGAGTTGTGAACTCAGTCCTCTGTGGGAGCTATGGACCATGAACAAAATCCCTTTCAGATTTAACAGATGCCTGGAGTAACTTTAAAGGCCTATTCTCTTTCCTAATTTGATGTCACTGGAGAATATTTTGTAGAGGGGTTCTTGACTAGAGGTCTACATGGACTTCTGAAGATTTGTAGGTCTCAAAATCTCTGCAAAGTTTTTTAGGTCATGCTCCTTTTTCTAAATAGTTTGGATACTCTTTTCAAAGGGGTTTGTGTCCCTATAAAAAGTGAAGAACTCTTTCTTCTTTTGCAACAGATTTTTCAGGAAAGGGAAGAACAGAGAATCTGACAGGAGAAAGATGGAGCAGTGTGGAAGAAAGAACAGGACAGAGGTTTCAGAGAGTGGAAAGGCACATGCACTCATATTCCTGCTTTTGTGCTACCTTCTCATACTTCTTGGCTGGCCTTAGCCAAGCCCTCTGGCTGCAGTTTGGGAAGGCCCAACACTCGGGTATTTATCCCATGCAGGAGCCGTGTGCCAAGGTTTCATGTAAAGCCCCACTCACTTGAGAAACAAGAACCAGGTCATTAGTTTGAGTTGGCTCCGATTTTTCTTTCTGTTTCAAAGAGCTATGATCTGTGTTACATGTGCTCTGACACAAAACGACATGTAGTAGCGTGTACATTTTTAGCTCCAACGACATCGAGCCATGCGTCCGGACTACCTTTTACCACTTTGAATAAAAGCATAGGTGGCATAGTAGCAGCTCCTAATAAACAAGTCTGCTGATCTATTAAAAGAAGCACTTTTAATTAAGCAATAATATGTGGTTAAATCAAGATGCCAAGTAGTGAATTTCTATGAGTGACCGCCAGGGGAGGGCAGTGCAGAAACTGATTTATTTGTCAGGTTTGAAAGCTGTTCTTTCAAGAAAACTTCTCTCCCTCATTGGGAAGCCACCATATTTGCAATATTGGTATGTTTTAAGGACATCAAGCCTGAAATCGGCAACATTTTCAAAATGAATAATCTTATTTGACTTCTGCTGGGACATCACTTTACAGATTAGAGTTTATACTACGGTTTTTTTGTTTTGTTTTGTTTTAATTTTTTTTATTTATTCATTTTTAGAGAGGAGAGAAAGAGGGAGAGAGAGACAGAGGAGAGAGAGACAGAGAGAGAGAAGGGGGAGGAGCTGGAAGCATCAACTCCCATATGTGCCTTGACCAGGCAAGCCCAGGGTTTCAAACCGGCGACCTCAGCATTTCCAGGTCGACGCTTTATCCACTGCGCCACCACAGGTCAGGCTATACTATGTTTTGAAAGACATTTATCCCTAGGAGAGAGTTTTCCCCTGTTCCCTTTCTGAACAGAGAAAAAGGCAAATAAAGGAACAATGATAATAATCTCATATTGTTGCCTATTTTAAAATTTCAAAATCCTGTACAATTAGAAGGGCAGATCTTCTGGATAGTAAATAAACCTAGAGTGAAACCTTAGAACCATTAGGTTCCCTCCTTGTTGCCTGACTCCTTTGGTTTCCTGAATGTCCCTGTCTGTAAAAATAGGCTTATGTCATTGTATAATGTAAAGGTCTTTCTCAGTCTTAACTCTCTGCCTTGTCCGATTTTGAAATCACTTCTCCAGCTGGTGGGGAAAGAAAAAGATCTTCCATCTTTTCCATCTAAGTAATTTTTAGCCACCCTTAAGGCCCAGCTCAAAATGGCTTCCCCTGGCCCTTACTGGATGGCTTGGTGGATACAGCATCAGCCTGGTAGATGGACAGCCCAGGTTTGATCCCTGGTCAGGGCACACATGAGAAGGTACCATCTCCTCTTCCTGTCCCTCTACCCTTCCCCTTGCACAGCCAGTGGCTCAATTGGTTCAAGTGTCAGCCCCTGGTATTGAGGATAACTTGGTTGTTCTGAGCATCAGCCTCAGGCGCTGAGGATAGCTAGGCAGATTTGAACATCGGCCCCAGACAGGGGTTGCTGGGTAGATTATGGTCAGGGCACATGCAGGAGTCTATTTCTCTATTTCCTCTCCTCTTACTTAAGAAGAAAAGAGGCTTCTCCTGAAACCCTTTCTGGTCAAACTTATTTATATCACAGATTTATCCCCGTTATGCATACTTTTACATCATCATTGTTTCACAAATGTTCTTTCTATGTTTTGAACCAGATTGATAACTCCCTGTGGACCACATCTTGAATATTTTTTAGCATAATACTGGGCATACAGTAGATGCTCACTAAATATTAATGATAAAACAAATAGCTGCTTATTTTTTTAAATGTGTTTATCTGACTTTTTAAGTTAGGTAAAATTGGTAAAGCAGGTTTCAACCTGTGATTGGAAATTTCTCTCTGTAATTGGTTTACAGACGTGGTTTTCTTAAAAAAAAAAAAAGAAAGAAAGAAACCAAGGCTATATGAAGGTTTAGAAATTTAGGTAATAAATATGCATTGTGAGCCACAGGGTAAATTTATACTAATCAGCAAGTCTCAGCTACAATTGTGATTTATTAAACTGAATTCTCCAAACGATATGAAGTAATTAATTCAATACAGTAATATTTAAACTTTATCATATCTGCTTGTGTCTCAGGAGGATAAAAGCATGTATTGCATTTCCCTCTGGTTTGATGTAGCAGCTAATAGCTGATGATTCATAGCAGAAAATAATGGGCACACGGAGAATGTGTCTAAATCCTGAACTTAGACTGGAGCTGGTGTATCAGTTGGATACACTAAAACTAGTGGGGAAGTTCCTCTAGCTTGCACTGTGATAAACATTATCACAGCTAGAGCGATCATATATCTGGGTTTGGCCAGAACAATCCCAGTTTGATCTTATTGCACAGACATAACTATTAATAGCATACCTGTTCACTTGCAAAACTGTCCCAATTTGATGAGAAATGATATAGTCACTTGAATCATTTTTGAACACATAAATCTAACGTGTTCTTTGTTCTGACTTCACAAATTCACAACAACCTTAAAAGCAGGTACTCCTTTTAGCCCATTTTAGAGACAATGAGATTGAGGTTAGTTTAAGAAACTCTCCCATGGTATGCAGCCTGCAACTGGCAAGTTAGGATTTGAACTCTTAATCATTGTATTTATACTTTTTACACAGAAAATATGGGGATCTAAAACCCATGACTTCCAAATATCAAGTCCATCATATTTCCATTCCAGTGGGAATGCCTGGGTCCCTGGCAGTTTTCCAGGGCTAGTTGATTGCAGCCATTTTAATCTTTATGACTTTGTTGTCCAACTAGCTAATAAATGAGCTTCTTTTCTTATTACGAGGCTGGCTACAGAGTGCTTAATTCAGTTAAAAGGCAAGAGCAAGATGGAAAAGAACTGAAAAGCTGCAACTTATTCAAGTTAACCAACAGGAGTCATTCTGCCACACAATCATCTGTTAAAAATCAACTTCGTACTCATGGAGGTAAATCGCTTTACACATATATCTTGCCTTTAATTGTTGCACCCACCCACGAAGAGTATTATTACCCACATTTTACAGTTAAAAAAAGTACTGAAAAGCTTAACTGACCTACCCAGGATCATCTAGCTAGTTGGTCTCAGTGTTTGAACTTTCCACCAGGTCCATGATTTTGTATTACATTTATTTATTTATTTATTTATTTATTTATTTATTTCTCCCAATTTTATTAAGGAATAGTTGACAAATACAACTGTATATATTAGAAGTATAAAATGTGATAATACACTTACATATTGTGGAATGATTACCAAGGTCAAGATAACACCTCCATCACCTCACATAGTTAACTGTTGCGTATGTGTGTGTTTGTGCATGTATGTGTTAAGAAACTTAAAATCTACTCTTAGCAACTTTCAGGTATACAATACCAAATTATGAACAACAGTTGCCATGCTGTACATTAGATTCTGAGAACCTTTTCCTCTTGTAACTGAAAGTTTGTACCCTTTGACCTAAATCTCCTCTTTGCCTTCTCCCAACCCCTGGCAACCACCACTCTATTCTTTGTTTCTATGCAGTTTGCTTTTTTGTTGTTGTTGCACATATAGAACATACTATATAGTATCTGTCTTTCTCTGGCATGTTTTGTTTAGCATAAAACCCGCCAAGCCCATCAGTGAGGTCACAAATACCAGGATTTCCTTTTTTTATGACTGAATAATATTTCATTGTGTATGGAGTGTGTGTGTGTGCACACGTATCATATTTCTTTATCTGTTCATCTGCGAAAATAATGTTTTGACCTGCTATTGCCTACTAAATATTCATGACTGATTAATTGATATGTCAGTAGTCAGCACTCACATAAGTACTTTTCCTGTTGGCCAGTAGAAAATTAGGTACTACTGCCTTTATTCATTTATTTAGCCAATATTTCTAAATGCCAGGTCCCATGCTTGGCATTCAGAATATGGTGTTGAACAATCCTTCTTTCATGGAGTGCATACACTTTAGAAATGGGAGAAACAGACATACACAATGATATACTATGATGTGATCAATGCTATGGGTTAATGATGAAATGAAACTAATGATGGAAATAATTACTATTCTCGGGGAGAGTATGGGGAAAGGTGATATAGAGAGACTGTGGGAGATGAACCAAAATATAGGTCAAAACTAGATGGTCACAGAAGTTATATGCTACTTAAAATTTTTTGGCTTATGTTCATAGGAAGATGCACCAGGTAATTAAACAGAAGAAGGACATGGGTACCTCTGTAACTGGGAAAAATGGCTGGGGTAGGTAAAGAAAATAAACTGGAAGCAGAAGGTCAAGGGTAGGCACTAATTAAGGGGCCACTGGGGTGGTCCAGTATAGAGATGATCAGTGCTTAAACTGGTGAAAGAACACTGAAAATGGAGGACAGGAGATGGATTCAAAGACCAAGTCAGTATAATTTACAGAATTTGTACATGGGTTGAGTTTGACATGAGGTGCAAAGGGCCTTGGTTAATTTTCAGATTGTTGACCACTGTTACTTGGTAGGTGGTGGTGCCCTGTTATAAGATAAGGAAGAAAATGTGTCTTGCTTTAGTCCAAGTTGAAAATATGACTCAAGTGCTAGTAAGAGAGGTATTTTTTAAAGCAATGGGTTGAAAAGCATTTCCAAAGGGGTGGTATTATAAAGTGTAGAAGTGGACAAAAGCTTTTACCCTGGCTTTGATTGGTGAACATTCCAATATGACAGGCTAATTAATTGGCCAAAGGTAGTCCTGGTTAAGATAGTTTGTGTGAACCTGTCATATTGTTCCTGACTCCTTAGGGAACTGACTTCCAGTGGAGAAAATTAGGTTTGTTTTGCAGCTGCACTTCAGGTTGACATCTTTTATAAGCTGTGTGTGCACCCCGAGCTGCCTCACACAGGTGGTCTAGTCCTAAGCCACCACAAAATGAGACTCTACACTTCACCCAAGTCACAGAGAAGCAAGAGCTGATCCAGAAGTTTGTGTCCCCTCCAAGTTAGACCCAAAGGTCTGAACTGAACTTGCAAGAATTAGCCAACATACTATAAAATGCATCTAAAGTTGTTGTGTAGGCAGTTTAAGAGCTGTCGTTCCTGGGAACATTGCTGCGTCCTGGGCCTACCAGCGGGCTCTAAAGTATTAAGACTTTCATTTGGGTTTCCTCAAGACAGAGAAGTGTGCAGCCACTTCAGGAGCCTTGAAACCTGTTGTATGTGCTTGTTGGAGCCTAGAACTATGGCGTCCCCATTGGTCCATAAGCCATGCATCCAAATATGCTTTTTCCAAATACAAAGTGTGGGTAAAGGTTGATTCATATTAACCCCCTATCAGAGGTGCCTTAGCAGAGGGGTTAGGAGGCTAGACTCAACTTAACTCTAATTTTAATACCACCATTGCCTGTCTCTGGGTTTTGGGCAAATATACTGCTCACAAAAATTAGGGGATATTTCAAAATGAATATGAAGCGATAAAAAAAAGAAACACTTGATTTTTTTTTTTTATTAAACAAAAACATCAGAAAAGCAAATGACAAGTCAAAGAAAGTTGTTCAATTATGTAAAGGAGATGCAAAGCCAACTTTTATTTCATTGGTGAAAATGCACTCTACAAAAGGCTGAAAGTACTGGGGTATCTGTGTGTTCCCTGATCCCTTATTTTAGCTTACCTGCTCTCTGCCCACATTTTCCCATATATGAAATGGTGGCAATAATAACACTTAACTCATAGGATCAAGTCAGACAATCTATGTTCCACTTATTTATGCATTCATTGGTTAATTTTTGTATGTGCCCTGACTGGGGATTGAACCTGCAACCTTGAGGTATCAAACCAATGCTCTAACCAATTCAGCTACCTGACCAGGGCCTAAATCAGACAATCTATGTAAAGTGCTCAGAATAATACCAAACACACTGTAAGCACTAGATAAATATTAGTTCTTGTTATTTTTTATACTAAGTTTAGATTGTTTCACTGTATTTTTTACTGTGTATTTTTTTCCAAGGATTGCAAGATTTCTGTGATTCTGGAAACCCCATACATTGCCTTCACATTTTCAGTATATATCTGCCTACAGGACAAGTCAGGACTTTGGTTATGTGAGGACTTTAAAATGACAGGTCAGTGTATTCATTATTCCAAAGTACTTTAGTTTGGCAATTCCTTTAGCACTAAGAGAAGATTAACACTTTACATGATAAGGAAGTTAGATCAACAAAAACCTTTGATCCAGGAGATAGGATAAGATAGAAAGTCACAGACTTCTATGAACTAGACATATAACAAGGCTGACTCCCAGCAAAAAGCCTGCTGATGACTCAGTTTATCAGTATAAGATGAATCAGGCAGAGGCTAATCATGAAAGAAATGGATTAATAGTATTGAAGATTAGAAAGGAGGGAAAGGTATTAAAGGGAGAGATTGTCATGGTCAATAAGAATAAGGACTAGAATGACCCCAGCCTACATAATCTCATTTGATCATTTGGTTGATGTGCTGCTGATGGGAAACGATTGAAAAGCACAGAAAAAGAAGTCAAAGGACAGACAAGTCTCCATATGTCTGGCTTTCAATCTTTCCTTGGCAAAATGTGGGGGTTGCACTAAACGACCTCTGTGGCTTCCTCCAGAGTGTCACTGTGTAATTGTACAATGCCACGATGGAGAAAGAGAAAGAGAAGTCCAAGGCTGAACTTAATATATATGTACATGCATAAACACACACAAACACACACACACACACACTATCTATTCATGCACAAACATCACAGCTACTTATTTCCTCAATTATTAAATTTTAATTTCATACCCTTTAGCTTTGTTTGTTCTCAGCATTTATGATTTTAATAAGTTAGGAGCCATAGACTGTAAGACCTTCACCACATTTGCTATTTTCGTCATTCCCTCTTTGTTATATTATTCTTGTCATGTTATTCACCATAGCAGTCGTTAGAGGGAAGATCCTGCGAATAAAATGAAAGCATGTGCTTGTCTTGAGAGGCAGCTAAGGATGGGAAACATGGGGAAGCTGCTACCCTTCAGCCAAGTCGGGGGAATGAATCGTATGGGAAGGCTGGATAGTATTAGTTACCAAGAAGAGAAGAAAGCAAGCTCTGTCAGAAGATCTTAGTGTAAGGGTTTGCCAAGAAGAAAATAGGACATGGATCATTAGTCTGACCTACAACAGGTCACTGGAGCCACAGTTGATGTGTGATATAACATTATGAGTCTGTTGTACTAAGCTTTAAGAGTATCCCCAGGAAAATTGCCTTTGACAATTTTGAGAAGTAGCTACTTAGCAGAGACTGATGTTCTCTGGATTTGTTTTTGTTTGTTTTATTTTATTTCAGACACCTTTAGAAATTTTAGCTTTTGGGCCCTGGCCAGTTTGCTCAGTGGTAGAGCATCAGCCTGGCATGTGGATGTCCCAGGTTCAATTCTTGGTCAAGGCACAAAGGAGAAGTGACCATCTGCTTCTCCTCGCCCCTCCCCCTTCTCTCTTTCTTTCTCTTTCTCTCCCACAGCCATGGCTTAATTGGTTCAAACACATCAGTCCCAGATGCTGAGGATGGTTCCATGGAACTTCTGCCTCAGGTACTAAAAATAGCTCTGTTGCGAGCACAGCCCCAGGTGGGCAGAGCATCAGCCCCAGATGGGGGTCGCAGGGTGGATCCCAGTTAGGATGCATGCAGGAATCTATCTCTCTATCTCCCTTCCTCTCACTTGGAAAAGAAAAAAAAATAGCTGTTGTGCATGGACTGACCAATTAACCATTGGATGCTGGAAAATATCTACTTCTAATTTTCTATTATTTTGAAATCATTATTTAAAGCTTTTCATTTCTTCCAAAAAGACTAGACAGATATGACAGAAAATATAAATATTTATACTTAAAAACTAAAAAGGGAGGGTATTTGTTTCCTATTGTAGCTGTAACAAATTGCCACACATTGGTGGTTAAAACAACAAGAATTTATTGTATTACAATTCTGTAGGTCAGAAGATTGACTCAGGTGTCACTGGGCTGAAGTCAGTGTCAGCAGGACTTTCTGGAGAGTCCAGAGGAGAATCTGTTTCCATGAGTTTTCCAATTTCTAATGACTGCCTGCATTTCTTGGCTTGTCCCTTCCTCCCTCACTCTCTTCTTTCCTCCCTCTCTCCCTGCCTCCCTCCATCTATGAAGTCAGAAAGAATGAATCTCTTAGATCTCTCTCTGACCACAGCCAGAAAGGTTCTCCAGTAGTAAGGTCTCATATGATAAGCCTGGGTCCACCCAGATAACACAAGGTAACCTCCTCATGTCAAAATCTTTAATTTGATCACACCTGAAGTGCCTCTTAGTATAGTGAACACAAACTATTTAGGCCTTGGCTGGTTGGCTAAGTGGTAGTGCACCAGTTCGGTGTGTGGATGTCTCTGGTTTGATTCTTGGTCAGGGCACACAAGAGAAGCGACCACCTGCTTCTCCACCATTCCCCCTCTCCCTTCTCTCTCTCTGTTTTCCCCTCCCTCAGCCATGGCTCAATTGGCCCCAAATGCTGAGGATGGCTATGTGGAGCCTACTTCTCAGGCACTAAAAGTAGCTCAGTTGTGAGCATGGCCCCAGCTGGGCAGAGCATTGGCCTCAAATGGGGGGTGCCGAGAAGATTCCAGTTGGAGCACATGTGGAAGTCTGTTTCTCTATCACCCCTCCTCTTACTTGGAAAAGAAGAAAAAATTTTAAAATAAAAGTACTTTATTGCTAAAACATGTTCATCTGTGCCATTAACAAGTCATAATGTCTCTGCTGGTGGAAGGTCTTGCCTTGATGTTGATGGCTGCTGACTAATCAGACGGTGGTCGTGAAGGTTGGGGTGGCTGTGGCAGTTTCTTAAAATAAGACAACGGAGTTTGCCACATTGATTAACTCTTCCTTTTAGGAATCATTTCTTTGTAGCATGTGATGTTGTTTGATAGCATTTTACCAGCAGTAGAATGTCTTAAAATTGGGGTCAATCCTCTCAAACCCTGTTTGAGAAGGAGCAACTAAGTACTTCCATTGCCGTGTTTCCAGCATTTTCACAGCTTCTGGCACATATTGGAACTAAGCACATAAATATTTAGGTGGATAAAACATTTCATTTACAGGTTCCAATCACTGAAATCAAACTGACAAGACCTAAGTTTAGGTTTGTTCCTATTTCATGTATTATATAATATATAAAAACTTAACTGAGAGAAATCTTTTCACACTAAAGACATTTTTAATCATTTATAAACTATAAATCAATTAAGAAGAAATGCAATAGTCACTTTTAATTTAAGAACTCCAATCTGTAGAGGAAAACTAACTAAATATGACATAAACTAAGATCTTTGCCAGCTTGGGATAATTTTCCATCCAAAATTTATTGGTGCACAAGAGCGTGCTAATCCAAAAGTATCTACCACTTTAGTAAAATCATTTGAATGAAACCTCAGGCAGTGGAAGTCCTGACATGAGCTATGTATTATAATTGAATATCTGCTAAATCAGTGAATAATATAAAATCAATCATCTTTTCCCCACTGGCTGGGAATACCACTTAGCATATACTATTTTCCTACATGTTTTTGAGTTCCTTTTAAGTAGGAATGTAATAAGTTTATAGATGAATTAAGAGAGGATGGCTATATTTAGAATAATTAATCTTTCTAAAAAATTCTTTCTGCCTTTTCATTATTCAAAACTTCTTCATGACTCTCAGGAGAACTATAAAGTGTATATACTTTACACACTTACACACACACCTGAACTTACCACATTTAATTGTTGTCATTTTTCTTTAATAGATTGTCAGTTCTTTAAGGGATTTTATTTATTAATTATTGTATTATTATATTGTATGATTGCCCAGCACTATGGGTAATGCTAACATGCAGTGGAAGTTCAAAAATTAAACAGAAGTAACTAAAATTAATAATGAAATTTTTGAACATTCCAAGTGACTGAAAATGAATGTAAGGAGGTAGAGAAGATAGAAGCTGATGTATAATTATTGTGTACCAGTTCTCAACAACCAAATTTTCTTCTATGTGTTCCTATCTCTCACCCCTCTGTTCCCCACTAGAACTGAAAGTCCAAACAAACCATTTGGAACACAAGTGACACTCATTTCTCTATGTAAATAAAATAAGTTTAGAGTACTATATAAAGCAACCCCTCTTTTCTATTCCTTTAAAGAACAAAATAAAATTGATCACATAGAAGGGTTCTTTGGTACATAAATTCTTTACAGCAAAGGGACAGAAACTTTATTTTATTTAAAGGGCTTTTTTAAATTTATTTATTTTTTTTAGAGAGAGAGAGAGAAGAGAGGAGAGAGAGAAAGGAAGAGAGGCAGGGGGAGGGGAGAAGCAGGAAGCATCAACTCATAGTTGTTGCTTCCTTGAATATGCCTTGACCAAGCAAGCCCAGGGTTTTGAACCCATAACCTCAGCATTCTAGCTCAACAGTTCATCCACTGCACCACCACAGGTCAGGCACGGATAGAAACTTTAAACAATGTCCTCAGTTCACTTCGCTTTTGTCTGTGGTGGTAGAATGAACCAGCTCTTTGAGGGAAAACAAAAACATTCCAAAATATAAACTCCACATGCTGCATTCAAATTTATGAAAGCTAGAAGTGTCGCTGTTGGCTATTGGGGAAATGCCTCCTTAACCACTTCTTGCAGCCAGTCTTCTGCACAGAGCAGTCTAGAGAACTCCCCTGCCTTCCCAGCTATGGGTTCATGTCCGTGGAGGTCAGTGGGCTTACCAGTGAAGGGGAAGGTAAGTGCCCAGAAGCGATCTCTACCAACGCAAACCTCTGGAGTCTCTGTCTTCGGAAGTGATAGCCACAGTATGAGAATTAAAATCAACCCTTGGTCCTGCTGAGGAAAAAAAAATTGAAATGGATGACAACTCCTTCCAACTTAGGCAAAGTTTAAGGGATATACTTGTTCAACCTCTTTATTTTTCCTTATCAAAAGCTGAGACTCAGAGCATTTAAACGACTCATTAGTAGTTACTTAGCTCGTTAGAGAGAGTTGGAATGTGAGCTTCAGTCTTGAAGCAAATAGCCTAATGTCCTTTCTATTGTCACATTGCTATTATTTAACCCCAATATGCTTCCTATTTGAATTCATTTTAAGCTCAAAATTATGTGTTGTTAGATTACATGAAAATAGATCCAGGCTTCAGTTGTTCTATAAATCTTTTAGAAAAATTAACACTTCCCCAGAATGCTTTCAAAAATGTATTTCCACACACTTTTTCATTTTCAAAAACCTCATATCAGAGTGAAGGAAAATAGCAAGTGTTAGCCAACACCATTCATTATTAGCTCAGGGAAATTCAGGCTATTAGCTTTCACTTTATGTCTAGCACAGGCATTAGTGATAAAAATCACCACTTTAAACTTTTATTTAAGACCATAAAATGTGTGAAAAACTGTCTTTTTGGCACTCTGGGTGGTAATAATCACCATTCCTCTCAACCACATTCATGACATTTTTGACAAACTTAGGATAGCCTGGAAACTCATTTTAGAAGTTTTTGGTGCTTGAACCGTGGAAAATTTGTGGAATCTAAAAACATATTGTAAAATGTTATATAATAAACTTGTTTGCAAAAATTCGGCTTCAGTTTGCATTCCCTGCTTGTAAACACTGAACTTAATAACAATACAAATATAAATGACCATCACTTTTCATTTATTTATGTATTCAATATTTGTTTATTCATTATTTAATTATGCATTTAATCACTTTAATTTGTCAGATTCTGTGCTCAGGACAAGAATTCAGGGGTTAATGAAATAGACTTGATCTCTACCTTCAAGAAATTTCTAGTATTGTAAACTTGAGAACCATTACAAAGATGGATTATAATGCACCCTGGGAAAATATAACCAAGGGACTAAAGCAAAGTCTTCTTTAAGACTGGAATGATGGGTAAAAATTGGATGAAGAAGAGGAGATAGAAGTGAGAGCAAAGCAGTAAGAAGAATAAAAATATGCACTCCTCTCTCTATTTGGCGTTTCCTCATGTTCATATTTAACTGAGGTATTTTCTCTTTTAAGCATGAGTAGGCATTGGCTATTTTAAAAAGTGCTATGGGAATCGTTTTAAATAGTGGAATTTCTATGTTAGATCAATTCTCCATTTTTGGCATAAACTCAGTTTGCTCATGATGTGTTTGCATTATGTAGGATTTTTGCATCTGTATTTATGAATGAGACAGACAAGTGTTTTCTTTTTTTATACTATCTAGTTAAGACTCTATTAGCCTAACCAGATAAGTTGAGCAATAGTTCTTTTTTCCTTTTCCCAGAAGAATTATTGCAAAATTGAAATGACCTGTTACTTGAACATCTAGTGAGATTTGCCTCAAAAAATTATCTAGACTTGATGTTTTTTGTATGGAAAAAAATTAAATTATTAATTCATGTTTTTGAATAATTATAGGATAGTTTGCACTTTCTATTCTCCTTGTGCCAGCTTCTCTAAGTAACATTTTTCAAAGGTGTATATTAGTATATTTATGTTTTCAGATATATTCCCAAATCTTTTCTTAGTAGTCCCCTTTTTCTTTGAAATCTTTCTTAGATCTGTAGTTATGTCCCTTTCCGGCCTGACATTTTTCATTTTTATGTTCTCTCTCTTTATCTTGAACAGTTTCACCAGTGATCTGTCAATTTTATTAGTATTTCCAAAGACTTTTGATTTGTTAATCCTTGTTTTCATTAATATCTGTTCTTACCTTAACCATATACTTTCTTCTAATTTTGGAGGGGGAGAATAATAGGTTCTATTTTTCTAACTTAAGATGGGTGCCTATACTTAAATTCTTTGATTTTCATTCTAATAAAAGCATTTAAGACCATAACTAATAGAAAATATACCTTTTCTTCTAATACTAGTTTTTCTGCCTCCAGATTATGTGTGTGTGCCTTCTTTGCTACCATAAAATTATTCCTTAAGAAAAACTTTGTTTATGCAAAATTCTAAATTTATAAAAACATAGATAGACTAGTATAATTAATCACAATGCATCTATCACCTAGCTTCCAAAAATTATCAGAGGCCATGGTCATCCTCAGCACTGGGGACCAACTCACTCCAATTGAGCTATGGCTACAGGAGGGGAAGAGAGAAAGAGAGAGAGAGAGAGAGAGAGAGACTGAATTGAGAGGGGGAGGGGTGGAGAAGCAGATGGGTGTCTCTCCTTTGTGCCCCAACTGGAAATCAAACCTGGAACATCCACACGCTGAGCTGATGCCCTACTAACGAGCCAACCGGCCATGGTCACAGTTTGTTCATTGAAAGCAATCATTTATTGAATTCAGTTAAGACCATACATTGTAACTGATATGTCTTTAAAAATCTCCCCTTTCAGGAGTGACGTCAGAGAAATGGTGCTGTGAGGAGTGCTTCCAATACCTCTTTCCAAAATTTCCACAAGTTCTTCAACCAGTGACAGAAAAATCTATCCTTGGAGCATCTGTAAGTCCCACACACTGAACACAAAGTGTTATTAACAAAACCACCCTCCGATGCCATTAAGGAAAAGGAAATCTAATATCATGGATAAAAAAGACAAAGATGTAGCACAGATAGATGAGAAAAAATCTATGGAGAAAATATTTAATGTATTGGAAACCTTGGAGCTAAGTGACAGAGAATTTAAAATAGAAATCCTAAAAATATTCAGAGGTATACAAGAAAACACAGAAAGGCAATTTAGGGAGCTCAAAAAACAACTCAATGAACACAAAGAATATATTACCAAGGAAATTGAAACTATAAAAACAAATCAAACAGAGATGAAAAACTCAATTCATGAACTGAAAAACGAGGTAACAAGCTTAGCTAATAGAATAGGCCAGATAAAAGGTAGGATTAGTGACATAGAAAACAAGCAACTTGAGGCACAACAGAGAGAAGAAGAGAGAGAGAAAAAATGAGAAAGCCCTACAGGAATTGTCTGACTCCATCAAAAAGAATAACATAAGAATAATAGGCATATCAGAAGGAGAAGAGAGAGAAAATGGAATGGAGAACATATTCAAACAAATAATAGACAAGAACTTTCCAAGCCTGTGGAAAGAACTAAAGCCTCAAATTCAAAAAACAAACAGAACACCGAGTTTTCTTAACCTCAACAAACCTACTTCAAGGCACATCATAATGAAACTGGCACAAACCAATGACAAAGAAAAAATTCTCAAGGCAGCCAGGGAAAAGAAGAATACAACATATAAAGGAAGGCCTATTAGATTATCATTGGATTTCTCAGCAGAAACTCTACAAGCTAGAAGAGAGTGGACCCCAATATTTAAAGTTCTGAAAGAGAGGAACTTTCAGCCAAGAATACTATACCCATCAAAGCTATCCTTCAAATAGAGAAATAAAGACATTCACAGATACAGAAAACCCCCACTCCAGGAATACTAAAGGGGGTTTTCCAACCAGATACAAAGAACAAAACAAAACAAAACTACAAGTAAAAGCTCCACCAAGAACACAATAAAACCAAATTTAAACTGTGACAACAAAGACAAAAAAAAAACGGAGAGAGGACGGAGATTAATAGGTAGCAAAGGACGATGGAGTGCAGAAGCACTCATAAGATAGTGTACTACAATGAACATGGTAGGTATCCTTTTCATTACTTAATGGTAACCACCCCTGAAAAAACCACCACAGAAGCACATGACTTAAAAAAGGTAGCAACAGAGAAAAGAAGTATGGATTACAACCAAACAAAAACAAATGATAGAAAAACAAAAGAGAAGAATCAAACAAGATACAAAACTAACAGAAAGCAATTTATAAAATGGCAGTAGGGAACCCACAAGGGTCAATAATTACACTAAATGTAAATGGATTAAACTCACCAACAAAAAGATATAGAGTAGCAGAATGAATTAAAAAAGAAAATCCAACTGTATGCTGCTTACAAGAAACACATCTAAGCAACAAGGATAAAAACAAATTCAAAGTGAAAGGCTGAAAACCAATACTCATAGCAAATAACATCCAAAAAAAGCAGGTATAGCAATACTTATTTCTAATAATGCTGACTACAAGACAGCAAGAGTGGTCATTTCATAATGATTAAGGGGACACTGAATCAAGAAGACATAACAATTCTTAATATATATGCACCAAACTGAGGAGCACCAAAATATATAAGACAGCTACTTATTGACCTAAAAACAAAAATACAATCATACTTAGGGACCTCAATACACCACTGATGGCTCTAGATCGTTCATCCAAACAGAAAATCAATAAAGATATATTGGCTTTAAACAAAACACTAGAGCAATTGGATATGATAGATATCTACAGGATACTTCATCCCAAAGAGACAGAGTATACATTTTTCTCTAATGTACATGGAACATTCTCAAGAATTGACCATATGTTGGGCCACAAAAGTAACATCAGCAAATTCAGAAAAAATGAAATTGTACCAAGCATATTTTCTGATCATAAAGCCTTGAAACTTAGAATTCAACTGGAAAAAAGAGGGAAAAAACCCCACAAAAATGTGGACACTAAACAACATACTTTTAAAAGATGAATGGGTCAAAGAAGAAATAAGTGCAGAGATCAAAAGATATATACAGACAAATGAAAATGACAATATGACATATCAGAATCTCTGGGATGCAGCAAAATCAGTAATAAGAGGGAAATTCATATCACTTCAGGCTTATATGAACAAACAAGTAAACCACTTAACTTCACACCTTAAGGAACTAGAAAAAGAAGAACAAAGACAACCCAAAACCAGCCAAAGAAAGGAAATAATAAAAATCAGAGCAGAAATAAATGAAATAGAAAACAGAAAAGCTATAGAAAAAATTAATAAAACAAGGAGCTGGTTCTTTGAAAAGATCAACAAAATTGACAAACCCTTGGCAAGACTCACCAAGAAAAAAAGAGAAAGAACTCATATAAACAAAATCCAAAATGAAAGAAGAGAAATCACCACAGACATCATAGATATACAAAGAATTATTGTAGAATACTACAAAAAACTATATGCCACCAAATTCAACATTCTAGAAGAAATGGATAAATTCCTAGAAAAATACAACCTTCCTAGCCTAAGTCATGAAGAAGCAGAAAGCCTAAACAGACCAATTAGCAGGGAGGAAATAGAAAAATCTATTAAAAACCTTCCCCAAAACAAAAGTCTGGGCCCAGACGGTTATACTAGTGAATTCTATCAAACATTCAAAGAAGACTTGGTTCCTATTTTACTCAAAGTCTTCCAAAAAATTGAAGAAGAAGCAATACTTCCAAACTCATTTTATGAGGCCAACATAAGCCTCATACCGAAACCTGGCAAGGATGGCACAAAAAAAGAAAACTACAGACCAATATCTCTAATGAATACAGATGCTAAAATACTAAACAAAATATTAGCAAATCGAATACAACAACATATTAAAAAATAATACATCACGATCAAGTGGGATTCATCCCAGAATCTCAAGGATGGTTCAACATATGTAAAACGGTTAATGTAATACACCATATCAACAAAACAAAGAACAAAAACCACATGATCTTATCAATTTATGCAGAAAAGGCATTCAATAAAATACAACACAACTTTATGTTTAAGACACTCAACAAGGCCCTGGCCTGTTGGCTCAGTGGTAGAGCGTCGGCCTGGCGTGCAGAAGTCCCAGGTTTGATTCCCGGCCAGGGCACACAGGAGAAGTGCCCATCTGCTTCTCCACCCCTCCCCCTCTCCTTCCTCTCTGTCTCTCTCTTCCCCTCCCGCGGCCGAGGCTCCACTGGAGCAAAGATGGCCCGGGCGCTGGGGATGGTTCCTCGGCCTCTGCCCCAGGCGATAGAGTGGCTCTGGTCACGATGGAGCGATGCCCCAGAGGGGCAGAGCATCGCCCCCTGGTGGGCAGAGTGTCGCCCCCTGGTGGGCGTGCTGGGTGGATCCCGGTCGGGCGCATGAGAGAGTCTGTCTGACTGTCTCTCCCCGTTTCTGGCTTCAGAAAAATACAGAAAAAAAAAAAAAAAGAGACACTTAACAAAATGGGTATAGAAGAAAAATATCTCAACATGATAAAGGCCATATATGATAAACCATCAGCTAACATCATATTAAATAGCATAAAACTGAGGACTTTCCACCTTAAATCAGGAACAAGACAGGGTTGTCCACTCTTTCCACTCTTATTTAACATAATCTAGAAGTTCTAGCCTGAGCAATCAGACAAGAGAAAGAAATAAAAGGCATCCATATTGGAAAAGAAGTAAAGGAGTCACTTTTTGCAGATGATATGATCCTGTACATCAAAAACCCCAAAGACTCCACAAAAAGATTACTAGAAACACTAAACCAATACAGTAAGGTCGCAGGATACAAAATTAACATACAAAAGTCCATAGCCTTTCTATATGCCAACAATGAAACATTAGAAACTGAACTCAAGAAAATAATTCCCTTCATGATTGCAACAACAACAACAAAATACCTAGGAATAAACATAACAAAGAATGTAAAGGACCTATATAATGAAAACTACACAGCATTGTTAAGGGAAATTGAAAAAGATACAATGAAATGAGAAAATATTCCTTGTTCTTGGATAGGAAGAATAAGTATAATCAAAATGGCCATATTACCCAAAGCAATATACAAATTTAATGCAATTCCCATCAAAATTCCAAGGACATTTTTTAAAGAAATGGAACAAAAAATCATCAGATTTATATGGAACTATAAAAAACCCCAAATAGCCAAAGCAATCCTAAGGAAAATGAATGAAGCTGGGGGCATTACAATACCTGACTTCAAATTATATTATAGAGCCACGACAATCAAAGCAGCATGGTATTGGGGCAGAAAAATAGACACTCAGACCAATGGAACAGAATAGAAAGTCCAGAAATAAAATCACATATAATATGATCAAATAATTTTCGACAAAGGGGCCAACAACACGCAATGGAGAAAAGAAAGCCTCTTCAACAAATGTTGCTGGAAAGCCACATGCAAAAGAATGAAACTCGACTACAGCCTGTCCCCTTGTACTAAAATTAATTCAAAATGAATCAAAGGCCTAAATATAAGAGCTGAAACAATAAAGTACATAGAAGAAAACATAGGTGCTAAGCTCATGGACCTTGGTTTTAAAGAGCATTTTATGAATTTGACTCCAAAGGCAAGAGAAGTGAAGGCAAAGATAAATGAATGGAACTACATCAGACTAAAAAGATTTTGTTCAGCAAGAAAAGCTGACAACAAAATAAACAGACAACCAACTAAATGGGAAATGATATTTTCAAACAACAGCTCAGATAAGGGCCTAATATCCAAAATATACAAAGAACTCATAAAACTCAACAACAAACAAACAAACAATCCAATAAAAAAATGAGAAGAGGACATGAACAGACACTTCTCCCAGGAAGAAATACAAATGACCAACAGATATATGAAAAGATGCTCATCTTCATTAGCTATTAGAGAAATGCAAATCAAAACTACAATGAGATACCACCTCACACCTGTTAGATTAGCTATTATCAAGAAGACAGGTAATAACAAGTGTTGGAGAGGCTGTGGAGAAAAAGGAACCCTCATTCACTGTTGATGGGAATGTAAAGTAGTACAACCATTATGGAAGAAAGTATGGTGGTTCCTCAAAAAACTGAAAATAGAACTACCTTATGACCCAGCAATCCCTCTACTAGACTCCCACATGCTCCTGACTGGGATCCACGTGGCATGCCCACCAAGGGGCGATGCTCTGCCCATCTGGGGCATTGCTCTGATGCAACCAGGGCCATTCTAGCACCTGAGTCAGAGGCCATGGAGCCATCCTCAGCACCCAGGCCATCTTTGCTCCAATGGAGCCTTCCTGCGGGAGGGGAAGAGAGAGATAGAGAGGAAGGAGAGGGGGAGGGGTGGAGAAGCAGATGGGCGCTTCTCCTGTGTGCCCTGGCCGGGAATCGAACCCGGGACTCCTGCACGCCAGGCCGACGCTCTACCACTGAGCCAGCCAGCCAGGGCGAAATGTTTTCTTTGAACATATGTACCCTGATTTATTGATGTCACCCCATTAAAATTAATATAAATTTATTTTAAAAATCTCACTCTTCATTTGTTGTTTTTGGTTGTTAGTCTGTTGTTTTTCACCCCTTGTAATTAATTCAGAGAAACTGGACAGCTTGCTGGGTAGAATTTTCTACAATCTGGATTTTGATGACTGGTAGCTATGGTCTTGTGTGTGTTCATCTGTTGTTTGTATATTAATTGGTAGTTGGAGCTGAAGGCTTGACCACAGTCTATGTTGATTTTATGGCAATACTACCTCTTAGGCAGCAGAGTGTACTTCCTTTGGGAGATACATAATGCCCGTCTCTGTGTCTCCTCTTCCTTATCTAATTTTTACCCATCTTTTAAGTCTTAAAGACTTCTCTTCAGTCCTCTCTCTTTTTAAAATATATTTTTTATTATTGTTGACATGCATATTATATTAGTTTCAGGTGTAGAACATAGTGATTCAACACATATACTTAGAGAAGTGATCACTACAATAAGTCTAGTAACCATCTGTCACTAGACATAGTTACTACAATGTTATTGACTAAATTCCCTACACTGTGCGGTACAGCCTCGTGACTTACGGCTTCTCTCTTTTTGTAATATTATCAATCACCCATGACTAATACCTAATTCATAAGAGGGTGCAGAAAATTTTAATATTCTAATTCTTTCATTTTGTTTTACTGTGTTAATTGAAATTCTTCTGTAAAGGGAAACTTTCTCTCAGCAGTTAATTGTTTATCTTGAGGTACATATAGTACATATAGAAAGGCAAGATAAATGTCCCTTCCTTTATTTTAACAGATTTCAAAAAATGACATAAAATTTGAATAAATCACATTTATTTCAAAGATATCCCCCATTGAAAAAATTGTTCATATAGATCTCCTCTTTTTATTTTGCCATCAGAGTAAATTCTTAAGATATTAAAATCAACTATGTTACTTCATATTTGTATTGGCTTTATTCCCTCCCAATAAAAAGATTAACTACATTACTTACCTAAAATATTTATTTATGTAATTCTGCATGAGTTTAATATTTTCGAAAAAACAGTTCTGTTGTCCAAAAATGAAGTGTTTTTATATTCTCAATGCATTTAAACAATATGCAGAATTACAATTTCTTCTCCATCCCCAAATTCTCTTCCTTCTTTCCTCCCTCCCTCCCTCCTTCCTTTCTTCCTTTCTTCCTTCCTTCCTTCCTTCCTTCCTTCCTTCCTTCCTTCCTTCCTTCCTTCCTTCCTTCCTTCCTTCCTTCCTTCCTTTCATCTATCTGTATCCAACACCTACCTGTTCTATGCTTATATGGTGATTAATACATATTACTTTATTTGCTATAGTTCAAACAAGAAGGCCTCTTGTTTTCTGATGTCACTACATCTGTCAATGACATATGCTAAACTAGCTGAGAACAGGTGCTCCCACAGATGCTGCGATAACTCACTCCTTGCAGCAGCAGTTTCTCAGAAGGCCTTTTTCCACCAGGTATACTCATCTGCAGTTATATGACACTTAAGGCCAAAGCTAGCTTTTAAGTTAAAATTTTTTTATTTTACCTACTCTTTTAGCTGTTGCTGCCCAAACATGCATTAGAGGTCCTGCCTAATGTGTCCACCCCTCTTTGGCCACCTTCCTAACAAGGAATATTAAAAGAGGTATGGTTAGAAAATCTTTCTTTCCAGGACAATACATGTATACTTGCCTTACATTGATATAATTAATAAAGTATCATTAAAGTGATTCTTTCCATAACAAATAATATCTCCCAGGTGACTGACTAAATCTGCCTCTAGATTTAGAAGCAGCTGACAACTTTTAAGTTGCACTTTTCTCAACAAGCAGTTCATTTTTCTTTGTAAGTATATGTCTCACCTTTTCAACTAAGAGGTTAAGTTCTTTCTACATAATAAGTGCTTGGTGAATAATTAATTATATTAGTGTGTGGGTGGAGAAAAATTACTTAAGATTTAGAAGGGTAGGTGAATAGATAGATCTATCCTATTGAAAATATCTCCCGTCCTGGGAGGCAGCTGGTAACTGAGCTCAGATAAGATGGATCCTAATGATCAAAAGCCCTACAGTCAGCATGGTCTCCAGACCAGCAGCATCAACACCAGCTGGGAAATTATGAGCGATGAAAATTCCTGGGCTCCAGCCCAGATTTACTGAATCAGAATCGAGGGGTGTGGAAGAAGGCAGGTATAATCTGTTTCTGTAAGCCCTCTGAGTGATTCTTACAGATGATAAAATTTAAGAACCATTGGTCTATAGTAGCCCAGCATGGGCAGGACTGTATTAACATGAGATGAAAAGGGGACCACTGTCCCTCAGCTCTTCATCAACCACGCTAGCATTAGGCCAGAGCAACACGATAGATGCAGGTGATGATTATTCTGGCCCTGAGTTAAGAGGGACAAATGTTCCTATAAAAAACAGACAGGTGTGATTACCTACAAGTATTATTGTCTATGGCCCTCCACAGTTGCTTAGAAATATATTTGTAGGCCTCAGGTTTAAGATGATATTTAAAGACAAAACCACATTTGTCCATTGTTCTATAGGCTTTGATAAAGAACCTGGTTTTCCTTCATTAGTGAAAGCAAGAAAGGATAAGGCAAGAGAACACAATGGATACTCAAAACCTGTATACCTAGAGCACCTCTACAAGTTTTTATATGCAAAGTAGGACCTAGAGATGACTCCAGAAAACAACAGACTTACCTGAATCCCAGACCTTCTCTGATGCTCTAACCCAGGGGTGGGCAATGTTTTCTGTACAGGACCAGATAATAAATATTTTAGGCCTTGCAAGTAATAAGCAGTTGTTTGACTTATTATAGTATAAAAATAACCACAGATGATTTGGAAACAAATGAACATGGCTGTTCCAATAACATTTTATTTATAAACTGGGTAATTTAAAAGTTAATGTAATTTTTACATATCTCAAATTTTTTATCCTTCTTTATTTTTTCAACCATTTAAAACTGTAAAAACCAATCTTTGCTTGGTCCATGATTGCAGACCCTGCCCCAGACTAAAGACTACCAAAAGCTGCAAGAAATATTTTGCATGTGCCCAAGAATGTAGAGGAGAATAAATTAGGAGGCAGAGAGAAATAATGAATGCAAAGTCTGGGAGGGAGATGGTCTCCACCAACTACACTCAGACAGGAGAACCCAGGAATTGATAACCCCGAATGACCACCATTCCTTCCTCTTGTGGTTACAGTTAGCAGCAGAAAACTCTGGGTGGTACCCTTCCCTGCAAAACTTGAAATTTCTAAGGTTGTAAACTCAAGTTCCTTTGGAGGGTGATGGTGAAGACAATGACAACAACAATGAGTTAGAGGGAAAGAATGGAAGAATCTGTAAAAATCCAAAGCATGAACACAGAGTTTTATTAGCCTGTACCTTTTGATTCCCCAACCCTACCCATTTTTGTTTTGTCTTTTCATTGCTTTAAAATACATACAAATGGACACCCCAAACATATGCCTCCATAATTAGATAAATAGCATACTGTTTATATTTTTCTGTACCTTGCCTTTTCCCCCATCAACAATATACTCTGCAGACCACTCCACAGCATGATATACTTAAACACTCTTTGTTCCATTTTATGACTACACATACCCAATTATTATGCTGTGGATTTACCATAGATTATTTAACTAGTTCATCATCAGTGATCATTGTTTCTTCTTTTGTTAGCAGACATATAGCCCACAAATAACAGCCATAGTCATTATTGATCTATACCTAAATGTGCCAGTACTGTGCATTTTACACATGTCATCCCATTTAATTCTTCTAGCAATCTTTTGAGAAGGGGTTATGATCTCCCCTTTACAGATAAGGAAACTGAGATTTGGGGAAGTTAAATAACATGCCAAGCGTGTAGCTACAGTTAGCAGTAGAGCAATGATGCCTACCTAACATTATGACAATGTTCCTAGGCACTCAGCTTGCTTCAGGTCCATGTGGGAGACCAGACGAGACTAGGACCCTCTCTCTTGGATGTCCCACAAGAAGTGTGCCATCAGTTCAAACTGACCAAGAGCAAGCTTCCTACCTCTTCCAGCCCTTAACTAGAAATGGATTTGTTAAACGGCTACAGAAGGTTTGAAGAGTTGCCTAGGCTGACCCCACTCTGACAAAAAACCAAAACAAAAACAAGTGTGTTATAGGGCAAAGGAGAGATTTGCATTGTTTCTGAGCCTCAAGGATTGCCCCTTGGGCCTCAGCTTCCTGTGCTTCCCCAGAAGCATTTGTTTTGAATGGAAGGTGCTGGGCCAACCTCTTCCTTTTAAAGCCAGGGCCATGCAATGATTTTGAAGGCATTGTTGTTACTCCCTCCATGTTTCAGTCTTAAAATGACATATTCCCAGCCAGCCAATCTAGATAGGAGGTGAGTTTGGGGGTAAGAGGCTGTAAGCAGGGAATAAGGATAATTAGAAGCTCCTGCTTTTGACTCCTACCTTGGCCTGCTGTGGGTAAGTCTTTTTCTTCATCCATTCATTCAAGACATATTTATTTAACACACTGTGTACTAAATCCATGTCATCAGGGAAGTATAAGAATGAATGAGACAGACATGGTCCTTATTTTCATTGAGCTTTCTTTTAGTGGGGAAAAAATAAACAAGTAAATAAGTAAACACCATGATTATGGGCTGTGATAAAGCTATGATTCCCATCTAATATTTGAGATTGTTTGAAAATGAATTACTTTTTTTAAAAAAAAGTAAAGCAAAGACATCAGAAAATATCAGCCCACAGTCTGGGTGCCCTTACAGTCCAGGAGATTGCAAGGAGTTGAAAGGCAGCATCACCTGGATACAGGTCCCAAAGGCCAAGGCAGAAAGTGTCCAGGACCTGGAGTGGGAACAGGAATACACTGAGCCACTTCTCCGCACTTACAGCAGAGCTATGGCGTTTAGCACTAGAGAAGGAAGCCACAGGTCTGTCCCAGATGATGCTTCTCAGTGATGAACTGGCTGGAGGAGAAAAGGGGGAGAGACATATTTCAGAAGTACAAGGCTGGCCTTTAAAATTGGGTCAAACTAATATTCTATTTTTGAAGCAAAAAACAAAAGTAATAGCTCATATCTATTGATAAAGGTTATACCAACGTCATTTCAGTTAAACCTTATCTGATTCTAAAAAATACAATTCCCATTTTACAGACATGAAAATTGAGGCTCAAATTGCCCAAGTTTACAAACTTACTAAGCAGGAAAGTTCTAATTCAAACTCAGATCTGCTGACTGCAAAGTCTAGACACTTAGCTATTTTACTGTACTGGAGTCTTTTTCTTCATCCATTCATTCAAGACATATTTATTTAACACACTGTGTACTAAATCCATGTCATCAGGGAAGTATAAGAATGAATGAGACAGACATGGTCCTTATTTTCATTGAGCTTTCTTTCAGTGGGGGAAATATAAACAAGTAAATAAGTAAACACCATGATTATGGGCTGTGATAAAGCTATGATTCCCATCTAATGTTTGAGATTATTTGAAAATGAATTACTTTTTAAAAATACCTAGTAATCAGTGGGAGAGAGGGGATACTCTATAAACTCTCCTTACATTGAGTTTGTCTCCCACATTGAGCCCAAACTACTGTTTTATTATTAGCAGAAAATTTAAAATATCCTGAATTCAATGTTTCCAAAATCCAGAAAATCAATATCTAAGGATCTAAGTTGTATAATCTAACACTGAAATGTCTAGAAGGTTGCCCTCAGGAAAGTTAAAATTACGCCCTCGGAGGAGTGGCAGAAGAAACTACACAAGGAAGTCAACCCACAGACGGGGATGACTCGCTTCCATAGAACATAACCACCTTTTCTTCCATGTGGTGAAGCTGTGTGAAAACGTCCCATGAAAGAATAAAGGATATGAATTCAACCCATAATTTGAAAGACAAGTATATCAGATGGAAAGCGATCTACACGGTATTATTATATTCTACTGTTATCATTGTTCTTCCATGTAGTTAGAAGATTTAAATCTGAGCTATCTTTTTTTTTCTTTATGTTCACAAATACCTAGGAAAATACCTAGGAGGAAGGGAGGTGGCAGATGTTAGTATTCCCATCATTTCCTAAACATCGTTTGAATAAAAAATACCTGCCTCCTCCTTGTCTGACTGGGGCCTGAAGTTTAATTAGATTAGCATCTTGAAATTGTTTTAGGTTTCCCAGAGATAGGCATTAGGCAAACATAAGTTATTATTATTATTATTATCCTAGTGTCATTATGTTATTGTAATTGTGTGGATTCTCCCATAGAGCTACATAGGATGGGATTCTAGCCCAAGCCATTATTAGCTTAGAACTTTGAGCCAAGATGAAAGGCATGCACATGTCATCTGTGTTAGCATTATCGCTGGGATTATTGTTGCAGTTATGATTATTGAAGAACAACCCAAATTTTTAAATTCACCTCAATAACTCTCCCCAATTATTTTCAAGTTTCCCGTGTGACTGCCATGGTGTGCTCTTTCGCATCTGTTTGATGGCCTGGCGCAAGAGAGCACCCTGGGCTTCGGATAGGGCATAGGGGAGACAGGCAGGATCTCCTAGGATGGTGGTTTTAATCCCCGATGGGCTAGAACCTGGCAGAGGGAGCAGACGCATCGACAGCTACATTCAGTAAAGTCATTCCGATTAAAACCAATTTTGAGTGACTCTTCTGTCACATTTGCTACTTTTAGGAGCCACCAATGGCTATTCTGAAAAAGATTAAGATGGCATCTATTTCAAAAAGAGGAAGGAAGAAGAGCTGTAGAGCCAAACAGTACACAAGAGAATCATTTTATGAGATTAAAGTAGTTGATTCATCGTTAAATAGAGCGGTTGGTAAAGTTGTATAGTTTATTTTAGGAGGGTATTAATAAATCCAATGATTTATATTATGGGTGGCAAAAATTTTATTTTGGAGTTTGTGGGTTTCAGGCCTTCCTTATTTTATCTTGTGTATTCTGACAATGTTATACTCAAAGGTCATTTTCATTCCATTGTATTGTTCCCCTCCCCCCGGTGAATTTTATTTTTACTAATCTTCTCTCAACTATGTTTATAGATATGGCCATAATTATTGACATTTAAGCCTCATTCTTAAGGTTTGCGTTTTCTCTCGTTCTCCGGTGAAAGTCCAATGTTGTAGCCTACCAGAGAAACTGAAAAACTGCATAATTTATAAATGTAAGATGATGGATCCTTTTATGTACTTGCCATCCCACAATTGTAATTAAATTTGCAGCGTTGAATATCATCACATTGAAAACGAATGAGAAACCTCCCCATTGATGAGCTAGTTGTTCACCGAAATTTATATAACTATTCAGGCCTTAGACTAACATAGCTCTGCGTGATTTACTAAACGTGTTTGTAATAACAGAGTTATCATCGCTCTCTTAGTGTCCGGCGATGGGTTTCCGGACAGTGTTTCATGTGGTGCTTAGACTGTCGGAGCCGAGAAAGTCTTCGGCTCTTGTCTGAGCACCGATCCCCGCCTGAATGTGTGGGGGGAGAGGCAAGGCAGTGCTCAGGCAGGAAGGTGCATGGTTGCTGCGCAGACCCCGGCTTTGGATGCAAACAATGAAACACAACAAGTGACTGTGAGTTCAACCGCTATTTCTCCCAGACTTTGTGGGAGCGTTTTAGGCACATCCACAGGTTGCAGCTGGTCCGGCGGCCTGGGTTTTGCACGGCCGAATGCTTAGGCCGGCACTTTATTATCAGAACAGAACAAATCTTGGTTGATGCGCGTGCTGTAAAGAATCCCAGGGCGCCTCGGCCCCTCATTCTCTGGCCATTCTTTCCAGGTTTTCTGCTGTTGCACTCCGGATAATTGCAGTTTAATTGGGTGACATGAAATGAAAACTGTGTCCACATTATCCAGGATTATCTCATTTTCCTGAAGCCTGCCACCAATTGAAAGGAGCCCATTTATCAGACCAGGGAGCTGCGCTCGGTTGCTTTCACGAGCAGGGAAGAGTGTGAGAACAGGCTGGGAAAGGGAGAAAGGGAGCTGACAGCTAAGAAAAATTATTTCAGTTGTTTATCATGAGGAAAGTTTATCTGATTCTTTACAAAATGATATGGAGGCCAGCGTGTCGAGCCATGAGTAATGAACATTGACCAAGTTTGCTTCCTCCCCGCCCGACCCAGCGCTGCTTCTCCTTTGTGTGGGCACAGATCAACTTTAAAAGCTTCTTTCAAGCAGCATGAATGCACTTCATTTTACCAAAAAGAACTTTGTATTGATAGCTGGAAAAAAAGGAAGGTTGTTTAAAAAGGAAGGGTAGACAATCGGGACAAAATGAGGAGCTTTCAGTTTCTATTATGAGCATGTCGCTCCATTCTCCTCATCTGTTTATTCATTCACTGCACAATAATGTCTCTTTGCGGTAATATGTTTCCCCTTTTACACTACTCATATTGAAAAAGCCCTCACATCATGACCATGGTAATAAATACCATAGAAATGTGGGTATAATTTCAATTTGCATTCTGTGAGAAGATCAAGGTAAACCTTAGGGCCAGAAGAATATTCTGCTAATGCTCATTCATCATTCTCCAGATCCAGGTAAAAGAAGGACCTTGTCACTACATTGCAAACCCCTTCTGTTGCTATTGCATTTGTGTGAACATTTTAGCCTAATGCACCAATTGTTAAGTGAAAAGAGCAGTCTTTGAAATTGTCTATTGCACTCAAATCCCTAGCTGCACAAGGTCTGGGCAGCAGGCGTTTCTATTCAGTAGAAAATAGAAGGCTTTAGTTCAGTAAGCACAGTGTGTTTGAAGGTTACAGAGGATATTGTATGTTTTTTAAATAAAAGTTTTCGAATGGGGGAAAAGTCATTATCTATAATGGCAACAGTGAATATGTAGTCAACATCTGGCAAAACAGTAGGATATGTGGCTGAAATCCTTGTGTTTGTACTTGTACATCAATGGCTGGTTGACATCAGGATGTCCTAAATGTGCAAGGTGGAAGGTTTTTCATATTGTGGAAATAAACAGTTATTCACACGTGTTAGTTATTTAGAAGACATGCATTGTGTTATCCGTATTCTCTATAATGTCTGGTGTTCAATTTGATATTGGCCTTTAAATATAAAGAGAGGCTGTATGTTTATATGAAAAATATAAATTTTATATTGTACGCATAATATAAATAGACTATTTTAATTCTAATCATTGATTATATATTGAGGTTATATAACTCAGCTACCTCTACAATTCTAGCTTTTTCTTTCTCTTCTCTCAAAACAGATATTAAAGTGTCGGTAAGTTTCCCAAAGCAGTGCATTTCTATAGAATTTAGATATTTTCTTTGTGTTTTCCACACCAGCCAGGGAATATGTAAGTTTAGAAAAGCAGACATTTGGAGGAAAACTATAATTCCCTTAAGTTTACTTATTTCTGCTATCTTTCTTTTTATTATTAGAACAATAATTTACAAATTTTTTGAATGAGAGGTATGGTTTAAAACTTTTCTATTACAATTTGTTATTCTTATTCTATCTAACTTCCTTAGAGAATTTTAAAGTCAGAGCAATATAAATATAATCAGTATATCAGAAGAAGAGAGGGAGAAAGGAATGGAGAACCTATTCAAAAAATAATTGATGAGAACTTCCCAAAACTATGAAAAGAGAGCAGTGATTCTCAAAGTGTGTGCCAGAGCACACTGGTGTGCCCTAGAAGATTTCCAAGTGTGCCCTATGGTATTCCAGAGAAATATGTGCCTGTTGGGGATCAAAAAACCAACAGGGTTTTTGGAGTTTAGATTTTTTTGGGGTACAGAGGTGTAGGGAATTGGCTGTAAGCTGACAGTCTGCCCAAACCCCCACCTCACTTACCTGATTAGGTTGCAAAAGGCTGTTAAGCTGTGGTGCTAGATTGTTTACACTACCCCCTCCCCATGTTCCTTGGAAAGACTGGAGGCAAGTTTCTTCTATTCTTTGTTTGGTGTAAAGTTAAGATGATATATATGGTAGGGGTTTTCTGAACTTGGTAAAATTCTTGGGTTGCCTTGGAAACATGATTAAAGATCTCATTGATTTGCTAATGGACCACTTTGCCCTGTAAGTAAAGCAAGATGTGGTTTTGGGACGCACTTTGTTCTTGCCAGCAGCAATTACAGGGCCCTCCCAACCCTGTATTTTCTTAATTCCATGTATTTTCTTAATTCCACACCATTCTCACTCAGGACCTGGAATTACTAGCTGCACTGGTTTGCGGCATGTGCCCAGATATAAAAATAAATATAGTTACTTTATTATACCATTTCATTATGGAAATACCACTCTTTTTTTAATGCATCATTATTATATTTATTATTAACACATCATTATATTATTTTTAGATAAATACACCCAAATAAAATGGATAGATTTCTCAAAAAGAAGCATGATATTGAAGAATCCAATTCTGGAAGTGAGCAAAAGTTAAGTGTAAATAAAATAGGACTTGAAGACTGAAGGGTAGAATTTAATTTATAGCATTTTCCATCACTTAACACTGAACAATACGATTGGATTAAAAACCCATTCATGGAAGCTTCAAGTGATTTTGGTTTAACATTAACAGAAGAAGAAGAACTGGCAGCTATATCCACTGACTGTCGATTGATAATTAAACATAAGGAATTGTCTCTTGAAACCTTTTGGATTTCTATAAAAGAAGAATATGTGGCAATATCTAAAAAAGCTTTGAACATTTTACTACAATTTTCAACAATCCTATTTATGTGAACTAGGATTTTCTATCTTCAACACAATTAAGAGTAAAAAGAGAGGAATCCTTCAATGTATTGATGAGGAAATGAGAGTTTGCCTTTCAAATATATGCCCAAACATTGAAGAAGTCACTAGGACACATCAGGCTCATGTTTCTCATAAACACAAGAATGAGGACACATTCTTAACACATCCGCACTGGAACCTGCCAAATTTACTATCTCTTACTAAGAATGTATCTATATACATAAAAAGATAACTTTTGTCACTTTTTAATTTTTAATCCCTCTTTTTTACAAATTCTAAAAAGCATAACTCAAAAAATGTAACATAAAAATGCTTTTAATGTCAGAATAAATTTAATTTTGTCACATTTATTTAATTTAATTTTCATAAAAGCACACTTGGACTTTATTTTTTTCTTTAATATTTGACTTAATTATTATAACATATTTCTCAGAAATTTGTATATAGTGCACCTACAATTATTTGTAGGATTTTAAATGCGCCCCAACTTCAAAAAGTTTGAGAACCACTGAGTTAGATCTTCAAATCCAAGAGGCAAACAGAACTCCAAGTTACCTCAACCCAAACAGACCTATGCCAAGGCACATCATAATGAAATTGTCATAAATCAGTGACAAAGAAAGAACCCTCAAGGAAGCTAGGGAAAAGAAGAACATAACATATAAAGGAAGGCCCATTAGGTTATCATAGGATCTGAGCAGAAACCCTACCAGCCAGAAGAGAGTGGACCCAAACATTCAAAGTACTGAAAGAGAGGAATTACCAGCCAAGAATACTATATCCATCAAAGCTATCCTTCAAATAAGAAGGAGAAATAAAAACTTTTACCAATATAGAGAAGCTAAGGGAATTTATTACCAGAAAACCCCCACTGCAGGAAATACCCAATGGGGTTATTCAACCAGACACAAATAAAAAAAAATCAAAACTACAAGTAAAAACTCTAACAAGGTCACAATAAAAACAAGAATAATCTGTGGTAGCAATAATGTAAAAGGGGAGAAGAAAAAGATCTATAACAGCAAAGGAGGATGGAGTGCAGGAGCACTCATAAAACAAAGGACTATTGAACATATGACAATTTTTCTCTTAACAACTTAATGGTAACCAGCCACCAAAAAAAGGTCACTACTGAAATTCACAGCTTAAAAAAAGGAGAAACACAGGAAACAAGTATAGAATACCACCAAATAAAAACAACTGACAGAAAAACAAAAGAGAAGAATCAAATGAGACACAGAGCTACCAGAAAATAAAACATAAAATGGCTATAAGAAATCCTCAAGTGTCAATAATTACCCTAAATGTAAGTGGATTGAACTTACCAATAAAGAGGCATAGAGTAGCAGACTGGATCAAAAAGCAAAACCCTACCATATGGTGCCTTCAAGAGATACATCTATGCTGCAAAGACAAAAGTAGACTTAAAGTAAAAGGTTAGAAAATGATTCTCCAAGCAAATAATATCCAAAGAAAAGCAAGTATAGCCATACTCATAACTGACAATACTGACTTCAAGACAACAAAAGTAACCAGAGACAAAGATGGTCATTTCATAATGATAAAGGCTACTTGCATCAAGAAGACATTACACTTCTTAATGTATATGCACCAAACCAGGGAGCACCAAAATATACAAGCCATCTACTAACTGATCTAAAAATAGAAACAGACAAAAGCACAAATCATACTTGCAGATCTCAATATACCATTGACAGCTCTAGAACAATTATCTAAACAGAAACTCAATAAAGAAACATTGACCTTAAATGATACACTGGACCAAATGTATATAATAGACATTTACAGGACATTTCATTCCAGAACTTTAGATTATACATTTTTCTGCAGTGTGCATAGAACATTCTCAAGAATAGACCATACATTGGGCCACAGAACTAACATCAACAAATTCAGAAAGACTGAAATTATATCAAACATATTTTCTGACCATAAAACTTTGAAATTAGAATTCAACTGCAAAAGGAAGTAAAAAACCCAATAAAATGTAGAAATTAAACAATATACTGCTAAAAAATGACTCAGTCAAGGAAGAAATAAAAGCAGAGATCAAAAGATGTATACAGACAAATGAAAATGACAAAATGCATATCAAAATTTCTGGAATGCAGCAAAAGCAGTAATACAAGGAAAGTTAATACCATTATAGGCATATATCAAGAAACAAGAGATATCCCAAGTAAACAACCTAACATCATATCTTAAGGAACTAGAAAAAGAAGAACCCATAGCAAGTCAAAGTCAGCAGAAGAAAGAAAATAGTAAAAATTAAAGCAGAACTAAGTGAATTAGAGAACAACAACAAAAACTATAAAAAAATTAATACAACAAAGAGCTGGTTCTTTGAAAAGATCAATAAAATTGGCAAATCCTTTACTAGTCTCACTAAGGAAAAATGAGAAAGAACTTATAGAACAAAAGCCAAAATGTAAGAGCAGAAATTACCAGATATCATAGATATACAAAAAATCATTGTAGAATATTATGAAAAATTATATGCTACCAAATTCAACAATCTAGAAGAAATGGATAAATTCCTAGAACTGTACAATCTTCCTAGACTGAGTCATGAAGGAATGGAAAATCTAAATAGATCTATAAGCAGGGAGGAAATAGAAACAACTATCAAAAACCTCCCCCCAAAATAAAAGTCCAAGACCAAATGGCTACACTAGTGAATTCTATCAAACATTCATAGATTTGCTTCCTATCCTTCTCAAAGTCTTCCTAAAAATAGAAGAAGAAGCAACACTCCCTAACATATTTTATGAGACCAACATAACCCTGATACCAAAACCTGACAAGTACAACACAGAAAAAAGAAAACTACAAACAAATATCTCTAATGAATACAGATGCAAAAGTCCTAAACAAAATACTAGCAAATTGAATACAACAACACATTAAAACAATAATTCATCATGATCAAGTGAGATTTATCTCAGAATCACAAAGATGGGTCAACGTATGTAAATCGATTAACATAATACAAAATATCAACAAAACAAAGAACAAAAACCCTATCATTAGATGCTGAGAAGGCATTCAATAAGATGCAACATCCCTTTCTGTTTAAAACACTCAATAAATTGGGTCTAGAAGTAAAGTACCTCACCATAAAAAGGCCATATATGACAAACCATCAACTAATATACTAAATGGTGAAAAATTGAAAGCTTTCTCTCTAAAATCAGGAACAAGACAAAGCTGCCCACTCTCTCCATTCCTATTCAACATAGTGCTGGAAGTATTAGCCAGAGCAATCAGACAAGAGAAAGAAATAAAAAAACATTTATATCAGGAAAGAAGTAAAGGTATCACTTTTTGCAGATGACATGACCCTATAAATAAAAAACCCCAACGTCTCCACTGAAAAACAATTAGGAACAATAAATCAATACAGTAAGATCACAAGATAAGAAACCAATATACAAAAGTCTATTACATTCATATACCCCAATTATGAAACCACAGAAAATGAAATAAAAAAAATAATAATACCTTTTACAGTTGCAACAACAACAGCAACAGAAATACCTAGGAATAAACTTAACAAAGGGTGTAAAGGATTTACATATGGAAAACTACAAAACATTATTAAGCAAAATTGAAAAAGACACAGTAAAATGAAAAAAATATTCCATATTCGTGGATTGGAAGGGTCAACATAATTAAAATGGCCATGTTACTCAAAACAATATACAAATTTAATGCAATGCACATCAAAATTCCAATGTCATTTTTTAAAGAAATCAAACAAAAAATCACCAGCTTTGTATGGAACCATAAAAAACCCCAAATAACCAAATCAATCCTGAGTAAAAAGAATGAAGCTGGTGGTATCACACTACATGACTTCAAATTATACTATAGAGCCACTATAGTCAAAACAGCATGGTATTGGCAAAAAAATAAATACACAGACCAATGAAACAGAATTGAGAGCCCAGAAATAACCACATATATATGGGCAAATATTCTTCGACAAAGAAGCCAAAAATACACAATGGAGAAAATGTTGCTGGGACAATTGTAAAGCCACCTGCAAAAGAACAAAACTTGACTACAGTTTGTCTCCCTGCACAAAAATTAATACAAAATGGATCAAAGACCTAACTATAAGTCCTGAAAGTATAAATTACATTAATGAAAACATAGGTACTAAGCTCATGGACCTTGGCCATAAAGAGCAATTTATGAATTTGACACCAAAGGCAAGGGAAGTAAAGGCAAAAAAAAAAAAAAAAAGAATGGGACTATATCAAACTAAAAAGCTTCTGCACAACAAAAGAAACCGACAAGAAAACAAACAGACAGCCAACTAAATGGGAGCTGATATTTGCTAACAACAGCTCTGATAAGGGATTAATATCCAAAAAATATAAAGAACTCACAAAGCTCAGTAACAAACAAGAAAGGAATCCAGTTAAAAATGGGGAGAGGACCTAAACAAACACTTCTCTAAAAAAGACATAAAAATGGCTTGACCAGACAGTGGCACAGTGGATAGAGCATCAGACTGGGATGTAGAGGACCCATCTCTAAAACCCCAAGGTCGCTGGCTTGAATGCAGGCTCATCTGGTTTGAACACAGCCCACCAGCTTGAGCCCAAGGTTGCTGGCTTTTGAGCAAGGGGTCACTGGATCTGCCATAGCCCCTCCCCCATCAAAGTGCACATGAATAAGCAATCAATAAACAACTAAGGTGCCACAATGAAGAATTGATGCTTTTCATCTCTCTCCCTTTCTCTCTGTCTGTCCCTATCTGTCCCTCTCTCTGTCTTTGTCACAAAAAAAAGACATAAATATGGCCAACAGATGTATAAAAAGATGCTCATCTTCACTAGCTTTTCGAGAAATACAAATAAAAACTACAATGAGAGACCACCTCACACCTGTTAGATTAGCTATTACCAACAAGACAGGTTATAACAAGTGTTGGAGAGACTGTGGAGAAAAGGAAATCCTCATTCACTGCTGGTGGGAATGCAAGTTAGTACAACCATTATGAAAGAAAGTATCGTGGTTCCTCAAAAAATTAAGAATAGAACTACCATATGACCCAGCAATCCTTCTACTGAATACCCCCAAAACTAAAAAACATTGATACATAAAGACACATTCACCCCCATGTTCACCACAGCATTGTTCACAAGTGGTCAAGATGTGGAAACAACCAAAGTGTCCCTCGATAGAGGACTGGATAAAGAAGGTGTGGAACATATATACAATGGAATACTACTTACTCATAAGAAATGATGATGTTATGTCATTTATGATAATGTGGTTGGACCTTGAGAACATTTTACTGAGTGAAATAAGTAAATCAAAGAAAGCTAAGAACTGTATGATTTCACAGATAGGTGATATATGAAACTGTGACTCATAAGAGTGTAGTGGTTACCATGAGGAGGGAGACATGGGGGATGGGGAGGGAGGAGGGAAAAAGGGTAGGGGAAGGGCATAAAGAGAAACAAATAAAAATAAGGTGACAGAAAATGATTTGACTTTGGATGATAAGTATACAACATAATCAACAGCTCAAATGCTATAGAAATGTTTTCATGAACCCTATGTACTCTTGTGGATCAATGTTACCCTGTTAAATTTAATTTTCTAAATTTAAAAAAATTGCAAAAAAAGAAGTTTAAAGTAAAATCTTTTCTTGTGATTTATTTACCTTTATCTATCCTCCATCTATGCTGTATACAATTAATTGTATAAATATTTCCAGGGGCCTCTCTACTTTCATGAATTTAATTTTTATTTGAATTAGTACCCTTTTGTGTTTAAGTAAGCAATGTGTGTGTTTTTTTTTTCTGAAATGAGAAGGGGGGAGGCAGAGAGACAGATTTCCGCATGCGCCCACTGGGATCCACCCAGCAT
Source organism: Saccopteryx leptura (assembly GCF_036850995.1). Classification (NCBI taxonomy): domain Eukaryota; kingdom Metazoa; phylum Chordata; class Mammalia; order Chiroptera; family Emballonuridae; genus Saccopteryx; species Saccopteryx leptura. Next base: position 54,208,424 of record NC_089506.1, on the reverse strand, counting down.
GCCCACTAGGGGGTGATGCTCTGCCCATCTAAAGTATTGCTCCATTGCAACCAGAGCCATTCTAGCGCCTAAGACAGAGGCCATGGAGCCATCCTCAGTGCGAGCCAACTTTGCTTCAATGGAGCCTTGGCTGTGGGAGGAGAAAAGAGAGATGGAGAGAAAGGATATGGGGAAGGGTGGAGAAGCAGATGGGCGCTTCTCCTGTGTATCCTGGCTGGGAATTGAACCCAAGACTTCCACATGCTGGACTGACACTCTTCCACTGAGCCAATCAGCCAGGGCTTGTGTGATTTATTCAGAAAGAAAACAGTTATATGTCAATTATATCTCATTAAAACTGGGGGGAAGGGGAGAGAAAGGAAGAAAAAAAATTAAAAGGAAGAAATTATCTGACTAGTTGATGGTGCAGTAGATAGAGCATTGGCCTGGGATGCTGAAGACACAGGTTCAAAACCCCATGGTCACCAGCATGAGCATGGGCTCATCCAGTTTGAGCAAGAGGGTTGCTGGCTTGAGCATGGGATCATGGACATGACCCCATGTTTGCTGGCTTGAGCCCAAATGTCACTGACTTGAAGTCCAAAGTTGTTGGCTTGAGCAAGGGGTCACTGGCTCAACTGAAGCCCCCTGGTCAAGGCATACATGAGAAAGCACTCAATGAACAACTAAGATGATGCAACAAAGAATTGATGCTTCTCATCTCTCTCCCTTCTTGTCTGCTTCTGTCTGTCTCTGTCTTTGTTTCTGTCTCTCTCTCTCACTTAAACAAGTTAAAAAAAGGAAGAGAAGACATTTAATTTTTGTCAAAAAACATGAGCATAAAACTAACTATATTTGAAATCTTCTTATATGTACAAAAATGAGAATTTGACAGAGCTTCTTCATGTATTAGGAGAATTGACCCCAAACATATTATCATCTTAATTTTAAGATTTAATTTTTTTCCCTTGCTTTAAAAAGCACTTGCAGCCATTACCAAGAGCAAGAAGGCTGACATTTGGTTATTCAAAAAGGGTTCATTCATTTCTTTCCAGATACAGAAGAAATAATGACTCATCTTTGATTCTCTGGCAGAAATGACAAATATACGCACAGGCAAACAAACCTCATGTCAGACTGATTTCTAAAAACCTGGATAGGAAACCTATTTGTCACATAGCCATGCCTTCTTACGCTGCCTTTGTCCCAGTCAGCAAGGAAGACATCTCAGATTAGGTTTACAATTAGATATCAGAATTCTGGATGTATGTCCAAATATACTTATCCTCTGAAAAAAAGCTGGGTACAAAAATCACAAAAAGTGAAGATGTCACACACAGACTGACCACATATATATGGTTATTGTCCATCAAGGCAGCAAAAAGGATCATGTATGTTCAGAGCACTGGCCCGGATTACATACATTTGTGTGCTAGCACATGAGATGGACACAGAAAAAGGAAAAAATATATTACAACAAAATAAGATATAACACAGCAAACCAGACAAACTAACCGACTCAGAAATTCCAGAAAACTCAAAAGGCTGAGTAAGAGGACTTGGAACTTTCCTACTAACTTGGTCTTTGTGTGGGTTTTAGCTTAATACTGAGTGTTTCTTTTTATTTATTTACTATTTTCACACAGCTACCCATTCAAAGTTCTGTGGGGAGCATAATACAAATATCATTTTTTTTAAAATCTGGAAAATGAGACCACAGAATAGTAAGGTGTTTTCATGTAAATGTTAGATAATGGTTATCTGAGAAACCATCTGAGGGTCAGGTACATCTCATAGATGGTCCCCCTGGGACATGAACCCCATATACTGCTGTAATAAAATAATAGCAAGTGATGCTCTTTCAAAAAAAAAAGTATTGAAAATGAAACAAAAGCCTATTCATGATGATAGCTAACATTTACTGAATGCTTGCTATGCTAAGCACTTTACTTGCCTTATTATCTATCTCACAACCGTAAATCATGGATATTAAAAATTAAGGCATAGAGAGGTAAAAAATTTGTTGAAGGTAATAGAATGCTATGAATTGAATCGCTTCTCTTTCCAGCCCTACTACAGCCCCTTGATTTATAGTTGGCATTTTAACCCTCAGAACCTCAGAATATTACCTTATTTGGAAATTGGGTCTTTGCAGAAGTAATTAGTTAAGATGAGGTCAAACTGAAGAAATTTGGACATGGACACACATACACACAAAGACTACGTGACGATGAAGGCAGAGATCAGGATGAAGATTTTACAAACCAAGGAACAACAAAGATTGCCAGAAAACCACCAGGAGAGGCATGGAACAAATTCCTGTTCACAGCCATTGGAAGGGACCAACCATGTGGACACCTGAGACATCCAGAACTGAGAGAATAAATTTCTGTGGTTCAAGCCACACAGTTGTGGTACTTTGTTATAGCAAATTAATACACAGAATTAACAGGTGGTGAAGCTGGAACATGAACTCAGGTCCTCTGGTTTAGGCCGTAAGTAAGCTTGGGATCACTGTACCATATCATTGCTTCTCTTGAGTTCTACGTGCCATTCTGAGCACCTTAGCTAGGTAAACTCTCATGGAACCCAGGGCATTTCAGCATGAAATGCAATGTGACACTTGCTTTTCAGAACAAAGATAGATTTTTCCCACCATTACTTGAGGTCATAAAATGTGAGAGCACGAAGGGACCTTAAAGATATTCTAGAACAATGGTTTTCAAACTGTGTTCCACAGAACCCTAAATGCCCTTCGAGGTGCCTCAGAGTCTCCTGCAAAGTCAAGGGAAGGGGGAACAGGCAACCTCCAGGATTTCCACTCTTATTTCATCCTGAACACCGTGCTTTTATACGGTTTGTGCTTTGGACATCCACATAGAATTTTGTTTGAAGAAAGGTTTTGCAGCTTAAAAGAAGAAAATTATTGATCTAGTTCAAGTCCATCATTTTCCTGCTGAAGACACTGATGTCCAAAAAGGCTGAAGTTCTCAAGGTTGTAGGTGAGCTTGGCAGAGCCAGGATTAAAATTCACCTCTATTCTGCTATATCTTACTAATCATTATAGCAGACAAAGAGTAGTGGTTCCCTGAAAATGACGATCCCAGGAGGCATAGTGGCCTTTGGAGTCTGGCTGTCTATTAGGATGGTCTTCAGCCACTTTAGTAGACAAAAAGGAGTCTAGGTACCCAGACACCCAGAAAGGCTGACCTGGCAAATTCCCTATGTAGGGAAAATAGTGTCCCTGACCTGGACATTCACGCACAGGCCTAAAGTCTAGATATTGTCCTGTTCATAGCCCAGGCAAAAGCAGTTAATATAATGGGGATCTTTCTATCTGGCTCTACTATATTTGAGAGTTGTTTTTTTATTCAATTATCTTAAAGAGTTGGGGAAATTTTGTGGTACATAGATGATAACGAGAGGAAGAATAAAGGATGTCTGAAAAAAGAGGAACTTCTTTCAAGCTTAGGAATCCTGCATGTGGCCTAAACTGACCCTGCCTTCTCTTAGAACATATTTCCATTTAAGTTTACGTGGGATGAAGGAAGCTCCCTTGGGGCTGGGAGACACTTGACTCCCACCCATAGTTAGTGGTTCAGCATGCGAACACTGACTGTTTGGCGGAGGGAGAGGTGACAGAAACCCATTTTCATGCCAAGGAAAGAAGAGGCACAGAGTGAGCCAGATGAAAAACAGATCCTAAGAACCAAATGGAGTAGAATTCCTGTGTGTGTTGCTACCCAAATGAACTGTCATTCATGTGCATTGCAAGAGATGCTTCATTAAACCTTTTAGTGCATTGAGCCCAAAGGGCCCATTATGAGATCACCACTTCCCACCTGACTCTCCTTCTTTGCAATCAGCAAAGATTAATTGAAAAGAAGTGTCCTCCCTGTCCCTTCATAGGACAGTGCCAGTCTCAGCACTGTGACAGTCAAGAACATTATTGATTAAATGGTGACTTTTAAAGAAAATTGGCATCAAGATGGCAACTCACGCTACTGTAGGAGTGTCAGCTCCTGTTAGAAAAAATAGCTGTTGCTGGAGATTCTCTTAAATTTCTAGGGCTAATGCAACCGTGCTGTGAGAGAGAACCTTTCTGATTGAGAAAAACCGAGAAGGAAGGAATGTATGCCTTTCTAACTTCACAAGATCATCCTTGGCCAGCATGAATTGGCAGGTGTCCCCTCTAAGGACATAGTGGAATGCCAGCTCGACTGGCATAAAGACCATACTAGCTCAGCCAGGAGGGGCTGAGTTCCAGCTCCGATAGCCTTGAGGTAACTGTCATGTTGTTTGGTCAGGGCCAGCAGTAGCAGAACCCTGGCTTGGCCAAAAATGACTGTACAGATTCAAGAAAACATGTGAAAATGCTTCTTGTCAATTAGCAGACATGTTTGGGAGAAGGTGAACCCCAAGGAACTGAGATTCCCACATGTGCAGGTAAGGGATTAGAGCTTTGGGGACTTGCACATTCATGTCGAAATGACTGTATTTGTACATACTAGCCATGGAAGCATGGGACACTGGGTTACTGTTACTTTTACTTTCTAATCAGCATGATTAAAGAACAGATTCCCCCTTAAATATTGATTTCCAAGACCTCAGTGAGAAGAGTAATATTCAGATTCCTTCTCCCCATAAAGTCTCTGTACTTCTGAAAATGAGTTCTGGTTTCTACATACAAGATGGCAGAACAAATATAAATGTTTACTCTCCTTTCTTCCAAAATATCATTGTGATGACAACACCAACAACAAAAACCCAAAGGAAATAATTGAACCTGAGAGAAAGGGGAAGAAGAAGTATCAGCAGACCAGGGAGACTAGGGCATTTCCAGAAGATGGGAATCAGACAGAATCATACTGAGTGGTATCCTGGAGTGGAACAGCTCAGCTAGCTCCCAAACGAGCAATGGGCATAGGAGGCCTTCTTAGTGGGTGAGCCAGAGAGAGGCTCCAAGAACAGGGTGGCAACAAAGAGCAGGGTGAGTGGGAAATGGGCAGAAATAGAAGTGCTTTATTGAAGGATTGTTTCTGGAACATTTATACAAATGCACTCTTCCTCCTCCACCCATATCCCCTGCCACACACACACACACACACACACACACACACAAATGGGAAGGACCTTTAGTCTCAGATTAAAATTAGATGGCTGCTCTCTAAAGAAAATGTTGCTTAGGGGGAATCTAAGAAACTGAAAGTGGCGGTGGGTGCCCAGAGCTTTATTTTGGCATAATGAAAAGAGATGTTTTGCCAGCTCCTTGCCAAGACACCCTAAAGAGAGCCTGCTGGTCGACATGCCTTACAGGCTCACACGTTTCTTACAGTCAGCCTTTCCTCTTAGGGAAAAGGGTTGAAGGGAACACAGGACGACCCACATCTAAAAGCCATCTAATCCACACAAGCTTCTCTATTAGGCTACTGTGTGAGTGAGGTTGGGATTGGATGCAGTAACGAGATGCCGAACAATTCTTCAGTGGCTTAAGAAACAGAAAAAGTTTATTCCATTATACGGACCATCCTGTCAGCATGTGGCTCTTCTATGAATAAAGGAAGCTCAGCTATCATCAACTCATGGTATGGAGGGTCACTTCAGCCTGCCGAAAGAGGGAGAGAGATCCTGGAAAAGTTATGCTCACACTCTCACAAGCACCCACCTGAAAGAAGCTCATTACCGTGGGTAGAACACTTAACTGCAAGCATATCTGGGAAATAAAGTCTAGACATGAACCAGGAAGAAGGGGAGCAGATTTTGGTGGCCAGATAGCAGCCTCTGCACAGCTACAGGAAGAACCACCAGACATTCAGTGATAAACAATGGCACCAGAAGGAAAGAGCAGGATCAAAAAAGAGAACAGTCAACCTCAGAGCTTATTCAATTGTAAGAGAAACTTCAGAAATTATCTGTTTAGAGTTTTGAAAAGACATTGCATCTATACTGCTCATAAAAATTAGAGAATATTTTAAAAATGAAAATGAAGCGATTAAAGATTCCCCTAATATTTGTGAGCAGTTTATTTTAAAAAGTAGGCTGCAATGAAAAAAGAAGTCAGAGAACAAGGCAGAGTCATCAAGCATGGTGACTGAAATTTAAAAACTCAGTAGAAGGGTAGATGATAACCACTGTTGGTTTTGAATTTTTTAAATAAACTTATAGAAAAGTTCAGACTTAATTATAGTTAAAGAACAGAATATAAAAGTCAAGAACATTGTAGGTAGAAAGGCAGACGGAAAGGTCGGGAATCTAATTTCCTCAAATCACACGGTAGAAGGTCAAAACATACAGTCTAAAACTAGTAGATAAAAACAAAATAGAGGGTTAAGTGTGTTCTTTTAATGGATAAAAGTAACCGGTAGATCTGAAAATAAACACAAGGTTGGGAGGGAATGGAAGAAAAGTGGAAGTAATTCAGGTGAGCTTTCTTTTTTCATTCACATGATACAAATGAAGCTGCTGAGTCAAGAAAGACAGACAAAGCAAAACATCCAGGCTTATGGAGGTATTCACTAGAAACAATAAAAGAAAGAAGTTAAAAGTGGTTCCCTTTGGCAAATGGACTAAAATACAAAGGAGGGTGGAAGATTTGCTTTTAGTTGTATATTCTTAGATGTTTTAAATTTCATTATCATATTTTTCTTGTATTGAATAAGTTCTAGAAAAACACAAATGACTAACAGTGGTTATGTTGAGTTGGAGTGAGTTATTATATATGTGAGGGTTAGGAAATTTTAACATTTTTTTTATTCTTTGCTTGCCTATATTATATTTTTACAATAACTAATTCATTACTTTGCCCTGGCCTGTGGTGGTGCAGTGGATAAAGCCTTGACTTGGAATGCTGAGGTCGTCAGTTCAAAACCCTGAGCTTGCCTGATCAAGGCACATGTGAGAAGCAACTACTACCAGTTGATGATTCCTGCCCTTCCACTGCCTTTCGCTCTCTCTCTCCTTTCTCTAAAATCAATAAATAAAATTAGCAAAAAAAAATATTTATTACTCCCTCATATTTCAAGTGGTTTATGATAGGAACAGGGTTTTCCAACTGTAGAAACCCTCAGTGCACAAATCACAAGCTGTAGGCAGTTTATCCAAAATTCTATTGTGGGGACCCTGAACTTCAACTTCTTCATTAACCACTTTTCATTCTGTACAGAAAGGATCCTCAAAGAATACTGGGTGTCAGTGTCTGTAGGCACACTTTACAACTTCAGTTGATTAGTTTTGTCAAGATAGCTTATTGCATTATTATGCCCCTTAAAGATTGTACAGGTACACACTGTTCTTTGTGGGTGCTATCACCCAAGGACATGTAGCACAAGACTTTTAAAGAACTGTATTTAAAGTGCAACATTACTAATTTTTCAACGTTGTTCACTTTTAACAATTTATTTCAAGCTATGATGTGTATGAGTAAAATTGAATGCCAGAGGGCTAGCTTTTATAGTTCTTGTTTTAATAATCATATGGTAATGTTTTTTTATTAATACCATCTTTGTAACTGAAGTTGTGAGTTTGACTGATTTTGCTTAATGACCATATAACTTCACAGATATCAGGACCAACCTTAGGCCAAAAAAGATTGGAGAGTTCAGAAAGGAGAAGCTACAGAAAGCAAAATCATATTTTGTTCACTTAGAAGTGCTTCTTACTTCCTAGCAAATATGATTTCTATTTTATAGCTCTCAAATTTGATGAGATTAAATGACTCTCCACTTCATGACCCTGCAAGTCCTTTGAGGGCAAGGAACAGTGTGCAAGGACTATTAATATTCTTTGTCCTGGCACTGTAGACATTCAATAAATATTTGTTAATTGAATACATGTATATATAAGTAAATGGATGAAAAAGTCATTAGATAAACTTCGGTTTTCAAAGTCCCTATCCGGTTCTCATGCAGAAGTCCACACCAGCTCTCCTATCATAGCCACAAAATTACCAAAGTGAAATCTTTAAAAGTTTTAAAGCCTCCAAAGGCAAAGACTGACCCCGGAAGACTTATTTTCCAGTTTTGATCAAATGAAGCCATAGGGACAGCCTCACCTCATCCATGAGTGGCATTTATGCCAAATAGATTTCACATGCTAGACACTCCATTCTTAAGTGTGTGAATTTATTTCAAAGTTTAAACTGTAAATGGGGCACCATGGAAACCATAAAAATGAAGATAGGGTGATTTACAGGAAGATGTGTGTTTAAATCAGAATATCTCCTTACGTGAAACATATCACCAACCAAATAGATTTTATCAAGAGGTAGGCTCAGAGGTAATGATGGGCTGACTGGTGTGAGAGATAAACCTGAGTAATGGCTGGACAATCTATTGAACTTGGACATTCATGAGGATTTCCTTCCAGCCATTCCTTCTAGAACATGCCCCAAAGGAATAACTACTCTACTAGTGTGGTATCTGTGAACCTCTGCAGCTTTGCAATGAAGTTTTTAAGAGAACAGTACTAAAATAAACTCAACTCCTCCGAAGTCCCCACTTCCCCAGCAGTATCACAGACCTCTTCTACCAGGGGTGGGAATGGAAATTATCCCCAGGACTTGAAAGCCATGTCAGAACTGGAGACCTTACCCCCAGAGCTTGGAGGGGGAGAGGATGCCCTGAGTTTCACTGTGGGAACCTCAGACTTCTCACTGAGCCCCCTTCTTGGGTCTCCTATGAGAATATGGCAACCTGGGCTTTGCCCTGCCAACAACCCCTTGGTTTGCCTTTCATAACCTGGGAATCTGTTGAGGGTATACCTTAAAGATAAATAGTAGACATATGAGAAGCCTTTTGAGTTGTTGTCTAAGGTGACACCCCTTCTTAACCCTCCCATCCTTCAATTAATGTTAGAGGAGATCTGACAAGTTTACCTCTACGCAGAGGCTCCTTGTCATGGCTCCAAATGATGCAGGCGGACACACCTTAAATATAATGTAGTCAAAGTGCTATTAAACTAATTATAGCCTTTATTATAGAACTATTTACAAGGTAAAGTCATGCAACGTAAAACATTAAAGAAACATAATTACACAGAAATGGAAGGGAGAGTAGGCTATCAAAATGCAAGGCACTTCATTAATCAGTTGGGTTGGTTAGGTTTATCCAGATGAGCACAGACATTGAGCCTACCTCCTCGGGTAAAACTCCAGCATCTTGAGATATAGGGGCTTGCTAGTTATTTATTCCTCTTTATTTTAGTGATAAAAGAAAATACATTTTTTTTTCTTTAAAGGAATGGAGCTTCATGTGGAATCATTGCAATTGTCAATCATCTGTATCTCTCCAAATCAAGATGAAGGATATTACTAAGCAACTGTGATAGCATCTTAGTGCATAGAATAGATATCAATCTTGTAATCCTTTAATTTAAAGGAAACGCTGCTGGCTACATTGCAGTATTTCTTGTACACAGCTTCAACAATTTGCAGGGTTTGTTTAGAATGATGAGGTTTTTGTTGCACCATTCACTCTGTCTTTTTCATGTCACCTAATCACTCATGACAAGATGTTTAGGCTTTATTAATTCAATTCACTCGCAGAGGGTCTATAGTCTCCTTCAATTTTTAAGGCTTTTCAAGTATGTCTCCAATTTGACATGTTTCATCTTATTTTGATACTGTTCTGGTCATTCATTTATTCAAGGGATAGCAACTCCATTCTTCCAGTTGCCCAACTCAAAACTCAGGAGTCATCTTGACTCCCCCTTTCTTCACATCTCATATCAAATCCATTAAGTCTACCTTCGAAATATATACCAAAATGCACAGGTAAATTACTTAATTTCTCAGAACTTCAGTTTTCCCATCTGCAATATTGGAATAATAGTGTTATACCCACCCCCAAAGAAGTGTTGGAAAGATTAAATGACATTGTAACAATGCAAGGTGTCAGGTACCTAGTAAATGCTCATTAAGTATTAACGTCCATCTATCACCATCACTTATACAGCTTACACAGCAACTAAAATTATATAGTATGTGTTCATACATCTATGGAATGCTGAAAAATTTAAAGGAATAGCAAAAAGATATCAATAATGCACTAACTTATGAAAGAAATGTTAGTTTGGTAAAGAACATGAAAACAAATGCAATGCTATTTGAAGTTTGAAAAATAAAAATTAGCCAAGAAAAGTACACAGATATTTTTAAAGAGACAAGTGAACAAAACATTAAAAGACAATGCAGGTATACAACATAATCAACAGTTTAAATGCTATAGAAATGTTTACCTAAAACCTATGTACTGTTATTGATCAATGTCACCCTATTAAATTTAATTTTCTAAATAAAATTTTTTTTAATAATTTTATTTTTAATGGGGCGACATCAATAAATCAGGATACATATATTCAAAGATAACAAGTCCAGGTTATCTTGTCGTTCACTTATGTTGCATACCCATCACCCAAAGTCAGATTGTCCTCTGTCACCTTCTATCTAGTTTTCTTTGTGCCCCTCCCCCTCCCCCTTTCCCTCTCCCTCTCCCCCCTCACCCCTTAACCACCACACTCTTATCAATGTCTCTTAGTTTCACTTTTATGTCCCACCTACGTATGGAATAATGCAGTTCCTGGTTTTTTCTGATTTACTTATTTCACTTCGTGTAATGTTATCAAGATCCTACAATTTTGCGGTAAATGATCCGATGTCATCATTTCTTATGGCTGAGTAGTATTCCATAGTGTATATGTGCCACATCTTCTTTATCCAGTCATCTATTGACGGGATTTTTGGTTGTTTCCATGTCCTGGCCACTGTGAACAATGCTGCAATGAACATGGGGCTGCATGTGTCTTTACGTATCAACGTTTCTGAGTTTTGGGGGTATATACCCAGTAGAGGGATTGCTGGGTCATAAGGTAATTCTATTTTCAGTTTTTTGAGGAACCACCATACTTTCTTCCATAATGGTTGTACTACTTTACATTTCCACCAACAGTGGATGAGGGTTCCTTTTTCTCCACAGCCTCTCCAACATTTGCTATTACCTGTCTTGTTAATAATAGCTAATCTAACAGGTGTGAGGTGGTATCTCATTGCAGTTTTGATTTGCATTTCTCTAATAACTAAAGAAGATGAGCATCTTTTTTTTTTTTTTTATTTGTTCATTTTTTTTTTTTTAGAGAGGAGAGGGAGAGAGAGAGAGAGAGAGAGAGAGAGGAGAGACAGAGAGAGAGAAGGGGGGAGGAGCTGGAAGAATCAACTCCCATATGTGCCTTGACCAGGCAAGCCCAGGGTTTCGAACTGGCAACCTCAGCATTTCCAGGTTGATGCTTTATCCACTGCGCCACCACAGGTCAGGCGAGCATCTTTTCATATAACTGTTGGCCATTTGTATTTCTTCCTGGGAGAAGTGTCTGTTCATGTCCTCTTCCCATTTTTTTATTGGATTGTTTGTTTGTTTGTTGTTGAGTTTTATGAGTTCTTTGTATATTTTGGATATTAGGCCCTTATCTGAGCTGTTGTTTGAAAATATCATTTCCCATTTAGTTGGCTGTCTGTCTATTTTGTTATCAGTTTCTCTTGCTGAGCAAAAACTTCTTAGTCTGATGTAGTCCCATTCATTAATTTTTGCCTTCACTTCTCTTGCCTGTGGAGTCAAATTCATAAAATGCTCTTTAAAACCCAGGTCCATGAGTTTAGTACCTATGTCTTCTTCTATGTACTTAATTGTTTCAGGTCTTATGTTTAGATCTTTGATCCATTTTGAGTTAATTTTAGTACAGGGGGACAGACTGTAGTCCAGTTTCATACTTTTGCATGTGGCTTCCCAGTTTTCCCAGCACCATTTATTGAAAAGGCTTTCTTTTCTCCATTGTGTGTTGTTGGCCGCTTTATCAAAAATTATTTGACTATATATATGTGGTTTTATTTCTGGGTTTTTTATTCTGTTCCATTGGTCTGAGTGTCTATTTTTCTGCCAATACCATGCTGTTTTGATTGTCGTGGCTCTATAATATAGTTTGAAGTCAGGTATTGTAATGCCCCCAGCTTCATTCTTTTTCTTTAGGATTGCTTTGGCTATTCGGGGTTTTTTATAGTTCCATATAAATCTGATGATTTTTTGTTCCATTTCTTTAAAAAATGTCATTGGAATTTTGATGGGAATTGCATTAAATTTGTATATTGCTTTGGGTAATATGGCCATCTTGATTATATTTATTCTTCCTAACCAAGAACAAGGAATATTCTTCCATCTCATTATATCTTTTTTGATTTCCCTTAACAATGGTTTATAATTTTCATTATATAAGTCCTTTACATTCTTTGTTATGTTTATTCCTAAATATTTTATTTTTTTTGTTGCAATCGTGAAAGGGATTATTCTTTTGAGTTCATTCTCAAAAGTTTCATTGTTGGCATATAAAAAGGCTATTGACTTCTGTATGTTAATTTTGTATCCTGTGACCTTACTGTATTGGGTTATTGTTTCTAGTAGTCTTTTTGTGGATTCTTTGGGGTTTTCGATGTATAGGATCATATCATCTGCAAAAAGTGATACCTTTACTTCTTCTTTTCCAATATGGATGCCTTTTATCTCTTTGTCTCGTCTGATTGCTCTGGCTAGAACTTCTAGTACCACATTAAATAAGAGTGGAGAGAGTGGACAACCCTGTCTTGTTCCTGATTTAAGGGGGAAAGCCTTCAGTTTTGTGCCATTTAATATGATATTAGCTGATGGTTTATCATATATGGCCTTTATCATGTTGAGATATTTTCCTTCTATACCCATTTTGTTGAGAGACTTAAACATAAAATTGTGTTGTATTTTATCGAAAGCCTTTTCTGCGTCTATTGATAAGATCATGTGGTTTTTGTTCTTTGTTTTGTTGATATGGTGTATTACGTTAACCGTTTTACGTATGTTGAACCATCCATGAGATTCTGGGATGAATCCCACTTGATCATGATGTGTTATCTTTTTAATATGTTGTTGTATTCGATTTGCTAGTATTTTGTTTAGTATTTTAGCATCTGTATTTATTAGAGATATTGGTCTGTAGTTTTCTTTTTTTGTGCCATCCTTGCCTGGTTTCAGTATGAGGGTTATGTTGGCCTCATAAAATGTGTTTGGAAGTATTGCTTCTTCTTCAATTTTTTGGAAGACTTTGAGTAGAATAGGAACCAAGTCTTCTTTGAATGTTTGATAAAATTCACTGGTATAGCCATCAGGGCCTGGACTTTTATTTTTGGGGAGGTTTTTAATGGTTTTTTCTATTTCTTCTCTACTAATAGGTCTGTTTAGGCTTTCTGCTTCTTCTTGACTCAGTCTAGGAAGGTTGTATTGGTCTAGGAATTTATCCTTTTCTTCTAGGTTGTTGAATTTAGTGGCATAAAGTTTTTCATAGTATTCTACAATAATTCTTTGTATATCTACGGTGTCCGTGGTGATTTCTTCTCTTTCATTTTGGATTTTGTTTATATGAGTTCTTTCTCTTTTTTCCTTGGTAAGTCTTGTCAAAGGTTTGTCAATTTTGTTGATCTTTTCAAAAAACCAGCTCCTTGTTCTATTAATTTTTTCTATAGTTTTCCTGTTCTCTATTTCATTTATTTCTGCTCTGATTTTTATTATCTCCTTTCTTCGGCTGGTTTTGGGTTGTTTTTGTTCTTCTTTTTCTAGTTCCTTAAGGTGTGAAGTTAAATGGTTCACTTGGGCTCTCTCTTGTTTGTTCATATATACCTGAAGTGATATGAACTTCCCTCTTATCACTGCTTTTGCTGCATCCCAGAGATTCTGATATGTCGTATTGTCATTTTCATTACTCTCTACATATTTTTTGATCTCTGCACTTATTTCTTCTTTGACCCATTCATTTTTTAAAAGTATGTTGTTTAGTTTCCACATTTTTGTGGGATTTTTTTCCTCTTTTTTGCAGTTGAATTCTAGTTTCAAGGCTTTATGATCAGAAAATATGCTTGGTACAACTTCGATTTTTCTGAATTTGCTGATGTTGTTTTTGTAGCCCAACATATGGTCAATTCTTGGGAATGATCCATGTACACTGGAGAAAAATGTATACTCAGTCACTTTGGGATGAAATGTCCTGTAGATGTCTATCATATCCAGGTGCTCTAGTGTTTTGTTTAAGGCCACTATATCTTTGTTGATTCTCTGTTTGGATGACCGATCTAGAGCCGTCAGCAGTGTATTGAGGTCTCCAAGTATGATTGTATTTTTGTCAGTTTTTGTTTTAAGGTCAATAAGTAGCTGTCTTATATATTTTGGTGCTTCTTGGTTTGGTGCATATATATTAAGAATTGCTATGTTGGCCCTGGCCGGTTGGCTCAGCAGTAGAGTGTTGGCCTGGCATGCGGGTGACCCGGGTTCGATTCCCAGCCAGGGCACACAGGAGAAGCGCCCATTTGCTTCTCCACCCCCACCCCCTATCCTTCCTCTCTGTCTCTCTCTTCCCCTCCCGCAGCCAAGGCTCCATTGGAGCAAGGATGGCCCAGGCGCTGAATATGGCTCCTTGGCCTCTGCCCCAGGCGCTAGAGTGGCTTTGGTCGCGGCGGAGTGACGCCCCGAAGGGGCAGAGCATCGCCCCCTGGTGGGCAGAGCATTGCCCCTGGTGGGCGTGCCGGGTTGATCCCGGTCGGGCGCATGCGGGAGTCTGTCTGACTGTCTCTCCCCGTTTCCAGCTTCAGAAAAATACAAAAAAGAAAAAAAAGAAAAAAAAAAGAATTGTTATGTCTTTTTGATTCAGTGTTCCCTTAGCCATTATGAAATGGCCATTTTTGTCTCTGAGTACTTTTGCTGTCTTGTAGTCAGCATTATCAAATATGAGTATTGCTACGCCTGCTTTTTTTTTGGATGTTATTTGCTTGGAGTATTGTTTTCCAGCCTTTCACTTTGAATTTGTTTTTATCCTTGTTACTTAGATGAGTTTCCTGTAGGCAGAATACAATTGGATTTTCTTTTTTATTCCATTCTGCTACTCTGTGCCTTTTTATTGGTGAGTTTAATCCGTTTACATTTAGTGTAATTATTGACACTTGTGAGTTCCCTATTGCCATTTTATGTATTGCTTTCTGTTAGTTTTCTGTCTTGTTTGATCCTTCTCTTTCGTTTTCCTATCTTTTGTTTTTATTTGGTTGTATTCCATACATCTTTCCTCTGTTGCTATCTTTTTTTTTTTTTTTTTTTTTGTATTTTTCTGAAGCTGGAAACAGGGAGAGATAGTCAGACAGACTCCTGCATGCGCCCGACCGGGATCAACCCGGCACGCCCACCAGGGGCGATGCTCTGCCCACCAGGGGGCGATGCTCTGCCCCTCCGGGGCGTTGCTCTGCCGCTACCAGAGCCACTCTAGCGCCTGGGGCAGAAGCCAAGGAGTCATCTCCAGCGCCCCGGCCCTCTTTGATCCAGTGGAGCCTTGGCTGCGGGAGGGGAAGAGAGAGACAGAGAGGAAGGGGGAGTGGAGAAGCAAATGGGTGCTTCTCCTATGTGCCCTGGCCGGGAATCGAACCCGGGTCCCCCGCACACCAGGCCGACGCTCTACCGCTGAGCCAACTGGCCAGGGCCTGTTGTTATCTTTTTTATCTCATGTGCTTCTGTGGTGGTTTTTCCAATGGTGGTTACCTTTAAGTAATGAAAAGGGTTCCTACCCTGTTCATTGTAGTGCACTATTTTGTGAGTAGTTTTGCACTCCATCGTCCTTTGCTACTGTTAATCTCCATCCTCCCCCCTCCTTTTCTTTTTGTTGTTGTCACAGTTTAAATTTGGTTTTATTGTGTTCTTCTTGGAGCTTTTACTTGTGGCTTTGGTTTTTTTTTTGTTCTTTGTATCTGATTGGAGAACCCCCTTTAGTAATTCCTGGAGTGGGGGTTTTCTGATGATAAATTCCCTCATCTTTTCTGTATCTGTGAATGTTTTTATTTCTCCTTCATATTTAAAGGATAGCTTTGATGGGTATAGTATTCGTGGCTGAAAGTTCCTCTCTTTCAGGACTTTAAATATTGGGGTCTACTCTCTTCTAGCTTGTAGAGTTTCTGTTGAGAAGTCTGATGATAATCTAATGGGCCTTCCTTTATATGTTGTATTCTTCTTTTCCCTGGCTGCCTTGAGCATTTTTTCTTTGCTGTTGGTTTGTGCCAATTTCATTATGATGTGCCTTGGAGTAGGTTTGTTGGGGTTAAGAAAACTTGGAGTTCTGTTTGCTTCTTGAATTTGAGGCTTTAGTTCTTTCCACAGGCTTGGAAAGTTCTCATCTATTATTTGTTTGAGTATGTTCTCCATTCCATTTTCTCTCTCTTCTCCTTCTGATATTCCTATTATTCTTATGTTATTCTTTTTGATGGAGTCAGATAATTCTTGTAGGGCTATCTCATTTAATAAAATTTTTTTAAAAAGAAAAAAAAACCAATAATGTTGGCACCCAGGTATTTACAATGTCCAAACCAAAAACATTTATGGAAAAGCAAGAAACAAACAAAAACAAACAACAAAAAAACAACCCAATAATAGATTAATATTATATTATTATATATTTATATAATAATATTACTTATTATATTTTAAAATAATAAATTCAAAATCTGAGCACCTCTAATTATCTCAGTTTATGAGTTATTCTTAGAAAATTTACTCTACATTTTCTGATTTTTCATTAAAGAATATAGGTAACATTTATAATTAGAAAAATATTATTAGAAAATACTTGTTTTACTGAAAAGGTAATGGCAGTCTTTATTTTTTATAGTTAACAAAGAGTCTAATAAAAGAATAAAAACTTTAGGTTTAACCTAGTTTGCATTTATTATAAAATATAAAGTTTTCAAAAGTTAAAAGCTGAGCCAGTTTTAACCCCCAAAATTTAAATATCAATTTACTTGAAATATAAAGGTAAGTAAGAAATATCAATCTTAGAGATTAGTAGTTTATATTTATTTTTAAGATAAAATTTATCCACACACATACAAAATGTTATATAGGTTTCTAGGGAAAGGGAGTTATGTTTATAGTGTGTTTAGTTGTTTGGTTTCGACTTGTAAGTTATATTAAATATGTTTATAAAAGTTTGGAGTATATAACACTCATAAAAATGGTACTTGGTGTGGCTTTTCCCATAGACTTGTCTTTGAATTACAGTGCTGTGGTTTAGGTAGTTTCAAGGCTATATTTATTAAAATATAAAAGTTAATAACTTAATGGTAGGCACTTGAAACATAATTTTAATTGTGAAACTGTTTTTTCTTCTTGACATCACAATTCAATATAGTTAGGATTAGACAATCAGGCCACAAGAAGGGGCAGGTGCACTCAGATTGTATTCTTAGATATTATTTTACAGCAAATGGTTTTCATGCCCTTTGCCCTTTGTCCTTAGAACTCTCATCAGATATATTGGTAGCCTGAACTTGCTGGCAAATATCTGAAAATGAAACAGCATCAATCCTACTTGTATACTCTGTTGGTTGCTTACAACTGTGTAGGGGTGAGAGAAGAAATACGCATGCTCCAAATTATTCTTTCAAATGTATTTATTGAGTTCCCATTCTGTGCAGAACTGTGAACTGTAGAAAATGGCCTTTTATCCAATCACTGAATATAAAAAAGATCCTGATGAGATTTATGCTGTGTCTATTGTGAGGATATTGTTCCTTACATTGCACATAAAACAACTTTCTTAGGTAGAATTATTTTCCTTGTCTTAGTATCAGAAATGGTTGGTTTTTACTATGGACACTCTAAGTCTTGTAACTGGATAGTCTTCCCACTTCACTTCGAATCTTGAAAAAAAGATTAGAGCCAAATTAAGAGCCTACCTTAATTTGTACACAGAACAAGTACACAGAATTTTGAAATGTGTTTTTACATTAGCCTCATCCACAACTGCTAATTTTTTATTTTTAACCTAAGTACATTTTCTTTTATTTTGTTGTATTGTTAGAAAATCTTTAAGTTGCTTAAGATCCCTTTGGAACCAAGGCAAGAGACAAATGCATACAAACATGCAGACAAGCAAACATGCTGCTGGTGGCAGAGGCCCATGGGAGGGGATGTGGCTGACCAGAGACTGACCTTCCCTCTCTGGTGTCATTCCTAAAATGCCTTCTGGAAGAGGCTTGGACATTTGCACTCACCTTTCTAACACCCTCAGAGGAAGTTAACAATCAGACCACCCAGTGAGACAGTCATGTTGCATAGGGTCATAACGTTGGAGTTGGAGGCCCCTGCGGGAACATGTGAACCTACAGATAGAGTGTAGCAGAAGGTTCCCACTCAGCTGTGACTGATCCCAGTGTGAATTGCAGCTCTGCCACTTCTCATATGTGTGACCTTGGGGAAATCCTCTATCCTCTACTAGCTCCCATCTCCTCCTCTCTAAAAATAGGAACAATATGGTACCTGGTCTCACAAGATTGAAACAAACAAGATAGTATTTATAAAGTACTAGCCCCAGTGCTCATGGAAAGTAATAAATATATATTGATATTATATTATCAGCAGCAGCAGCATCACTAACCAAAATAAGAAAAATTGATGTTTTTAGAGTTGCAATGACTTCGTTTTTATGTCTCTGTATGCATATTTTTATGTGTGTATATACACACACATTCACACATGTGAATAAGAAGACCTGTCTCTGTCCTCCAGGGTCTCGGAGAGGTCTAGGCGGGAAACAGATATGCAAACAGGTGTGCTCTGATAAAACAGAGCTGTGAACCTGTGCTCTGGGAATGTTGTGAAGGAAGCAAGTCTCAGGGAGCAGGGCTGGGTGCAATTAGCTGAGGCAGAAACAAAGGAGAACCTAACTTCCTTTTTCAGATACGATTTTTTTTTAAAGTGTGGCTATTTATAGATCACTGGGACCTACAAGAAGAGAACAGGTTAAATGGTCCTTCCTACCACCTGATGCTGCACAAGGTCTGGCCCAGGTGAAACAGGACTCCAGCTCCTCTGACAGCCTCCGATGGGGTCCTTCCCTCTGAACCCCACAGACAGGACAGATGGAGACCCCTCCAGCCCAGCTTTCCTGGTTGACCACTCCCCAGCCCGCAAAAAACTCTACCAAGCACCCTTGTAGTTCACTGAGGGAAAGCTACTGAAATGCATTTTCAGTTATCAAAGTGAGAAATGTACCTCTGGGAATCAGGTGCACATTTTCCAGAACTTTCTCCCCATGTGTCCTACCCTGCTGACCCTCCTTAGTCCTCACCGTGTCCTAAATTTCTCCTCCTCCAACACTTAGCAACACACAAGATTAGTCCAGCGTCTCATTCCTGTTGCTCTTTCCATTATATTAAAGCAAGTAGACATTAGTTAACTCATTTCTGGCACTCCTGAAAAATTCTTCTTCTATTTCTTAAAATCTAAGTCCCAAGTATATGTTTTCCTGTTTTACGGGGTTCATAAATAGAGAAGAGTTAGCCACTTTCTTCTACCGAAAAACTCTTTTAATATGACCATACTGATTTTAACAGGATCTGCTGGGACTTGGAGTGCTTTGAAGGAAAAATTACTACTTGACACAAGATATTATAAATTTACTTGTAAGAGTGGAACAGTTTGAAATATCCAATGAGTCTCTATGTTTTATACATTTTCAGACATAGGTGAGGAAACATGTCATAGCTACATACTTCTAACAATATCCATCGATTATGAAGTTTGAATGGAAGTTCTAAAAACTGGCTATAAAAATTGAGAATTAATATATGTCATTCATCTCATCTAGGTGATTTTTAAAATGTAAACTTTTGCATTATATATTTCCTAGAGAAATGTCTCACTTTATGAGAATTTAAAAAGTTAAGACCAAAATAGACTAGAAAATACTAGCGGTAAACCAACAATTTAAAAGTCATTGGAATGAAGATAATTAAGAGTGTTATTATGGATACAGTGCAATAAAAAAATATTTGCTTCAGTGACTCATAATAACATTAGGCATTTGAACTGAAACCAGTGAAATGTTATGTGATGGGAAAACAATTGATCTTAGTTTTTATCAGCACATTCTCATTGCCTGGAGTTTCTTCTTGTTAAATAAAGTTCTTTACACCTTTTAATAGTGGTGTTGCATCTTAGCAAATTAATAGTTTGAAATAATTGTTCTCATCACAAATGTAATATGGTCTTACTGGATAGTTCTATACAACTTTAGCCATAATAATTAACACAAAATATATAACATATTTAAGAAAAAACGTGTAAGAATTATAAATGTAAGCAAATTTTCTGACACTGGCTATGGTAGACTTTTATAATTGATTTAGAGCAATATAATTTTCTTCTTTTTTCTTATGACTTTGTTAGAAGAAGTCTTAGATTTTATAATATTTAACTCAACTTAGTTTTCAGCAGGTTACCATTTATTTGAAATATAGATGTTGTGGTTATAAAATGACTTTATTATAATCATGATGTGGGCACTGAAGTTGAGTTTGCTTAATGATTAGAAACCAGATTTTTCCCTCTAACAAGTGTTCATATTCAAAACTCATAGCCATAGCTTATTGAATTTTTTAAAGGTCTCTACAATATAATTGCTATAGAAGCCTAGTTGATGTTATAAAGGGTCAAAGGGAATATATTAAGCTACAGTTTGAGAAAAGATACATTGTTTCTACATTTAAGTGTGTGTGTGTGTGTGTGAAAATACAACTGCAACAAAATTTTTAGTGATTTTCTATAACTAGTAGTTAATAATTTATCAGAATTAACTTTTAAAGACTGATAGTATTTTTCATATTTTTAAAAAAAGAACATTATTTACTTAAATGTTGATTATGACCTGGGATTTCTGCCCAGAGTTTAGTTGCCCTAAACACTGATGTGCGATATAGTATTATTGAGTCTAATCAGCTAACTTTTATTGAACAGACAGAAGAAATTATTCTAGAAACTAGTTCAGTGTGATGCACCACATTTCTGTAGTCAACGGAAAAGGAAAACTTAGGTAGTTTTCCTAAGCAATTTAAGCAAAAGTGATTGTGGGCCAGGAGGAAAGAGGGCACGAGAGAGAAAAGCAGAGTGCTGAGAGAAGGTAAAGTAATCTGAATGATTTATTTGATCGTTCCTGGTGCTTTAGCTTTGGAAACCTGGCTCTAATATGGCAAATGGGCAACATGTTAAATATCCTTTTGGACTCCAGGCCCACTGCGGTTTCCATCAAATTCCACAGCCTTTGGGGAAGACACATTCATTCAGAAGATTCAACCAATCTTTTCAGTGGGTGCCATTATCCAAGGCCATTCATTCTAGATTCATGACTGGAAGATAGTCAATATCTGTTCAGTACCCTTTCAGTTATGCCGTGAGAGCTAAGTATCAGAAAATCTTTAAGCCAGGCATCGTTTATCCAGGCAATTTTCATAGCACTTCTTACTGTCTGTTTATTAGTGTAAGCACAGACATTGTCTGACCTGATCAGTGTGTTGGTTACAGATGAATACCCATTGTCTAACTCAGCACCAGATGCAAGGGAGGAACCTGATGCATTTGTTGAAGAAAGTAAAGGATGAAAATACAATACACACGCGCGCATGTGTGCACACACCCTTCTCATCCTCACCCCTTTTTACGCCTAAGAAACAGCAGCAAGGCAGTGTCCTCTTAGGTGTACACTTTTTAAGGTGTAACTCAGACATGTTTTTTGTGTGTGTTTTTTGTTTGTTTGTTTTTAGTGAAAGAGAGCTAGAGAGAGAGAGAGAGAAAGGAAGGAAGAGAGATGAGAAGCATCAATTCATAGTTGCAGCAATTTAATTGTTCCTTGATTGTTTTCTCATACGTGCCTTGACCTGGAGGGGAGGCCTAGCTAAGCCAGTGACACCTTGCTCAAGACAACAATCTTGAGCTCAAGCCAGCAACCCTGAGCTTCAAGGCAGAGACCTTTGGGCTCAAGCCACTGACCATGGGGTCATGTTTATGATCCCACACTCAAGCCAGCATCCCTGTGCTCAAGTTGGAAACCTTGAGGTTTTGAACCTAGATATTCAGCATCCCAGGTCAATACTCTATCCACTGCATCATCACTGGGTCAGGCTAGTTCAGACTTGTTTTTAGACTGGACACCTATCTTGGGCCCATTGTCTCAGATAGCAAGTCTTTGAGTCTATGATACCTCTTTTCTCCAACAGCTCATCTAGAAGTGAGAATCCTAATACCTCCCTGAGAGCACCACTGCCTGGATTGGAGAGTGTATGTGACATGCCAGGTATACCACATGTTCAATTATTAATGGATGATAATGTGTTACTATATGTTTCCCCTCTATTATACCCATTATAATGACAGTGAATTAATTCAAGGAGGCATTTAGTTCACTGAATGGCCATGATGTTTTGGCCCAATTGTTTTTGTCACCTAAATCAGGAGCTCCTGAAGAAGCCACTTTTTAAATATATTTATAAAATTAACTTTAACAGAGTGACATTGATCAATAAGATTACATAGGTTTCAGATAAGCATTTCTATAGCATTTGAACTGTTGATTATGTTGTACACCCATTACCTCAAGTCAAGTCATTTTCTGTCATCTTAAATTTGTCCCTTTTTATACCTCCCCCCCACCCCCTTCCCCATCCCTCAGCACCTCATCCCCTCCCCCTGGTAACCACTTCACTATAATCTATGTCCATGAATCTCGGTTTTACATCCCACCTCTGGGTGAAATCATTCAGTTCTTAGCTTTTACTGATTTACTTATTTCACTCAGTATAATGTTCTCAAGTTTCATTCATTATGTCATAAATGTCACTATGTCATCATTTCTTATGGCTGAGTAGTATTCCATTGTATATATATACCACATCTTCTTTATACAATCCTCTATCAAAGGACACATTGGTTGTTTCCATGTCTTGACCACTGTGAATAATGCCGTGATGAACACGGGGTTGCATGTGACACTTTTTAAAATGTTATATTTTAGTTACCTGTGTAAACCCCTAATAGAACTTTTGTTTTACCAGGAAATAACCTTAAGAAACACTTGCTGAAAGGTTGTGATATACCCAGCATGTCACATTTACTCTCCAATCCAGGCAGTGGTGCTCTCAGGGAGGTATTAGGACCCTCATTTCTAAATGAGACAATTGAGACTCAGAGGGTTTAGGTAAGGTGTTCAGCATCAAGTAAGTGTAAGAGTTAGGACTAAAATCCAGATCTATCCATTCAAAGCCCTTGCTTTTCCCATTACATGGTGCAGTCAACCTTATATTACAGACAGAGTATTTTTTTGACATGGTACATTCTAGGCACATAAGGAACAAAATAGCATTACAAAGTAGTCATTCTCAGAGAGCTTGTATGTTGGCCATCCTTGGTATATACCCTGTGATTAGACTACCACAATATAAGAACTCAGTAAGCATTAAATTGTAGAATGACATCGTCATTAACTATTGGAGAAAATAGCTGTGTCAGGAACCTGAGCATTACCCAGGCTATCTGGATAAAATTATATTTTGTTAAGGAAACTTCAAAACATGGTTGAAATAAACCTCTAACTCAGAAAGACTGTAGAAGGAAGCCAGCCTGGTCTGCTGGTTGCTACTATTATCAGCACCTCAGGGTTTCTTAATCATGGCTGCTGAGCAGAGAGAGACCATGAGCATAATAATACCGTCCTGAATGAGTGACGGTGGTTTAAGTCTGCACCATACATTCAGATTTGATCATCACTTTCTATGTTCTGCATGAAGGGGTCAAACACTTGTTATATGCCCGTTGCTTTTGTAAATGACCATTCTTCACTGGGGAAGGAAACAAACCTTAAAAAATAGATATATGTCCAACTTCAACTTCGAGGCTTTAAACTGACGAACTAGTATAAAACTCAAAAACAAACTGGTATCTGGATGCTGGCTTGATTCTTTTTCCTTTTTTCAGAAAGACAGAATTTTTAAACAAACTTTTAATTTTAGATTACAGAGATACGATGGAGAATTCCCAGCCACGCTTCATCTAGCTTCCTGTACTATTAGCATCCTACATTGCTGGGTTCATTTCCCACAACTATGGAAAGACTTCCCACAAAAAAACAAGGAGTTTTATGCAGAAGCAGTGACTAACATACCCAAGAACAGCCTGCTGAAGGCAGTTTAAATGTATGGCAGAGAGAAAAGAGTTAAAAATGAACGTAGTGACTAGTCTAGAAGTAAAAGGCACAAAGCTAATAAGCCAAGAGTAAGCAGACTTCAAGTCAACCAAAAAATTATACAGAAAAACAGAATCTTGACAGCTGCCTCACACCATAGATGTAAGTTAAGTCCTGATGATTTTTTAAATAAATGGGAAAGTTAATAAAACTGCTAGAAGATAACAAAGAAGAGTATCTTGGTTTTACAGAGGCATGAATCTCTTAATAAAGGAAAATAATAATTTGGACCTCATTGAAATTAAGAACTATTGTTCATCGTCATCCTAAGAGAGGACAAGATGTATTACAATTAATATATTTGACAAAAGACATCCAGAGAATATAAAGAGCTCTTGAAAAAAAAAAAAAAAATATATATATATATAGAAAGACAACTCAAGTTTCTAGAAAATGGACAGAAGACTTGAATAAGCACTTAGCAGAATAAGGACAGCCAAGTAGCAAGGAAACGTAGAAGACAGCCTCATTATTTGCCAGGGAAATACAAATTAAAATCACAGTGTGTTACTGTAAATGCCAACTAGAATGACAAATTGTTTTGAAACTAAGAATTCCAATGTGGAACAGGGATGTGGGGCAAATTAAACTGTTATGCACTTCTAGGGTGAATGTAAACTAGTTAACCACTTTGGAAAATTGTTAGACCACCTACTAAAGCTGGTTGTGTGTATAATTTATAACCCAGCAGTTCCACTTTTAGGAATATACCCAACAAAAATGTGTAAACACGTGTACTAAAAGAATGTCTAGAATGTTCACAGCAACAGTATTCTAAAAGTTGAAAATAGCCTAACATTCATCAATGGTAAAATGAATAAATAAGTTGGGGTTCATTAGCATACTAAACTAATGAAAACAAAACACAGAGACACACCACAATATAAATGACTCTGAAAAATTTAATACTGAGAGAAATAAACCAAACATGCAAAAAATCAGAGTACATATTGATTCTATTACATTAAGTTCAAAAACATGCAAAACTAATCTATTATGGTGGTAGAAGTAAGAATGGTGGTTACTTTTGGTGAGTAATGACTGAGAGGGGACATGAGAGAAACTTGGGGATTCTAGCAGTATTCTATTTTTTAATCTAATGGTTATATGTGTGTTTTCATTTTGCACAAATCCACCAAGCTGTATACTTATAATTTGTGTGCTTCCAGAACCTGAACGCTAGGGTCAGAGTATGACACTACTTTTTGAAAAGCCTCCAACTGAAAATTTATAAAACATAATAAGCTTATAAAACATATTAAATTTATAAATTTATTAAACATGTTAGAGTGACCCAGAAAGCACATACTAATGGTTATGCCTTTTCATAACAAAATAAAGATGATAATCAATGGGTCACACTCTCTTTATTGATAAACACAGGGCGTTAGGCCTCTAGCAACCTGAACCAGGCAAGTCTGGTGCGCGTGCCTGCAGTTTCATCCAGAGACTCGAGAGAAGACAAAGGCACCATGTCTCAGATTAGCTCTTGTTCCTAAACTCAGAGGATCCCAATGACTCTCATCTCTTGTAATTCCAAAGACTCAAGAAAGAAAGTCACATAGACACAGAGTCAGAGAGAAGCTGAAGGAGGATGACAGGCTAGAACTACCTTGTCCCCTGAACTGTTTCCTGTGCTTCTTTTCTTCTTTTACAATCAGTGTTCATCTTCAGAAGTGACCATACTATGTCATTATTTTCCAAAATCTTAAAAAGCTGGACTAACACAGAAAGCATTTAGAGTTGGATGATTTTGAATCGAATTCTATAAAGCAGTGGTCCCCAACCTTTTTTGGGCCACAGACAGGTTTAATATCAGAAAATATTTTCACGGACCGGCCTTTTGGGTGGGATGGATAAATGTATCACATGACCAAGACAAGCATCAAGAGTGAGTCTTAGACGAATGTTAACAGAGGGAATCTGGTCATTTTTTAAAAATAAAACATTGTTCAGACTTAAATATAAATAAAACGGAAATAATGTAAGTTATTTATTCTTTCTCTGCGGACCAGTACCAAATGGCCCATGGACTGGTACCGGTCCACAGCCCAGAGGTTGGGGGCCACTGCTATAAAGGATAAACCTGAAAACATTATTTTCATAAGCATCCCTGATCATCATGTTTCTTATCAACTTCCGTTTCACTCTTCTGCATGTGGGAGATTATAGTCTCCTTTTCCTTACTGGTGAAAATAGTGCTCCAGTAAATAGTTTTAAACATTCACTTTTGCGTTCTCTGATTATTCCCTTCAGACAGATTCTCAAATGATAAACCAGTGCAGAATGTATGAACATTTGCTTTATGAAATGTTTTCAAAATGTATTATTTCCAGATTGCTCACTTACAAAATTGAACCAACGTCTAGACATGGAAGCATTTCATGAGTGTTCTCATTTCACTGCATCTTCACCAGCATTAACATTTTAAATGTTTGCTTACTTAATACCTCAAATGGCAGGTCATTTGTTTGTTGAATTTATTTCTTTATGGGTTAGGCCAAACACTTTAAGGAAGTTTTTAATGTTGTTTAAGGAAGTGATTGAAATATTATTATATAATCTTCTGGTAAGAAATATTTTATTTAGGATTGGTAAGTCAACACAAATCAAGTAGGAGAGACTCATATTTGTATGACACCCAAAATTCCAGGAAAATTATTTTAATAATTTACTGAAACGTAGTCTGTATGTATGGACAATGACCTCCAGCATCACCTAGATGGGGTTACAATGAGACTTTTAAATACTTCACCAGAGATTTTTGCCTGGTTTACTTAAGCCATGGTGGATATTTTTAAAATTTATCTTACAGAGGAAAATTAATTCATGCTATTTTCTATATCCCCATAATTTCAGGGTTCTGCAATTTATTTGAGAACTCAGAGAAGCAGCAGAAATATTAAAAAAATGCTGCCCCAAATTGCAATGTGCAATTTACTTGTCCATAGAAGACCCCCTTCACCAGATTGCTTGCTCTTACATTTCAGAGAGAATATTGACAGCTGTTTCTTTTCAGAAAATTATAAAACAAGCCTAAAGAAGAGTTGGCACTTTCCTAGGTGACTTACCCATAGAATGTACTCTTAATGGAAAAGCTTGCAAACCTACTTTTTAGGAACATTTCCCCCAGGACTGCCTGGCCAGTGTATTAAGTTTTATGGAAAGGGCACACGCCATCTGAGGCCCTACCAGCCTACTTGACCATGAGAAAAGGGCCCCAGAATGCCCGTGCAGGGGTCGGGGGAAGAGGCAGCTGCTGTCTTGCCACACAGCTGCAGCTCTGCAGGCAAACGTGTCATCTGTCCTGATCCAGTGCTCGAAGGCCCCCTAAGGGCCTTGACCCTGGGTGTTCAGTGGAGGAACAGGGGTAGGGAGCATGACCCAGAAAATAGAGCTGAGTGTTTTTCTGCCCTGTTTTCCTGGAGGAAACAGCTACTTACACCTGATGCTCCTCTCTTCCAATGGCCTTGCCCACAGCAGGACCATTATGTATATAGAAGGTTAGAGCATTGCATATATATGAAGGGAAACCAGAAAGTTCTCTCCTAAACTTTACAAGCAGTGGCAATCTTACCAAAGCCGTGGAGAATAAGATCACTTGACAGTTAAAAGTAAAAAAAAAAAAAAAGTCAATAGTATCTTTTCAAGAGGCACATGCAGTGGTGGGATTCAACTGGTTCACACCCCTGTTTGGCAGAACCAATACCTCAGTTTTTGTTGAGTTCAGCTAACTGGTTGATAAAATGGCACTTGTAGCCAGGATTCTCTCTAAGGTGGGCGCCTAGGCAGCTGCCCAATGTGGAAATCACAAATTTACATTCCTTACTCTTTTTTAACGTTCATCTGCACAACAGCGTATTCTAAGTGCCCACAGTAATGTTTATTCCGTACATAGGTGAAAAAAATTTGAGGGCACTATACTTGTAATATTTATTTCTTCATTTCATAAAACTCATTATACCTTCGATGAAATACTACATTTTAATTCCCTCACGTTTGTTACTTCAGTAAACAAACATATAACATAAAGAGAGAAAGTGCCAAACAACCAGGGGGTGACAAGCTGTCATTGGAAATATCTTAAATAACAGTTTTATTGGTTTTTTGTCAGGTATTATTTAATATTTTTTCATTAATGTTTTAAACTCTTTCTTGCCACGATAATCAAAACATCATGGTATTGGCAGAAAAATAGACACTCAGACCAATAGAACAGAATAGAAAGCCCAGAAATAAAACCACATATATATGGTCAAATAATCTTTGATAAAGGGGCCAACAACACACAATGGAGAAAAGAAAGCCTCTTCAACAAATGGTGTTGGGAAAACTGGAAAGCCACATGCAAAAGAATAAAACTGGACTACAGCTTGTCCCCCTGTACTAAAATTAACTCAAAATGGATGAAAGACCTAAATATAAGACCTGAAACAATAAAGTACATAGAAGAAGACATAGGTACTAAACTCATGGACCTGGGTTTTAAAGAACATTTTATGAACTTGACTCCAATGGCAAGAGAAGTGAAGGCAAAGATAAATGAAGCCCTGGCCGGTTGGCTCAGCGGTAGAGCGTCGGCCTAGCGTGCGGAGGACCCGGGTTCGATTCCCGGCCAGGGCACACAGGAGAAGCGCCCGTTTGCTTCCGCTGCGCTTTCCTCTCTGTCTCTCTCTTCCCCTCCCGCAGCCAAGGCTCCATTGGAGCAAAGATGGCCCGGGCGCTGGGGATGGCTCTGTGGCTTCTGCCTCAGGCGCTAGAGTGGCTCTGGTCGCAACATGGCGACGCCCATTCGCCCCTGGTGGGCGTGCCGGGTGGATCCCGGTCGGGCGCATGCGGGAGTCTGTCTGACTGTCTCTCCCTGTTTCCAGCTTCAGAAAAATGAAAAAAAAAAAGAAGAAAAAAAAAGATAAATGAATGGGACTACATCCGAATAAAAAGTTTTTGCTCAGCAAGAGAAACTGATATCAAAATAAACAGACAGCCAACTAAATGGGAAATGATATTTTCAAACAACAGCTCAGATAAGGGCCTAATATCCAAAATTTACAAAGAACTCATAAAACTCAACAACAAACAAACAAACAATCAAATAAAAAAATGGGAAGAGGACATGAACAGACACTTCTCCCAGGAAGAAATACAAATGGCCAACAGATATATGAAAAGATGCTCAGCTTCATTAGTTATTAGAGAAATGCAAATCAAAACTATAATGAGATACCACCTCACCCCTGTTAGATTAGCTATTATCAACAAGATGGGTTGTCATTGGAAATATCTTAAATAACAGTTTCATTGGTTTTTTGTCAGGTATTATTTAATATTTTTTCATTAATGTTTTAAACTCTTTCTTGCCACGATAATCAAAACAGCATGGTATTGGCAGAAAAATAGACACTCAGACCAATGGAACAGAATAGAAAGCCCAGAAATAAAACCACATATATATGGTCAAATAATCTTTGATAAAGGGGCCAATGTTGGAGAGGCTGCGGAGAAAAGGGAACTCTCATCCACTGTTAGTGGGACTGTAAAGTAGTACAACCATTATGGAGGAAAGTATGGTGGTTCCTCAAAAAACTGAAAATAGAACTACCTTATGACCCAGCAATCCCTCTACTGGGTATATACCCCAAAACCTCAGAAACATTGATACGTAAAGACACATGTAGCCCCATGTTCATTGCAGCACTGTTCACAGTGGCCAAGACATGGAAACAACCAAAAAGCCCTTCAATAGAAGACTGGATAAAGAAGATGTGGCACATATACACTATGGAATACTACTCAGCCATAAGAAATGATGACATCAGATCATTTACCGCAAAATGGTGGGATCTTGATAACATTATACGGAGTGAAATAAATAAATCAGAAAAAAAAAAGAACTACATGATTCCATACATTGGTGGAACATAAAAACGAGACTAAGAGACATGGACAAAAGTGTGGTGGTTACCAGGGGTGGGGGGAGGGAGGACGCAGGAGGGAAGGAGGGAGAGAGTTAGGGGGAGGGGGAGGGGCACAGAGAAAACTAGATAGAGGGTGACGGAGGACAATCTGACTCTGGGCGAGGGGTATGCAATATAATTTAATGACAAGATAACCTAGACATGTTTTCTTTGAATATATGTACCCTGATTTATTAATGTCATCCCATTAACATTAATAAAAATTTATTTAAAAAAAAAAACCTCTTTCTTATAACATAATTTAGTTTTCTGTACCTCTTTTACTGTTCTTATTTAAGTATTAAATGCATGCATGTTTACCTTTTTTTTACACTTAAAACAGTTATTAGGGCAGAGAACCGGTTCTTAAATTATTTGAATCCCACCACTGGGCACGTGTACACACATGCATGATATCTATCATCAGTGGAGTGATTAGTTTGCTGCAGACAGGGTTGCCCCAGGCATTAAAGAGTTTGCAACTATTTTTAAGGTATGATTTGAAGAATGAGAAAGGCATTCAGTCAGTCACAGAGTAATTTCTTCTAATGAGGGTGTTGACTCCAGAGACTCTTTTCCAGATGAAAATGTGCTGGCCCAAAGGAGGAGATGGTACATTTATTCATCAACATCCTACTACTTTCACCTTTTTTTTTTAGCAAGTGAGGGAGAAAAAAAGAAAGACAAGGAGGGAGAGAGATGAGAAGCATTAATTTGTAGTTGTGGCACTTTAGTTGTTCATTGATTGCTTTCTCATATGTGCCTTGACCAGGGGGCTCTAGCCAAGCAAGTGACCCCTTGCTCAAGCCAGCAACCTTGAGCTTTAAGCCAGCAACCTTGGACTTCAAACCAGTGACCTTTGGGTTCAAGCCAGCGACCATGGGTCATGTCTATGATCCCACGCTCAAGCCGGAGACCCTGTGCTCAAGTTGGTGAGACAGTGCTCAAACCAGCAACCTCAGGGTTTTGAACCTACATCTCCAGCATCCCAGGTCAATACTCTAACCACTGCATCACCACCTGGTCAGGTTTCAGAACACTTTTATGCACCTTTACTTTATTATGTCAGCATGCACATGTGGCCCACTCACTATCCTCCGTTTCCAACCACAGCCAGTCTAACTGGAGTCCTGCCAATTTCATTCCTGCTCTAGTGGAGAAGGGAGTAAAGAAGCAGAATGACCAGTGAAAGACCAATGAACTTTGGGCCTGACCCTTTGGATCATTTAGGCATTTCATTTGCCATGGACATAGTCATTAATGGACAGAAACTACAGAATGCAACAAAGGATATCCAATTCTCCAGTCCACTCACATTTAATTATTTTTATTCTTAATCTAGCTTACCTTTACCTGGCATTCATTGAGCTTCTGAATTACCACTGCCTTTCTATAATAAACATATAAAAGGCAGCGATAGCAGTCTTCTATTACATAATTTAGGTTAGGGGCACATGAACCTCAATTTCTTAAACAAACTAGAACAAACTCTATTAAACCAATGAGTTTAAATATTTTCAATTCAAGTTTTGTTTTGTTCTGTTTGTTTGTTTGTTTTTTGTTTTCTAATGTGTCAGCCAACACCAAAATATGGTAGTACCACAGGCAGGTACAAAAGTAATCTACATTCATTAGTTCAAAAATTATTTTTTGAATGGCTGTTGAATGTGGGCTCAGTGAGGACAGGGATCATGCCTGCCATGGTCACTGCTATGAATTTAGCACATAAGACAGTGTCCAGCACTTAGGAGGTGAACAAATCATTTCTGAATAAACAACAGAGTATAGATGCCAGGGATGAAAAGAAAAGTGTTTTCAGGAAGTTCAAAGCCTACAGGTAAAGAAATATGCTTTGAACTAATTTTTCAAGCCTTCTTCAGGTAACCTGGAAAATAATAAACAAATTGCAAGAATTGGGAGATGTGGATGCCAGACCTGCTTCTCCCACAAACTAGTATTATGCCTTCTGACCTGGTCAGTTAATTGGGCCCACTTTTCCCTTTTAAAAATAAAAGCACTACCTTAGATAAAACCATAGAACCCTTGTAAACTTTTCTGACTGCATTCAATAAGTGAAGTTGCATTCAAATATATTTAGTGACTTTTCTGCTTTCTGCAGCATTCGGATGGATTTACGGGATTTGGTACACAGACAAAACATGGCTTGCAAGCAGAAGTACGAGTGTCTTTTCGCAGGACAATTGAAGGACCAGGGCTTGTCCTGAGGAAGCCGCGGGCGGTAAAGCCTTACGTAAGCGCTTTGCAGAAATGTCGGTGAGGCGAGATGTTTCCCATTCTCCTGCAGCTCTGTTCCTGGGGAGCAGTTGGCCGGCTGTCCCGGCAGTTATCACTCAGGGCAAGCACTGGACTGTTCACCCTCGACTGCAGCTGCACCTGAGAGGACCATCCACAGCATCTCTCTCTGAGGTTGGAATTAGCTCAGGGCATCCCCATGGGAGATGAATTCCCCACCTGCACCTTGTCCTCAACAGCTTCCCTTCACTGCTGCCCCGCAAAGAACAGACTCTGTAGATACACAAAATGCCAGTGGAGGAAGGTGGCAGGCCGCACTGTCCCCAAGTATGGGTTACAGCAGGACGAGGCCCACACTTTCACTCCCATTAACACCAGTCACACCAATCTAATTTAAAATGAAGGGTTTAGAGTTTGCTATTCTTGTACCTCTGCCCGACAAATGTCCCAGAAAGCTGTGTGCAAGGCATATTCCAAAAGAAATGGCACTGTGCTTTTTAGAAATTCAGCTTTCAATGTTAAGTCAAATACTGTGTGTGCCACACCATCTGATGACTATCACCTCACTTCCAAAATTGAATTTTGTCCCAGCTTGCCAAATGAACCCATCAGTTCCAATATCAGAAAGTCTTAAAATTTCCTGGTTACTAAAGAGGGTCTGTTGAACAAACAGAACAAATCAGGATGATGTCTGGATTGGATTCCTGGCGTGATTTTGAACATCTCAGTTTCCCCATTGGTAAAATAATGACCAAAGTATCTCAAATACCCGAGCGGAAACCTGCCACGGGTGCAGATGTTATTGTTGTGGTGTCATTTCAGCAGGCATTAAAACCATGAAGAAACATCAAATTTTTATTCAGGCAAGAGTTAAGTTTAGCAACATTGTCACTCCATTTCCACTGCAGGATTAAAATATGGCGGCTGCAGAAATATCAAAAAAGGCACAGTTAGAGCTAACCACACATAGACATCTCTAACGCTTGCACATGGAACAGGTGGATTAAACCTGTGACAGCTCAGATAAGAAACTGGAAAGATGTTAAAGGACAAGCCATATGACAAAGTTCAAGTTCAAACTAAGCATCACACATTCAGGTTAAACAGGCAAGGAAGGGCTGGTGATGTTATTCCTGAAAAGCTTTCCATCTTAAAAGAAATGAGGGTAATTTTAGTGGTTCTGCGTTGCCTACATTTAATGACATGTTATACAGAGTTACATGTTACACAGCCTATGTTTATATTTTAAATGAGAGAGAGAGAGAAATACCCACAATGCGGGTTTGAATGTAATCATTGAAAATACAGTACTGTAGAGAGGGAGTTTGAAAATGTGGGTTCAGGCCTGACCTGTGGTGGTGCAGCGGGTAAAAAAAACCACCTGGAACACTGAGGTCGCTGGTTCAAAACCCTGGGCTTGCCCGGTCAAGGCACATATGGGAGTTGATGCTTCCTGCTTCTCCCCCGTTTCTCCCCTCTCTAAAATGAATAAATAAAACAAAAGGAAAATGTGAGCTTGAAATTTTGTGCCAGTTAACTGGTTGTGTTGTGTGGCTCACATGCACTGTGCACTTTCCACCCAAGGGCTCCTTGGTGTGCGTGTCAACCCCTTTGCAGAGAAGCAGCACAGTGGACCCACCTTTACTTTTTTTTACACTTCCTAAGCTTCTGACACTAAAAACATTTGTCTGGACCTCCCTATTCTTCTTTGTTTCATTAGTCTGCTATTTTACAATGTCTTGTTTTATATATAACATACTTAACATATCCAGATAGATCCCCATAGTGAGGGAGGGAAGGCAGAATGGAGGGAGACAGAGAGAGAGAGAGAGAGAGAATACAAGTCCCCTCTGTTCTTCTGTTTTTTGTATTTTGTTTTTTCCTGGAAAATTAACTTTCTCTTTTGTAGCAAGCCTGCCAGCTTTTATTCAGCGATGAATCAGCATAATCTCTCAAGCCACTAGAATAAAAACTAAACTTCTTCAATAATTAGAAACAACTCCAAAAAATAGTTTTTATTTGCTCTAGCGTCAGGAACCACCAGAGAGAAACTAGAGTCATCTGCCAAAAGTCACAGGGCTAACTAAAGTCGAAAGGTGCTGAGCAGGGCGTACCCTCTGTGGGCCTCTCGGAGCTTATGAGGAGCCTTGTGAGTGTTTGTGTTCCAATGTGCCAGTCAAGTTCAAAGGCTGGCAGACAGTTGCATTTTGAAAAGTGGAAGCAATCACCTGATTATTATTTTGATGATTATATCAGAGTACAACTGGAAGGCAAAGACTGTAGACACAAATTCTAATTTTACAATACATATAAGATGGCTCACGACATTGTATACTACCAAAAACAATTCATCTTTTCATTCAGTAACTGCTTTTAAGGGTTTAATTATGTAACACCACCTTCCAACAGCAATATGTAAGGCACTTCAATGTATCCTCTCATCTGTTTTCTTAGTTGAACAACATGAAAAATCAGAAACTAAACACTAGTCATATGTATGCTCCCTAAATCAGTGACTTTTATGATAGTTGAATACCGGACTTTATAAGTTGGAAATAATTCACATGTGGCTTATTTTATATACATGGCACGACAAAATTAGCCAGTCAGAACACTTTGTAAAAATGCGTGACATGAAACAGGAAGACCTCTGGGACATGGGGCAGAAGTAGAAACAGATTCGCCCTTTCTATTCAACGTGAAAACATAAATATTTGTGCCAACAAAGCATTACTAGTAAGACAGTTTCAAGGCTGTCACATTTGAGATAAATTTCACATCTTGTCCCAACCTTGTATTTTCCCTCAAAGTGGGATAATTTAAGAATGAAGTCCAGAAAACACTCTATGTTTTCTACATGTCTGAAACAAGTGGATCATAATCATGTCCCCCGGATTGCCCTTGATATGTATAATTTTCGTTGCCTGTTCTTACAAATTATTATTCCAAAAATTTCATGTTAAGAAATTTTACTAAGAGTGGGAGCAACAAGGAGACTTGCCATTTAGAGAATACTATCTAGAAGGTTCCTGGAGAGATAGAAATAGGGCCAGAAAGCCCTGCCTAGCTGAATGTGAGCTTTCCTTCCCCATCACCTCTCATCTCCAGTGTTGATTCTCTAGAGAGCTGCTAACTTCCATCCCAGGTTACCTGTGAATTCTGTCTCCTCTTCTCCAGCAAGATGCGGTCCCAGCCCCATCCCTCTCAGTGCAGGGGAGGACAAAATTAGAACTGAGCATCAAAGGCCATCTGCCGACAGTGGCTGACCAAGGTGGTCTCGTCTTCCTTGTTTCTCCTAGTTCTACAGGGGCAGTGCACAGAGGGCTGCCCTAACCTCCCAACTCCGTCCCTCTACCATGTTTCTTACCACAAGACTAGGTTTACATAGCAACCTGGGATTATAATCCTGGTCAACAGGAATGACAGAGAGAACAACCAGCCACTCTGCCACCCCCCCCATCTACCGCCCCTACCCAGGGGTGGCTGTGGTTAGGACGTGCAGGTGTACTTGTAACAAGGGTTTGTGCCAGTAGCTTCTCAGGTGTGTCCCCTTGTCTTCCCTGCATGATCTGTGTGTCAGACCCAAAAATAGATGGACAGAAATGGGAGCTCTGAGGTTTGTTTGATGTTAGGGTTGTTTATTTGTTGCTGTTGCTGTCACTTCTAAAATCCACAGACAAAATTTATTTCAATAGTGGAGTGTCAATATGTTCTTTAAGTTTGTTTTGCTTTTACTGTGTTTTCTCAGGCTTTCCATTATGGCATTATTTTTATAAGAAAAAAAAATGAAGAACAAATTTTAGAATGGCTTTGCGTAGACCTAATTTCTGAATTGCTAACTAATTTCTCATTCATTAAGTACTCATTACTATGAAAGAAGATGGTAAATCAATAAGATATTTTTTGTTATTCATTTGCTGACTTCTAATTGTTCATATAAACTCTGCCTGTTAGGTACACCCTTGCATGCACATGCACACACACGACACCATGTAGCAAAGGTCAGACTCAATCTTATTGTACTTTCTGCCTCCAAAATGTTTCCTGACTTCTCGAAAGAAAAGAATGTACAACCTGGAAGGGCTCCTGAGGCTTTGAGTCAAAGTGTCTGATGTAATTTTCTATACAGCCTGTGGACTGTCTACTCCAAAGAAAATTAGCAACATGGTTAAAAATTACATTGGTTTTGTTACCTTAAAGCTTCCAGATTTTGAGAAACATTTTTTGTGTGTGTGTGCTGGGGAAAAATACAAAATACAGTTCACTCTTCCAGTTTGTACAAACTTTGGATGTAATTAATATATCATTTACCCTTTACCCCAAAATCCCCTACAAAGAATTTATCTCAATGTGGTCCTTTCAGTTTGATGCCACTTGTGTCTTTTACATCACTTAGAATACTCACCGAGATAATTAACGTCTGCTGTCCGGGCATTTTCCAATTACCCAGCTGAAGCCTAGGACTGTATTTATAGAGTGAATGGTCCTTAAAAGGTTAAGGCCAAAAATATCTGAAGAAAATCATCTTAAATATGTTGTACAACAAAACATGTTATTGCGGGTATTGGAATTAGGCTGTGCTAATGAATTTCAGACTCAAATATTTTCTTTCATTGTCACAAAAATATGTGAGGAGCCAAGGATTTGCTTTCAGTCTTCAGCATGGAGTTGGTTGTATTTTATTACCAGAGGCTAATTGCATGAAAACTATTTTCACATCCAGGAATCCTGATATGGCAATGGTGGTGGGGAGGGTGCTAAGACTACTAGGAACCCAGATACCCTATGTGGATGATCATTTGAAAGTGGAAGGATTAGTGGTTGCCCTTGGTATTTAAATACTTTTGAAGAGCAACTCAGAAATGAATGCTGGTCCCCAAAATGGACACCCCCCCCCCATCTGTGGTTAAAGCCCTGCCTGCTGACCACTTGCTTCTAAGTACCTCCATAGGCCTTTCCAGGACGGCGATATGGAAATTTCTCTGCAGGTCCCTGGCCCCTAAGAGTTCTCAATTAGATCATTAAGCATGTCAATAATGTTGAACAAATAAACCAGAAGAAAATATGCTATTCATCGCCTTCTTCGAGTGTTTACTTATTGTAATCATTAATCACCATAAGCCTATGAGGTTACTTACAGTTTAAAAAAAAAAATTGTTTGAGGTGCTATGCCTTCGTTAAACCCCACACAGTACGTGAATGCAACAAACCTAAGAGAAAGATGGGCAAATTGCCTGATAAAGGATTACAGTGGGGGTGAAAGGCTGACCTCCAGTCAGGAAATGTTAATCATTTTTACACCAAAGTGAGCGTAACGTTTCTATAGGGAAATTACTTCAATCTGGTCAGTGCAAGGAGCAGTTTGTATAATCGGATTGCAAATAAGGTTTGATCACATTCCAGCTTAATCTACTCTCTGAGCACCATTTACTGCACTAAATCAAACCCGGGGAAGCTGCCGGCGCGGTTTTACAGTCATTACACCCAAGGGGCAGGGACTGGGTAATAAACAGCAAATAAATTGAAGCACCGACTTGCCTGCTACAGGGCATTTCTAATTATCCTCTAGTTTAGCTGGAAATTGTCATGCTCTCATCATAGCCTGTTTTAACTGCTGCTGAATAAGAGTGATACTTTTAGGCTGAATTAATTGAGAATTTGAGAAAGTACAGATTATACCTCCGTGTCCCTCCTCCGCCCTTCTCCAGCCCCACCACCCAACGCTGCTAACTTATTGTAGGTATTTAAGAAGTCCCAAGAAAATTATTTATTCTGTCTTCATGTGTCTTCCTCCTCTATGAGGGAATCAGAAATGTAACGGAACCACAGCAGGCCTCGTTTATTTCAATGACAGCCCAAGGATTTACCAGAATGGACGGCATTAATAAAGATAATTTGAGGGTCCTCCCAAATAGGCTGGTAAAGTCATGATAGCTGGTTCCAACACCAAACTGATGGGCAAGTCGAGTTACCAATCTGTGGCATCAGGTGATGAAATCTGATTGAGGCAGAAAAAGTAACTTGGCCAGTGGGGCCCCAGGGTGTCCTCTCATCTACCTCCACCACTGACTCACCCGACCATCCTGGGAGCAGGGTCAGACAAGCTGAGGTCCCAGGGATCTTAACATGAATAAGCTCATGATGGGATTTTAAGTATCATAAGAAATATTTGCTTGGGTAAATTCTGTTGGGAGATGAGTCTGGGAAGGGTTCATAGTCAATAATTCATTTGAAATGTAAGGTATTAAAATCATCCTTTATGCAAAATGACCATAAGGAATGAGTTATTAAGGTATGAGATATTCATTTCTTCTTCAAGTTGAAGGATTGACTATAAGGTTAATGCTCATTAAAATGGATGTTCTTGATACCCAGGCAGACTTAGTAGTA
The DNA here is from genome assembly GCF_036850995.1 of Saccopteryx leptura. NCBI lineage: Eukaryota > Metazoa > Chordata > Mammalia > Chiroptera > Emballonuridae > Saccopteryx > Saccopteryx leptura. Next base: position 54,169,740 of record NC_089506.1, on the reverse strand, counting down.
TTCCTAAATGGGAGGCGACTTAATTATCCTTTCTAACTGAACTTTTAAAATGTGGTGAGAAAAAAGAATATAACCTCTTCAGGAAAGCAGAAGGTTCTAAGCTACCCAGGTCTGCTCCCAGCTTCTGCTCTCTCACCAACTTCCACCTGCCTTCCTAGTTTTAGAAGAAAGCTTTAAACTGATTTTATTGGTGCTCCTAGGAATCTCAGCATCAAGGATGAATAACATCTTGTATTTGTGAAGCTCTCTGACTTACCTCCCTATCAAACAGTACAGGATTCTTCCTGAGCCCATCTCTTCCAGCCCAGCAGAGCAATTGCATAGCCAGTTGGTGAGGGGAAAATTGCTCTCTCTCCACTCAAACCAGCATAACTTGGACATAAGAGGGACTGCTCTTCCACCACTTTTTCCAACCAAGGTAGGGGTTTCCACAGTAGTCACTTTACAAAGTATTGTAAGCAGGTATTATCCGATGCTTTTCTTCATGGTGTATTCATTCTCTCCATGCAGGGAGTAGGAAAGCATTGCCCCTATAGCTTCTTCTGTTGGGACTCGAAGGAGCAATCTGACTCCCAGCCTCCCTCCCTCCAAACTCCCCCTGCCTACCTTTGCAGTGGAAGGTGAGTTCACAACTGGGTATCTTCACAATGGAGCACCTGTTATCTTCTTACCTTCTATAGGACTCGGACAGTCAAGCATTAACCCCAGGCACCAGGGAGTCCTTATTAGAGAGGGACTCTCACAGGCTTCTCTCTAGGAGTCCACAACCAGAGGGATGCCAGTCCTTGACCTTAAGGCTGTTACTGTGGCTTTTGGTAATACTGGAAAAAAATCTTGGTAGCATCTGGGGGAAAACAGAAGGGTCCTCTGAGGAGAAAACAGCACTACCATATTTTGAGCATGGCTGCAAAAATGGAAAGTTCACTAGTGGTATTAGGTAAGGTAACCTCACCTTAGGTGAAGTAGGACCATCTGGACTTAGAATGGGGTGAAAGGGTATTGTCTACTTAACAAAAATATTTTTCTCTTTAGAAAGGTTACCATAGACCTTCTTTAAATAGACTTCCATTATGTACCTAGAGAGGACATTATTACATAGCCTGGTGCAGCCGCTATACTGTCTGAGTCATCCTGGAAAGGCTTGTTGACTCAGTTTCCTTATCTCCAAAGTCAAGGGCTGACAACAACCACCTCACAAGGTTATGGTGAGCAATAAAACTAAATACAGGTGACCTTGAACAACACAGGTTTATACTCCACAGGTCTACTTATACACATTTTTTTTTCAGTAAATACTTACACTGTTTTTGACCCATGGTTGGGAGTCCAAGGACATGGAAGGTCAACTGAATGAACTTATTTATACCATTTTATATAGCGGATTTAAGCAATTTGGTATATATAGGAGGACCTAGAACCAATCCTCTGATACAGAAGAACAACTAAGTTTTGGGGAAGTCAAAGGTTATATGCAGATTTTCAATTGCATGGGGGTAGTTAGCATCCCTAACACACCTGCTTTTCAAGGGCAACTGTAGATTCAAACCAAAATCATGGTGATGGAAGGAAACTTGACTTTGGGTGGTGAACACACAATACAATATACAGATGGTACATTATAGAATTGTCCACTTGAAACCTATATAATTTTATTAACCAATGTTGCCCCAATAAATTCAATAAAATTAGAAAAGAAACACATTGTAATAGCACTTCCTACCCATTGAGATGGCTTCTAACAAAAACACAAAAAGGATGTGGAGAAATCAAAACCTTCATGCATTGCTAATGGGAGCGTAAATAGTGCAGGAGCTGTGTGAAACAGTTTGGCAGTTTCTCCAAAGATTAAACATAAAATTACCACATGATCCAGCAATTCCACTCCTAAGCACATACCCGAAAGGATTGAAACCAGAAACTCAAACAGATATACTTGTATACCAATGTTCCTAGCAGCATTACTCACAGTAGCTACAAGGTGGAAACAACCCCGCTGTCCGGTGGCTGAAGGGATAAACCAACTGTGGCATCCAATACAATGGGATCTTATTCAGCCTTAGAAAAGAATGAAATTCTGCCTCATGTTACAATACAGATGAATCTTGAGGACATTATGCTCAGTGAACTAAGACAGTCACAAAAGGATAAAAACTGTGTGATTCCACGTGTGTGAGTGATCATTGCCAGTGGCTGGTGGGAGAAGGGTACAGACTCTGTTGATGGGTACAGAGTTTCTGTTTAGAAGGATGAAAAATCTCTGGAAGTGGATAGTGGTGATGGTTGCATAGCATTGTGAATGTTCTTAATGCCACTGAATTGTACACTTAAAAAAATGTTTTAAAAGTAAAGCTTAGTATTAGAGAAATGCAAATCAAAACGGCAATGAGATACCACCTCACACCTGTTCGATTAGCTATTATTAGCAAGACAGGTAATAACAAATGTTGGAGAGGCTGTGGAGAAAAAGGAACCCTCATACACTGTTGGTGGGAATGTAAAGTAGTACAACCATTATGGAAGAAAGTATGGTGGTTCCTCAAAAAACTGAAAATAGAACTACCTTATGACCCAGCAATCCCTCTACTGGGTATATACCCCCAAAACTCAGAAACATTGATACGTAAAGACACATGCAGCCCCATGTTCATTGCAGCATTGTTCACAGTGGCCAGGACATGGAAACAACCAAAAAGCCCGTCAATAGATGACTGGATAAAGAAGATGTGGCACATATACACTATGGAATACTACTCAGCCATAAGAAATGATGACATCAGATCATTTACAGCAAAATGGTGGGATCTTGATAACATGATATGAAGAGAAATAAGTAAATCAGAAAAAACCAGGAACTGCATTATTCCATACATAGGTGGGACATAAAAGTGAAACTAAGAGACATTGATAAGAGTGTGGTGGTTACGGGGGGGGGGGGGGGGGGGGAGGGGGGAATGGGAGAGGGAAAGGGGGAGGGGGAGGGGCACAAAGAAAACAAGATAGAAGGTGACAGAGGACAATCTGACTTTGGGTGATGGGTATGCAACATAATTGAATGACAAGATAACCTGGACTTGTTATCTTTGAATATATGTATCCTGATTTATTGATGTCACCCCATTAAAAAAATAAAATTATTAAAAATAAAAAATAAAAAAATAATAAAATTATTAAAAAAAAAAGTAAAGCTTAGGTCTATTCCATCACAATAAAAATTATCCTAAAATACTAAATACATTATTTTTTAAAAACCTCTAGTACAGGCTTCCATATATGTTAGTTGAATCTGGATAATTTGACTTTTACAAATAATAGCTTGCCCAAATTTTTAAGCCTTCTACTTAGTGTGGGTACTTCAGTGAGTGTCACCCTGGCAACACATTGGAGTTCCCTGGGGCATTTTTCATATATAACCTAGTCTGGGTCTGGGCCCAGAGAGTGGCCTGTGAACAGTATCTTCCGTTCACCCCAGCATACTGCACAAGTATGTTCATCTTCTACATGAGCCGTGATGTAAAAACTTTGAGAGGCTCTGCTTCGGAAAGTCTACCGCTACAGGGAGCAAGAAGGGCTTTCAGTGTCAAGGCTGCTATTAAATAGCCCCTCTGAGACCTAATAAATATTGAGGGGTAAACATGGGAATTAATATTCATGGAGCAATGACAACCTGCCTGGGTCCACAGATTACCCTCCACTGAATCCTACTTTACAGGTGAGGAAACTGAGGCCCAGGGACACTTAAGTAGCCTGCCCAGGTTCCTGTCAGAAAACAAGTCTGTGAATTAGCCTGGATTCTTGCCCAGGTCTGATTTCAAATCCTTCAGTTTCCCCACTCCAGTGTTTTTTAGTTTCCTTCCTTCTCAGCACCAGCACTTGTCTCGTGGCACAACATGAACTTCAGAGTGGACTAAAACCAAATCCTGAATCATGACGTGTAACCAGAAAATGCCACTCTGGGAGCCCAGGAAGATACGTGCTATTCCTTCCGAGGTCTGATGCGCTATGTACAGATATAAAACCCCATCACAAACCAATGCCATCCCTACCCTTGTGCCTTTTCCGTTTATAAAAAAATTCAAAGTGGGTCACCCTGAAAAGTGAATCTTCACTTACTCACTCAAGACCCCGTGACTTCTAAACCACTGCTTCACCTGATAAATCCTATCGGGCTCCCTCAAATACCAGGCTATCTAATAAATATGCTTACTTAGTTCCAATATTAATGATCATTCCCCCGTTGCTCACAGGGTATACAGTGGCCATTAATTTAGCTAAGTTTGAGAAATATACACTCCTGTGCAAAGAGATGCCACTTAAATAAGTTCAGGGTGACAGACAAACTGTGCTATGCTAACTAACTCTACATCTGTCTCCCTTTAGCGCCCTCCTGTATATTTTATCAGATTTTGAAGAAACCCTGGAAAAATTTGCAAAAGGGTATGTTGAACCTCGGGGTCAGGATTAGAGATGGCGATGCAGCATGAAACTCTCCTATCTAGTTCTCCCTCACATAGAAGCACCATTGCAGGGGCGATGCTCATTTTTATGTGCCGAAGATAAGCCTCAGACGAAGTCACAGTTGGGAATCAAAGTCCCCAGCACTGCTAGACAAACACTGGGTCTGACCAAGTCATTGTCTCGTTGTCCTCACGGATTGCTAGCTGTGTTCATTTTCACATCCCCAATTATATATTTTTTTATTGATTTAAGAGAGGAGAGGGAGAGAGAGAGAGAGAGAGAGAGAGAGAGGAGAGACAGAGAGAGAGAAGGGGGGAGGAGCTGGAAGCATCAACTCCTATATGTGCTTTGACCAGGAAAGCCCAGGGTTTCGAACCGGCGACCTCAGCATTTCCAGGTCGACGCTTTATCCACTGCGCCACCACAGGTCAGGCTCCCCAATTATATTTTAAAGTCATGTTATTTATTGTAAGATGCTATCATGGTACTCCAGAGAGCTCTCTTTTCTCATTTACACAGGAAGCAATGACGGCCACTGTCACTTGAACCAAGGGGGGATCATTCAGATTAGCATAAATATCAACTTTACTTTTTACTTGTAAATGACATAAACTCTCTGTTATGGGTTGAAATATGTTCCCGTGATCACCCCCTTCCCCCGCCCAAAAAAGAGCTGTTGAAGTTTAACGGCAGGTACCTGTGAATGTTCCTTTACTTGGAAATAAGGTCTTTGCAGATGTAATTAGATGAGGTCATTAGGATGGGCCCTAATCCCATATGACCAGTGTGCTTATAAGAATAGGAAAATGTTATGTGAAGACAGAGACACGTAGGGTGACCACCGTGTGATGACAGAGGCAGAGATGGAAGTGATACAACTTTGAGCCAAGGAACACCAAGGACTGACGGCCAAAAAGGCGAGGGAGGATTCTGCCCAGAGTGTGAGAAGGAGCGTGGTCCTGCCAACACCTCGATTGGGCCTTCTGGCCTACAGAACTGTGAGAGAATCATTTCTGTTTTTCTAAGCCACTCAGATTGGCAGATTTTGCTATGCCCTAGGAAACTCTTACATTGCCCTTTTCTTAAAGACTATTTGGTACCGTATCTGCATTTACAGTGTCTTCATGTTGTAGATGAGCAATGCTGTTCTATATTGTATTCTTTGTTTTGGTTTTGAGGCAAATTAATTAACATGATACAGAAAAGGGAGAATACAAATGCTGAAGCCCTCACTTTAAGCCCTTATATGCTTTTGTTCTCCATTATTGCATCAAATTATTTAATTGGGTCTCTCTGATTGTGCTCAGACACAGAAAAGAACACAGTCTATTGTGAGACGCCCCACAACCATAATGCAATATCAAATTCAATTCCCATCCAAAGTGCTTGCTGCTAAAAGCCTGTTCTGTGGCTGCAGATTAATGAAGATCTGCATTGGTGGTCGTAGAAACATTATTTTCCTCCAATAGAAAGCCTATTCTTGAAGAACAATAAAAGCATAGAGAAGCGTTACTCTGCTTATGGATAGAAATAAATCAAAATGAATAAGAGGGTTGATGGAAATAGTCTGAAAGCAGCAGAGTGGAATTCTGAAAATACTGTTTTTGTTTTGTGAGGACATTTTCTTTTCTCCTTCCAACCCATCCCTCCAGAGACCCTTGTAAAATGCTACAGCATGCAGGATCAAAAGCTGTAGAGTACATGACAAATCTCAAAATTTGAAACCCAGTTATAGATAATCAACATTTAATAAATGCAATCCAGGCCAACCTGGATTGTACCCACGGTGGGAGATGACATGAGAGCGCTCTGGCCAGTGTGTCAGTTTGGGCAGGGGGAAGCCACACCCAACATGGCAACCACTGTCATGAGACTGGGCAGTAATTGTGCATTTTCAGCTAATTATACACTAGCATGATTTTTTATTCTGTAGGCTGCCTCTGTTTTTTCACCTGCTGGGTTTCCCAGTACTTTCCCTTCTTAGCTCTCTCCCAAAGCCTTTTTGTCTTGGATTGGCCTTTCTCACTTTCTTTCTTCCCACCCTAATTTTCATCTTCACCCTAAATTCTATAAAAAATTTCCCAATCTGACAACACCAGCCATCATTAATCTCCACCCCTTTCTAATTACCCAAGGCACATATTATCTGTATGCTCCTTTGGCACAAGTGTATCTTGAGCTATATATTGTACCTGAGCTGTCCAAGGTGGTAGCCAGCAGACACACATGGCTATTGAGCACTTGCAATGTGGCTAGTCCAAAGTTGTGTTGTAAGTATAAGTATAAATGCACACTGGATTTTAAAGACAGCACAAAAAAAGAGAATAAAATATCTCAATAATTTTTCAAGTTTGAGTTTATGTTGAAATGATATTTTGAGTATACTGAGTTAAATAAAATATATTACCAATATTTATTTCCCCTATTTCATTTAACTTTTAAAAATGTGTCTACTGGAAAATTTTAAATGGTGTATATGGTTCACATTTGTGATTTGCATTATATATTTACTGGACAGTGCTGCTAAGTATAATTGAAGCTGTGAAGCATCTATGGCCATCTAAAATGGGGGAAATCTAAGCCCAAATTAAAAATACAAGAGGGCTGACTCTGGTATTCCAATAAGAAATCAGGTTTTCCAAGTGAAAGCCAAATCCCAAACATCCTCACACTCACCTATCCATGACACCTGTTCCTTCCAAGCCCTGCAAAGAGTGCTTTTCCAGGCCACCCAGATGGGCCTGACTGCACATTGTCTTTCACACTAGCAGCCTTCCCCTTTGACCCCTTTCATCCCTGGGAAGCATGTCCATCATCCACCCTTTGGTGCCCAGTGTACTCTTGTGCTATCTCTTATCTCCATTGCATCCTATTAAAGATCCAGTCACAGTCAGTGTGAATGATTAATTATGTTTAATGTACAGCCTTCTTTTGGGCATTGTCTTTTTAGCAAAGCCAAAAACCTCAGCCAAATGGAGCTTTATCTGAATGACCACATGCAATGGGCAATCAATGAGGGAGATGCTCTTTTAAACACCAAATCTTGGAGAAACCTTTGAAGTTCAATACTCATCATTCTCCTACTGCACTGTGAGATGAATAGAGGTGTTTACAAAGGATTCCTGCATGAGCCACTGGGGGACTCCACTCTCTAAAGCAGGGGTCAGGAAACTTTTTGGCTGAGAGAGCCATGAATGCCACATATTTTAAAATGTAATTCCGTGAGAGCCATACAACGACCCCTGTATGTTACGCATTATCCAATAAAAATTTGGTGTTGTCCCGGAGGACAGCTGTGATTGGCTCTAGCCACCCACAACCATGAACATGAGTGGTAGGAAATAAATGGATTGTAATACATGAGAATGTTTTATATTTTTAACATTATTTTTTTTAATTAAAGATTTGTCTGCGAGCCAGATGCAGCCATCAAAAGAGCCACATCTGGTTCATGAGCCATAGGTTTCCGACCCCTGCTTTAAACAGAGTCTGTTCTACCACGATTTTTTATTGAATTAAATTTATTGGAGTAACATTGGTTAATACATTATCTTATACTACAATATATTATATCAAGTGTGCAATTCTATAATACATCATCTATATATCGCATTGTGTGCTCACCACATGAGTCTAGTCTCCTGTCACCATATATTTGGTCCCCTTTCCATTCTTCATCCTTTCTCCATCTTTTTCTCCTCTGGTAACCACCATGCTGTTGTCTGTGTTTATAAGTTTGTTTACTTTGTATGTTGCATTCTGATTTATGTTCCACATAAGAGTGAAATCACATGGCTCTTGTCCTTTTTTGTCTATTTCACTTAGCATGATACTCTCAAGATCCATCTATGTTGTCACAAATGGCAATATTTCATTGTTTCATATGACTAAGTAGTATTCCATTTCTAACACAGATTTTTAAATTACCATTGCTCACTTATGTCTTCTCTGCCCAATTAAAGTGTTAATTGACTTACCCAAGGTCACACAGCTTCAACTCAAACCCGGGGTTTCTGGACTTCAAGTCAAGCATTCATTTGAGAACACTACACTGCTTCATTTTGTACCACAGTTATCTGTGTGCTTGTCTTATCCCTACTAATAATCTATAGGCTTCTTGAAGACAAGATCATGAATGTAAAAGTTATTCCTGTAGGAAAGCACTGAATGTTTTCTGACCAGAGTAAAAAATAACCCCCAGAACTGGGTTTATTCATGTAATTTCGCATCAGTAAATAAACTTCTGAAAGTCAGCCAATCAACAACAGCTTTACTTAATGGTATACTTCATTAATCAGTCCACAAATCTCACTGGAGTACCCATGTTTCCACAGCTAAAGGTCAAGCAATTCCTAAATACTCTCGCTTTGGGAAAAACCAAACAATCTCTGAACATCTCCATTCTTCCCAAAACCCCATAGAAGACCTGGTATCATAGTCAAGTCAGGAATAGAGTTTCTCAGAATAAAATCCCATAATGACTATAGATTTGTTCTTTTCCCTCAATATTTCTATCATTTTTTTTTGCTATGTTTGTAAGCTATGTCATTTGGTGCAAAAAAAAAAAACAACAAAAAAAAAAAACTTCAAAGTTATTTCATCTTTTGGTTGATTATATTCATAATATATAAAATATCCCTCTTTGTTCCATTTAATGCTTTCACATTAAATTGAATTTGCTATGACATATTCCTACATCACTTTATTTTTCTTCCCATATGCCTGGTATAAAATTTTTCATGGTGTTATTTTTAACTTCTTTATAAACTGGGGTTTTTTGTTTGTTTGTTTGTTTGTTTGTGGTTTGTTTTTTGTTTTTTGTTTTTTACAGAGACAGAGAGAGAGTCAGAGAGAGGAATAGACAGGGACAGACAGACAGGAACAGAGAGATGAGAAGCATCAATCATTAGTTTTTCATTGCAACACCTTAGTTGTTCATTGATTGCTTTCTCATATGTGCCTTGACCATGGGGCTACAGCAGACTGAGTAACCCCTTGCTCAAGCCAGCGACCTTGGGTCCAAGGGTGAGCCTTTGCTCAAACCAGATGAGCCCGCACTCAAGCTGACGACCTCGGAGTCTCGAACCTGGGTCCTCCGCATCCAAATCCAATGCTCTATCCACTGCGCCACCGCCTGGTCAGGCCATAAATTATTTTGAAAGATGTATACCTTATAAATAATATAGAGCAAGTTTTTTTTTTACTCACTCTGAAATCCCCTTTTAGTTAAGAGAGTAATTTGATTTATTAATACTTATTGTGATTTCTGATATTTACCTGTGTTATCTTATGCTTTTCTTAACTATATTTCCTTGCTATTTTTCACCCATTTTTTTCTGCTGTTCATTTGTTTATTAAATTGAGTATTATTTTCCTGTTATTTATTTTTTACTCCCATCTTCTACAGCGGTTTGGGAGTTCCTGAGAGAACAGAAAATGAAGACTGACTTAGGGGTTTTATGGTGATTAGGAATCTGGGCCACAGTGAGGCCTCTACATGTAATTTGAATTTCCTGTCAGAACCAAAGAAGAGCACACTCATAATTTCTTACTAATTTTCTCAGGTGTAGGGTAGAGGGAAAGAAAAAGGAATGAGGTTAAAGAGCTGTCAGCAGGCCATGGCCGGGAGTTCAGTTGGTTGGAGCATCATCCCATATGCCAAGGTTGTGGGTTTGATCCCAGGTCAGGGCATGTGCACAAGTCAATCAATGAATGTGCAAGTAGATGAAACAACAGGTCGATCTTGATGTGTGTGTGTGTGTGTGTGTGTGTGTGTGTGTGTGTGTGCGCGCGCGCGTGTGCGCTTCTGCCTTTTTCTCTCTCTGAAAATCATTTTTTTAAAAATAGAGCTGTCAGTAGTCCAATAAAAGGTGGAGTCAGAGTCTATTATATTGGTGATGTTCCCTTTCTGAGTACTCCTTGGAATCGAAGCATTTAATGCCATCACCAAACTCTAGCAAGGCTTAACATTTATATTCTCCTCTTTTCATCTACTGACCACACTGAGTCTGATCATCTGATCAGGGAGTTTAAAACCTCCTTAGTATTCTTGCAAACTTGATCTCAAAATGGTTTCCTGGAAGTGAGTTCCAAGAATCCACATCATTATATTCTCCAATTCTTCACTGCAAAGCCATTGCTCAAATGACTTGAATCTAACGCCACGGTTTGTAATCAGTCCACAGTGCAGATAGCTACATACTGCACAACGATCCCCAGCAATCCATGACAAGTCCTCACGTGTATCAGGATGACTCAGTCCACACATTTAGTAATGCAACACATTTAATTTTATGTTCTCTATAAACTTAATTTCTATTTTAAGTCCCCCTTCCATGAGAATTGTAGAAACCTAATTTCAGTCCATTAAGTTCTCTTTCCTTTCCCAAGCTCTGGGAGGGTTTACATTGTGCCCAGCCATTGAGACCCCAGGAAGTATATACTTCAATAACCTCAGCAAAGTCACTGTTGAAACATTATTTAGTGTTTCCTGTGTAATAACTAACATCTATCTGAGCTCTCGTGTCATCCGCATTCTCTCACTTTAATCTTCTTATTGTACCTGGCTAGGGGAAATATAGGGTTTTTCTCAAAACATTTTATCACACAAAACAGAAACAACTTACCCTAATGTGTTTCCTTTTATGAAATCTCAGAATCAAATTTATTGTCCAATTAATGAATAATTATATTCCACTACAGTATAATCAGCATGCAAGCAGGGTCATACCACCTTTTTGTCCCTGGTGACAAGCACACTCCCTGGCACATAGGTGATCAATAAATAGTTGAAGAATAAATGAATACATGTCCTGGTTGTGGTTCAATTGTCTTACTCCTTATGCTATTTTTGTTTTACACTTGTATATGTTATCTTTGCATTACTTCAAATTCTTTTTTGGAATTAGGTAGAAAATAAGGAAGAAGGGTCCTGACCTGTGATGGCACAGTGGATAAAGTGTTGGCCTGGAACACTAAGGTCGCCGATTCAAAACCCTGGGTTTTTCTGGCCAAGGCACATATGGGAGTTGATGCTTCCTACTCCGCCCCCCTTCTCTCTCTCTCTCTCTCTCTATCTATCTATCTCTATCTCTACCTCTATCTCTTTTTCCTCTCTAAAATCAATAAATACAAAAAAATTTTTTAAAGAAAATTGGGAAGAAGGGAGATGAAAAATAATGGAGAAAGGAAAGTAAGGAATAAAAGGGTACTGTGACAATATTTTCTGTGTGACTTCACTAGTTGACAAGTTAACACTTTTACTTTTGTTTAGCTATATCTTTTTCTGTATCCTTTTGTATTAATGCATTTTTTAAATGAACCAATGCATTGAGTATTTGATATATGCAAAACAGATGAATAACAGATCTCGGGAAAACAGGGGATTCATCTATCCACCCTAAAAGCATTCACTAAGCAACTATCACTGGGGATACAAACTGGAAATTAAGAACCCTACAAGTGCTCACTGTCTACCTCTAGATGAGATGAACACATAAACAACATAGTAATAGATGTTTGTATAGGGTACAGTGAGAACACCAAGGGATTATGACAGTGAGGAAATTACATGAGCTGAGTCCTGAAATATGAGTAGGGGCTTACCAGGTGGAAAAGGTAGTGTGGTGGGGGGACTGCTGGGAAACAAATTTTAGGGAAAGATATGGTTTTTTTTCCATACTTTTTTAAAGCAAGGAATATTTTCATGCTCTGGTTTCTCTTCAGATCGTATAAATGTTTCGCCTTTTAAAGCAAGGAATATTTAGAAGTTTTAAATTCACACAAAGCTGCTTGCCTTAAAACAATAATTATTTAAATTTAATATAGTTTTGTGTTACTTAAAGATATACTTACATTTTGAAGAGACTAATTCATTTGATCAACAGATTTGCTTCTGTGTACACAAGACCCAAACATCCAGAGAAACGGTTTCCTTTTGAAAATTTATCATATTAGACCTTAAGTGCTTTGAATTCAACTAACCATGAGAAATATCTTTTTTTAAAATAAAGTCATTAAAAGTTGGGTAGTGTTACTATTGAAAAATGTTCTTTATGAAGAAGTTGATTTCTTTGATATAATATTCATTGCCCTTAGGGAAACACCATTGATAAATGAAAATATTTTTACAGCAAATAAGCTATTGCTTTAAGTTCATTTAAATTGATTTGATAATCTGTTTCAATTCCTGTGGCAAATTTCTATGTGGAAGGAATTTTAATTAAAATTGAAGTAATACACGCATATAACCTTTTAAAAAATAGTAAAAAAGGCTTTTAATGGAAGAAGGAGTTGCTTGCTCAACCCTCCTCATTCTCAGCTGCCTCTCTAGAGAAATGGGGGAGAGGAAATCAAATAATCTCTACTTTCAGTATTTTTAGTGGTAACCTCCATGTCTCTGAATAAAATACTTCACCTCCATTTCTATATTTCTGAAGATTTGGCTTTATTTCCTAAGACCCATATTTTAATATCACTTTATGTTTATTTCTTTACCTTTGTAAATTAATAAATATGTTTAAGTCTGTATTTCTTGTTCTGTCACCTGGAGACATCATAACTCCTAAATTTGTAAGGTGAGGATGTTAGCTCTGTCCTTCTCTCCGGATCTCCTCTTAAACTTTTACTTTCTAATTTCTGCTAGTCACGCTGTGTTTTTATAAAGTTTTAAAATTTTAAACATGGTCAATATGTAAATATTATTCACCGCATATTCAAGTGTTGTGACAGAATTACATTTCCTTCTCTGTAGTTTGAAAATGATTACCACAATTCTGGTCAACAAATGGAAAAATGAAATCTGTCGATCCACTTATTTATTTTATTTCATTTTCTTACAGAGAAAGAGAAAGAGAGAGGGACAGGAGAGAGAGAAGAAATATCAACTCCCAGTTGCTTCACTTTAGTTGTTCATTGATTGCTTCACATACATGCCCTGACTGGAGAACTCACATCAAGCCAGTGACCCCTTGCTCAAGTCAGTGACCTTGGACTTCAAGCCAGTGACTTTGAGCTCAAGTCAGCAACCTTGGGAACATGTTGATGACTCTCACTCAAGCTAAGGAGCCTGCGCTCAAGCTGGAGACCTTGAGGTTTGGAACTAAGGACTTCGCTGAGAAAAGAATCATGTGCTCTCTTATGACATCCTTAATGTCCTGAAGCTTCTTAACTCATTCTAGTATTAAAAATCAATTTTTATGGTGTTTACTGACTTTCTCTGCTAATGAAAACCAGGTGCTGCTTCTTCTTCTTCTTCTTCTTCTTCTTCTTCTTCTTCTTCTTCTTCTTCTTCTTCTTCAAGTGACAGGAGGGAAGATAGACAGGTTCCCACATGTGTTTCAACCAAGATCCACCCAGCAAACCCCATCTGGGGCTGATGCTCGAACCATTGAACCAATGGCTGCTGGAGGGGAAGAGGAAGAGAAGGGAGACAGGGAGGGGGAGAGAAGCAGATGGTTGCTTCTCTTGTGTACCCTGACTGGGAATTAAACTCGGGCCATCCATACGTCAGGTTGACACTCTATCCACTGAGTCACCAGCCAGGGCTGACCATCACATTCTTACATGGCTTTCTTTTTCCATGAAGTTTTTAGTCCCCATTTTTATCTCTTGCATTCTATACCTTTAGAAAATCTTCAAGTTCGTCCAACATCTCAATTCGGCTACCATCCACGGATGTCTTCTCATTCCTGGAGCTCTTCTTTGGGGAGCTCTCTGTCCACTTGTAGGAGTCTGGATTGGCTATCTTCTAGGCCTCCCATACAACTGTCTTCCTGGAGCTTCCTTTTGCTCTTCCGTATTAAATCTAGAGTTTCCTGCATCTCAATTCTTCCCTCTCATTTAACAGGAGTATATCCTCAAATAATTTTCTAAAGAAGAGTATATGAAAAATAAACTCCACAAGTTTGCACTTATGGTGTACGTTCCTTGATGAATAATCTGGCTGGACACAAAAATTCACTGAAATATTTTTTTCTTCTCCTCATAATTTTGAAGGCACTGCCCATTGCCTCTAACATCCAGATTGCTAGTAAGTCTGGTGATAGTTTAATTGTTGGTCTTTTGTAAGTGATTCATTTTCTCACTACAAATTTTAAACATAGACTATTATTCTTGTTATTCAGTAATTTTATAATGATTGTCTAGTTGTAAGATGTTTTAAGGCAACCTACTAAGTATAGTCAGTAATCCCTTTCAGTTTGAAGATTTGTACCTCCATTAGCTCTGGGAAATTTCGTTATGTTTTTGTTGTTTTGCTAACTTCCTCATCTTTGATTATCTAATGCTCTCTTTTTTTAAATAATTTTATTTTTTTTAATGGGGCGACATCAATAAATCAGGATACATATATTCAAAGATAACATGTCCAGGTTATCTTGTTGTTCAACTATGTTGCATACCCATCACCCAAAGTCAGATTGTCCTCTGTCACCTTCTATCTAGTTTTCTTTGTGCCCCTCCCCCTCTCCCTTACCCTCTCCCTCTCCCCCCTCCCCCATAACCACCACACTCTTATCAATGTCTCTTAGTCTCACTTTTATGTCCCATCTATGTATGGAATAATGCAGTTCCTGTTTTTTTCTGTTTTACTTATTTCACTTCGTATAATGTTATCAAGATCCCACCATTTTGCTGTAAATGATACGATGTCATCATTTCTTATGGCTGAGTAGTATTCCATAGTGTATATGTGCCACATTTTCTTTATCCAGTCATCTATTGACGGGCTTTTTGGTTGTTTCCATATCCTGGCCACTGTGAACAATGCTGCAATGAACATGGGGCTGCATGTGTCTTTACGTATCAATGTTTCTGAGTTTTGGGGGTATATACCCAGTAGAGGGATTGCTGGGTCATAAGGTAGTTCTATTTTCAGTTTTTTGAGGAACCACCATACTTTATTCCATAATGCTTTATATGGAACTCTAAAAAACCCCGAATAGCCAAAGCAATCCTAAAGAAAAAAAATGAAGCTGGGGGCATTACAATACCTGACTTCAAACTATATTATAGGGCCATGACAATCAAAACAGCATGGTATTGGCAGAAAAATAGACACTCAGACCAATGGAACAGAATAAAAAACCCAGAAATAAAACCACATATATATAGTCAAATAATTTTTGATAAAGGGGCCAAGAACACACAATGGAGAAAAGAAAGCCTCTTCAATAAATGGTGCTGGGAAAACTGGAAAGCCACATGCAAAAGAATGAAACTGTACTACAGTCTGTCCCCCTGTACTAAAATTAACTCAAAATGGATCAAAGATCTAAACATAAGACCTAAAACAATAAAGTACATAGAAGAAGACATAGGTACTCAACTCATGGACCTGGGTTTTAAAGAGCATTTTATGAATTTGACTCCAATGGCAAGAGAAGTGAAGGCAAAAATTAATGAATGGGACTACATCAGACTAAGAAGTTTTTGCTCAGCAAGAGAAACTGATAACAAAATAAACAGACAGCCAACTAAATAGGAAATGATATTTTCAAACAACAGCTCAGATAAGGGCCTAATATCCAAAATATACAAAGAACTCATAAAACTCAACAACAAACAAACAAACAATCCAATAAAAAAATGAGAAGAGGACATGAACAGACACTTCTCCCAGGAAGAAATACAAATGGCCAACAGATATATGAAAAGATGCTCATCTTCTTTAGCTATTAGAGAAATGCAAATCAAAACTAAAATGAGATACCACCTCACCCCAGTTAGATTAGCTATTATCAACAAGACGGGTAATAGCAAATGTTGGAGAGGCTGTGGAGAAAAAGGAACCCTCATACACTGTGCTTTCTTTTTAACTATACATTGACTCATCTGAATTGATTTTCTATGTCTTTATTATTTATCTCATATATCTTGGCCCATAATTTGAGTTCTACAATTTTTTTTCTTTAATTTTTTTATTCTTCACATGTCCTTCGGATGTCTAATTAGTATTTTTATTTCAACAATCAAGTGTTTCATTTCCAAGATTTCTCTATTTCTTTTCATAATATATTACTTTCGTTTTCAACATGTATTATTTTTTTCTGATTAGTTTTTCAGTTTAACTTTTTGCTTGTTCAACTTTCTTCAAACATTTCTTGATTCTTGGTTGACCATTTATATAATATTTAAGAGTGAAGCCCCAGGAAATCTTTTGGGAACCCAACATCGATGAGCACTGTTTATCAGCTGGGAGACTTCTTGGACATAAAGTGGACATATTCCAATTTTAATTCCTTGTTGTAAATCACACCTCTCACAATGGCCCTTTTTTATAACTGCCTTTTCTACATATCGTGTCTCCTCAAGATTCTACCAAGTCGGTTCCTTCCCCTCCTGCTGTTGTGTCCTCAATGTATATTACGGATAGCAGCCTCCTCCGTCTTATGTCTTGGTCAGTACTTTCCATTTACTCTCTTTCATCAGAAATGTTTTAAATCTTGTATTCACTTATGAACCCTTTCACTTTCTCTTCATTGCATGGACTGTACTTTATAAATTTATTTATTTTTTTAATTTTAAAGGAATCTGGGAGTGGTCATTGAAATACACATGCATAGTTCAAAATCTTCCACTAAAATCATTAAAGATTTTTATCTATGCACATATTGGGGTGAAGTCATTAAGAAAGGAATTTTGGGTTCTTTTTACATTTATTTTACTTGCTTAAGAGTATATCAGTTAAGAATGCCTTTGACCTTAAATAATAAAACTCCAATTAGCCTGACCTGGAGGTGGTGCAGTGGATAGAGTGTTGGCCTAAGATGCTGAGGAACCAGGTTTGAAACCTCAAGGTTGCCAGCTTGAGCATGGGATCACAGACATGACCCAATGGTCGCTGGCTTGAGTCCAAAGCTCGCTGGCTTGAAGCCCAAGGTCGCTGGTTTGAGCAAAGGGTCACTGACTCAGCTGAAGCTCCCTGGTACATATGAGAAAGCAATTAATGAACAACTAAGGTGCTGCAACTGGAAGTAGATGCTTCTCATCTCATTCCCTTTCAGTCTCTGTCTGTCTCTCTCTCTCTAAAAATAAATAAATAATAAAACCTCTATTAACTTTGGCTTAAACAAGTAAAGGATTATTTTTGTACATGAAAAGAAGTCTGGAGGCAGGTAATTGAGGTGTTTGTTCATCTTCTCAATGTTATAGGGCAAACCAGATTCCTTCTGGCTTTCTACTTTACCCATTCTAGCATGTTGCTTTTGTCCTCATGCTTGTCACCTCAGGAGATTGGCTCCTGCAGCTTCAGGTACCACATAAACATCTGAGGCAGAAAAAGCAAAAGATTTCCACCTTTGCCCCATCAGATACACACTCACTTCTAATTGGACAAAACTGTTTCAAGTGGCCACCTTCTTGAGATCTGGGAAACTGAATACTATCCTTAATTAGTCATATTGTTATTCTGAACTAACCTGGAGTTAGCACGGAAGGAAAGGGAATAGATTTTGGATAAACAACTCACAGTGTCTATAGCAGGGAGCAAAATATTTATTAAATGAAATATTTTTTAAAAAACAATGTACAATCAAATGTAAAATATAAGATGCAAGTTAATGATCACCAATAAAATTTGAATATACATATAAATACTACATGATTCCACTTAAAACATTTTTAATTTTTTTTTTAAATAAATTTTTATTAATGGTAATGGGATGACATTAATAAATCAGGGTACATATATTCAAAGAAAACATGTCTAGGTTATTTTGTCATTAAATTATGTTGCATACCCCTCACCCAAAGTCAGATTGTCCTTCGCCACCCTCTATCTAGTTCTCTGTGCCCCTCCCCCTCCCCCTAACTCTCTCCCTCCCTCCCTCCCATGTCCTCCCTCCCCCCACCCCTGGTAACCACCACACTCTTGTCCATGTCTCTTAGTCTCATTTTTATGTTCCACCAATGTATGGAATCATATAGTTCTTGTTTTTTTCTGATTTACTTATTTCACTCCGTATAATGTTATCAAGTTCCCACCATTTTGCTGTAAATGATCTGATGTCATCATTTCTTATGGCTGAGTAGTATTCCATAGTGTATATGTGCCACATCTTCTTTATCCAGTCTTCTATTGAAGGGCTTTTTGGTTGTTTCCATGTCTTGGCCACTGTGAACAGTGCTGCAATGAACATGGGGCTACATGTGTCTTCACGTATCAATGTTTCTGAGGTTTTGGGGTATATACCCAGTAGAGGGATTGCTGGGTCATAAGGTAGTTCTATTTGTAGTTTTCTGAGGAACCACCATACTTTCCTCCATAATGGTTGTACTACTTTACAGTCCCACCAACAGTGAATGAGGGTTCCTTTTTCTCCACAACCTCTCCAACATTTGCTATTACCCGTCTTGTTGATAATAGCTAATCTAACTGGGGTGAGGTGGTATCTCATTGTAGTTTTGATTTGCATTTCTCTAATAACTAATGAATCTGAGCATCTTTTCATATATTTGTTGGCCATTTGTATCTCTTCCTGGGAGAATTGTCTGTTCATGTCCTCTTCCCATTTTTTTATTGGATTGTTTGTTTGTTTGTTGTTGAGTTTTATGAGTTCTTTGTAAATTTTGGATATTAGGCCCTTATCTGAGCTGTTGTTTGAAAATATCATTTCCCATTTAGTTGGCTGTCTGTTTATTTTGATATCAGTTTCTCTTGCTGAGCAAAAGCTTTTTATTCTGATGTAGTCCCATTCATTTATCTTTGCCTTCACTTCTCTTGCCATTGGAGTCAAGTTCATAAAATGTTCTTTAAAACCCAGGTCCATGATTTTAGTACCTATGTCTTCTTCTATGTACTTTATTGTTTCAGGTCTTATATTTAGGTCTTTGATCCATTTTGAATTAATTTTAGTACACGGGGACAGGCTGTAGTCGAGTTTCATTCTTTTGCATGTGGCTTTCCAGTTTTCCCAACACCATTTGTTGAAGAGGCTTTCTTTTCTCCATTGTGTGTTGTTAGCCCCTTTATCAAAGATTATTTGACCATATATATGTGGTTTTATTTCTGGGCTTTCTATTCTGTTCCATTGGTCTGAGTGTCTATTTTTCTGCCAATACCATGCTGTTTTGATTATCATGGCCCTATAATATAGTTTAAAGTCAGGTATTGTAATGCCCCCAGCTTCATTCTTTTTCCTTAGGATTGTTTTGGCTATTCGGGGTCTTTTATAGTTCCATATAAATCTGATGATTTTTTGTTCCATTTTCTTAAAAAATCTCATAGGAATTTTGATGGGAATTGCATTAAATTTGTATATTGCTTTGGGTAATATGGCCATTTTGATTATATTTATTCTTCCTATCCAAGAACAAGGAATATTTTTCCATCTCATTGTATCTTTTTCGATTTCCCTTAACAATGCTTTGTAATTTTCATTATAAAGGTCCTTTACATTCTTTGTTATGTTTATTCCTAGGCATTTTATTTTTTTTGTTGCAATCGTGAAGGGGATTATTTTTTTGAGTTCGTTTTCTAATATTTCATTGTTGGCATATAGAAAGGCTATGGACTTTTGTATGTTAATTTTGTATCCTGCGACCTTACTGTATTGGTTTATTGTTTCTAATAATCTTTTTGTGGAGTCCTTCGGGTTTTCGATGTATAGGATCATATCATCAGCAAAAAGTGATACCTTTACTTCTTCTTTTTCGATATGGATGCCTTTTATTTCTTTGTCTTGTCTGATTGTTCTGGCCAGAACTTCTAGCACCACATTAAATAAGAGTGGAGAGAGTGGACAACCCTGTCTTGTTCCTGATTTAAGGTAGAAAGTCCTCAGTTTTATGCCGTTTAATATGATGTTGGCTGATGGTTTATCATATATGGCCTTTATCATGTTGAGATATTTTCCTTCTATACCCATTTTGTTGAGAGTCTTAAACATAAAATTGTGTTGTATTTTATCAAAAGCCTTTTCTGCATCTATTGATAAGATCATGTGGTTTTTGTTCTTTGTTTTGTTGATATGGTGTATTACGTTTACCGTTTTGCGTATGTTGAAACATCCTTGAGATTCTGGGATGAATCCCACTTGATCATGATGTATTATTTTTTTAATATGTTGTTGTATTCGGTTTGCCAGTATTTTGTTTAGTATTTTAGCATCTGTATTCATTAGAGATATTGGTCTGTAGTTTTCTTTCTTTGTGCCATCCTTGCCAGGTTTTGGTATGAGGGTTATGTTGGCCTCATAAAATGTGTTTGGAAGTATTGCTTCTTCTTCAATTTTTTGGAAGAGTTTGAGTAGAATAGGAACCAAGTCTTCTTTGAATGTTTGATAGAATTCACTAGTATAACCGTCTGGGCCTGGACTTTTATTTTTGGGGAGGTTTTTAATAGTTTTTTCTATTTCCTCCCTGCTGATTGGTCTGTTTAGGCTTTCCGCTTCTTCATGACTCAGTCTAGGAAGGTTGTATTGTTCTAGGAATTTATCCATTTCTTCTAGATTGTTGTATTTGGTGGCATATAATTTTTCATAGTATTCTACAATAATTCTTTGTATATCTATGATGTCTGTGGTGATCTCTCCTCTTTCATTTTGGATTTTATTTATTTGAGTCCTGTGCCTTTTTTCCTTGGTGAGTCTTGCCAAGGGTTTGTCAATTTTGTTGATCTTTTCAAAGAACCAGCTCCTTGTTTTATTGATTTTTTTCTATAGTTTTTCTGTTCTCTATTTCATTTATTTCTGCTCTGATTTTTATTATCTCCTTTCTTCGGCTGGTTTTGGGTTGTCTTTGTTCTTCTTTTTCTAGTTCCTTAAGGTGTGAAGTTAAGTGGTTTACTTCGGCTTTCTCTTGTTTGTTCATATAGGCCTGAAGTGATATGTACTTTCCTCTTATTACTGCTTTTGCTGCATCCCAGAGATTCTGATATGTCGTATTTTCATTTTCATTTGTCTGTATATATCTTTTGATCTCTGCGCTTATTTCTTCTTTGACCCATTCATTTTTTAGAAGTATGTTGTTTAGTTTCCACATTCTTGTGGGTTTTTCCCCCTCTTTTTTGCAGTTGAATTCTAGTTTCAAGGCTTTATGATCAGAAAATATGCTTGGTACAATTTCAATTTTTCTAAATTTGCTGATATTGTCTTTGTGGCCCAACATATGGTCAATTCTTGAGAATGTTCCATGTACACTAGAGAAAAATGTATACTCTGTCGCTTTGGGATGAAGTGTCCTGTAGATGTCTATCATATCCAGGTGTTCTAGTATTTTGTTTAAGGCCACTATATCTTTATTGATTCTCTGTTTGGATGACCGATCTAGAGCCGTCAGCGGTGTATTGAGGTCTCCAAGTATGATTGTATTTTTGTTAGTTTTTGTTTTAAGGTCAATAAGTAGCTGTCTTATATATTTTGGTGCTCCTTGGTTTGGTGCATATATATTAAGGATTGTTATGTCTTCTTGATTCAACTTCCCCTTAATCATTATGAAATGACCATTTTTGTCTCTGAGTACTTTTTCTGTCTTGTAGTCAGCATTATTAGATATGAGTATTGCTACGCCTGCTTTTTTTTGGGTGTTGTTTGCTTGGAGTATTGTTTTCCAGCCTTTCACTTTGAATTTGTTTTTATCCTTGTTGCTTAGATGTGTTTCTTGTAGGCAGCATATAGTTGGATTTTCTTTTTTAATCCATTCTGCTACTCTGTGTCTTTTTATTGGTAAGTTTAATCCATTTACATTTAGTGTAGTTATTGACACTTGTGGGTTCCCTACTGCCATTTTATAAATTGCTTTCTGATAGTTTTGTATCTTGTTTGATTCTTCTCTTTTGTTTTTCTATCATTTGTTTTTGTTTGTTTGTATTCCATACTTCTTTCCTCTGTTGCTACCTTTTTTAAGTCAAGTGTTTTTGTGGTGGTTTTTTCAAGGGTGGTTACCATTAAGTAATGAAAAGGGTACCTACCATATTCATTGTAGTACCCTATCTTATGAGTACTTCTGCACTTCATCTACCTTTGCTACTGTTAATCTCCATCCTCTCCCCCCTTTTTTTCCTTTGTTGTCACAGTTTAAGTTTGGTTTTATTGTGTTCTTGGTGGAGCTGTTACTTGTGGTGTTGTTCTCTTTTGTTCTTTGAATCTGGTTGGAAAACCCCCTTTAGTATTTCCTGGAGTGGGGGCTTTCTGCTGATAAATTCTCTCATCTTTTCTGTATTTGTGAATGTTTTTATATCTCCTTCGTACTTGAAGGATAGCTTTGATGGGTATAGTATTCTTGGCTGAAAGTTCCTCTCTTTCAGAACTTTAAATATTGGGGTCCACTCTCTTCTATCTTGTAGAGTTTCTGCTGAGAAATCTGATGATAATCTAATAGGCCTTCCTTTATATGTTGTACTCTTCTTTTCCCTGGCTGCCTTGAGAATTTTTTCTTTGTCATTGGTTTGTGTCATCTTTATTATGATGTGCCTTGGAGTGGGTTTGTTGGGGTTAAGAAAACTCGGTGTTCTGTTTGCTTCTTGAATTTGAGGCTTTAGTTCTTTCCACAGGCTTGGGAAGTTCTTGTCTATTATTTGTTTGAGTATATTCTCCATTCCATTTTCTTTCTCTTCTCCCTCTGATATACCTATTATTCTTATGTTATTCTTTCTGATGGAGTCAGACAATTCCTGTAGGGCTTTCTCATTTTTTATTATTTTTAAGTCTCTTTCTTCTTCTCTCTGTTGTGCCTCAAGTTGTTTGTCTTCTATTTCACTAATCCTATCTTCAATCTGGGCTGTTCTGTTAGCTAAGCTTGTTGCCTCGTTTTTCAGCTCGTGAATTGAGTTTTTCATTTCTGTTTGATTTGTTTTTATAGTTTCAATTTCCTTGGTAATATATTCTTTGTGTTCATTGAGTTGTTTTCTGATCTCCCTAAATTGCCTTTCTGTGTTTTCTTGTATATTTCTGAGTATTTTTAAGATTTCTATTTTAAATTCTCTGTCATTTAGCTCCAAGGCTTCCAATATGTTAAGTCTTTTCTCCATAGATTTTCCATATCTATTTGTGTTACCTCTCTTTCTTTTGTATCCATAATGTTCGATTTCCTCTTTCTTATTGGCATCTGAGGGTGGTCTTGTTGATAGCACTATTTAGAATTAATAAAGAGTAAAAAGTCAAAAAAAAAAAAAAAAAAAAGGTAAAACACCCCACACAAAAAAAAAACCAGTAATAATTTATTATTTCCCCCTTTTTTCTTTGTTCTCTTTACCTCCTCTCCCCTCCTCAGGGAAATATCGTGATGACCTGTGAATTATATTATGCTAAATGGAACAAAAACTGCCTATAATGGAGGGCCTGATTTGGGGTGAAGAGTTCAATGGGCAAAAAAAGGGAGTAGGGACCTACTAAATGCAAAAAATAAATAAATAAAAAAAATAAAAAAGGAAGAAAATCTTAGACAAGCATAAGATGATTTGCTTGTAAGTGATGGTCGACTAAGAGATGTAATGAGAGGGATAAGAGGGAACCAGAAAAAAGGAGGAAAAAAAAAGAATAATAAAGAAGAAAAAAATAAAAATAATAAGTAAAAATCTGTTGTATTAAGTGGAGCGAAGACTAAATACAATGGAGACCTTGGGTTGGGAGGAATGCTAGTGAGTTAAAAAGCAACGTAAAAAGTACCCAAAATGCCACAAAAATAAACAAACATACAATAAAAAAACAAAAACAAAAGCAAAAAAGAAAAATAAAGCCAAAAAAAAAACCTTGATTCCCAAATTAACTAATTTGTTCGTGATTGAGGATTAAATGGGAGGAAAGTAAAATGAGAAAAGAAAAAACGTATAGAAAGGAAAAAATAAGAAAAAGAGAAAAATGAAGGAAGAAAAAAAAAGGAATAGAAAAAAAAACAGAATAAAGCAAAACAAAAAAAAAAAAACAAAACAAAAGAGGAGAGAGTGAGAGTTAAGTGTTTTGGAGTATAACCTTAAAGGAGGGTGAGGATGAAGAAGAAAAATAAAATGTAACACTCATGGGTAGTGTAGTTCAAGAAAAGGGAAGCATAAGATGGGCAGAGAATAGAAGGACCGAGGTGGAGGAAATAGAAATAATAATATTAAAGGCAATAAGATAGAAGAAACAAACAACAAAAAAAAAAAATTAGTGGAACAAGTTGTAAAGTCTGTGGATTTGTCTTGATTTTGAGAGGTTAACTTCTTCCTTTTTCTTTTCTCTCCCTTTTCCTGGTCGGTGACTCTGTACCCCAGGCTCTGCCCCTGTGTCACACTTAGGTAGGGATTTGCAGTTGATGGGATTCTATGGCAATGTCATATAATTGGCTTTAGTCTTGCTGGTAGTCAAGGCTTGTTGGCGTTTGCAGGGTCCACCGATGAGAGAGTTTGCTTTCCTGGAGTCTCTCTCCTAGTCCCCCCTTCCTGAATTAGCAGCCTGGTGATCCAGCTATAAGGTTGCAACTGCTTCTGCCTGGGGAGTAAGAGGCTCAAAGAGCTGGGAAATCCCCACTCTATCCCCACTCAGCACAAGGCTTTGGGAAAGGCTATGGCAGTCAGAGCCTCCAGTGTAATCAGGCAGGCAGGAGTGGGAGTCAATTGTTGTCAAGGTGACTGTTTAGCACCTAGCATTCAGTTGGACCACTCAACCCAGGCTTTCCACACTTTGTAGCCTGTTTTGGTTGGGAAGAAGAGGCACTAGTCTCTGCTTGCGACTAGTGTAGTATAGATCTTATTATCTGCCAAGTCCCTCTTGTTAGCGTTTATCCCTGAATATGGAGGCTCTATCAATCAGAAGTTGCCCCCGCCCCTTTAGCGAGAGGCACTAAAAAATATCACTCCTCTTGTCTTGGATCGCTGAACTGAGAGAAATCTTATCAATTAGAGCCCCGTGGGTGCGCAGATTTCATGGGTTCAGCTAATTTCAGTGATTGGGTCCGCAGCTGTGCTCCCGAAGGTATTTCAGGCTGCCTGAGCGCCCCTCCCCCAACGCTTGATTGTTAGCTTGAATGGCTGGGTGAGGTGCCCCGCCCACGGAGAGAATCTCCCAAGTAGGGGAGACCGCCCTGGCGTCTCTTCCGCTTGCCCCGCCGCTGGCGGCTGGGGTGCACCGTGCGCAGGATAATGGGGCACCCTTGGTGTGCGGGCCAGTAGGGCGCTCTGGGCGCGTGGATTGCCCAGGGCACGCGCACGAATGGGGTGCTCCGGGCACCGGTGGCTGGGGTCTCTCACTCGCAGTGCGCAAGCCGCTGGGAACGTTAGTGGTGCTCGGTCTGCAACCGGACCGGGCGCGCGCCGGCAGCTGCTCGCCGCTCCCGAGTGTGGGCAGTACTCGCTCTGCAACCGGACCGGGCGCACCGGCGGCTGCTCGCCGCTCCCGAGTGTGGGCGGTACTCGCTCTGCAACCGGACCGGGCGCGCGCCGGCGGCTGCTCACCGCTCCAGAGTGTGGGCGGTGCTCGGTCTGCAACTGGACCGGGCGCGAACCGGCGGCTGCTCGCCGCTCCCGAGTGTGGGCGGTGCTCACTCTGCAACCAGACCAGGCGCGCGCCGGTGGTTGCTCGCCGCTCCCGAGTGTGGGCCGACTCACCGCAGGCGCACTCCCTCCACGGCTCCCGAGTGTGGGCGGTACTCGCTCTGCAACCGGACCGGGCGCACGCCAGCGGCTGCTCGCCACTCCCGAGTGTGGGCTGACTCACCACAGGCGCCCTCCCTCCGCGGCTTGAATGAACGTCTCTGCGGCAGCTTCCTCTACACCCTCGTTTCTCAAATTCAAGTGATAACAGTCCTTTCGCTTTCAGTTTGTGTGGAACTCCGGAGTGCTCCGAGGATAAATTTTTCTGTTTCTAGTTGATAAATTTGTTGTGATTTTGGGGAGATCTGTCGGACGCGCTGCTCACAGCGCCATTTCCGTGACGTCACTCCACATTAAGTCATTTTTAAATTTTTAAATCAAGATTGTTGTATTTGTGGAAACCATCAGACAATCCAAAGTGTATTATAACAATTTGTGATTAAAATGTATCTGGGTTTTGATCAAATGATGTAGTGGTCATTGATGTGCCATAAACTTCCACTTTCTTACACATTTGTAAAGAATATTTTCTGTAGGAGAAAGGATCTCAATTTTTTTTTCCAAAGTTAGAAGTGGGGAGGCAGTCAGATTCCCGCATGTGCCTGACTGGGATCCACCCAGCATGCCCACCAGGGGGCGATGCTCTGCCCATCTGGGGCATTGCTCTGCTGCAACTGGAGCCATTCTAGTACCTGAGGTGGAGGCCATGGAGCCATCCTCAGCACCCGGGCTAACTTTGCTCCAATGGAGCCTTGGCTACAGGAGGGGAAAAGAGAGATAGAGAAGAAGGAGAGGGGGAAGGGTGGAGAAGCAGATGGGCACTTCTCCTATGTGCACTGAACAGGAATCAAACCCGGGACTCCACACGCTGGGCCAAAGTTCTACTGATGAGCCAACTGGACAGGGCCTGATCTCAATTTTTTCTAAAGGTTGCTACTGCTCCCAGCTTGGCACTTCCTGTATCCAAATTTAGGACCACCCCAGTAGATGAATGCAGGGCTCATGACAATCAAAAATTGTTAAGAGAGAAGAAAGCTTAAAATAAAACCCAATTTTTCTTGATTTATAAATGCCTGGCATGTCAAATATTTTTTATAACTTAATATATAAATGTCTGTCTCAGCCAAACTTTATCTGTTTGAGATATCCGCCTAGGACTCCAATGCCCTATTCAGCAGCCTCATTTTCCACTTAAAAAAATCTTTAGGGAACATTTAATTTTAAAAAGGTTTTGTGGCATGTGATGAAAACCCAAAATAACAGTGGCTTAAAGAAAATAGAACTTTATTTTTTCAATATCAAAGAACCCCAGAGATAGGAAGTTCAAAGCTAGTAAAGCAGCTTTGTAAAGTTGCCATGGTCCCAGGTTCCTTTTGTGCTGCTTTACTCAGCAGGTAGCTTCTTCCAGTGGTCCAAAATGGCTGCTTGAGATCCAGCCATTACAGCCATATTCAAGATAGCGGTAAGGTAAAAGAACATATTTGGAAGTGAAATATGACATTTCTTATAACTATTGGCCCAATACTTGGCCACACTTAGATGCAAAGGAGGCTGAGAAAAATAGTCCTGATTTCATGTGGCCAGTTAAGCACCAGATATTCTATTACCAAAAAAGAAAGCATATTGGGGTCAACTGACCATCTTTGTCACTGGGAAACTGCTTACACTTAATGTATGGCCAGTAGCTGCGGCCATCACGGCCGGACACATGCAGGTTCCCTTAGATTCGGACAGACAGTAAAGAAACTGCGGAGCTGAAAACTGGTGAGCCATTCCTTTATTCCAGCCTCACAACCGGCTGGCGAGTAAAAAACATACTGGGCACCAAAACCCACTCACACATTCTCTGGTTCCACAACCAGGAGAATCTTTTTCGGTTTTTCCTAGAATCAAAGGCCCCCACTGGTCTTAGTCACCTCTGGTTCCCCATTTGCACATCTTCTCCCTCCTCTTTGCTCTCATCCTGCAAAAAACATGGCCTCCTTCTCCTTCTCCTTTCTTCTTAACACATTTGGGCACAAAACCTCTCCTCCAGCACACATTAGCACAACAATGGCCCTTGCTAAGCAGGAAGGTAATTAGCCGTTTTACCTGGGCAGCCGTTCACGTGGGCAGCGGCCATTTTTAACAATAAAAGTGAGCAAAATCAAATAACACAAATCTTACAAACTTATTTGCCCAACACTTAACAAGACTTTTTATGCTGTTACAGATTATGTCCTAAGTGCTCTGTATGTATTAATTTATTTAATTCTGATAACAACTCTGCAAAATAAGTATTGTATCCTCCATTTTACAGCTGAGAAAATGAGGTATACAGAGATTCTTCTGTTTGTTTGATACCTAGTATAGAACCTAACACAGCACCTCTTACCCTAAACTATATATTTAAATAATGCCTTTTGATGACCTTGACTGACAATGAAAATGCACAGGTATGTAAGAGGCTGATTTAAAACCATTACTTTGGGTAATTATGTATGTAAGGTCGGTGGATAGAGGGATGGTGGCGTAGGAACTCAGACCCGCCCACTTTGGCTAGGACCACCCACAATCAAGCCCGCCAAAGGAAGCTTCCCTGGAACCATTTGGAAAGAAGTGATCGTCTGCCAGCCAGTGAAATTTCACCACGTCATAGTAGCTCCACTTCCCTAGAGGGACCCTTTAAATATCTCCCACGCGGTTTAATCTGTGCAACTTCCCTAGCCTCCATTTTTTACCTCCATCTCTCTTTCTTCCCTCGGGGCCAGGGAACCTTGCCGGGTGGGATGTGCACTCTGTACTCAATAAAGCCGTTTATTATTCCACACTTTGCGGCTCCGGCCCTCTTCCTTCCTTCTCGGCGGAGAAAAATACCTTACAATGTTCACAAAGAAATTTAAATTATTGATACTTGTTTTCTAAGATTCCAGGAAGCATGCATTGCAAAGTCATGTGCTTGAATGGAGAGCACTCATTAGACTTGTTGGCTAACTATCCCAAGGGGATTGGAATCACCAGTTGATGATTTAAATTGCTGGGCCTTAAGGTGCAGCAAGTCTTGACTTTCTGTGCTGTTGAACTGTGAGAAGCCTCAAAGACCTTGGGAAATGGATCTAGAACTGGGAATGACCAGAATTTGGAGGTGTCAGAGTGGCCAATGGAAGGCTGGCTTGTTGTCATCTTTTTTACATTAGTGTTTTCCTGGAAATATAATATGACAAATGGTTTTTTATCATTAGGGCAATTTGACCAAGAAATATATAAACAAAATCTACATTTCCGAAAAGCACTATCCTATATATACTGATATTTATTCACTTTCTAATTGCCGCTTCTATAGTCATTCCTGTTACAGCTCTCACTATGCAACGATGACAGGTCATGGGTTTGTTCTGATTATTTTGCCATAGACTGTAATGTTTATTACCGCTTCCTCATTCTGTAGGATGTTTGCCAAATAAAATATCAGGAAGGAAAGTCTGAAAGATTTTTATGTGTGGACCTCTTTTTTTTTTAACATTTTTAAAAATATATTTCCTCTCTTAGCTATAAAGAAACTTCAGCTATAGAAGGCTTTGTACTGTGTTATAACTTTCATATCACCCTTTCCACGGCCATTTTTCTCTGGCTGCACGGTGTATATCATTCATTGCAAGTTTACTTCATTCCCTTGGATTCGCAGCCGATGCTCTGTGGACCATAAAATTTCAGCTGCAAAACCAGGACATCTCATTATTTCTGAAATATCAAGCTTGTATCTTCTTGATAAATAATTCCTACTAGTATAATGTATCAGACTAAAACATATTTTCTGAGGCCAGTGAGGTTAAAGCGGCAATCTCACCTTTTTTAATTTTTTTGCCCTGAAGACAGTGATTTCCATATACAGAGTGACCCCGGTTTGTGTTGAACATGGGGAATGAGGCTGAAGCATGAAACGACACATATTGCTGTCAGAGATTTGAAATGAGGCCTGCTAACCTGTAGGCAGCCTTCCAGCCTAATCAGCCCTTCATATTACCAATGTATTCAGATAGCTGCATAACTTAGCCGGCAATGGGCTAGGAAGTTTTTCCTTTCTTCTTCCTTTCCTCCTCGCCTCCCCTTTCTTTAAATCACAGCCATTGACAAACATTACATTTTAATGCAATTCTTCCTCCTCTACTGCCGAGAGGGTGGCGGGGGGGGGGGGGACCATTGACACCAAATCTCTGAGACTGGTCTCATCTGGTTTCTCTGATGCTTGAAAAGTGGGTGCGACTGTTTGGATTTGCTTTTGAATATACATCAGTCAGTGGTGCTTAAACAGGTGATAACATTTTTACTATTTCAGTTGACAACAGTCAGCGCTCTGGAATTCAGCCACTTACTCAAGTTGGCTGCCCGTTCTAGCTCAAGACATTTTTTAAGGAAATCGTGTCACCACTCAAGAGTTTTGTTTGTTGTACATTGCAGGGTAGCAACACTGGGAAGGGGAAGAGGTTTTTTAACAAGAATAATTTGTTTTCTTTTTCTGTAAGTCTTCTCTGTTAGTGTCTGTTTCATAAATAAGGAAATCTGCCAAAGTCTTGCCAAAAATTACCTCCACCTGGGTCTATAATTGAATGATGATAGAATTAAATATGTATATATTTATGTTTTTTTTATTTCTTCTCTATAGTTCCCATGAAGCAGAACTTCATAAGGTTTTTTTCCTACCATTTTTAATATCAAGAAAGCATACATAATTACATGCATTAATTTAACATAGGTATATATTTGTGATATGTGTATATGTATTCACACACATATATAAGCACAATTCAGATGACTTAAAGTCATTTCACCTGTCAATTATTCCACTATCTGTCAGTTGGGCTGCCCTTCTGATAGCTGTTAATAATGCCAAGAAGCACAATGGTGATTGCCTACTTAGGTGAGAACTCATTTTCTATGCTGAAATTGTAAGCAGTAAGAGCCACAACAGTGGTTCCAACCTGAGGCCTTGGACCCTTGGGGGACCAGGAATTATTCAAGTGGTCTTTGCATCTATATGCATACCAAGCCTTCTCAGGAGACTGAATCAGCAATATTCATGCATATAAGAACTATTTCTAAAAATATATTAAGTGCTATTATGATGATTAAAATTCTAAAATTCACTTACTAGCATTACTGAATTGATGGTATTTATGTGAGTATATATTTCTTCATTGAAAGTACAATTATCTTTTTTTTTAAGGGGGAGAGGGAAAAGAGAGATGAGAAGCATCAGCTCATAGTTGTCACACTTTGTTTACTGATTGCTTCTCGTATGTGCCTTGTCCTAGGGACTTAAGCTGAGCCAGTGATCCTTTGCTCAAGCCAGCCACCTTAGGATCACGTCAATGACCCCATGCTCAAGCAAGTGACCCTGTGCTCATGCTGGCACACCTGCATTCAAGCCAGAAAGTCCACACTCAAGCCTGTGACCTTGGGTTTTTTTTAACCTGGGCCCTCAGCTTTCCCAGTTCACATTCTATCTATTGCATCTATCAGGCAAAAGCTTAATCATCTTTCAAGTAAGGGGTCTGACAATTTCCCTTGAAAAAAAGTCCTCTTATAAACAAAAGCTCAGAAACCAGTGAGCCAATGAAGACAGTGAGTTACCTAGATACGTGTCCACAAAGGTGCTGCCTGCGAGAAGAGAAGCAAGAAGCGGGCTGGAACCGGAGGACAACTATAATCAGCTAACAAACAACTTACTGTATTTCCTCATGTATAAGATGCACCCTTTTTCAAAAAATTTGGGGTCTAAAAACCAGGTACATTTTATACAGTGGTTGTAGATTTTTTTACTTGCATCTCCTGCTTTTTCATGCTTGTTTTTGTGTTCATTGTTGAAGATAGTGATTCATCATCAGACACAAATGAGGACAAGCTAATAGATGGGAGTTTTGACAGTGATGAGGAGTTGTATGAATTTTATGATGAATAAAACTTGAGTTCAATAACTTTATGTAATACATTTTTTTTTCAAATTTCAGGCCCCAAAATTAAGGTACATCTTATACATGGGAGTGTCTTATACATGGGGAAATACAGTAAACTGATTTTTGACTCCTGGGGTCTCCATGGTATGAGAGCCCCATCAGTGTACCCCTTCATAGAGCCAAGTGTCAGGTGACCATACCATCCAGCAAATATTCCTTCCGATAGTAGAATCTGCATGGCCATGTTTTCTTGACTGGCTTTGTTATCATACATTTTAATGGAAAGTATATCAGTTTGCTGAAGAATTTAGATAGTACTTTTTAAGCTAAAATATGTAGAAACTTCTTTTAAGGGAAAAACTATATCATCAGGGATTAACATATGATTTTGATTATTAATGTTATTAAAAATATGCAAACATGAAATTAGGTATAATTCCCTAATACTAATGGTCTTGTTATAAATCAAGTATAATAAAAAAATAAAATAAAATTCTAATTAATAACATTAAACATGTTATTTTGCTAAAACACTGTTGCAAACTTGTAATAATAAAATATGCTGATTGCTGACCTAGATAGCCTACCATGTACTATGAAATAATTTAATTATTCCATCATTTTTCTCTTTTAGCCTATTTTAATTTACAGTTCATTCTCTTATAATTTTTTATAAGTGAGAGGAGGAAAGACAGTGAGACAGACTCTCTTTTTTGTTTATTCAGTGAGAGGAGGAGAGGCAGAGACAGACTCCCACATGAGCCCCTATGGAGATCCACCTGGCAAGCCCACTAGGGGACAATGTTCCGCCCATCTTGGACATTGCTCGGTTGAAGCAACAAAGCTTTTCTTAGTGCCTGAAGTGGAGGCCATGGAGCCGTCCTCAGCACCCAGGCCAACTTGCTCCAATCAGCCATAGCAGCAGGATGTGGAGAGAGAGAGAGAGAGAGAGAGAGAGAGAGAAGTGAGAGCAGGTGGAGTGGAGAAGCAGATAGGCACTTCTCCTGTGTGCCCTGACTAGGAATTGAACTCAGGACATTTACATGCTGGCTGACGCTCTACCACTGAGACAACTGGCCAGGACCTAAAGACCACATGCACCCCAAACAGGATCCACCCAGCAACCCTTTCTGCAGCAAATGCTCAAATCAGCTGAGCTAGTTTTAGTGCCCAGGCAAAATGCTCAAACCAATTGAGCCATTGGCTGGGAAAGGGGAAGAAAGAGAGAAGGAAGGGTATAAGGCAGAGAGAGCAAATGGTCACTTCTCTTGTGTGCCTTGACGGGGAGTCGAACCTGGGACATCCATACACCAGACTGACACGCTATTCACTGAGAAAACCAGCCAGGGCTATAATTTTTTTAAAAACCACATTAAACTATAAAATTGTTATAGAATAATAATCCCAAAACTCCAAGAATATACAAGCATCTGAGGACCCCAGATGGAGAAATGCTGTTTTAGATACATAACATCCAATCACAATAAAGGAAACACCGGGTGCCACCTGGAGCAAATATTTTAGGTAGAATGTCATCCAAGATAGCAGCATCCTTTAAAAAAAAAAAAATCACTGTTAAAAGTGCAGTGCCAGAGTTCAGCATCGACAGCTAAAAATAAGTAAGTAAAAGCAAATCAACTTTTAAGATAAAGAAGACTTTTTTTTTTTTTTTTTTGGATAAGAGATAGAAATTTGTGATAATTTGATGAAGCATTTTTCTAAATGACTTTTCCTATTTACCAGAATGCTTGCTCGGTCCATTTTGGTTTTAAAAAAAAAAAAAATTAGAAGTTAGAAACAAATATTTTATTTAGAAAAAGAATATTTTAGTTGCTTCCTTTTATGTCCATGAACCACTTGCTTCCTTTCTGAAGTGTGAGCCCTGTTGCTAAGCGCCTGTCCTTTATTTAACCCGCCTCACACCCTGTTCTGTAAGCAGCGCGATTGGCCTCCAATGTGTTGTGCAGTCAGGAGCTCGCCAACTGGCAGCTGCACCAGATTACTCACAAACTTCGGGTGATTCAGCTTGAATGAGAGCTACAAATTGCCAAGGATTTATGTGTTCACAGTTTTACATTCCCAGAGACTTGCTAGCCAAATGCTGCTACCTGTATTGCCCAATATTCATGTAAATGGATTTTGACTTTCTTGACAGCCATTCTTATTTATTTATTTATTTATTTTGCTTTTCTCTAGAGAAATTTTATTGGATGGCTTCAGTAATAATCTCTAATTCAAATGCACAAATAGTCAAGGAATTTCCATCTTTGTTGCTTTGGAGGTTTTTTTCTCCCCCTCTCCCTTGGAGTTTTACTGGCATTTCTATGGAATTAATTCCACAAGGAAGAAACATCTCTGAAGGACCCACAGTTGCAGGATTTTTTTCCCATTTGGGGGTATTATTTAAGAACATGCTCAAATTGGTATTTTATTCAACAAATTGGGTCATTGGATTAATAATCTAGAAGGCATTGCAAACATGTGAGTGAACTACCAATTTACATATATTTAAGACAGCTGGGTTCACTTTGTGACATTGTGTTTCTACAATTATCCCTACAATGTACGTAGTATTTTGCATATTTTATTTGTAACTCTACCCATAATCCCCCAAGAAAGATTTTGTAAACATTTTTAAGAAGAGAAAGCTGGCTCAGAGAAATAAATTTGTTCAGCTTATGACATTTCATAAGTTACTGAGCCAAAATTCAAAGTAAGGTTGGGTTTCCAAGTGTCTCCGTGCTGCCTCACAGAATAGGGGCCATCGCCGTGGGGGATTCCAGTGCTCTTGGCAAAGGGGTAAAGAAAAGGTACAACTAGAAGAACATAAATTATATCACAATTTTGCATTATTTTAACCAATATTTACTGAGCAACTATAGCATTATATCCTGATCTAAATGCTGCAATTAAATAAGTCATGCTGAGCCACAAATCAAGTCTCAGAAAATTTCAAATAACTGATTTATGATGTATGTACAACACATGTATAGTATGTTTTCTGACAACAGTAGAGTATAGTTAAAACTCATAAGAATTAACTATAAGCCTGACCAGGCAGTGGCGCAGTAGATAGAGCGTCGGACTGGGATGCGGAAGGACCCAGGTTCTAGACCCCGAGGTCGCCAGCTTGAGCGCGGGCTCACCTGGCTTGAGCAAAAAGCTCACCAGCTTGGACCCAAGGTCGTTGGCTCAAGCAAGGGGTTATTTGGTCTGCTGTAGCCCCACAGTCAAGGCACATATGAGAAAGCAATCAGTGAACAACTAAGGTGTCGCAACAAAAAACTGATGATTGATGCCTCTCATCTCTCTTCATTCCTGTCTGTCTGTCCCTATCTATCCCTCTCTCTGTCTCTGTCCCTGTAAACAAAAAAAAAAAGGAATTAACTATGAGATCCTAAAATATCTGAAAATCAGGAAATACACTTCAGCTGAGTTTTCTCTGCAGTGAATTGCCTGATTATATCTGTTGCCCGCTTTTTAATATTTCAGCAGTATTTGAAGATCAACTCATGCAAGTTCTTTATATATCCAAATATTAATTATTTGTTTTATATGTACATTGAAAATCATTTATCTCATCTTCTCCCTTTCAATTTTGTTTTCTTTTGTTATTCAGAAGGTTTTCACTTTTATATACTGTAGTCAACTTTGTCATTTTTTCTTATAATTTTTGGTTTTTTATCTTATTTAATAATTCCTTCTCTTTCTTGAAGTCT
This sequence comes from Saccopteryx leptura, assembly GCF_036850995.1. Lineage (NCBI taxonomy): Eukaryota > Metazoa > Chordata > Mammalia > Chiroptera > Emballonuridae > Saccopteryx > Saccopteryx leptura. The sequence continues at coordinate 54,134,128 of NC_089506.1, read as the reverse complement.
TAAAATTGTTCTATCATTTTATATGTAATTTGTTTTAGATTTAGGTTATTAAGGTGATTAACATATCTAAACTTCATAATATATGATAAGAACTAGGAACCAAAGTTTATATTTTTTCATATGGAAAAACCAATTGTCTCAACACTCAATGTAAAGCTCTACGTTTCCTTCTCTCAGTTTCCAGATTCTCCATTCTTTCTCCTGATTCATTTATCTATCCCTCCACTAACACTTCACTCTGTTCATTTCCATGGCTTTATCATAAGACTTAATAACTAGTGGCATAAGTCTTGCCGTAGCTCAGAATTATCTTGGGATGGTGGTCAGATAGGGTAGGAGAAGAATTCTATACTTTAGGATTAATCTCAGGCCTGTGCCTCTGGACTGTGACCTTCACAAGTGTTTATTAAGGGGTACAGCTTTCCCCCACTTTAAGTTAGAAAGTACCCAGGGAGGGGGAGGAGCGCCCTCCCTCAGCTAGGAGAAAGCTCTGAGAAAGACTTTTACTCTTAAGAGAAAGCCTTTGTTGTGGGTGTGAATTTCACAAGAATTCCTCTTCCTCTCCCCCTGCCAGGGCTGCAGGAGAATCTTCCTGATCTTCCCTGTGAGATCCTGATGGAGTACCTGGAAGTAATGAACATGACATTCCTTTACTAACTTTTTGATGACATGGGGGAGAATTTTTAAAATGCACAAGAAAACTTACTTGGGGGCGGGTGATGAATATGTTCACTATCTGGATGGTGATGACGGTTTCATAGGCATGTACATATGCCAGAGCATATAAAATTATACACTTTATTTTGGGCAGTTTATTGTATGACAATTATACCTCAATAGATCTGTTAAAAAATATCATTACGTCAAAGTGCTGTAACAATTAAAATGGGTTCATACTGACATGTAGTTAAGCTCTTAGTAAATGTTATATATTATTGTTGTTACTATCAGCCCAACCAGTATCATGGTAGTTCCTGCTTCACTGGATTGGGGCAGAACTGAGTGACGAAGTGCATGTAATATGCCTGGTCGCATGCTAAGCACCTCACAGGGGCTCCACAGATGTTGCCAGGAGATGGGGGTGGTGGGAAGAGTGGATTTATTGTTGTTATTCTTGTTTGCTGGTTTATAATAGTTAAATAGTCTCTTCATCTTTCAAGTACTTATAGCTTTTTCTAGTTTCCCACTAGCCCGGTGTAGTAGATCCAGACAGGGATAACTATTACCACAAAGTCACCAGAGGTACACTACTGAATACTTTCGTTCCCACCTCCTGGCTTCTCCGCATAATGAGGGAAGAATGTGCTCTTGAGAGAGTACTCTTGTTGAGAGTACTTAGTGAAGATCTGTCTGGATACTGTGGGGCACAGCGGGGTAGACCCTAGTGCAACTTTAAGAGGTTTGAGCTTCATTTCTCAGTTAATCTTCAGAACAACCCTGTAGGTAGGTTTTCATCATTATCAGTATTATTAGTCCCATTTTACAAATAAAGGAGTTATTGATCTCCAAACCATAATCCTAAAACCCTTCTACTAGAAAGCTTGTCCACTGGCTCTTACCAGGTGATTCCTGGTAAGAAGTTGTTAACGTGGGTTCTCAACCAAGCAGAGGACCAGGGAAACAATGGGAGCTGCAGCTCTCTGTGAACGTCTTTGGGGGTTTGACTTTGTGGAGCAGCGTCTCAGGGAGGTAGCAGAGCATCCTTAGCAGTGGAAGGATTCAGCCGGTTCACACCAGTTCAGCAAAACCAATACCTAATTTTTTGTTAAGTTTGGTGAACCAGTTGTTAAAATGGCATTTGTAATCAGGGTTCTCTCTAAGGTGGGTGCCTGGGCAGCCGCCCAATTTCGAAATCACAAATTTACATTTCTTACTGTCTTTTAACGTTCATCTGCGCAACAGTATATTCTAAGGGCCCATTCCATCCACAGGTAAAAAAAATTCCCAGTGAGGATGTCAATCAGAAAGCAATATGAAAATATTTTAAATAGCAGTTTTATTGTTTTTTGTCCTTTATTATTTAATATTTTTTCATTAATATTTTAAAACTTTCTTGTAACATAATCTAGTTTTGTGTACCTCTTTTATTGTTCTTATTTAAGTATTAAATGCATGAAACAAAAAACTATCTTTTGGTATATCTTTTTTATATATATATATTTAAAACGGTCATTAGGGCAGAGAACCGGTTGTTAAATTATTTGAATCCCACCACTGGTCCTTAGACCAGGATGGGCAGAGCAACAGGAAAAATAGGCAGGGCGTTCCTAGGAAGGGGTCTGTGCCAGTACCCGGTGGGGCTGTTGCTATTGCCTAAATCAGGGGTCCCCAAACTACGGCCCCCGCGGGCCACATGCGGCCCCCTGAGGCCATTTATCCGCCCCCGCTGCACTTCCGGAAGGGGCACCTCTTTCATTGGTGGTCAGTGAGAGGAGCATAGTTCCCACTGAAATACTGGTCAGTTTGTTTATTTAAATTTACTTGTTCTTTATTTTAAATATTGTATTTGTTCCCGTTTAGTTTTTTTACTTTAAAATAAGATATGTGCAGTGTGCATAGGGATTTGTTCATAGTTGTTTTTATAGTCTGGCCCTCCAATGGTCTGAGGGACAGTGAGCTGGCCCCCTGTGTAAAAAGTTTGGGAACCCCTGGCCTAAATGGATGGGTGGAGGTTCTATGACATCCAGGGAACTCAAATGAGCGGAGGAATATCACAGGCCCTTCTTGTGAGTGCTTGTGACTGATTGTGTGATAGGTCTTCTAAGAGCAAAAGAAAAAAGAATCTTTAATACATTCATACTGATTATATTTGCCTGACCTGTGGTGGCACAATGGGTAGGGCGTTCAACCTGGAACACTGAAAGCGTTCTGATTATTGTTGTCTGTGTAAGTGGTAGATACTCTTGTTGGTGTCTGACTTTGCTCCTTGGCCCCTTTTAGATTTAATTTCTAACCCCTCAGTGTCCTTAATTTTATGCTTAGGTGGTTCAGATCATTATTAAATGTTCGTTTAGGTTTATAATTTTCTATTTATTACAAAATGTTAATGTTTTGCATATAATATAATTTAGAAGAAATTAATATGATTAACCTCTCAAAGAAGAGTATGAGAAACATGAGAAACTCACGGGGAGGTTAAATAGAAAGTAAAGTTCTATGTGAAGCAATGAAATAAATTTGGTTTTGAAACATATAACTTAGCAGGTTAAACACTGTTTAAAATGAAACAGCTAAGGCCTTGCTTAACAAGACAGGAAAGTGTTCACCTTGGAGAGTTGCAATAATATCTTTCCACCTGTATATGTGAAGATATCATTTCCTCTACTACATGGCTCTTCTCTATAAAATGGGGTGTATTCTATCTACTGCACCTACTTCACAGAGATGCTGTGAGGGTCCAATGAGATCATACCCATTGGAGTATTTTGAAAAGGAAAAAGCAAGATTAAAAAAAAAAGATGGTATAACTACTGTTAACAAGAAGAAATATAGTAAGAAGAGTGTTGGGAAAACAGATATGTCTGGCTTGCTCACTGTACTTTGCCTGATTAAAGTGTGAGCACATGGCAGGGCCACAGGTATATAATCTATGTAACACTACAGGTGCTGGCCCTCGGGGTGGATTGCAGACTGCCTGACTCCCACTGTGAGGGGCCATTTAGGTGTTCGTTTGCCTGAGAAGCAGTTTTCCCCTGCCTGTTTGCTCATCTGCAGTTGCAAGACTCTATTGAATGGAAATGGCCCAACACTTTCTGGCTCCGTAGTTTCTCTTTTCTCTACCATCTGCCCAAATTCAATGTGAATCTGCCTGGCCTTGGCCACTAAGATTACATCTGGCATAGTGGGCAGGATTCGAATCAGATCTGTATGGAGCCACCAACACCCTTGAAGGGTGGGGTAGAGAAGTGGTCACTGTTCTCCAGCATATGGTCCCCATGGCTGTCCTTTTGGGGTCTGTGGGCTGGGTGTTTTTTACAGCCCTATGAGAAGAAACTGAGAGCTCTGTGTGAGAGGCTGCCTGAGGTCAAAACCTCCAGGATGAGCTGAAGATTGTCAACAACGGCATGAGCTGGAATGGTTACTGGAGAAAGAGTTGCAGATTCAAGAACTGCAGATCAGGCTACAGGCTGAGAATTAGCAATGACTTGAACTGGAGCAAAGGTTGGAGAAGGACACCAACTGCTCTCGAGAGCTGTGGTGTGAGATGCAGGCTGAACACCAATGGTGCCTGGAACTACAACAGTCACCAATGAAGTAATTATGGGTTCACAAGCTGCAATTTGCCCTGGAAGATGAACGTTGGCAGCAACAATTGTTAGAGAAACAGCTATGGGATTTAAGAGCTTGAGCTTCAGCTTTAGGCTGAGAGCCAGCAGCTGCTAAAGTTGAAGTGGGCACTGAACAAAAGCAGCATCCATGCTGGTGAAGTGGCTCTGAGTCAGCAGGAGCAGGCCTTTCCAACTCCTCCTCTTCTGAGAAGGAGTTTGGGCTGAAGCTGCTATCCACAGGGTCAGAGCCTAGCCAGTGGTCACACAGAAGTTAAAAACCCAGCTGCCAAGAGTGCCTCAGGGGTAGGCACAGCCCCCTCCGCAGGTGGTGGAGTGCTCTGGTCCAGCCCTACACCCTGGCAGAGCTGATGGCGTTAGAGGTGAAATTCAGGAAGAAACCCACTGAGCTCCTGGCAGCTTGGTTGCTGAGGTTGTGGGATATAGGGGGTGGATGGCATCATGCTCTCTGGAAGAGAGATGGAGAAATTGGTGGCCATTACCACATACTCCTCCTTGAGGCAACATCTTCAGAACTGCCGTGATAACTCGGGAAACAATATACTATTAGAATAGTCATGGCTGCCATTCATACAGTCTGGCAGAATGCTGGAGACTTGCCAAGGGCAGTGAATCAGTGGCAGACATATACGGAGCTGCCCCAGATCCTCTGGGAACTAGGTATGAAGAATACTGCTTTCAGTCTGAGGTCCTGTGGGCCATGGAAGGAAGTATTTGTGTCAAGGATGAGGGACTTTATTCTCTGAGCACCCTGCAGCCCTTTTCGGGTCACTAACGGCTATCTCGAGCCCCTCAGTGGGGCAGCCCATATATGCAGTTACACACTGTGGCAGATATGGGGTAGCTGGAGACAGCACGGGACCGTAAGGCTGTGCGGGCTGCCGCCCATGCTGCCCCCTTGACTAACAAGAGAAACAGGCCTATAAAGGCTACCTGAACACAGATGTGGGTAGATTTGATTGCTGCCAGGACAAAGAAAAATTAGATGGCAGGTCTAACAGAGTTCTGTTCGAGCTTTGGCTGCAGCTTACGCCACAACAGAGGTTCCAGCCACTGAAAAAGTGAGGGAAGCAAGCGGCCCTGGAAACTGCCAGAAAATGGCTGGTGTTTGGGTTGCACAGTTGCAGCATTACTTGTTGGAGACAGCTGAGGGAGAGGAGGATACCCAAGACCCCTTGCCTGACTTTGAATAGGGGGAAGGCCAAGGGGCCCTTGTAATAGGGACAGGAGGGGGCCACAAGCCCCATGTGCAATTGGCAATCCACTGGTCCTCTTCTAATGTGCAGCAGGTGTTGGGCTTAGAAGATAATAGGTGCTTTTCTGCAGCAGCAGCAGCAGCTAAGAGAACTCTCAAGGCGTCACAGGCCTTGAATGTGTTTGACCCCGCCAGGCCCTGTGAGCTTGCTGAGGGGTTTGGATGGGGGGCTCATGGCAACTGGCAGCACACTATGGAAAGGTGTTGAGGCCCGTTAATAAAGAGCTGTGGGGCTAGTTGCCTGTAATGGACCTTTACCTGGGTGATATGCTCAGACAGCTGGGCTGTCTATAGTGGACTGATCATTGAGCAGTATAATGGACTCTTGAGGCAGGAACTTTGACAAGGGGAGGGCAGTGGCTTCCTTGTTGGATGGACATGCCACTGTGGACAGTATGACAGACCCTGATGGGGGGGACCACAGCACCTGTGGAGGCCCTCCTGCACTGCGAAGCTGTTTCCACCCAGTTGCAGAGATGTACCAAGGACATTTTCTTCAATGGACACAGCCCTGGACTACACAGGCCCTCCCACCTACTGTGGGGTTCGGGGCTCCGGGTGGGCCTCCAGTTAACTCTCTGGGCAGAGTGCTCAGGGGGACATTGTGAAGGGCACCTTTGTAATTATTGTGTAACTTGTGCTGTTGCTGTGGTCCGTTTGTTTTTGTAATGTACCTCTCACTCTTGCCACAGGGACCATTGCAGGAGATACTTGTCATGTAGATTGTTGAACAAGCAATTCTAAAGGGGTGAGATGTTGGGGAAACAGCTGTTAGGCTTGCTCACTTGCACTATGCCTGATTGGTGTGTAAGCTTGTGGCAGCACCAGGTGTGTATAGTTTATGTAAGGCTATGGGTGCTCGTCCTCAGCGCAGACTGCAGATTGCATGCCTACCACTGTGGGGGGCCATTTTGCTGTTTGTGTTTGCCTTAGAAACACTTCTCCCCTGCCCATTTGCTCGTCCACCATTGTGAGATTCTACTAAATGGGAGTGAGCCAATGCTTTCTGGCTCCACAATTTCTCTCCTGTCTGTCCGAATCCAGTGTGAACCTGCCTGGCCTCAACCACCGGCATTACAAAGAGTACGCTTTTTTTTTTTTCCTAGGGTGAACAGTCTGTCCTACCTTCTAAATGCTGGCTAGAGACTGGCAGTCATTATTGGAATATAATCCCTTTTCGTTAATGTTTTTAGGTTTAATTTACCAGCAAACATCATCTTGAGCAGTGGTCAGACTTAACCTATTCTTAGCCATTTCTTTCTCCGTAAGGATGGAATGTGGGAAGGGTTGGCCTGATCTGCTTCTGTTTTCCTTTGGGGAATTGCAGGTTAGTGGAGAGGATGGAATAAACAGAAGTGTCCTCAGAACCTGGGTTTTAATTTAGGTAGCTTGGAAAAGAAAATAATTTAGGTGGTTTGGTACATTGAGTCAAACCTTCAGAAAAAACAAAATCTTTTATTCTTGTTAGGATTCTTTTTTATCTCTTAGTTTCAGAGATATTAGGTGTGTAATTCTGAATTCCTAAAAATTCTAACCTCCCATAATAATTATGTGCCAGGTAATAATTACAATAGCTGTCAAAGAAGGTTTGCCTACCTACACTTACAAACAGGGAAACGGATTAGGGGAGCCAAGCGATCCCCACAAAGTTCACACAGTCAGGTGCCGAAGCCAAGTCTCCCTTCTTGGGTTTCTCTGAAGGATGGAGCTGGCCCGCCGTGCGAGCACAAGCATCCCTGCCTGCTGCAGCCACCGCTTCTCTCCAGCCATGGCTCTCGCCCTGTTCGCACATTAGAATCACCTGTAGAGCTTTTTAAAATACTGATGCTTCAAAAACACAATATGATACAACCTTGCACCCATTAAGATGGCTGACAAAGATGCAGAGAAATTGTATCTCTTGTGCCCTGTTGGTGGGAATGTAAAATAGTAGAGCTTCTATGGAAAACAGTATAGAGGTTTCACAAAAAAATTAAGCTATCTATTTCAGCAATTTAACTTCTCGGTATATACACAAAAGAATTGAAAACAGGATCTCAGGTTGATATCTGTACACCCATGTTCGTTGCAGCGTTATCCACAATAGCTAACAGGTGGAAGCAACCTAAGTGCTCATCCACAGATGAATGGATAAACATAATGTGGTATATCCACACAGCTGAGGATCATTCAGCCTTAAAAGCAAAGGCAGGCCCTGGCCGGTTGGCTCAGCGGTAGAGCGACGGCCTGGCATGCGGGGGACCCGGGTTCAATTCCCGGCCGGGCACATAGGAGAAGCCCCATTTGCTTCTCTACCCCGCCCCTCCTTCCTCTCTGTCTCTCTCTTCCCCTCCTGCAGCCAAGGCTCCATTGGAGCAAAGATGGCCCGGGCGCTGGGGATGGCTCCTTGGCCTCTGCCCCAGGCGCTAGAGTGGCTCTGGTCGCGGCAGAGCGACGCCCCGGAGGGGCAGAGCATTGCCCCTGGTGGGCAGAGCGTCGACCCTGGTGGGCGTGCTGGGTGGATCCCAGTGAGGCACATGCGGGAGTCTGTCTGACTGTCTCTCCCCGTTTCCAGCTTCAGAAAAATACAAAAAAAAAAAAAAAAAAGCAAAGGTGATTCTGACACATGCTACAACATGGATGAACCTTGAGGACATTATACAATACTAACTGAAACAAGCCAGTCACAAAAGGACAGATACTGTATAGGAGGTACCTAGAGTAGTCAAATGTATAGACAGCCCCAGGTTGCCAGGGGCTTAGAGGAAAAGTGAAAGAGAAGTTATTTAATGGGTAGAGGGCCTCAGTTTGCAAAATAAATTCTGGGGATAGATGGTGGTGATGATGCATCACAAGATGAGTGTACTTAATGTCCCTGAAATGTACACTTAGAACTGGTTCATAGGGTAAAGCTTATGTGTATTTTATCCCAATTTGAAATAACTTTTTACAAATACTGGTGTCTGGGCCAAGCTAATGGGGTCAGACTCACTAAGGATTTGGTGTTTCTTTAAAGCTTCTTGGAGTTTTCTGCAGCAGGTAAGTGTTGAGGGGTTTTGCTCTAGAACCACAGGCCCCCACACAGACCTTATTCCCTGGAAGACTCATCTTTGGGACCAAAATGTCATTTGCTAGTTTAAGCCAAAATAAAAACGAAAATCACTGGCATCACGTCCTGTGAATATTCTCTTGAGATTATTCTTCTTGGAGAAATGAAAAGACGCTTTTGTCTTGGGTTTGTGGATAAGAAAGAGTCTTCTGTGTGCTTATTCTGTTCTGCAACAAACCTCAGTCTGAATTATCTAACCCAGGGGAAAAGCTCTGGTATCTAAAGAAAGCAAGAGAATCCCAGACTCCAATCAGGGGAATATTGCCTGGGGAGACAGAAGAACATTACGGTGTTGTATAAATTTCTGGTGAGGTTTCAGCCTGCAGCATTGTCCTGAATTCTATGCAAAACACCAGGGATGCCAGTGAATGGGAAGGTGACTGGGATAATCACAGGCCTCCGGCTTACTGTGATGATGAAGTGAGAAAAAAAAATAGATTTACAGTCAGAGGAAGAGAGGAAATGAAAGAAGAGGAGGTTGGTGGAGTGTGCCAACGGATGGTGAAGAGTACTGCGAACCGTCTGTGGGATGAAGATACGCTCTGACACAATGACGTGTGCGTGCCCTTCTGCAAAGGAGTGGTGAGGAATTGGGTTTAGGTCTGAGGAAGGGAATGACTGATGGGAAGATTACAACCCTTAGAGTCTTTTATCTTTTCTACCTGTGTGGGGTTGGGGTGACTCATTCTCATTCTGGATATTTGTCCACTGAAGCATCCACTGGGTATAATAAAAAACAAATGTCGGAGACTTTCAGAGGTAGGTATAGATGTAACTTTATTGGCCAGTTTCACCTGCGCAGGGGCGAGTTCCCTGATGTCCGGAGACACGTACTCAGTAGGAGCTGCAAATGGGAACCGCCCCGGGCGCTTACAGCTAGTTCCTTATATATCCTAAGTAAGCAAGCATAATACAGAAGCAAAAATAGTGGTCACTTATTTGGTAAGGGAGTTGCACATAGCATAGCAACAGGGGCTGGGTCTAGCTCATTGGCGAACTTCAAACATAAACTTCTGATAAGGGTCTCTAACCAATGGAATGCAAACCTTTGTCTTCCTTTGTTCTTAGCTTTACAGGGTCCCTATTCTTACCTCCTTGTCTCTGCGTCTACACTCTGGCAATCCCAGCACACTTTCCTGAATCTAACAATTTGATCTTTTCTTGATCCTTACATCCACCACACTGGTGAGAGGCTGGGTTGTTTTAGGGCATTACTGTCCGACGGAACTTCCTGCGATGACAATGTTTCGGCGGCATGGGGGAGCCGGTTTATATACTGACCTGTGGAGTTGACGGTTTCATTTTCAGGATTTTCATGACCTAGTTGACAAGCATCATCATTAGTATGAACTGATTATTAAATATATTAAAATAAAGGTAATACTCAAAACTCATCAGTTCTTAATTATTTTACTACATGTTACTGTTACGGCTTCACTGAGGTTAGCACTGTTCAATATGGCAGCCACTAGCCACACTGACCATTGTGTACTTGAAACTGGTTAGTGTGACTGGAGAAAGATATTTTAAATTTTGTGTAATTTAAATTAATTTACATTAAAATAGTCACATGTGGCTAGTGACTACAGTAATGGAGACTGCAGGTTTTGAGTTTTTGTAATAATCTGTGTCTCTTTAATGACAGTTATCAGAAGAGCATTTATTTCAATTGCTAAATGAGTATCTTTCTCTTTCATTTCAATGATTTTGGCGTTTAATATCAAGAGTATTTGGATCTGACCTCAAGTTACCTGGGTGGGCAGGGATGGAAGGGGTTGTAGAGAGTGATGAGAATTCATTCTCAATTGAATTCTTATGAGTCTGCATGCTAAATGCCTCAGCTTGCTGTTGTGTGAACCCATGAACAGAAGCCAATAGAACATACTTGTCTGGTCCACAGCTGACTTTCAATGCTGGATGACATCAACAGGAAGTTCTGGAGTTTACTTAAAGGTCAAAAACAGTACTAGACTCCTCAGTTTGAGAAGGAACTCCAACCAGAATCCGCTATTTCCAATACCAACAAAATTTGAGTCAGATTGCAAGGGAGTGATCACAGCTTTCCCAAGCTAAGGTCAGCCGTGGTCCAAGCTGGGGAGTTCTGAACAATCACCACTTAGAGCTATTGCCTCAGATGTGCCCAACCCATTTCCCTGTCCCATTCCCTCCAAGTAGCTCCCTGCTCTAATTTCCATGCAAGTTTTAGAAAGAATACATTAAATTATAATCACTAGCTGTTTAGTGAGCAGCCTTTTGTGACTAATAATGACTGCAATGAGAGAAAAGAAAAGGGATGTAATACTGGTGGTTGAGGCCAAGCAGGTTCACATTGAATTCGGGCCGATGGTAGAGGAACTGCAGAGTCAGAGAGCACTGGACTACCACCCGTTTATTGGAGGCTCTCAGAGACAGGCAAGTGACTAAACAAAGAAAAACCCACTTTTCACAGTGGAGGGCAAGGGATCAGGAAAACCCCCTCACGGTGGCGGCTGAGGGAGTCAGGGAACCACACCTCGCAGTGGCTGCGGGAGAGCGATCTGGGAGAATCACCCTCGAAGGAAAGCACCCAGAGCTTTTCATAGAGACACACGTGGCTTTCTGCCACATGCTCACGCACTAATCTTGCAAAGTGTTTGCAGCCAGAAAACCAGCAAGCAAGCCTAACACAGCTGTTTTCCTCACATTCCACTCCTTTAGGGTTGCTCGCCTCATGGTATACACAACAGGTGTCTTCACAATGGTCCCTATGTAAGGAGTGAGGTACATTACATGAACAGAAACAGTACAGACTATAGCAACAGAATTACAAAAGTACAAGCTATGGGCAAAATGAGAGAGTGGTTAGCGGCACCAAAAGAAGCAAATCTTTCCCTTCTGGCAGAATACAGGCCAGAGTTTTGTCTGCAGACAGCACAGTAGCTGGTACCAGGGGCCACCCTGGGTGGGAATACCAAATTTTATTGGCCTGTACACCAGGATCTGCTGGTTCTATATGTAATAAAATGGGAGAACTCATTATAGGCCATAAGGAAATTACAAAGGTGCCCTTCATAATGCTGTCCCCCTGAACACATCTACCTTAGGTGGCCAGGTGCTGGTTGGCCAGGGAATTAACTGGAGGTCCACCTCTAGCCCCTTACACCACGGTGCCAACAAGGCCACCCATCATAGGCGGGGGGCCTATATAGTCCAGGGCCATGTCCATTGAAGCCACTGTCCTTTAAGGAGGGCGGTTGGGGCAGGTAGGAGCATGTTGCCCTACTATCTAAAGCTCCAAAAGAACTTTATTAGACTTGCCATTTAATTTCTCCCTCTATCGTCCAGCCACAATCAAATCTACCCAGATCTGTGTTTGAGTAACCTTTACAGGCCCGTTTCTCTTGTTTGTTGGGAGGGTGGTGGTGTGAGGGTAGCATGAGCAGCAGCCGTCACAGCTTTATGATTCTGTGCTGCCTCCACCTCACCCAAATCTGCTACCATCTGTGTAATCATATATATGGGTTGCCCCACATAAGGGCTCAAGATAGCCACTAGTGACCCCAAAAGGGATGACGGGGCACTGTAGAGAATAAGGTCCCTCATCTCTGCCATAAATACTTCTCATCTGGACCATGTGACCTCAAGTTGAAAGCAGCATTCTTTATACCTAGTTCCTGGACCTAGAGGACCTGGGGCGGTTCTGTATATGACTGCCACCTATTCACTGCCTCTGGCAAGTCCCCAGCATTCTGCCACACTGTTCGAACGGCAGTCATCACTCATTCTATAAAGATTTTATTTATTCATTATAGAGAGGGGAGAGGGAGAGAGAGAGAGAGAGAGAGAGAGAAGGAGGGAGGAGCAGAAAGCATCAACTCCCATATGTACCTTGACCAGGCAAGCCTGGGGTTTTGAACTGGCAACCTCAGCATTTCCAGGTTGACATTTATCCACTGCGCCACCACAGGTCAGGCAGTCATCACTCATTCTAATAAGTTATGGTTTCCTGGGTTGTCATGGCAGTTCCAAAGACACTGTCTCAAGGAGAAGTATGTGGTAATGGTGGCCAATTTCTCCATCTCTGTTCCAGAGAGAATGATGCCACCCACCTACCTATGTCCCATAACCACAGCAACCAAGCTGAGAAGGGCTCGATGGGTTTCTTTCTGGATTTCACCCCTACCTCCCTCAGCTATGCCTGGGTATAGGGCCAGACCACAGAGTGCTCAACTATCTGTGGAGGGGGTTGTGTCTGACCCTGAAGCACTCTTTTTAGGCTGCTGGGTTTTTACCTTCGGGGTGACCATCAGCCAGGCTCTGAGTCTGTGGATGGCAGTTTGAGACCGAACCTCCTCCTCAGAAGAGGAGTTGGAAACACCTGCTACCACTGCCTCAGAGCCACTCCACCAGCACAGACGTAGCTCTGTCCTCAGCACCCACTTCACCTTCTGCAGCTGCCAGCTTTTGGCCTGATGCTGAATGAAGCTCGAGCTCTTGAACTTGCAGTTGTTTCTCTAACAATTGTCACTGTCAAAGTTCAGCTTCCAGGGCAAATTGAAGCTCACACACCCATCATAACTCCTTCTCCAGCAACTGCACCAGTTCCAGGCACCATTGGTGTTCAGCCTGCGTCTCACACTGCAGCTCTCGAGAGCAGTTGGCCTCCTTCTCCAGCGCTCACTCCAGTTCAAGCTGTCACTGGTTCTCAGCCTATAGCCTGACCTGCAGTTCTTGAATTTGCAATTTTTTCTCCAGTAACTGTTCCAACTCTTGCCTTCTTGACGCTCAGTCTGCAGCTCATCCTGGAGGTTTTGACTTCAGGCAGCCTCTTGCACAGAGCTCTCAGTTTCTTCTAACAGGACTGTAAAAATCACTCAGCCCACAGCCCTCAAAAGGACAGCCACAGGGAATCATATGCTGGAGAACAACGACATTTCCTCTACCCCATCCTTCAAGGGTGTTGGTGGTTCCATACCAATCTGATCAGAATCCTGCCCACTACACCAGATGTAATGCTGGTGGTTGAGGCCAGGCAGGTTCACATTGAATTCAGACAGACAGTAGAGGAACTGCAAAGCCAGAAAGTATCAGGCCATACCCGTTTATTGGAGGCTCACAGAGACAGGCTAGTGAACAAAGAAAAACCTGCTTTTCACAGTGGAGGGCAAGGGATCAGACAAATCATCCCTTACGGTAGCAGCTGAGGGAATCAGGGAACCACACTTTGCAGTAGTGGGAGAGCAATCTGGGAGAACTGCCACAGAGGGAAAGCACCATATTCTTTCAGAGAGACACTCACATGGCTTTTCACCACGTGCTCACGCACTAATTGTGCAAAGTGCTTGCAGCTGGGAAACCAGCAAGCAATCTTAGCACGCTATTTTCTTCACAAGGGGAAAATGTAATGATTGACTTTCACTGGATGTTTTTGCTGAGTTGTTTGTAAAGCAACACAAATAGACAAATGGGGCCCTTCTTAGTCCAGTAATTTATATCAGTGTTTTTATTTGCAACCAAAACATGAGCCTGTTTGTTAGGCATCTGATATACTACAGAGACCACGTTACTTAACTGAAGGTGAGATCTTGGAGACAGCAAGAGTCACGACTCTGCCTGCTGCAGCATCCCCTTCACAGTCTGCTTATAAATGACTCGGCTGTTTGTCCTGTGATGTGATTAAACTAAAACTACAGCTGGGATTCTTCCCATTAGACCTTTGACATCCTACTAACGCTGTCCTCTCCTTGCTAGCCCCAGAGCTTCAGTCTCCTTGTGCTCATCTGGACCTTTGAAACAGCTCCTAACATCTATCTTCCTAAAAGGTAGAGGTCCAGTCATAATGTTCCTCTGGTCTAAAATTTTCAGTGACTCCCCACTATCTTTGAGCAGCCAAAAATAACCTTTGAAGATCTAACTGGGCTGACTTCTTGTAACTGTGTAATTAGATGGTAAGTTTTCTGAGAGCAGGACCTCAATCTTGCTCAGCTTTTTAATCATAAGAGCACATAGCAAAAGCCTTATACTTAAGAGGTCCATAAGAGTCACTTGGACTGCATTAAATCTAAAGCAAAAACAAAAAGAAATTCTAATCTTTTTATTAAGTGCTGTTGCTTACATATGCAGTCTTTAAAAAAAATAAGAAAGACACAAAAGTTTGCACTCTTTCTTAGAAGAATTGTTTTCGATTTTTTAAATAGCATTAACATGCCCTGGTCAGTTAGCTTAGTTGGTTAGAGCATAGTCCCAGTGCACCAAGGTTGTGGGTTTGATCTGCTGCCAGTGCATATACAAGAAGCAACAATGAATGCACAACTAAGTGAAACAACAAATCAATGTTTCTCTCTCCCTCTCCTTCTCTATTTCTCTCTCTCCCCCCTCCTCTCCCTCTCTCAAATCAATAAATTAAAAAATGTTAAGAAATAAAATAGCATTAACGATAGAAAGATTTTTGATGCCTGCTATCAAAAATTGCATGTCAGAAATTCTATAGCGTACACCAACAGTGGCCCAGATTCCTGAGGCATCATGTAGACCCACCAGCTACAAGAGTTCCTGTGTGGAAAATGACTGAGTAAGAAAGAGAACGAGGCTGGAATTCAGGCAACCAGACTCTGCTCCTTGCTCTGCGTTAACTAGCTGTGTGAACTTAGACTAATTATTTCACCCTCTGGATCGTATTTCTCTTCTACGGAGTAGAAATGAGGCTGAATGTTTATGAAGGCTTCTCAGAACGAATATTCTATGATTTTAAAACTGGAATAAAGTTTTCCTAGGACATAATGACCCAAAATTCATTTTTGTCCCACCCCCCATTTTTTTTGCCTGCAACTCTTACAGATCAAAGGTTTAAGCACAAGTTCCATTAGGTTCATTAAAAAAACACCTACCCATCAGGGAGGGAATCAGTAGACCTGAAGGGTGATTGTTTATAACTCTGCTAACATCTAGGTGATCACTTGCTTTTCATCCTAAGCTTTCAAGCTCCCTTATGGAACAATACTCTAGGGAAGTTGCTTAGACAAACTTTCTGTCAATCCTTTCTTCTCTTCAAGACACAATCCAATGTTAAGTACCCACTGGGGCTAATTGAGAGGAAAACCTATCTTTGCTCCTGCAGTGGACACTGTGGCTCATCACCAGGTCCCGTCTTCCAAACTGGCACATGCAACCCCCACGTCCTGGGAAGATCAGCTGCTGATGCTTTCACAGTTGCTGGGGATTCCCCAACATCAGAGGGAGTTGCTTCAAGGTTGTGCTCTGAGGTAGAATTAAACATGGTGGCAAATTTTTTGTTACTCCTCTTACTGAGAGGTGGAGTTGAATCCCACCCACCCACCTTGAATCCCGGGAAACTCTGTGGTGCTTTGACCAATAGAATTCAGCAGAAGTAATGCTCTGCCAGGTCTTAGCTCCTGACCTAAGAGACTAGCAACTTCCCCTCTCTGTCATTTGAAAAACTCTCTTGGAGCCCTGAGCTGCTATGCACAAAGCCCATCATGAGATCTCACTCTGAGACTATCATGCCAGAGAACCACATATAGGCGATCTTTTGACAGTCTCAGATGAGCCTGGCTCTCTAGTCACCCCTGCCAAGGGGACAGACAGGTAAATGAAATTGTATTGGACCCTTCACACCAATCCATTGCTAGCGTAATATCACCAAGCAATCCCTGTCAAAGACATATAGATTGGAAGAATCAACCAGGTAAGCCCTGTCTGAATTCCTGACCCACAAATTTGTGAGATATAATGGCATGTTTGTTATGTTAAGCTATTAAATTTAGAGTAGTTGCGGCATAGCAATAGGTAAGTGGAATGTATGCCCCTTCCCCAGGGACAACTCATAGCCCCTGATGAGAGGTACTTACCTCAACGTTGGACACTCTAAAGGGGCTGTCCCAGGTCCAAATCTCCATGAATGATTGGCTGAGGCCTCATTTGCCACTGCCCTGTGAGTCAGCTTCTCTGCAGTCTAATCCTGCCTTCCTCCCTTTTTCACAGGCCTATTTACCCAGAGAATCTTGGCCAACAAGACACTTCATTTCAGCGTCTCTTCCCAAGGAACCCAGTCTGAGACATCTCCACATTTTGCTTTCTTCAAGTGAATTTTCTCAGTTCCTTTTTTTCTCTTTCTCTTCCCCTTTTGGGTCTCAGTTGTGCTCAACAAGATTTTAACTATCATCACTGGTGTCTTTGAGGTACTATCTTGTGATCAATGAGTATTCGTTAAATGAATTTTTGTTGAACAAAAGAATTGGGGAGTTTGTAAAAGTAGTAAATTACTTGCTTTTACGTGGTTGCTTGCGGGGCAGGCTGAAGGATTCTAACTCTCCACAGTCCAAGCCTTGTCCATGATCTTTCATTTATCTAGAGCTTTGAATGTGAACTGAGAGCTGCAGGAACCATTGTCTTATTGACTGAAATAAATGCAGAAAGAAATGTGGAGAGTTCCAGGTAAGGTAACCAGATTTCCCATCTGAACAGAATTAAATCATTTGGGCAACAGAGCAATCAGCAAATCCACAGATGAGCACTTGGGCTGGACTACTCTGTTCCTCTCTGCACCCTGAGCTAGGGCACGTAACTGCCAGGCCACACCAAGTCCAAGGAAGAGATAAGATCATTGCTTTCCAAAACTTACATCTAAACGCACAAAGCAAGAAGAGAATTGTTATAAAGCAGCACTTTACCCAATGAAAGAAAATATAAACGCTTGACAGAAACATGGAAACAAAGGAAGGATATGAGCAGCACTGTGTAGGTTTTTCACAGAACTTGAGTCAAGTCTACCTACTGCTTTATTTATGTTGTCATAGCCTCCGTGTACTGAAATGACTTCCTGAATCTGCTTTTACACTATTCCCTTTTTTATTATTTTTTGTATATATATATATATATATATATATATATATATATATATATATATATATATATATATTTTTTTTTTTTTTTCTTTTTTTTTCTGAAGCTGGAAACAGGGAGAGACAGTCAGACAGACTCCCGCATGCGCCCGACCGGGATCCACCCAGCACGCCCACCAGGGGCGATGCTCTTCCCACCAGGGGGCGATGCTCTGCCCCTCCGGGGCGTCGCTCTGCCGCGACCAGAGCCACTCTAGCGCCTGGGGCAGAGGCCAAGGAGCCATCCCCAGCGCCCGGGCCATCTTTGCTCCAATGGAGCCTTGGCTGCGGGAGGGGAAGAGAGAGACAGAGAGGAAGGAGGGGGGGGTGGAGAAGCAAATGGGCGCTTCTCCTATGTGCCCTGGCCGGGAATCGAACCCAGGTTCCCCGCACTCCAGGCCGACGCTCTACCGCTGAGCCAACCGGCCAGGGCTTATTCCCTTTTTTAGCCTCATGTTCACCAGTGCTTAGGAAATATCTAGGATATGAAGGATGTCATATAAATTCCTAGCAGAGGACCAGAGAGTAAATGGCCCCAGATCAGCTTTGCTAACTCTGGGCAACAGATTCTTATTTTATTTTATATTTTTCTGTAATTTTAACGTGTTCTCATAATATCAATCACTTAAGACTAGAAAAATCCCTAGAAATAAAAATAAATTTAAAATTTGATGCTGTTTTTCCACTTGGATATTTTCCCCAAAGTTTCTAGAATGCATATTTGGTCCTTGAGCAATAAAAAATATATGTGAAACATAAAACTTTACATCTTAAATTGAGGGAGAGATGCTGAGAAAATCAGTCATTGAAGAATGGCTGGAATCTAGCCTTCCGGGGCCTCCCCAGTAATACGAGGAGACGGGATTTCTAGGTTGGGAGGTAGAGAAATGCCCAGGGCAACTGTGAGAGTGCATTTGTCCCAGGAGCTAAATCTAGAGGTAATGGCCGCCATGGCACTTTTAGGATACCGACTGTCACCGTTCTGGCTACTACTGCACTCATGTCACTTCCTAGGAAAGTTTATTTAGTATAAATCCTGGGTTGGGGTTTCTTTTCTTTTCTTCCTTGGTTTCAAGCTGACTCTTTGTTCAGAAATTATGGGAACTAGTTTCAGTCACAGCCACAGTTTTCTTGTTAACAGATGAGAGGAGAACGCCTGGCAGAATTCAGTGTAACCTCTACCAGGCCCTGATTCCTTCTCTCGGGCATCCTGTTCAAGGATGTGGCGTTTCCACAGCAGGCATCAAGAGCTGTGAGTCCCAAAGCCCCCGTAACAAAATCAGGCTCCTGAGGCACCTTGAGAAACCCAAAAGTGAGCCTCCAAATCTTCGGGAGGAGCCGTGCTACCAGTGCAAGCTCACAGAAACTCAGCGGGAGGGGTTTCCAGCTCTCCTTCTGTGACCTCTCTGGGCGTGCCTCAATTTACCCAAAAATGTGCTATGCACGTTTCAAAGCTAAGGTACTTTTTATTACCTTAAATCGATACAAATACATATATGCAATAAAGTCATTTGGGAAATACATGGCCGAATAGCTAAAACAGATACTACCAAGTTTCAAAGGGGCCTGGAGTGGAATCAATGTCATAGGTTTTCTCTCCTCTGCACAGACCTCCTTAATCCCTTAATTCCACTTTCCTAGAACACAAAGAAAAAGACTGGAAACAACCTTGGGGAATGTGGGGACCCAGATGCCTAGGAGTGGACCCCATGTGTTTTCTCAGGAGTGAGGAGATGGGCAGCCCTAACTAAACCCGGCCAAGTACTGGCCCAGAGATAGTTCGCATGCTTTTCTGCTGGAACCCTGAGATGTACCAGTTCATACCTGTGCTCTGGGGCTATTGCTGAAGAGTTTCTTAGAGAACAAGGGATGATCTTTCCAGGATACATATACTCTATAATATATATGAGGGCCTGGAAGAGTGAGACAGTCCAATGGTCAGTGCAGGGCACTGATGAATGTGGACCCAAGCTAGCTGTCTGGGCTCATGCCCCAGCTCTGCCACTAACTAGCTAGGTGATCTTGGACAAGTTATTAACCTCTCTGTGTTTTAGTTTTGTTATTTGTAAAATGGAATAATTTAACGTATCTACTTCATGAGGGCATTGTAAGGATGGAATGTATAAATGTTTGTTAGCATTTTTTTTTACTCAGAAAATTACATTTAACAGAACCTTAGTGACTGACTGAGTGCCCAGCATAAAGTAGGTGCTCCATAAATAAAATACTGGCTGATTAACTGTATAACAGTATCTGTTTAGGTTTTATCTTATTTGGCCAACCAAACCCAGTGCCTCTGTAATGTCCATGAGATTTGTATATTTACTCCAGGCAAATAAAAGAGCAAGGGCCCTAGAGAGGTTCTCTTGCTAAAACCTCACAACTAATTGAATGGACCAGAGCTAGAGCATTTTTTTAGCTAATCAGGTACAGAATCAATACCCCTTATGTTAAACCTGCCTAATGGGAACACACTGAATTTTGAGCACAGGCATCTAGTCATAAGAACTTTTCTCCTAAATTTCTTAGTGTCAAAGACCAGTGGTCATGCCCATATACCCAAAGAGTGACAATTCAGTTTGTCCCATCGCCCAGAGGAGTCTTCTGCCAATTCCCATTCTTACTTCAGAGCATCTGGCAGACAAAGTCTTTAGGATACACATGCCAGTTTGACAATTATTTTTTTAAAAAAAACACTATTTACAGATAAAAACTTACTCTAAACATTCATGGTATGCATTTTCAATATTGCAGAGAAAATTCTTTGCACAAGCACAATGACCAAAATAACCCAGATCTTATTAGTTTATTCACCTTAAATTCATTTTTTTTGTTCTGAGTATTAAAACTAACACTTATACAATATGACAACAGGGGTAAGTACTTTGTTTTTACTGAAAAGGAAAAAAAATCAACTTTAATTTGAATATTAAACCATCCAGAATATCTAGCTGAAAACATGTTTTGATTATTTGCATTCTTAGGTTTGGCTTAGTATGCTTTTGGCATATCTACTGATATCACTCACAATATTTTTTTTCATTTCATACATTAATATTTAATATTCTTTAAACATTGTTCAACCTTAATGGTTGTCTAATTTCTGTTTTTCATCCACAGAGAAGCTATTAATTTATGAGCATATAGGGCAGTAAGTAATAATTTGCATGAATGCCTTGAGCAGATATGCTTCCATAGGCCGCCCATAGCATAGACTCTGGAAGGGATGATACCATCTATTGGCTAAGCTCCAATGAACACTGCTTTACAAGAAGCAGAAAAAAGTTTTTTAATCCATAAAAAAGACTACTAAGTGAAAAATCAACAGAGATGACAGGAGCCAGTTTGTTTCTGTTCCTTTTTTCTTTTGTGTGGGCTCTGCAGTTCCCTGTTGGCAGAGATTTATGAAATGGCAAAGCAAGAAACCAAAGCGCTTTGAAGAACTGGAGACCAGCTCATCCTTATCTGGGCACAGAGCATCCCTCTCTTCCCAGTAACTGTCGACAGGCTCTGTGTCCACACTCTGCCAGTTGCGCTAACCCAAAAGGAGGTCAGCTGGGCCAAAACAACTCATTAACGAGTCCATCAAACCAGTGGTTGATCTATATCTAGACAGCTGAAATCTGCTCAGTGTCCCATCCCATTGGTAACAATACTTCACATCATATAGACCTGACACAGGGTTTGGTGCCAGCAGAGTAGCTCCTGTGTGGAATGTTGACTTGGGGTTGGAGGAGGTGAGAGGGTACTTCATATCTGAAAAGACATTAGGGTGATTTCCTCAAAACAGTCTCAATGCGGTTCTCTAGCCTTGGGCCAGGAAGTCAGTGGTGAAGTCAATCACCTTTCCTATAAATTTTGGCCCCAGAATTTCCTGCCCCTGCTGCTAATAGCCTCTTAATGTTACCTTTCCTAAAATCCAGGATTTGTAGTCACCTGAGGACACACACCCAGCTGGTACCCGGAGGCAATAACTAAGGTAGTTATTCACACCATTTAGAACAGACAAAATAATTTTTTGTCAATTATCTGTCAAATTATTTTGTCAATTATTTGTCAATTATTATTTGTCATATTACACTTAGTCTTTCCACCTAGCTAAGTGAATGTTATAATTCTCTTTTTAACTTTTTTCCCATCTTGAATATGCTTTATAAGGAATAGTAGAAGTTTAATAAGATTTAGGATTAGTGTCCACACTAATGAAGTCTCGATTTGTAATCCAGTGTTTTGACATTCAGAAAACATATTTAGCTGAAGCCACGATTTTCCTAGCTGTTCAGAAAGTTCAACTACCTATTCTGATACAGGGAAACCCAAGTCCCTGATTTTTAACCCAAGTTCTAAAACGTCATCCCTGATCTTTTTATTTCTAGTGTTGAATTTAAGTCAGGCTATAGACTTTACAGATGTGTATTTTCTTATTAAAACACTGAAACGATATTAGTAGTGCTTGAATTCTGAGCATACATTTTTAAAGCCTCATTATTTTGGATTTTGGGAAGAGACGGTGGTGAGTTTTGTAGCTTAGTGGCTTTGGACTAAGGTTTTTATGAACCAAGAATATTTACACATAAATTTACCCACAGATGACTTGCATGTTGCTGAAACTACAGTTAAGTGTGACATTTCTTTCTCAACCCATTGCCTATTTATTAATAAAAGAGTTTTGCCATTTGCTACTATGTAACATAAATAGCTGAGTTTAAGACTCATTAAAGATTTAGAGTTCTATTATTAGAAACATAATTATTAGCATATGATACTAATTTAACATAATATATGTAAACTGAGCATATTCTACTTTCTATAAATAATAAAAATTTTAAACAACTTCTCTTCTATCATAGGCTGTGGATGCAACACTACTGTTACGATGCTACTGAGAGACAAGCCATGCTAAAGGGGCTGCCTCTGAAGTAAGCTCGTTTCTCACTGTTTCAGTTTAGGACAGTCGTATATTAAGCTTGGTTTGCTTATGGGAGGGTTTTCACACAGAGTCGTGACACACCAGGGCTTCATGGTTAGTATTACTGCTAAATAATAACAGACAGTTGTGAAATTATTTTTTTCTGGGCATTTTTTGTTTTGGGGAAGAGGAGAAAGGTAATCAAAAGAATCCAGATCATTCTATAATAGCTTCACTGTCTCTCTCTCCAACATTCCGACAGTCTGCCTTGAGTGGCATCCCACCTAAGTGCCCAGGGGCTTGCAAAGGGGGCAAGAAATGACACATAGTCTACAGCCCAGGTCACCCTTTTATGGGCCAATGAGCCAGGCCGGGGGCACACAGTCAGTGGTCAGGCCTCTGTGTGTGGCTGTATTAACTGTCTGGCCTGATTTCAAAGTATCTTCTTTATTCTTTCTCATTTTACCAATGGATAAAATTTTAAAAGGAAGAAGCTGCAGACAGCTGAAAAGACACAAATAGTGTATCTACATTATGCTATGGTCATGAAAGATGCCATAAACATTTCTCTTGAAACCAAAAGCAACATGATAATCTAAATTGATAATCTAAGATGTTTGTAATCATCTTCTGAATATTAATAAAAATACATAAGAACAATACATTTTGTATGTTATTTTAGAAGTTAAATATAAATTATTAATTTCTCTTTTCTAATAGTATATACCACATGCCCTATTAATATTACCTGGCAAGAGAAGGCCTGTGGGGGGAGAAAAATCAGGATTCCTTTTATAAAGTAAGGATCATACAAAAATTTGGGTTAGAACATTTATTTCTAACTCATAATGTAACTGAATTTTTTATTTGAGATATTAAAATTAGTTAGCTTTATGACAAATACTTTTCTAAATAGGTCAAGAGGAAATGCTGTGGTTTTCTTTGGGAATTTCACAATCGAGATGCCCCTATGGAAACATGAGTGTGAACTGCTTTATCAATCGCAAGAGCAAAAATGTTAAAAGATCAACATTGGGCAAATGGTCAAACTATATAGAATCGACAGTGCTGATTCCAGCAGCCCAGCCTCTTTCTTCTGCATGTATCAAAATAAAGCAGAATTTCCAAACGTGGCAAGTAGCAGTGATAACTGAAACAGCTAGTGTGTATACAGCATTTGCTTGATGTCAAGCATGTTATCTAAATTAATACATTCAATACTCACAGCAAGGTTAAAGTGGATTATTAATATTCCTGCTTTTTAACATAAGAAAAAAAAAAAAACTGGCCCAAGATCACACCAACAGTGAAGGCAGAGCTGAGATGCAGACCCGGGCTGTCTGTTCAGCATCATGTGCTTACTCAAGGCCTCCCACTCAGTTAGATCCACCAGCCAAGTTATTCAAAGATCAATGGTTAACAAATTATGGCAAATCCAGCCCTGTTTGTATACAGCTTTTGAATTAAAAACAGTTTTTGCATTTTTATTTTTATTAAGTGAGAGGTGAGGAGGCAGGAAAATGAACTCCTGCATATGCCCTGACTGGGATTCACCTGGCAAGCTCACTAGGGGGTGGTGCTCTGTCCATCTGGGGCCTCTGCTCTGTTGCTCAGCAACAAAGCCATTCCAGCACCTGAGGTGAGGCCATGGTGCCATCCTCAGTGCCTGGGACCAACTTGCTTGAACAAGCCATGCCTGTAGGATGGGGGTTGGGTGGGTGGAGAAGCAGAGAGTCACTTCTTCTTTGTGCCCTGACTTGGAATTGAACCCAGGACTTACATATGCCAGGATGATGCTCTACCACTGAGCAAACCAGCCAGGACAGTTTTTCCATTTTTAAATGCTTTATTTTTATTTGTATTTTTTCTTTCACCTCTTGTGTCTGGCTTCTTTTATTTATTTATTTATTTATTTATTTATTTATTTATTTATTTATTTAAAATTTTATTTATTCATTATAGAGAGGGGAGAGAGAGAGAGAGAGAAGGGAGGAGGAGCAGGAAGCATCAACTCCCCATATGTGTCTTGACCAGGCAAGCCCAGGGTTTTGAACCGGCAACCTCAGCATTTCCAGGTTGACGCTTTATCCACTGCACCACCACAGGTCAGGCCTAAATGCTTTATTTTTAAATCAAGAGAAGTATAATATTTTGTGACGTGTAAAAATGACATAACATGTAAATTTCAGTGTTCTTAAGTTTTTATTGAAGCACCTAGCTCTTAGTTTATATATTCTCTGAGTCTGCTTATATATAGAAATGGCAGAGTCCCATAGTTGTGACACACTGCACAGCCCTCAAAGCCAAAATAATTTACTACATTACCAAAAAAAAAAGGTTACAAGGTCATTATTGAACCACTAAGGAGAACAAGCAAAGTCACTAGAAAAAACAGGGACTGTCAGAATAGGTCAAATCAGAAACTAGGACCCCAAATTCATCTATTCTTTTCAGCTACAGGTATAGAGTTACCAGTTACAGTGGTGTCCAATGCTGACCTACTCCAGGACACCTCACAATTCCAGAATCCTCTATGGCAGCTTCTTTCTTGCAAGAAGGACAAGAAATGACCGGTAGAGGAGAGGACGAAATGGTGAAAACATGACTTCACGTAATGTTTTTAAACATTTTCTAAAACGAATAAAAAGCAGTGAAACTACTTTCAGACGGTGGGAAATAATCCACCAAGCTCATTCCAACAACGTTCCTACTGGGAGGTGGTTCAAGGCAGAATAGTGTTTTCTGGAAACTTTGAGATTTCCAAACGGAACTAAAAAACAAAACAAACAAAAAAAACTCTTTCAAAGTCACCAAAAGAGTTCTATGACTAAATTTTTCCAAGTGCAATAAAACTTCACTAAATATATTTGAAAAAGTAAAACTGGATTTGTTAATTAAAAAAAAATTGAACAGTTATTTGAATGTAGTTAACTATTTTCAGGTATAACTGTATTTTAATATTTAGAATTAACTAAATATTACCTCAAAGACACCAAATGTTTAGAGTAGATTTACAGGGTCAAGCAAAAGAAGGCCTACAGTTGTTTGTATGGAAAATACTACAATAAATAATAATATAAGAATAAACTTTGTGTTTTATATACTTACAACTGTCAACCTACTTTTGCCCCACCCTGTACATGCCTATTCTGGGAGCGAGATTGAATAAAAATATTTGTTTTTTCAAATATTTTAAATGCTTGCTGTGGAAGAAGAATAGTTGCACTATTATTTACATAATCTCTATAAAATGTATTTGTTCGACAGAGATAAATTTAAAAGTGAATTATGCCAGCCTGACCAGGTAGTGGCGCAGTGGATAGAGCATCGGACTGGGATGCGGAAGGACCCAGGTTCGAGACCCTGAGGTCGCCAGCTTGAGCGCAGGCTCATCTGGCATGAGCAAAGAGCTCACCAGCTCGGACCCAAGGTCGCTGGCTCCAGCAGGGGGTTACTTGGTCTGCTGAAGGCCCACGGTCAAGGCACATGTGAGAAAGCAATCAATGAACAACTAAGAAGTCGCAACGCACAAAGAGAAACCGATGATTGATGCTTCTCATCTCTCTCCATTCCTGTCTGTCTGTCCCTGTCTATCTCTGCCTCTGTAAAAAAAAAAAAAAAAAAAAAAAAAAAAGTGAATTATGCCAAATGTGAATTAGTGAGTTTTATTTTTTATCTTTTTATGTTTACTTTTACTGATTTATTTTTAGAAAGAGAGAGGAAAGGAATAGAGAAAGAGAAACAGGAACATCGAGCTGGTCCTGCATGTGCTCTGACCGGGGATCAAACTGGCAACCTCTGTGCTTCAGGAAGACACTCAAACCAATCGGGCTATCTGGCCAGGGAGAATCAGTGATTTTTAAATAAGTGTCAACAACCAATTGTTCAGCCACCACCCAAAGAAAATGACATGCATATAACCAGGTGGCTCTGGATTTTGTAGATCAGAATTGAGACGTGCTAAAAAAACAAATAAAGCAGGAGAGTATGTATTCCATAACTTTGTCCACCAACATTTATCAATTGCTTCCCTCCTTGTGCCAGGCTCTCTGTTAGATTCTGGCACTACAAAGATGACAGGGACATAGTTACTAGCATTATTTGGCTTCTCAACCCCAATTCTTATGCTTCTTCTAAATTTCTACTTCCAAGAGTTTTTTTCTCCACTTCTCTGATTATTCCATCCCATCTGATTATGTCAGTCACTCTCACTGACAATCTTATATTCACAAGAGAATTTTTGGGACATCATCCTTTGTACCTTTTTGGTCTCCTGAATAGAAATGTGCATCCTGCTAACATAACAGCATGGAGATCAGGTATCTATTGCTGCACAATGAACAACCATAACACTTCAATAAATTATAACAATGCACATGTATTCAGCTCATGAGTCTACAAGGTTAAGTTCATCTGGCTTCACTCAACTGAAGCCCAGCTACAGTTAGGTATATAGATTAGCTGTTTTGGGGTGGTCTTGCTCAGATGTCTGGGGGTTGACTGGCTATTGGCCAATCCGGGATGGCCCAGCTCATCAACCTGCAGGCTAGCCCAGATATGTCCTTCTCATGAAGATGACAGAGGTCAAAAGTGAGCAAGTCCAGAAAAGCACAGTGCTTTTTAAGTTTCTACCTGTTTCACATCAGCTGACATTCCACTGACCAAACTAAATCCCACAGCCAAATTCAGTCTCAGAATGAAAGGGTCATGCAAAGTGACATGGCCAACAGTATGAATGCAGGAACTGGTCAGATTAAGGGCCGTTTTTTGCCATCTACCACATGTGTGAGCTAAACTAAGAACCTTAAAATGTAAGTCATTTTTATTGTAAATGTCAGTGGAAATTCATGTAAGTCAATATACAGGAAGTATATTGTGTAACAATTTCTAAACATCACCCTACATTTTAGAAGATTATAACACAGTGGTAAGCTCCATCTGCTGAACTTAGTTCTGGTTAGTCCTTTCGTTATACCTCCTGAAGTTTCGGAGACACTCAAAGACAGGGCAGCTTGAAAGCCAATGTGGGTTTCACGACAGTGACAACAGGATGTGACAAAGAACAGTAGGAAATTTGTCACTTCTTACTTGGTTGTTGGAAGCAGGTAAATATACACACCTCCAATCACCAATTAAGTTAAAAAGAAATCTCACATTCTATTCATCTGCAGAAAAATACTTCCTCTCCCAGCAATTGGAGCATGCCCTGTATGGGTAACTAATCTGATTTTGGATATAATTGCCTATAACTCCTGTCTTCTGGATAAAGTAAACCTAAACTAGAACTAAACTGAAGTAATCCAGACTGACTCACTCAGTATGTGAATGTTGATGGTGCTGAGGAAGCAGAGGCATCAGGTTATACCATAAACAAACAAAAACGGTCCATGGGCCAGTGGGTACAGCTTATATGGCCCCTGCTGACAGGAATTCATTATGCTTTATTTTTCTAACTGTAATAAAAATACATAACATGAGATCTCTATTAACAAAATTTTATGTATGCAGTATAGTATTAACTATAAGGCAGTATGTTGTATAGCAGGCCTCTAAAACTTTTTTATCCTACATGATTGAAACTCTGTGCCCATTGAAACTCCCCATTTCCTCCTCCTCCCCATCCCCAGCAGCCACCATTCTACTTCCTGTTACTCTTTCGGATACTTCATATAGATGAAATCATGTAGAATTTGTCCTTCTCTGACTGGCTTTTTTTTTTTTTTTTCACTCAGCGTAATATCCTCAAGGTTTATCCATAAGGTAGTATTTACCAAAATTGCGTTCTTTTTAAAGTAATATTCCATTGTATGTATACACCACATTTTCTTTATCCACTCATCCGCTGAGGATCATTTAGGTAGTTTTCACCTCTTGGCTCTTGAGAATAACGCAGCAGTAAACATGGAAGTGCATTCTCTCTTTGAGCTCCTGGTTTCAATTCTTTTGCACATATACCCAGAAGAGGGACGGCTGGATCAGAAGGCAGTTCTGTATTTAATTTTCTGAAGAACTATCACACTGTTTCTACAGCAACTGCACCATTTTACATCCCCACCAACAGTATGCTAGGGTTCCTCAGTGCACAGTGTACTTGTTGTTTTCTGTTTGTTTGTTTTTTTATAATAAATGTGAGGTGGTGTTTCACTGTGGTTTTGATTTGCATGATCATTATTGATGTTCAGCATTTTTTCATAAACGATGCTTTCTATTCTTATAATGGATAGGTACCACATTTTTTTACATTATTGAAAACAGAATAGGTTCGTTTGGTATATGTTCCTAGGATAACCAAATACAAAAAGCAATTTCACTTTTTAATAGTTGTTTCACATTTTAATAATGATAAAATATGTGACACAATAAAAATGCCTACATTGCTTAACAAAAATATTCAAAAATTCTTATTTATTTTCCTATAATAAAGTCTTCTTTTACTTAAGAAATTTTCTATCTACTCTCAGCCCAATCAATCTTTAGTATTTAACCTGTCATCACTCCTCAAAGATGTGAATAGTGCTATCACAAGCATTTTTTTTTCATTATTGCAAAAGGAAAGGAGGGGAAAGAGAAAATTTCACAGCATGAGAGAAATGGTCATTCCACACCCAGACTTTGATTTGTACAAATGGGTTGCATTTATTGAATCAACAGGATCACTTTGACATGCAACATACGCCACACACTAGCCCTCTACTCAGGACAGGCTGCATAATTTGTGAGCCCAGTGCAAAGTAAAAATTCATGGCCCCTAGTTCAAAAATTAAGAATTTTAAGACAGCAACTGCAGAACAATAGACCGAGTGCCAGGACCTTCTGAGTAGAGGGTAGGCACACACCTATGGAGCCAGCCTCCATGGTGAACAGACAAGAATATCCTTTTAGGGTGTGTTTTAATGGTCAGAAAAATATACATAAAGCAGCCCTGAGCCCCCCCCCCAAGTAACAGTAGAAGACTTAGTAAAGGCCCTTAAAATTTAACAAATAAAGAGGGTTCAAAAATTGCACCTATTGATACCAAGATTTTTTTTCTAGAAAATTCCAAAGAATCACATCATTTCAACACGCAGAGTTTTGCAGTAAACCAAAGCCAGCTACAGAGCAGTTCCTTCCCTGCTTGTCATAATTAATTACTTGGCGATCATTGCCAGGGGAGAGAAAAGTTGCTGAGAATTAGACAAGCACACAATATCCTCAGTCAATACGAACAGATAGCTCAGGGGAGACGTTAGGAAGCCCCAAATCAAGCCAGGCTTTACCACACTCTACATAACTTATTAACTTTAAGCAATGAAATGGTTATGAGAATGAGAAAGGAATTTAAATGAACAATGGCAAGTCATCTTTCCTGACTACTTGAAATAAGCAATGATCCTAAGGATTTCAGGACATGAAAACTGCTTTCCAGCATTTACCACTTAACTAGTCAGAGGAAGTTTCCTTTAGCTGGTGGTGATTTATAAAGTGAGCAGCTGGCCTTTTCATCTATTATTGTTGTCACAAGATTTATTTCCTCTAAAAATAATTTTATTTATTCAAAAAACATAACCAGCAACACAGTCAGAACCTGAGTGATTTCTTCTTGATTCTGCAAATTACATTAATGGCATAATTACTAACTTCAATATAAAAACTATAGGTATCAGATGGGCACATCATTCAATCAATGGAAACAAATTATTTTCTCTTATGTTTAACGATTATCTCAAGAAGTGAATCTAAGAGAACAGAAGTCAGTCAGTGAGGAGGTTGCGTATATTGTCTTCCTCATCAGTAAAGTTGAAAACAAAGGTTTCCTTTATTGTGTAAATTACGAGCATTGGAAATCAATTTTTGTACACAGGAAGGGGGATGTATGTACTGATGTCTGATCTTTATATTGCAAAATGCCAGCAGAACCTACAATTATTGCTTACCGTGGCTTTTTGTGATTGTCCTAATATTCTACAAACCAAGATTAACTTTGGGGAAATTTTAACCCATATCATAAACAATAGAGAACTCGGAGAGTCTGAGACCCTACTACAGCCCTGTCTTAACTTTGTTTGTATCAGCTGGGATCTTTGAAAGACTGACAGTAATATGTGGGACACAGGCAGGTAGTGCCATGAAGGTATGACTTAGAGCTTGCTAAGTGTAAAGATGCACACTTAGACCTTGCTTGCTGGTTTGAACTGGTCTACAGAGCTGTGAAGGGCTTCTTTAAATGTGCAGCTACCTAAGAAGAACATGAAATGAAATAACTAGTTAGCTCTGATTGTTCCTTTTAGACATAGCCAGGGCATTAATGTTGTAATGCCCCCTGCACCATTGCCACCAGCGTAGGGACAGTTGGAAGAGTGGTGTGGAAAAAGACAGAAACAATGGTATCTTGACTATGAGGATAACTTCTCATACTCACTCATTAAAGATGTAGTCTTACTTCTTAACTTTCTTTTCTCTTCAAGCCCAATTTTATTATTTTTATTTCTTTATTTTCTGTTTTTAGGTGAGAGGAAGGGAGTTAGTGAGGCAGACTCCTGCATGCACCCTGAGCGGGATTCACCCTGCAACCTCGTCTGGGTCCAATGCTCGAGTACCAGCTAATACGTGGACCAGCCAAGCTGTGCTCAGCACCCTGGACCACGGTAGAACCAGTCAAGCTACTGGAAGCAGATGGTCGCTTCTCCTATGTGCTCGACCAGAAATTGAACTTAGGATGTCCCTACGCCAGGCCAATGCTCTATCCACTGAGCCACTGACCAGGGCCAAGCATTTATTTTATAAAATGCCTTTATGCTATTTATGGTGTGAGGACCACACCCTAAATTCTGTCTTAACTTTTTCCATTTGCAATGTCAATTGATTTAGTCATTTCTTCAACACCCCTGTTATCCCCAAGGTAACAGTTCCATTACTTCTTGGAGAGTTGAGACTCCCAGAAAAATTTTTCCTTATTGGTTTTTTCCTTTCTTACATTTTATATTCAGATGCTTAGTCCTCTTTCATAAAAATGTTATCTTGGATTGATTGAAAGGATTAGATTGCAGCATACAAATTTTTAGTATGAAATTATGTATTATATGTATGTGACGTTTTGTTTTTTGATTTTTTAAAAAATTTAAACTGTACTGAAGGTTATAAAATGAAAGTTAAAAGTCTTTCTTCCTGCCCAGTTTCACAGTTCAGCTACACCCACTGTTAATAGTCTGTGTTTACAGTGTATGATAAATTTTATTTTACACAAATGTGGTTATATTATACACGCTGTTCTACCTTGCTTTTTTCTCTTAAGTGTGTTTATAACTTGGACATTGTTTCAAATCAGCATTCACAAAACGACCTGATTCTCTGTAATGCTGTACAATATTATATTGGGTTCATATACTATGATTTCATTTGCCTTTCCCCTGTTGATGGACATTTTTAAGGTTAAAATAAACAACTTTCTAAATAATGGTAATAAAAAAGTGAATAAAAACACAGCACTGTGTGCTTAGCTGTGTTCAGAAGAACTCATTTATTTTTCATGACATTTCAATGAATAGATAGTATTATTATCTCAAGTTTTTAGATGAGGGTACAGAGGGGTCAAGTAACTTGCCAAAGGTCACATACTGACAAGTGGTATATCCAATCCATGCTCTACAACTTCTCTGTTTCTTTGTATCTCATGGAACGATATTTGTAGCATAAATTTCTAGATCCAAAATTGTGGGCTAGAAGAGTATGTGTATTTTAACTCTTGTTGTATAATTTCAAATTGCTTTCAAAAGAGGTGGTACCAATTTATAATATGAGAGGGCATCTCTCTACATACTCTTAACAATATTGCCTACGATCAGATATTTTTTCATCTTCACTAAGCTGTAGATGAAGAATGGCATCTCATCTGTACTTCAACTTTTATCTCTTTAATTCTAATTTAAATTTTTTAATTGAGCATTTCTTCTTGTGTCAATTGGCCATTTGTGTGTATGTGTGTTGGTTGTATTTTGAGTTATTCATCTTTTTTTTAATTAACTCTCATAGGTTCTTTGTATATTAATGAAATTTGCCCTTTGTCATACATGTTTCAGAGAGTTTTCTCTGTTTTTTACTTGTCTTTTGCCTTTAAGCATTTTTCTTATGTGAACATTTAACAAATTAATATGTTTTTCATTTTATAGTTTCTGTTCTTACTGATTCTCTTAGTGAAAAACTTCAAGGACCTTTATTTTCCCTGTATAAGTATATAGTGAACAAAAATGGCAATCTCAATGGGAATTTCCAAAAAAATTTTATTCCAAATAAGTTGAATATTTTGATTTCCAAAATGACACTTTTAAAAAATATAATATATGAGGTTTCTATGGCCAAGTGGGATGGATGACATTATGGTTTAGTGGGTTCACAATTGGATAAACTATTTTATTCTATTAATACTAAGTATGATCAGTGCAACCTAGAAAGAGCTATTTCCAGTGGCGTACCACTAAGTCTCTATATTTAATTCCATTCTGTTTGGTATTTTGATTAAATATTTGAATTAGAATAAAATAGGCATGGTTACCAGATTTAGTCATGGCAAAAAGTTGGAAGGTTTGTTAACATATTAAGTGTCAGATACATATTCAAATTGATTTTGACAGCTTGGAATAATCAGCAATATTAATAAAATGAAATTGAATAGGGATAAATTCTTGCAATGAGTTTTTAAAAATCCCTGACAAATTAGAAGATGAGAAACACCTGAGTCATTGGCAATTCAAAGGAAGTTGTTTAGTGGGTTTAATTTAATGAAAATTGCAACACTGACCAATAAACATAATTGCCAGAAGAGCTAATGAAATCTTGAATTACATTAATAGAAGTATTTCATCCAAAATAAAAACAGTAATAATCCCAGATGTATGCTTTGCTGGTATGCCCACACTAAGGGAACTGTTTTAGTTCTGAGCATCATATTTTAAAAGATACATTGACAAAATGGAGTTTCCCTCAAGAATGAAAACCACGTCATTAGGATATTTAAACTAGAAAAAGAAAACCATTATTTTGAATAGAGTAATCGTCTTTAGATATTTGAGGGATTGTCATGCAGTGGCATAATTATATTTATCCTGTGTTACCACAGAAAATGGGATTGTGATAAGTCAGGTCATAGCAAGGAAGACATCTACTCTGTTTAAGAAAGAATTGTCTAATATTTGGAGCTCTCTGTGAATTGAATGATTGCCTTATGGGAGAGTGAGATTTATATCATCACGAATATTCATGCTGAGGTTTAGGGATGTTGTAAAAGGAGTCAAGCATTGGCTGAAATCAGATATAAGATCAATCACAGGGAATATGTTACAGTTGGTTGAAACAGGGCCAATGTTGGCAGCTTCAGTGTGAGTACTATAATAATGTCACTTACAATTACTAGCATTTCATTGAGTATTAGCTGAATTGAAAAGAGAAAAAGGGTTTCAACTTCTCTTATTTGCGTTATAGCCAAAGATATGAATGCACTCTTGGAAGTATGTCTTTTTTATTATTTTTTATTATTATTAATTTTAATGGGGTGACATTGATAAATCAGGGTACATATATTCAGAGAAAACATCTCCAGATTATTTTGACATTTGATTATGTTGCATACCCGTCACCCAAAGTCAAATTGTCTTCCGTCACCTTCTATCTGGTTTTCTTTGTGCCCCTCTCCTCCACCTACCCCCCGTTTCCATCACATTCTTGTCCATGTCTCTGAGTCTCATTTTTATGTCCCACCTATATATGGAATCATATAGTTCTTAGTTTTTTCTGATTTACTTATTTCAGTCAATATAATGTTATCAAGGTCCATCCATGTTGTAAATGATCCAATGTCATCCTTTCTTATGGCTGAGTAGTATTTCATAGTATATATGTACCAAAGCTTTTTTATCCACTCGTCCACTGACGGACACTTGGGCTGTTTCCAGATCTTCGCTATTGTGAACAATGCTGCCATAAACATGGGGGTGCATTTCTCCTTTTGAAACAGTGCTATGGTGTTCTTGGGGTATATTTCTAAAAGTGGAATAGCTGGGTCAAAAGGCAGTTCAATTTTTAATTTTTTGAGGAATCTCCATACTGTTTTCCACAGTGGCTGCCTCAGTCTGCATTCTCACCAGCAGTGCAGGAGGGTTCCCTTTTCTCCACATCCTCGCCAGCACTTATTCTGTGTTGTTTTGTTGATTAGTGCCATTCTGACTGGTGTGAGGGTGATATCTCATTGTGGTTTTAATTTGCATTTCTCTAATGATTAGTGATGTTGAGCATTTTTTCATATGCCTATTGGCCATCTGTATGTCCTCTTTGGAGAAGTGTCTATTCATTGGAAGTATGTCCTGCAGGAGAAAATCACCCATCAGTATCTGTTTATGCAAGAAAAAAAGAAAGATGAAAAGCCACTGATTCAATGATCTTAATCCCTTTGACTACTGAGAATCTGAGAGTCTGCGTCTGGGAAGGTTAGTGTAGCTTCAGTCGGAGCAGGTGGTTGGAGATAGCTCACAGACATTTAGGAAAGAAGTAGCTGGCATCTGAGGTGGAGAATGGTCTTGCTACATGCAAGTACTGAAGAGGGGAATGTGGGCACTGGGTTAGTTAGTAAACAAACAAAGAAAGGTAGAGATTGAAA
This sequence comes from Saccopteryx leptura, assembly GCF_036850995.1. Taxonomy (NCBI): domain Eukaryota; kingdom Metazoa; phylum Chordata; class Mammalia; order Chiroptera; family Emballonuridae; genus Saccopteryx; species Saccopteryx leptura. The sequence continues at coordinate 54,099,086 of NC_089506.1, read as the reverse complement.
GCAAAGTTTGAGCCCAAGGTAGAGAGGTGGAGTTTGATCCCAAGGAACATACAAGAGATTGACTTTTGGAAGTAGGGTCAAAGAAACCAAGACCCCTCGTGGCCTTGGCCCAGGCTCCCTTTCCAAGTGTCATCCCCCACCCACACCCTGTCAATCAAACTACTTGCAGTTTCCTGAACACAGGGATCTCTCTCAGTGTCATTCTGCTCCCTTTGCCTGGAAAGCCCCTCCCTCCTTTATCTACAAGAGTCAACCAGTCTTCCCTCCCGATATCACTCACACATCAGCTTCTCCACCAAGCCTTCCCAGGCCTCTCTAAGCAGAGGGAGGCACTTTATCCTTGTGTCCTAATAGCACCCTCTATGTAATTAGTATAATTATTCTTAATATGTCTGACTCCCTTACTATTAGAATGTGAGCCCTTCAAAGCTAGGGACTATGTTCTATTCATTTTTCTGTCACCAGAGTTTAAATTGGGCCAGGTACATATTTGTGGCTCAACAGATATCGTAGCTGACAAATGAATAAATGAATGAGTAAATGTGTTAAAGAATAGCTGCCCAGCTGAGCCCAGGCTATGGATGCAGATGATTTGCTCCCTTAGTTAACCATGAAGAGGAGTGAGCCCTCACATGACAGCTGGGTAGCCTCAACTATGGACACCGAAACATTTCTGGGATAGAGAGCCAGGCATTTCCATTATAGGACTCTCAAAATTTTCCTCAATCCCTAGAGTCTCTGGCACAGTGTTTTGCCTAATGTGATGGCTCCATGATTATGTATGTGTATTTGTGCAAATGAATGAACAAATGTGTGAATAAATGAATGAAAACCCATTTCCTCAGATGCCTGTTGTCTTCCCTGAGTCTGGATGACTACAGTTATCTGGCCCTGCCCCTGCCTTACTTCATTTCCTTCCCCAAAGACATCCTTTCTTCTCAGGCTGGTCAGCTAGATGGCTGATTCCAATTACACGATTGCCTCACCTGCCCCACAGTGGCCACCAGCTTTGACACCCCCCACCTGTTCTGGGGGCCTCCCTTCTCCTTCATGGACTGCTTCACCGCCCACATTGCCATAGACATTTCCAACCAGAGAACCGCTGTCAGGAAAAGGTACGTCCTTCAGGACTTTCCCACTCTAGACTCGGGTCCTGTCCCCAAAAGCTCATTCCTGCCTCCAAGAATTGCCTTAGCTATGTCTGCAGTTTAACAATCCCTCTTTCCCTTCCCTATTCAAATAATTTTATTTTAATTCTTACAGCAACATATCTACTTAAATGCAGCCAGTCCTTACCCAGCGTCTGTCAGACGCCCCGTCCGGTGCTCAGGCCTAAAGGCTCCAGGTCAGACGCTATACAGCCCTGCGCTCCTGGTGCTCTAGCTGCCACTGGCTGCCTCGCCTCCAGGCTTGGGCTTATCAGCACTTTGCTTCACTAGTACTTAAAAATGCTTGATATTTTTGTAGTGTTACTTTCTCCCCAAAGATTGCAAAATCTACTTCCTGGAAATCTACCACAGCAACTATCTTCACGCTACATTCATAGTAGGCCCAATATTGATGGCTCGAATTAGAAGGGGTTGGTTTTCATGGTTTGAAAGATAACTTCTAGATCCTTTGAAAAGCAGCTCTCCTGCTTTTTTGGATTCAAGGTGAGTTGGAGGATTTTACTATTTCTACTTTAACTTTCTCACTTAAAAAGCCCTTAAATTTTCAGAATTTTCAACAAGCGGTTAAAATCATCCCATGTTGTCTGGATCTGTCAGTGAAATAATACTGTTTGCGCTCTTTCTCTGCCTGCGCACTAGGACTGACATTTTGAAGCTATGGTTCCTGGTTTCTTTTTCCTTTTTCCCAGCGCTAGCTTTTATATCGGGGGGGGGGGGGGGTGAAAGATGATGAAAACAACCTGGACCCACAATTCAGAAACACGTTTTCCATATGGAAAGACATGAGCCATCAGCTGACAGTAAAGTCTTTCCATTTCTGTGCACCTGACTCTTTTTGTCTGGGAAGCACTTCTCAAAGGAGAAAAAAATAAACTAAAATATAAGCCACCATTAGGGGTGTAAAAAAGATTGTAGATAGCTGGAAAACAGATTACACAGTGCAATGGGATGAAATAACCCAGCACCAAAAGCCGGGGCTGCTAGGGATCAATTACCACTGAGCCCATAATGATCTTCTTACATCAAAAGCCCTTTCAAGACATAGCAACATACCTGCCCTGCAAAGACTCTTGAACCAAAGGATAATGAAATCATCAATACTATATCCTTTCTCTTTTGTGAGCACTTTAGAAAAAGCCCGGCAAAGTAGTGACTCTGGTATTAAGTGTCATTTTAAACAATACCTTGAAACCATAATGCAATCTTACTCCCGAAATGTGAAGTACTTGCTGCCACTGTGGGTACACCTGGCACGTCTAGTTGCTAATAAAATAAATCTGCGATTTTCTTTTCACTTGCTTTCTCCCTTCTTGCCTGGCTGAGTAAGTTGCAAATCACTCGGACTTACCCTTCTTTTCTGCTTTGTTTCAAGATCTGGTATTTGTTTGTGCCTTATCTTCCCCTACCTCTTAATAAAAAGAGTAAACCAGTCTGCCTGTGAGAGTATTGACTGCGCTAAGAATGCGGGATTGTGTTGCAAAGGAGCTCAGGCCTGCAATGTTATCACTCAGCAGGACCGGGTCCCATCAGAAGGCACATGGTGTGCCATGACGTAGCTGCTCTCCTACCACAAAAGCAGACTTTTCTCTGTGAATTAGACAAACCACACAAAAGGCAACAATAGCTAGCATAAACACCATTTAATACTATTCACAAACTATTCAAGAGATGGGCGTTGACTAAGAATTGCAGCAAAGCCGGGACATTGTGGTCAGATGAAAGGAGCCTAGTGAACAGGAAGCAGCGCTGAAGCAGGCTGACAGTAACCATATCACGGCGGGATGGTGGGGCTGGCACTTACCCCCAGGGTCTTTACAGTCAAAAAATAAAGAGAAATTAAAGCATAAGGAATCCTCTTTGTGGGCACTTAAAACCCATGAAGCAACACAAGAAGCTATAGAATTGTCTTTTCAAGGCTCGTCTGTGCTTCAGATAATTATGAAAAGGAAACATTTGGGATGGGCTTACTTATAGGATTCTCTAACACCCATTGGGAAAACTCGTCTATAGAAACAGATGAAAGTTCCACAGCAAAATGAAGAGTTGTGTAAGCGTTTACCTTATTTTAAAACGGGAAGAGCTAGCTGCAGCTGGATTGGTCGGGCCATTCTCCACCACAGCAGCCCCTTCTCAGCGCACAGGCTGCCCAAGGCAGGAAACCTCTCATTTTCATCAGGTGCACGAACAAAAGAAAAATGGAATAATTTATTAAATTAAAATTAAATTTGTTTGTTTATTAAATTTATGTAATTTTAAATTAAATTAAATAAATGCTTGGAAATATAATGCCTAGCTTTAAAATACTTATTTAGACATTTTTAAGTAGGAATTTAAAGTGCTTTAAATTGTGAAACATATCTGTAATGATAATTATTCATTGATGTATACTGAGCGTCTTTTTTTTTTTTTTAAGCATAATGGCTACCAAACACACTGAGAAAGGGTAGTGATGAAAGCACATGAAGGGACCATAGAATGGTCTTAAATGTCATTTTACTGAGGCAGACCTGAGAGCCAGGAAGTCAAGTGAGTGGCGTAGTCACATAACTGTACTAGCAGCTCAGGTTAGAGCCCACATGCCCTTTCTACTATTCATTGCCCTTGCTACAATTCTGAATATATAGAAATATATAGAGACATATAGAAAATATAGAAATATAAAATATAGAAAAAGTTATTATAAAAATTATTATCTCAATGTAAAATAATAGTTTTCAGGGTTGTTTTTTTCTAACTGATTTTAGCCTGACCAGGTGGTGGCACTGTGGATAGTGCGTCAGACTGGGATGCAGAGGACTCAGGTTCAAAACCCTGAGGTTGCTGGCTTAAGCGTAGGCTCATCTGGTTTGAGCAAGGCTCACCAGCTTGAGCCCAAGGTTAGTGGCTTGAGCAAGGAGTCACTCAGTCTGCTGTAGCCACCCCACCCCCACCCCCCATCAAGGCTCGTATGAGAAACAATCAATGAACAACTAAGTAGCCACAACAAAGAATTAATGCTTCTCATCTCTCTCCCTTCCTGTCTGTCTATCCCTATCTGTTCCTTTCTTTGTCTATCTCTCTGTGACAGAAATAATAATAATTTATTTTAGAGAGGGCAGAGAGAGAAAAGGGGGAGGAAGGAGCAGGAAGCATCACTTTGTAGTAATTGCTTCTCATATGTGCCTTGACCGGGCAAGCCCAGGGTTTTGAATCAATAACTTTAGTTTTTCAGGTTGATGCTTTATCCACAGCACCACCACAAGTTGGGCAACTTTTTCATTTTTTACTTAGCTGTTTAACCTTGAATAATTGCTTAACCTTCACTGCCTCAGTTTTACAGTCTCAGCAATAGGGTTAGCCTACCTCATAGGGCTGTTGAAAGGGATTGAATGAGTTAGTGTATGGAAAGCACTAAGAATAGTACCTGGCACTGAGTAAGCACTCTATCAGTGTTTGATATCCTTATTGTTTGTTTATAAGACAGCAGGGAGGGTTTTGAAGACAAGAGCCTCATTGAATTCTGGAGCCATCAAGAACATCTGTATCATCTGAGGAAGACCAGCAGCTTCTATGGCAGGTGAGGGGTCTACAGACCAAAGAGGTTTGATTGGCCCAAGGCACAGACATTGACAGAACCAGTTCTAGAGCCTTCTAACTACAGACCAGAGCTCTTTTTCTAAAACTACTATAATGTCTCTTAAGACCATAAAAAATACTCTGTTTGAGCAGTGAAATTGCCCAATGATGTCACAGACTATGTAGAATAAGGCTCTTGGTTGAACTTCACTGTATACATTAAATTCTATTTTCTTTAGAGTAGTGGTTCTCAAATTTTAGTGTGCATTAAACAAGAAGAAGAAGTGTAAGGAGGTTTATTCCCCAACATATTCTAATTCCATAGGTCTCATGTGAGGCCAGGAAAATATTGAACACACACAGAGACACACCTTACTCGTAACCCAGGTAATTCTCAAGTAAGTTGTCCAAAGACCACACTTCGAGAAAAATTACATTGAAGTGTAGATTCCTTTCTTCCTTCCCACTTCCACCTGCTGGTGGGTCTCCATTTAATTTTGTTATTTGTACTCTGGGTCAACTATTTCCAGTTAACTTAGTTTGCTAGCAGAATGCTAATGAACAGGAAGATTCTTTTATATCAGTAAGTTAACTAGCAAAAGCTACTTCTGCTGATAAGCCACGCCCCTTAAGCCATTTCAGAGCTCTAAATTCTGACTCTAAGTCTAGCCAATCATCTTGCCAATGTGAACACAATGTTACAGAAGAGAGTAACAGATCATTGCCAATACATTATCACAGTAGAAAAACCTCCACTGAATGGTAGGCTTATCAATATCAGACATATATTTATTCATCTGCTGATCATTTATGTCAAGAACTGGTTCTGGAACAGTAAGATTTAAGCTAATCAAGCCACAATACCTTCAAACCTCAGGCAGTTTGTCATCTACTAGGGGAAGTAAAACACACGCACTCTTATCTTTGACTAAAAGGTGCTTTAGTCCAGGTTGTTCTGCACCTCGTCCAGCTACTGATTTCTATTTCCTTTCTCCTGAAGCTGCTGAAGGTGACACAGGAATCAGATAATGGGAGAAAAGCCAGAGCAGAGAAGATAAAGCAGGAAGAGGCCATCTGCTGGCAGTGTTCTCCCTATCCACTTCTCCCTCCTTGTTCGTGTTGGCTTGAGTCCTCTGTGCATCCTCAAAAGGCTGTATGTGTGCATCCTTCCTTAATCACTTCAGCCATACCAAAAAATGCGCACTGAGCAAGTGTTCTGTGCCGGACACTGGGAGCGGCCCCAATAATGGGAAAGGACTGAAATGGGGCCTCTGGAGTTGAGCAGGCAGAGATAACTCTTTATAAGACGATTCATTAGTGTTTTCTTTTTGTCCCATATCGTGGGTAAGACCTTTCGAATAATGACATTATAATCTGTACCATAAGCCTACTGGCATTATTACCTAATTTATAATGAAGACATTGAGCCTTGGGGAGGTCAAATTATTTCCCAGCATCACACAGTTGGTCCGTATTAGAGAAAAGAATGAAGCCCAGTCTTCACTTCTCTACATGTTTGAATTCATACATTCTATGCATTTGCTATGGGCTAGGTACAGTGCTAGACAGAGATTATGTTGATACAATGTAATGAGCCTGTAATGACAACAATTAACTGAAAATAAAACAGAGGCTCTCAACTAGAGGCAATTCTGTGACCCTCTCCCACTGGAGCTATTTGTCAATGTTTATAGACTTTTTGTTAGAAGTTAAAAATACATAGACAGGTATGAGGACACTGGACCCAGGGAGGGAGACGGGGCAGAGAAAGCACAGAGTTGTGGGCCAAGCTAAGTGTGCCTTCATCCTCTGTGGGGAAGTGGCAAAGGCAGGAGTCAGAGGGAGGAGGGGACAGGTGATAGAGAGCATTTTAATGAGGGCAATCTGGAGGCAGGACTAACTAGGCAGTGGGAGACAGGAGATGTAAAATTAATTTGCTTTGATCCCTTAGCGGGGATAGGGAGAGGGAGGGGCCCAGGCCCTGGTTCATGGTGTGGGGGACTAGAAGGTGTTGAAGTGGGAGAAAGGAACTATCAGAGCAGGGCAGCTGGTTACTCAGGATGAGTCTCGTGTTGGCCTTTGTATTATTGTAGTCAATCAACCACGGGTAACAATGAGTATGCTACACAGGCTCGATTTCCATAGATCCAGAAATTGAAACTACAAATTTAGCTACAAATCAAGTCGAGTTTCCCTTGTTCTTGGTGCTCTAGGAGTTCATGGGAAAGGGAAACCCAGTCTTTCCTCAAGAATGCTAACTCCTCTACCATTCTTACATCTTCCCTTCTCTAAAGGCTTCTTCTTAGGGTAGACTGTAATTCTGGTTTCCAATTTCAGTAGCTCCGGACAGTTTTATTTTTTCCCAACACATTACTGAGACTGAGTTTTCTAAGATTAATGTTGATCTTAGCATGAAAATCCAATGGCCTTTTTCAAGCTTCATCTTCAGCAACCAGTTTGCAGAAGGATTAGTCAGTCTTGGCCTTTTCCTTGAAATGCTCATCTCCCTAGTTTCCGTAGCATGGACTCTGGTGATTCTCTCACGACCATTTCTTGTACTCTGCCTGGATTCCCAAAGGGGAATGTCCCCAAAAAACTACCCTGAGTCTCTTCTTGTCTTTTTTTCTTACAATTTTCCTTTGGAAACCTCATGACTCAATTCATTATCTCTCTTAAACACACCCAAATGCAATGTATACTTCTTTCCCTGTCTTTGCTATGTCTCCTCAGGAATATGAAGCCAGTGCCTCCAGTTGAAAAATGGAATGGAGTGGATCGAGCATGGACTTCACCATTGGCCATCTGGTATGGCCCCTGAGGCCCAATTAGCCCACATGTTCAGTGAGATAATGTGTTGTTATCTCATATACAATGGCTGTAACCAAAAAGGCAATCAGAAACAAGTTTCAGTGAAGATGAGGAGAAATTGCAACATCCATACATTGCTCATGGAAATGTATGATAGCACAGCCACTTTGAAAAACATTTTGACAATTTCATAAAAAGTTATGCATAAGTTTATTGTATGACCCAACAGTTTTACTCCTAGGTATCTTCCTAAGAGAAATGAAATCGTATATTCCTAGAAAAACTTGTCTATGAAAGTTTTTAGCAGCATTATTCATAGTAGCCTAAAAAGTAGAAATAATATAAATATCCACAAACTGAATAGAGGTTTTTTTTCTTTTAATTTATTTTATTTTATTTTATTTATTCATTTTAGAGAGGAGAGAAAGAGGGAGAGAGAGAGACAGAGAGAGGAGAGAGAGACAGGGGAGAGGAGCTGGAAGCATCAACTCCCATATGTGCCTTGACCAGGCAAGCCCAGGGTTTCGAACCGGCAACCTCAGCATTTCCAGGTCAACGCTTTATCCACTGTGCCACCACAGGTCAGGCTGAATAGAGGTTTTTTTTAATGTGATATATTCATACAATGAAATTTTCGGCAATAAAAAGAAAATAATACCTGCAACAACATTGATGGACCTCAAAACACAAAGACTACATACATATTGTACAATTACATTTGTATGAAATGTCCCCTCCAAAACTGTATCAAGACAAAATACATGAGTGAATGCCTGGGATTTGGGGGCAGAGAGCAGAGAAGAACTGCAAGCACCTAAGGGATCTTTTCAGAATCATTAAAATATTCTATAACTGGATTGTAGCAAATCTTGCACAACTCCAATTTACTGAAAATTATTCACTCTACACTTAGAATGAATAAATTTTGTATTATAAAAATTACACCTACTTTTAAAACTGATTGTTAGTAGTTGTATCTTCTGGATAATACTCATACTTGATGCTTCGCTGTTAATTAGTTAATATCATTCACGATCTTAATAAGGTAAGGTATATACACAGGAATTGGACCTTAGCCTACTGTTTAAGAGTAATAAGAATCAGGAGACAATGAGCTTGTCCAAAGATGCTGAGACAAAATCAAGTGTGACTCAGAGGTATGCTTGAACCTACATCTGATGCTGTAATCTCACCACTTAGGGTCTATATATATCAGTCTTTCATGAGTTTGGTTTGCCTGAACAAATCCTACTGTACTTGTCCTAATCTGCCTCCCTGGAAAGAGTCTTTTGGTTTGCCAAAAAAAATTTATTTTTTTTTTTGTATTTTCCTGAAGCTGGAAACGGGGAGAGACAGTCAGACAGACTTCCGCATGCGCCCGACCGGGATCCACCCGGCACGCCCACCAGGGGGCGATGCTCTGCCCCTCCGGGGTGTCGCTCTGTTGCGACCAAAGCCACTCTAGCGCCTGGGGTAGAGGCCAAGGAGCCATCCCCAGCGCCCGAGCCATCTTTGCTCCAATGGAGCCTTGGCTGCGGTAGGGGAAGAGAGACAGAGAGGAAGGAGGGGAGGTGGAGAAGCAAATGGGCGCTTCTCCTATGTGCCCTGGCCGGGAATCGAACCCGGGTCCCCCGCACGCCAGGCTGACGCTCTACCGCTGAGCCAACCGGCCAGGGCCCAAAAATATTTTTTATATAGGCTATATAAACAAACTTTAGCTTAGTTCTTATTTAAGTCATTACAATTTCTCAACTATAGGCATAAAATAAATTCAATTACACTTTAAAACGCATGATTATTTTCAGGGCTTTAATAATTGTAAAAGTTACTGATAATGACAGACAATAGAATTGACTATTATTGTCGACATTTTTGTTCTTGCTGTAATAGGAGAGGCCATTAAAACTCTCAAGCAAAAATAATTTTAACTTTATACCTTTGAAATCAACTCAATGAGCCTAATATATAACCATATTCATTTGAAATAAGGGGATTTATTTTTAAATACAATTGGAAACTAAATATATGCACAAATTTAGACAATATGCATCGTTTATAGCAAATTTAAAAGAAGATTCATAAAATATGCCAGGCAACATTTTAAAGGATCCAAGACTTAAATCATGTGACTTGTTCTTGGTATTTAACTAATTACGGAGTGCAAAGTCTTGATGGAGTTTATCTTCATCATTGGCACACATTAGACCCCCGTGGGTTTTTATTTTGTCAGTGGAATTATTCCAACTTTGATTACAAACTATTATAGCATCATACAGTTGACACTGCCTGTCCAGTTGGTAAAACTGGCACTTGTCCCTTTATCTGAGTCTTATAACAGCCAGCAGCCCCGACAAAGAAAATGTTTGCTTTTCTCTGCCTGTGCCGAAGGAGGAAGCTGTGGGCTGAGTAACAGGCAGAAGAGCAGGGTGCTCACTCCTTTGGGGAGTTTTTCATGACAGCAGCCTCCAGATGGGCAGAGCTGGCAGCTTTCTCTCAGCCTGTGTGAACTGTATGATCTCATGCCTTTTCTGAGTCCGGAGAAAGCACTGAGGGGGCTTTATTTGCACTGCACCTGCCCCGTAAGCAACAGCATTGATTTCTGCTCCCAGGAACCTTCAATAAGTGGAACTATTCACTAAGTATGTTGCCTGTTTATCAGCCAGGAAAAAGGGTCTAAGTTCTCGGCCTCTCATGCCTATAAGTGATGGAATTTTTACTTTTATTTCCCAGTGTATTTATTTTTCTCAGATACTGCAGACCAGAAACCACACACAGTCTCATCTCTGGATCTATGAGAAATGACACAACATAATATTTTATTCTTTAAAAAGATAATACATTATTAGTCTGCTCTTGCCTACAGACTCACAGTAAAATTTTTGTAACTAAAAGACGTCAAAGGAAAGCATTAAAATAACACTTTCTCTTCTGTTTTTTACTGGAAATTTTCCTCTTCTTTTATTTTATTTTATTTTTTGGTAGTTTTAGTTAATTAACCATTGTGGATGGTCATAATAACCCATAGAACCAGAGAAATGAAAGAACTTTGTGAGATCAGCTTGCTCTTCACTTAGTTAAGGTCAGAACTTCCCAGAGGAATAATTTTTATTCCCTTTGCAAAGATCTCTAGGAGAAGAATCTTCCCCAACTCAATTCACACAATGCTTCACGAATGATGTTCCCAACTGCTTCTGTGCCCTGTTGATGTTGGATTTCGTCCTGTTGTTCTGGACACGTGGACCCCCTTCACCTTCTTCCTCCTTTATAAACTTTGCCCTTAGAAATGCAGTCAACATGTCCTTTTGTAGCAAAGCGGTTCCAACTGACCAGGGGTCTGGATAATTTTTCTTTAAGTATTATAAAAATCACAGACTTTAGAGTTGAAAGTCACACTAGAGATTGTTCTGACTTCCCTGCTAGGGTGGGACTTTTGTACATATTTCCAGCAGCTCCAGCCCTAACCTACACAGTCCCAAAGGTGGAGGATTCATTAAGTCAGAGGACAATGGTCTGCTGCAGGGCAGTCTTTATTGTCAACAGACACATAAATTAAAGTGCCCTTCAATGAGCAAAGCTTGACTCCCAGTAACTTCCCCTAGATTCCAAATGGCCTTTCTAGGAAGAGTCAGAACAAGGGAGAGCCCCTTTTTCAAAGACCCTCAGAGAGTTGATACTACTATGTCCTCCTTCTCCCTCTGTCCTGACACCAGCCTCATAAAGAGACATTAAGATCACAATCACTGCATCACTCTTTGTTTCATACTCTAGGACTGGATTATACTTCAATCTTTAATGTCATGGTCCTCCTTTGCATTTAAAATGTAATAAAGCTACATAAATATTTTTCAAAGTCACAGTTAAAAAGCTATAAATGCTATTGAAGTTCATGAACAATAAAGTATAAATACACTAAATAAAGCAAAAAGATCCACAGAAACTTCACTTGAAATGTAGAAACTCTATAACAGTTTAAATCAGTTGTCTCCAAAATAGGGATATATGCAAAATAATCCTTTGAGGTGCAGGAAGAAAAAGATAACCTCTATTGCTATTTCTTTACCTGGAAGGTAAGAAAGGAACTAAGCCTTGCTGATACTTATTACACAAAGTGGTACATATGTGTACTTTATCATAACCATGCATAGATTGGGGGTACATGCTCAGACTTCCTTAATTGTAAGTATACACTATCCAAAATGTCTGGGTACCTCTGATTTAAACTGTGTTCATTACTTATTAACGCACTAATCTAAGCTGCAAATTTCTGGAAAGAAAATAGAATGTTAGTATCCTACTACATAAAAAGATTATTTCACAAAGTAATCTAAGACCATGTCAACAAAAAACACAAAACCAGAATGTATTTTAATGTGTTTTAAATTGTGTTAGCTGTTTTCATATTTAAATTAAATAGTTTGTCTAAAGCTCTCCAAAATAAGACAAATGGAAACAAAATTTAATCTCCTTAAAAAACAGTAATAGTCAAAGGTGTATTCTAATAACGATTAAATCAAATTAGAAATCATTCATTCAACTTTTATTTTAATGTTGCCATTGTTATTTTAAAAGTTATCTGAGTCAAGATAATATTTTTTTCTTAGAAATTGTTGATGATGATTATTCGGAGAACACTTTTATCCTTTCTAGAGCAATGTGCATAAAGCAGACATAGGCTTGTGTTTTATGGCTATTACAAATCTATCTTGTGGGATTTTTCTTTATCCTCTTGAATGAAGTGCTAATGTTGCTAATGTTTTATATCTTCAGCTTTAAAACAGGGACAGAAGCATGAAGGTACAAAGAAATGTGTGGTTTAAATAAAGAAAGCTACAAAAACCAAAAAGTTAGGCAATAAAGAAAATGAACTTTAAGTTAAAGTCTGAGATAAAAACCTTAGGGAGACATGAGCCAGGTGTAGTTACTTCAAAAAGGTTTATACTCTCAATTTGCCAGCAATATTTACATACAGCAGCAGCAGTAATATAATAGCAAATCATCCTCAAAATCAGGCAGTGCACTCTCATATGAAAGAAAAAGAAACACTTCAGAATCACATTATTTAACTATTCAGTGAATCTGCAGCACTTTTTACTTGCAGAATAACACGCACACAGTAACGCAAATCAAACAAACAAACAAACAAAAAGCCCAAAGCACTGAACAGCTAGCTATAGGTTAGTTTTTCTCTGATTTTAGAAGAGAAGTTGTTGTTACTAGAACTGATTAGTAACAAGTGATAGTGGCTCATATTTCATATGTATTTTTTTTTTTTTTTTTTTTGTATTTTTCTGAAGCTGGAAACGGGGAGAGACAGTCAGACAGACTCCCGCATGCGCCCGACTGGGATCCACCCGGCACGCCCACCAGGGGCGACGCTCTGCCCCTCCGGGGCGTCGCTCTGCCGCGACCAGAGCCACTCTAGCGCCTGGGGCAGAGGCCAAGGAGCCATCCCCAGCGCCCGGGCCATCTTTGCTCCAATGGAGCCTCGGCTGCGGGAGGGGAAGAGAGAGACAGAGAGGAAGGAGGGGGCGGGGGTGGAGAAGCAAATGGGCGCTTCTCCTATGTGCCCTGGCCGGGAATCGAACCCAGGTCCCCCGCATGCCAGGCCGACGCTCTACCGCTGAGCCAACCGGCCAGGGCTCATATGTATTTTAATAAGTGGTCAGCAACTACTTCTTGTTTCTGTGATTCTGGGACAGTACTGCTTTGATACCTTTCACATAGTGGTAATATAAATATAAGCAGAGTGGCGGGACTCACAGACAAAGTGAATCCGAATTATGCTAACGTGCTCGAGGCTGTTAGCAAGCAGCCTGTGCCATCCTCCTTTTACCCATTGCTCTCAAAGTCTGACCCACAAGCACTGCCTAGCACCCATGTGCCTGCCACCCAGAAATTCCGGTGAAGCTGCCTGATTTAAATCCTAACAAGAAAAATCCAAGGACTTTAGCTCAGACTTCAGAGGAAAATGAATAGCATAAGTGGCCTTCTCCCCTGAAAAAAAAAATCTAATTCTATGTGTATAGATTTTTTTAAAGGTTGGCACTGAATACTCAGAAACGTATTAAAGTCATATTTGCCCTCAATAGAAAAATTGAAAAGAAAATAAGATTCTGAGACAAAAGGCCAACCATAAAACTTGGGAGATGGTGACAGTTACAAAATGCAGGCATGCGATGAAAGTGTATCCATAAAATGCTGACATCTTTCTCATCAGATGTGTAGGGAGAGTTTAGAAACTAAAACACATTATTATCTTTTCACTCTTCCCTTCTGAGTATCTTCTTAGTAAGTGGAAACTCCTTTTCTTATCTTGAGCTTGTTATAAAATCTTTTATGAACATGAACATTTTTTGTTATTGTTGTTAACAATATGGTTATGGATTTGCCATACACCTGTACTAAAGAATTCAACAGTTGCTAATATATTGTCATCATTAAAACTTACATTAATAATATAGGAAGGCAATAAAGCATAGTTCTAAACTAAATGCGTACACCTTAAAAAGACCCAGCTTTGGCTCCTAGGTTCATTATTATCAGCCCTGTGACTTAGGCAAATTATTTAAATCCTTTCAGTCTTGATATTGCACCCAAAAATGAGATGATAAATAACTATTTTTTAAATTCTATCTAAAGGGAAGTTTGAATTAAGTGTGAAAATACCGTATGTGTATAAATCACAAAAGTTCTCAATCAGCAGTCACTATTAGTATTGTTATAAATTCATAGCCATTATTTAAATTCAAGTTAAGATAATAAGGGAGATATCTTATATTCAAACTAGAATTGATTTCTATTTCACTACCCTGAACAAATGTGTTATATTCATTCTATCAAAATCCCCAACTAGTTGCATGTTTTTAATTTGTTTGTATATACTTGTCACATTGTTGTTTTCTGGAGAATTTAAAGGAGAAATAGTCTTTTTTGTTGTTTTGCTTTTTGTTTTTGTTTTTTGTTTTATTTTGTTTTTTGTTTTTCTGACTCACTTCACTTAGCATAATACTCTCTAGGTCACAAATGGTACAATTTCTTTCTTTTTATGGCTGAGTAAGAATTCTATTGTATACACGATGGGCAAAAGTAGGTTTACAGTTGTGAGTACTTGAAAAACAGAGCCTATTATTATATTATTGATTTATATTACAACTGTAGAACTGCTTTTGTCAACTGCTGTATATAAACCACTGTTTTTTATACATTTACCTATTGATGGACACCTAGTTTGCTTCCCTATCTTGGCTATTGTAAATAATGCTGCAATGAACATAAGGGTACATATATCTTTTTTCATTAGTGTTTTGAGTTTCCTCAGATATATACCCAGAAGTGAAATTGCTAGGTCATAAAGCAGTTCCATTTTAAAATTTCTGAGGAAACTCCATGCTGTTTTCTCTATAGCTGCACCAGTCTGCATTCCCACCAACAATGCACAAGGGTTCCCTTTTCTCTACATCCTCACCAACATTTGTTATTTGTTGATTTATTGATGAGCGCCATTCTGACAGGTGTGAGGTGATCTCATTGTGGTTTTAATTTGCATTTCTCTGATGATTAGTGATATTTAGCATCTTTTCATATGTCTATTGGCCATCTGTATGTCATGTTTGGAGAAATGTCTGTTCACTCCATCTATTTTTTTATTTATTTATTTATTTATTTTGGTATTTTTCTGAAGCTGGAAACAGGGAGAGACAGTCAGACAGACTCCCGCATGCGCCCAACAGGGATCCACCCCGCACGCCCACCAGGGGCAATGCTCTGCCCACCAGGGGGTGATGCTCTGCCCCTCCGGGGCGTCGCTCTGCCACGACCAGAGCCACTCCAGCGCCTGGGGCAGAGGCCAAGGAGCCATCCCCAGCGCCCGGGCCATCTTTGCTCCAATGGAGCCTTGGCTGCAGGAGGGGAAGAGAGAGACAGAGAGGAAGGAAGGGGTGGGGGTGGAGAAGCAAATGGGCGCTTCTCCTATGTGCCCTGGCCGGGAATCGAACCCGGGTCCCCCGCACGCCAGGCCGATGCTCTACCGCTGAGCCAACCGGCCAGGGCTCCATCTATTTTTTAATTAGATTGTTTGGGTGTTTTGATGTTGAGTTGTATGAGTTCTTAATAAATTTTGGATAATAACCCCTTACTGAATGTATCACTGTTAAATAACTTCTTCCACTCAGTAGATTGGTTTTTCATTTTGTTGGTGATTTCCTTTACTCTGTAAATTATTTTTTAGTTTGATGTAGTCCCATTTGTTTTTCTTTTGTTTTCCTTGCCTGAGGAGCTAGAAGAAGGTCAGAGTTATTGCATATATCATCTTATAGGAGTTTTATCGTTCAGATTTCACATTCAAGTCTTTAATCCATTTTGAGTTTATTATTGTATATGGTGTAAGAAAATGGTCTAGATTCATTTTTTGCACGTATCTTTCTAGTTTTCTCAACAGCATTTATTGAAGAGACTGTCTTTACTCATTGTGTGTTCTTGCCTCCCTTGTCAAATATTAATTGACCATAAAGGCGTAGGTATATTTCTGGTTTCTCTATTCTTTTCCATTGATCTCTATGTCTGCTTTTACAGCAGTACCATGTTGTTTTGATGACTACAGCTTTGAGTATAGTTTGTATCAGTAGTATAATACATCCAACTTTGTTCTTTCTCAAGATTGTTGTGGCTATTTAGGGACTTCAATGATTCCATATAAATTTTTAGATGATTTGTTCTAGTTCTGTGGAAAATGTCATTGGTATTTTGACAGAGACTGCACTGACTCCATAGATAGCTTTGGGTAACGTGGACATTTTAAAGATGCTAATCCTTCCTATCAGTGAGCACAGTATGTTTTCATTTATTTGTATCTTCTTCAATTTCTTTCTTTACTTTTTTATAATTTTCTGAATACAGGTCATTTACTTCCTTGGTTGGATTTATTCTTATGTATTTCACTTTTCTGATGCAATTGTAAATAGGATTGTTTTCTTAGTTTCTCTTTCTGATAGTTCATTACTGATGTATAAAATACTATTGATTCTAGATATTTACTTTGTATCTTGCTACTTTACTGAATTCATTGATCACTTCTAGTAGTTTTTATGGTGGAATCTTTAGGGTTCCCTATATACAGTATCATGTCATCTGCAAATAATGACAGTTTCATTTCTTCCTTTCCAATATGAAAGCCTTCTGTATCTTCTTGCCTGAGTGCTGTGGCTGGGACTTCCGATACTATGTTAAATAAGAGCGGTGAAAGTGGATATCCCTGTCATGTTCCTGATTTTAACGGAAATGTTTTCAGTTTTTGTCCATTGAGCATGATGTTGGCTTTGGGTTTGTCATATATAGCCTTTATTATGTTGAAGTATGTTCCTTCTATTTCCACTATGTTGAGATTTTTTTTTATCATAAATGGGTGCTGGAGTTTATCTACTGCTTTTTCTGCATCTATTGATATGATCAGGTGGTTTTTTATCCTTCATTTTATTTATGTGTCATATCACATTAATTGATTTGTGGATATTGTACCAACCTTGCTTCCCAAGGATAAATCCCATTTGATAATGATGTATGATCTTTTTAATGTATTGCTGAATTTTATTTGCTAATATTATTTTGGGGATCTTTCATCTATGTTCATCACAGTTATTTGTCTATATTTTCTTTCCTTCTGTAATGTCTTTACCTGGCTTAGAAATTAGGGAAATGCTGGCCTCATATAATGAGTTTGAGTGTCTTCTTTCCTCCTGAACTTCTTTGGACTAATTGAGAAGAATTTACTTTTTGAATGTTTGGTAAAATTCACCTATGAAGCAATCCAGTCCAGAACTTTTGTTTGTTGGGATTTTTTCCATTATTGCTTCATTTTGTTGGTTGTAATAGTTCTGTTCAGATTTTCTGTTTCTTCTTAATTCAATCTTGAAATATTATATCTCTAAGAATTTATCCATTTTTCTAGGTTGTCCAATTAGTTGGCATGTAATCGCTTATATACACTTCTTATAATTCTTTGTATTTCTGTAGTGTCAGTTGTTACTTTTCCTCTTTCATACCTGATTTTATTTATTTAGATTTTCTTGATAAATGCAGTTAAAGGTTTATTAATCTTTTGCTTTTTTAAAAAAATATTTTTTATTTATTCATTTTAGAGAGGAGAGAGAGAGAGACAGACAGACAGACAGACAGAAAGGAGGAGCAGGAAGCATCAACTCCCACATGTGCCTTGACCAGGCAAGCCCAGGGTTTCGAACCGGCGACCTCAGCATTTCCAGGTTGACACCTTATCCACTGTGCCACCACAGGCCAGGCTTAATCTTTTGCTTTTTTTGAGAGAGAGACAGACAGACAAGCAGGAACAGATAGACAGGAAGGGAGAGAGATGAGAAGCATAAACTCATAGCTGTGACACCTTACTTGTTCATTGATTGCTTTCTCCTATATGCCTTGACCAGGGGTCTCCAACAGAGACAGTGACCCTTTGCTCAAGCCAACAGTCTTGGGCTCAAGCCAGCAACCTTTAGGCTCAAGCCAGTGACAATGGGATCATGTTTATGATCCCACATTCAAGCTGGTGACACCGCATTCAAGCCAGATAAGCCAACGCTCAAGCTGGCAACCATGGGGTTTCGAACTTGGGCCCTTAGCATGCACTGTGCCCCCACTTGGTCAGGCAAAGGTTTATTAATCTTGTTTACTTTTTCAGAGAATCAGCTCTTGGTTTCATTGATTTTTATTTGTATTTAAAATTTTTATTTTCAAAACCTTTTGGTATTTTTTAATATTCTATTTTGTTTATTTCCATGCTGACCTTTATTATTTCCTTCTGTCTACTCTCTGGAATTTGTTTGTTCTTTTTCTAGTTCCCTTAGGTGAAAGGTTAGATTGTTTAACATTTTTATGTTTCTCAAGGGAGTCCTGTATTGCTATGAATTTCTCTCTTAGGACAGCTTTTGCTGTGCCAAATAATGCTGTGTTGTTGTGTTTTCTTTTTGTTTCAAGGTATCTTTTGATTTCTTCCTTGATCTCAATGTTAACCCATTCATTGTTTAGTAACCCATTCATTGTTTATTTAGCTCCCATGTGTTTGTGAGTTTTTCAGTTTTTGTGTGTGATTGATTTTTAGTTTCATACCATTGTGGTTGAAATATGTATTTCATATGATTTTGATTTTCTCAAATTTATTTACTTTTTTCCCTCACCCTGAGCCCCATGTCCCCCATTATATCAATTTACTCTCCCTCCCCTTTGCTCCCTCCCCCTTTCCCGCTACAATTTGCGGTCCTGACATCTGTATCTATGTCTTATGTATGTATAATTTCACTAGTCCCTTTATCTTCTCTGATCCCATCACTCATTGACCTTCCCTCTGACAGCTGTCCCTCTGCTCCTTGTGACCCTGCCTCTGCCTCTATTTCATTCCTCAGTTCACTTTGTTCATTAGAATCCACACATATGTGAGATCATATGATATTTGTCTTTCTCTGCCTGGCTTATTTCACTGAGCATAATAATCTCTAGGTCCATCCATGCCATCACAAAAGGTAAGATTTCCTTCTTTTTCATGGCTACGTAGTATTCCATTGTGTATATGTACCACAGCTTTTTAATCCACTTATCCACTGACAGACGCTTGGGCTGTATCCAGATCTTGGCTATTGTAAACAATGCTGTAATAAACATGGGGGTGCATATCTTCTTTTGAATCAGTGATTTGTTATTCTTAGGATATATTCCTAGAAGTGGGATAGCTGGGTGAAAAGGCAGTTCCATTCTCAAATTTTGAATTTGAATAATATAAGAATTGCATTTATAACCATAGCACCTCCTATGGTACCAGATGAGTTTATTACCCTGATTTTATATATGTGGTACAAAATGAATAAACTGATATTCATAAATATCTTATAGTTTTTCCCATTCTCATTCAAACTATGAGTCTGTTGGATACATGCATAACTTTTTTAATTGACTAGACTAATAGTTATCAATCTGCCTAAATCTCTACAAGATATTATAAATATAGGTCCCAGTAAGGCAGTCCTTAAACTTAAATATTAGAGGCATACTATCAAGAAGACATTTTGCCACTAACTTTAAAAGATAAAATATCTTGATTGTGCAGTTTTTACATCTTAAGATACTATTCCTGTAGATTTCACAGCTTAAAATACTTAGACTTATATCTAGGCAGGCAGAAAAGATTTATTAAAAATGAAAAGGATTCCTAAAGATTTACAATTGATATCACATGATGCTGAAGTAAAACCCTTGGTACCTGCATTTTGACACTTCATCTTGTTGTGTGACAAATAACACTGAAACTTAGCACCTGAAAGCAACAAATATATATGATTTAACAGTTTCTGTGGGAAGAAATCTGGGAGCAGCTAGCTTGGTGATAGTGACTCAAGAATCACCCTTCTTGAGGCTGTAGCCAAGCTATTGACTGGGGCTGCTGTTTAATTTCCAGGGTTGACTGGGAGAAGATCTGCTTCTAAGCTTACTCATGGAGCTGTTGTTGGGCCTTAGGTCCTCACTGGCTGTTAGCAGGGGTTTCAGTTTTCCACTTTGTGGGACTCTCCATAGGTCGCCTGAATGTCTTCATGGCATGGACTCTGGCTTCTCCAGCTCTTTGTGGGCCTTTGAACTGAATACTGCTGTTCCCTGTCAAGTGGGTCTCTCCATAGGACACTACACAACATGGCAGATGGCTTCCCTAGAGCAAGTGGAGACAAAGGGACAGAGACAGAGCAAGAGAATGAACCCAACTCTGAAGCAAGGTTTTTTAACTTAATCTAGTAAATGGCATGTCCCCACTTTGCTGCAGTCCCTGGATCACACAGATAATTCCGGTACACTAGGAGAGTGGATGACAAATACGGGAAGCCCAGGAGGTGGGGATTATTTCAAGTCATCTTGGGATCTGGCTACCACAATGTGCAGAGTGATTAATAGCAGAAAAAGCTCTTCTACACGTTAAGGCTGTAGGGTTTCCTCCAGCTAAAAGAAGACACGTAGGCCTCCTGGCTGTGGGAAACATGTTGGTCAGAGCAAAATCAAAGAGAAATATTTACTGACAGGCATTTACATATAAAGCCATTCATTAAAATACATATTATAGTTATTTTCTATAAAGAAAACATGGTTTCGCCCTGGCCGGTTGGCTCAGCGGTAGAGCGTCGGCCTAGCGTGCGGAGGACCCGGGTTCGATTCCCGGCCAGGGCACATAGGAGAAGCGCCCATTTGCTTCTCCACCCCTCCGCCGCGCTTTCCTCTCTGTCTCTCTCTTCCCCTCCCGCAGCCAAGGCTCCATTGGAGCAAAGATGGCCCGGACGCTGGGCATGGCTCTGTGGCCTCTGCCTCAGGCGCTAGAGTGGCTCTGGTCGCAATATGGCGACGCCCAGGATGGGCAGAGCATCGCCCCCTGGGGGGCAGAGCACCGCCCCTGGTGGGCGTGCCGGGTGGATCCCGGTCGGGCGCATGCGGGAGTCTGTCTGACTGTCTATCCCCGTTTCCAGCTTCAGAAAAATGAAAAAAAAAAAAAAAAAGAAAACATGGTTTCCTATAGCTTTTCACTATGGAATGAAAGAAATTATAACTTGGAAAAACTCTTCTTTCATCCCAACACTTATCTACACGGAATGAGAGAAAAGGTGACTTGTAAAACTATCCTTTCACCTATAATTACTGCAGTCTCCAAAAATGTTGAATTTGTGAACAAACCTAGTCAGGGGCTAAAATTTTTTTTAAAAAAACACTGACTTATAGAGTTTCAAAGCTGAAAAGAACTGGAGCCATGCCAGTGGTGGGATTCAACCAGTTCACACGGGTTCGGGAGAACAAATATTGAATTTTTTGTTGAGTTCGGCGAACCGGTTGTTAGAATGGCACTTGTAATCAGGGTTCTCTCTAAGGTGCGCAGCTGCCCAGGCCAATGTGGAAATCATAAATGTACATTCCTTACTCTTTTTTTAACATTAATCTGCACAACTGCTTATTCTAAGTGCCCATAGTAATGTTCATTCCATCCACAGGTGAAAAATATTGCAAGTGAGGACACCAATCAAGAAGCTATATGGAAATATCTTAAATAATAGCTTTATTGATTTTTGTCAGGTATTATTTAATATTTTTTCATTAATATTTTAAAATTTTATTGTAACATAATCTAGTTTTGTGTACCTCTTTTAGTGTTCTTATTTAAGTACTAAATGCATGAAATAATAAACTATCTTTTGGTATATCATTTTTTTATACTTAAAACGGTCATTAGGGCAGAGAACCGGTTGTTAAATTATTTTAATCCCACCACTGAGCCTTGTCCTTGTTTTCTCGATGACAGAAGGAGGGTCCAGATTATTAAGTGCTTTCCCAGGAGGACATTGAAACAGAGGCAGAATTTGGAATGAAACTCTCAAAGGAATGATATTTATAATTTTGGGTGGTTTTTTTTTTTTTTAACAAGAACAGGTTAGAATAAGAATTTGTCAGATACTGCACAAGCTTATTGTAATTCATGCAACAGATAGTTAGCAAGGCCTCTCTGTGCCAAAGAAAGGGCCAGTAAAGATAGAATTAGGTTCTTGTCCTCAAGGATCTCATCTTCCCAAAGGGAAGGAGGAAAGACAAATATGAAGGCAATGTCAAGACAACACGTTGAGTGAGCGGAGCCCAAGCATATGGCAAGTAGCCATTGGAACTAACAGTATCTGGAAGGTGATCAGTTATGCTTTATTGAGTATCTGAGTAGGGAAGGGGAGCACTGCTTAAACTGAGTATCTGCAAGGCCAGTTCATTTACTAGGCTTCTGTCTTGCAAGTTATTTGGTAAATCACGTACTTTTAGATAAAATATAGCTAGAGAATGCTAACAGCCTTGTGAATTTTGGCCTTTTATAACTTAAACATTTGAGGTCTAGATTATTAATGATAGTCAAAATCAAGTCTGAGTTTCTCAAACTTTTGTACATTTATTCATTAAAAAATAATTAATATCTACCATGTGTTAGAGATTGGCGATAGATCAATAAATGGCTCAGATGTGTCCCCAAGCAGATTTTTACTAAGTCCACAGTTTATGTACTTCACTTTCACTCTACAGACATTGTCACCCCTCCTTTTGCATTATTGGTAGCTTTATTTTTTAGTTCTTGCAGCCAAGATTGTGTATGATGCTACAAGGAAGTATAGACTTCAAAAATTACCCCGACACAAACTCTAGCTTCTACAGGTGAAAGAAAATTCATGGAAGTATGTAGTGCTGTCATGTTGGGTCTGGTAGAAGAAACATCTTGGGGTTTGTTTCCTGAACACAAAATGTACAGGAGACATTAGTCAATTTAGTGGTACCCCTGAATGAACTTTTATTTCCAGGATCTTCGATAAGGACATTTTCTTTCTTCACTGGGTCATGAGAAACTGTCACTGGCAGGAATGCCTGGGTCACCTAAGGAAGTAATAGCTACTCGTGTGTGTGTGTGTCTCATTGGAACATTTAGGTTTTCCCAGGACTGGCTTGTTAATGGTTGGACAAACTAAATGCCAATCAGAAGCAAACCACTTGTTTTCCGTGAACACTTTCACTTCTTGTGACCTAGAGCCTTTACCTCAAATCCCATCTGTTTAGGGAGAATTTGGGGATAATGGATTAATGGTATTAATATTTTTCTCTTCACCTCCTGGAGGGCTTCGATTTTTTAGGAGAAGGTGACATCAATGTGAAACTCACCCTTCTTAAGCCTTCAGAAATGTCTCCTTATTTAAAGATTAGATTATCCTTCTTTTATTGTTTTCCATTAGAGTTTGTTTCCTTTCTCCTTTTTTGGGGAAGGCCAGCTCACTATTTTTAAAAGGTGATGGACCATGTCAGGATTTAGAAAGCGAAAGGAAAGAGATTGGTTTGGATTTTCTCACTCTCTTTGTGTGCTCTAAAGCTCAATAAACTTCGAATGGTGGCTGCAGGTACAGGGGTAGAGGAAGGCTTTTGTGTCCTTAGAAAACCCAGGTTTCAGCTGGATTATAGAAGTAGTCAAGAGACTGGGGAGAAAAAAGTTCAAATAGCACTTCGACTACTTTCCATGTCAATGGATAGATATCAGCCATATTTCACGGCTGTAAGAATCAGCATGTTTAAGTATTGATAAAAAAAAAACAATTTAAAGGGCACAATACAAGTTATCAAAAAATTAGATGAGTTTGTTGTAATGAAGACAAGACTGTATGTAGTTTATATTCAAGTTTATGGATTTTTCTGAATACTGAATAAATTGTCAAAGTGGTACTAAATTTCTGTATGAAAGAAATCAGTCCAAACTATTAATCTGCTGGATAGATCTTTTTTGTGATTTTTTAAAAGGCTTTCAGCAAAAAATATAAGCATCTTCTAGCACTACTATCTAGATTCATTGGGTCATGACTATATTCTTTTATTGTGTAGGTCGAATGTCACCTTCCTTAGAGCAATTTACAAAATCACACAGCACATAGCGTATCTAAAGCAAGCGATAAAAGCGAGATGTGCAGTTATCACAGGTTTATATGACACAAGGGAGCATCATTAGTATATGCTTAAAATATGATATAAAACAAAGCAACAGCCATTGGTCAATATTTTCAGCATCTATGCCTCCCCAGTTTCCTTACCTAGTAAATAAGTGCTACAAGGGCAGAGTTGCCTGTGGCCATGCGAGAATTAAAATATCACTTATTAAAACTTTCCAATTTCAACCACCCGCCTCTTTGGAGAAGTCAGGAATTTTTGTCAGAGATTCAAATCAGGGAGTTAACAATCTTGAACTCGCAGCCAGTGTGTGACCTCTTTATTTCTGAGTACTTAGCCTGGCACTCCCCTTCCTGGTAGCAGAGAGCTGTACATATCAGAAATGACAGAGAAAAAATAAAGTTCTTACGTGTGTTAGAAACTGAAAACAATACATCTGGTCCAGGTTAAGGAATGATTGAGTAAGGCATGGCACTGTCACCTTTTTCATTGTGACTGCTCTCCAGTTTGGAGAAATAAATGTTGTGCAATAATCTGGTATCAGATAGCCAGCACTTCCCATTATTCTTTCTCTTCATGTCTGATTATTTGAGTCCACATATATATAAAAGGAGGATAAATTAATTAATTATGTATAATTACTAAATTCTACAAACATATACAGACTTTAACCAATGGAGGTAAAAGTAGGCTGTACATTGCCAGTTGTTGGTGTTGATGGTAGATAGTCATCATCTATTGTAAATCTATTCCCATAGCAGGATTAAGTGAATTCAAATTCAAATGATGCATCCAGAATATATTGTCAAATGTGGAGCATTATAAATTTCCTCCTTGCAAAAATGGAATAATGTTTTCAAAACAGGGTATTTGTCAGAACTATACTATCCACAAGGTATATTTATATTTCAAAAGATAATAAATTTAGAGAATGAACACAGGATTTACATAACTTTAAATTCGTGTGATTGGGTATTTTTGTGATTTAGCTAGAGGTGTTAATTTAATTAAATGTACAAGAGGACTTTCTCCCAATATCCAGAGAAGACTATTTGCATTTTTTTAAAAAAATTACCACAGCTTGTTACATAATTGCAGCCACTGGGGCTGGATGCCTTTAACAATGCCTTTAGTTTTCTTTCCCCTACTGCTTCTCCAATGATAATACACTTTCCCTTCAAAATTTACCAGCATTGCTTTCTATAACTCACATCTTCCTATAAGAAGCAGGTTTGTTGGCTCATTAATATACAGCTTACAGAGAGGGTTCACTACATATTGATCTAATTAAATATTTTTGAGTCAGAACAACAATAATAATGGAATTAATTATTGTAATTTTTGCAGCCGAAGTATATACATAAATAGATAATCTTTATTTTTCAGTATTGCCTATAGAAAATAAATTTCAGACATTAGGACCTTGGAGCGCTGGGAGCTACAGCTGCTGAGTGAGTGCCCCTCCCATGGTTCTGGCCAGCAGCCCCGACATCCTTGCACAAAGTAATCACAGATCACAGCATTTAATCACTGAAAACAAGCACTCCAGAGGACAGCAGTGTCAATATCCCACTCTCTCATTATCTGTTTGGATTGCACATCCACACTGTCAGATAAACAGAGTGGAAAATTAAGATTAAAAATATGGTAATTTCATTTCAGGCAGCAGGCACCACTCACTGCCCCTATTATGCTATTGATTACCTCTGAATTCAATTTTTCTTTCAATGCAAACTTTAATCTGTTTGCTACCCAGCAATTCAACTCCCCAAGGGCTATTTGAGAGTAAGTAACCATTTAATCTGATGCTAACTGAAAAATCACCGTCCTTAATGAATTGTGTAAATCATTCAGCTCTAAAGCACCTTTGACTTCTATTTCATTTTTTATTTTCTACTCAATATAGGGAAGGATCAGCCTGTGAATAATTACAACGTCGCAAGTATTTTTACATAGAGCAAATATGATAAAAACCCTATTATAGCAGGGCATGTGTAATGAACAGTACTTTTTAATTTCAAAATAGCTATTCATTAAAAAAGAATGGAAGATTAAAAAGAGAGGCTCAAAGCTCAAGGTAAAAGTTGATAGACATTGTAATTACATGGTTAATTTCAAAGATTTATATGCTGTTATGATTTAAAAGGAATTTTTATGACTTGACATTTTCATTTGAGAAGATTTTTTATTTAAAATTAATCTTCGAACTTCTATTCTTAATTATTTCTTGGCAAGCGATAAATGGGTATACCCAAAAATGCCCTATGTCGACTTTTAAGCAGAATAAATGCATACGAATTTTTGAACAGCAATAAAGTGGTCCTTATTTAAATTGCTTTACATTGAAATCCTCGGAGGAATTTGTGGGAGAGAGCTGGAAATTACTGGCCCATTTAAGGAAGCAGCAATCTTACTACAAGGCAGCGTTTATGACATTTCAAAATATCAAATTGGAGAGAGGGTTTTGCGGCGGCGATTTGATTGTCTTTCAAGTTGGCGTTAAGAGTTTTCAACAGGTCTCTTTCGCTGCTCATCCCAGACCCTGAAGACATTCTTGGAAGGGGGGTGGGATGGGAGGGTGTTAGGATCAACCCGGCCTCCCTCTTCCAGCCGGCATGAGCAACAATAAATAGTCCAGGAGCCGGAGCCCGAGCCCGAGCCCGAGCCGGAGCTGGCAAACGCCCGCGCCCAGCAGCAGCTCCGCCTGCTCTGCGGGACCCCGCCGGGGCTGCGGAACCAAGACCAGGACGCCAGGGCGGCCGAGCGCTCTGTCATTTGGCGGCTTCCTGAAGACCGATGACATCGCGCTTCCCAAAGGCAAGCGCCACAAAGTGCAAGGCTGCAGGGACAACATGGCGGGGCGCCTAATTACCGGGCATGGGCTAGAGCGGAGACGCCTGGTGGCACCGGGGGGTGAGAGCGGGATCTCTGCTGCCCACCCACCTCTCCCTCCGCGGGGTCGCGGCCAGGGCACCCCCCACACCCTGGGCCTTCCAGCGGGCGACCGTAACTGCAGTCCCAAAGTTTGGGGGGCAAAAGCAGAAAAGTATCTCAGTCCCTGCTCTCCTTCCACGCTCCACGGGGGCCGGGAACTTGGCAGGCCCTGCTTCCCCATCTTCACCCCCACTTCTCTTCCTCCGCAGGCGCTGGGCACGGCCCCAGGCTCCCCCTTCAGTCCTCGTCCCAGCACCGCGGGAACCTCTCAAAAAAGTGGGAGTCCCGGACTCTTTGGGGAAGGCTACATGGAGGGGGACAGCAGTCGAAGAGCTAGGAGCCGGCATCTAGTTAAATCCTCGAGTCCGGGAGGAGCGAGCTTTCCCTCTCTCCGGGCCACGCCCCGCAACTCGCGGGAGCGCGGGAGCGCGGGAATGGGGTGAGGCCGGCCGGCTGCGCGCAGCTCTCTCGGATCCTAACCATCACGCAGGGACTTGGCTTATTTCGCTTGCGCATCCCACTCCGCAGCGCCGTTCCCTGTACACGAAGCTCACGGCGGCTGCAGCCGCCGCGTGCGCCCGAGGGCGGCTCTGTAACTAGTCTGGAGACGTTTCTTATATTCCCCTCCCCGCTCTACGGGCTCCCAAGAGCGCTCGCTGCGCTACCAGTCCACAGTCATGTTCAAATCTCGGCTCTCCCGGCTCTCCCGGCTCTCCCGCTGTGCTTTTGCCAACTCAACACCTTCACCCCAGAATTTCCTTCTGAGCATTTCGCTTCACCCGGAGAGGAAGGCAGAGAGGCTGAAATAAAAGATACCCTTTTGCTCTTAAGTCCCAGTAACTTAAGAAGAGTCTGCACAAAGCTTGGGCTCAGGGAGTAGTCCTGGGATGGAATGCACAAAAGTCAGTTGTGCCGGCCAAAAACTGAGGTTGAAATTCTATCGTGCACCCAGCCTTTGCTCTGAAATTCTGAACTTGAGCTGGTGGGTGTTATTTCAGGTCAACCACAGTTCTGAGAAGCCAGGAGGGCAAACGTCTTACTCGGTGCGTTTCACCTCTTCAACCCTAAGTACAAACCATTTTTGCTTACAGGGCTGTCAGGGCCCCAGATCAAGCCACTTCCATTTGCTCTTTGGATTTCCTCTTGCTGGGAGGTGTAAAAATTCTGTGGGCTTGGTTTAAATTTCTTAAAATAATCAACACTAGCATAAACTTTATCTCATTAGATATTTATTGAGCATCTGACACCATGCTAAGACAGAATTGGTCTCGTGGTTCAGGCAGTTTTTAAAAGCATTTCATTTTGTTGAAAACAATGAGTAGCTGCATAACAATACTTAACGTATTTTAAATACATGTATTACTTCTTCAACTGGCACAATAGCTTTCTTAGAACTCATCTGAACTATACTGTCAGTGATGGTTTAAAGACTTGGAATCCCACGAATTATCAACCCCAGGCACTGTCCTGAAGATGATGTCTGCTCAGTACTTGGAGTGATGACCTTGTAAACAGATTTAAAACTGTGACCCTTCACAGATCATAATGCTGGAGAGTCTGATGCCTTTTTACGTAGAACATTTTTTTTGCCTACACATTCGTTTTTGTATTGCATAACTACATTTAAAGAAAAAGTTTTCTTTGCTTTTTTTTCTAAAATTTCCAAAGGCCAGGATCTCAGCATGTCCGTGAGGCAGCAGTTTTCAATTTTAAAATATTGAATTATATGAAAACCTCAAAGGGAAAGAAAAGAAAATGCAATGTCTTTTCTGATCTTTGCCCTAAAAATGCCTGAGCCACTTTATTTTTTAGCTGTTTATTTTTAAAGGAACCTTTTCACCAAGACGGAGGTGAGTGTCAAGAAGCTGAATCCATTAGGTTTGCAGTTTCTTCATCTGAAAGGGCACCCAGAGCAGCAACACTGTTAAGTGCAGAGCTATGGTAGTACATGTAAGAGCACACTTAATAAATGCAAAGCTCCTTGATCATATTAACAAATAGTGTGACATGTGTCATATAATATGATCAAAATGCAAGTTTCTGTTCTTCAATCTCTCCTCTCTGACATCTAGTGAATTGTATTCAAGTCTTGTCATGGCGAAGATACACTATTAACACTGAACAACTGAAGATTTCCTACCATTATTTTATATTTTTTTGTTTTTGTTTTAAAATTATTTTTTGTTGTTTAAATGACCATTTTTTTTTCTGGTTTGGATATTAGGTGGCAGGAATTAGAGAACCGGGTATTTAGTATCGTTTAATACTAAAACAGTAAAGAAGTTACTACGCTAGGTATAAGGCATAATTCTTTTACTAGTGGAGTCCCCCCACCCACCCCGTATCTCAAATATGTTTTAAAACAACCATGAGTATGAGAACACTTAACATACAAATATCACTTCCCCTTGATTTTAAAATCTAACATCCGGAGACAAGGAAACAGCATTAAGGAGCTGTCACTTCCAGAGTAACTGTTAAAGTTAATTTGGAAAACAGGCTTAATGTTCTCCTGGTGAAGCATTTCTGAATCAAGGCCAGCCCGACCATCAACCACCTGGACCAGAAAGAACTTAGGTTCTCCACCAAGGGTGAAGCATGCCAGCGGCATTGGCCAGAGCGAAACGGGCATCCACCTGGGGCAGTGAGGATCAGGCCAGAAGCTCAGCACAGGGAACCCCATGCACCAAAGCTCCCAAAGGCAGGAGTCCAGGTGGCTTGCTGAATGTTCACTTGTAGAGGGCAGTTGCTCTGCACTGCGAACGTCTGCAGAAAATTAAATGACAATCCTGTCCGTTGTTAGTCTAAATGAAAGGGTTCTCTCAAACTTTTGCAAGGAGGTTGAAAAATCCATTACAAAGAATATTTTAAAGGTATAGGTATAAATTATAGGAATGCTTAAAACTGGATAAAAAGGGTAGGGAAGAGAAAAGACATAGAGGTTGAGAGGCATTTACTCATTCATTTGTTCAACAAATGTTTATTGAGCACCTGCTGGCTCCAGACACTGATCAATCATTGGGGATATACAGACCTTTCTTAAATGGAGCATCCATTGCGTTCATTAAAATCAATGTCTGCCATTAGTTGCACTGCTAATAGAGAAAAAAAGCAATTCATAAACTACTACTACATGCTAACTCTATGCTTTGCTTTAGGATTGTATTCCTGTGGAATCAAAGAAATTTCAAGTTGAGTTTTGCCCATTGATTCATTCAAATTTAGTTCCCAAAAGCTGTCCAAACTCACCAACTTTCACACTGAGAGAGGGAAATGAACATTTCAAGCACCTACACTCATGCTATAAATATTAGAAACTTTAGTCTATTTAACCAACAAAATCACACCTCCAAGCTTATTATTACCATTTCACAGATAAGGAAACTGGGGTTCCCAGATGCTAAATGTCTTACTCAAAATCATACAGCTATACTGTGGGAGAAGTAGATTTTGAATCTAAGTCAGTCCTCCCAATCCTGTTGTTCCCCAGCATATGAACCCTTCAAGCTCTATGACATCATCATATGAATTGCAGGTGTTATATAAAAGTGGTTACCTTTAGGCCCTGGCCTGTTGGCTCAGTGGTAGAGCATCGGCCTGGCGTGCAGAGGTCCCGGGTTCGATTCCCGGCCAGGGCACACAGGAGAAGCGCCCATCTGCTTCTCCACCCCTCCACCCCTCCTTCTCTGTCTCTCTCTTCCCCTCCCGCAGCCAAGGCTCCATTGGAGCAAAGATGGCCCGGGCGCTGGGGATGGCTCCTTGGCCTCTGCCCCAGGCACTAGAGTGGCTCTGGTCCCAAAAGAGCGATGCCCCGGAGGGGCAGAGCGTCGCCCCCTGGTGGGCATGCCGGGTGGATCCCGGTCGGGTGCATGCGGGAGTCTGTCTAACTGTCTCTCCCCGTTTCCAGCTTCAGAAAAATACAAAAAAAAAAAAAAAAGTGGTTACCTTTATTAACCATTAACTCTTATTTTTAAATACCAATTTTTTATTGTGTAGTAACAAAACATGACTATTGTTTTATTATTGTTAGTGAAATGATTTCTAAGGATCTCCCTCTGGTGTGATTTTTTTTTAAAACTTGAGTTATTGGTTTAGAAATGGGTCAAAATAATAATTCACCTCTCTATTCATAGATATCTGTCATGGTGTGTGGTTCCTGTCCCCAAGTGTTTTCAAGCTAATGCCACTAATCCAGGCTCTCTGTGTATTATTTTACTGTATTAAAATTGGGTTACTTCTAATTAAGGCACTTCTCCAAAAAGAACTGTTAAAATGAATGCATCACCATTATTTCCAGGTTCTTTCCAATTGTACTTTCTATACAACCCCACAGCTACTGACTACATTGTCTTTAACATCCCTTTCTGTAACTTTTAGAATAGTAAAGCATTATCTGAGTTTCAAGGAGCATCCTTGGGACAGAAAGGACCTTTGCAATGTAATTACCACTCTAGAAAAATGCAAATGAATCTTTGGAACATGGGCAGATGACACTGATGCGGTAAGTTTCTCTGCTGTGCACTGATTGGTGGAGCAGGCAGTGATGTCACAACTTTCCCAGAATGAATGCTGAGATCCTTAAAACTTATTCAGTTTTGTTTTTTTTTTCCTGAGGAGGTTGGAATCAACCAAATTAAAAGAATCAACTGTAGAGATGTTCAGTTATGTAGAATGAACAGTTTGCTAAGGAAAATCAAATATCTCACAAGTAATTTAAAAGTAAGGCCAGAAGCAATGCTGAAAGATTTGTGTAAGTTTCTAAGATATTAAAGACAGAGTTAAGTGTCAACATTTTTCCTCTACAGTTTCCTTGAAAATTACATTTCCTTCCTGTTTACCTGCTGTATGCAGTTGTGTCCATAGCAAAAGTGACTTTGCAGGTTGGTTTTAATCACTGTTGTCAACCCTCACTTTGTGCTTCCAAAGCCACTGTTTTCTTTGTTCCACATCCATCTGAAGCTAAGCGCTTTCTGTCTGTCAACTTGACAGTATGTCTTCACAGAAGCTTTTATTTGTACAGTGTTTTGCAACTGACAGAGTGCTTCCACAAATGTTATCTCAGTTTGGTCTTCGTAACACCATGAGGAGATGGGAAGGACTGCTAATATTTTCTCTGATTTGCAGATAGAGACAGAAGGTACCTTCGATGCATAGAGATGCCCTGAATTTCGTCACTCCTCAGCGAGGCCGCTAGGGAAAGCCGGAGCGCGTGTCCCCACCACTTTCTGGTGCCAGTCTTTCCACTAAGCACCCTGCTCTGCCAAGAAATCAGCTGGGGTTCCACACTGTCAGATTTTCCGTTGAAAAGTTCCCAGATCTGTTCTAACATAGAAATGCTAGCATTATCAAGCTTTATTAACAGAAAGAGAAAAGGTTCGACTCTTCATTTCCCGTGAGACCTTTTAAAACGACCTTTAATTCTCCAAGTTATTTTTTTATTTCTGACCAGATGGTGTAATAGACAATCTGTGCCGAAAGGGGCCATGTTTATTTTCAGTCAGCTTAGACTCCTGCTTCTATTCTCTGGGATATCTCAGGTTCATGCTCAAAAGCAGCTTAGCTGTCCAGCTATTGGTCTACTGGTCAGTGTCGGTGAGTATATTATGCTAAAATAGTGCCAGCTTAGCTGAATTTTAAGGAGTTATTCACAGGAACAAAATGTTTGGAGCTTGCATTCTACCAGGCATATGTATCTGATGCTAGGTGCTGATTTATTTTTTTTTATTTATTATTATTTTTTTCACAGTTACTTAAGGAGATTCTCTTTTTTTCCTGCCTTAAACATGCATCTTTAGCTGGTCTGTCTCCATCAATTTTACACTTTTGAAGGATATTCCACATGCCTGTCATAAGATGATGAACACTGCTGATCCTGTATCCAGCCGCATCTGTAGCATCTCGGCCTCCACCCGGGGTGTTAGCCAGATTATTTTTCTATCACTCTTGCCCATACTGGATATGCTGAATACTGTGTCTCTAAACTGACTAACCCACTCTCACAGCCCGAGCCTCTATTATCGGCAGCCACAGCATGCATATTCTTATTTAGTTTCCAGTCCTTAGGGAATCCTCTCTCTGTGCCCTTCCTTGAGTAACAAAATCTTTGGATTTTTCCCTTTTCTGTTACATCTCCAGAAATACTCACCTTTGAATGTGTATTCAGAATGGTTACAGACTGCTTTCCCACAATAATAAGGCGCCCCTGCCTGCTTTAAATTCTGGCGCACCACGACAATGTGATCATTTCATGCATGCATGCCTTGTGTCTTCTGGCTGGTTTTCGTTCCCGTGCATCTCTTGCTGCAGTTTCCACAAGCACAGCGGCTCAAAAGCTGTTCCCAAACCTGCACCCTTCTTCATTCCAAATCCTCGCCTGTTTGCTTCAGATGTGCATTTCTATACCAATCCCTCGGTTAAGGCACTAGGTAACTATTCCTAAACTGCTAGTATCAGACAGTGCTGTAAACCATGCTAGGCGAGGAGCAGATCTGTATTCGCAAGCTGAGCCCTGTAGTATAGACAATAACAGAGGCACTCAACTGCCACTGAGAATGATGGCTTGGGTGTTGCAGGTGTGCAATAAAACAGACTGGCTTTCCTACAAACAGGCCACTTCATCACCAAGACTAACTCAGGGTTAAGAAAGAAAGGCGGGAGCAGGGGCAACTGCCCCAAATGCCCCTAGAATGAATGGCACATCTTTTCTTTCCAGTTGAATCTGTAAGATGACAAATTTATCCCAGTGTTGTTCAAAAATAACTTCTTTATTCCTATTTGTTTTCCAGGCTACTGTAAGATCGCTAAGGGCACATGCATAATTCACTCTGTTTATCCTGATGATTTTGAGAAAGTAGTTGAGGAGCTATGGATCTGAGATAGGACTTTGTGTACTTTCTAGATAAAGTTTCTTAGGAACAAACGAGCCCTTTGCCAGAGGTGCTTTACCCAGAAGAAGGCGTGACTAAAAGCACCCCAAGCACGGGAGGTTTTCTCTGTCTGAAAGTGGAAACAGGCTTGCCTTCCCCCAGGAGCAGGCTCACGACAGCAGCTAGGCTTATTGTTACTCCTGATTAGGAGTAATTTGCACTTAGACTTGGGAAAGGAGCATGTCAAAGCCCTTGACAAATCATTATCAGATTCTCATCTTAGAAACAGAGCAAAAGAGACACAAAAAGGCCAAGGGATTTACCCAAAATCGTGGTGGGGGGAGGTATCTTTTCATTGGTGTGGTCCCCTCAAGGCCTGCTATTGCAGGGATAACAGAGTGTTCCCACGGAGCTGTTAGCAAAGGAGAAGATGAAGGAAGAGGAGGACTTTACGACCCAGAGAAACAGCTAGGGCAACAGGACACCAGCAAAGGCACTGGTAGAGCCTGCCTGTAAGCGTACCAGTAACCAATCGTCCATGTTAACTCACAGAAAAGCAGTAGGTCAAATATGCATCCAATTATTAAATGGTTTGGGTTTTTTTTTTTACCATGGGGCTGCTATGTAAATGACATTGTCCCAGGCATCCTGTGGGAAAGAAGAAAGAAATATTAAACTGATCTTCTAGGAGTTTTCTATATAAGTGGGGAAACAGGGCATACACCTAACTAAATACATGCATAACAACCAGCCAGGCAGTCTCACTACATAGTGTAATTACTGGACCATAGTCAATAAATTTTTGTCAGACTAATGTAATTATTCACTCACTACCAAGCTCAAACTTACACTCTGCCAGGGTGGCTGTGGGTGTGATGTGACTACCTAAAGTTTATATAGCAGGTTTTAGGGATGTAAGACTTAAAGTGGTTGTTAAAGGTTGAAAATATGTTTAACCTCTAATTTTCAACTAACTTCTGACTTTCAAAAAAAAGAAAAGTTGCAAATACAGTAAGAGAATTCCTGTATACCTTCACTCATTATCTATAAATTTAACATTTTCTATAACCACAGAATAATCATCAAAGCCAGAAATTTTATGTTGTTACAATTCGATGTGCCGGCCTACACACCTTATTCAAATTTCACCAAGTGTCCCACTCTGGGCCATCATCTGATTAGGATCCAATCCAGCATCACACATGGTATTTTGTTGTCATGTTTCTTTATTCATTTCTCATCTGAATCAGCTCCTTTCTTTGTCTTTTGTGGTCTTGACCCTGTTGAAGAGTACTGGCAATTATTTTGTAGAATGTCCCTTGATTCAACTTAGTCTGACATATCCTCTTGATTAGATATGTTAGACTTTTTTTTGGCAAGAATTTCATGGAAGTGCTGCTCTGCCCTTCTCAGGCACGGATGTGACTGTGTGTCATTATGAGTGGTATTAGCATTGATCATTTGGCTACAGTGGTATCTGACAGGTTTCTTCACTAAAAGGTTCTTATTCCCTTTGTGATTAATAGCTTTCTCATGGAAAGATACGATTAGACTGAACAAATATCCTGTTTTTCCTACTTTTGCCCACTAATTTCATTATCCTCCATGATATTTGCCTACGGCTATTAATGCTGTGGTGTTTGCCAAATGGTAATTTTCTATTTCTACCATTCTCCCACATGTATGACTTAGAATTCAGCGGTAAAGAAGTGCTTTCTCTTACCCCACTTATTTATTTGTTTATCGAAGTGTGTTTTAAATAAAGAATGGGATTTTATGAAGGCAAGGCGCCAAGCACTAACTCATGGAAGAAAAAAAGTGTACGCACTGTGTGAGAAATAACAAAGTCAAGTGAAACAGGTAGCAGAAGAGGGGCCTGTGCTCAGAAGTCGCATTTGCTGAGGGTAGGAAAGGAAAGTCTTTTCACAGATTCAGAAGAGGCAAGACAATAATCAAAGGGATCGTCAAAGGCAGACATTTAGGTAAAACTGATGGCAGAAGGCTGGCCATAAGGTTCAAGGTATTTAAAGATGGGTGGGAGTGGGGAAGGATGAGTTAGTTCATGAAAGGAGAGCAAGGTGATTCTTCTACAGACCTTAATGACAGATCAGTGCCAGAAGAAGGGGAGGTGGCAGTTGGGCAGTTGGGAAGTGCTGAGGAATTCGTAGGAAAATACAAAGAACACCCCTTGAGTTAGAATTCGCTCCAACTGTGAAGCATCTATAAGACGTCCTGCAAGGCCCTGGCCAGTTGGCTCAGCGGTAGAGCGTCGGCCTAGCGTGCGGAGGACCCGGGTTCGATTCCCGGCCAGGGCACACAGGAGAAGCGCCCATTTGCTTCTCCACCCCTCCGCCGCGCTTTCCTCTCTGTCTCTCTCTTCCCCTCCCGCAGCCAAGGCTCCATTGGAGCAAAGATGGCCCGGGTGCTGGGGATGGCTCTGTGGCCTCTGCCTCAGGCGCTAGAGTGGCTCTGGTCGCAACATGGCGACGCCCAGGATGGGCAGAGCATCGCCCCCTGGTGGGCAGAGCATCGCCCCATGGTGGGCGTGCCGGCTGGATCCCGGTCGGGCGCATGCGGGAGTCTGTCTGACTGTCTCTCCCTGTTTCCAGCTTCAGAAAAATGAAAAAAAAAAAAAAAAGAAAGACGTCCTGCAATCTGAGAAATGAAGGAGTGTGAGCAAGTGGTGTTGGAGAGCAGGGCATTCCCAAAATCCACCTGCAGAGACACTGATCCTTCTTTTCTTTTTTTTTTTTTCTTTTCTTTTCTTGCTATTTTATTTATTTATTTATTTGTTTGTTTGTTTGTTTGTTTATTTTGAGAGAGGAAAGGCAGGGGGGATGAAGAGAGAGAGAAGCATCAACTCATTGTTGCACTTAGTTGTACCATTGATTGCTTCTCATATGTGCCCTGACCAGGGCTCAAACCAGTGACTTCAGAGCCAAGCCAGACACTCTGCTGGTGACATTGGGATCAGTGACCCCAAGAACTGGCTACTTTGGCACTCTGGGATGCCACTCTCTCTAATGCACCACCGGCCAGGGCTGACACTTTATTTCTTGATGCCACCTCAGCCAGATTGAATCACAATCACCTGGATCCCGACCACTTGATATTGGGTAGGACCAAACCACTCTTGAAAGTATTTAGCTTTTTTTTTTTAACCTAACTTCCTACACTACTTTGAAAGAAGA
Source organism: Saccopteryx leptura (assembly GCF_036850995.1). Taxonomy (NCBI): domain Eukaryota; kingdom Metazoa; phylum Chordata; class Mammalia; order Chiroptera; family Emballonuridae; genus Saccopteryx; species Saccopteryx leptura. The sequence continues at coordinate 54,062,081 of NC_089506.1, read as the reverse complement.
AACATCCAAGGTCTACCCTGCTTCCCACCTCCCCACCCACAATGAGCCTGGTACATGGGCTCTTCTTTGTGATTGCAATCCCCCCCAGCAGCGAGTAGTGAACTTGGTAAATTGGAGGGCACACATGAAGATATTCTCATTCCCTCTTCTCCACCAATCTCTCCTCAAAGGAATCTGGTTTGAGCATCACCTCAGGCCTTGAGTCTCTCTTATTGTATCTTGACAGGGATAGTCCTAGTGCCCCATGGGAACATTTTTGAAATACAGCTTTGAGGACAATGGAAACCTGAACAAATGAAAACCACTTTTTGTTCTTTCTTTAGCTGATGATGGCAGCAATTACTTCTGCAAATCCCTGTCCTTGTAACAGCATCAAAGCATTAGCCCATTCGCACCTTGAGCTCTTGCAGGGTGGCACAGCCTGTCTGACAGGCTGCAGTGGCATGGAGCAGCATCTCGCTCTTTCTCTAATCCTGAATTGAGGGCTGTTATTATCCAAGAGGCAAGAGGAGAACCCATCTTTTAAATTGGCATGGCAATAGCAAAGAGATACTCTAGGAAAAACTCTGGGAAAACTTCCCAAATTCTCTTGTTGGTACATGGCGCTTTGAGTCACTGGCTGTACTTCTGTGTGTCAGGAAGCATCAGGGCATAGGCCTGAGAAATGCCCCAGCAGAGAGAGAGGCAGCCCGACCACCACTGCACAGATCCCCAACCTTCCAGAGACCGAATTTTCCTTTTCCTACTGAGGGCGAGTACAGTGCTGGCGGTTAACAGCAGAGCGGATTTCGGCCTTCCTGTGTTCACATCTCAGCTCCACCAACTCCCCTGTGACAGGTTATCTATTCTACACCTGTTTCCTCAACAACAAAATGGCAGTCAGGTAGCACTCAATGAATGGCAGCCATGATGAATATTATTGGTGAAACTGGAGGTCCCATGGTCGTATTTCCATGCTCCTTGGCTCATAGTCCAATAACTTATTGTTTTTCCTCATGATTACACATGTTGCCCTTTTGTACCACTGCCATCCACTGTCATTCTCTTATTCTTAGGAAATTGGATAATGTCTATTAGCCAGCATGTTATGCAAATGGGTACAAGATTATTAAGATCTATTTAAAATGTCGTAATATTGTATTTAAGTATCAGTGAATAAAAATCAAAGCCAAGTTCACCAAACCAAAACTACCTCTTTCAACAGGTGACTGAAACTGTTCTTGACTGTCAGTTTCTCATTGACTCATTTTACCCTTTCCTAATTCACCCCCCATAACCGGAAGAATCATCCTGCACACCCCACATCACAGTATGTACTCTGTTCCTTTATTTTTACAAGTGCAGTTTAGTTTCAATTATTTGTGATAATTCTTAATACAGTTGTATGTGAAACAGTTAGTCTTATGTTATTATTTAATAAGTATTGTATAATTTTCCAAATGAACTGTAAACCTACTTTTGCCCCCCCCCATATATGATGACCTAGTATTATGAAACCTTACTGGAGATCACTGTTATTAAGTCTTGGTGAGAAGTGGGACATGATTGCCAAACTTTCTGTAAGAATTACAGTTACAGGGCTCAAAGCAAGGTATCACAGGGCTTGGCAGTTCAATACAAATACATAAGACTGTTAGAGGCAGTAGAGGCTAGAGGCAGATCTGAACAGGGAAGGTTTGGACAGCAAGTACTATTAAGGGGGCCAGGTGTCAACAATCTCACAGACATCTGTAAAAGAAGCACTTGCTTTAATTATGTTCTATGCTTTCCTTAAGAAGTCTTTGCTTAAGCCTGTATACATCTAGATTCAGTGTGTGTGTGTGTGTGTGTGTGTGTGTGTGTGTGTGTTTCCTCTAATTATATATGAAAGGTCAGAACAAGGTCAGACACATTGCACCTAAGGACCTTCACCAATAAGAGGTACTTTTGAAAGCCCAGTCATGTGTACAGTTTCGGATCTTGCCTTGAATGTTTTTCAGTATTCTATTGACATATCCTCATTGTCAGTGAGTTTCTTTTACAGCCTAGAGAAGGAATTTATAGGCACAGTTTTTAAGCCAGTTAATATCCAGAGTGGCTCAGGGTGAAAAAATGGTTTGTAGTCATATCCTCAATTTCTCCCTAAAAAATAATCTGTGGCAATGTATTCCAGTCTAGGTTCTGCACATGCTCCCCCTGCTAGGCCCTTGGGAAGTAACAGCTTATGTCAGGCAGGTGAAAACAATACAGTTTTCATTATTTTATTACATGAGAACCTTCTGGTGGGTGGCATGGTGATTAAAACTTTCTGCGGCCTGATTCTTCTCATATTAATTCTCAAGGCTGCCTTAGCACTTCCACATTCCTTATAATTTGGCATTTATTACATACTTTACAAGATGCTTATGTAATATGATCTCAAACTTAAAAGTGGTATTGTATATACAGAAACTCTATTAATAAAAATTACTGAGTAGTGCAATTTGTTTATAGTAAAAGGAGACTTGCTTATAGCAAGATGGAAGATTCCTTTATGCATAACGCCTTAATTAGCCATTTGGAGGTTAGTTTTTCTTTAGCTACCTGAGTGACTGATTTCTCCAAAATTCTTTAGACAAACATCTCAATTATTAATCTGTTCCTCCCAAATCGGGTATTTTTTATTTAGGCTCATGAGCCTCTATGTGAGTTTTACAAAATTTGCCTCAAGTTATGTTCTAAAATCAGTGTCCTACAGAATGTTGACCTGGCCGATGCAAGTGTTGTGTTGGCTGTGCGAACCATATTGCGACTATATTTCTCACCCCATTGATATGCCGAAGGGGTTAAGCTGAGTCCCAGGTGCCTCTCTAATAGGGCATCCATCGCTAAGCCTCAGGCTCCATCAAAAAGTTTTAACATCTCTGTCAGACCCCAAATTCTGTGAAATAACTGGAACCTAAAGTGATTTCTCACTTGACTCTACGCACAAGCAATCCAAATTGCCATCCTTACCTTTATTACATCACCTTTGCAGAAATTAAATTAGCAAGATATGTTGAGTGAACCCTAGCAGAGCCAGTGGAGTTAGCAGGAGCAGATACAACGTGGATGTGAAGTCTACAAACATGTATTCAGTGCACAGCTTCTCACTGTCACATTCATTAAGTTCTCTTTGCAAAGCAAAGAATCTGAAACAATGATTCTCAAAGTTTGGTTCTCAAAGCAGTAGCTGTAGCATCATGTATTAGAAATTTGTATCCTCCGGTCCCATTCAGACTTACAGAATCAGAATCCCTGGGCCTCTGAGCATCAGTGCAATTCAGACTCACTTTAAAGTTGGGGAATCACTGATTGAAATATTCCCCATATGGTGGCGGGAAGCAAATCTATCCATTGTCTTGACTTTATCTGATGGCTTCTTTTTTTAAGAGGTATTTTGCCATTAAAATTTATTTTTAACTAAAAACTAACTCTGTGTCCAAAAGACTGAGATCCTAGGATTAAAAAAACAAATCATATGAGATTTGTTCATTCGTGCATGTTTTTTTCTGATACTCAGCTAATTGTGCCTAATTCAAATCCAGAGTGAATTCAGTTTGCCCAATTCCCACTTTATAAGTTGAAATTTCAAATAAATCTTTACCTAACCCCTTTTTGTCTTGTCAGACACTAAACCATTACTCCTCTGACTGATTCAACTCATTTTTCATCCTTAAATGAAATTAAAAAAAAATCAAAGGAAAAAATTGGCAGGAATATATCAGTACCACCGGCATACTACACACTGCACAGTCTCAGTGTCTGATATATTTTTCTATGCTCTTCCATGGAATTTCATGTTTATGTGCAATGTATAAAAACCAATTATTTAGACCATACTTGGTTCAGCCCTGATCAAAATTTTAGGGTTATTTGAAAACACAAAGAATCATATATAATCTCATTTGTCAGATGCGAAAACTGAGGCACAGAAAGTTTAACTAGATAGAAATTTTAGCAAAAATTTATCTTGGTTAGCTCCAAATGAAAATTTCTTTAAATTATACTTCCAAGCCAATTATATTATAATTCAATAGTTTATACTAGAGAATCTATCTCTTGTATTTATGAATAAAATTCAGATTGTTCATGTGCCTGTGCACATGAATTTCACAGAACTTGAGATTTTAATGTAATCAGTATTATAACCATCATTTACTAAGCAGCCAGAATAGGATGGTTTATGAGAGTGATACAGGAAGGAAGAGTTTTGATCTGTGATATGGAGAAGGCTAAAAGCTAGAGAAAATGGGGCAAATGAAAGTTTTACACACACACAAGTGATATGCAAAGAAACATAGACTTGAATGGCAGAGAGGTAGCACTCACCAAATAGCCTGTCCTTCCCCACATTCCCAAGATCCCTTGCAGTTAGATTGGCAACATGATTAGTTCCAGTTGACGGTGCAACGTCCAAGGCAGTTAAAACCCAGGATGGCTCCTCCATCCCTTTCTCTCCCTGCTAGAGCAAAGTTGGAGGCCATATATGCCAAATGGTGTGGGTATAATAAGGGGAGGGAGGACTGTCCAACCCATATAAGTGTTGACCCGAGAGAGAAATAACATATTATTGTATTAAGCCTTGGAGAAGTAAGGATATTTCTTTTGTAGCACCTAATGCTAATTACCCTCGCTAATTCAACCTGGAAATGTGAAGCTGTGAGTCCCCCTCCATTCCTCATTGGGAATGCCCCCCTTCCTCCCTTGTTCATGTAAGCCAACCCTAATCATTTACCACCTGTCAAATGCCAAGTCGTTCATTCATTAGACGATGTTTCTGTATCCTTAGTATGTGTTATGTGTGCATTTATTCTTGAGGATTCAACAAACACAAGCACACCCAGGCCCTGATTTCATAGAGCGGGGAAGAAAGAAAATCTGTAAGTATAATTCAACCCCCAAGCAGAAGTAATTTTTTCCTGCTCTGATCTTTGGCAGGCCCTTTTACACACATAGGACTGTCTACCCCCTATCACTATTCATGTTAATAACATTGTCTCCTTTTCTCACTAGGCAGTGAGCACTTTGATAGTAGGGAATTTATCTTATTTATCTGGGAATCTTTCATAAATTTTTGTATACAGTAATCTCTCTGTAATCAGTTATTGATTACATACATAGAGGGATATGTTGCATGTGTGAAAGCAATTGCTAGAATTATTTCTAATACTTAAAATTAGGATGGGGAGTATGTCCAGGTGACTTTTCTGGAACATCAGATTGTGACCTAAGAATTCAAAATTAAATATTTTCCTCCTGTGTGCTCAGCAAATAGGAAAAACTTCATACATATGTTGAATGAATGAACTGAATGAATGGGTTTCCCACTTTCCTATTGATCAATAACTCTCCTGATTGAATGAATTCCTACCCTAGGCTACCTTCAGTAATTGAGTGAGACATGCCATGCATTTTTGTGGCAAATAAAGACACTTCCAAGTCCACAGAGCAGCAGGAATTTTTTTTTTCTTTTTTCATCTTGAAAAATTAATAGATTTACATTGTTTCTGGTCATTTAAACCAATTCAAATGTAATTTTCTTTATGAATTATAACTCAGTTGGCAAAGTTAAGAAGGCTTTTTTTTTATAAATTTTACAGAGACAGAGAGTCAGAGAGAGGAATAGACAGGGACAGACAGACAGGAACAGAGAGAGATGAGAAGCATCAATCGTTTTTTGTTGCGACACCTTAATTATTCATTGACTGCTCTCCCATATATGCCCTGACCGTGGGCCCCCAGCAGACCAAGTAACCCCTTGCTTTAGCCAGCGACCTTGGGTGCAAGCTGGTGAGCTCTGCTCAAACCAGATGAGCCGTCCTCAAGCTGGTGACCTCGGGGTCTCAAACCTGGGTCTTCCGCATCTCAGTCCGACGCTCTATCCACTGCGCCACCACCTGGTCAGGCAAGAAGGCTTTTGTTTAAAGTTTAGTGAACTTATTATATAAAATATGAATGAGTGATCTTAAAATTCTGCTAACTTGAACATATTTTCAGAATCATAAGAAAGTATATAGACTTTCATAGTAATTTATAGTGAGTTCAATTTTCCAAACCTTCTACCTTTTATAAAGCAAACTGAAGACTAAAAGGAAAAAAATGAGGTGATTGTATTTTTACATTAAATATAATTCTGCTTTAGAAAAGTTTGCTAAAATGTTTTATTAAAAATTATGAAATAATTGGAGAAAATATGTTTTTACCTTATTTTCCACCATCTCTCTCTCTTTTTTTCTTTTCTATGGAAGACCATTGAGGAGATGCCATCATTTTGTATCTGTTAGCTTTTCCTTTCCTTTTTTTTTTTTTTAGGTGAGAGGAGGGGAGATAGTGAAGCAGACTCTTGCATGTGCCCTGACCAGGATCACCCTAGCAACCCCACATGGGGCCAATGCTTGAGTACCAAGCTATTTTTAGCACCTGAGGCTAACACTTGGACAAGCCTAGCTATCCTAAGTGCCCCGGACCAGACTTGAACTAATCCAGCCACTGGCTGCAGGAGGGGAAGAGGGAGAGAAGTGGAAAAGATGGTAAAGAGAAGCAGATCATAGCTTCTCCTGTGTGCATTGACTGGGATATCCATACGCTGGGCCAATGCTCTATCCACAGAGCCACTGGCTGGGGCCTTTATCTGTTATCTTATATTCTCTTTTTGTTCATATAGTTTTAGACATGATGTGATATTTTGGGTGAAGTTTTTAACCACTAGATAGCACATCATTTTGGAGTATTGATTAAACTACCATTCACATGTATTAATTTTATATTTCTAAGCACTGGAGTTTTTGCTTTTAGAGCATTATTTATTCTGCATTTGAAATTTCTATAAGTAGTGATTAAATTACTAAGGTTGAATTTGTTCTCATATTGAAATAAAGAGAGTATCCTTACCCTATAATATTACCCTAACTCTATTCAGTAAGTATAAAATAGAATCTGCTTGTTAAGAAGAAAGAAAGAAAGAAAGAAAGAAAGAAAGAAAGAAAGAAAGAAAGAAAGAAAGAAAGAAAGAAAGAAAGAAAGGAGGGAGGGAGGGAAGGAGGGAGGGAGGGAGGGAGGGAGGGAGGGAGGAAGGAAGGGAGGAAGGGAGGAAGGGAGGAAAAAGAAAGAAAGAAAGAAAGAAAGAAAGAAAGAAAGAAAGAAAGAAAGAAAGAAAGAAAGAAAGAAAGAAAGAAAGAAAGAGAAAGAGAGAGAGAGAGAGAGAAAGAAAGAAAGAAAGAAAGAAAGAAAGAAAGAAAGAAAGAAAGAAAGAAAGAAAGAAAGAAAGAAAGAAAGAGTTAGTTAGTTAGTTGGGAGGGAAGGAGGCTCAGAAGCAGCAGAAAGTTCCACCTGACATAATAAAGCAAGTGTAAGTTACATTAAAGAGAAGTACAGAGTAATAGTAGTAATATAGGCTAATAACTTGCAACTTTTTAATTAATGGGGTTATTTATCAGGCTCCAGACATCCAGGCAGGAGTCTCTCCTATTATTTTTTGGAGGCGTACAATCTTGCAAATTTAAAGCTATTACATATGGAACAAATCCAGTGATCTCCATCTAATTCAAATGAGCCTTTCCAATCCTGGACATTCCCTTTTATTGCAGATGTTAATATGATGTACATTTTCACCTGTGTCCTTATTCACCTGGTCTGTTTTGTTGCCCAATTTTTATTTCACTGCTGAAATCGAGACTTATGGTGTTGATTTGGGTCATTCTCAATGATATGACATGAAATGAACTAGAACTATCCTGAATGAAAGTGCAGAAAACAAGTCAGCTCTTCCAAAACACTTATTTCGATAAATGAAGGAATTAAAATAGTTTGTCCTTCTTACTGAGATCTATTGAAGTGAAGGTCTATTAAAGGTCTATTAAGCTCATTTGAAGTTAAATGACTTCCATTCAATTCAAATCATTAGGTTCCTACTATCCTTCATGTGTACAAAGAATGAAAGGTTTGGTAAGATGCCTGAATGGCCCAAATCAGACATTTTGGTTTAGTAGAGTACATCATAGAATCCAGAATCTTAAAACTGAAAGGAATCTTAGGCTAGTGAGCCTGCAACAGAAACTAAATAGTGCGCCTTATCTGCGTTGTTGCTCTCCATTGTTTCAGTTACGCATGGTTAACTGTGGTCTGAAAATATAAAACCAAAAAATTCAGAAATAAATCATTTATCTTTTTTTTAAAAGAAGAAAGGAATCTTAAAAGCTATATGAATGTATAAATTATGGATAAGCAAGCAAAATGAGGCCCTAGTGAAGTAATTTTCAAGGTCACCAGCTAAGAACTCACCTTGTACGAGTGAGACCTACTTCAGCCCATTTTATCCATTTCACTATATCTTCAGTGAAATCTGAATGTCTTGTGTAAAATCACCATCTAATTATGTTTCAAACTCTCTGCAAATAGGGCCATGGTTAACAACGGCATAACCGTTCAATGAAATATTATGCATCCATTAAAGGTAATAGTTTTGAAGTCTGAATGGAGTGGCCAGGAGATCATAACAGGAGAAAAAGGAAATAAAGCTGTGTAGATAGCATAACCACAACTGTTTTTTAAAAGCCTTGAAATAGAGAAAAGAGTAGGAAAAAATGGAAACATTTCATGTACATTTGAAAGGTAGGACTACCCAGAAATGTTTTCCCTTATTCCCACTTTCCAATACTTTTCAACTTTCTCTATAAGCATATTCTATTTTAAAGTAGAAAAGTGGAAATAACTGTTCAAAGATAGCTAAGGCAAAGTCCTTTTGCAATGGATCTAAAGATGTTTTCTGGAGCAGAATAAAGACTCAAACACAGACAAAAACAAGCCAGCCATCCACTCATGAAGTTGGAGTGAAGGCAATAGCAGGACTTTTCTGGGCTTTCTTTTACAGGGAGACCTGGGCCAAGGAGACAGGAGAGCTCTTTGACCCCAGCACTCAGACTGAGCCCTGGAAGAACGGAGTAGCTGACAGAGCCTCGGGGGAATGGCTCCCTAATAAGGCAAACCATTAATAAGCATCCTCTCCCAACACCAGGTAGCAGACTTGAGCAATACCCAGGAATGCTCCTAATCCTGAGAACTAAGAGCCTAATTGAAATGTGGAAAGGTTGTGCTTTGACACATTGCTTGGTTACTTATTTAAATTATTATTATAAAACATGCAGGCCTAACTAGGCGGTGGCACAGTGGATAGAGCTTTGGCTTTGGACACTGAAGACCCAGGTTCAAAACCCTAAGAACACCGGCTTGAGTGCAGGCTCACCAGTTTGAGCATGGGATTGCTGGCTTAAGTGTGAGATCATAGACATGACCTTATGGTCGCTAGCTTGAAGCCCAAGTTGCTGGCTTGAGCCCAAAGTTGCTGGCCTGAGCTCAAGGTCACTGGCTTGGGCAAGGGGTCACTGTCTTGGCTGCAGCCCCTAGATAAAGGCACATATGAGAAAGCAATCAATGAGCAACTAAGGTGCTTCAACTATGAGTTGATGCTTTTCATCTTTCTCCCTTTCTCTCTGTCTGTTCCTCCATCTTTCTCTCTCTCTTTTTCACACACACACAAAAAAAATAATAATAATCATGCAGAAACGTCAACTTCCCTATTCCTGTGCTTAGACTGATCCAGAATACTTTTCCTTTTATCACTTCTTTCAGTCAATTCTAAATTCTCTCTAGTTTTGGGTTTGCAATGGCCGTTCAGTTGGCCTACTTGCTCTCTTAGAGGTAGGTGCTAAAATTTCTTTTTTAACAAGTTTGCTGAGATATAGTTTACAAGAAATGAACTTTTAAAATGCAGTTTTAAAATATGCATTTTGAACAGTTTTGACAGATTTTATAACCCCGTGAAATCGCAACCACTAATAAGACACGAACATTCCCATTTGTGTAAACTTCCACTGTATCCCTTTTGCATTTGATCCCTCCGGCTCCCTCAGAACCCCTGCCCTGTCCCCAGACAACACTCATGTGCATTTTGCCACTGCAAATTAGCTTGCATTTTCGGAAAATGTATATAAGTGGAGAATAACCCAATATGTACTCTTTTATATCTGGTTTATTCAACTCAGAATAATGGCTTTAATATTCAAGTTGTTAAGGGCATAAGTAGAGGATTCCTTTTTATTGATAATCAGTATTGTACTATAGGAATGAACGGCATTTCACCTGTTGATAGACATTGTGATTGTTGCCATTTGGGGGGGTATTACAATGAAGCCTTGGATGAAAATTTAGTACAAGCCTCTGTGTGGACATATGTTTTCATTTCCCTTAGGAAAATACCTAGGAGTGAAGTGGTTATATTACATGCTAGGTGTATGTTAAGAAAATACTGTTTTCCAGTTTACATACCCACAGCAGTGTGTGAGAGTTCCAGTTGTTCCACATCCTTGCCAACACTTGGCATATTCAGTTCTTAGCCACCCTGGTGGGTATATGTAGATATCTCATTGTAGGTCACGTCTCTGCAGACCATCTGGTCTCCCTGTGAAGGAAAGCCTGGAGTAGAACTACTAGTACACTCACTACTACTACTACTTTTTGAGTGGATGGTTTGTTCTTCTGTGTCTGTTTATTCTGCTACAGAAACCTGTTAGACCCCTTGTAAGTGGGCTTGGTTTCTGTCTGAAAATAATCTTAAACAGTTCCTTCCCAGAGCTTCTTGTTCTGTCCTAATCATGAAGCAAACCAGCATTCATTGAATTCTACTGTATTCCTTTGCTGTGGCTGCCAGAAAATAATTACTATATGTTTGGTGGCTTAAAGAAAACAGAAATTTGTTCTCTCAGTTCTGGAGGTCCAAAGCCCGAAATCAAGGTGTTGGCAGGGGTGGTTCCTTCTGGAGGCTCTGAGGCAGAACCCGTTCTGTGCGCTCTGGCTTCTGCAGGCGCCGCAGTCCTGGGCTGGGACTGCAGCCCTCCAGTCTTGCCTGTCTTCACGTGGCCTTCTCCTCTGTGTGTTTGTCTCAGTCCTCCCACTGCATTTCTTATAAGGACACTTATCATAGGACTTAGGATAATCCAGGATAATCTCCTCATCTCAAGATCCTCAATCATATTGGCAAAGACCTTTTTTTCAAATAAGGTAACAGTCACAGATTCCAGAAATTTGACACTGATATCCTTCGGGGGGAATCACTTTTCCACTTCCCCACACATGCAAAAATACCATACTAGATACTATGTTGACTATCTGGTATTCTCACAAAAGCACTGTGAGTTATTATTCCTATTTTCCAGGTAATACAGGTTTAAAGGAGTATTTTGTTGACGTTCAGCACCAGTTAAAGGTAGAATTAGTCTTCAAATCCATTCTTCCTGTCTCCTGTATTGCCTTTTCCTCCTCTGTCACAGAGATTTTAAACTTCCAAAATGCTGAAAATTCCACCTTGAACATGTCTACTAAGTGGATTCTTAGAGTTAGATCTACCAATTTCGCTTCATTAATAAATATCCTAAGTAGTCTTTGGGTCAGCGGTTCTTCATCCTGGCTACACATCAGATTTACTTGGAGAGCTTTTAAAATATGGTTGAAACCCAATTTAGCCCTGAACTATTAGACTCATATTTGGGTGAAGGTGGTCTAGCTTTTTAAAAATAGCCTCCAAGTCATCCTTTTGTATGACCAAGATTGAGTAACCCTGGGATTCTTTCCCAAACCTGTAGCTCCGTGACATTACCATTTTCCTTAGAAGTCCTCTGAAGTAGGTTAATTCCATTTAATAATCAGAAATGACTCTCTAGATCTTTCAATGTCAAAGCCCAAGTCCTGTTTTATATAATACTTACCCGCCAACACTCTGCAAACTACAAAATGAGTGATTTAGATGATCAACTCATTTGCTCATCAATTTGTTTTATATATTATAGGAGTGAATGAATGGATGAATGGAGGGATAGATGAATATGAACTTATTCTACAATTCTGCCCACTTTCTCTGGTCTTTTTGGTCAATCATCAGCCAGGTGATGCCTGAAGAGACAGATGTTCTAGACTTATATCGATAGGCAGTAACGTATCAAAAATACATCATCAAAAGTTTCACACACAGAAACAGAATAAAGGGACATCATTTCCAATCAAAGTAATATGGAGTCAATTATAATTTTCCTTCTTTGTATTAAGAAAGCCACATTGTCTCCTTCCTTTGCATTATTAGAAATGGGTTTCATCTGATGGATTTTATCTGATTTTTTCCCTCTAAAAACTGCCATCAGATTAAAAGCAAACATGAAAAGATTTATCCCCAAAGTATATCTTTAGGTGATCATTATGACACCGTAATGTTTGACCCTTTGAACAAAGTAATTAAGGAATTTAAATACCAATGCTGATATACTTAAAATGTTCATTTAGAATGCCTTGTTAGTGTTCTGTATTTGTCAGTGCATTTCCTAAAAACCATGTGCTCTTGAATCTGAGTCTATTGGCTTTTCTTGTTCTGACATTTCATTAAGATTTCTCTCACCTGATACGATTTATCTGAGAAATTCCCAGGTTTCAGGGTTGTTTATGAAAAACTTTATTATGGGTAAAGTTTATTGTTTTGCCCTTTTTAAATATATTAGGGTCTGTTTGTATGTTTTCCATAGAACTCTAGGGGCTTCTCAAGGCTTTTCTTGGGATTCAATTCTAATATGTGTAATCTCTACCCTTGAGGAAGACAAAGGAAGACAAATCTGGTGTGGTTGCCAAGTAATCTCTAAATTTCTTTCAAATCAAAATCTCTTTTGTGGAATATTCCACTGACAGTAATAAGTCATAATCAAATCAAATGCCTAAGTTTCGGTCCTGCCAAAAGGAAAAAAGGGTCCCTGGGAGGGTCTTTCTATGGAATACGAAAATTTCCTGGGTTAAGAAGATGGCATCTATCTGTTCTCTGCCTAGATGCATGGCACAATGGGCCAAGAGTCCTGCATGGTAACCATCCAACCTCACTCCCTGATGCAACTGCAGGCGATGTGAGGCGGTTCCTGAAAAGAACAGTACCTTAGGGAACTATTTTTTGAAATAATTGTGCAACTTCATATCTTCAAGAAAAAACTCAGCAGGGAAAATTTTCAAATTTACCTTTTGCATATTCTGAGAGGAAACAGTCCTCACCTGTCTGAATGGTTGGGAAAATAAGTTCCAGGAAGTTCGAATGGAGACTTACCAAGACAATCTGCATTGTAACCTTGTCCTCAAACAACCATTGGGTAGAAGGTGTAGCCTAGAAAAATGTTCACACATCATAATTTTTCATTCAGTTATCATAAGTACAGTTCCTATGGTCAGTTGATTTGAGTTGTTTGGGTCACTGCAGAACTGATTGGAATGCTACATACCTTTTTTTATTTTTTTGTATTTTTCTGAAGTGAGAAGCAGGGAGGCAGAGAGACAGACTCCTACATGTGCCCCACTGGGATCCACCTGCCATGCCCACTGAGGGGTGATGCTGTGCCCATCTGGGCCATTGTTCTGTTGCAATCAGAGCCATTTTAGTGCCAGAGGTGGAGGCCATGGAGCCGTCCTCAGCACCTGGGCCAACTTTGCTCCAATGCAGCCTTGGCTGCGGGAAGGGAAGAGAGAGAGAGAGAGAAAGGAGTAGGGAAAGGGTGGAGAAGCAGATGGGCACTTCTCTTGTGTGCCCTGGCCAGGAATCAAAACTGGGACTTCCACACCCCTCGCCAACGCTCTAGCCCTGAGCCAATTGGCCAGGGCCAATGCCACATACTTGACCTAATTAAGTTACTAAGAAGGATAAAAGCAAGGGAAACTAACATTTCAGAGATCAGTGATTTTGGCCAAATTTGACTAAATCAATGTGTGTGAAGAGTTAAAAATGACTGCTAGGATCTGACTTTATAATGCCCAGAAGTAACTGATCAATGGAGCAAATTAGCATACAGTCTTAATTGATCAGAAACTATGACTATTTCTCCACTTTATCTGACTTTCAAAAGCGGTAGCCAACATCCACTGAGTACTCATTTGGAGGAAACATGTTGCTTCCAGGGATCATGAGTATTTATAAAATGTGGCTTTGCCTTTGGGGATTTCACAGTCTTCTTGAAGAACACATTATTAGTTTACTGATGGAGCACAAATAAAGAACAAAACATAGGACACAAGCATCTTCCTTTGGGGGTCCTGAAAGGAAACAAAACACCAATGCAGAGCAAGCCTCAGTGCCCCCATGTGGGGTATCATTAGCAGAGGAAGGGAACCAGCGTCTCACAGAAGATGAAAACAGAAGGGACAATAATAGCACATGGTAGGTACTAACTACATGTTTGCCAACATATCAAAATATTAAGCCACTCTCCTGTGACTCTCTCTGTAAGTGTCAAAATCCCCATTCAGAATTAAACAAAAATGAGGAATGGGAAATTTATTAATGTTCCTGAAAAATTCAGAGCTGTACCCAGGTGTCGCTAGATTTAGGTACTCAAGTGAGACACTGAGGTTGCAGTCTGTCTCTCCTCTCTTGAAGTTGAACGTGACTTTAATTAGCATCAGTTGGGTATTCCATAGCATAAATTCTTAGAGTTGTCTTTAGAGAGTACTTGGCAACCATTCCAAATTCCTCTTCAGCTGTTTCCCTAAAGAGCAGAAGCTAAGCAAGGTTCATTGCATCACCTTTTGGTCATGTACCCATTGCTGTTCCATACATCGTGACAGGAGAGATGAAACATTTTGACTGTCCAGGTCTGATCACATGCTACTCTCCCACCCCATAGTCCGAGTAGTCATGCATGGAAAATACGGTCTGTGTCCAGAAGAAGGGGTAACGGATGCAAGGCTGCAATAGAAAATAAATCTCCACTGTTAATATCATGCAGTATATTTACTACGGGTTAGGAACTGTGCAAACAGCTTCATAAATGATAAATAATTTTATCTACCCAATAACCCCATGAAGGTGTAATGATAGTCAAAATATTTATACAGTCATCTATGCATCAGAACAAATGTGGGAAGGTCCCTGCAGACCTGGAGCAGGATTCTGGAGGCCTCTCCTGCCTTATTTACTGGATCATAAGGGTTTCTGGAGAAGGGCAGTCTTATGGGAGCAACCAAGGCAGCTGAGTGGTGGGCTTGAGGCAGGAGAGCCCTCTTAACTCTTTCAGAAGTATTTCTTTATTTTCTAACAGCTGGCAATGCCATATTAATGCATACCAGATAGTTGATAGCCATATATTCATACTCCATTTAGGGAGTATCTCTAGTTGACAAATGAGAAAACTGCATTTCACAGAGGTTAAGTAACTTGGTCAAAGTCACACTAGTAAAACTGAAAATCAAAGCCAGTTCTATCTGATTCTAAATCCTATGCCCTACAAAGAGTTTGAGTAAACCATATATTTTTCCTATATTAGAAGAAAGCTCTATCAAAAAATTTAACAAATCTAATTTGAGCCAATTGAGGGCTGCATGCATTGTTTCTCAAAGCTTAACAAACTTTCCAGAATTATGTGAGGAGAATGGGGAGGCCCTACCCAGACCAATGGAATCAGGACTCTAATAAGGATTGCAACAGGAACGTACAGGGTAACGAGCCCCTCCCCCAGGTGACTATGATACATGCTAAAGTTTGGATTCAGTTGATGAAGAGTTTAGTGAAATCACAAGTGTGAATCTGCTCAGGACAGGTTTCTTTGACTTTTTCATAAACTTAAAAGGCAATTAAAAAAAACAACAACAACTCTATGCAAGTATGTATCTCCTAAAGTGTATTTTTAAAAAATATTAAATATAGTTATACAGAGCTTTTTAGTAAAATAAGATACTCCCCCTTTTAAAATGGTACAACACACCTAGGACGACCAGGAAGTAAGGTCACCTGACGCCTGAATGTCTGATGGCTGTGCTAAGCACATTTGTTAATTTCATCACCATGTGCTTTCTATTCAATAACTACAGCCTGTGATGGGTCTTATAATCTCAGCACATATTCGTGATAGTATTTAATGTTCATTATGCATGAAAACATTTGTTCTACCCAAATTTTCTTATTGGTGTATCTAAAAGATGGCAGTTTTAAACAAAAAGCCAATCTTGTAACTCTAAACAAACAAAAAGTTGAACAATTCAGAACGAAGATGAGTAAATTCAGCCTCCCCATCCTGCAAAACTGGAAGTTGAGCTATCCAAGATAAAATAATTAATGATTTTTGGAGCAGCTCATTGCAGAGACACCCAAATGTTGCAAAACATGCAACTTGTGTTCTTCTTGCCTTTGCTACAACACCCTCTGTGCTCCAACAAAAACAAAATAAATGAATAGATTTGATGTTGCACCTGATATGAAGTTCTGACTCAGCCCCATTGTTACAAATGCTAATATCTGATAAGGAGAGAGATGTAAAATAGAATTGAATAAAAAACTTATTCAGTATATTCTGTTTCAGAGTATAAAATGTAACTGAAAGATACTTTAATTTTATTTTTATATAGTTATATAATTGTTGAATAAAATGAAGTTGTATTTGTATAAGTTATTGTCAGTTATAATGCATATTAAAATCATATAAGTGATCAATAATTAAAAGACAATTCAATAAACATTGAGCAAAATATTTGAATACATCTCTCAACAAAGAAAACCTATATGGCAAATAGACAGATGCAAAGATGTTCAACATCGCTAGCTAAGGAGCACACGCAAATTAAAACCAAATGAGATACCACCACACATCCATTAGAATGGCTAAAAATTTTAAAATAAACAATACTAAGTGTTGGTGAAGATGTGGAAAAGCTGGAATTCTTATAAATTGCTTAACATAACAGATTTATTCTGTTACAGTTCTGGAGGCCGGAAGTCCAAAATCAAGGTATAGGCAGGACAGCACTCCCTCTGGAAGCTCTAGCAGAGAATCTGTCCCCTCCTACTTCTGGTGGTTGTTGGCATTCCTTGGCTTGTGGCTGCATCTGTCTGCTCTGTAGTCACATCACTTCTCTTCCAGGTACCAACCTCTAAACTCCCTCTGTCTCTCTGTTATGAGGATACATGTGATGGCACTTAGATAATTCAAAATAAACTCCTCCTCTCAGTTCTTAACTTAATCATATCTTTTGCAACATAAAGATAATTTTCACAGGTTCCAAGGATTCAGATGCAGATCTATCTTTAGCCCAGAACACAACCCAAATGTCCAACTTGTGAATGGACAAACAAATTCTAATAATTCCATACCATGGAATATCACCCAACCATAAGCAAGAACTAGCTACTGATAAATAAAACAATAGGGATGCATTTCAGAAGCACTTTGCTAAGTGAAAGAAACCAGATTCAGATGGCTACAAACGGTATGATTCCATTTACATGATATTCTAGAAAAGACAACGCTGTGGGAATAGAAGTCTGGTTACTGGTTGCCAACAGCCAGAGGTGCAAGAAGAAAACTGACTCTGAGGGGACACCAGGGAAATTTTAGGTGTGATTGGAATGTTACATATATTGATAAGATGTTCATTACCTGACCATAGAGATTTCAAAATTCATCAAATTTCACATTTAAAGTTGGTGAATTTTATTTTATATAAAGGCTATTTCAATAAACCTACTTTTAAACAAGCACATCAATCAAATTTTGGTAACTTTGTGCATTTAATCTAAGATAAGTTTTTTTTCTGAGCTTCTAATAATGTTCTGTCAGTGTGTTATAACTTCATTTTTTCTGTGGTGTTTGAAAGGCTTGGAAGTTTTCCTTCCCTCTTTCTGTCTCTCCTCTTTAGAATACATTAACAGCCACTGTCAGGAAGGTAAGGAAGAAGACTTCTATATCAAGACCACATTTGCTGGAGTGACATGAAAGTCCTCTAAGTTTATGGAATGTCTTGCTAGACCTAGAGCATTTCTTCCTCAATCCATTGCATCCACCTCCTAATTGGTTTCTGACCCTCATCTCTCTGCATTTAGATCCCTTCTCTATAGTGACACCAAAATTACCTTCCTAAGAACCAAATCTGATCATGCAAACTTTAGGCTTAAGTATTATTTTTGTTCTTACCCCCCTTTAAGATAACTCATATGCTGTATAGTTAGAACTCCTAATAATAACCTCTTAAACTTGTCTTACAGCCTCATCAGGTATAACCTTCTAAAACGTAGTGTGCGTTTCTAGTTTCTGAATGTCTTACTATTTCTTACATACAGTGCATTTCATACTTCTGTGTTTTTGCTTCTATTCTTTCTGGCCTCCATTATCCCTTACCACCACTGACTTCATCACATGATGATTGGCTTAGGCCTCAGGCCACTGTCCATTTCTGAGCCAGCCAAGGAGATGACGTTCTCTGACGACTTTGGGCCAGCTGTTCTCAACCCCAACTGCTTGTTCAGTTCACCCCTTACTTCAGAGAGCTCCATTCAATTGCCATAGGAGTGGCTGGGCGTTGGAGAAGCTTCCCAGGTGATTCTGGTGTGTTGTAGCCAGGTTTGTAAACTGCACCTTAGCCAATCAATCCAGGACAATACAAGAGGCTGCCTCGCACTGGGGGGCAGCGGATGGGTGCTGGAAGGCAACCACAATGCCCCTTAAGAGCACATTCAGCTTCACTGTTGTGCTGCTGATAAAGCAAATGCCCTTTGAGGAGAACTACCCTGAATTGAGTAACAGTTTAAATTAAATCTTTTAAAAATGTACTATTGCCCTACATAAATTAGAAAAATAGCACTACATATTTTCTAGACATTCTATTTGTTTTAGTCTACAGGTAGTGCTTGGTGATCATATGGACCCAGGGATTGTCTCCAACAGTTCTTTGTGGTCTTTATGATAAGGTTCCTGATGGTTATGGTAGGTATATGGGCCGCTTATAGCAGTGAACAGTGTTAGGCACCCCCACCTCCTTGTAGGGCCCAGATTCTCAAAAGGTTACCTGTAATCCTTTACACAGGTGCAAGCGACCTTGGACACACACACACACACACACACACACACGCACGCACAAAGACGGCTGCCCTGAGTGCCTGCCGTTAGCACAGGTGAAAACTAACTGGGCATCATCATACCCACTTTTGTGGGCAGGATTGGATCCCTTCAACCTATAACCAAGCCAGCTTTGCCTATTCCATATGCACCCCGTTCTCTCTTTTCTTGTGGCCAGAGAATAAGAGTGCAGATTCCTCATTTAAAAGTTCTAGAAAAGCCCACCCTAAACGTGCCCTCGTTAGGAATCCATATTCGTTGGCTACCGCGTGCTGGTGACCGAGGTTTGTCTATACAACCCCTCCGGGGCCGTTTAGCACTGGCCTCCCTTTCGCCTGACAGCCGGAAGGACTCCCCTCTGTTCCCAGCGCCACCTTCCCGCTGGCAGAGGACACCCTGCGGGACAGCTAGGAGAAGCCTTCTCTCAGTCCTGGACCTCCCCGTGGGAACGCACGGGAGAGGGCTCTCCCCTGAGGCCCGTGCGGCGCCCCTCCTCGCCCCCGGGGCCCGGAGACGCGGCCTGTGATCGCGTTCCAGGGAGCAGGCAGGCTCCCGGGCCGGCCCCGCGCAGGGCGGGCGCCTGTGATCTGTGGCCAGGGAGCGCGCGCGCCGAGCGTCCCGGGGCGCTCGTCGGTCTGTGATCGCTGGCCAAGCGCAGCTCAGAACCCGCGGCCGATCACCCTCCAGGAGTGGCCCGGGACAAAGGGATCGGAAAACCCTGCTCAGGTCCGCGATCTTTGTCTGCCGCGGTCCCCCTGAGGCCTAGTGCGCCCACCTGCACCCCGCCATTAGCCAAGTCCCGTGAGGCCCCCCAAAACCTATCTGGTGTGGATCCCTAATATCCACTCGCTTCCGGACGGAGCCGGGGGCGGGGGGCGGGCACCCAGCCTAAACCACAGGACGAGGCCCTGGGCTGCTTGTCATGTGCGCAAAAAAGAAGAAAAGGTGGGTCCGTACATCGCTGAGCGTGTATCCAGTTAGAAGAAGCCCTCCCTGGCCATGGTCTTTTAGTTCAGTGCAGGGTGGTTATCAGAACAGGTGTGAATAGTTTAGCAGGAAAGAAACATTTCTCCCTTAAATGACTCCCCGTGCAATCTCAAAGCAGACAAAAGCCTCACATTAGCATAGGTTGTGCAAAGCCACCTGTTCAAATAACTTAAGCAAATAGTGAAAAACAGCCTTAGGAAGAAGAAAAATAACTCAGAGCCAGTGCAAATACTTGCAAACAAGTCGAAGGATTAAGCTTCATCTCGACAAGGGGCAGGGAGGGGGAAAGGTGTTTCCCAGGTTCTAATACAAACTTGCAGCGGTTATTTTTAGCAGTCTGTGATTTCATTAAATGGTGAGATAGCAGCTTCCATAGCCTTGTCAAAATAAAAATATGGAAGGAAAATCCAGTCTGTTCTCATCTGGCAAGCATTTATGTTTGGAAATATCTTGATTTCAGGTAATGAAAATGAGTGAGCAACCTGACCAGGTGATGGCACAATGGCCTAGGCCTGTGACACTAAGAACCCAGGTTCAAAACCAGGCTCAGCAGCTTGAGTGGGGTTGCCGGCTTGAACATGGGATCATAGACATAACTCCATGGTTGCTGGCTTGAGCCCAAGGTCCCTGGCTTGAGCAAGGGGTCACTGGCTCGGCTGGAGGCCCCCCCCCCCACCAACCTCGTCAAGGCACATTATGAGAAAGCAACAGTGAACAACTAAGGTGCCACAACTATGAGCTGATATTTCTCATCCTTCTTCCTTCCTGTCTGTCCCTTTCTCACTCTGTCTCTCTCTTGCTAAAAAAAAAGGTGAGCAGATTTTGTTTACAAACACTAGCTAGGCACTGGCATGGCTTTATCTATGATTGTTGTTCCTCCGTGCTTTTTACATCCCAAGAAAACAAAAGCACGATTTCGTCAGCATTAATTCTCAATATTTTTGAAATATTATTTTTACATTTGTTTTGTGGCGTAAGAGAAAAGCGGAGGCAGGAGTGGGAATGGCTACAGAGAAAGGAGCCAAAAGAAACTTGACTTTGGGGAGAGTGGGTGGGAGATCAAAGACCGGTGGTAGCAATGCTGGTGGGGGAGGACCAGGGCCCTGCAGTGTGGGAACAGAGCCCGCTGCTGCAATGGGGACATGGACAAAGAGGCTGGCACTGCCCTTAGACCAGGGCAAGAGGCCTCCGCCCTGAGCCCCGTACGAGAGGACCCCACTCCAGCCCTCTGCTGACCTGGCCGGTCCTTGTGGGGGTGAAGCGTCAGAGAGCCAAGGGGACACACCCACCCAGAGCCCATCCTTCGGGTGCTCAGGATGCAAAGTGTGGTCTCCAGAGCCCATCCTTCGGGTGCTCAGGATGCAAAGTGTGGTCCAAGAACCAGCAGCGTCAGCATCGCGCAGAGGCATGTGAGGAATGCAGGCACTTAGCCCAGCTCTTGACGTATTGCATGTTAACAAGAGTCTGCATTTTAACAAGATCCCCAGGTGGGTTCTATGCATATTAAAGATCCAGGAGCACTGATCTAGACCACTCAGGGTACCCAGGATCCTGGAATGACTTGTCCAAATGGTTCCAGCCCACTTCAAGAACCAGAGTGGGCCTGTTTTCTGAGTCCATCCGCTTAAGGGCGACAGTAGCCAGTCAGTATCGCTGGTGTGTGTAGTCCTTGGCCTGGGAAGGCCTATTCGTGAGGGAGGGTAGGGAGAGGTGACATAACTTGCCTGTGCCATCTGGGATGTCCTACTTGTGCATATGAAGCTCTTTCAGGTGTGGGCTATGGGCATGGGCCAGCTCTCTCCATACCTCCACCTTTCATTACAGAACTCTGAGAATACAATTTTAAATTGGAACCAGGCCTCCTAGGTAGTTCTGAAGGGGTATCAAGGTGGGAGGATAACACATTTTATTGAATGCTTTGTTAACTTTACCTACTTAGATATGTGGGGCTCCATTTGTGCTCTTGCTGTGGGCCTGAACATAGTGGTGGGTTCTGCCAGTAATAGATACTTCTTACATTAAAGAAGAGAGAAAAAAAGGGAGAAATAATTGATATAACATGGTACACTTAGCACGTAAGTACACTGTCTCCAATCAGTTGCTAAAAGTTTAAACAACCTTTGAATTTTTTGATGTTGAGATGAAGGTGACATTTGTTTGCCTGAAACAAGGATCAACTTGTTCAACTAATACTCAGTTTGAAAGCCATTCATTCTTTCGACCGATACTGATTATTCTCCTACTACGGTTTAGATGCCATGTTTAGCCAGACTCTGATCAAAGAGAGCTGGCTGCCCTCAAAAAAATCCCTTAGCGTCTTAAGCAGGCTAAATCTCTCTTTACTAAGCAGCCCTGGTTCTTCAAGTTTCTTCTCCCCAAAGTGGTGAATGTCAAGTCAAGTCTCACCAGATCCTTCAACCGGCTCTCACCCAGAGTACATCTGAGGGATAATTTGGCTTAACAGGTAAGATTAACAGGAGGGTGGCGCTCAAATCTGGCTCCACAGAGTGAAGCCAAATTCAATTGCCTGTGTGTTATCTGGATAGTGGCGATTCCTTAATGTGATTTGGTATTATTGTGCAACCTGGTTGTTGAAATCTTTACTGGTAAAATTTCTGTCGTGCTTACCAATGATGAGTTCTTCCAGTTGGGTCACAAATACCCGCTCTCCAAACTCATAAATGGTATCCCTTGCTTCTTTTCAAATACAGTATCTTGTTTTTAAAAGGACTGCAAGAAAAGAGCATAAGGTATCCACCTGAATGAATCACCAATTATGGCCTCTCAAGCATTAGTGGGGAACATATATTTTATAGAGGGTTTTCCCAGGGCTTCTTAAATCTCAGTACATGGGTGCCTACCTGGTCTACCTACTCAGAAAGCTACCCTTGAAGAGAGTCTCCTGGCACTAACAAAATCAATATAGTCCTATTTTTAACAGGTAGGGGTAGATATTGCTGACTCTAATATAGAACTTGTTCTCAAAAAGGCTATATACTGTCTCCTTCCCAAAGACTAATAGTCAGGAAATCTTAAAAGCCAGAGTCATGTTTTAATGAGGAGGAAAGGGAATAAAGGAGAGAAAGCAAGGAAAAGAACCGAAAGCTACCTATGGACAGCTAACCTGTCCTCCATGGGTTGGACACGTTGATGTTTAGCCATGGACATTATGGCTGGGCTGGCTTGTTGATAGCATCTACCGACCTCACCTCTGGAGCCCAAGTGCTTGAGAAAGACTTGAATGTCCAAATTCCACTGAAACAAGTAATGTCTCAGGTTCCTAGCTGTCATCTGCATTTCTGTCCCCACACATGTAAATCAGAAGCTTGAACATTATTATAATATGGGGAAACACCAAGTCTCTCAGGGAAATTTGCCTAAAAATTACTTTGCCCAATAACTGATTTTAGATGCCTCCCCAGAAAAACACATGGCAGCAAATCTAGAACCATTGTCTAATTTAGAAGCCAAAATTTCAGAAAGAACTAGATCTGATATAGAATAGAGACATTATTGTTGTTGTTTGGTAGTTGCATGAGAAAGGAGGTTTTGTTTCTCACTATTAACTTGGTTTTCTTTTTAACTCTTTGGCAATCATGTTTATGTTTTTTTTTTTAAATGATTTCAAAGTTTTAGAAATGATTGTTTCTCTGTCCTAAAAGTGTTAAAAAATTGTTTCTGAATATAGAACCTTACTAAGTTTGGTATTCACATGACCTGTATTTTAAATGGGAATAGACGGGAATTTTCAAGCTAGCCAGATATTTCCATAGAACAGGAACACTGGAAATATACATAGACTGTAATACAAAGCTCTTTTGAAGAACCATACACATCATGAGTGAATGAGAGTATCTGATGTAAAGATATTAAAGCTAGGAGCTGCTTCTGTGTGGGTAGTAAGACCTTATTTATAAATAAAATGTGGACTCACTAGTTTATCCTAACTGAAAAAGGTATTATGACTTCTCTTTACATATTTTGTGCACCTTGGAATTAAACCATGCTCATTGTAGGTAATTTGGGAAATTCAGAAAACCTATGAAAATAAAAATCAGTGGTACTCTAGCCAGTCAGAAATAACTATTGTTAACATTTTGATTATTTAATTTCAGAGTTTTAAAAATACAAATGTAGTTTACAAAATGTTTAAAAGTTTAGAAAATTTTTCTTTCTTAATTTAAAAAGAGTATTTACCCCGCATCATTAAATTATCATTTTCAAGACTCTTTTATCGGCCGCTTAATCTATTGCATGAGCATACCAAATTTTGGACATTTTTTGAAATGTAGCTTATTTCCTTTTTTGACATAAGTAATATTGTAAAAAATGTTTTTGAATATATATATTTTTAAATTTTTATTCATTTTACAGAAAGAGAGAGAGGAGGGGGGAGCAGCAGGAAACATCAACTCTCATATGTGCCTTGATCAGGCAAGCCCAGGGTTTCGAACTGGCGACCTCAGCATTCCAGGTTGACGCTTTATTCACTGCGCCACCACAGGTCAGACTAAATATATTTTTTGTGATTTTTATAATTTATAGTGTATCCTTTGAGTGCATTCCTAGAAGAGAAGTTTTGAGTCAAAATTTAGAAATATTTTAAGGACCTTGACATGTTGCCCTGTGACACTTCAGAAAGTTTGTATAGTTCACACTTCATCAGCATGTTTGAAAGTGCTGGATTTGCTGTCTCCTTGCCAACTCTGAGTATGGTCTGTTTTAACCCTCACAAACTGGAGAACACAGGTACTATCATTATTTTCACTGGATTCACTGTAAAAATGTGGAAGAAAAACTGGAAATATTTAGTAAAAGAAATCATCAAAAATCAGTGCTAACTTTAAAGTGACCGAGAGATGTTAATCTTTATTGTGTGAAATCAGACATTCCTATTTCTCAATATTATTTCAAATTGCCAAGGTGAACTTTCTGGGAAATGGTTGCCTATTTGGAGGAAAGAAATTTTAGTATTAATATTCTTCTCCTGGGTTGGTTTGGTTACCACATTTACAAGTAACATCAAAGCACCAATGCTTTCTTATAAAGTCAACTAGTGGCAGAGTCAGATCATTTAAATCAAGTCATTAAGAAAGCTAATAAAAGGAGTCAGTTTATTTTCATATCAAGAAAATGCAGAGCAGAATAAACTTGATTGGCACAACTCCAGAAATCAGTATGTATCTATCTCTGGGAAAAAAGGTGAAGCTTCTGGATAAAAGGCAATTACACTAGCTCACACTTAGTGTTTCAGCTGTCCGCGGAGGCCCTAGGCATCTGCTGTTAAGGGCAGCTCGCTAATTTCCCCTCAGAACACAGGGAGATCGTCCTGGTGGCCACTGCCTCTCATAGCAGGGAGGGAATGGCACAGCTCCAGAAATTTGGCCCATTAGTGACTCTGCATTTGGCATTAGCATATCCTTAAAATACAGTATCACATAATGCTGTATCTTGCCCGTGTGAAAAATAATTTCATTAAGCATAAAATAACCTTGACTCCACACGCTCCCGGGTGAAGGTGTGTTTTTACTTCTGGCGAGATTGGAGCACTGCGGCTTGGAGCGAGCTGTGTGAACCATCCCCACAACACTAGAACTTGTCTGATGATTATTTTAGACTACAGAGAGCCATCTCTTGCCTGATGGAGACTCTTCACTCTATGAATGAACTGCGGGAAGGGTTTCCTTTTTTTTTAAATTTTGGAAAAATTTCTATCTGCTTAAAAGTTTCAGTAATAGTACAATGAACTCCTGTAGCCTTCATCTAGGTTCATTCGTGTAACATTTTTCCTACTTGTGCTTTCTTTCTAGATAGATACATACTGTTTTTGATCCAGGATCATCTACATAAAAAAGTGACTATGTTATGTGCTATGTAATATTATATATAATCTATACCGTCACGTTTGCAGAACCATTCCAGAGTAAGATGCAGATATCATAACCTTTCACCACTATATATATCAGCGTGTATCTCCCAAGAACATTCCCTTATATAACCATGGTATAATGAATACATTCAGGAAATTTAATATTGATGCAATTCTAGTATCTACTACATATACAGTTCTCATCGAAATTTTAGCAACTGTCTCAGTACTGTCCTTTATTTAACTTCTTTTTTTGGATCCAAGATCATACAGTGCATTCAGCTGTTTTCTTTTCAGTGTCTATTTAATCTGAAACACTTCAACCTTTGTTGCTGAGATCTTTAAAGGGTGCAAGGGTGGTTGTTTTGTAGAATGTCCTCTATTTAAGTTTGGCTGTTGACCTTGATGATTTGATTTAGACAATGCTTTTTTTCTCTTCCGTGGGGGAGGCAGGAACACCACAGAAGTGCTGTGTTGCCACATCAGGGGGCCACGGTGTTGCTGGTTCATTATTGGTACTGTTAACTCTGGCCACTAGGTTAGGGTGGTGTCTGCTAGATTTTTCCACTTTAAAGATATGATTACCCCTTTATAAACTAATTAATCTGAGAAGATACTTTCAGCCTATGAAAATTCGGTCTGCTCTCCCCAACATTGCCTCTATATTTATTCAGCAGCCAAGGTTGCATTTGTCTGATTTATGACAGTGGTGGCCGCAACATGCTATTTTTTTCTGTCAATCTTTTTTCATTTGTTAGTTGGCATTGTACAGCAAAAAAAAACCCCAAAACTTTCCCTTTTATCTTTCATATAACTATAGATTCAATATAGACTCCAGGATTTTTTATAATTGTTATAAAATGGAAGGTTTAAAAATCTTCAATCCGCTGTTGACCGTTCCTTTCTTATATACAACACTCTTAACCTGTTAAAAACACTTTCTTATAGAGACTCATTTTCATTTGTCTAGGAAGCCTGCAGAATTTCATTTTAAAAGTTTTTCACATAATGCCCCTCCAAATTAAATATGATTAACTTTTGGATCAAATCCTGTTTTGTAATACCCAAAGCTCCCATGTATTGGAATGGATAATTGTGAGTTGGATAGTTTTATGAGCATGGTTGCTGAGTGAAAGACTGAATTTGGTCAGAACCATCTAATGTAAGCTTTCTGTAAAACATTCTTAATGTATCTAAGTCTTGATCTTGGTTCTTCTTGAAAAAAAAATCGTACAATCCCAATGTTGACCCCCAAGGCAAGTTAGATGGGCCTCGAGTATAGATGGAGGTCTTACAGGGTTGGGGATATGTTATTTCTTATATTAATGTTATGTTTAAGTTCTAAATCAAATAAACATAAGTTTCTCTTGGCTTTTCAGCACATGCTGTTTTTTTTTAAATGAGGTTATTTTCCTTAGAACATTAGATTGAGAAAGCAAAAGCTCAGTTAATCCATATTCTTTCTGTTTTTAAAGGAAAATCAACAGTTTACACATAAAAAAACCTTATGTTTTACAAAGGTTTTTTTTTTTAAAGATTTTATTTATTCAATTTTCAGAGAGGAGAGAGAGAGAGAGAGAGAGAGAGAGAGAGAGGGAGGGAGGGAGAGAGAGAAAGGGGAAGAGCAGGAAGCATCAACTCCCATATGTGCCTTGACCAGACAAGCCCAGGGTATCGAACAGGCAACCTCAGCATTCCAGGTCGACGCTTTATCCCACTGCGCCACCACAGGTCAGGCTACAAAGGTTTTTTTAAGTGATCTGATGTATTCCCAGGGACCTTCTCCAATAATACCATGCTGTAGATTAAAGAATATAGTGGGTATAAATATATGAACAGTATTGTTTTGATTTTAAAATACCTTTTTAGACTGAAGGGGGAAAAAACCTCTAATCTTGAGGAGGAGTTTAATATTTTAAAAATTTTAATGCTATTAAATATTACTAATTAGAGCAGAGCCTCTTGAAAGCCTATGTAGTCTCATATTATGCATAAAAATCATGGTATCATTTTTGCCTGATATGGTAAAAATTTCTAATGAGAATGTTTATTGAGAGCTAACTACATATTCAGTGTTTTATTTTTTGTGTGTGTGACAGAGAGAGAGAGAGAGAGAGAGAGAGAGAGGGAGAGACATGAAAAGCATCAATTCTTTGTTGCGGCACCTTAGCTGTTCATTGATTGCTTCCTTATATGTGCCTTGATGGGGGGGGGGGCTACAGCAGAGTGAGTGACCCCTTGTTCAAGCCAGCAACCTTGGGCTCAAACCAGCGACCATGGGGTCATGTCTATGATCCCACACTCAAGCCAGTGACCCCGCGCTCAAGCTGGATGAGCCCACTCTCAAGCTAACAACCTTGGGGTTTTGAACCTGGGTACTCTGCGTCAGTCTGATGCTCTGCCCACTGCACCACTGCCTAGTCAGGCTTCAGCGTTGTTCTAAAGCAGTGCTTCTCAACTGTCTGGATTAAGAATCCGATGTATTTATTTATAATTTTCAATCTATTGTGAACTAATAAATGATTCTTCCGCACATTGCAGCTCAAGGCACCTGCACCTCTGTATGCAAGTTCAACACTCAAACTCGTCTCTAGCCTGTTCATCAAGATTCCACCGATCCTGTGTTTGGATATCATGGAAATGTCAAGTGGCTGAGAAGTTTCTAGCTTTCCTCAAATTCCTAGCTACAAACAGGCTGTGGACTGGCATAAGCCAACAGGCCATACACTGTGTCACTGTCCTATTTAATCTTTGGAACCACCCTCTATGAAAATCACTAGCCCTATCTCAATTTTACAACAAAGTTGAAGCATGGTGTGCTTTCCAACCCTAAGAGTTCACAAATAGCAGGTAGTAGAACTCGCATCTAAACGCAGGCAGCCAATGGGCAGAAGAGCCAGTATTTGAACCTGGATGACTGACTTGAGAGCCTGTGCTCCTTCCCATGTGCTTGTTTCATCTTAACTATATGTGAAGTAAGAACAGTTTGGTTTAGGTCATCAGATAAGGACCTCCTCAAATATACCTTCTACAGTCTATAAACCTTCCTCATCCATCTGTCTTGGTGGAAGAGGTTCAAGGTTAATGGTTCTATCCTGTTTCTTTGGATGCTCTTAGTCTGTCAGTCATCCCAACCAAAACAACCGCAAGGGCAGGAACTATATCCATCTTACAGGTGAAGAAGCTGAGGTTCAGAAAGGTGGAGTCACTTAACCCAAGCATGTTAACTAAGGCTACATGCCGACAGGACAACCATATCTCCTTTTGTCAAGGATGGTGTCAATTTATTGCCCTGGCACCTTAGGCTGCTGAGTGCCTTCCTTTCATTCTCAAGTGTCCCCCTTTGGGCGATACATTCTTTGGTCACCCACATTACTAGCAAGTGGTAGATTCAGAATTGGCATGCAGATCTGGGGGACCGACTCCAAAACCAGGACTTTCTTTTTTTTCTTTTTTCTTTTTTCTTAAGTTGGAAACGGGGAGGCAGTCAGACAGACTCCCGCATGCGCCTGACCGGGATCCACCCGGCATGCCCACCAGGGGGCGATGCTCTGCCCATCTGGGCGTCACTCTGCTGCAATCAGAGCCACTCTAGCGCATGAGGCAGAGGCCATAGAGCCATCCTCAGTGCCCAGGCAAACCTTGCTCCAATGGAGCCTTGGCTGTGGGAGGGGAAGAGAGAGACAGAGGGGAAGGAGAGGGGGAGGGGTGGAGAAGCAGATGGGCGCCTCTCCTGTGTGCCCTGGTCGGGAACCAAACCCAGGACTCCCACATGCCAGGCTGATGCTCTACCACTGAGCCAACCAGCCAGGGCCAGGACTTGCTATTCACAGGTTACTTCTTTAAATTCAAAGCTTTCAAGTTTAGAAGGAAGATATTTTCTTATTCATTCAGCAAAACATTTATTGAGCACTCACTATGTGACAGATACTGCTGGATGTAATTATAAAATTCACAGGGCACAGTTCAAGTTTTTAAAAGTTCATGACTTAGGAAACAGATAACCTATAAATACTTATAATTAAGGCAGAATATATAATTTACAGGCCCCAGTGCAAAATGGAAAAAGCAGGCCCTTTGTTTAAAAATTAAATATTTCTGGCCCTGGTTGAGTGGCTCAGTGGATAGTGTGTGTCCTGGTGCACTGAGGTAAGGGGTTCAATCCCTGGTCAGAGCACACACGAGAAGCAACCAATAAGTGCACAACTAAATGGAACAACACGTTGATGCTGCTCTCTCTCTCCCCTTCTCCCTTCTTCTCTCTCTTAAATCAATGGAAAAGAACTTTTTAAATATTTCAAGATGGTGACAACAGGACACTGAACTCAGTGTGGTTCAGTTTAACAAATGAGGGGGTAGGCAGGGTATTACAGAAATACATAGGAATGACCTAGCGTGGAGATTGATTTTAAGCTGGCTTTCTAGAAGAGGTGAAAACCGGGCTAACCCTGCCTAGAGCATGAAGGCATCTCCCTTACACGGACTTCCTTCTGTTCTTCAGACTACAGGATATTGTGGACCAACTACTTCATCAGTCATTTTGACTTAAAACATCATCACCAAGAATTTACTGCCACCATCATGCCACCTCCCTCTGGCTCGGTGACACACTGGGACATGGTGATGTGCCCAGATCTCCCTTCAAGGACTTGATGCCCGCGCTGCTGGAGGTGCTGCTGTAGGCAGCCTCAGCCACCAGCATTCGGGGACAGCCTAGAGACAACAACTGACCAAGGTGCAGGTGCAAAGGCCCGGCCACTCACGGCCCATCTGAGCGCCAGAGCTCCAAGTGGGGTCAGCTACGGTCGTCTGACCAACATTCCAGCTTGATTCCCCAACCCCGTCCTACCCTGCTTCTTCTCTCTTGATTCCATGAAGTGTTACCCCAATGGTACTCCCTGATAACCACCCAGACATTAAACTCCATCTTAGTCTAGACTCCAGAAAACAAATCTACAGCAGGTATCAGAAAAAATGCCACTACCTGTAGAGGATTTTTTATTTAAAAATTATTGGTTATATACATTATTTCTAAATCCAAAAATAGAATATAAAATGGTGGAAAGAAGAACTTTGCATGTGAATGTGGTTACCTTTTTGTTTAAAATCCTCAATTTGATAAGGATCAACATGCCCATTAAAACACATAACAACATAACACACTTTGTGAAAACTATTCCATGCATTTATTGCATTTCTTGAGGAAACCTATAACTATTTTTTCAGTCTGTACTTGTGGAATAATGTAGTTCATAATTACATTATTTTTGGAATAGAATGTAATTTCCTTTTTTTTTTTTTGATACACACAACTCAATTTTCAATAAACTTTTGAGAATAAGGTGACTTGGTAACTAAACTACTTTGACTATAAACAAGGCTCTTAGAGGACTTTTGTTTTAATTTGAACTTTCTCAGTTTTCTTCATTCCGAGTGACAAGGTTCCTTTCTCTCTTCTTTTAGTCAAATATGTTTGTCCATTCCCTGAAGTACAATTGCAGAACGACAAGGAAGTTTTTTCTTGAGATGTGGTGTCCAAAATGTCATACAGTCTTCTAGGTAAAGGTGAGTCTTGAAAACACTCCAAATAGAATTGGGGAACATACAGGTGACTTGAACATACAGGTGACTTACATACTCAGGTGCTAAATCTCACAATCAGGGCATCAGAATCTTATCATTAAACTTTAATTAATAATTGGATATCAAACAGATACTGAGGTTGAGAAGAGGGACTTCCAGTTATCTCCAAACCATCAGAAAGAAAAACACAGATTCCATCAGCTTCCATAGGGACAAGTTAATTTGTTGATAAATCAACTTGACTCATCTAATTGTCACAATACTTAGTAAGTCTAGGTGCCTCATTGAGTTGATTTAAGCTGTTTCTTCACAAGACACCAACCATTTATGGTGTTATCAAAGCATTTAGGATTAGATGGATTTTTATTTATTTGTATCTCATTCATATTAATGGAAATTATAAAAGAGTGCAGAAGTTTTGGAGGTAATGAATAAGTTTATCACATAGATTGTGGTGGTTTCATGGGTGTATACTTATCTCCAAATTCATCAAGTTGTACACATTAAGTATATACAGAATTTTTTTATGTTAATCATACCTCAACAAAGTGGTTTTTGCTTGACTGGTGGTGGTGCAGTGGATAAAGCACTGACCCGGAATGCTGAGGCCATTGGTTCAAAGCCCTAAGGTCGCTGGCTTTGAGCACGGGCTCGTCAGCACAGGATCTCTGGATTGAGCAGGGGTCTCTGGATCGTCCACATGATCCCAAAGCTCACCAACTTGAGCCCAGAGGTTACTGGCTTGAGCTAGGGGATACTGGAATGGCCCCAGTCAAACCACATACGAGAAGCTCAGTGTACAAATACTGATCTACATATGACCTATGCAACTTACAACCATTCGACTTTACGACCACAATCGCTAGCCACGACTGCTCCGCGTCTGGCAGTGCAAGTGTTGCCCGGCTTGGGTGTACGACAGTGGGGACCAGCTTCCAGCAACACTACCATCTCCGCGTGCACCATTTCAACTGTTATCCCAGACTCGGTACAGCAATTTGTGTTTTGTGTCTTGGATATTTTTCATCAAACCCCTCCCAAGATGTCTACCAAGAGGAAATTGTCTTTGCAAATATTAAACCAGTTATACTGGTAATGCAGTGTTTTACTTAAACCTGACAAATGTAAAAATAAGAAACAAAATGGTGTAGAGATGATACAAATGGCATAAAATGAACAAAGAAAATTATGATATATAACAATAATGAAAGAAAATTATAATAAAATATCACTTAAAGATTTTTATAACATCATTTTACAGTACTGTACATATAGTGTACTCAACTTACGACCAAATCGTGTTACGACCAGTCTGTCAGAACCGATCGTGGTCGTAAGTCGAGCACTAGCTGTACAACCAAAGTGAAAGCAACTACAAGTTGATGCTTCTTACCCTCTCACCGTCTCTCTCCCTTCCTGTCTTTCCCTCTCTCTCTCTCTCTCAAAAATGTGGTTAAAAAAATAGAACTCAGAAAATCCTTATAGTTCCTTGTTTTTGTACTTATCCAAGAATTAGAGAAAGGAAGTATATTAATTGGTTAGAGAAAATAGAGACCTGACCTCTCATATACTAAGAGCTAAATGAGTCCATTAGATGCGGACCACTAAGACAACCCTTAAACAGACTCATATTTTAAGCAGAAATAATTTCCCAGATGCAGATTAGTCTATTTTAGGTGATTAAACTGCTGAATTTGAGTAAGATTCTAAAAGAAAAATAGGCTGACAACTTTGTTTTAGTTAACTCAGTTGTAAGGTACAACATGCAACAGAAAAGTGCAGCAAATAAACAAGCCCAAGACTGCTCTAACCACCATCCAGCCCTACCAAAAAGAACATCTGAAGTATGCCAGCAGTTCCCTTTTTATAACTGATTTTAATTTATTGTGTTTACATATTCCAGTGTTGCCCCCAATGCATCCCCCCTCCCCCATATTCCCCTCAACATCTCCCTTGCCTCCTCCCCATAGCCCCCTCCCCCCTTCCCTTCAGGTTTATCCCATCCTATCATCCCCTTTCCCTCTGTTCTCTTTCCCTCTGGTCCCTTTGATCCCTTCTCTGTCTCAATTCTGTTCCTCAGTTCACACTGTTCATTGGATTCCTCAAATGAGTGAGGTCATATGATATTTTTCTTTTTCTGCCTGGCTTATTTCACTTAACATAATAGTTTCCATATCCATCCATGTTGTCACAAAAGGTAAGATTTCCTTCTTTTTAATGGCCCCATAGTATTCCATTGTATATATGTACCACAGCTATAACAAACTAAAAAGCTTTTGCACAGCTAAAGACAATAAGAACAGAATAAAAAGACAAACTACACAATGGGAGAACATATTCAACAGTACATCTGATAAGGGGTTAATAACCAAAATTTATAAAGAACTTGTAAAACTCAACACCAGGAAGATAATCCAATCAAAAATGGGCAAAAGAAATGAATAGACACTTCTCCAAAGAGGACATACAGATGGCCAATAGGCATATGGAAAAACACTCAACATCACTAATCATTAGAGAAATGCAAATTAAAATCACAATGAGATATCACCTCACAGCAGTCAGAGTGGCGCTCATCAACAAAACACACAGTAAGTGCTGGCGAGGATGTGGAGAAAAGGGAACCCTCCTGCACTGCTGGTGGGAATGCAGACTGGTGCAGCCACTGTAGAAGACAGTATGGAAATTCCTCAAAAAATTAAAAATCGAACTGCCTTTTGACCCAGCTAATGAGAGTTCCCATTGCTCCAACAGCACTGTTTCAAAAGGAGAAATGCACCCCCATGTTTGTGGCAGCATTGTTCACAATAGCAAAGATCTGGAAACAGCCCAAGTGTCCGTCAGTGGACGAGTGGATTAAAAAGCTATGGCAGTTCCCCTTTTATCTCACCCAGTGGCAAACACCTTCCACCTTCCCAAGGTGAAGCACTATTCTGACTGAACATTTTAGTGTAGTTGTGACTTTGTTTGAACTTCACATAAATGGAATTATAAATATTCTTTTGGGTCAGTCTTAAGTTTGTGAGATTCACTTGTGTTGTTGATTTAATTTAATTGCTTTTGTTGCTTTGGAGTTTCTGTTATATCAGTTTATTTTCCTTTTGTTGATGAGCATTTGTATTATTTCCCATTTGGGGCTATTAGAAATTTTGTTTCTAGAAACATCCTTGAACACATCTCTTGGAGCACATGTGTATATGTTTGGAATAGAATTAATGGATCACAGGATGTGCAGCTTGAGTAGATCCTGTCCACTGTTTTCTTCCTTGTGTGTGTGTGTGTGTGTGTATGTGTCTTAGTGACAGAGCCAGAGAGAGGGTCAGACAGACAGGAAGGGAGAAAGATGAGAAGCACCAATTCTTCATTGCGGCACCTTAGTTGTTCACTGATTGCTTCTCATATGTGCCTTGACTGGGGAGCTATAGCAGAATAAGTGACCCCATGCTCAAGCCAGTAACCTTGGGCTTCAAGCCAGAGACCATAGGGTCATGTCTATGATCCCAAGCTCAAGCCAGTGACCCAGCACTCAAGCTGGTGAGCAGGCGCTCAAGCCAGATGAGCCCGTGCTCAAGCTGGTGACCTTGGGGTTTCAAACCTTGGTCCTCTATCCATGATGCCATTGCCTGGTCAGACCCAACTGTTTTCTGAAGTCGTTTTTTCAAAATAAACTTATTTATACACACAGTAGTGCGTGAGAGTTCCCATTGCTCCATTGGCACTTGAGTGGTATTTTCAGCCTTTAAATTTTAGCTACTGGCCTGGCCTGTGGTGGCGCAGTGGATAAAGCATTGACCTGGAAATGCTGGGGTCGCCGGTTTGAAACCCTGGGCTTGCCTGGTCGGGGCACATGTGGGAGTTGATGCTTCCGGCTCCTCCCCCCCTTCTCTCTCTCTGTCTCTCCCTCTCCTCTCTAAAATGAATAAATAAAATAAATAAATAAATAAATAAATTTTAGCTACTGTAGTGGGTGTTTAGTGGTATCTCATTGGGGTTTTAATTTGCATTTTCCTAGTAACTAACAGGAGTGAGCAATTTTCTAGTTATGGGCCATTTGGATTTTCTCTTCTGTGAAGTCCCTATTCAAGTCTCTGTGTCCGTTTCTCTAATTGGACTTTCTGTATTTTTCTTAATGAGTTTTAGGAGTTCTTCAGGTTCTAAGTACTGGTTCCCAGACTTCAGTCTACATCAGAATCACCCCTGGGAATTGTTAGGACACAGATTACCGGTCCCCACCACCAGTCTGATTCCGTGGCTATGAAGTGAGAATCAATCTGCACTTTCTAACAAGTTCCCAGGTGCTGCTAATGCTACTGGTGCAGGGACCACACTCTGAGAACCAATGATCTCCTGTGGCCTATATGTAGCAGCAATAGATGTTTCTTGTTAGTCCAGGCCAAAGTGACCTTTCAAAAAAACAAAAAACAAACCTCTACAATTTAATACTTGCTCAGGCATCGGGCATAAGCTAACATTCTCTCCTTTTTCCTGGAAATAGTGCATCTGGGTTTGCTTCAATAGCAACTACTTCAATCTGTCTAAAACCAACCTATCTGCTTAGAATATTTGGTACACCCAATTCATAAAGAGAACCAATCAACAATGGAAGATAGTTTTTCATCTCACTGGCTTTCAACAGCAAGGGCATGGGTCAGTAATCCCTCTAAGAACAAAAATACAGATCTCTAAAAGGAGATAAAAACTGTCATTTATTTCAATTGAATTTGTTTCATTAAAAACTCTATGATGACATTAAAACAAATAGAAAC
Source organism: Saccopteryx leptura (assembly GCF_036850995.1). Classification (NCBI taxonomy): domain Eukaryota; kingdom Metazoa; phylum Chordata; class Mammalia; order Chiroptera; family Emballonuridae; genus Saccopteryx; species Saccopteryx leptura. The sequence goes on along the minus strand of NC_089506.1, from coordinate 54,025,983 downwards.
ATTTTTTAACTGCTTTTAACCTCTAAAGACCAAATAAACACACACATTTCAAATATTTGCACTGTTTTAACAAACATTATTATCACTGTTGTCATTTAGTCTCCAGAAATAATAACTTTGACTATTAAACAACTTACTGGTTTACTGGACTAAACATCAACAGTACTATTTCCAGATATGAAGAGTTCAACAGCTTCTACACTCCATGTATTTTGGTAGTTTGCTGTGTATATGTTTTTAAGGCTTGATTCTATAAAACATGTTTCTGTTGAAGAGTCCTAAAACCTGATATAAGAAGGAATTTATGTTAATATATGCGCCTTGAGGGTGGTTTTTACTTTATTCTGAGGTCATGAGAGTCCACTTTAAACAATGAAAGTAAAACCTTTAGTAACTTGAACTGAACATACCATAGCTATCACCAACCACCAAAAAACCCAACAACCATCGTTCAAAGAAAGTACAGCAGGCCCTAAAAGTATTGTGGTTTGTTGATTTACTGATCAGAAAACACCTAAACAAACTGCTATTAGTGGTCAAAAGTAAACTAACCTAGGTAGGCTCGGCTCATAAAAGTGAGCCTTTTGGATGCATCCTGAGAATATACTGAATAATTACAGTCATTGTTTGCGATGATTTTTGTTTTTCCTCACCAACTCAGGAGAGCCTATACATGCAATTTAGAAGAATTTCAATAAAGGCTAAACCAAAGGTTTATAGTCAATCAAAGGTTTGCCGGCAGTAAACCAGAAACCCAAACAAGAGTATGGGGGTCTTTGGGTTACTACAGTCTCGACATAAGAAGTTTCAAGTTTACGACACTCACTCTGGTAAAAGCTTTTAAAAAAACCGAGACATGCCTGACCAGGCAGTGGTACAGTGGTGCAGTGAATAGAGCGTCAGCCTGGGATGCTGAGGACCCAGGTTCAAAATCCTGAGGTCACCAGCTTGAGTGCAAGCTCATCTGGCTTGAGCACGAGGTCGTCGGCTTGAGCGTGGGATTAGACATGACCCCCCGATTGATGGCTTGAGCCTTAGGGAGCTGGCTTGAAGCCCAAGGTCACTGGCTTGAGCAAAGGGTCACTTTCTCTGCTGTAGACCTCTGGTCAAGGCACATATGAGAAAGCAATCAACGAAAAACTAAGGTGCCACAATGAAGAATTGGTGCTTCTCATCTCTCTCCCTTCCTGTCTGTTCCTTTAGCTCTCCCCCCCTCTCTCTTGCTATAACAAAAACAAAAACAAACAAAAAAATTTGAGACATGAGTGTTTTGGCTTATGCTGTTAGTGTTGTACTACGTGGGCAAACTATTGTAGTTCCAGACTAGCCTGGAACAATTCTTTAAGAAGGTAGAGAGGCCTGCAACAAATCCTGTACCCTCTACATCAGCTGCTTCTAGAGATGCAACACTTGTATTCTACTTGTAGTGCAAGTAGAATCATCTCCAGTGTCTCCTGCATGTTCTGATTCACCTGACCCAGTATCTCCAGCACCTTCTGCAAGTTCTCCTGCCTCTCCAGCTTCCTCCTCCCAGTAAGTCACTCTCTCCCACCTTGCAATGCCCCTTCCAGTGTGCAAGCCAACCACAGGAATAAAGATAAGGAATTTTTTTTTACACTCATATTTTGTAATTATTTTCTGTTACTACAGTACAGTGTACAGTACAGTATATTTATGTCCTTTTCCTTATTCTGTGGCTTAGTTGTGCTTTTATGTTCTAGATTATGATTTTACAACTATGTTAGGATAGATTAGTGACTTATGCTAGGTTGTGTTTCAACTAACACCAAACTTCTGGTTCTGTCACTGTCATAGGGACGGAACTGTGTCGTAACCCAAGGACCCCCTGTACCATTATATATTTAGAAATTGCCATTGGCGGTTTGGCCTCTTCTGAAAGTACCACCAAGCTGAGTGTAAAACTGCAACAGTCACCATGTCAGAGCATGCACATTTAAAAGAAGATCAATGATCACACCTGTGTCCTTTCCTAACAAATCACCTACAAGGGCTCTTATTTTGAGAAAGCATTATTTTCTCTTCCTTTCCTTTTAGAACATATAACTATATATTGCCTTTCTATATTTAATTGTATTTTTTGGTGAGGTGGGGGTTGCCACTACTACTTGCCCTACTATCATGCCACTAAAGTAGATTTTTTGTTTTTCCTATTAGTTTTATCAGTACTATTTTTAACCAGAGCCCTGGGAGGGGGTAAAATAACAGATCCTAGGTATGTTAAAGAAAGTGGTAAGACAAAATGGCAACTTCACAGAGTTTTCAAGTAAATAGAATCCCTGATATAACTGGAAAGCATTATGTAATTTGGGGGGGGGGTAAAAATCTCTTACAGCTTGTCTTATACCTCACAGAGTGGGCTTTGGCTCTGAGTATCTTAAGGCACAAAACCTGGTAGATAACTTTTATTGGTGACCTACACTGATTTGGATTTTAAAAATACTATAACATATAAATATAAATAAAAATAATACGCAATTTTGTTAGATCATAAAATCATTGGGTGAGGTTGGAGGAAAAAGTCAAAATAAACTAACATCTTGTAAATTTTGCTGCTAGTGTAAAATAAAGTACAGTATAGTTCAGGCAGTGCAAAAATTATTGGAAAAGATGCCTTCAGAATAGGCTTGACATCGTAGTAGAATCACAGTGCTGTCTCAAAAACTGTAAAGGCTGAGGGCTCTCCATTAGGAGTGTTCATAACCACATGGCCATTCTGAGTAATATCTGGATAATTCCTTTTGAAGTACACCTGTATTAAAAAAAAAAAAGGCAGGATTAAGAAGAATTTGTTTAAAGTTTTTAAGTCCCCCTCCCTAAGGCAATGCATTTCTATGGCCACTTCTTCATGTGAATCAAATCATATCATTCATAGAGGCACAACTGAAAAAGCACAGGAATGCTTTTGTTCTATGAAGGAAGTAGCCCCATTAAAACCCTCAGTGGGGCCGGGTTTAATGCCAAAAAACCTGTAGATCCACTTTCGTTCTGATCCTTCTGATTCACAGATATGCTTTATGACTACATTACATTGATTAGCAGAATCATTTTACTGACTCAAAACCTAGAGATAAATTAAAAATAGGGTGACAAAGAGGCTAGGAAATCTAGTGTCCGCACGAGCACTTCTCATTTTCCCACATAAAACGAGCACAATAGATTTGGATGTTAATATCAGGTTGTAATCCCTATATTTTATAAACTCTGACTGACACGCATTGAAACTCTGGCGTGTATGTATGAAATATCCCAGCGTTTAATTTGTGCGGGAAAGCAGTTAAAGGGCCTATAGAAATGTGATCTGAGGATAGTGGGCCAAAATAATGAAAAGAGAAGCAAAAGCTTTAACAATGACTCCACCAAGCAACTTCTCTAACATGTAAGATGATACCAAATAATAGGACAGTTCTTCGCCAGGCTTTTGAGTTCTTGAATTCTACCAATTTCTAGCTGAACTAGAGGAGATACAGGTTTTCTGATAAATGTATAATCAGACCATAAAGGAAATGAAATGCTGTCAGGTTTCTCTGTTCCACAACCGTCAGTTCTTAGTCGCTGTATGGTATCTTGGTTTCTTGAGAGATGTGCATAACAGAATGAAATAATGTCAAGACTTGTGAGCTCTTATCTCTAAATGTGTTTGGGTGAGAAAGGACTTCAAATGTAATTTTTTTTCCCCCCAAGGAAGAATGTAAAAAGTTTTGTTTGAGTCTTTCAAACAGAAAATGTACCATCTAGCTGAGGCTGACCCCTGTCATGAGCTGGGGCTCTTAGTCACACGATTCTGGATCTATTTGAAAAAAACCTGGCTCCAAATATATTTGTGAGTGCTGTCAACCAAGTTATCATAGGAGATAATGGACTCAGACAAAAATGAAAAGCGCTGAGTCAGCCACCTCCACAGTAAATGCGCTTTTCCCTTGTGGCTTACATGTTCTCTATTCCAAAACATCACTGTATATGAAATCCTATATATTGTCACTTAAGGAGAAAAATAAGAAATCCTTCAATAATGCTTGGACCCCACTAGGTGAAATCTGAGACTATTCCCACTTTAATGCCAGTATTTAGAAATAAAGCCGGTATTAGGGGCTAATTTATATCATCTCCTCACTCCACTTTTTAAAAAGCCATATTCTGTATGATTATAGTTTATGTACTCCAAAAAAAACTATCATCTTGGGTGAAATTTAAAACAGCCAAAAGAACAAATGGAAATTCATTTCATTTTCTACTGCTTGATAGTCCTCCCAAAGTCAGTCAGTTTCTTTCCCCATAATCCTCTTAATGTAACTTTGTAAAAAAAATAAACAATGTTATTATTAGCAGCTTTTCACTAATATGGTCTTAGCTTCATGGTCTGAAATACTTGAAATTGAATACTGAAAACATCTTTTCCATATATAAAATCATTGATTTGACCTTTCTTTTTCTTCTCTGTTGCCAAGTATTATAATATAGTCTGCTGAACAGCAAAGGTGTGAGAAGGCATCTTTTTCACAGTGTGGGCTATGAAGGTAGTTGAGATGACTAAAAAGTTGTTAGCAGAGTCCTCATGTATAGGCTAGACCTAGGAAGAGGGCCAATCCTAGCTCTCTGTTCTGGGACTCACTGCTAATCCTGGAAACCTTTCTCCATACTAGCTTCCTCATCTCTGAAATTAAACAATGACTTACCTCATAGGAACTAATTAATGGCTACAAACCACTGGCTGAAAACATGCCGAGTTAAGTGTTGGGTGTGGTTATGATGTTGCACAGAGAAATGGACCCTTAGTCCATGGAAAGTAGCAGCATAAACCAGCTTGAATGATGAAAACAAAACATCTGGGAGGCCCTTCTGTGAATCTTCTGATATTATCTTTATGGAACCCCAGAGTTGTAGTGTAGACACCTTTAATTCAGTGGATGTGGTAACCCAGGAGGCAGAAAGGTAGTTTAAAGATTACAGAAGTTGGAATACAAACTGGTGACGTTGAGTAGTTACTTAGGGTCTTCTGCCTTAGTTTCTCTATTTGTCAAAAAGGGATAATGCCAACTCAGAATGGTTTATGAAGATTGAGACAGTGTCACAAAAGGTTAAGTCACAGTAAGAAGAATGTAAGATCAGTGAGGGTTTGGTTTCTTGTCCCTCTTCCCCGCCTTCTCTTGGGTTAAGTTCATTTTAATTTCTTTAATATACATTGAAACTACATTGAACATTTAAACTCTAAATTGTCAGTAAAGCCACCATCATGCAATTAGATCTTACTAAATGTAGCAGAACAATCAATCTGGGGGCAATAGAGATCTGACAATATGGGAAAACATGGCACAGCAACAGAAGGTAATGAAATGTGAGAGAGGCCCAAGGTGAAATGGAAGAGACAAATAAAAACAGCGAAGAAATGAAAGTTCTACTGAAAGCCCCACAAAGATGAGCCACTGCTGAAAACAACAGGATGAGCCATGGAGGACAAGATTGAGAAAGGAAAGTAATTGGAAAGTAATAAAGGATCAAGGAGAAAATAGCTATAAAATAAACAAAGAGCAGATAACATGTGGATGATACAGAAGAGAACCTAATCAAATAAAAAAATTCAAAGATATAATTTAAGCAAACTTCGAGAAATAAAAGAATAGTTGAGTCTAGAGACCAAAAGTACACATGATATCCTAGGTAAAACTAATTACCTTAAAAAAAGAGAAAAAAAAACTTCTTTGGATATCCAAAAATGATCAAATTATGTCTTAACTTGACCTTAGACTTCTCTACATGAATAAGCAATACTAGAAGACCTTGGATTAAAATGCCCCTGACATTTTATAACCAGAAAATTTAAATTAGAAATGTAGTAGACAAATATTTCTTCTTGTTTTTTAAGTGAAAGGAGGGGAGATGGTGAGACAGACTCCTGTATGTACCCCAACCAGGATCCACCTGGCAACCCCGGTCTAGGGCCGATGCTCCAATCGAATGAGCTATTTTTAGTGCCTGTGGCTGACGTACTCAGACCTACCAAACTACCAGTGCCCAGGGCTGACACTTGAACCAACTGAGTCACTGGCTACAGTTGGGGAAGAGGGAGAGAAGGGAAAGAAGAAGGGAGAGAAGGGGAAGAGGGAGGGAAAGAAGCAGATGGTCACTTCTCCTGTGTGCTCTGACTGGGAATCAAACCTGGGATGTCCGTATGCCACGGAGCCATCCTTAGTGCCCAGGGCCAACTTGCTCCAATAGAGCCATGGCTGCAGGACATGGAGGTGAGGGGAAAGGGAGAGAGAGAGAGAGATGAGAGGGCCAGGGGTGGAGAAACAGATGGTCGCTTTTCCTGTGCGCCCTGACCAGAAACTGAACCCAGGATATCCACACACTGGGCCAATACTCTAGCACGGAGCCAGCTGGCCAGGGCGGGAGCTGCATTTTCCAACTGGACATGGTATTCAGAACCTGGGCTGCACCCAACAATTCCCCTGCTGTTCTCCACTGACCAGCTCTGTGACCTTAAGTGAGCCCTCAACCCAATCCCATCATCCATGAAGTGGGATAAAAAAAGAACCACCTTGAGAATTAACTGAAATCGTTTATGTGATAACCGTGTAAAACAAATTATATATGCCCTGGCTGGATAGCTCAGTTGGTTAGAGCATCATCCCAAAGCACCGAGGTTGCCAGTTTGATCCCTGGTCAGGGCACATAGAGGAACAGATATGTTCCTGTCTCTCTCCTGCTCTCTCCCTTCCTCTCTCTAAAATCAATAAAATAAACATTAATTTAAAAAAATTATAAAGAACTAAACAAATATGATTACCATTAGTATTGTTAAATTAGGTACAAGATTATTGGACCAAGAATCATGAGATTCCTAATTCTATGACCTATGTGCTTTTCTGTATGTATGTTACAGTTGAATTAAAACACTTATTGAAAAAACAGACTTCCAATTCTGTAACTGCTATAAACTAGTGTAGCACTAGTAATGCACACAGTGCCACCTTCCTTCTAAAAGGCCTTAGTTTCCTTATCTGTAAAATAAGAGTGTTTTACATATTATATTACCTGGACCTATCTAAAATTCTGTGATCTTCTCTCAATACTTAACACCTTCATAATATATAACACATTCTTTAAATGGACACTTTGACACTTAGGTGGGGACATACCTCTTTGATGTAAAATGCCTGCTTTTTTAAAAGAACAAAAAGGGTTTGTGAGATTCCTGGCTGTTTTTGTGACTAGATCGTACAGGGAATCCCGAAAGATCCATGAGGCCTGATGAGGGAAGCTCTGACTGGGAGACAATGTAGTAAACGGAAGTGCTATGTGAATTTCAGGCATAAAGAATAGTGTCCACATGCAGCTTTCCTACATTCATATTCACTGGAAGTACTTGGGGAAAGTTCAAACACAGATGGTGTCATCCCTACCTAGGGTTGAACTCCAATTCTGTCACTGATGTGGCTAGCCATTCAAGTCCCAGCCTCTGGTACAAGCACAGCAGTAACAGATAGATCCTGCATCACAGCGCATGGCACACAGGTCTCCGAGCCTCCTCCTCCTCCTCGCTCATCGCCGTCACTGCCCAACACAGGAACTGAGTCTCTCTGCGCTTCTCAACCTTGTTGGTTTAGACTGCCAATGATTAGGAGCCTGCCTACCATTTCCCTGGGAGATCCTTCTAAACCCAATGAATGAGATAATGTATTTTTCCCCCTCAAACTCTCAAGTTTCCTGGATGTGCCTTGACAGCGTTTCCATCTCAAACGTCTCGAGCATCAGTTGGAATGAAATGCAACAGATCTGCACAACGTGAGCATTCTGTGCTGTAGGAGAATCTGAACCGACCGAGTCCAGATGAGTGAGAAGCCCGATCTGAGATCTCTCTCGCAGGCACACACGCTTGCGTGCGTGAGCATGCACACGGCCCACCCCTCACCCCCACTGTGTCTGCCGATTCTCAGCAGACCTGACTTCAGCCTGGGACGTGTTGTTAAGACCGAGCCATGAAGCTTTGTCTCTGGAGGCTAGTAATTGAAAAGGGCACAGGGTGCTTGTTACCGTGCCCCTCAGTGCCAGATGGTGCAGAGTGAGCCGTGGAGACGGACTCTAATTACCACTCCTGGTGGCGCGCTCACCTGCTTTGCTGTTTCCGTGAGGGCAGCAGCTTCTGCACTGCCCAGCTGTTGCACCATCTTGTAAAATAGGCTCTCTTTATTCTGCAGCAAAACATAGGGCTCATCATATTCTTTCAGTCTTCCTGAATCCAAAACCTGTTAATCAGCAAAAAGAAACCCATTAGCACACAATGTTTTGCAGTAACATATCATAACTCAGACAATATTTCAGAAAGGGCCAGGACAGGGAGAAGAGAGAGCATCTATTTGGGTGGCAGGCCCTCTCAGGTGTCTACTCTAAATGGTTTCATTACCCTGTTTTCCTAGGCAGACAAAGGCCTATCCCGACCTTCTATTATTATAATGTTATAGGAAAGGAAGAAAATGAAGGTTTCAGGCTATGATTATGGGCACTCAGCAGTACTGTGGCATTTTAAATTCTACCAAGGGCATTTTGGGTTGTTTTCATTAGTTGGGGCTTTTAAGCCCTCAGACTCTGAGCTCTGAGGGATCCTTATACATATATTCAGAGTGGGGAAGTTTCTTGATTTAGGAAAATCAAACTCAATTTATCTAAAAATTAGGGTGATGTCATACAAACCAGATAGTGGTGACCTGACAGCAAAGTAATGACAGAGCTGGTGTGACAGAATCTGAGTAATATTTGGAAAGGAAGTAAATAAACACTTCTGAAATTCCTTTGGGGTCCTGGAAAATGTCACCTGGTAAGAAGGGACAAAACCCTTGCCGCCAAGATTAAGGTGCATCTAGAAGTTGGCTCTGGTGGCAGTTTATTGTGCTGAGAGTGGAAAGCTGGCTGCAGGAGCTCCTACCTAAGCAGCTTTAGCACAACTGCTCTGCAGAGAAGAAATCTTTCAAATCCAATTTTCTCTTTGGATAAGACAAAAGCAGCAATTAAGAAATTGAGCTCCAAACCCTACTGATCGTGGCCCACACAGCACACGGGGGCAGCCAGTGGTGGGATTCAAATAATTTAACAACCGGTTCTCTGCCCTAATGACCGTTTTAAGTATAAAAAAAGTGATATACCGAAAGGTAGTTTGTTATTTCATGCAATTAATACTTAAATAAGAACAATACAAGAGGTGCACAAAACTAGATTATGAGTTTTAAAATATTAATGAAAAAATATTAATATCTGACACAAAATAAAGTTGTTACTTAAGATATTTCCATATTGCTTCTTGATTGGCATCCTCACTTGCAATTTATTTTACCTATGAGTGGCATGAACATTTCTTTGGGCACTTAGAATATGCTGTTGCACAGGCAGATAAATGTTAAAAAAGAGTAAGGAATGCGGAATGTAAATTTGTGATTTCCACATTGGGCGGCTGCCCTGGCACCCACCTCAGAGAGAACCCTGACTACAAGTGCCATTTTAACAACCCGTTCGCCGAACTCAACAAAAATTAGGTATTGGTTCTGCTGAACCGGTGCGAATGGGCTGAACCCCAGCGCTGGGGCGGCCCAGGCCGCCTGGGACCCAAGGATCTGCCGCCACAGTTCTCTTTCCTTGCTTCCTGCTCTTTCTTCAGCTGCCTCTGCTCCAGCCACTTTATTGCTCATTAATATGTCCACTGGAAACGGAAAGGGAGAAGAAGGGGCTCTTAACTCTGCATTTCTACTTATGAGTGGCTTTGGTTAATGGCTTCAGAGGGGAAAAAAAGAGTCTGAAACAATTGGCCCAAATGAGATACCTAGGGAAACAGTGCTGATGTTAAGTGGCACTTAGTTCTTCATTTAGGCCATATTCAGAGTAAATTTATCGTAAGAGAATATGCTGAAAATCTAAAGCAGGACACAGGTTGTTTTTCCCTATCTAAGTATTACAGCTAATTCTGTTCTGTGCTATTTAATGGGAAGCATTTATTCAGTCTCTTATAAAGGGCATTTTCCTGTTAATCTTTTGTTTACTACTATGAATCACTTGCTAAGGGCAGCTTTCTCAAAAGAGTTCAAGAATAATTGAATCTGTCACAAGAACATAATAATTAAAATGTCCTATAATTTGGCATGACAATTTAGATGCCCCGAATGTGTAATTTACTTAAGCATAGCATTATAGAGCATAACCACTTCTCCTGATGTTGAAGAAAAAAACTCAGTTTTAAAATACATGTCTCACATGCTAAAGGCTAAGTAAATAAGTGAATTAAATTACTTCATACAATGAAAAATTTTATATCCTGCAAAAGCATCAAGGAAATGTTTAAAAAATCACCACTTCAGAGCTGGTGGGAAATGAATGCTCTGGCTATAAAGACTTCACATAATTTTTAATGGAGGCATTACTAATAGGTTGTCCTTGTCTAACTTCCAATTTATTCAAATTTGAATGAATGGCAAATCTTTCCAGTTTCTTGCAGTCTGAAAACGCATGAATAGCATTGAGATGAGGAGTTTTCAGATTGGCCCAGTATCCAAAATGGTAGAGACAGAAAAGAAGTGTTTTCAAAAAGCAATAGGATTAACAGTTATAAATGATAGGAAGATCACTTTGGTCAAAATATTTTGAGCCCTACAAGCATTATCAATTTAATGGCTGTACATTATATTTCCGAGAGAAGTTTTCAATTTGGGGGTGGGTGACAGAACTGTGGTAATCTATTATAAGATTGATAATTTATTAGAAGTTTTAACTTCTGTAAGAAATACTTTAAAAATGTAAAATAAATATACCTCTTTTATATCCTTTTGATATGCATTAAAACAAAACACAGTATCTTAAAATGAACTGCATTAGTATTGCTTCAAATAGATGAATTCACAAGATCTGAGAAATGAGAAGCCTTGGCAGAGATACAATGTAACAAAGAGTATAGCTACCTAGAAATCAATAAAACCACCTCATAATGAAAACAGCAGTCTTTTGAATTGGAAAAGGAAAATAAAGAGATATGGGTTGGACATTCCTGTGCCACATGCTCCATAGTCATCACTGTTAATTCTCAAACTAGAGTAGACAAACACAACACACAACACAAAAGTTCGTTCCTTCCTTTCCTTCTCCTTCCTTTCCTCCTTCAGTCCCTCCCTCCCTCCCCCCCTTCCTTTCTTCCTTCCATTAAGTATAAGTGACTACCTAATATCACAGCACTGTTTTAGGAATGGGACATTCCAAGGTGAGCAAGACACAGCCTGTCAACAAGCTCGCAGCCAGAGATGAAGACTGAGGTGCAGTTAAGTTACATAACTTGGCCAAGGCCTCAGGATCAGTAGATGGCAGAGCTGGGGTTTGAACCCAGGCCTGAGCCTGTCTTCTTTCCTCTCTGTGTGAGTACTCACAGAAAGACCCTCTTTATTATCAAAAGTAAAACATTTATTTATTTTTATTATCAGAAGTAAAATAAGGGAGACGAGAATTTTAACATCCAATTTTCTAAGATAAATTTCCACACGAATACTATCTTAATTTTGTATAATTTAAGAAAATAATGCCTATGAACAAAAGCATTTCCCCTGTCTGCTTTCCACTGCAATTTTATTATACTCAGTGCTCAAATTATTTACTGTGTGCCTGGTGTATACTCACAGAAAAAGAAAACCAATTTTATTAAATTATTTAATAAAGCACAAGTAACAAATGGCCAAAACACACTTGAAAAAATTTTAAAGAAACTTTCATTAATTCTTGAGTTTTTTTGGCAAACTGATTGCACACTTAACTTACATTCATGCCATTATGTTATATTTCTGTGGAAGGGCCAGAGATACATATGTAGCCCACAGCCCCTGCCTTTAGGAAGACTAAACTGAGAGAAGATAAAAATATCCTCCAGTTATAATGCAAGAAAAAAAGCACAAGGAGGAGGCTGGCAGTAGAATAGATGACTTCGGGCCAAAGGCTCCGAGGACGAGCTTCAACAAGGGGAGCAGTGAACTGGGCCCTGAAGAAGGCACAGACTTTACCCTACAGAGGTGCGGGCAGTGGGCAGTGGTCATAGACAGTGAACACAGAAGGCTGGAGGTGAGTCTGCCGACTCCTTCGGGCAGGATTGTGTGGTTTCCCTGCTCACTGCGGCATCTCCAGGCCATGGCATTGTACATGACCAGTAACAGGCACCCAGCACATGCGGCTGATAGCTAAATACAATGGAAACTACATTCAGGGCATGACTGGGTGATTGCCCAGTGGTGTCATCTGGCAAAAACACAGGGTGAAATCAAGGCAGGATACAGTGTAGCTGTCTAAAGGAGCAGGATATAGGGATACAGGCTTGGAGGACCACATGCTTCAGGTTGATGGCTATGGGCAAGAAGGAAAGGAAAAATGAGGAGGGATGGACCAGGGTTGAGGATGGAGGCTTGAAACTCATTTATATAAAAAATCTGAAAAGAGAAAGAAGAGAAGGCAGTGCAGTGTAGATTAACGGCAGGTGCTGGGGGCGCTGCCTTGGACAACAGACTGAAACAAGGCCAGAAACAGCACTCTGCCCACTTAGCCTTGACATTCACTGGTTTGAGCAAAGATTCTAGGCCTTTTAAATAGGTAAACATAATACAACTCCCAATTTTCTTTTGTACAGATAAAGAAGTATAACTCAAAATTTTTATTTTAGCATCCTTCATATAGGTAAGAAAAGGCTCCTGAAATCTCCCACCCTGTCTCCATTCTTCCTGCAACCCAAGTTCAAGTATAAACCACGCACTGAAGTCAGTGTGACAGCAATCCCTCGGCCCCGGGATCTGTCCAGGAATGCCAACCTCAAATTGCTCGCTGCTCTCTACTAGGTTAAGGAAAAACACATTATGTTGGATGAGTCAGTCAGTTACATAAGCTCAATGAAGATGTGTTTATCAGGCCTGTATATCTGCAAATATTCCAAGTAGCTGTCCTAGATATAAAAATTAAATGGACCCATTGCAAAATAATTGAATCCATTTTAATTGACAGGATATCATCAGTAATAGTCGGGTGGCTATGGGGAGCAGGGGGAGGGGAGGAGCTCAGGGTGGAGGAAGAGCCGCGTGATGGGAAAGAGATGCCGAAACAGCTTTCCACACGGTGACCAGCAATAAAGGGAGATCCCCATTAGCACCGAGTGGGGAGGGGAGGACCTGAGTTTCAGGTGCCCGCTCTCGGCTGCCAGGTGATGAAGGGGCACGGGAACAGTTATCCAACCTTGGAGGTTGAGTCTGACTGGTAAAATAGGTGCCTGTGATTTTTCTCTGTGCCAAGTGTAACTCAAAATCCTTTCCTCGGTCTTGAAATGGAAGCCATTCTCCTCACCTGGGGAGGATGAGGACTCGGTCACAAGGACCTCCACAGCTGCCCCCAAAGCGCCTGCTAGGGCGTGTCAGCCCCTCCCCCTTGGAAAGCCCTTTTTCTCCTGGATGGTGCTTTCTGTGCTCACATTAGTTATTTTTCTCTCTGGAAACATGAATGAAATCTCATGGCCTGTTTTTGAAGGAGTTTTTCTTTTCTGAAAAGTTCTTCCTGTGGCCATGTAGGCTTATTTAAAGAAAGGTCCGTAAAGACAAAAAAGGGAATTTGAGTAAAACTCTAATTGGCTTGGAGTTGTTTTTGTTCTCTTCCTGGCGGGCATGGTAAACAGTTTCTAGTTTTGAATTCTCGGGAAAAAAAAACTACTAAAAAAAAGGTTTGAGTCAGGGGAGAAAAGTAAAGATTATAAAACCGTAAGATTGCCTGTGAACAATCTGACCAGGTGGTGGCGCCGTGGACAGAACATCGAACCTGGACGCTGGAGACCCAGGTTCAAAACCCTGAGGCCTGAGGTCCCCAGTGTGAGCGTGGGATCATAGACATGACCCCATGGTCTCTGGCTTGAGCCCAAAGGTCGCTGGCTTCAGCAAGGGTTCACTGGGTCAGCTGAGCCCCCTGATCAAGGCAGAGATGAGAAAGCAACCAATAAGCACCTAAAGTGATGCAACTATGAATTGATGCTTCTCATCTCTCTCCCTTCCTGTCTGTCTGTCCCTGTCTCTCTCACCCCCCTCCCCCCAAAATTAAGTTGCCTGGGAACAGAAGATGTGGAGCCTGAGATCCTCAGCCCTGGTTTCGGTTCTCCAGACTTCCTTCCCAAAGAGCTCCGCCACTCCACAGGGCCAAGGCCGAACACGGCAGCACTGCTTGGAGAGCAGCGCCACTGTCTCACATGCTTTGTTGCTCATGCTGCAAGGGAGATCCCGGGTGCTCTAAAGACTGGAGTGTGCAGGGATTGGAGGGGAAAAGGCTGTGCTATTGGCTGAAAACAGGTCACAAGTAACAAGCTAATGCTGAAAACTATAGAAAAGAAGCCGTCTTTAATGCTAGAGGGGTGAGCATTAGGAGAGAGAGGATTGCTAATGTGTCTGTCTTGCTCTACTGTTTTGTGGCAACTGAGCAAACAAGGAAGATTAAATGAGCTGTCATTACAACTACATCATGTTTAATAAAGTTAAAATTGAGAGAACATCTTTGTAAAACAGAATTCTAAGCCTAACACATTAATGACACTTAATGAACCAAAACTGGGTAAATCCCTTTGGAGAGCCAACACATAAACAAAGCTATTAATTAGGTCACAGTTGTTTCCCAGCAAGGCTTTTGTTTGATTTACTTACAGTAAACAAAACCATATCCATCCGTCTTTGTGTAGAAGTATTCACCAGTGCAACAAAATGTAATTATTATACCTTAAGCACTTGCAATTACACGACTTTATGATGACAGCACTGTTGGCTATGCCCTTCATTAGCATCTGTCACTTCCCCGGCCACTCCCCAGGCTGGTCACCCGCCCTCTGGAGCATTAGGCTTTGCAGCTGATTGACTTGTCTTTAAGTCCTTAAACCTTTCAAAATAACAGAAAAGACAAAGCACTTGTTCTCTGGAAATAGGTATTTCTAAAGCAAGCAAAAAAAACCAAATTGCTTCAAAGAAAACTCAAAGGTGTGGCCCTGGCCGGTTGGCTCAGTGGTAGAGTGTCATTCTGGCATGTTGAAGTCCTGGGTTCAATTCTCGGCCAGGGCACACAGGGAAGCGCCCATCTGCTTCTCCACCCCTCCCCTTCTCATTTCTCTCTCTCTCTCTCTCTCTTTCTCTCTCTCTTTCTCTTTCCCCCCTTCCTGAAGCCATGGCTCGATTAGAGCGAGTTGGCCCTGGGTGCTGAGGATGGCTCCATGGCCTCCACCTCATGCACTAAGAACTCATTTGCTGAGCAATGGAGCAAGGTCCCAGCTGGGCAGAGCATCGCCCCCTAGTGGGCTTTCCAGGTAGATCCTGGTCAGGCACATGCAGGAGTCTGTCTCTCTGCTCCCCTCCTCTCACTGAATAAAAAAAATTAATAATAAACCAAAGGTTTGAGAAAGAACATTATTTACACTGTTTTGCCAAATTGAAAGCCAACTGGTAATCAGAAGCTCTAGGATTAAACAGAGGGTTTACACGTGGGGTTGATGGAGCAGAAAGAGCAGCTGCTCAACTCGGAAGCTAGGGAAAGTATGTCACAAGTCCCCTGAGGTCTGATCTACCCTTCCCATAAAGGAGTCAGCAACAGAAAGCAGCTCTGACCAAGGTGCAAATAAGTGGCCAAGTTTACATCTCCTGGTGGTGGGACTCCCCAAACCCTTGATATCACTGATGACCTAGGGAGTTGTAACGGCAGGTCTCCCGATGCCGCAGTTGGGAGTGGGAAGGGTAGCTGCACGGTGAAGGGTCCACTACAGAAAACAAGACCGGCCGTTGCAAAGGAAACATGCTCGAAAGAGAGCCCGTGCATTTTTCTAAATTTCAGTACTTTTGAAAAAAAAATTGAATTTATTGGTGTGACATTAATAAAATTATGTTGCAAGTGTACAAGTCAATATAATACATCATCTGTGTAATGTATTGTGTTCACCACCCCAAGACAAGTCTCCTTCCATGACCATTTAATCCCCCTTTACCCTCTTCAGCGTCCACCCTCCCACTTTCCCTCTCGTAATCAATACACTGTTGTGTCTATGAGCTTTATTTTTTCTTTGCTTAATCCATTCACCTTTTCCACCCAGCCCCTAACCCCCATCCCTCTGACAGCTGCCCATCTCTTCTCCAAATTGATAAATCTATTTTGTTAGTTTATTTTGTTCATTAGATTCCACGTATAAGTAAAATCACATAGTACTTGTCTTTCTCTGACTGGCTTATTTCACTTAGCATAATACTCGCCAGGTCCATCCAAGATGTCGCAAAAGGTTAATATTTCCTTGTTTTTTATGGCTGAGTAGTATTCCGTTGTGTAAATGTAGCACTGCCTTTTTTTTTATCCACTCATCTACTGATGGGCACTTGGCACAAGAATAAACTCAAAAATGGATTAAAGACTTAAATGTTGGGACTCAAAAACCATAAAAATTCTAGAAGAAAACATAGGCAGTCCAATCTCAGACATTTGTAGCAATATGTTTTTCTGATCTATCACCTCAGGCAAGGGAAACAAAGGTAAAAATAAACAAATTAGACTGCAACACACTAAAAAGTTTTGCACAGGAAAAGAAAACATCAACAAAATGAAAAGACAACACACTGTGTGGGAGAACATACTCAAAATATATCTGATAAGGGCTTAATCTCCAAAATTTATAAGGAACTTATAAAACTCAACACCAAAAAGTAAACAATCCAATTAAGAAATGGGCAAAGGACCTGAATAGACACTTCTCCAAAGAGGATATACAGATGGCCAACAGGCATATGAAAAGATGTTCAACATCACTAATCATCAGAGAAATGCAAATCAGAATGGCTATCATCAATAAATCAACAAACAGGTGCTGGCGAGGGTGTGGAGAAAAGGGAACCCCTGTGGTCTGTAGGTGGGAATGCAGACTGGTGCAGCCTCTGTGGAAAGCAGTGGAGCTACCTCAAAAAATTAAAAACAGAACTGCCTTTTGACCCAACGATTTCACTTCTGCAAACATATCAGAAGAAACTCGAAACACTAATTTGAAAGAATATAGGTGCCCTTATGTTTATTGCTGTGTTATTTAAAACAACCTTTGCAATTCCCTACTCCAAATTGGCTTATTCCTCAGTTTAACTCATTCACCCAGATGCTCTGGCCCTACACCTAGAAACTGGCACTGACTCTTCTCTCTTCTCTCATATCCCATGTTCAATCCATCACACAATCTGCTTGGTTCTCCTTCGTTATCTACCCCAAGTCCAACCATCTCATCATCTCTACCTCTAACACCTCAGTCTAAGCCACCAACGTCAGGTGGGGAGAGAGGGCGCCAATGGTAAAGTGAGAGTGAATACTGCCTTTGGAGAACTGAGAGAAAATCAATCTGGTTTAAACTACAGAGGAACGAGGGAGAGCAGAGTGGGGACAGGCTGGAAAGGCAGGGAGGGGCGGGCTATACATTACTTTGTAAAACCATGTTAGGAGCCTGACCTGTGGTGGCGCAGTAGATAAAGCGTCGACCTGGAAACGCTGAGGTCGCCGGTTCAAAACCCTGGGCTTGCCTGGTCAAGGCACATATGGGAGTTGATGCTTCCTGCTCCTCCCTTCTTTCTCTCTCTCTCTCTCTCTCTCTCTCTCTCTCTCTCTCTCCATATATATATATATATATATATATATCTTCTGTCTAAAATGAATAAATAAAGTCTTTAAAACCATATTAGGGATTCGAATAGGCACTCATCAAGAGGGAAAAAACTGAGGTTCTTGAAATTTACTAGGAGATAACTGGCAAGTACCGTATTGAACAAATGGCCATACTTGGATAATGGCAACAAAGCTGGCAGGTTAAGGGAATATTCATGTCCTAGACAGTTGGGTCTGTGGGCCACTTGGATAAATGGCCCACAGAACCAATGGATAAGATCTAGAAGTGGCCAGCTAAGAAGTCTGCTAAATTCTGTCCTCCCTGTTGTTTCCCTAACTGACCAGACATTCCCAGGTGACAGTATTTCTTAGTATCACATAAAAGGAAGCTGCTACCATCAACGCTGTAATACCAAAACCAAAAATAAATCAATATGGTACACTTAAGAGCAAAGACTTCATTTGTACGGACCTCCAACAGGGCTAGAGATGAAGCCATCTTTCCACTGCTGCATCTAAAGCCTGACCAAGTGATTGAAACAGGCAAACTTCATAGCATCATTCACTTATTGTGAAAGAAGGATGCTTTGTACGACAGTCTGAGAAATACAGTGCTAGAGGTGAGAACGACAGAGTGACAAGTAAAAGCAGAAGCGAAAGGTTATTCACCAATTACCATTCAAAAACGCAAAATGAAAGACAAAGCATGCTTGATCTTACCCAATGTTCTGAAATCTATTAAGTCTCTGTACTGTGATGTTGGACGCCACACAATTGCTCTCAGACCTCTGCCGGAGTGGCCTGCTTCCTGCTGCAATGTTCCAGTGCAGAGGACCAGCTGCCCTGCTCGAAGCCTAAAACACCCTTTAGGTGAAAATTCCCCACTGCTGTGGCGTACTGTGACGGAGCTCACTCTGCACACCCAGCTGGGGGAGGGCCAAGGCTAAAGGCACCGCTTCGATGCTAACAGTCTGGCATCTTCTCAATATCCCTACTGATGATCCCATCTGGCAACGCGTGGGAAGCAGTTCAGAAACCACTCAGGAAGTCAAAAGCAGCTACACTACCGTTGGATACAAGAAATTTTGGATATTATTGATCATTTATTACTGGTCATTTAATCTATTCTGTATGGATCATAAAAATCACTGGTTAACTTCATCTGTTGCCTCTCATGCACTACACAGGCCTTTTTTAAAAATCTATTTACTTCTTCATTACTAATCACTGGGCCCTGGTATCTAGTAACAACATCTAGTGTACACAAGATAGTTGAGAATCTGTTCATTGCCATGGGCTGCGGTTAGCGTGAAATAGCTTACATTCTTTGGGCTTATTTGCAGCCAAAGGTTTTTTCTTTTGAGGAATGATTTCCTTTCCATTTTATAAAGCCACATTCTAAGACCTACTGAAAGTGAGTGAGTAAGAGGGAAAGAAGAAAGAGAAGGAAAAAGAAGGGAGAGAGGGAGACAGAACAGGAAGCGAGGAACAAAGGAAATAAAGTTAAGGAAGGAAAAGACTGAGTAAGTTGGAAGGAGCCAATCAAACCTGGAAGGCAGATAGTGAAGGTGGACAGACCAAAGCTTGAGCTTGCCACGTGTGCAGTACTTGGATCTACTGCGGAAGGGACTTGCTGGCTGTTTACCTACAGCCTCTCAGCCCAGATCTACCTTTCTCTCTACACCCTCATCTGTGATACTGAGGCTGGCTCTCTGCAAACCACATTTCCGAGGTTCTTTAGCCAGTTGGCTTTGTTAGGTTCTGCCAGTAGGGGGCACTAGAAGAAGACTGAAAGTGGGTCAGAGAACACATGGTTGACCTGGTTCCTGCCACTCATACCAGCATCCCCCCAGCAGTAAGACCTGGCTCCAGCCTCCATCTTCTATTAGCATATTGAAAACCAGCCTCAACAGATGACTGGATAAAGAAGATGTGGCACATATATACTATGGAATACTACTCAGCCATAAGAAATGATGACATCGGATCATTTACAACAAAATGGTGGGATCTTGATAACATTATACGGAGTGAAATAAGTAAATCAGAAAAAAACAAGAACTGCATGATTCCATACAAAGAAAACCAGTTAGAAGGTGACAGAAGACAATGAACTTTGGGTGATGGGAATGCAGCATAATCAAATGTCAAAATAACCTAGAGATGTTTTCTCTGAACGTATGTACCCTGATTTATCAATGTCACCCCATTAAAATTAATTTAAAAAACTAAAACTAAAACTAAAAAACGAAAAACAAAAACTAGACTAAGAGACATGGACAAGAGTGTGGCGGTTACCGACGGGGGGGGGGGGGGGGGGGGGGGGAGGGGGGAGGGGAGGGGCACAAAGAAAACCTCCCCTGAGAACAGCTCTGGTAAGGCACACCAGAGAGAAGGTGACGGAGGACAATTTGACTTCGGGTGATGGGTATGCAACATAATTGAATGACAAGATAACCTGGAGATGTTTTCTTTGAACATATGTACCTTGATTTATTAATGTCACCCCATTAAAATTAATATATATATGACAAAAAGAAGAAGAAAACCAGCCTCGCTGTGCTCCTACCCTCACAAACATGACCAGCAGGCTGGGCAGTGGCCCCTCTTGGAAGTGTGAGCACTGAGATTCTTCAGGGGCTCTCCTTCAAGTTCTTAGGTCTGAAGACCTGTGCTAGAGCATGGTAGCTTCTTTCTAAAATTATTACCCCAGTCTTTCTACTGGTCCTCCAATTCCATGAATCAAATAGTCTATATTTAATCTTTTCTGTTGAAATACCGTTTTTCTCACTAGGGTCTTTCTTCTCAAAGACTCCTCTCTGACAACACAGCTTGTGAACGTCCCACCAGCTGAGAAGTTCTGCAGCTTTACCCAACAACCTCCTGGCAGTCTAAATGAAAAGCTAAACTTTTGATTAAGGGAATCCAAAATGCTGAAACAACTGTGACCCAGTGAAAATGACTGTGCTCTATTGCTCTGTAATATTAAGCCATAGCTTGGATTTGGAATATTTTCAGATTGGGCCATCTTAAGTAAAAATGACAATTCAAATAAGCTTTGAGTATAAGAAATATGATTAGAGGATACTATTACTTAATAGCACGTTCTGAATGTGTAGATCAGAATTTGAGTTATTGTCAAGAATGAGAGGAAAAATTAATAGAAAATTAAATTGTAATTTCTATCAAGCTTAACAAGAAAGGATAAATTGAAAAAATTAACATAAACAGAAACAACTGGAATTCCACAGGTGACGGTCTTACCATAATCTTGTCACTATCGATAACGGTGTTCAACCTGTGTGCAATGGTTAGCACAGTGCACTGGGCAAATTTTTCACGAATTTTTTTTTGTATTAACTCATCAGTTCTGGAATTAAAGAGGTTGAATTTAGTTCAGTAAAGGCAGACTTAAGACTTAAAAAGATCATATGATACTTTTATCAAGTTTTTAAAAATCAATACTTTATGCATGATTTTCTTTAAAATCCAAGTAGAAAGTTATGAGAATTTTACTATTTTTCTTTTAAAAATGGAAGATATTCTTCCCTTCAAATTGCTTAAAACTCTGAGGAGTTCAATTTAGGAATCTAGCTCTCTTAGGATGCCTACTATTATCATGAACACCTTAGAGCATGTTTGGTTTCTTCCTTTGCTTACCAGAATTAATGTTATTGAGGACGATCTTTGGGGCAAAGAGAGCACTTAGAAAAACCGCTCACCATATTTAAATGTTTCTCATTTTACCACATTTACAATGCGATTCCGGGTTACACGGGCCTCAGCTCTGTACCTTGGATCCACATTGGCGGTCGCCTCGTCAATGATCAATATCTTATTTTTCTTGAGAATAGCTCTGGCAAGGCACACCAGCTGTCTCTGTCCAACACTAAAGTTCGATCCAGATTCTGCTAATTCAGTATCCATTTTACCGGGAAGATCTTCAATGACTTCTTTAAGTTGTACCTATAGATGTAGAGAGAAGAATGGTGTTTTCTTAAAGAAACTACTACTGAAGTAGATAAGCCTCCTAAACACCAGAACTTTGAAATCCTTGGGACTTCCTCCATATCTTGTGAGTATGGCCACGTGACAAGGACAGTTACTTAGTGTTTACTGAGAAAGAGGATCATCGTAGCTCAGAATCTCCATCATCATGGGGATCTCCCTCCAACTACCCTTCTAGAGCCACACCCACCCCCTCTGGCCACCCTCTCTGGTCTTTGGCAACCACTGATCTGTTTGTCATCTCTATAATTTTGTCATTTCAAGAACGTTGCATAATGGGACCATATAGTATATAACCATTTGGGATTGGCTTTTCTCAGCCTATACTCTGGAGATTAATCCATGCTGCTGCGTGGGTCAACAGTTCATCCCTTTTGATGGCTGCACATGGTATTCCATAGTATGTTTATTGCTCCAGTTAAGAACATCTAAGTGGTTTCTAGTTTTTGGCTATCCCAAATAAAGCTGCTATGAACCTTCAAGAAAAATGACAGAAATATTCTGACTTAAGAGCATAAACTTCATGAGTCAAGAAGATTCTTCTTGGTTGCTATCAGTAGGCCCAGTTGGTTCATGTCCTGTCAACTTCATCAAGACCTATATAGTCTGCTAAATAAAATTATTCCTAACAAAAAATAGAAGCATTTTAAATGTTCCTTCTTAATTCTTGGTTAAAATTTAACTATCGGAATTTACAGAGACAAAAATGTCATAGCTATTGCCTAGATACTGGAGGGTTAACTGGAAATGGACACGGGGAACATTCTAGGGTAAGAGAAATGCTCTAAAACCAGATGGTTGTAGAACTATAAACTTACCAAAATCACCGAGTCATACTTACAAGGGGATTTTCTGGTATGTAAATCGTACCTCAATAAAGTTGATGAAAAGAAATCATCTTAGTGTCCCCCCCATCCCTGACACAACACCCACTAGGAACCCCTCCCAGGGATTGGTCAAGGAAGGCTCTCAGGGAATGTAGTCTAAACAGAAAATTTTAAAGGATCTTTATGGTTGAGTCAAGTTTCCCAAAATGCATTTGGCATAGCAGTTAGTACATTAAAGGGAAACTATTTTTTTTTTTTTAATTATGGCAGGAAGTACAGCTTTCTGAAGATATAATCTTATCAGTAACTTGTTCTTTTGGAAGCTTCAAAGTTAAAAAAAATACAAATTCACACACTGGCAACTGTACTTAATATATTAGTAAATACAGAGTCTATTTTGGTGATGGTTTCTCCCCAAATTTAATCACGTATTGCTAGACCAGTCAAGCGCACTTACTTCCATCTCAAAAATGTTCTGCAGTGAATGAAAACTCATGAAAAACAGGGCACAACATAACATCTTATTTCCCCCACACTGTGGGGATAGATGGTGTTTATATTAATCTAGCTTCAAAAGTGTAATTATAAATTTAAAAAATACTCTTAATTATCAAAAATAACCTGTTAACTATACAGGATAGTAGAGCTCAGTCCAGTGAATACTTGTTTGGAGAAATTTTATAGAGCAGGAACCAAACTCAGGCTATACTTGAGAGTTAAAGAAGAAAATTAAATGCACTTCAAATTAAGAGATTAACAGGTTGATGAGTGATGGCCAAAAAGCAGGGACACAAATATGTGTAATATATAATGTCAAATTACAAAACACCAAGGGTAGGTGGGCAACATTTTCATGGTTTCCGAACGCTGAAGTACTTCTGTGAGTGGAGTCTCGAATTATGTCAGGGATAGAATTCCAATCCCAACAAACAGAAATTCTGAGTTAGGATTAAATATGGTAATGGTATTTAGCATGAACATGAAAGGCATACAAAATCTAAAGTATAAGATTCGATTTGTAGTGCCATTACTTTTACTGAAAATGACAAAATAAAGATGTCAACTTAGTCAACCCCCCTCCATTACAAGAGTATTTACTGAATATTCTTTTTAAGATACATATTCGTGGTTCTACATGCCAGGCGATAGAACTTATCCAAAGTATAACAGTGGCAAGGCCTTCACGAGCTTTTCCACTCGTGACTTTGGTAACACTTGTATACGCCGACTTGTCTTTCTTAAAACTGATGTCCTGGCTTTGTTTTTTGTTTCGTTTTGGTTTTTTTTGTTTTTGTTTTTGCTTTTTATAAGTGAGAGGAGGGGAGACAGAGAGATAGACTCCCACATGTGCCCGACTGGGATTCACGTGGAAATCCCGTTTGGGGTCAATGCTCGAATCAACCGAGCTATCCTCAGCACCTAGGGCAGACACTCAGATGAACCGAGCTATCCTCAGGGGCCAGGGTAAATGTTCGGACCAGCTGAGCCACTGGCTGCAAGAGGATAAGAGGGAGAAAAGGGGGAGAGGGAGGGGAGAGAAGCAGATGGTTGTATCTCTTGTGTGCCCTTACTGGGAATTGAACCTGGGATGTCCATATGCTGGGCTGATGCTCTATTTAATGAAGCCAACTGGCCAGGGCATATCCCAGCTTTGAAGAAATATTCTCACTTGCCTGACTCAAATAACAAGTCATCACTAATCTGGTTTTTCTTTCGAGTCGACCATAAGTGCCTGACGAGGAGTAAGGGTTGTGAGGTGAAGAACAGGAGACATGTGTTCCAGAAGACACTGGTTTCTGAGACTCGGTCTTCATTGACGAGCCAGGGATAGTTACGAGAAAGACACGAATGTATTCTCACACATTTGTGTTATCACGAAGCCTCAGAACCAAGAAAAACAGATTTGAGGCAGTATAACAGCAACTGAGAGCGGCAACTGGAGAATTTGAAAACATTAGAAACAGTGTAATATTACTAACAAGTTTCTTAAGTGAGATGACTGCATATGTAGGAGAATGGCCTTGTTCCTATTAGCCGTATATTTAGGATTAAGGATAATTTCCAGCATTTAATGAAAATTTCTGCAACTTACTTTCAAATTATTCAGCAAAATATAGATTGTAGAAGAGGGAAAGCAAATGTGGCAAAATAATAACAATAGTAACTAGTGCATTTAGGTGAAGGGCATGCCGGTGTTCATCAGCCTTTTCCTTCAACATTCCTGGGATCGGGAAGTTTTAAAATAAAACTTGGGGACCTTGAGGCCAGACAGTCTGGGCATGAGTCTCATTTGGTTCTGCCAATTGGGCAAGTTCCTCAACTTTATCTTAGCTTCCTAACCTATAAATAATACTGTCATATTATAATCATAGACACGTCTACCTCCCAACATTGTTAGAATATAAAATTAGCATGTTTGAGTTTACAACAGTGCTTAAAACAAAGCGAAAGATCAATAGATATTGCCCATTTTTAATAATGCTGTCAGCTGGCCTCTCTCCACGTCCTCCTGCTGCATTGATCAGTACCCGGGCTACAGGTGTACAGAAAATAGAGTTTTGCATGTACTGACCTTTCACTGAGAAACTGCTTACTCTTTAGCCGTTACTCATATTTCTAGAGCTGCACTTCTCTTTAGGTGCCCAAATCAACACTACGTTCTAACGAACTTTCTTCAGTTTAGAGCTGGCTATTTTTCGGTATATATATGAAAAATGTATTTTTAGTATAATTTTAAAAATAGCCAAGATGAGACAGGCATTATCTATAGAACTGCCTCCTTTCTGAATGCTGCCTCTACCCAGGGAGGGGGAGGAGGGGGCAGAACAAAAAGGACTTAAAGAGATAAAGCACCTTTCCTCTTATTTGAATTTCATAAAGAGGAAAAATAGAGTACCTTCTTATTGATACTTCCACATTTTCAGTAAGGAATCATTTACTAACCAGCTGACAAGGGTTTTTAGTTCTCTTAACATTTGACTTCATTGCCTTCTATGTTTTTCAGTGAAAGATTTGGTAAATTTTCTAAAAATCAGAATACCAACTCCTTCACTGAAAAACATACAGAAGTCGTATAAAAATAAATCCTAGAGAAACAACCGTGTAGTGATTTCTCACACTAAGAGGCATCCTTGAGGCAACAAGTTCAATTCCAGAGGTAATACACAGAAACCACTAACTTCATTTTGTGAAATAAATTCATGTTTATCTATTTTTCTTTGCAGAAAGTTCCAAATGTAGCTTAAATAAAGGCAGTAAAATTTTAGTATTGCCACTTGCTCCATCTTTTCATTTTTAGAATTCCGAGAGGCTACTAAATTTTATTTTAATTTTGGTTCCTACAAATGACATAAGTTACAGCCAATTTCTAAGATAGTTTTTGACTGGATTTGTCTCCCAATCAATATCTCTTTACTGTCTATGGAACAGTATGTTTCTAGAGTAATTTTACTGTCTGAGGGTCTGTGAAGACAGATCTCAAGCTCTGAAAGAAATAGAAAAATAATTTACTAGTAATTCCTGTTGTTGTTTTTTAAAGCGTGTCACAATTTCAGCATTAAATGTGCCCTGAGAGTTCAAAAGCACTGAATCATCCTACCTTTATATTTGGTGGTTAACTGTTCTTCCCACCTATTCTCTTCTAGAATTTCACTGTGGAAAGACTCATCAACTTAAATGGAACCAGAGGTCCGACGCTTTTCAAGTGGAGAGGGAGAAGTGCTTGGCCTGATGCTGGAAAGTGAAATCCCCACAGTTGCTGGAGAGCAGGATGAGGGTGTGAAGACTCGGTGCTGACATGCCTCCAGAAACCAGAACTACTGGCCAGGAATGGTCAGGCATCGAAATCTGCTTGCTCACAGTCAAGCCCATCTATAAATTAAAGATTTCAGAGCTATCCCTGGAAGGGGGACATGAAATGGCAGGTGCAGGTTCAAATTAACAACCACGAGAGCAATTGATCATTGGGTTGTGTGGATGTGCGTGTGAGTGTGCGTGTTTACAAGAAATGAGCCACCCTTCTCTGAAATGAAGAGAATGTTAATAAACACTCAGTACGTGTTTAGTAAGTGCTTACTTTTTAAAAGCAAAAGACTGAGCTAGGTCCATGTGGGATGAGAAGTCTGTCTGTGGTTTAGAAGTCTAGATATGGCTTCTGCCATCCAGTAGCTTAGAATCAATTCGTAGAATGGGGGCAAATACAAAAATAATTAGTATTAAAAGATATAACAAACCCTGTAAAAATAGGAGTAAATGATTTTTCAATGTTTTAATAATCTTGCATTGGATTTTATTAAATTCCATGCCTTCTCATAAAATTACAAAAAAGTGAAGTGCATTTAAATATGTCAAATGTTTAATATGATATAATTACAATAAAAAACCTAATCAACAAGCTGAATAAAGATGCTGATAAAAGTTGTATATAATATTTGAAACTAAGTAATGTTTTAAAAATGTTTCAATGCAAATAGAAATCCTGTGAGCAAAATAATAAAAGTAAATAGAATTACAAATCAACAGCACCTTAACAGTCAAAATCTTTTAATGCAATGGAGAGAAAATTCAAGAAGTGGCCCAAAGGCAAACATTATCCAAATAACAGAAAATACTCTAGAAAGGAACGTATTGGTATAAAAACAGCAAAAGCTCCAGAGTTCTGTCACCTCCATTTCCCTCCGCAGCACTAAAACATGTTTGCCAACAAATAATTATTACCATATTCTAACTCAATAATTTACCTTCATAAACGCTTTCTTATAAAACTTCAAAGTATTTTATTAGTATGACCTTAGTTATCTTTTAGTTAATAATGAAAAACTATTATTGTCTCCACTAAGCTGATGTTCCCTAAGACCAAGGGAGTAAAATGAATGTTAGCCACTAGGTCACCAGTAGAATCTGAAGCCATAATAATAACTTCTACTTTACTGCTCTGCTGTGGACAAGATAATGTATATATCTAGCTGCTTTGGGTTCTAGGAAAAAAGTTAAAATGAAAACATGAGGTGCTTTCATATTTTTCGGTTGTCATCATCATCAATATGCACATTTTTAGTGTGTCCCTGTCATCAATGTTCTCCTAGGTGGTGAACAGTCAGTTAAACCAAAAAGCTTCCCCTTAATTACCTATAGTACTATAAATGCACATATACTGATACTAACAAGTTAATTATATTTTATAAATTACCTCTTTTATTTCTGTTTCTTTTCTCTTTTTTAGCACATAAGAGAGAGACAGACGGAAAGGGAGAGAGATGAGAACAGAAGCATCAACTCGTAGTTGCGGCACCTTAGTTGTTCACCGACTGCTTTCTCATATGTACCTTAACTGGTGGGCTCCAGCTGAGCCAATGACCCCTTGCTCAAGCCAGAGACCTCTGGGTTCAAGCCAGCAACCACGGGGTCAGGTCTATGGCCCCACGATCAAGCCAGTGACCCTATGCTCAAGCTGGATGAGCCCACATGCAAGCCTGTGACCTCGGGGTTTCAAACCTGGGTCCTCTGCATCCCAGGTTAATTCTCTCTCCACGGAGTGACTGCCTGGTCAGGGTATAAATTACCTCTTCTAAGGCATTCCACAGTTCCTCATCCGTGTGCTCGCCGAAGGGATCCAGATTTTTCCTCATTGTTCCAGTGAATAAAACAGGTTCCTAAATATCGCAAAATAGTGAATGTTACTACTGTAGCCCCTTTTCCTTTTATTCCAATGCTAACTTTCAGAACAGAATTAAAACTCCAAAAACCAAAATTCACTATAACCATGAGTTATAAGGTTGCAATGCTCATTTACAGAACAATTTCTCTATTACTTTTCAGCTGTCCAGAGCACAGTCCAAAATCTCTTCTGGACCACTGAACACTAAGGAAAGAAATGTGTTCAAGTGTGTCATCTTAAGAAGAATCTGAAAAAGGAAGGTCTGATTTTTAAAAATGCCTTTCTGGTAGTGGTATCTGTTCTGAGAGAAAAAATAAGGAGATAATTATTTGAGAAAGTTTACATCAAGAGAGCTATATCAATTAATTAACAATCCTGGTGTGCTAGTGGAAAAATACCAAGAGCATGATTAGTTGAAGTTTGTAACTCAAAGCAAAACTTAAATATTTTCACATTTGAACTGAAGAATAAATGAGGATATTTTCTTCATTGGTAACACCACTGTCCAGGATTGGAAATCTCTCCACAAGTCTGATTGAACAACCTGTTTTTTGTCCAAAGAGAACATAAACTAATGGGGCCAGTGGCACTTCTATTCATGAAGAGATCACCTCAGATTTTCATCAGCTGTTCCCCATGTTATCTTGTCTGTACATCAGGATTACATGATTCACAGATCCTCGTTATTAACTGCAAGGGCTGGATAACCTGAACCCTATTGTGACACGTGTCATAATGAAATTATTTTCAATTAAATAGCTCTTCCTATTCACCTGCTCTGGGAGGAACCACAATTAAATTTCTCTAAAATATATGCCTCCTCCTAGGTTTCAAAAGAATCTTGTACCTGAGCTTAAGTAGGCTGTTCAAGTTTTCTTCTGAGAGCGTCTGGTAACCCAGGCCACAAGAATATAGGCAGCAGGAAAGAGCCCAGCTGGCTACTTTCAATGATGGTGGTAGAACAGTGAGACACACAGTTCCGGGACCGAGAGGCGCCTGGACTCTGCCACCAGGAATCAACTCAGGAGAACCAACCGCCTCAAATCTGGTCTGGCCTTGGGGCTGGCCTGTTCCTCTTCACTTCTCAAAAGCCAGAGAAGGAAGATTGAGAAGGTAGCTTTTTCGCTTCTCTAGCTGTGAATAAGAATAACACTGAGCCCTGGCCGGTTGGCTCAGTGGTAGAGCGTTGGCCTGGCATACAGGAATCCCGGGTTCGATTCCCGGCCAGGGGAGACAGGAGAAGCGCCCATCTGCTTCTCCACCCCTCCCCCTCTCCTTCCTCTCTGTTTCTCTCTTCCCCTCCCACAGCCAAGACTCCATTGGAGCAAAGTTGGCCTGGGTGCTGAGGATGGCTCTGTGGCCTCTGCCTCAGGTGCTAGAGTGGCTCTGGTTGTAACAGAGCGATGCCCCGGATGGGCAGAGCATCGCACCCTGGTGGGCGTGCCGGGTGGATCCCAGTCAGGCGCATGCAGGAGTCTGTCTGACTGCCTCCCCGTTTCCAACTTCAGAAGAATACAAAAAAAAAAAAGAAAAAAAATAACACTGAGAACTTCCTATATCTTCCTTCTCTATTGTCTCAGTTTCAAGACTGATGAGAGAAAAATGGATGCAGAAGACAGATGACGTGCCAGCAGAAAACATGTATCCCTAAGCAAAATCCTAAACTAAAAACATTTAAAGAGGGCAATTTATTTGCACAAACGTGATAAAGTGGCTAACATGTCTGAAAATCAAAAGCGTTGAAAATCACTGGTCATATGACATATCAAAATGATTATTGAATTGAACTAAAAATACTCAGAGACCCAAATTTAAAACTACCAAATTTTAGGATCAAAGACTAAACCATCCAAGCAATGGTACAAGTTCACTGTCAGGGGAATAACCATCATTCCACTTCAGATTTAAAGAAAAAAGAAACTTCCCTCAATGAAATGATCAACACTACAATTTCAACAAACTAGGCAATTTCTCTTCCTTTAGTTATTCTGATGAGGTTCGCAGAAACGGTGCGGCCAGGCGAGGGGAGGCTGGTACCCATTACTCCCCGCTTCTCTGTGACTCTCCGCCCATTTCCCCCACAAGACTCTAAAGGATAAGTGATATTCTACTGAGACCCAAACCGAGAGACTCCTGAGGACGGCTGTGTGAGGAGATAAAGGGGCTGAAACAGGACAGGTTAAGAAATCAGCTTTGCGCCTACTGGGCAAAGTGACAGATGGTCTCTTTGCTTACATTAAAAGACAGGACCATTTCTTTGTCCATCGCAGCTTATATGACCTGAACACCTCTTCCTTTGGGTTCCTCTCACAGAGTAAATTTACATCTGTAAGAAGTTTAGTGTTTGATAAAGTGTCCACCTGCTTTTTAAAATACACTCTAGAGAGGGATTATCTAAGCTAACTTACGGTAGTTCCAAAAGGCTTGCTTTTTTAAAGAACTGAACTTATTGCGGTGACACTGGTTAACATAATTACACAGGTTTCAGGTGCCCAGTTCTCTGTACTCCATATTATGTGCTCATCACCCCCAAGCCAAGTCTTTGTTCATCACCAAAAACTGGCTTTATTTTTCAGAGACGAACCTTTCTGCCTTCGTTAATCGAAGACAGGACTGACAGTGCTAGAGCTTTGGGGACGGTGGTTTTGGTGGTTCAACAGGCACAGGGACACACATTTAAAGTTCAGTCACCTCCTTCATAATCGGGGCCTCTCTCTTGTCAACTCCCTCACCTTCTTCTCTTTAATAAACTCCTTGAAGTGGATGACTCTCTCCCAAGACTGGGGGATTACAATGGGATTCTTTACTGAAGGACAAATTGCTCACTCAGGCCCTGACCAATGCCTGCAGCTACTTTATGCTGAGCTGAAAGAGGCCCAGATCCTCTGCGGGTCTTCAAGAGGTTCTGCTAATTAGTACCAAGTCACTGCCGAGTGTCAAAAGAAAAGAAATTAAAGTTTAAGAATTTTCTGATGCAAACGGGTTCCCACTTAAATCTGTATTGTCCATCTAAAAGAATATATTAGGCAATAACTCATGGTTATTTAGCATTATGAGCTAGAAGAAAGTTTAGTAAATAGAATATTTCTGTATGTTAAAACATGAAATATATATTTCAAAATGAGTAAAACTTCAGTCAAAACTTGTTGAATAAAAAGAATGATTTATTAAAACATCAGATGATTCAGGCTATAGTTGTCTTTAAAGCCAGCAGGCAATTTGTAAAGTGTCTGTTTTACTATGCCAACGTGCTTTACGTGAGGTGTTCATTTTGGTTTCGACTCATTCTACTTTCATTCACTTGCCAAATAAGAAACTATTATATTATCTTCAAAAGGTCATAAAATAGACACTGCTGCAAGAGCAGATAAGGGTCAAATTAATAATCATTTCTGATACATATTATTATTTAAAGTGCCCACCTCAAAGAAATGAAGTAATAAACTAATCTTAAGTGTTGTAAAAATGTTTAAAGACAGAACATTTTAGTGTAGACATTTATGGCAGGGCACAAACCTTCATGTAAATACATACTAAATTTATTAGCCTAAGTACTATATTTTTTCTGAAGGTACACAATTAAGCTTCATTTAATAAGAATTAGCTGGCACAGTACAGTTAAAAAACAAATGCTCTTGTTCAATGTAATATTTCAAGTGGAATATTAGTATCACACTTGTTTTTCATCTCAGTTTAAAGTGTACACTTTTTTTTTATCCTTTGTGCCATATTCAGTAGTAATTTTTTTCCTTTGTTACTAACATAACACAAGTTCATATTAGGTGTGTGACCCAAAAATGGCCACTCTGAATCAAAGCATTTAGTGTAGTAAATTGATAATCCCTCAACACAACTGCAGGACTGAAAACTACAGTCTTACTAGACCTTTTGTACCCATGACTGGAAGACAAGCCTCTCATTATCCTGAAAAGAAACCCTACCCACGAACCTTCAGATACTTAAAACGACCTGGGACCAAGACACAAACCGTACAAGTGGTTACAAACGAGGCAGATAAAGCACCACACTTCACCCTCCTCCTTTCAGTCACAAACTAGGAAACTGTCCTCTATTAAAACATATCCTCAAGAATGGCTACTGTCGCTGTTTCTTCCAATCCTAAGAGCTACGTTTTCATTTCTGACCCGACGACCTTTATGAAGGGCAGCTCATCTCCCTGTTTCAAAAACGAAGGAATCACCTGGAGGTGCTTTCTATCTTGGTTTCCTCCTCCTTCTTTTTTTTTTTTTTTAATCCTGTAGCCTCTGAATGAACCGATCATCATCCATATTCAGAAAGAAGAAAAGAACATTGTTCGCCAACAAAGGAAAAAGAATTCAAGTCATGTAAAGTCCTCTTTCGATACAAAAAGGTCAGGAGCTCCGGGGAGCAGTTCCATGGACTTTAATGAAGACTTCAGTGTCGGAAACAAAGGCCCGACTGCATTAGGCTGGAATCCAGTTGTATTTCTTTACTAGTAATAGCATACCCACCTCTTCTCTCTTTGAGTTTTGTTCTCAACAAGAAAAAAAGAAGGGAAAGAAAACCAGGTAATAAAGAAGAAGTCTTAAAGGGACAGCTCTGGTTAACCTTTTTTCAACCTGCTGAAGACAACCCAGGGAATGGAAACACCAATGAGTAAAGTGGCCTATTTAAAAAATACCTAGCTTTTGCTTTGATTTTACAAGTCTAATAAATATTTTAAAAGAATCTGTTTAATCACATAAAGATGATAGCTGCTGATCTGTGCCAACCCTTGGGGTACAATAATAAATATTGCATTTGCATGGAATCTCTCTTCAATTAAAAGCATTTTTTTTATGCCCATAGGATAGGGACTCTAGGTATAGATCCACCCAAAAAAGTGTCGAAATCGGTTTTTCCAGATCCTCTCAGATAAGCAAGCTACTCCCTGAATATAATCTCACCTGGAGTTCTTTCCGGGGAACATATTTAATTTTTTTGGGCACCAAGGACAACTACATGTCAGCTAGCTGTTTCGTTTTTAAAAATTACTTAAGATGTGCTTTCTTTTTTTTTTTGCTGTCCTTGGAATTCTGAACACAAATTAAGGTGTATATTTTTAAGAATATCTCCCAAAAAACCCTCAAAACATTGGTACACAAAGACAAATGCACCCCCATGATCATGGCAGCATTATTCACAGTGGCCACAACATGGAAACAACCAAAGTGTCCCTCGATAGAGGGTTGGATAGAGAAGATGTGGTACATACATACGGTGGAATACTACTCAGCCATAAAAAATGATGACCTATTGCCATTTATGACAATATGGATGGACCTTGAGACCATTAAAAAGTAAATCACCTGGCCATTTGGCTCAGTGGTAGAGCATCAGCCTGGTGTGCAGGAGTCCTGGGTTCGATTCCCGGCCAGGGCACACAGGATAAGCGACCATCTGCTTCTCCACCCCTCCCCCTCTCCTTCCTCTCTGTCTCTCTCTTCCCCTCCCACAGCCAGGGTTCCATTGGAGCAAAGTTGGCCTGGGCGCTGAGGATGGCTCTGTGGCCTCTGCCTCAGGTACTAGAATGGCTCTGGTTGCAACAGAGCAACGCCCCAGATGGGCAGAGCATCACCCCCTGGTGGGCATGCCGGATGGATCCCAGTCGGGCGCATGCAGGAGTCTGTCTGCCTCCCCGTTTCCAGCTTCAGAAAAATACAAAAAAAAAAAGAATAAGTAAATCAGAAAAAGCTAAGAACTATATGATTTCACACACAGGTGGGATATAAAAATGAGACTCACGGACATAGATAACAGTGAAGTACAATAGTTACCAGGGAGAAAGGAGTGGAGCAGTGGAGGGTGGACGGCGGAGTGGAAGGGAGTAGAGGGACAAATATACAGCGATGGAAATGATTTGATTTTGGGTGATGGGCACACAATACAATCAACAGTTTATCAGACGTCCCCAAACTACGGCCCGTGGGCAGCATGCAGCCCCAAGGCCATTTATCCAGCCCCTCCCCCCCACCGCACTTCCGGAAGGGGCACCTCTTTCATTGATGGTTAGTGAAAGGAGCACTGTATGTGGCAGCCCTCCAACGGTCTGGGGGACAGTGAACTGGCCCCCTGTGTAAAAAGTTCGGGGACCCCTGGTTTAAATGCTATAGAAATATTTACCTGAAACCTATGTACTCTTATTGATCAATGTCACCCTGTTAAATTTAATTTCCTAAACAAACAAACAAACAAACAAACAAACAGTTATTTGATTCTCAAAGTTCCCTCCAGCGCTAGCCTGACTGTGTATGTCACCACGCCCTTGCTTCTGTTTCTATGTGGGTCTCTGTTGCTATCCCATCTCTCCCAGTTCTGACTTCCTCCTGGTAGGGTCAAGAATGAGAGGGAAGAGCCTAGAAGAGGGAGACCACCATAGAAATTCACTGCTGCTCCCAGAATGACAGCAAGCAGGGAGCCAGAGAAGGTGATGTGGTCCTGGCTCACCCAATCTGTCAACCAGGAAATAGCACGGGTTCCCCGTTTGCAGAGTCTGCCCTAAACTTTTTTAGGTTCCCCAAATCAGGGTGTGGGGACACCAGCAACAATGTTTCCTATTCATTTGGGGGAAAAGGAATGCAAGTTTTCTGCGATATAGACAAGTAAACAAGTAACTAGGCCAACAGACTTCACCTCTGCAGCCAGCCAGCCATTGCGAAGAGAAAGGCCTCTGACTTCGGCAAGGTAAGATCCGAGTATCTTCTGACCCTTACTAGCCCATGACAAACTAGTGGGTGAACCCATTTCTAAACTGACTTTCTCTTAGTGGTGGTGTGACTTGAGTTTTTCAGCAAAAGTAAACAGTTCAGTTTTTTAAAACTACTAAGCTGTTCATGAGGAACACAGCACGAGGAGAAACAGCTTTCAATCTTGCTCTATCTTTATCCATTTTTGTGATGGTTTGGGGGAATTCTTTTTGTGAGGTGGTAGGAAAAAATGGGTCAGGTGTCTGATGAGAACATCGTGGGGTTCAATAAGCATCTGTTGAAAAATATAAAGAGACAGATTGGGAGTTGACAGTCCTGATTTCTGATCCTACTGCTTATTAGCTGTTTGCGTCAGAGTAAATTATTAACCTCCGCAAACCTCAGTTCCGTACTGGAAAGGGAAGAACTTTGCAGGAACGCTGTGAGAATCTGGAACATAAAGGCAGCTCCCAGTGAGATGCTAACGTGTACCTGGGCCCAACCAAACGGGACAGTGACGGCACTGTATTTCAAATTGCATATGAAACCGATGGATTATGAAATCAACTTTGTACCGCATGATCATCATTTTGTCTTTTATGTAAATAACCATGGAATGAATTTAATAGAAAATAGAGTGCAGAGCACAGAGTAATATCGTTTTGTGAAATTTTTGTTTCTCTGTGTGTGTGTGTCCGTGCGCGCGCATATATGCACAAAATTATAGGAAGCAGTTCTGTGGACTGTGGTCAAGAGTGTGTTCAAGTCTCGAGTGGAGCGGTTAGCCATGCAGGTGCAGAAGTTGGTAATTTCTTAAAATTAAATTTGAATCCTGGCTCTGCTACTTACTTGGTAAATAGGTTATGGTCACTGTGCCTCAGTTTTTCAATCTTTCAGATAAGAAAGAAAGCTAAAATATGTTCAAAATTCCTCAAACGTTTGGACTTATTATGAATACTTCTGTAACTTTTCAGAACTGCAACAAGCACTACAGCAATGAAAAGGAGAGACAGCCCATCCTTAAGGAGAGGCAGAGCAGAGCTGGGAGTGTGGGGAGGGCTGAGGAAAAATATCAGGAGGTCTTGGGGGGGGGCTGCAATGTACTAGTGGGGTACAGAGCAGTGATCAGGAAAACACCATGGGGAGTGGGGAGCCAGAAATCGAAGATAAAAAAGCAAGCTACACTTTCTCCTGATGTCCTTGTGGAACAAATGGCGGAGAGATTTTTCCTTACCCTAGAACTTCTTTTTCTTCTTATTTTATTTTATTTTTTTGCTTCACTCTTTAAATTTAAATAAACAATTTTGTTTATTTTCTACATAATCAATGTAAAGAAAAATCACCAAGGACCCCAAAAACATAAGTAGAAATGAAAGAGCCAAGTCCATCCAGAATGTGTTAGTATTTTTACTTTCATAGCAATAATACTAGAAGGGCCAGTGCCCCGCTCCTGAATCATCAGTTACTATTTACTGAGTATTCCTAAGAACCATTCCAAATGGCCACAAACATTTTCTCATCCAGTTATATCTTCACAACAAATCTGTAAGGCAGTAATTACTAGACCTGGTTTCAGGACAAGGAAACTGAAGCTTGGAGGCTGTGCAAATTCATCAAGGTCACACACCGCTAAGAGGCATGGTGCTGACATTCGGTGTCCGCACTTAAAGACTGTACCCCTGACTGCCTCCTGAATGATTTTCTGGGACCCTTTAGACACTGCACCGTCTCTCCTGACTCTCTTCCTTAATCAACAAACACTGTGCTTTGGAGACAAAGGCGTATAAAGTGAAAAGACTAAAGGTTCTGTGTTTACAATGGTGGGTGATCGTTATCTACATGGCTACAAAGCTCAGCACTGTTTTGTAAGCAAGCACAGCCCTCTGGAGAATGTATATAGAGCATGCTCAAAAGTAGGGTGGAAACTGATGGAACAGAACCAAAACCCGGTGATGTCAAGGTATATTTAGTCTTTGCTCAGATGTGCTTCCAAAACATTACTGGAAGAGCCAAGAATCATCTAACGTTATTTCTTTATTTATACAGTTCTTTTATGTACACAAGCATACAACCATTTCTTATTAAGAAACATCTAAAAGTAACACATGACACATTTTTACACCCTTTCATCCAGGGATGTGGAAGTACTCTATAGACATGCCCTTTATTTCTGCTAAGTAAATCTCTTTGGTCCATTTCAGAAATGGGTACAACCAAAATATAAAACTTGAGAATTTAAACTCATGTTTTATACTGTAATCACTAAGTCATGATTCTGATAGCCAAAGGAACTATTTTTGTTTTTCTAGTGAGAGGAAGGGAGGCAGAGACAGACTCCCACATGCGCCCCGACCAGGATCCACCTGGCAAGGCCACTAGGGGGTGATGCCCTGACCATCTGGGGCCCTTTGCAACCAGAGCCGTTTTTCAGCGCCTGAGGTGGAGGCCATGGAGCCATCCTCAGCACTTGGGGCCAACTCATTCTAATTGGACCTTGGCTGAAGGCGGGGAGAAGAGAGGGGGAGAGAGGG
Source organism: Saccopteryx leptura (assembly GCF_036850995.1). Classification (NCBI taxonomy): domain Eukaryota; kingdom Metazoa; phylum Chordata; class Mammalia; order Chiroptera; family Emballonuridae; genus Saccopteryx; species Saccopteryx leptura. The sequence goes on along the minus strand of NC_089506.1, from coordinate 53,988,593 downwards.
AGGGAGAGAGGGAGGGGGAGGGGGGAGGGAGGGGTAAAGAGAGAGAGAGAGAGGGAGGGAGGGAGGGAGGGAGGGAGGGAGGGAGGGAGGGAGGGGTAGAGGAGCAGATGGTCGCTTCTCCAGTGTGCCCTGACTGGGGATTGAACCCGCGACAGTGACAGGCCAGGCCGATGCTCTATCACTGAGTCAACCGACCAGGGCAGGACTCTTTCAATACAAGGATTTTATATGCTCAGATTTTCTCCATTTTCCCTGAAAGGAGTATCTTTAAAACAATTTTTTTTAAATTCTGACAAAATACACATAAATTTCACTACCTTACCACTTTTAAGTGTAGGGTTCAGAGGGATTAAATACATTCAACATTACTGTACAGTCACCACCATAATCCAGTCACAGGGCTCCTCTCATCAGGAAACTGAAACTATATTCATTAATCAACTCCCCATTCTCTACCTCATAAATGCCCCCTGGAAACCATCATTTACTTCCTGTCTCTGTGCTAGGTACCTCATATACGTGGAATTATACAGTGTTATATTTTGGTGACTGTCTTATCTCATTTATCATAATGTCCTCAAGGCTCATCCATATTATGTGTCCAAATTTCCTTCCTTTTTAAGGCTGAATTATATGTCACTGTATGAACAAGCAATTTTGTTTGTCCATTCATCCATCAATGAACACATGGGGCGGGTGTTTCTACATTTTTGCTATTGAGAATACAATTTGGTGTACAGATATATCTACAAGACCCTGCTTTTAATTCTTTTCGGTTTAAACCCAGAAGAATTAAGTCTATTTATAATTCTTTTAGGGACTTCTACCTTGCTTTCCACAGTGGCTGTACCATTTTACTTCCCACAAGCCATCCACAAGGGTTGCAGTTTCTCTACATAATTTCCAACACTTGTTATTTTCTTTTTAATACTAGTTAACCTAATGGGTGTGAGTTGGCATCTGACTGTGGTTCTGAAAAGGATATCTAGATTTCAAAGTTATTTCCAATTATTTTAGAGGTCAGTGGTAGGTAGCAATAGCTGTAGTTGGTCATTAGACACAAGGCCACACCCTCCTCTTTGGGTGCTGTGTTCTATATGCTTCTTTATAAACATGCATTTAAGAGCTCTTTGTATTCACATAGCACATTTGTGAGGTCTTTTGTCTCATCTTTTCTCTGTGTTTCTCATCTCAAGAAGGTGTGTGTTTTTCCTCAGCTTTCTTTGCTGGATAGATGATTATAGAGTATAAAACAAAACAAAAACCCCTAAATTAAAAAAAAAAAAGATCAGCATGTCTGGAATTCACCATGTGTAAGTGTCAGAGCAGGGGGCAGGACGGAAGACGTGAGGCCCCTATGTTGCCCTTGGCTGTACGGTTGAAGGAGAGTAATTGCTCAATAAATATTTCCTGAATTTTTGCTAAGCGGATGAACCACAGGAATGACAGGAGCTCTTTTTTTGTGCATATCACCCAACCTCTAGAACAATTTCTGAAAACCACACTTCTAAGAAGCAGAATAAAATGAAACAGAATCAGCGCCCTGGAAGAGATGGTCAATTCGACCCTCTATCGTCACAGCATGTGAGGCACCCCACGACACACTTACCTACTTAGTCCTCACGGTGGCTCTAGGGCAGGGGTCCCCAAACTATGGCCCGCAGGCCACATGCGGCCCCCTGAAGCCATTTATCCGGTCCCCACTGCACTTCCGGAAGGGGCACCACACCTCTTTCATTGGTGGTCAGTGAGAGGAGCATAGTTCCCATTGAAATACTGGTCAGTTTGTTGATTTAAATTTACTTGTTCTTTATTTTAAATATTGTATTTGTTTCCGTTTTGATTTTTTACTTTAAAATAAGATATGTGCAGTGTGCATAGGGATTTGTTCAAAGTTTTTTTTATAGTCCGGCCCTCCAACTGTCTGAGGGACAGTGAACTGGCCCCCTGTGTAAAAAGTTTGGGGACCCCTGCTCTAGGGGCTGGTATTACTAGCTGCCTTGTGTAGGAGAGAAGACTGAGGTGCAGAGAGATGGAATTCCTTGTCTCGTGTTTTTCCTCGCTATTCTATACTGTCTCCCTGGTCTATGCCATGTATTAATGGCTACAGTTCTTCTACGCGTCCTTTTTGTTTAAGCGAGAGACAAAGAGAAAGAGAGGGACAGATAGGAACAAACAGACAGGAAGGAGAAGAGATGATAAGCATCAATACTACGTTGCAGCACCTTAGTTGCTCATTGATTGCTTTTTCATATGGGGGGCTCCAGCCTAGCCAGTGACCTCTTGCTCAAACCAGCGACCTTTGGGCTCAAGCCAGCAACCACGGGGTCATGTCCATGATCCTACACTCAAGCTGGTGAGCCCGCACTCAAGCTGGATAAGCCCGTCAACCTCAGGGGTTTCGAACCTCAGTCCTCTGAGTCCCAGGCTGATGTTCTATCCATTGTGCCACCACCTGGTCAAGCTAGACTTCTAAAAGCACCAAGGCACTCTAAGATTCTCAAAGCCCCACAGCTGCACAGAAAAGCCTCCATGGAGATAAGCATCTTTGAAAAGGTAGCTCTATTTCCTACAGCAAAATTCCATCGTTAAGTCACTTAAAATCCATGTTTTCCTGTAGAAATCTCTCAAGTACTAAACAAACCATTTATCATTTTGTTCTCAGAATTATGTGGTTATCAGTGGATAAAAACTGAGTACTTGGAGAAGTTTGAGTCCAGAAATCTATCTGGGTAAGTTATTGAATCTGCTTCTCTCCCCCTCCCACTCACACACACACATAAAACAAAAAAACCCTGGCATCTGATGATAATATCTGTTGAAAATATCAGCTATTAAAAATATGCTCTACTGGGGGGAAGGGATCACTCTTTTAAATTCATTTTTAAAAAGCAATAAAATTAAAAGCAATTAAACTGAGGTGCCCTTATAAAAAGAACATGTGAGAATGCTCTGACTTGCATACCTGAGGTATGATCGACATTTTCTTCCTTAAATCGTGAAGTCCAATTTCAGTTGTCAAGATCTTATCAATCCAAATTTTACCTTCAGGTTCTGACAATCTAAAAAGGGCTGAGATGAGGGAACTTTTTCCAGCTCCTGTTCTTCCCACAATGCCAACCTGAAAGGAGATCCAGGAGAGATTAAGAAAAAACAATACATTACAGAACTAGAAGGAACCTTGGTAGCTGAAGATGAATTATGGGAGTTCCTCACTGAATGTAGTCTGCGTTTCTCAGTGTTGACCCGTGATACTTGGGGCCCGATAACTCTTTGTTGTGTGTGTAGAGGGGCTGTCCTGCACACTGCAGGATGTCTGCCAGCATCCTGGGGTTCTATCTATCAGATGCCAGGCACACCCCCCAAACTGGGGCTAATGTCCCTTCGGGCGGCAAACTGCACCTGGTTGAAATTCACTCTGTCTAAAGAAAAGTTAAAAATAAGAGAATCAATCTCCTTGCAGTGAAAAGCTAGTAGTCTTCTATATGGTCGATGAGAAATCAGCTTTTAAATTTTGAACCTTGAGAATTTCTTGGGTAATTCTACTGAGATGTCAACAAGTCAAGTCAGAGTGTTATACAGGCCCGGGCCAGTTTGCTCAGCAGATAGAGCATTGGCCCAGCGTATGGACATCCCAGGTTCAATTCCCAGTCAGGACACACAGGAGAGGCAACCATCTGCTTCTTCCCACCCTGCCCCCTATTCCCCTCTCACAACCAGTGGCTCAACTGGGTGGAGTGTTGGCCCCAAGTGCTGAGGATAGCTCAGTTGGTCTGAGCATTGGCCTCAGGCACTAAAAATAGCTCAGATTCAAGCATTAGCCCAGATGGAGTTGCCAGGTGGATCCCGGTAGGGGCACATGTGGGAGTTTGTCTCACTATTTCTCCTCCTCTCACTTAATAAAAAAATTATACATAAACAAGTATTCATTTCCCCAGATTTCTAGCTTTTAAGAGGAATTTGTGTTTGGTAAAGAAACTAAATCATTTCTGGACGTTAAATATCCGGTTAGGTTCTGTCTTGAAAGGAAACATCTTAAAATTTTAAAGTATAGGTCTCAATGTCTTAAAAAATAGTAGTGAGTAGCCAAAATACACATAATGAAATCAACAACAACAACGTAAATAATATATGCTATTTATGATGCCTTTCATCTGAGCAGTTCAAAGGGCATTTTACAAACCAATTAATAGTTATAAATTGTCCCTTGGGAAAGAAATGTGTGAAGCATCAGTCTAGTTATTAAAACTGAAGCAGAGAGAAGTACATTGACAATAACATCAAAGAATCAAAATAATGCATGCAAAATGCTGGTCAGGAATGAAACAGTATTATAAAAACTGGCTGTTAGCTGTGTGCATTTAAATCTGTAATCGGAAACTGCCCTCCTCCTCTAGTGAACCAGTGAACTGACCAACTAAAGATTCTCTGGTGGGAGCTTCCCAAGAGATGACATCTCTATTTAAGAATCTGGAATCAATGGGTGGAATAAGACATGCTTTTAAGCATTGGTAAATTACTTCAGTAGATTTTAAAACCTCATAGCTTTAAACAAAGAAGAACTAAACCTTTCAGAGCACCAATAATATGGTGGGAACTATATATTTTTTCTCATCTGAATACTTCCAAAGATTTAAAGCTTAATTGTAAAATCAATAATGGAGTTTCAAAAAAGGGTTTGTCTTTTTTTAGAAGCAAGTGAGGCAGCGAGCAATGAAGGACACGTACAAGTGCAAATTTCCTCTGCTCACACACATGTTCCACTGTCCCGTCAGACTTAACAAAACACACATTCAAAGATAAAACTAAGAATTTCAAGACAGCATGAGAAGGGCTTTTAACCAGAACACAGGACCTTTCAGAGAGCTGGACACTTTGAATGGCACTTTGTGCACACCTGAGAAGTTAGTCCTGCCTTTAATTCTTAAATGGTGGTATCAGGATTTGAACCCAAAACCCTGGTTCCAACATCTAGGTCCTGAATCACTATAAGTACACTATCTCTTTTGACTATGTTGCTTTTCTTACTGTATTACATTTCCTTTATCATCTTCACCACCAATTCCATGTCAAAATAACTGGCAGTAATCACATGACTAGGTAGGTGACAGGGACGACCAGGCTACTTGGCATTCCTTTCATCGGACCCAGCAAGCTCCCTTCCTCCCGCCTTGGTGACTCTTCTAAACTATTTGCAGACCTCTTCCGTAGATTTGAGTCTCCTCATTCCCAGTAAACCATAATTTTTCTGTTGACAAATCATTTTTTGTTTTTTTTTTAATTTATCAAGTGAGAGACAGGAGGCGGAGAAACAGACTCCCGCATGCGCCAGGACCGGGATCCACCCAGCAACCCCTGTCTGGGGCTGATGTTTTGCCCATCTGGGGCTGCTGCTCCATTGCTTGGCAACTGAGCTATTTTAGTGTCTGAGGTAAGGCCATGGAGCCATCCTCAGCACCCAAGGCCAACTTGCTCATTCGAGCCATGCCTGTAGGAGGGGGAGAGAGAGAAACAGAGAGAGAGAGAGAGAGGGAGAGAGAGAGAAAGAGAAGGCGGGTGGAGAAGCAGATGGTTGCTTCTCCTGTGTGCCCTGACCAGGAATCAAATGTAGGACTTCTACACACTAGGCTGACACTCTCCCACTGAGCCAACCAGCCAGGACTGATACATCATTTTCTTAGTTACGTATTTTGTCCAAATGTTATGTCAAAATTTACTCAGCCATTTACCTATTGCTGAAATGCAAGCTCTTCTTCATTTTCCTCTAACACTACAATGTTGCAAGGATAAGCATGCATCCCTTACTCATATATAATGACTGTGCTCCAATTTTACTGAAGAAAATAGAATATGTCAGGTATGAAATCCCTCCTTCCCAAATTTATATATATCCTCATTGAAGTATGCACTTCCTGTCCGTGCTTCGGTCCCCTGAGAAACGGACTCTGAGAAGGTACTAACATTCAGGAAGTTCATTAGGAAGTGTTCTCAGGACCAACACTTATGTGGGGAGACGAGTCAGCTTTTTTCTCTCAAAACACAAATTTCTCTTTATAGCAATTAAATGTAAGAAAAATGGCTTTAGCTAATTTTATTACCTTTGCAGCCATTTTTACCATACAGTCAAGTCCTCTTTTATATTTTAAGAGTGAGCTATTTTCTGCTTATAGGTGGGTCCTAGTGCATATAAGCACGGCCCAGGCATGTTTCTGTTGAGTTTCTGCTGTTCTCCTATGTAAATCAACACACAGGAAGACACAGACAAGAAGCAGGCCTCTGAGAACGTGTGGATGTGCCTGTGCTACAAGCTCTACGGAAACCGGCCCGTTCGTTCAAACCGGAACATCTGTGGACGTTTGGTGAGTGGCCGAGATGCGGCAAGGGGCACAGAGGGCTGCTCACGACCGCTGCACTGTGAGCTCCAGACGCAAGGGAGGATGAGAACACGGCAACTCAGAGAACCTGCCTCTACTTCTCTCTGCTCTCCAGTCATCAAAACTGAGCCTGAGTCTTTCACAGGTCACCAAGGGGTTTTACCAACTGTCTGCGGAGAAAGTCACCAATATCATCCAGTTTATATTCATAACACCAAAGAGATGCTTCGAGATAGTCTTATTTTAGCTCCTTTGCAACTGGCCCCTTTCTGTTTTCCCAACTAGGCCGAGGTGGGTCTCTGATGACCACACCAATGTGTTAGACATTTGCACCCGGATCTCTCCTCATACGTCAACTTCAACATGACTGATACCCAGTACACCCCACTCACAACAGCCACCTCTCCTGACTGCGTCACTTTAATCTCATAACTTCTTTTCCAGGCTCATGGGAGCAAAACGTTCACCTTAGTTCTAGCTTTTCCCAGTGCCAGCATGCCCCTGAAGATTCTACTTCTGCAATGTTTCATGACCCCAACATCCTCATTATAATGCCCAGTCATCACCTGTGTGCAAGGCTGCACTACCTTTTAAAAAAACAAACCATTTTCTTAATCATGATCCTTGCAAGTAAATTTGAAAGTAAATAAATACTAGCAGTAACCTCAACGTTCTGGTTAAAAATTATTCTTAAGATGTTGATGCGTTTTCTTTCTGGACTTTTGGGTGTGTTCTTAAAGATACTAGCTCATATATTTAAACAAAATGGAATTAATATGAATATATTATTATAATCTGATCTTCTTTAATATTCCCTAAGACTTACTTTAATAGCTACATAATATTATAGAATGTGATTGTTTATCAAATCCCCTATTTGTAGATATTTTGCTATTATAAATAACACTGTGTTAAGTATCCTTGAAGGTAAAGCTTTGCAAATAACCTTAATTAGTTTCTTAAGATAAATTCTTAGCTGTGGAATTGCTAAGAAACAGGTATGAGCATTTTCAAAGGAGGCTGCTCAGTGCTGCCAATCTGCCCTCCAGAAATAATCAATTTCTTCTCCTGCCTGGTTTCCCTTCACATTCATAAGCCTGGGTGTCACAACTTTGTTTTCATCGACATCAGTTTCATTCCAAAAAGTGGAATCACTTTCTGCATTACACCTTGGCTAGGAGTATACAATGGAGAGTGGGCTCCCTGCTTCTCACTTCTTCCCACTGTGGGCCATGAGCACTTACTTCTCAGGCTAAACTGCCCAAGGACCCCTCTGTGCTTATCTGGGCACCAGGGTCTTTTCTACAAAACTGTCCCAACTAATCTCTCCATCCATAATCTCCACAAACCAGTTTCTCTGGGATTACTAGGTCGTTGTGAGGATTAGAAATGCAAATGGGTGTTGTATACCCGGTAGTTCCTTTCCCTGAAGGCTCTGCACGTGTCTAGTTCTCGTGCACCAAGTCAAGGCATTGTGCTTTTGCTTGTGCTGGTCACATCACCTGGAACGCCCTTCTCACGCATTTTTGCCCCTACTGAAATCCTAACTACACATCACAGATTCTGTCTCCAACACCTATTTCTCGGAACTGTCCCACCTGCCCCCAGCAGATGTTACATCATCTTCTAAACTTCCATAAAAGTTGTGGCCTCCTTCTACTTTATGTAGTAGCCATTTTTAAACTACCTTACTTCTATTGGCCTGTATGTGTTAACAGCAGGATGTGTATTCGACTCGCCTTCATCTCTGGTCTGTGCTACCTGTGGTGTTCTGCACAAGCAAGACATTTAGTAGAGTTGAGCGATTTACCTCAGGCTGGAGAAACTTACGGAAAATCTGCCACCATATTGTTTATGTATCCAATAAGCTGAACAGAGAAGACAGTCGTGGTGGATGGATCCCATAACCATAAAATCCGAATGCAAATAGCGAACCCCTCATTTTCGTGAGGCAGGCAACCATGTGTGCAGCCAGTGTCAGAGGTTATGCTCATCCCAAACCTGTGGTAACGACAGCTGTCTCTGTCCACACGTTCACTCTGTGCTAGCAGATACTTTACATGTCTTATCTTGTTAAAGTTGTACACCGCCCAAGAGATTAGGTCTCATTCTTCCATTTTGCAAGAGAGAAGATGGAGGCTTAGTAGGATTAATTAACCTGCCTGAAACAATAGAGCGTAGAAGTGGCAGGACTCAGACCTGAGTGTATGACTCTTGTCCACTCTGCTCACGCACGGCCTCCATACCACCTGGATGGGCTGGCACCTTATCATGTCCGTCTGTCCAGCTGAGACACAGAGAGAGAGTAGGGAGAGGTGCACTGTGGCTAAAGGAACTGGCTTCGCATACAAATCCTACTGACAGACAGTTAAAGCAGGATGTGGACACCGGTGAGTATAATGTGGTGCTCAGGCAAGAGAGCAGACAGACTGAGGACAGAGGGCAGCCACGGTTAGGCGGGCTAGTTGTTAACAGGGAGGACTGGCAGCCCCCTGAAGCTGGGAGAGAAAACTACAGCTATGTGGTGCACACGGTACCTGGGACAGAGTACCGTGTGCACCGCACAGTGCCCTGCTAGGGGCAGTGAGACTCTTTTGAAAGGGCCTCAAATACTATTATTGCTACACCTGGCTGTCTTTGCGTCCGGGCCCACGCGGGGCCGGGCGAACAGTGAAATACCTTTAGTCTCTGCAGGAGGCTGCTGTGGGAAAAGCTACACAGTAGGAGACATCTGCCTGGGATGAAAACAGACTAGACCGAAAAGATGCATATAAAATAAATGCATAAACTTGGAGTCAGACAGAATTAGATGATAATGTAAATCCACAATTTGTAGAATACAAAAGTAAATAAATCTGTAGGGTGCTTAAGTGACATAGATCTTTCTAGAGGTTCATGCTCAGTCAAAGGGGCTGGGGTATTTCATGAGCTCAATTCCAAACTGTCCAAGAACACTTCTCGGAAATCATGGGCTAGCATCATCAAAAACTGTCTTAGGGCAAGATAACTTTATGGGGAAGTGGGGTCTTTTTCAAATGCGATTCTGAGTCTAGAGCTCTTGGTCCACTTGCGACTCCGCACTTCTAAGAAGCCCCCAGGTGACAGGTGCTGCCGGGCCTGGCATGACAGTCTGAGCAGGAAGGAATTAGCAAGGGCAATCTGGGAGTGAGGGGAGGCGTTTCTGAGAAAGTATTATGTAAAAAAGGAGAAAGTATAGGAAACTAATATTTTTGCACATTATAGCAAGGTCTAGTACATATCTGTAAAATGTATTATCCAAGTAATAGCTTTGAGAAAGGGGGAAAAAAGTAATAAACCAAAATCAATCTACCTCTAAAGCTGGAAAATGCTTTAAAATGGCCCAGTACTCTCTAAAATGATCAAATCAACCACAAAATCATCTAAGTGAAAAATGCAGCCAGTGTTAGGATCTAACCTCATTTTGATTCTTTATTTTATTTGCTGTGTCTTCTGTGAATTAGAATCGCGCTTAGTACCTATTAGATTTCCTTGTTTACTACAATTTCCAGGAATCTGGACAGCCAAGGAAATAAATGAAAGAGAATAAAGCACCTTTTCCGCTGTCCTGACACATCCTCGTGTCCCCTGCAACAGCCTCTCTCAGTCTAATGCCAGACACAGGGGTGTCCCAGAATAACGGCGCTGGGACAGGTGTGGAGGGGTGACGCCTGGCACCTACACTGGCGGAGTGAAATAATTTCAAGACTGTGCTGGCTGGACACAACCTCTAAATTCACAAATAGAGCTGAAGGTGATGCTGTGAGTGGACCAAGATACAAATGAAAAAAAAACACCAAGTTATTGGAGTTACTATAATTCTGTCTCCAAATTCAGTTTTCCCTCAAACATTTTAGAATCTCAGATAATCCTCTAACTTGGGGGCTTTTAGATCAGAGACTAAATCTGTTATGTTCTAAGTTGTATGACTGACTTTCTTAGACAATTCACATTGTACGGTTCTGAGGGAAATTTAAGATGTGTGCATATTAACAGAATTACATCTGGCACATTAAACCCTACGGACACACTGTCTGCCATGAGCAAGCCTCCCTTATACTGCTCTTAGGGATGGGGTTTTGTCGAGAGCTGTAGTTAATGTTTACCTGACACAGCAGTCTTCGCCTGCTTCCTGACCTACAACAGAACTGGAAATAACAAGGAGCCAGCTTGTGCCACGTGACTCACTAAAGCTGCTCCTGAGTATCATTTGGGCATTAAGTTGAACATTTGTTCTTTCATGTCACAAGGGTATCATTCATCAAATTATGGCTATAGTCCACTAAATGAGTCTGTGGTGGAAAGAGAACTTAAAAGAGCAGTTCTTAAGGTGTTTAACGCATCTAGGTAATGGGTTGTTTACAGGAGTTGTTTAGAGTGTCTGTTTTGTTACTGGTCCCCTCACGCCTGTGTATTCCTCACTCTCCCAGCCAGCACTCCCTCAGCACCCACTGTGTGCCCGCAGAATGCCGCTTTCTGAAGAACCAAGATGAAAACAAGATGCTCTCTGAAATCAAGTAGCCTCAGTGCGGCCCTGGCTGGTGAGAGTGTCATCCCAAAACACCAAGGTTGCGGTTTCGATCCCCGGTCAGGGCATCGAAATGACAGACAACTCAGTGGAACTACAAATGAATGCTTTCTCTCTCTCTCTCTCTCTATCTCTCTCTCCCTCCCTTTCTCTGTCTCTCTAAAATCAAGCAATAAATTTTTTTTTAAAAAGAAGCCTCAGTGTGCTGCATGATCAGACCAAAATTTATAATGCATGGCTTAAGTGCTATCTTTCATTTTTTAACTGTAGTTAAAATACACAGAACGTAAAGTTTGCCAACTCAACCATTTTTAAGTGTGCAGTTCAGTAGTGTTAAGTACATTCACATTGTTGTGCAACCAAGCTCCAGAACACTTTTTGCCTTGTAACACAACTCGGTACTCATTAAACGCTAACTCCTCGTCCACCCCTCCCCCCAGCTCCTGGCAACCACCTTGCTACGTTCTGTCTCTATGACCTGACTACTCTACTAACCTCCTGTAAGTAGAATCACATAGCATTTGTCCTTTGTGCCTGGCTTATTTCATTTAGCATAATTTCCTCAAGGTTCATCCATGTGTCCAAACTTCCTTCATTTTTAAGGCTGAATAATATTCAATTGCATAAATATATCCTATTTTGTTTACCCATGAATCCCTTGATGGACACATCAGTAGCTTCCGAAGTTTGGCTACTGCGATGAAGCCCTCTGTGAACAGGGGTGTACTACAAATGCAATCTTAAAAGAATCTGTAAGATGCTCTGGCAGAAGTAAGGGTCTCAAAGAGGCAGACGCCATCAGAGTTAACTCTGGAAACAAGAATGTTCTCATTAGCCAGACGAGGGAAAGGAGGTCTCTGAGGTGGAGGAGCCAGGAGGACCGGATGCTCTGGGAAAACCTACATGCTGCTGAGTGCAGTGGCTGTGCGCACATTAGGAACTGAAGCTGGAGGACTGGATGGGAAAAGAGCTTTCATCTTCGTCTGTCCTGGTTTAACCACTTTTTATATTTTTTTTAAGTGAAGGAGAGAGAGAGAGAGAGAAACAGACAGACACGAAGGGAGAGAGATGAGAAGCATCAGCTCATAGTTGTGGCACCGTGGTTGTTCACTGATTGCTTTCTCATATATGACTTGACCAGGTGGCTCCAGGTGAGCCAGGAACCCTGGATTCAAGCCAGTGACCTCGAGCTTCAAGCCAAGTGATCATGCTCAAGCTGGCGACCCTGAGCTCAAGCTGGATGAGCCTCGCGCTTAAGCCAGTGATCTCGGGATTTCGAACCCAGGTCCTCAGCGTCCCAGGTCGATGCTGTATCCACTCTGCCACTGCCTGGTCCGGCTGGTTGAACTAGTTTTTAAAAAGTCTGCCTTGGTTCTAGCTGAGGGCTTCAAATCCCATCCCTAGTAGACTTAGACACTGGCAGGATGAGGTCACAGAGCTCATCGGTCCCCCACAAATATCATCCCCTGCCACCTGGGTTTGCTTTCTTCAACTTTGTGTAAGTTTCTGGGCCCTTTACAGCCTCCAGCGGGGAGCTCTGGTTCCTGAGTCCTGAATGGGCCATGGATTTCAGACTCTGGTGGCAGAAGCGGCCACACAACCCCTGCTGGAGTGGACTTGGAGCCTTGCTATGGTTCCTGCAGTGGCTCGCCAGGCCAGGAGCCAGCGGGCCCCACAAGGATCAGATCTGTGTCTCCGAAAGCAGCAGCCTGCTGGTGGGAGGGAGGGGAATGAGCACAGTATGGGTTAGAGGAGGGAAAGGTCTATGGAATGGGCCATGGGAGAGAGGGGAGATCCAACTAAAGGCCGCCTTGGGGAGGAAGGAAGAGAAGGATTTGACAGAAATACAAAGAAGAACCGATAGGGACTAGATACTGGGGACTTAGTGACAAGTGGCCAGGGCTGACTTCGAAGACTTAGGCATGAATAATCAGAGGTAGGATTGAGTATTCTGGGTCAGGTTAAGTTCCAACCCTGGGACCCAAGGCTCACCAACCACCATGAGGCAGCTCACGCCATGAGGACAGAAATGTTGGTAATCACATTCATTGTCAGATTTACCTATAATCGCCAATCTAATCTGCATCCACAGAAGAACAAATAGCCTCCCTGACTTATTCACAAGGAAGCCAGCAAGCAGGTATAGCCGCTAAACCTTTACTTGCAATTTTAAAGAGGCAAGGTGGCTTAAACAAACCTTTTCTCTTGACTTAATGAGTGCTGTCAGGTGTTTCAATACCAGAGGCCCGTCTAAACTGTATGTGAAGTTAACGTTGTCAAAGACAATCACTCCCTCGTGGGGCCAGGATGGCGGTGGGCGTTTCTCGTATTCCCAGGGTGCTTCCTTCTCAAGGTCTGTATATTCCGTCACCCTTTCTACCGAAATCATCTGGAAGACATGTGACATCACAGGGGTTAGGAACAGAGGGTCTTGCTTATGGAAGTTTAGAGACTGTAAATGAACCGTTCTGTTTTCATACTTAATTGGTTAAGGATATCTCAGGTCTTAACATCCCCAAAGGAGAGAAGCAGGAGTTCTGATAAGGACTTTAATGGTTTACAAATTTGTTCGTCGTCTTTTGATACTTTCTCTTATGGCTCTGCCCCTCAACATTATAATAAAAATAAAGAACTAGACAAAGGAATTCTACCTACTTTCCACACTTGAATAAAAAACAAGAGAATTTTGTCAAGAAAAAGAATACTTTATTTTTTTCTTGGATAAAGCATCAACCTAGAACGCTGAGGTCACTGGTTTGAAACCCTGGGCTTGCCTGGTCAAGGCATATATGGAAATTCATGCTTCCTGCTCCCCTGCCTTCTCTCTTTCTCTTCTCTAAAATGATTTTTTTTTAAAAAGAACACTTATACCCACCAATCCGTATTTGCTACAAAGGGCCATCTGTTATAGATGAATTAAATGGGATGATCGTCAAACCTCATTTTAATAGTCGCTTTTTACTTTATTAGAAGAGCAAAATGATTATTTTTTCTTTTAGGAGAAAATGTAAATATTCATAAGAAGAGATGACTTACATATTGACTAAGCCCTCCTAAACAACCACAACTCAACACCTTCAAGTAGCACATTCCTGGAAGGAGCCTATTTCACCAGAAAGAAGGGACACCAGCAAATTCAGGTGTTCAACACATACATATAAGAATAAATGCTAACATAGGGGTGGGAGGAGGAGATACCTATTAATTAAACAAACAACCTTAAATAAACAAATTAAACAAAATGCTGAATTTTTCTTTTACCAGGAATGAGGAACTACCCATTAAGAAACAAAAATAAACAGGCCTCTTAAGAAATTAGCGTATATCCACTCCAGGATTTCAGAACCTCCCTCCTACAGAGACATTTATTACATTTGAAGACAGCTTGTGATGAATATAAAACCTGCTGACATGGCATACATAAGACAGAAAAAGATGTATATATTTTATTTTACATTAACTTTAAACAGATGGAAGGAGGATCTAAAAAAACTCTATTAGCTACGATGTAAAAATAACAGTTTTAATATTTTACATAAGAAGTGCTTTAATGCTATTTAATGGCAAGGAGACTTGAAAAGGCTAAGAATGTTAGGATAAACATTACCATATTCTCAACTTCAGCACTTTGCCTGATGCACCACTGGAACATCCCCATGAGGGAGAGGGCGTAGGACAGTGCCAGGCCGACCTGCCCAGCGTCCAGAGCTGGAGGGGGAACAGGAAGGGGAAGAGTCAGCTCCACTCTTAACCTGGAGTCTGTCTCCTCTGTCACTTTCCCAAGGAGACTCCTTTAAAATATATAAACACTTTGCATATAATAACAATAATTTTTACACTTTTATTATGTGTTGATTGAGACCATGATACAAGAAACTGCACCAAGAATTCACAAGAAGAGTACTGAATGAGTTTATCAATCCCAACAGGATCAACATACACTTGGCAGTATGACATAGGCGAGGGAGTCATTCTTGACACTTTCCTCGTTATGGTTTCAAGGACTATTATGTAATTTCACTTACTAGGTCCAATGCAACAGCAATTAGAAATGTCTAAAACCAAAGCAATGGGTATTAAGAGCCAATGCTTTTAAATCTAAAATACTACTCTCACTGTTCCATCATTAAATACTGTGACTTGGTGTTGTAATATGGAATAGTTAGGGCTGGTGAATTCAAGCCATGCATGCCAACACCTGCTCATCTGGTACCCATGTGGCAGTGAGGATAATGTTTTTTTCTTGCTGAGAATCCTTCTCCGCCCATTGCACCAGGCACCTATGACCAAGAGCTCTGAGTAGTCCTGAAGCTAAAACCTAAGACTCTCAGCTAGACAGAATGCTCATAGTAAACTTGGTTCTATCCTCACAATTACTAAGATGTTCAGAGGATTATTACCTACTCGAAGAAAGATAAAAGGAACTCATCCAGACCCAAATGATCCTCTGTGTGGGCCACACTGTGGACTCACCCAGACTGACACACTGAAAACGCTGTAACACAAATTCACTAGACCAAACAGTATATGATACAAAACTAGGTGGCAAGAGTGTAATTTAATACTTGTAAATGCAGCCAATACTACAATAATACCACAAATACTTATTTGCATCTGTACTTGCTTTTTGCCAGAATCAGGGACCCAAAGGCAACAATGATGACAAAGATGGCACACATGGCATCCAGACGCAGGGCGAACCACCGGGACGTGGTCAGAAACAAGAACCACGCTTCTGGAAAAAGCAGAAAGATCACGCTCACCACTTGGAACGAGGGGAACCCTTTGCTCCCTTGAGCTACAGAAAACTTTTACACAAAGTAGGACAGCAAAGCTGCACACACAAGAAACCTGAAGATTCCGGAAAGCTAAGTGTGAGGATACACTGGGGAAGCAGTACAGAAGCTTCACGGGGAGCATGCACTGGACAAATAAACACAGAGACATGAGATCGTGCTACAGGACACGGGGAAAGGGCCTGGTGGGTGCGTTTCCTGCAGGGCTGGGCCGCGTGTGAAGCTCAGCCTCTCAGTCCTCTGACAGCACGGAGCGCGGCACCTTGCCGTGCACTGCAGGGCCCTGCGCAGTGTGCACTCCACAGGAGCCTGCATCTAAGTGACCACCTCACTGAAGGGATCTGCATGGGGCTCCCAAAGTGCCATTTTGTCTTCAGAATATGACAAAGATTGGAAAGGTGAGCCAGGATTTTACAGATATAGAGGAATTTCTGAAATTTCTACATAGAAAAATAGCCTCACTGATACAGAATAATACACATCAATTGGGTGGCAAATCTGATCATTAGGAAACTGATTTCCTCAGTCACTTCTGCCACCCTGCAGGCTCTGAAAAAGAGTTGGCAAACTATGGCCTGTGGGCCAAGAACGACCCACCACCTATTTTGGTAAATAAAGCTTTATCGGAACACAGACACAGTCATTTGCTGAGGGCGTATCTGTGCTCACATCTATGCTACAACAGCAAAGTATAGTAGTTGCAACAGAGCTGATATGGACCTGAAATATTTACCATCTAGCTCTTTAAAAAAATAAGTTTTGCTGCCTCCTGCCCCAAAGGGACAGAAAGTCACAGGGCCTGGTCATGGAAGGACGATACAATCCAGCCAGGGGAGGATGGAGCGGTGAGGTTGGAAAGAGGGGAGCACAGAGGGGGTTCTGAGGAGTGATGCCAAGGGGCAGGGCAGGGCAGGGCAGGGGAGGAAGATGTGCAGGGACAGGCTGTGGGGCCGGCCTGGGTGGCGGCAGAGAGAAGCACTAGCCAACGAGGCCTCCTGAGAGACAGGTCAAGCCTCAGAGAGCAGCGCATCCCATCCTTTGAACCGTTCCCAGAAGCTTACAGACCTGAATGCAAATCCTGGTGAGCATCAAACAGCTCCTGAAACCTCTCTTCGGTTTTGTATGCCCGGATGGTCCAGAGTCCCTGGAGGGAGGATGACAGGTGGGAAAACACCGGGCTCCGCACTGGGGAAGCAGAGAAGAGCAAACGACAGAGTCAGTGAGACCCACACAAGGAAACCAACCCCGCCTGGGCTTTGTGGTCACAGGTCCCCACGAACAGCACCAGGGCTTCACGGCGGCTTCTGGGAAGAAGGGACGACACCCAGTGGTGGGATTCAAGTAACTTAACAACAGTCTCTCTGTCCTAATGACAGTTTTAGGTATAAAGAAATGATAAACTAAAAGGTAGATAATTATTTCATGTAGTTAATATTTAAGAATAAAAGAGGTACACAAAACTAGATTATGTTCTAAGAAAGAATTTTAAAACATTAATGAAAAAATATTAAATAATACCTTAAAAAACAATAAAACTGTTATTTAAGATACTTCCAATGACAGCGTGTCACCCCCTGGTTGTTTGGCACTTTCTCTCTTTACGTTATATGTTTGTTTACTGAAGTAACAAACACGAGGGAGTTAAAACGTAGCATTTCATCAAAGGTATAATGAGTTTTATGAAATGAATACATAAATGTTACAAGCATAGTTCTGTCAATTGTTTTTCACCTATAGATGGAATGAACTTTACTACAGGTGCTTAGAATATGCTGTTGTGCAGATGAACGTTAAAAAAGAGTAAAGAAGGTAAATTTGTGATTTCCACATTGGGCGGCTGTCCAGGCGCCCACCTTAGAGGGAACCCTGATTACAAGTGACATTTTAACAACTGGTTCGTGAACTCAACAAAAAAATTAGGTATCGGTTCTCCCGAACCGGTGCGAACGGGCTGAATCCCACCACTGACTACACCGCTTCTGGAGAGGACCCTCTGTGTCGACCCTCTGACTCCTGGTCACAACATGCTTCCGCTTAATGACCTGGAAATAAAAGCTTCTCTTTGAACCTATCTTTGACTAGATTCAGATTTAGATAACTTCTTTCCTTGCTAACTCATTCATCAAGGTCCTCCTCAAACCTAGCTTCCCTCCCTATTCTTCACTGACATCTCTCTAGGCAGGAATTACTGTTCACTAATTTTTGAGTCAGTTGTGTTTCTAAATTTAATTCTCTGTTTGAATAGTCACCACACTGAGTTATGATTAGCTATCTGTGTCTGTCACTACCTTAGATTATTAACTTCTTAAGGGCTGGGATAAAGTCAATATATCTCCAAAACTTGAACAGTGCCTGGCACAGGCCAGGGGCATGATAAGGATGGACACCTCTCTGCATCCTCTAAGGTGGCTGGTGCCTGCTGGTGCACCAAGTGTCTCAGTATGGGTCAGTGCACACCTGGCTATTACACACACCCGCGGCACTGGCACAGCCAGGCTGCCTGTGAGTAGTCTAATTTCAGCTCAAGGAGCCAGCTGGGGCCTGTTTGTATAACTGCCCTGGTGGGCACCTGTCCTGGCATTTGGAGGTCACTATGGCATGTGACATTGATATCACCCTTTCAGAATCTGACTGTGACTCTAAGTGGCCATCTGAGTCACTGTTTTGAGTAACTTCACGTTGGGTTGGGAGCCTGCTGTCACGGGATGCGCCCTTCACTTCCTGCCGTCTTCTCTGAGAATGTGCAGGGTAGCATCTCCAGGGTCTGGCCCCTGCGTGTTGGGGAACAGGTGGGTTGTGTGCTGCCGGGCAGACTGTGAGCCTGTGACCCCTTTCTGGAGTGGCTGATAATTTGTGTTTTATCAACAGGAAGTACTCACTTTGTTACTGTGCATCTCCTAGAGAAGACCTGTTGGTTAAACCTGAGTGTTTGGGGGGGGGGGGGGGGAGGAGAAGGTAAGATAATTTATCTTATAGGAGGTGGCAGGAATTTTATAAAATGACAGGGGAAAAGAATCAAGAAAAAAACTCAAACTCAATTTCAAGGTCTGATTCCTTAGCCTGACATCTGCGTATGTGTCTGTGTGTGAGGCCACTCAATACCGACATGCACGTGGGCACTGCACACGTGTGCTAAGCTTAGATAGTATCTAGAGTTCTGCACGCAAGGAAGAAGCAGGTTCCATAGGTGACACTGGTCCAGAGAAGGTGGGAAGCCCTAGGCTGTAGGCCATCTGACCATCTACTCAGCCTTGGGGCTCTTTCCTGACTGGGAACAACTAGCCTATATTAGTGCTTAAAGGAAAATACTTTCTCCAAACAGAACACGAGCTATCATTTTCCCTTGTAGCTAATTCAGGCAAGTGGCCTTCAGTGGTTCTGGGATGGTTCTGACCCTGGTGTTATCCCAGCATCCACACTGTTCTCTCTCTTCACTATATTCTATAACTTATAACTTCTATTTATTTTAGCGACCTTTAACTTTGCAATATTAAGAGAGCAAGATGAACACAGACTGAGCTCACGCTCCAAATCAGAAAGGCTGGAAGCTTGCATAGGCCTTTTCGGCACTCCCCAGAGAGGTCCCAACCTGCCCCAGAACACAGTCAGTCTGGACGTCGGGTGCTCACAGGAGCATAACATAGCTCATTGCTCTATCAAGAGACTGCTAAGAGCTCAGCTTCAGATAGTGCAGAGAATTCACTAGAACCAGCTCGCATGTCCAGAGCAACTGTTATGACGCGAACTATTCAAACACTATTGCTTCTTGGCCTTTTGGCTAAGCTCAGGTATATAGCATCTGTTCTTAACATTTTAAACTATTAAATAAATAGTTTATGGTAACTATTCTACCATAAACAATTCTTCTAAGAAGGAAAAAGATGTGCTGAAATTCTTCAGCTTGGACATCCTCCTCAGCTGCTTCCCTTCTCAGAGGTCAAAGTCGCAGGTGATTATCCCACAGCGTCAACCTTATAAGTCAGGTGTCATCCAGCCTTGAATGGTGGGGCACCCAAGAAGCACGCCACCTACTTTGCCTCATATACCCAAGAGCTAGAGTGGTGCAGCAAGAAACTGGACCTGTGGAAAGCTATCTTCTTTCTCCCACATCCATTTAGGGCTGAGGATGCCAGGATGAATGAATTGGAGGGTTTGCAAAGAAAATTAACTGGTACAGAGGGAGAGGGATCTCAAGCCTCCAGTTTTATCTTGGCTGATATAATGCCCTTTTCCCTAGACTAAGCTGGCTCTCCTGAAGTAGACCTATGTAACACCCAGGGCATTAGTTACCAGTCACAGACAAATGTAACCCTACATTTTATAAGATTAACAGCTGTGTTTTCTATGCTCCTGAGGACTCTCTGGGACACTCAGTTGCAAATCTTCCCAGGCAAGGGGAAAGGCAGGAAACTGCTGCAAGGACCCTGGGCAGACAGCCTTGCTATAGGCTATCATTAATGCTACGTGAGACCTGCTAGTTGTTCCTATGTACTTAACTGCCTCACCTGGAAGGTTCTAGTGCCTTTGGCAGAAGTCAGCAAGCACTTTTCAAACTCCAACTCAAGTAATCCCCATAAGAACTCCAGAGGGCAGGTGTTCTACATCTTTGACAGAGGAAAACACAGACTGAGGGATTAAGAGCACTGCCCAAGATTAAGTCAGTTCAAGTAAGTGGTAGGGCAGAGGGACAGACCCAACTCTGCCTTATTCCCGTGGCTGTGCTTTTATCACAGCCACAGTGTCTCAGAGAGAGAATAATCAGGGGTCAAGATGCCCGTGTGTGACTAAATGCATTTTGCTCCAGACTTTGTAGTCTATCTTTAGAAAAACGTGTTATTTTAATACAATAACTTGACCTATTACTGTACATCTTATTAAGCATCTTAAGTCGAACAAAGTCCCTAGGAATTGGCATGAGAACTCTAAAACAGCAGACTTGAGGATCTAGGACTTGAAAATATGTGGCACACATGTTAACACTCCCTAGTAATGCCCCTAGCAGACCATGCTAGTTGATCGCAGACCGCTGACAGACAGAATTTGAATATGGCTTCAACAATCCAGGCACAAATGAACAGAGCTGGCTAGAAAAACAACCAAATGCCATCCTGGCTTTATGCGCTTCTCTATGACTGACCATTGCAACACTCATTTTTGCAAAAATGAAAAACCATTATGATCAACAGTGGATTTGTCACTAAGATATTAACATCCCAAGGTTCCAGAGCCAGCTTGGCAGTAGGACCTGAAACTTAACCTTAGAACTTCAAAGCACAGACTGAAACAGATCTGTGCCTTCCAGCCATCAGTCAGGTGTCCTTTCGGTGGCTCCAGCAGCGGCCTAAAGAGGTACTATCAATTCTTGCTTAGGGGAAATGGTGGGATTGTTATTTATGGCACAGACCACCCAGAGAGATAACAATAAATAATTCTAATCAACTGGCCACCACATTTGGTTATCTGGGGGTGTAGAAGGAAAGAGCATCCAGATTTAACTTATTTCCTAACTTACTGTCCCAGTCTACTGGGGTGCAGAAAACCCGAACAATTCCACAGGGGGCATCCCAAAGTTCTGAGTATCCCCAAAACAAACAATAAGGAAATAATATGTGCTTCCTGAAAGAAGCCTCAGGTCCCTTTCTCTCCACGTCCACACGGATGGGAGGTGGCCCTTTCCCCAAGCAAAAATCTGTCACGTGTTCCTTCTGGAATACAACTCTTGAATATACTAGAGACCTCCTTTGCAACAAGACAGTAGAGTGACTCCATTTCAGGAGTGACCTGAAAAGTTAAATGGCAGAAGCTTTGTTGTCTACAGAAAACAATGGTAGGAGCTTATCACTCATGCTGCCTTCTCCAAGTCCTATCATCCTAACAAGTAATATCAACAGAATGCTGCACACATCTAGACAACACTGCTTTGCCGTCCCATTCAAACAATTCAGAAAACCAAACCTCACAGTGGTGTAGCTGGTTTTCTTGATGACCAAAAAATTTTCCATAGCTTTTATGAAACGGTTGCCCACTATCCTTTAAGCAAATACCCGAGACCAGTTTCTCTCCAGAGTTTACTATTAGAAAAGAAACACATTTGCCACAACAAAAAAAAACTCCTTTATCTTGATGAACCTGTATTTTTCCACTTGGTAATACAGAGAATCGTCGATATCAACGCTAATCTCCTTAGCCTGGCCTCCAGAAAGCCAGGTTGGTATTAGTTTGCAGTAACTATCGGTAGTTGAGGTTTCTGATGCAAATATATAGTATCGCCCTCCTTCCTGTTTTGGCTATCATCCCTGTAGATTTAAAAATATATTATTATCTACTCTCCTTATAATTTGTTTGTTTTAATAATAAAATGCTTGTGCATTAATGAGATAAGCTCCAAATTAGTCCATCCTCTGTGATTACCTGTAGAAAAGAATGATTAATCATAAAATACTTTCCCCATTATTCTAAAACTAGGAAGCTGAACAGAGTAACAGACTACTAAATTGATCCCTTCTCCGCCCCTGCCCCAAGGGGATTGTATTCAGCATCCATTTACAGAACAGCTCAGGGGAAAGAGAAGCTCAGTGCTGCACTACACCAAATACTGGTGATAATAAAGAGCAAAACTGAAAAGTAGCAGTGCTTACCTTTTCAAAACATTTAACTACCACAACTTATTTGCCATTTTTTTTCATACGTGAAAGTAATTTATTTTCCCATTGTATCACTGTGACATTTGAGTGTATTTCCTGATACCTCCTTTCTTTTCCCTAATCTTTTCCTTTCCTTTATAGTAAATTTAGGGAGAAAGATTTCTGTTTTTCTTCTATATTAGTTAAAACATGATGAAATATTTTATATCTCAGAAAAATGTTTATTGCCTTCCTGCTTTGTATCAGGAAGTATGTCATGACCAGGATGGAAACGGTCCCTGTCTTCATGGTGCTCACATTCCCATGGGTTATTTTTCCACATACATCCTCCATTCTTTCCTTGTGCTAAACTGAAAGCCGCACCTAGAGTGACACGAATCTATTTGCCTTAACAGCCACACTGACTAATCATTTTTTGGGTTTTTTTTTGTATTTTTCTGAAGCTGGAAACGGGGAGAGACAGTCAGACAGACTCCCGCACGTGCCCGACCGGGATCCACCTGGCACGTCCACCAGGGGCGACACTCTGCCCACCAGGGGGCGATGCTCTGCCCCTCCGGGGCATCGCTCTGCCGTGACCAGAGCCACTCTAGCGCCTGGGGCAGAGGCCAAGGAGCCATCCCCAGCGCCCGGGCCATCTTTGCTCCAATGGAGCCTTGGCTGCGGGAGGGGAAGAGAGAGACAGAGAAGAAGGAGGGGGTGGGGGTGGAGAAGCAAATGGGCGCTTCTCCTATGTGCCCTGGCCGGAAATCGAACCCAGGTCCCCCGCACGCCAGGCCAACGCTCTACCACTGAGCCAACCGGCCAGGGCCGACTAATCGTGGTTTTAATGTTCAATTACACTGGGGAACAAAATTTTTGTTGCATCCAAAAAACACTCGTTCTTACTTAATTTGAGTGTGCTGATCTCAAATCTGACATTAGTTTTTCTCTGTAAGCTACAGTTTTTTTGCAATTCAAGATTTTAGGTTTTTATCTTATTATAAAATTTTCAACATTTAGTTTAACATAATGAAGTAGAATATCTTCTTGGGCATCATCTTTGTGAAAATATAATAATTTATATAACACAGTAAATACACTAACACACTAAAAGATATGATTGCATCCGAATTTGTCTACAATTTCAAAATAGAACATATTAAAACACTTATTTTAATCATAAAATTTGTGCAAAACTTAAATTCTATTCAGGCAAAAATTTGCATTTGTAGCTCTTGCGTTTGTGTACTTAGTGAGGACAATCTCGTTTGATGCTCCAGCAGTAGTCTGCTCATCACTAACAGCTCCAAGATTTTCGGGAAACTTATCAAGGTGACTGTTCAGGAAGTGAATCTTAATGCTCATGTTACATCCAATGTCATGGAAAGCCAACAGCATCCTTTGAACCAGAAGTTCATAGTTCTGTTTTGTTGCCAAGGAAGTTCTTTGTAACTGCCACAAAAGACTGCCATGCTGCTTTCTCATCCTTATTCATCTTCCTGGCAAATTCTTTGCCATGTATGAAGGTTCAAATTTGAGGTTCATCAAATACACTTGCTTTTATCTTCTCAAAAGACAAGGCAGGAAAAGCAGAAATAATATGTTGAAAGCATTCACTTTCTCTATTCAAAGCCTGAACAAACTGCTTCATTAAGCCAAGTTTGATGTGAAGTGGGGGAAAATGATCCTGTCTCGATTAACTACAGGTTCATTCACAATATTTTGCATTCTTATTTCCAGAGCTTCATGTTTCGGCCACTCCTTCTGTGTCCAGTGTTTCTCCCAAGCTCAGCTATCCCACAAACACAGAAAGCAAGGATACTTCGTGAAACCTCTCTGTTGTCCTAGCAGAAAAGTTACCATTTTAAGATCCACACAAATGATTCAGTTATGCTCCTCATACTACAGAAAGTTGAGGACAATTTTTATGTCATTATAATCTTCTCACAGATGAGTTGAATAACCAATTGGAACCACTGCATAAACATTACCATTGTGTAGGAGAACACATTTCAGACTCCGTTTAGAGCTGTCAAGAAATAGCCGCCATTCTGTAGACTGTAAGTGGTAACACCTAGCTGGCTGAGGAGACTATTAATATCATGACAGTAAACAAAGTGTTTGTTTTCGGAAAAAAAGTCCACAAAAATTTGTTCATGCTTCCTGAAATGGGATACTTTAGCTGACTGGTGAAGTACATTCTTTTCTTGAAGCCTGGAGGCTAATAACTCAGCTGCTTTCTTTGATAGGCCCAAATCTCTTACTAGTCATTCAATTTGGGTTGGCTAAACTGCTGAGGGGTTAATGACTGCTTGGCATCAGAAGAAGACCCTTCAGATTCTACAACCATTTCCTCATGCATCTTATCAAAATATACTTGATCACCATGTTCACTTTCTTCATCCTTAGAAGTAAAACCATTGAAACTGGAACCAGGAGTGTCTCAGAGTGTGGGATAGGTCTTATTGTTGAAGGAATATTAGGATATGCGATCATATGCCATTTTTTCTTGCCAATGCCCCTTGATCAGACAGAAATAACAGTCACTGCTGTGGTCCTTAGGTTCATGCCAAATCATGGAAATACCAAAAGGCATTCCTTTGCATTTTCCTTTTGTCCAGTCACGAAGCATTTCCTCACAATTATGACACACAATACGAGGAGCCCAATTCTTATCTTGATCTCCAAGGGGAACTTGAAAATAGGCAATATATGCACATGTCACAAATGATGAAATATTGCGCCTTTGACGTTGAAGTGTGTAACAGCCACATATATAACAGAAGGTGTCAGGACTATTCTTACATTTGTGCCTACTCAAAGAAGCCATGATTCAATCTTAAAACAAAATAAGAGGGTGTTTTTATCACATAGTAATTTTTTACATTTTTAAAAACAACTACAATTCTGTAAAAGTGATGTTTATAAAACATTAATTGCCTTGTGGTTATGTTCAATCCAAGAGTCGTTGCCCTTTAACTCCAATTTAAAAACCAATGCATGCCATTAACTATAACAAAAAGAAATTAAAATTGCATAAAAACTAGAGCATGCACCAAAAAATGAATTTCAGATTTGGAATCAGCGATGCAGAAATATATAGAAAAAGTTCTAAAACCTCATGCAACAGAAAATGAAAAACAAACTGTTCCCCAGTGTTATCTACTGTTAACACTGAGGGAAATTTTGGAATCCAGTCTGCAGGATTTCAGAAGCCACCTTAATTATGGCTTGGACGGAAGCTAGCTTGCACTGCCAACCCAACCCGAGAGCCTCTGTACTCACTTGTGGATTCCAGGCGTTTGACATCTCTTGACGTTTGTAAGAAATATCTCCGAAAAATGACAAAAGAGACGCCAAGGGGAACCAGGGGGAGTATGATCCAAGGAATCACCGCCACCGCGATGCCCACCACGCCGATCACTTGTAGAAATATCTGAAATAGCGAAAACAGATACAGACGTTTCCTGTGGCACTGTGGTTTATGAGAAGAAAGGACGATCTGGTCTTTGTTCCCATCTCTGGCACAGAGCTCCCAAAACTTTGGAATTTCCTAAGTACAGCTAGTGCTCGACTTAAGACCATGATTGGTTCTGACAGACCGGCCGTAACACGATTTGGTCGTAAGTTGAGTAGGCTATATGTACAGTACTGTGAAATGATGTTATAAAAATCTTTAAGTCATATTTTATCATAATTTTCTTTCATTATTGTTATATATCATAATTTTCTTTGATCATTTTATGCCATTTGTATCATCTCTATACCATTTTGTTTCTTATTTTTACATTCGTTAGGTTTAAGTAAAACACTGCATTACCAGGGGCCCTGGCCAGTTGGCTCAGTGGTAGAGCGTCGGCCTGGCGTGCAGAAGTCCCAGGTTCGATTCCCGGCCAGGGCACACAGGAGAAGCGCCAATCTGCTTCTCCACCCCTCCCCCTCTCCTTCCTCTCTGTCTATCTCTTCCCCTCCCGCAACCGAGGCTCCACTGGAGCAAAGATGGCCCGGGTGCTGGGGATGGCTCCTCGGCCTCTGCCCCAGGCACTAGAGTGGCTCTGGTCGTGACAGAGCAACGCCCCGAATGGTCAGAGCATCGCCCCCTGGTGGGCGTGCCGGGTGGATCCCGGTCGGGCGCATGCGGGAGTCTGTCTGACTGTCTCTCCCCGTTTCCAGCTTCAGAAAAATACAGGAAAAAAACAACAAAACAAACAAAAAAACCCAAACACTGCATTAGCAGTACAACTGGTTTAATAAATTTGCAAAGACAATTTCCTCTTGGTAGACATCTTGGGACGGGTTTGATGAAAAATACCCAAGACACAAAACACAAATTGCTGTACCGAGTCTGGGATAACAGTTGAAATGGTGCACGCGGAGATGGTAGTGTTGCCAGAAGCTGGTCCACACTGTCGTACGCCCAGCTGGGCAACACTTGCACTGCCAGATGCAGAGCAGTTGTGGCTAGCGATTGTGGTTGTAAAGTCAAATGGTTATAAGTTGCATAGGTCGTAAGTCGATCAATATTTGTATTGCGAGTGATCAAAGGGTTCTTTGATACATTAATGAAGTAACTTTAGGAAAGCACCCAAGGATCTGAACTGGTTGCCAACGGAGCCAACCTATGGTTAAAGGATTGAAACTTGCAGTCCCATCCCGATATTCAGGGAGGAGAGAGGGGGTTGGAGGTTGAATCAGTTGTCAATGGCCTGTGACTTAGTCAATCACGACCATGGAATGAAGACTCCATAAAACTTCAAAACAAATTCCTTGCCCTTTTTTTAGAGTTTCCAAGTTGGAAAACCAGAATGCTGTGCCATGACAATGAGCCCCAAACTCCAAGGACAGAATGTCCTTGAGCTTCATTCAGGACCTTGCCTATGTATCTCTTCATCTAGCTGTTGATTCATACCCAAAACATTCTTTATAATAAATCAGTAATCTAGTGAGTAAATGGGTTTTCTTAAAATTGATGAGCTGTTCTCGCAAATTAATCAAAACCAAGGAGGGGGTCATGGGAACCTCTAATTTACAGCCAGTCACGTCAAAGTACAGGTAACAACCTGGGCTTGCAACTTGAGTTTGAAGTGAAGGGCAGTCATGTGAGACTGAACCCTTTACTTGTGGAACCAAATTCTATCTCTGGGTAAATAACCTCAGAATTGAGTTGAAGTCTTGGACATCCTGCCGGTGTCCAAGAATTGCTTGTTGGTGTGGGGAAGCCTCCACACATGTGTTGGAAATGAGTCCAGGAACCCTTTTCATCTCCTTATCAAGAATACTTTTCAAAAATAAATGTAATGAATTGCTTAATTAGGATTAAATTCCTTGCTTCCAAAGACTTTTTGCAATGGCAGGAAATGCTTTCCACTCCAAAGAAGTAACAAAATCATACGTGTGGTCCAGAAGATACTGCGGATGATACTGCTCATACGCTTACTATATGCCAAGAATGACAATAAGAACTTTCTAGGTATTAGTTCTTTTGACACACTCAGTAGCCCCATGTGGCAGGCAATACTGTTTTCCATATTAACAGATGAGAAAATTTGAGACTCAGAAGGGCTAGGACTTGAATCTCAAACTGTCACAAGTCAGATGTTATAGTGAAATTAGTAAGCACCTATCTATCACAGATGAGAAATCAGAAGACTCAGCTATAGACATGGAGAGAAAGAAGTGGTCAACCTCAAATTCAGTACTCAGAAAAGGAAGAAAAATACCTCAACATTCACCTTGGGAGAAGTGGGGGCTCTGCTTTCGTGGTTTTCTACCTATACTTAACATGTATTGCATGCTGACTGTGCTTCTGGCTGGCCATTACGTACTTCATCTGTGTTCCCCGTTTAATTCTCCCACTAGCCCTAGTGAGTTGTGATACCTCATTTTACACACAAAGACACGAGATACAGGAAGAGGAAAAGCAAAGCTTATATCAGAGAGCCCATGTTGTCAGCTATTGTGATATATGTGAGCTTGCCCTGAGCCTCCTAATTTGTCTTTACTTCTTTCCCCTAAACACCTCGCCTTCTAAGAAAGTGGAGTCAGACAGTGGGCACGTGCAGGTGCATACTGGCACGGGCTAGCCCTCTGGTCTACCATCTGCAACGGATACAAATCCATGACCCTCCGCACAAGGCACAGGTGCTCCGGAAACACAGGGAAGACGACTGCACCCTGCTTAGAGGGTTCTAAGACGAGCCTTAGATAAAATTTCACAGGCGGTTTAACAAACAGAAACAGTGGAATGAAAAATTTGCAGGTACTAATCACAGCTGATGAAACTTTGACCAAGGAGGAGCCACACAGCAAAAATTAACACAGGTTCTTCTGCACCCTCAGTGTCAGCACTGACGCCCTCCAGCTGCCAGCCCAGGGCCTTGCACCACGCCGCCCTGGGCAGCGGGCCCGAGGTGCCAGCTCCGAGGGAAGGATCAGCAGGGCTCTGCCTTACGCAGACCTAGCTTATCATTTCACAGCTCTTCCAAATCAGTTTTCTCAGAAGATCCTCACAACCGCTTGTGAATGAGAAAAGAAAGAACTGTCATTTCCGTTTCCAGATAAGGAACCGTGAAGCTGAGAGGCTCAGTGGTTGTACCTAGATCTCCTTGGAAGTTACTAGGTATCATGGAGAAAGTCAGGAGTACACTGTGCTTAGGGAATCCATGTCCTTAGCCACAGATGGGAAGAGTATGGAGAAAGGAGGAAGCTTCCGGAACTGAAACGTTGTGGCCAGGCGCCCTTGTGAATCAAACTGTATTATCTTGAAGCACACCCCTGTGCTTTTACTATTTCTCCCAGTCTCTATTGTGGACAAAAGGAATGGAACTTTTTTTTATTAACAGAGACAGAGAGAGAGAGTCAGAGAGAGGGACAGATAGGGAAAGACAGACAGGAACGGAGAGAGATGAGAAGCATCAATCATTAGTTTTTCGTTGTGACATCTTAGTTGTTCATTGATTGCTTTCTCATATGTGCCTTGACCGGGGGGCTACAGCAGACCGAGTAACCCCTTACTTGAGCCAGTGACGTTGGGTGCAAGCTAGTGAGCTTTGCTCAAACCAGATGAGCCCGCGCTCAAACTGGCGACCTCGGGGTCTCGAACCTGGGTCCTCCGCATCCCAGTCCGAAGCTCTATCCACTGCGCCATTACCCGGTCTGGCAGAATGGAATTCTGAAAGAACAAATCCAGTAATAAATGGAGGAAAGCAGAGCTGTCTAGCTTCTTTCCTCTTATACCTACAGCTGAACAATTCCTTATAGCTACTGGATTAACCCATGCAGTCCACCCTGTTACACCCATTAGCAAGCCAAGTTTCTTCCTTCATGCTCATGGGGAGAGGTCCTTCCAGCTAATTCTATACATGGTCTTAAGAAAAGTCACTGGGCTTGCCATCAACAGCTGTTGGGTGTGGGGTGGGGGTGGGGGAGAGACTGTGGCTTTTCTCTGGCTGTTGTATCTAAGGACTATTTTGTTTGAATATGCACTTCTGAAATAAGATGGACAATAAACTTCATGTCTACAATTTGACTTCTCCATATCCCCCGCCCAACTCGCCTTCCAAAGATTGATAACCTCAGGAAACAAGGCAATGGAACATTTTTTGTGATGCTATGTTTCTTACTCCATGTCTTTTTCTTCTTAGGAGAAAGACTTTCTTCTTATACTTGCTCTAAGATTATTGAGCATTTGGAGAAATATATTTTTAAAAAGGTAGTAGATCTCTGCATAATAAAACCAAACCAACTTCCTTCTTACCAGATTATTCAATATTTTCAGAAAAAATATCAATTTGACATTTTTTATTTTGTGCATCATGAACTGGGGTCAATATCATGGGAAATACAAAATGCTAGATTTTATACACTACTGAATCCCAGGAAATTTAACTGAATCTGCTCCAGGTTGGCCTATTTTTTTAAAACTGATTTTAGAGAGAGGGGCGAGAGAGAGAGAGAGAGCGAGAGAGAGAGAAACATCAATGTATTGATCCACTTATTTATTCATTCACTGGTTGTTTCCTATACGTGCCCTGGCTGGGGACTGAAGCCACAACCTTGGTATGCTGGGATGATGCTCCAACCGAGGTACCCAGCCAGGACTGGGTTGGTCTTGCTACACAAGCATCCTAATTTGGATGTCAGGATGACTTAAGGCAGAGGACCCTGTCACCATCCCAATGGAAGGGATGTCTAACATGTACCTTTTATTTTCAGAATGCTTGCTGTCCTTCGAGCAGCTGTTTCTGACAAAACACACTGGCATCTAAACAAATATTAAGCTATACAAATAGTAAGCTATACAAAAGCAGGAAAAGAAATAGTGCTTACAAAAAATGTTAATGTTTTTTTTAGAAAACCTGTCCAATCGAAAACTTTGAAAAACAAGACACTGTTGTTTTATTGCTGGTGCCAAATGTCAAACTTCCTCATAATATTGAAGAAAAATCACACAGTTCTCTAGATCTAGTTGACAACCAATAAAACGTTGGCTACCCCAATCCTCCCAAATAATAATAATAAATAACATTTCATGAGGCTTGTCATGTGTTCAACCTCTTGAGTACTTCACATGGACTATTTGATTTCATTCTCACATCAAATCTTAGTAGGAGGGATTATCATCTCCATTTACAAAGTAGAAAACTGATGCTCAGAGAGGTTTAGTAATCTGCCCAAAGTCAGATAATTCCATCATTTTTTACCCCCAGGCCTTGAAATCTCCGCTTAATAATGTATCCCATAAACATATAAGATTCATATTTGAAAAAATTAATAACCAAGTATGCAATTTTATATTATTTTCTCCTTTTTTTCTTGCATTCTCTAGTTTTGTTGGGTTTCCTGTGGTTATATCTGGTCTCTCCCATGAGGCAACCAAAACTAAACTCCCAGCCGATTAGGGAATGACAGCCTGCTCAGTCCAAAGAGCAGAACCCATCATTAAAAGATCTTTAAAATGCTTGCTAACAGAATACACTAACAGCTGTTGATTTAAGATTTATTGTTTAAGTTAAAAAAAAAAGTTTGATAAGATAGATGAATTCTAAGAGAAAATAACTTGGAAATAAAAAAGAACCAACTATAATTTTTAATAAATTCATACAACCCAAGGACACAAAATGAGGCTGAGTATCTTACATGGTCAATATCTGTATTTGGATGGTGGTAAAAACAGTAAAATTTCCCTAGGAAGTCTCTCTCTCTCTAGAACTAACTCTGCAGTCTAACATTAACAATTTTAACATAGTCCTTTCACAAGAATAATTTTAAACACAAAGACCTGGCCCTGGCCGGTTGGCTCAATGGTAGAGCGTCGACCTGGCGTGCAGAGGTCCTGGGTTCGATTCCCGGCCAGGGCACACAGGAGAAGCGCCCATCTGCTTCTCCACCCCTCCCCCTCTCCCTCCTCTCTGTCTCTCTCTTCCCCTCCCGCAGCCGAGGCTCCATTGGAGCAAGGATGGCCCAGGCGCTGGGGATGGCTCCTTGGCCTCTGCCCCAGGTGCTAGAGTGGCTCTGGTCGCAACAGAGCGACGTCCCGGAGGGGCAGAGCTTTGCCCCCTGGTGGGCGTGCCGGGTAGATCCCGGTCGGTCAGGCGCATGCGGGAGTCTGACTGTCTCTCCCCGTTTCCAGCTTCAGAGAAATACAAAAAAAACCCCAAAAAACAAAAAACAAAAAAACCCACAAAGACCTGTTTGCCTGTTTGGCATTTCACTACCAAACTGCTTACAGTCCTATAAGAATTCCGAGGTATCTACCCATGATTTACTTTAAACTGAATTCCATTGAATTCTGTTCCTGCTAGTCTTTGTGAAGCTTGTGCCAAAGAACATATTTTCTATAAACAGCAATAAAAATGTGTTCTTATTCTATGCAAATATGTATGTTACCCATACTTTTTTGGCTCACTCTATTATTATTTGAAGTCTTCCTTGCTTGCTTGCTTGTATTAGGCACAAAGTAAAATATGTATTTAGTCATAAGGCTACTTAATCAGTAGACAGTACTTTTGTTATTTGTTTACAGTGTTAAAAAATAAAATCAAGATCATTAAGATTGCCAACACCTCAAAGGGATTTCAGAGCTTTTAAATCTGCTGTCAGTCAGACTGTAAAGAATTTTGTTCCAAATTATGATAAGTACAAATCATCCAAATTGCCTTAAACTATTACTGATTTCACAAAATATATGACTTAAGTGCAGTAAACAGAAAGATTCACTTCTTGGCAAGAAAACATGGCAAGATTTTATTCTGATTTAGAGAGAGAAAAAATGATGGCTCGTTCTTTTTTTTTTTTATCTGTAAGCCATTTACTGATGTGGGTATAGGAGAGATTCTTCTATTTATTTTGGAAACATAAAAGATAAAAAAATAACCTTTCAATAAAATGACTATCATATAGATTGTGTTGCTGGCTAGTACAATTCTTGTGGAGGCAATAAGATTTTGAACAGACTATACAAAATCCTAAAAGTATTTGAGAAATAAAATGCAATTCCTCTCAAATACCCTTCAATTACAGGATGAAGAGAGGCAAAGGGAAAACTATGAAGATTCTTAAATTACAGTTCCTAAACCTTAATACCGACATAGGGTTAGTATTAAATCTACAGGTGTTAAGGTATGTCTTGATATGGCACCTTGCATGTAAGGAGTTCACAGATCAATTCTGATTCCCAGATGCCTCCTTGACCACCTCATCCAACTCTGTTAACTTGTTAAATAAGAACTTTATGAAACTTTGGCATGCCTCCTCTGTATGAAGAAATATATAAATTCTAAGATTACACTTTCTAAATGTGTCCTTTCCTTAGGAGAGGACATCATTTCTTTAATCCCTCATTTGGTCTAGGATCTTTTCACATCCACATGAGCTCTGGGGGACTTGGGTATCCTTTAGTTAGTGCTTAATTCTGAGTCCTAGCTGATTCCACTGAAGTGAGGAATGGTCCTATATGGCTTACAATTCCTTAATCAACACAACAGATAACATTAGGGAAATGCAATGCACTTCTTCCTTCCTTTGTGATCAGTATATCTCCTTGATCAATGTCTCTCTTTCTACCTTTTCTCATTGTTAGAGTTTATTATGAGATTCAAGGCTGAAGTCTATCTGTATGCTACTTTTAAAAAGCGCCCCTTAAAAATAAGGGCACATAAAGTTGAAAGTAAAAGGTTGGAATAAACTCCTACCAAGACTGATTGAGAAATAAAAGAAAAAAATTACCATTATTATGAACTAAAAAGGGGAGAAAACAAGAGATACCCTATGCATTAGAGCATATAATAAACATTGTGCTGATAAATTTAAATTTTAATGCAAAGTCAAATTTCTTAAATAATTACATATCAAGAGTGACAAAAGAAAAACAGAAAATCAGAATTCCATATCAATTTACGAATCTGAATCCGTAAATTAAAAACTCCTCACAGAAATGACTTGAGAGGTCAAGAGGCTTCACAAGCAGATTGTAACAAAATGTTTTTATCAGATTCTTCCAGAGAACTAACTTGATCCCAGGATTATCATGATGTAAAATCCAGACTAAGACATTAACACTAAAAGAAAGCAGAATTAGAAACCTGTCTTAGAAACACTAAATAACATATCAATAAACCAAATCTAACAATACAAAAGAATAATACTTCACAGTTGAACTTGGCCAGGCAAGTCCAAAATCTCCAGGGCAGGCTATCAGAAAGGGCAAGCAGGCTGGAACTCCTGGGCAGGAGCTGACACTGTTCTTCACGAGCATATTTCTTTTTCTTCAACAAGGAAGCCTTAACTCTTAAAGCTTTTCCAGTGACTAAATCTGGCCCACCAGGACAATCAATTGACTACAGACATGAAGCACATCTACAACATACCTACACAACAACACCTAGATTACTCTGGTTGAATAACTGGGCAATGCAGCTTAACCAAGCTGATATTAACTGACCACCACAAGAAGGAAACATGTCCCGTTTCTTTTTAGAAGGCCAGCATAACGCTGATGCCGAAAGCTGACAAATCTTTCAAGGAAAGCAAATTGTGTACCATAACTCTTATAAACAAAAGATACACAAATTCTTGTCAAAATAGTAAATTGAACATAGTCATACATTTTAAAAAAATGATACTATCATGGCCAAGTGGAGTTTCTTCCAGGAATATAAGGTTAATTTAACTTGCTAATATGTATCAGTATAATTAACCACATTAAAAGAGTAAAGGTGAATAATCATATTATCCAAAGAGATGTAAAAAATTTATTTGTCAAAATTCAACACCTATTCTTGATTTTAAAAAAAGTAAAAACACTCAGCAAACTAGGAATTAAAGGAAACTTTTTTAAATCTGATAACAAATATGTTCCCTGAAAACTGCAGTTAATATCATTCTTAATGGAAAAAAATTGAAAGAGTTTGCCCTATGAGTATAAAAATGTCTTATCTGGCCTGACCTGTGGTGGCGCAGTGGGATAAAGCATCGACCTGGAAATGCTGAGGTCGCCAGTTCGAAACCCTGGGCTTGCCTGGTCAAGGCACATATGGGAGTTGATGTTTCCAGCTCCTCCCCCCCTTCTCTCTCTGTGTCTCTCCCTCTGTCTCTCCCTCTCCTCTTTAAAATGAATAAATAAAAAATAAAAATGTCTTATCTAATGACTGCTATTCAACATTATCCTGGAAGAGCTAGCTGTCATAGCACTGAGTCCACAGAAGGACATAAAACTCATAAATACTGGAAATTAAGAAGAAAAACTATTATTACTCACAGCTGACATGATTATATATATAGAAAATTTTACAGAATTAAAAAAAATACCAAATCCAGAAAACGGAAAGTAAATTCACAAGTTCAATGATATAATGCCAATATATCATATATAAATCAATTGTATTTCTATATGCTGGGAACAACCAATTGGAAAATAATATTAAAAACAATGAAATAAATGGAATTAAACATCAAATAAATTTAGTCAAAGGAGTATAAGATGGCTATACTAAAAATACAAAACGTTTCTACAATTAAGGAAGACCTAATTAAGATACAAGCCATGTTCATAATTAAGATTCAATATTGTTAAGAATTTGACAAGTAAAAGGGAAAAAAAAAAATCAAAATCCCAGCACACTTTTTATTAAAAAACAAATTGAAAAGCTTCTAAAATTAGACAGAACACAAAGAATCCAGAATGATCAAAACAATCTTAACAAAGAAGTTGGAGAATTTAAACGACTGAATTTCAAGTCTTCCTAAAATGTACAGTAACCAAGACTGCAGTCGTGGTGTAGGCTAGATGAGCAGTTCAGAGCAGAAGGAAGTACGCAGACGCAGGCCTGCACACACACAGATGGCTTTTCATCAACACACGAGGTCTGTTCAGTGTGGAAGTCTTTTTAACAAACGTAGGTCGAGTCCATAGAGAAAACATAAACCTCAACCATTAATTCCTTATTCTCTACACAAAATTCATATAAATGCATCAAATTTTAAGTAGAAAGGTCAATAAGTAGGAGAGTTTCTTCACACCCTTTAAGAATACCCAAATATTTCTTAGAACAAAAAAGCATAGACTACCAAAGAAAAAAAGAGGGTAAACGTTAGGCTTCGACAAAATTAAAACTTGTTTTCCATTAGGGATGTAAAAAAGCAAAAACACTAACTGAAAAAGATATCTGTGCCCTCACGCTCACTGCAGCATTACTTACAATAGCCAAGATATGAAGGCTATATCCATCAACAGATGAAAAGATAAAGAAAATGTAAAGTATACAGAACAAGGAATATTCCTCATTCATAAAAAGGAAATCCTGCCATTGGTGACACGTAGATGAATCCTGAGGGCATTATGCAAAGTGATGAAAGTCAGCAGAGAAAGACAAATACTGCATGGTCATCATTTACATATGGACTGTTATCTAACAGTGAAAAACCAGAAATGAGCTCACAGATACAGAGAAATGATTGGTGGGTGCCAGAGGGCGGGAATAGGCAAAATGCGTGAGAGGGTTAAAAGGTACAAACTTCCAGTTAACAAAGTCAGTCCTGGGGATGCAATGCACAGCAGTGACAGTACTTAACAGTACTGTATCCTACAGTGGAAAGCTGCTAAGAGCGTAAATCAGAAAAATTCTCAACATGAGAAAAAATGTGGTCACTCTGTTCGGTGACAGACATTAACTAACTAGAGTTACTGTGGGGATGATCATTTTGCAATAACATACAAATATCGAGTCATGATGTTGTATACTTGAAACTTACATAGGTCCATTATACCCAAATAAAATAAAAATAAATACAAACAGGCCCTGGCCGGTTGGCTCAGCGGCAGAACGTCGGCCTGGCGTGAGAGGGACCCGGGTTCGATCCCTGGCCAGGGCACATAGGAGAAGCGCCCATTTGCTTCTCCACCTCCCCCTCCTTCCTCTCTGTCTCTCTCTTCCCCTCCCGCAGCCAAGGCTCCATTGGAGCAAAGATGGCCCGGGCACTGGGGATGACTCCTTGGCCTCTGCCCCAGGTGCTAGAGTGGCTCTGGTCGCGGCAGAGCATCGCCCCTGGTGGGCGTGCCGGGTGGATCCCGGTCGGGTACATGCGGGAGTCTGTCTGTCTCTCCCCGTTTCCAGCTTCAGAAAAATACAAAAATAAATAAATAAATAAATAAATACAAACAAATCACTTCATTGGAAAACTACAGGACGGGGCAAAAGTGGGTTTACAGTTGTGGGTATGCAAAGCAGAGTTTATTCTTGTATTATTATTTATTCATTATTTTATTATTTTCTATACAAATAACTATAAACCTACTTATGCCCCCACCTGTATTGTGGCATCTCCAAAAGTCAACAATACTTCCTTAATATCATCAATTACCTATCATGTTTACATTTCCCTGATGGCCTGATTTTTAACTAATGGATCTGAATAATAATGCAGATAAGACATCCCACACATACACACCCCACCCTGCATTTAAGGATTCTCTCTCTTAATCTCTGGGCTGCTCTTCCTTTTTTCTTTCTTGCAGTTCTTCAAAATAAATTTTCATTTCTCAATTACATTTAACATACAATATTATATTAGTTTCAGGTGTACAACATAAGTGATTAGACCTTTCTACATCTTACAGAGTGACCTTCCCCGTAAGTCTAGTACCTCTCTGACACCATACATTGTCATGACGATATCATGGACCATATTCCATATGAAGCACTTTCCATCAACCTTGACTAATTTTATTACTGGGACTTTCTTACTTCTTAATCCCTTCACCTTATTAACCCACCTCCCCAACCCCACTCCCGTCAATTAGTTCTCTCTATCTATGAGTTATTTGTGCTTTGTTCATTTATTTTGTGAATTATATACTTGTTGTACCTTGTCTGACTTATGTCACATAGCATACTACCTGATAGGTCCATCCATGTTGTCACAGATGGCAAGATTCCATTCTTTTTTATGGTGGAATAGTACTCCACTGTGTAAATGTACCATCTTTTTTTATTCATTTGTGTATCGATGGAAACTAGTCTTTTAATTGGAGCATTTAAACCATTTCCAGATAAGTATGCAAGCTGGGCAGGGAGAAGGTCACGAAACAAACCAGTGGCTTGTGCCAGCACTTCTGTTTTGGGGGAAGCTGCTTCTCAGCCCGTGCTCTGAAGCAGACAATGCAGTTCCTCCTGTATGTTCCTGGTGCTTTTCAAGCTGCTGCCCCAACGCTGGAGCTCAGAGCACGTGGGTCTGTATGTGAGTAAATCTGTGCACCGGCCCCTTGAGGGGCACCCTGGGACTCCCAACAAGCAGCCTCCCTTCCACTCAGCTCCAGTCCCATCCAGTTTTCATAGCCAGGTTATGGGTATTTCTCTTCCTGGCACCGGGAATGCTGAGTGGGGCTGGGGCCCCTCCCTCCTGGAGGAGGGTCCCTGCAGCCCAGAGAGCCCTCCACCCCCATTTCTAAGTGCCAGTCCCCAGGACCAGCTGGAGGAGGGGCCCCTGCAGCCCAGACAGCCCACCACCCCCATTTCTAAGTGCCACTCCCCAGGACCAGCTGGAGGAGGGGCCCCTGCAGCCCAGAGAGCCCTCCACCCCCATTTCTAAGTGCCACTCCCCAGGACCAGCTGGAGGAGGGGCCCCCGCAGCCCAGATAGCCCTCCACCCCCATTTCTAAGTGCCACTCCCCAGGACCAGCTGTCCCCTTGACTGCTGGGATGTTCCCCTGGTAACAGCCAGCACCCCCCTGTCTCAGAACACAGCATCAGATCACTTCACTACCTGCTTTGAGCCCACCAGGACTTCTCACCACATGTAAGAACGGAGGTACCCTCCGCACCATGGTTCACAAAGCCCACTAGAGTCTGCCTCAAACCTACTCTCCCATCAGATCTTCATTATTTCCTTTTTCCTCCCCAGCCACATTGGTCTTTCTGCTGGTTCTAAGACAGGCTGGCCTCATTCCTGCCTCAGGGCCTTTGCATTTGCCCTGTCATCCTCCAGCTCTTCCCAGAACCCATCACTCACCTCTCCACTGAAGTCTTCCCTGACCACCTTGTGTAATCTAGCACACCCCCTCATCACTCTATCCTCTTATCCTATTTACTTGCTTTTACAGCAGTTATTATTTGAAATTATATTGTTGAGTTGTCTCTTTCATCTGTGGCTGCTTTGAGGGGAGGGACTTTAATCATCTTAGTCACCTAAATATCCCAAATGACAAGCACTGGTACTCAATAAGTATTTGTTGAGTAAATTGATAGACAGAGGGGTGAATTCACAGGTGAAAGCAGCATTTTCTCAGTCCTACCTGCACACACACACACACACACACCCCACAGGAAGAACTCATTAGCTTCAGCCTGAGTCCTGTCCCACTTTGCTCAGGCAGGAGCCACATGGAAACTACACCAAGGGTCCTTCTTGGAGGCAGAAAGTCTTCCAGCAGTGTTAGTCAACCCGGTCCCTACCACCCATGAGTGGGCGTTCCAGCTTTCATGGTGGGTGGTAGCGGAGCACCCAAAGTATAAATAAAAAGATTTAACTATAGTAAGTTGTTTTATAAAGATTTATTCTGCCAAACTTAGCGAAAATCCAACATAAAGTACTTGGTAAGTAATTATTATTCTATGCTTTAACTTGCTGTAACTCTGCTTTATAAATTTTATAAAGTAAAGTTACTTCCCTACTTTATAAATCACCATTACTGTGGAACCGGTGGGCGGTTAGAAAATCTTACTACTAACAGAGATACAAAAGTGGGCGGTAGGTATGAAAAGGTGGACTCCCCCTGTCTCACGGGATCAGATATCCCCCATGGGACTTGACTTCATGGCAACAGGGAGATCTGGGGCCACACATTAGAAAACTAGGTTTCAAGTCAAATATTGGCTTTTACAGAAAATTATTCATCAGTAAAGAAGCCCACTGAGGACAGAGAGGCTGGGAATAAGAATGCGGGGAGGGGAGCCCTGGGAATAAGGGGTTGCTGCTCAACATTTTCCACGGAGCGGAACTTCCTAACTCTCCCGATTCCGCTCCTGAGACCCAGACTGGAGGCCTCCCGGGTCACCAGGCTGCTTCTTGCAGTTTCAGTAAGCCTAGCTCCTCCTAGTTCATGCTGGTTGCTGCTGGCAACGACGCAGGGCAGGAGCCCATCTGGTACACTGGGCAGGCCCCTGCGAAGGCCACCCTCTCTTTGCTCCTGCATCCTACTTGGCTCAGAGTGCAGTTTTCTTTCTTCTGTCTAAGAAGGGGCTCTTGAGGACCAAGCTGGGGACCCTCAGGCTTCCTGCCAGGCCAGCTTCAGCCCTGGGATGTTCAGAGCAGCCTCGCATTTCAGACCTCAAGTCCTGAGGCTCCTTGCCCATAGCTGGTTTGTATGGAAGGAGGCTTCTTGCTGACGAAGACTCAGACTGGCTCAGGCTGCCATCGCCAGTATGGGCGGTGGGGGGCAGGTCACAGCAAGAGGCATTAGCTGTCTTGGTAAAATGTGTGTCCTCTCTGCAGAGTGCCCCAGCCAGCAAGTTCCTGTGGGGTCAGCCTCTCGCCTCCACGCTCCAATCGCCGAATCTTGGGGCTGGAACAACTGAGGTCTTTGTCTGACTTTCACAGGGTGACATCTCTTGAGTGCTCGTCCGGGGACCAGCTCCTCTGCTTCCACCTGTGCTGGACTAGCCAAAGGAGCATCCCTATGGGCTCGGTAGCCACTGGACAGGTAGAATGTCTCTTGGCTAGCCCGCCGGGGCTTGCCTACACCTTTGGTAGAGGACATGGTAGTGACCAGGAGGAGGAAAGGTGGAACTGCTGCTGGAAAGATCAGGACTGACGAGTGACTCGTCTGTACAGCATCCTGCCAGGACGTCCCTCTCTCACATCTCTCCCAGGTTCTTGCTAAAGCCTTCTAAACTATTTGGTATCCACAACACAGCCTTAACCCATCACTTCCATGAGTCCCCTAGAGACGGGGTGTTGGCTGCAATCGCAATTCTGTGGGGCCCAGGGCAGCAGCAGGAGACCAGAACATCTTCCCCATTCTCAGGGAAAACAGAACCTAAAAATAATTGCAATCAGGATTTCCCCTCCTCCCCCATCTCTCCCACAACAGAGAAAAGATTTCTCACAGCCTGTCACTTCTAAGGCTTTAAGGAAATGCCTTCCCGGTTTTGGAAAACAATCTAATATAAACTGTTTCAGAACGTCTCCCACACTGACAACCCCTCAGGCTCCGTTCATACTGCTTTGTATCGACCACACTGTACTCTAGACCTCTGTCACCTAGTCAGGCGTCCCCAAACTGCGGCCCCCTGAGGCCATTTATCCGGCCCCCCACCGCACTTCCGGAAGGGCCACCTCTTTCATTGGTGGTCAGTGAGAGGAGCACTGTATGTGGCGGCCCTCCAACGGTCTGAGGGACAGTGAACTGGCCCTCAGTGTAAAAAGTTTGGGGACCCCTGACCTAGATTATTAAAAGGCCACGTCCTGAGGCAGAGTGACCAGGTGGTTCAGAGCCAGATTCCGGGTACCAAGGCCAGGCTTACCTCAACCCAACGTCCTGGGGTACCGTTTCCTCTGCCTCCCAGTCCCAGAATCACTTCAGCACTCCCCTTGGCTCTTTCGTTCTTGCCAGGGGCCGAGCCCACCCTTCCCCCAGGACTCAGGTCAGTCTGGGATGTGGCCGAGGGAACCCACACGGGCGCCTGCCTGACAGTACAGGGAGGGTGACTGGGTTTGAAAGAGAGGTTCACGAGCGGCGCCCAGCAATTCTTCCTCAAACTTTTCCATTTATCAGTTGCCAACAAAATGCACTTGACTTTTGCTAAGAGGCTAATCAGTCAAGGGTCTGAATGAAAGTATCTTGTAGCCCAAAGAGGAAGTTTACATTGATAAAGATGAGAACTTTCTGAATGCTTGCCCAGGAATGACACTGCACTTGTCCTCAGCAGCAAGCAGGAACATTTTGTGACTGTGAGGGGGCCCCAGGCCACTGGTCTTACTCATAGCTAGGGTCGTTCGCAGATGTGACAGACAAGCCCAAAAGGATCATGTGGCAGCCAGGTGAGGCTGGCTGTACATCAATGTCTCCCACACAGATGCGCAGCCTAGGCCATCCTGCTGTGCTGAACTCCCAGGGATCAGAGGACAAGTTACACTGAATGCAGAAGATCGTGTCAGTCATCTCTCTCTCAGGCAGCCAGACAACTTACTGTCTGGTAGAGAAGGTTCCCTTGGAACACTGTGTTTCCACACTTACCCTGCAACGGAAACTGTGAGGTCATCACTACCCAGTGAGGTCACATGTGGAGTCACTGACTGCAGGCTCTCGAGGTTCTGAGGAAAGCAGGCTGGAGGCAGAGGCACCTGTGCCCTAACACCTGGTCCTCCAGGTTCTGAGGAAAGCAGGCTGGAGGCAGAGGCACCTGTGCCCTCACACCTGGTCCTCCAGGTTTGGAGGAAAGCAGGCTGGAGGCAGAGGCACCTGTGCCCTCACACCTGGTCCTCCAGGTTCTGAGGAAAGCAGGCTGGAGCAGAGGCACCTGTGCCCTCACACCTGGTCCTCCAGGTTCTGAGGAAAGCAGGCTGGAGGCAGAGGCACCTGTGCCCTCACACCTGGTCCTCTAGGTTTGGAAGAAAGTAGGATGGAGCAGAGACACCTGTGCCCTCACACCTGGTCCTCCAGGTTTTGAGGATAGCAGGCTGGAGGCAGAGGCACCTGTGCCCTCACACCTGGTCCTCCAGGTTTGGAGGAAAGCAGGCTGGAGGCAGAGGCACCTGTGCCCTCACACCTGGTCCTCCCTATCCAAGCCCTAGTCTAGCAGCCACTCCCTGTGCAGCACACCAGGGGCTGAAACAGAACGAGGAACCACGTTCTGAAGACAGCAGGGAAGCAAGAGGTGTTCTCCTGCATGTCGGGGCTCTGGACTTCCAGCAGAAAGGAATGTATAGCAAGCTCCTCACACCCCCAGTGAGAGCGGGGCAGCTGCTGAAGGTACTCCGTGGAAGGCGAGGGTCCTGAATGGATCCAGAATGGGAATGATGGGCCCATTTTCATAAGAAATTGAAAACAAATTCATGACAAAATGACTTA
Organism: Saccopteryx leptura; assembly: GCF_036850995.1. Lineage (NCBI taxonomy): Eukaryota > Metazoa > Chordata > Mammalia > Chiroptera > Emballonuridae > Saccopteryx > Saccopteryx leptura. The sequence goes on along the minus strand of NC_089506.1, from coordinate 53,945,685 downwards.
ATACAAAATGACAACCCACTCAACACGCTTCTGTCCCCCTCCAAAAGGAAAACGATGACAATGCCACCACCATGAACGAATAAGATGTGGGTGCAGCAGCCAGGTGAAAATCACGGTCAACACTAGGGTGGGTGTTATGAAAACATGATTTGGTTCTACTCGGAGGACACAGACAACTCTGCCTTCAGCACACTCGGGCCCACAGAAAGAAATCACATTGGGGGCACCCTTTGCCACTGTGTGGTCAAGAACTTCCTAGCAATGACCTTCTAAAGGAGAAAGACCCCCTGTTGCTGACCTTTCATGAGCAGAGATGGGACATTTGCTTGCTGGGCTGTAGCAGAGGGGCTATGGCCAGGAGGTGGACTGTCTAGGCTACTATTTTAGAAGCCGTGTGACCCCAGTGGAGAACCACAGCACCTCTTTTCCCCTAAGTTGCTTCAATGAGCATGGTGCCCGTTAGGGATTAATTATGGATGACGACCTTCGGGGAGTGGCAGGAGGTAACATGTGCAGGGAGGGCTCTGGAGGAGGTCTGTCCTGCAGGTGGGCCAGCACGAGACCATCGATTCTCCAAGGCTCCGAGAAATTGCTTGTCTGGGAGCATCCCCCTGATCTGGTGGGGGGGCCGACACCCTCTCGGGCCATGGCGGGGCCTCTGGGGCAGGCAGGATAGCACAGGCAAACCATTTATCAACTTAAGAGGGCTTGAGAGTCACCTGGGGATTCCACAGAACAATTTTAAAATGGCTGTAAGTGAATGCTCGGGCCAACCCTCAGAAAACAACCCGATCTGGAGTGGCGCTCAGGCATCTGAATTGTTAACCAGCTTCCTGGACAGTTCTGACACGGTGGCTGTCCATGGACAGTGACCAAATTACTGTCTACATTGAGTGGCTTTTCAGAGTAAAAATGGGCAATATTAAAAACTATCAGACTCAGATGTGAACAAGTTCCATTCAGTGAAATCAGGTATACATTACTCTATGTCTGAATCACATTTGACAAAAGCTAGCTCGGTGATGAAAAACCCAATCCTGGCTACAGACAGACCAGATTCTGACCTACTCACTGTGTGATTCTGAGCAAGTTCTTTTATCCCCGAGCCTCAGTTTCTTCATGTGGAAAAGAGAGCTCGACTGGACACTTAGTACAATCTTTTTTCTGGCAAAGGTTGCCCTAGGCCCATTTCTGTTCTCTACAACCTGATCCTTTTCAGTGTGCAACTATCTTTAAGTTGTTTTGGGGAGCATTATATTTGACTCTCAACTATTTATTACTTTAGGCAAAGCTTATACAACGTTGCAGAGCCTGGACACTAGGAGATAGTGAGAGGATACTATATCCTCTCTTATTTTGCCCATTTGGTAAAACGCTGTAGTCCCCTCTCCTCTTCCTCCTTCACCAGGAGATGAGGGAAAGGAAGAGACGGGAGACCCACAGCAGGAACGCTTCTCTGGCAGTCTGCTTCCTGTTCCTCAGTCAGCACTTCCCAGAGAGATTCCCAGAGTGCGCAAGCATTGCACGATATTGTTGGGGAAGACTATTTCTCTCCACTGCAAGTCTCCTTTGCCTTCTCATGGGGGCTTAAATGCTGTTTTGGGGGCAGGGAATAAAATCTAAATGTTTACAAGCTAAAATATCAATTGAAAGAGACTTTGTCCTTGGTGTGGTAGTTTAGAGTGTAATGTTTTCAATCCAACGAATGCTGCAAATCAAAACCACAATGTGATATCATCTCACCTTTTAGAATGTCAGCTGTCACCTCACACCTATTATAAAAAACTAAAACAAGAAATAACAAGTGTTGGCAAGGATGTGAAGAAAAAGGGAATGCTTGTGAACTGTTTGCAGAAAGAGTAGGAAGGTTCCTTGAAAAATTAATCGCAGAACTACCACGCGATCCAGCAATTCCACTTCTGGGTATGTATTCAAAGAAAACAAAACACTAGCATGAAAATATATATGTAACCCCCTGTTCAACGCACCATCATTAACAATAGCCAAGATATGGAAATAGCCTATCTGTCCACTGATGGGTGAACGGATAAAGAACAATTCAGCCATAAAAAAGGAAATCTTGCCATTTGTGACAATATAGAGAGACCTCAAGGGCGTTATGCTAAATCAGACAGAGAAAGACAAAGACTGTATGAGCTCACTTATATGTGGAAATATAAAACAAAAACACAGAGAAACAAAGCTCATGGATACAGAGAACAAACTGGTGGTTGCCACAGGCAGGGGGTGGAGGGAGGGAGAAATAGATGAAAATGATGAAAACTTACAAACTACCAGTCTTAAAAAAATAAGCCCAGGGATGTAATGTGCAGCGTGGTAACTACAGTTAATATCACAGTTAATGGTACTGTATTGCATACAGTATTTGGAAGTTGCTAAGAGAGTAGATCTTTAAAGTTCTTATCATAAGAAATAAATTTTTCTTGTAACCATGTAAAGTGAGTAACATTACATTAACTGTGGTAATCATTTTGCAATGCATACAAATATTAAATCATTATGTTGTACACCTAAAACTAATATAATGTTAGATGTCAATTATACCTCAATCAAAAAAAATTTTTTTAAGAATATAAAAAGGAGGCCCTGGCCAGTTGGCTCAGTGGTAGAGCGTCAGCCTGGCGTGCAGAAGTCCCAGGTTCGATTCCCGGCCAGGGCACACAGTAGAGGCGCCCATCTGCTTCTCCACCCCTCCCCCTCTCCTTCCTCTCTGTCTCTTTCTTCCCCTCCCGCAGCGAGGCTCCATTGGAGCAAAGATGGCCCGGGCGCTGGGGATGGCTCCTTGGCCTCTGCCCCAGGCGCTGGAGTGGCTCTGGTCACAACAGAGCGACACCCCGGAGGGGCAGAGCATCGCCCCCTGGTGGGTGTGCCGGGTGGATCCCAGTCGGGCGCATGCAGGAGTCTGTCTGACTGTCTCTCCCCGTTTCCAACTTCAGAAAAATACAAAAAAAAAAAAAGAATATAAAAAGGAAAGCCACAGATGGAAGACTATATTCACAATGACTAGTATTAAGTGTACATATACAACTATTAAAAAGACTGCAAATACATATAAACTCCTACATATCAACAATAGAAATTTTTTTTTAAAGTTTACAAAAATTAGCAAGAAACTGAAACAACAACTTACAAAAGAAGATACTTGAGTGGCCAATTAACACAGATAAAAAAGAGCTCAGTATCACTAATCAGGGAAATGCAAATTAAAATCACAAAAGACCAATCATATCCACTAGAAAGGCTAAAATCCAAAGACTGAGAATGATAAATGCTCCCAAGATGTGGAGCAACTAAAATTCTCATATATATCACTGGTGGGTGTGCAAAATGGTGCAGCTGTCTTGAAAATTTTTATGGTAATTTAAGTTAACATACACCTACCTTATGACCCAGCAATTCCACTTCTAAATATTTGATCCAACAGGAATGAAAACACATGTCCACATAAACCCTTATGCAATAAGATTCATTGCTAAAAAGTGTCAACATCCCAAGTGTCCATCAACTGGAGAACAGATACATACATTGTGGTATCTCCATATAATGGACTACCACTCAGACAAAAGAAAAACCACTGAGACATACAACACAGACGGATCTCAGAAGACATGTTGAGCAAAGAAGGCAGCCACAGAAGAACGTTCTGCATTGATTCCACCTGCACTTAGGTGCCTAAGAACAGGAGAACTGACATATGCTGACAGAAGTCTAAAAGAAGCGTGGACACTGGCTGCAGAGGAGCAAGAGAGACTTTCTGAGGTGATGGGAATGCTCTACGTCTTGTTTGGTGTGGTAATCATTGCGGTGCACACAATTATCAAAACTCATCAAACTAAAAAAAACATTGATTTCATTGTGTATAAACTATACCTCAATAAAAATAGCAAGAAGTTAAAAAAAGAAAGACACCATTCCCATTCCTCAGGTCGTGCGCGGGCAGGTGTTGGCAATGTGTAAAACAGTCACAGTGTCACGTGGTGATTTTCTTGGGTACACTGGAGGTAGGGTGGGTGGGGCGTACACATGAAGGCTACACTAACCAGCCTTGGCACCTCCAACAAAGAATGGCTCCTGAGTCATGTCTCACATCTCTCCCAGAGGGTGCTGTCCCTTTGCTGTAACGCTAGAGCTGTCTTCTTGGAGACTCAAAGTGGATGATAATCACAGAACACTAAATCAAGAAACCCAGAGAAAACCTGCAAGCAAAAATCAGTCTCCGTGGAGCTTCTGCCTCAGGTGCTAAAAATAGTTCAGTTGCAAGATGGTCCCAGATGGGCAGAGCATCAGCTCCAGAAAGGGGTTGCCAGGTGGATCCTGGTGCGGGCACATGTGGGAGTCTGTCTGTCTCCCCTCCTCACACTTGGAAAAGGAAAAAAGAGCCAAGTTCTCCAGACCACCCCTTTCTGTGTTCAGCGTACTCAAGAAAACTCAGAGTAAAGAGAACTGAATGAATGTAATCAAAAATAGCATATTGGAGACTCTTAATATCCTCAAAGTAAATAAATACAGAATGGGGCAAAAGTAGGTTTTTAGTTGTTCATGTGGAAAATAATACAATAACTAATAAATAATACAAGAAGAATAAACTCTGTGTTTCCTGTACACGCAACTCTAGACCTACTTTTGCTGCAGCCTGTATGGGGCCATTGTCCTCTCCCTAGCAACAACTCTCCGTTTTATCACTCCTAAAGATGTAGGATGGCAAGGAGAGAAAGCCCCGTGAGTGGGCACTACTATTTTGCAAAGGACATCATCCAATAATGCTATAAGGTAAAGTTCTATGCTTTGCACAATACCACCAAGCTTGATAAAAAGGAGATCCTTATTATTTTTTTCTTTTAGGTCTTAATTAGCTTCTTGTTAAACTACCAACATTATCACTGGAGCACACATGCTGGGGCAGACAAGTTGGAACACTGGTTGCCAGCCCGGGAGGGTCCCCGGTGATTAACTGTCACTGTGCTGATGTGGACGCAGCGGCCTGCGATGTGTGCTCACCATCACACCGGAAAAAAACCAACCGTCTCACCTTCCATTACAAAAATGAAAAGGTAAAGGAATCGAGTGAGCTTGTGTGAATCGTATCACCCTGATCTCAGAAACCGGAGGGTCAAGTGTTTGTAAGTATTTCCAGTAACCCATGTCATCAGTTCTCCTTTCTATTAACAAGGAAACCCACTTTTAACTTGACCGTTTGCTTGAATCATTATCTCTGGGACTGGCATTTCACAGAATATTCCAGCCTTGCAAATGCTCTGACTAAAACGCTTTTGTTGATTTTAAAGGCGTGAAAACACTGTGATTCAGTTAAAATGAATGAGTTTACTTTTAAAGAGTCGGTAAAACAGATCTTTCAAATGAGGGCCAAGCAGCCTCACTAACAATCTCTTTTGTCCGAGGGGGATTGGTGGGAGGGGGTGGGGGAAGGGGTCAACACACCATAGAAATCTCAAAATGACAAAGTCATTGTTCAGTGAAAGAGGCTGGAATGCTTTCTACACACTTTCTCTGACATCTCCACACAATGAAATGCAAGGGTCAGTGGTACTGAGACAAGTAAAGGCAGTTCCACTCCTTTGCTTCTATAAAAGCAAGTGACCCAACCTATTATCCCCAAGTCTTAGGCTCGCTTTGTTCTCAGTGTCCAGATGCAGCAGCTTTTTTTTCTGCGCTCCCCCTCTGGAAAGAAATAACTGGGGACACCTCCTCCTCATTTTTTTTTTCTTGGGCATTTTCACTTCATAAAGCTGCAGTCAATGTGTTTTGTGTGTGGTGAGGAGGGAATGACATGTTCCATGGTGGTCCCCATCACAGCCTGCATTGCTGGCTCAAGTAGCCTCAGGATTAGCCCTTTGTGTTCCATGAAAGAATATGAAAAGTCAGTTATTTAAGCTCAGTCAAGCTGTTGATTTTTTTTTTTTTTCTGGACGAAGGTGTGAGGAGAAGAAAAGTTTTGCAATTCAGTCTTCCTCAATAAATTACAGCATTTTGCTGAGGGCAGCTGTGTACGGGTTCACATGCTCAGAGAAGTCCCAAATTTAAAAATTATAAAAAAAATACATATTTATTTTAGTGCCTAAATCCAACTTCCACATTTTAACCTTCATTTTCACTTGTTTTGCTAGTAGAAAGACTTTCTTGGGAGTGATGACTTTAATGGCAAGAATTCTTGATCATTAAGACCCCTTATTCAATGTTATCTGGTACCTTGGAAGTTTCATAAATTGTATGGAAATTAGAAATACATAGTGCTCAGTGGTCTGTTTGGAAAACAACTGATTTTGATTCAGTAAGTCTATGTGGGAAAATGTCCTTTAAAATCTTTAGGGATAATAAATCTAGAATCTCTGCAATATAAACTCATGCTGTGATATTCAAGGACAATAAAGCTATGATATTAGAAACATCACTGGTTTCACTAGCTTATTCCATAATTCCTCCTGAAACAGAAAGCATCATAGAATGAATCAGATCATCAAACACTGCCAGGTCTCCAATAAACCTCAGGGCCCTGGTATTGCCCCCAGCAGAGTCAAAATCCCAGCGAAGCCACATGAAGCCCAGCAAGAAACACGGTGGCCGGCTACCCAGTCCTGAGAGGCTGATGCAGAAGCTGACCGGAACCAGTAAAGGAAGGGGAGGAAGTCTCCCACAAAGACTTTTTCATTGACCACAAATAGGAGAGAGAAATCTAAACACACCAAGGTCCTTTTCAGAAGCAACTACGGGCACAATTCGTTGGCAACCACTGTGTATGTACAATACAAATCTTGCTGATTTTCAGTTAAGCCCACCAAGGAGCAATAGTAACCTCTTCAAAGCAGACAAGCAAATACACTCTTTCTCCCTAAAAATTAAATAGTGAGCAGCCACTTACCTGCTCAAAGACTCTGGACAGGGACCAACTGTCTATAGGTTCAGGTATAAATTCCTTAGACAAGTCTGTAAGACCATGTAAAATGTAGACCCTGATTCACCAGGAGCCCTACATAAACCATACGTTCCAGCCAAGAGGTTTATATTTTAAGATGTACATCAAGCTACATGATTTGAAAGGGTTGTATCAACAATATAATTGGCTCCTTGAGGGTATGTATTTCTGTCCGCGCACATGTACACACATACATATAATATTGTTCTGACAAGCTCTGTTGTTCAAAATCAAATGTATCAGAACTCCTATTCTCCCTTCACAGAAAAGAATGGTATTGCCTACAGTATAAAATCTTAGAATTGGGAGTTTAGACCCTTTATTGATAGTGTTTCAGAATATTCACATTTTAAACTGCTACTTGGCCGCTCTGTTTAATTAAACCATAAAGTATATTTTTTTCCATAAAAGTGATAGGTTTATTGTATGCAGTTTGTACATTATTTCTAGTATAAAACAAATTAACTTTAGCAGTTATGCCATTTTCTGTAAAGAATGTATTTCCAATTACTAGTATTAGTACAATGTAGAATCATCATTGTTCATTAAGTTTTAATGTAAAGTTATGCTACTATTTTTAAACCAAACCTCAAGAAATGTGCATTTGCTTTCATCACAACTAATTTTCCTTCCTTGTTCACACATTATTACTATAGCGTCATATAAGTACACCCCAAACAAATGTGTATCAAATTACATGTGTAAAAAAAAATTACATATGTGTAAATAGTATCCTCTACTTTCTGAGTGTTTTGATGCTCCTATCACCAAAACTGTTACTATCCTAGAATTTGAGACCAGACTTATCACAAAGCCAAGGAAGAAAGTTCTTGAAAATAGATCTTAAGACTAAATTTTACATGAGCAACAATTTTCAAAAGCATTCTGGAGAAGTGAAAGTAGGTTTGCAAACAATTCTATAGCCAGAAAAAGAAAATAAAGGGCTAGGATCAAAATTTCAAAAAGATCTCAAATACCATAGGGTCGTACTACATGAGATGTCTATGACATTTGCTGGGGAGGAGGAATAGATACTAGATGTCCAATGATTTCAATATTATTAGAGATTCCGCCTGGGACCATCCTCAATGACAACAGTCTCATTATGTGATCAAAACCCGGAAGCGTGATGCGGAACACTCAAATATGTAAAACTAAAAATCCAGTTTATCACTCACTAGCTGTGTGATCCTGGGAAAATTATGTAACTTCTCTGGAGCTCATTTTTCTCAGCTCTCAAACCAAACAATAATTGTATGACTGTCATGGGGTTGCTAGGAAGATGAAATAAGAGATTATACAAATAAAGGATTTAAAAATGAGGCTTGATGCCCAGGAAGCAGTCACTAAATGTTAGCAAGGATTACTGTTATGATGGGTAATTTGTACTATAAGACCTTACATGCTGACTTTAGAATTTTTAGGTAAGAGCAATTCATTCCACTATATTTAGAAAGTCAAGATATCTAAAGAGAAAAATTGAGTAAATTCAGCTTTGTGAGGGACTGGATAAAAAAAGGTGAAGGGATTAGCCCCAAAAAACCCCATATATACATAACACACAGACAGAGTCAACAGTGTGGTGATGACCAGTGGGACTAGGCGGAGGTGGACAGATGGGTCCAAAAGAGGCATTGCCGGGGGCAGGGGGCACATGATGCAGAGCGCAGATGTGTCTTGTTGAGTTGTGCACGTGAAATCTGTATGGTTTTGTGAACCAATGCTATCCAAATACGTAGATTAAAAAAAGAGAGATTCAACGAAGTAATTGTAGGACTTAGAGATAAAACAAGACTATGCTTTGAACCCATGGATGAAAAAGTTGCTTGAAGAAATGGCCAAATGTTTATGTGTGTATTTAATAGCCATGTAATGAAGCAAAATGTTAATAGTATTACATCTTACTTATTTTATTTAAAATAAAAGAACAAAAAAATATTTAAATCCTACATCACCCTTTTCTTCACATTACCTCAGCCAGGTACAGCCTGGTCTTTGGGAGTCACTGCCCTGAAAAGGACAGGCTCTTGGAAGGACCCGGCGCCCGCCCTGACCATTTCCTCCTCTGTGTGTGAACAGCGTGAATGACCTCAACGACAGAATAGCTGAGCCCTGAAATCGGCCTCAATGTATAGCGCTGTGCTATGAGTGAGGAGGACACCACAGAAAACAGCTGCTGGTCTTGCCTTCAAAGGATTATACATATATTGGTGATGTAAGACGTTTAAAAATTCTTTAACAATAACCCCATGAGAGGTGTCAACTAATTATTAAATATTTTTTTCAATCTGTAACAGGAACATGTTTTTTCCTGTTTAAGAAAAAATGCAGGCCCTGGCTGGTTGGCTCAGCGGTAGAGTGTCAGCTTGGCGTGTGGGGGACCCGGGTTCGATTCCCGGCCAGGGCACATAGGAGAAGCGCCCATTTGCTTCTCCAACCACCCCCCCCTTCCTCTCTGTCTCTCTCTTCCCCTCCCGCAGCCAAGGCTCCATTGGAGCAAAGATGGCCCGGGCGCTGGGGATGTCTCCTTGGCCTCTGCCCCAGGCGCTAGAGTGGCTCTGGTCACAGCAGAGCATCGCCCCCTGGTGGGCAGAGCATCGCCCCTGGTGGGCGTGCCGGGTGGATCCTGGTCGGGCGCATGCAGGAGTCTGACTGTCTCTCCCCGTTTCCAGCTTCAGAAAAATACAAAAAAAAAAAATGCAGTGTTTTCCCCCTGCACCCAGACTGGAACTCAACCCCTTTAACCTAGTCTGGGGAGTCTACAGGGTCTGTAGTCCTGTCTCTGTCTCAAGCCCCTCTCCACCTGGCCTTTTCTCTTCCTGGGAACATCCACTTGGCTCCCTTCTGGAGCCCTTGCACCTGTTCCTACTCCTAGCACACTGTCCCTGTCCACCTCCGCCCAGCTCTCTTTTGTGCAGCTGTTTCCTTCTTATTTCTGCAACTCAAATGTCACCTGTCGCCTGACCACCATGTTTCCAGCAGTCCCACCGTCCCTCCAAACACCTGCCTTCCCTTACTGCATTGGCTGTCTCCTGAAAACATATAAATTCATCTGTTTACTATCTGCCCCTACATTGGAACACAAATACCTAGAAGCCAATACCCAGAGCCACTGCTCCACACACCGCATCCTAGAAAAGTGCCTGGCACACAGGACGTGCTCGCTTCATGCCGCCTGCCTGCCTGGCTGTGAGGTAGGCTGAAATGGAATATGCTCAGCACAGAAGGAGGCCCATTGTTAGCAGATCCCTTCTTTTTTTGTAGGGCATAGAGCTTGTTTTATTGCAGAATATAGTAATGAAGAAAAGCTTCCCTAAAGGAAAGAGAGACTTGCTGGTCATTAAAGGATGAATTAATAAGTTCCATTTGAGGAGGCACTAAAGGTGTGCACACACACGCATGCGCGCGCACACACACACACACACACACACACACACACAGGAGCACACGAACAGTCAGGCTAGCAAGCAGGTACGGTACAGTTTCTTCCTAGGAGCTGTAGGAGATTAAAGGGTTAGGAAATATGAATTTCACTCTCCAGGCCATTGTAACACAAATCACCAGCAAAAGAAGCAAAACAAATCTATGTAGACATATATCCCAAGACGGTGTTGCACTGTGAGAAAAGGTTGAGTCCCTGCCCCACCACGGCCAGCCCCAGAGGAAGTCAGAATGTGGTGATCCCTTCAAGGGTTGCACCCATCTATGACATATTAGTCTCTGGTTCAGGGAAGAAAGTGCACATAAGTTCCAAAACAAGCAAATATACCGGCATCTGAAAGCAAAGAACAAAGGCATCTGCTGATCTCAGAGGACCGCGGGCAGGTTACTCTGTGCACCAGGGTATTCATAAGGCAAAGACAGGGAAACAAAGGAAGAATAGAAGGCAGGCATTTCTTATAATTAATAAATGCTAAATAAATGATCTGAGATGTCATTTAAGAAAATGGGGAGGCATGAGCTGAGGAAAAGTATATGGAATAAACACTTCAGAGGCATAATAAAAATTTAAATAATCAAGATTCTTTTAAGGTTTGTCAAATACAGCAAGGAAAAGTAGCATCACTTGGCACTAACTACATCCTTTTAAACAAAACTGAACAACTCCCTTCAAGCTCTTCTCCCTTCCTATCCCCACTCGCAGCTGATGACAGAGAGAAGAGAGTGGTTCTCAAGTGGAAACTTGGCTTCCGGCTGCATCCACTGTGACCTTTTCCTCTCATCTCGGGTCAAAGGTCACTCCCAAGAAGCTTTGCTGCCCCCCTAGACCAGGCTTCCTGTCTCTAGCCGCCACCCCCAGTTCTCCCTCCAGGACTACCTCTGTGGCACTCCAAACTCAGCAAGGGATTAACTTCTAGTTGGCTCCCTACTCTTGAGAGGTTTGGAGGAAATCCATGAGGGCAGGGCTTCACGCCCTACTGGCCACTACCTCTCAGGACCTCAACTCTAATACTTGTTTACCGAAGGGAGGGTGGGAGAGAGAGATAGACCACCTACCACCACCATCGTACACATAAACTGCAAAACAGAAACAACCCAGCGACACCTCCCCAGACACCATGTTCCAAACGGGCCTGACCTCTTTGAGTCCAACGCCTTTAAAGGGCGGTCTGCCCTCAGCGTCCTCCACTCCTCCTCGATGTTCAGCCTTTGCAATCTGGCCTCCTTCTATGGTCAGTGTGCTCCAGCTGGTCCCTAGACATCTCCCAGTGGCCAAACCTGATAACTCTCTGCGTACCGTCTCCTTTGCATTCAGCACACCTGTCCTCCTTCGGTTACCCCAGTATGGATCTTCCTCCTCTCTTCCTTGCTGTTCCTTCTTCATTTTCTCTGCCTGGTCTCTCTCTCTCTTTCTCTCTCTCTTTTCTCTATTTCTCTATAAATATTGAGGCTTCCATAAAATTCTGATCTTGGTCTCTAAAAATGCTTTGCGCTCTCTGGTCAATCTTACCCATCCTCACAGATTCAACTACTACTCTCTCAGTTAAGAATACACAGGCTCTACCCTTATACCCTGTCCTCAACACCAGACCTGTCCTTCCAACTGCCACCTGTAGTTCCCATATCTTTCTCAAGATAACTGAACCAGCCTGACCAGGTGGTGGTGCAGTGGATAGCGCGTTGGACTGGGATGAGGAAGGACCCAGGTTCGAGACCCTGAGGTCACCAGCTTGAGCGCGGGCTCATCTGGCTTGAGCAAAGAGCTCACCAGCTTGGACTCAAGGTTGCTGGCTCCAGCAGGGGGTTACTCGGTCTGCTGAAGGCCCACGGTCAAGGCACATGTGAGAAAGCAATCAATGAACAACTAAGAAGTTGCAACGCGCAACGAGAAACTGATGATTGATGCTTCTCATCTCTCTCCGTTCCTGTCTGTCCCTGTCTATCTCTGCCTCTGTAAAAAAAAAAAAAAAAAAAAAAAAGATAACTGAACCACAAAGCTGGAATTAGAAATCAGATTTTTCCCATGCTATAAAGCCTTATCCATTCTTCTATACAGAATCCCTCCTATGATAACGTCACACAGCCTTGTAACTGCTGACTTTCTATCCAACTCTTCCAAGAGTGGGTGCCTCATGAAAGATGGGAATTATAATTCATTCAGTTCCACATCCCCCAGCCCAATACAGTGCCTAACATACAGGACAATAAATGCTTGTCAGATGAATAAAGATGAAAGCTCCATCTTTTTTCATCCTGCATCCCAGCACATAGTAAGAGTTGAACTGGATGTGGGAGCTGCACACCAGAGTGGAGCAATGACTGGGCGATCCCACCCCAAGACACTTTCCTGCAGGGGCTGGGCACCAACCTTGAGGAGCGACGTTCTACAGACAAGCTAAGCTGGCGTTCAAAAGCAAGGTCCCTGGCTTCAGGCTGAAGATCATGCAGTAGGAAGATCCTGAGCTCACCTCCTCTCATTGACACCAAAACTACAACCACATGTAGAACGCCCATCTCTGAGAACAACGTGACTGCTAGCAGAACAGACTTTCTACAACTATGGATATAAAGAAATGGGTCGGAGGTGCAGCGACTAAGTCTAGTGAGGACCTATCCTACCCCATGCTCCCCATGCAGTGACTCACAAGTGGGAGGGATATCTCAACTGCAGACGTCGTCCCTGAAGAGTGAGGGGTCTGAGCTCTAGTCTGGGAGACCTGAATCAGGAAAAGGAGTACCCACAATATTTGGCTTTGAAAACCAGTGGGGCTTACATCTGGGAGAGCCAACGGGCTGTAGGAAACCCAGAGGCAGCAGTTTGAAAAGTACCTAGCTCACATGTGAAATTGACGCATTAACTAATTTTAGGATGTGCGCTGGAGTGACATGGATTTGTTGGAACTTTCTCCTGAGAGGTGCTGGTGTGTGCCCTTTTTTCACCCTCTTTCTATAATCTAGCTCAGTGATGGGCAATCTTTTGAGCTTGATGTGTCAAAATTTGCCAAAAAACCGAGCATAACTCGGGTGGTGTGTCACTTTGAGAAAAAAAACTCTAATTTTGCGATATTTATAGTTTAAATAACAAAAATGTATAATTGTAATATATAACTGTATTTAATAAACCAAAAACTAATTATTTAACTTACCTGCTTAGTGACTTCTTTGTTCATCTGTCAGTCGGTTTCTTTTGTTGGTCTTGATATTATTTAATTTGTGTGGGGTGCCGTGAACTAAGATCAGTGAGGGGGAGGGGGAATTCTTTAACCTGCCTATTAGTGACTTTTTTGTTGCTGAATTTCATTGGCTAAATCTCCAACTGAAGGTTGGTATTTAGTACACTTCAAGCCCAAGCAAGGGCTACTAACTTTATCTGTCAATCTGTTTCTTTTGTTGGTTTTGATATTATTTAACGCTGAGAATAAGGTCTCACAAAAGTACGTAGAGGAAAAAATTGTGAGTAAAGCCATTGCTATAGTTTTCAGGGTGCTAAAAGTGTCTGGTAATCGGTTCCAGGCACTCCAAATTTCCTGTTCGTAGTGGCACTCCTCTTGATTCTCCAAGCGGCACCTTTCCAGATTCTCAAGCTTTGACCTCAAGTCTACAAACACCTGAGCCCAGATGCTGTCTTGAAATTCTGCAAGTTGCATCTTATGTAAATTAAGATGGCTGCCGCTATTTCTAATGGTGGGAAACAGCACCCATAGCACAGGCCCTTCCCTCTCCCAGCCTCCCCCTCACTTATCTCAGTAATGATGGTCAATTAGAAATCCATGACACCCCAGAACAGTAGATTGGATGATGGTTGCTATGGTTATGTGGTTGCTAGTAATGGCGATCACAGAGCCCCGAGAGATGAGTCCCCCACGGCACACTGCTGCTCCCTGCTCCGCCGGCCAGAAGTGAGGTAAAAAATCCCCTAACGGCCCAACTGGAAGTCCCAGAACTAGATGCTCTGTGCCGGAGTTCTGTTGTTTTGGCCTACAGACCTCTGGGACAGAGTGTCTCCACTATAGCAAATGTTTTATCCTCGGCTACTGCACTTGGCCATGCAGGAGCCGAGGATGAAACGTCCTTCTCTGCATGCGGCCCCATACTTCTCTGGTATGCGGCCACATGTCATCAAAAATGGCTACGCGTGTCAGTGCTGACACACGTGTCGTAGGTTCGCCATCATGGATCTAGCTGGTCTGACACTGGCAGGCACCATTGCTGACACTCTCTACTAACCTTGCTAACACAGTTCACCCTACCCTGGCATTTCCCTGAGGACCCACTCAGGTTAGCACCCCTCCGAAGTGACTCTTGTTTAGGCACACCCAGTAGGTGACCTTAGTAGGCACCAGCACACACCAGGGTGTGTGCAACAGTATGGCTGAGCCCTGCACACGACTGAGTCTGTGACAGTGATGTCCAGGCCTCACATGCCAATGTGTCCATAGGAAGTGTGGCGCAGACACAACAGGAAGTGACACTAAACCACCCAGGGAACACATCTGGAACACGTGGCTCTGGCGAGAAGGGGGATTCCACCACTGGACCCCACAGGACAATTTATAAATAAGGCTACTTTTTCAAGACCAGGAGATTTAGCCTACCCACCTAATACCTAGAAGCAAACAGGTAAAATGAGAAAAAGAATATGTTCCAAACAAACAAAACAGGACAAAAACGCCAGGAAAAAACTAAATGAAACTGAAGTAAACTGTCTACTAGATGAAGAAGAGTTCAAAGCAATAGTCATAAAATGCTCATTGAATTCCACAAACAAATGGATAGATTCAATGAGAACTTCAGAAATAAAAATGATAATATGTGACCTATCAGAACCAGAGAATTTAACAACTGATATGAAAAATACACTGGAGGAAATCACCAGCAAATCAGATGTCACAGAAAAATGGATCAGCAATCAGAAAGACAGGATAATGGAAAATACTCAATTGGAAGATAAAGAAGAAAAAAGAATTTAAAAGATTGAAGATAACATAAGGTCCCTTTGGGACAACATCAGGCATACTAACATTCCAATAATAAGGGCCCCAGAAGAAGAAGAGAGCAAGAAAAAGACAGAAATCCTATTTGAAGAAATAAGAGAAATAATGGCTGAAAACTTCCCTAACCTGGTTAAAGATATCAAAGTCCAGGAAACAGAAAAAGTCCCAAACATGATGGATCTAAAAAGACCCACCCAAGACACATTACAGGGGGGTCCTCGGGTCACAAAAGAATTCTATTCCTACGACAGTGACATAACCTGAATTTTGGTGTATGTTGAAACATACCCTAGCCTAAGCCACTTACCTATCCTAACACAGTTGTAAAATCATAATCTAGAACATAAAAACACAACTAAGCCACAGAAAAAGGAAAAGGAAATATACTGTACTTTAGTAACAAAAAAAAAGACAAAAAAATGAGTGTAAAAAATAAATCCCTTTCCTTTATTCCTGTGGTTGGCTTGCACACTGGAAGGGGCATTGCAAGGTGGGAGAAAGTGGCCTATTGGGAGGAAGAAGCTGGAGAGGCAGGAGAACCTGCAGAAGGTGCTGGAGATACTGGGTCAGGTGAATCAGGATTGCCTAAGGAACATGCAGGAGACGCTGGAGATGATTCTATCTGTACTAGAGGTGTTTCATCTCGAGAAGCAGCTGAAGTGGAGGGTACAGGATCTGTTGCAGGCCTCTCTGTCTTCTTAAAGAATTTGTTCCAGGCTAATCTGGAAGGTGAATGACTTTTTCTCTTCCAAAATCTGCCCATAGCATTACAAGGCATCCGTAACAGCTCTGTAGACCTTACTGAATCTGTCAACGTTGGGATCCTCAACCTGAAATTTTCCCAACCCATCCTCTGCCACAGAAAAACCTTCTGCCAAATCCTTGGTAGTAAATCTCTCAGGTTCTGGGGTTTCTATCTCTTCTTCTTCAAGCAGCTGCTTCTCCAGCTGAATGAGGTCCTCAGCAGACAACTCCTCTCTAGGTATGTCAGTATCTCTGTGACACCCATCGCGATGGCTTTCCTCATTTTTGAAGCACTACCATCTGAAGACTCTGACTTTTTTTTAGAAGCCACAATAAAGGCCAGAAAGTCGCCAAAAGCAACACAAACGTAACACTTGCACTTTTAACAGTCCAAAATAGCATAGATAAGTGTACCAGGGGACACCAACTCCCTCTTTCATACACCGCATTACTGCAGACTCTTCCACTGTGCACAACCAAACTAGTTCACCCACCTAGTCTGTAAGTATGACACTAACGGCTTAAGCCAAAATGCTCATGTCTCAATTTTTTAAAGTTTTTATGGACGTGAGCGTTGTAAACTTGAAACATCATATGAAGTGACTGTCGTAACCACGGACCCCCTGTAGTTACATACAAGGGAATGCCTGTAAGACTATCAGCTGACTTTTCAACAGAAACTTGGCAGTCCAGAAGGGAGTGGCACAATATAGTCAACATGATGAAGGTAAAAAGCCTACAACCAAGAATACTTTACCCAGCTAGGTTATCATTCAGAATTAAAGAAGAGATCAAGATTTTCCCAGACAGGCAAAAGCTAATGGAGTTCATCACCAGTAAACCAGCATTACAAGAAATGTTACAACCAAGAATACTTTACCCAGCTAGGTTATCATTCAGAATTAAAGAAGAGATCAAGATTTTCCCAGACAGGCAAAAGCTAATGGAGTTCATCACCAGTAAACCAGCATTACAAGAAATGTTAAAGGAAATTCATAAAGTGGAAAAGAAAAGGCCAAAAATAGAAATAAGAAAATATAAGAAAAAAAACCCATAACCAGTAAAGGAAAACATAGTAAAGATAGTAGACCAACCACTTATAAATTTAGTATGAGAACAATTAGAATGGCAGTAAGCACATATCTATCAACAATTAGTACTTAAATGTAAATTGACTAAGTGCTCCACTGAAAAAACAGAGGGCGACTGAATGGATAAAAAAACAAGACCTTCACATAAGCTGCCTACATGAAATTCCAGATTGAAAGACATATATATATAGATTGAAAGTAAAGGGATGAAAAAGATACTTAATGAAAATGGAAATGAAAAGGAGGGATACCAGTACTTATATCAGACAAAATAAACTTTAAAACAAAGGCAATAACATGAGACAAAGAAGGACCCAGCAATCCCACTTCTGGGTGTTTATCTAAAGAAAACAAAATACTAATTCATAAAGATATATGCACCACTATATTCACTGCCACATTATTTACAATGGCCAAGATATGGAAGTAACCTAGGTGTTCATCAATAGATGAATAAAGAAGTGGATACACATACATACAAATGCCAAAACATCACTCAGCCAAGAAAAGAATTAAATTTTGCCATTTGTTTTTTTTTTTTTGTTTTTTTTTGTATTTTTCTGAAGCTGGAAACGGGGAGAGACAGACAGACTCCCGCATTCGCCCGACAGGGATCCACCTGGCACACCCACCAGGGGCGACGCTCTGCCCACCAGGGGGCGATGCTCTGCCCCTCCGGGGCGTCGCTCTGCCGCAACTAGAGCCACTCTAGCACCTGGGGCAGAGGCCAAGGAGCCATCCCCAGCGCCCAGGCCATCTTTGCTCCAATGGAGCCTTGGCTGCGGGAGGGGAAGAGAGAGACAGAGAGGAAGGGGGGGGTGGGGGTGGAGAAGCAAATGGGCGCTTCTCCTATGTGCCCTGGCCGGGAATCGAACCCGGGTCCCCCGCACACCAGGCTGACGCTCTACCGCTGAGCCAACCGGCCAGGGCCAATTTTGCCATTTGTAATAATATGAATAGACCTAGAGGGTACTGTGCTAAGTGAAATAAGTCAGAGAAAGACAAACACTATCATTTCACTTATATGTGAAATCTAAAAAAATGAAACAAATGAACAGACTCATAAATACAGAAAAATTGAGTTTCTAGACAGTTGAACAGTTGGGATATGGGCAAAAAGGTGAAGGTGATTAAGAGGTACAAACTTATACTTGTAACATAAGTCATGGGAATGTATAGAAGTGCATAGAGAAAGAAGTCAATAATATCACAATAACTTTGCATGGTGATGGATGGTAGACTTTTTGTGTTGATCACTTTGTAGGGTATAAAACTGAAATCTCATATGTTGTACACTGAAAACTAATATAATGTACATCAACTATAATTTAAAAAGAGTTTTAAGTTTCAGAATAAAAGTGAGGCATTAGGCCAATGGTTTGTATGATACCGTAAGACACCCAAGGTTGTTTATACTTAACTTCAGAGAGAAGTACCAGAAAATTTACAATCTGTATTTGAAACACAGTGACTGTGACTGGAACATCACCTAGGCATGAGCTTGTTCATTTCCTTGTACAAAAATAAGAGAAAATGCACTATACAGAGGCTCTATTCCTACTGGACAGTAAGACATTGCTGTGGTCTGATTATGCCAGGTAAAAATAAAGCCTCTCACTGTTGTCTTGGTAACAGATGGTCTGGTGTCACCAGTTTTCCCCTTCAAACCTGGCAGTCAATTGAATCCAAGTGGCCTTCAAGAAACATGTCATACATGTAACATAAACAACCTCAAACTTGTTTCCAAGTATTAATTTAAATATTCATGTATATATAATCAGCCCCAAATGTAGAAAGAAGTCACAAAGACCAGTGGCTTACAAAACATCCAAATAACATTATTAAATATTGACTAATATCACACATACACACAAAGACTTGAATAAACAATTGGTGGAAAACATTAAAGAAGATGTTATAGAAATGAGAAATACTGAAAGAATTACAAACCCACATATCACAGATATATATTACAAATATTTCTTGCCTGATCAGGCAATGGCTCAGTGGATAGAGTGTTGGCCTGGGATGTAGAGGACCCAGGTTTGAAACCCTGAGGTTGCCAGCTTGAGCACGAGCTCATCTGGCTTGAGTGTGGAGTTGCCGGCTCGAGTGTGGGATCATAGACATAATTCCATGGTCGCTGGCTTGAATGCAAAGGTCGTTGGCTTGAAGCTCAAGGTCACTGGCTTGGCTGCAGCATTCACCGCCCCCTCCTCAAGGCACATATGAGAGAGCAATCAATGAACAACTAAGGTGCCACAATGAAGAATTGATGCTTCTCATCTCTTTCCCTTCCTGTCCCTCCCCAACACCACTAAAAAAAAAGGGGGGTCTCTTTCCTTTTGGGAGAAACTTTAAGATTTCCCATTATATATTTGTATTTGTGTGGGCAGTTGTAGGTTTCAACTATATTCACAAAACAACATATCAGCCCATCAAATATAAAAAATGTGCCTATGCCTATATTATTATAATTATTAATCATGAAATTAATTTTAATCATTAATTAAATTTAAAACATACAACTATTACACATGCATGGCACCTTTATTAATTAAATCAATCACTTTTTTATGAGAGCCTGTGCTGCTGTATTTATGCTATGGTATTAGGAAGTCAGTCAAACATCTAAAAATGTAAATGTTAATTACTACCTATATGTTTTTGTTTGTTTACTCAAATACACTATGGTTAGAAGGCTGAAGTCCTAGTCAGAGTCCCCTAAGGCAGTGGTCCCCAACCTTTTTTGGGCCACAGACCAGTTTAATGTCAGAAAATATTTTCACGGACCAGCCTTTAGGGTGAGATGGATAAATGTATCACGTGACCGAGACAAGCGTCAAGAGTGAGTCTTAGACGGATGTAACAGGAAATCTGGTCATTTTTAAAAAATAAAACATCGTTCAGACCTAAATATAAATAAAATGGAAATAATCTAAGTTATTTATTCTTTCTCTGAGGACCGGTACCAAATGGCCCACAGACTGGTACCGGTCCGCGGCCTGGGGCTTGGGGACCACTGCCCTAAGGTGATAACTCATGTCTGAGGTCTAAAGACCTTTATACTATTTGCATTTTAATCCCTATTTTCACAAAGATATTTAGTTCTAATGAGTGAAGAGTTATGTTCTAGCTTAAATGACTTGGTTTTAAAAATACTGTTAATACTCAAAGCAATTATGATTTTTGAAAAAGCAAACAACATGTTTGAACAACACTTCGATAAGCCAGACATGTACTGCCAGCCATTGGCTAAATTATCTGATAAGCCCAGGGCAACCCTGAGGTAACCTGCAGACTGCTGTGATTTTGTATTCTATAAATTACTTATTTTCTATGACATATCCAAAACCTTCCCTCAGTTCTGGCCTACGCCTCCAAGATGCTTCCTCAAAAACGGGTCTTTCTTCTTCACTGCTGTGTCCCGCCTGCGTCAGTTCAGCGGCAAAACGCCGCACGTTAGCCCACTATTCCTGCAACTTCCTCACCTCAATGCAGGACAACAGTGAGTGACCACGTTGTCAGAATCAGCTGTGTCACTGTATCGTATTAGCATGAATACGAATAGTTAGCTAACCAACAAACAAAGCAAGACAAAAGATAAACAAGACCTACAACTGTCCACACACATACCAAACTTTTGTTGAAGTTCAAGGGACAGAATTAGGTTAATAACTTCTATCTGACCAGCAAATGTGCTCACATCTGAAACAGAACTTTCTTCCCTCAGTCATTTAGTCAGTGAGTAATAAAATCTGCGCCTGATTTCTGACTTGCTGCTACCAAGACTACCAACTGTAGCCATTATGACGCCAATTGGAGGGTTGTGTTCCTGGGGCTTTTCCCTCAATTCCTCAGCAGCAGAAGTTCTAAACACATGAAGTTCTAGTCTAGAGGTCCACATTTCTGAACTTTTACAAAACGAAAATAACTATCAGTCTTACAGAAAAAGGGATCCAACACGCATGCTCTAGATTAAAAAGTTCACACAGATAAATGTAATTACATTAGTTCTATACCTATTTGATTTTAATTCTCCAGAAAAGCATAAGCCTGTGCCTATCTTGAAGAAGAAAAAAAACACATTAAATAGGACAGTTGTAGTTTGAATATTCTGATAAGTGCAGAGCTATAGCTATAACGCAGGATGTCGAGGCCCTGCAGGTTCACACTGGATTCAGTCAGACCAAAGGACATACATGGAGCCAAAGGGCCGCGTGTCATTCCCGTTTCAGGCTCACGGGGGTGTGCGAGAGACCAGGACGGGAAGGAACTGCTTCTGGCGGCGGCAGAGAGTGAACAGGCGAGGAGAGACTGCGCATGGGGGCGAGTACAGCAACCTCTATGGGTTGCCTGGACCAACCTGGCTTTCCGCCAGAGCCCTGTCCTTGATCACAGAAGGCGCTCACATTAAGGCAGTGCACTAAGGTGCTATGTCCTTGGTTACATAAGGTGTGGGAAAACAGCTGTGTCAGGCTTGCTTGCTTGTACTCTGCCTGATTATTGCATCAGCATGTGGCCGTGCCACGTGTTTCTAGTCTCTGTAAGGCTACGGGTGCTTGCCCTCGGGGAGGACTACGGATGGCTTGGCCGCCACTGTGACGGTCTGGTCCATTTTTGCTGTTTGTTCGCCTCCTGCCATGAGGAGCAGTTTTTCCCCTTCCTGTTTGCTCCTCGGCCGTTGCAAGACTCTATTAAACGAGAATGGCCCTATGCTTTCTGGCTCCGCAGTTTTTCTACTGTCTGCCTGAATCCAATGTGGACCTGCCTGGCCTTGGCCATTGTAGGTGGAGCGCAGAGCGCATTCCTAGCAGCTGTGGCTGATGCAATGCTGTGCGAACACTCCAGCACCTGAAACCCTCCTAGGCACACCCAGGAGGGAGCTCGCCCACTGTAAGGAAGTAACTCAGCGCCCACCAGGCAGCTTCCTGACCTTTTCAGCCATTGGCTGTGAAGGACACGCTGTAACACCCTATAGGCTGAACCTGTGTATATAAGCTAGCTTACGTCCTCAATAAATCGGATCTGCATCACTGAACCTGGTCTCCAGAGTCGGGTCTGTGCGTCTCAGCCATTCTCACCTCCGGTGGGCCTTGTCCACAGGCCACCAGCATTGTGTAAGGCATGATGGATACGTTAGCTTCTGGTCGCAGCTGAAGACAAGTGAGCAAGCCTAAATGCAACCATTTTCCCCACAAGAGCTTAATTCCCTGTTCATGGGAATATCTAAACTCTGGATTTCAGTTTACTTCCTGCCCGACTGGTGGTGGCACAGTGGATAGAGCATTGACCTGGGATGCTGAGGTCCCAGGTTCGAAACCCCAAGGTTGCCAGCTTGAATGCAGGCTCACCAGTTTAAACATGGGGTGGTGGAGAACGGGATCACTGACATAATCCCAAAGTTGCTGACTTAAGCCCAAAGGTCGCTAGCTTGAAACCCAAGGTCACTGGCTCAGCTGGAACCCCCCAATCAAAGCACATATGGGAAGCAATCAATGAACAACTAAAGTGATGCAACTACAAGTTGATGTTTCTCATCTCTCTCCCTTCCTCTCTCTCTCTCTCAAAAAAACAAACAAAACACCCCCAAAAAACTAGAGATGTAGATAGGTAAGAATCACTTCCTCTACAAGACAACACCAACAGTAACTTCTTCACAAGGAAATTCCCAATTCTCTTTAATCTCAATTGTTTCAATGGACTCAACTGTTAGGTTTAGAAGGAATAACATTCTGTGAGTTTCTGTGAGCTCAGGAGTTGCTGCTGGTCATGAGGATTGTTACACAAAGAATCTGATGAGAAACATGAACACTAAGGGCCTCCCGATGTCAGCAGCAGGTTTTGCTAATGGCATTAAAAGCAAAGGCAGACAGGCAATCTTCTACTCTCTCTATTCTGAAAGGGGCTAACAAACCTCTTTAGAAGCGTTTGATGAGCTGGACAAGACGCCTAAAAGTCATTTCCATTTCAGTTTCTCATGCAAAGGGGAGGGTGCTGTTGTTCACACAATCTTCATGACAAAAAAAAAAAAAAAAAGTAAAAAAAAAAAAAAAAGATAATCTTCATGAAACTGGCATGTTTTACCTGACTAGTACTTCAACTTTAAAATTTTATTAGAGAACTGAGTAAGGTAGATCAAATTTCCTTTAAAACACTTACCCCCCCCCCAAAAAAAAACCCAAACTAGATCAACTTCTTAAGCACTGCCATGAGGTGAGTCAAGCTGACTGTCATTTTGACCTTGCTTTGCTTTAATTCAGGAACCTATTTAGAAATGTAATGAGCAACCCTCTTCATTCGGCTCAGCTAGCAGAGCTAATAGGTTTCTAATTAATTTCCAGAAGATGGATGTTATAACTAACAGGTTTTAAACATTTGGTTGATTGGGGAAAATGAATTGAATATAATGTATTTGATTTGGAAAATTAGTTTTCATTCTGTGTGCTTACCATAATAGTGTTTATTTTAGGTTTACATGATTCCATTAAGAGTCCCAGAACACCACCAGGTTGTTTTCATCCTTACAGAGTTCTATCCAACTTTAAAAAAAAAAATCAATTTACATTTTGATTTTTGTTGGCCTTTATTTGAGGGCAGGTTAAATATTCATTTTTGTGGCTTTAATAAAAATCTTCACTTCCTAATAAAGCAACAGGCCCAAATACTTCAAAATGATCCCTGTGCTCACTCACTGAATGCAAATCCCTCTGGAGAAAGGCTTCTGTACAAAATGAGATGAACCAGTTACTGCATTGTTTATGAAGTTTCACTTGATTCCTCCTGACAACCATTTAAACAATGAATGTTGGGAAATGTCCCTCAAAGAATCAACAACAATGGCAGGGATCAGAGCTTTTGTATTTAGCCAATACTATTTTTAAAAGAAGAAAATATTTCTTCCTGAAGGGATTATGGGAAGCCTTATTAAAGACACCTGCAAACAAAACAAGTGACAACAGATCTTTATCATAATTGATAACTGAGTTATCCTTCATACAAAAGCTCATTTCTTGGAGACAATGACATGGAGATTTACCTTTGCTCTTAGATTCAAGAAATCGGCTAATTGGGACAACTGGTATTCAACAATGATAAGATTCACCAAGAGTAAGTGAACAAATCATTTTTTTAAAAACCTTGTCTCTCAGGTTAAAGAAAAGCAGAGTAAGACAGGAATTTTCTCTCTTCAGGCTGAGATGTTTTTATACTAAAATCAGGGAGCATCTATCCCTATTTTTCCATCTGCCATGCAAACATATGTGCATGACACGTTTTGGCTAACTATGAGCTAAACCTGGGTCAGACAGCTTTCGACACTCAACCTTGGCCTCACTTGCAGTCGCAAAGAAACAAAACTTCTCGTAGAATCAGCTCAAAGTAATTAACAATCACATCAAATTATGACACTGTTTTAATGAAAGATTGCTTCTTGGAGATAAATTACATAGCTAAACCCAGCAGGACACATTTATAAAATAAGTTTGCAGAAGAGAAAAAAAAAAAAGAAAAATCAGACACCTTTGTGATAAAAGTACTCTGCCTGGCTGGTTAGCTCAGTAAGAGCATCGTCCAAAAATGACACGGTTGTAGATTTGATCCCCAGTCAGAGCACACCCAGGAAGCAACCAATAAATGCACACAAGTAGAAGAATGAGTGAATGCTTCTCTTCCCCTCCCTTATTTCTCTTTTCTCTCTCTGTCTCTCCAAAAAAAAAAAAAATCAATCAATAAAAAATAAATAAATAATATATTAAGCCCTGGCTGAATAGCTCAGTTGGTTGGAGCATCACTCCAAACCACAGAGGTTGCCAGTTCAATTCCTGATCACGGCACATTACAGGAAAAGCTCCATGTTCCTGTCTTTCTCTCTGTCTTTCTCTCCCTGTCAGCCTCTCACTGGGAAGAAAAAAAAAAGAGTCCTCAGCCTTAGTCTCAGCTCACTTCACATTGGTTAACAGTAGATACCTGTGCCCATGGGCTGCATGTCTGCAGTCAGATGGTCACTGGCTCATTTCTGTGTGCCTAACAGCAATGCCTGTAATCATCTCAGACCCACTACTGATTTTTGTGACATAGTTAATTTTCCAAATTAAGTAATTCTGGCTCCTTTTGTGACAGTGGCTTCAGTAGAGACAAAAAAGAGGGGGGACTATCAGGATTGAGCCAGCACTGCACACTCCAACTGTACCATTTCTGCTTCCTGGCCTTAACATGAGTTCATAATTAGACTACTGTAAACTGGCACTAAGGGAAAGTGAAAAAGGTTCATGAAGTTTTAGCAACAACAGCCGCAATTTCAGAATATGTGCAGCCTTTGATTAATGCATTTCATTTCCAAAATATACACTTGGAAATTAAGAAAGTCTCCCAGCCTGAACCACTGAGAAGTAGACAGAATTAAACAACAGAAAAAAAACATCCCACATGAGCAAGAACACTGAATAAGGAGATGAGAGATGAGATGACCCAACATTACTCTCTAAAACCTCAAGTTCACAGACAAAGCAATTGCTTTATAGAAGGTATTTCTGCGGGATTGTTGGTTTTCTTTTAAAACAGACACCTTAAGACTTAGAGCAATCTACGTGTGAAAGAAAAGCTGCCTAGAAAAACAAAAACGACATTTTCTGAGATGACTTTGATCCTATACTCAAATTATTGACTTAATCAGACTTGCCTTTGAAGGCTTTGCATCTGCAATAACTGCTCTCTATTGTCCTTGTTAACAAAGTATTATTTTCACCTTATTATTACTAATCTTTTCTTTGTAAGTAACCACACCTAGTTTTATCCACCAGAAAAAAAAAAAAAAGTTCAGTAATATTTTTCCTTTGTGGTAATACAATGCATAATTTAGTTAATCTAGGCTATCTTTCCGTGAGAGGTGATTGTTTCTATATTATGAAATGTGCTCACTGTAAAGTGAACTTCACGCCAGATACCTGGAAGGCAGATGGAGAACCACTTAACAAGCATGTAGCTGCTTCGAACCAACCTCGACATGACTGGGTAGCCACTCCTACACACGAGGCATTACTCATGTTAACTTACCCTCCAAATCATCACCACACCTTTCTTTGACAAACATGGCCTTATATTAAGATAACATGACACACCATTAGGTTGACAGGCTCACCCTTAGCCCCGATGAGAGGGCCTTGAAAAAAATAGGCACTTCTGTTTTTCCTTTTGAGAACTTGACATTACTGTTATGTTACCTGGAAGAAATCTAGAAAGGTCAGGGGCAGCAAGTCATCCATATGTCCAATGTCTTTGGAGAAACGATTTAAAATTCTTCCTGCAAGAACAGGATATGAGAAATTACTCATTTCCCCAGATAGGCCCTTTAATAGAAACAATTCACAAATAAATCAAAACAATATTTTAAATGCATGTGTTTTTAATATATTACATATTCATATGAAATAAGCTGATGTCAATGGTAAAGAAAAAGAAAATAGGATGATACCTAAAGAGAAACAAAAATACCACCAAATGGCAGTGGGCAGGGAGCTGAAATGTGGCCCAGATTTGTCAAGACTGGGGGAGAAAAAGCTTCTGACAATATCTGGAGATGTTGGTGGATTTGAGAAGGTCCCCCCCCCCTTTTTAGATCCCATATAATACTTCAATCCAAGTACCGAGTAGGTAAATAAACAACTGCAAAATACATGAACTAACCCTAATTGTTACACTAATTTTGCTTTCATTATCAGAATTCATTTCGCTAAGTGGTACTTTTTAAATAAATATAATTATAACCTCTATTTTTTCCCCCCAGGATGTTTCATAGCACCTCACATTTTGGGAAAATTTGGAATCCTGCCCTTTTCAAGTTGTGAGTTTATCTGTGGGATAATAGGTGATTATTTTCAGAAGGGTACCAAGTATCAAACACAGACTCACTCATAAAACATCCAAGAAGACAAGAAGAATATAGGCAGAAAACCAGGAACAGTATTTAATGAGCAGAGATCATTTCTTTTTTTTTTTTTAATTTTTAATTTTAATTTTTTATTTTTTTACAGAGACAGAGAGTGAGTCCGAGAGAGGGATAGACAGAGACAGACAGGAACGAAGAGAGATGAGAAGCATCAATCATTAGTTTCTCATTGCGCGTTGCAACACCTTAGTTGTTCATTGATTGCTCTCTCATATGTGCCTTGACTGCGGGCCTTCAGCAGACCGAGTAACCCCTTGCTGGAGCCAGCGACCTTGGGTTCAAACTGGTGGGCTTTTGCTCAAACCAGATGAGCCCGCGCTCAAGCTGGCGACCTCGGAGTCTCGAACCTGGGTCCTCTGCATCCCAGTCCGACGCTTTACCCACTGCGCCTTCACCTGGTCAGACTGAGCAGAGATCATTTCTTATCACTGATTTTATTTCTCCCCTCAGAATCCAAGAAAACAGTATACCATAAAAGCTTCAGAATCGGCCGATCAGAACTAATTCCAAATAAATATCTAGTTTTTCAAATGATTCAATTTAAAAAAAATGAACACACACACACACACACACACACACACGGCCTACTTTGATGTAGGCAACTCTTGAGAAATGTGTTTATCTAGGCCCTGAACTTCTGTAACTGAAGTTTCAAGAAAAGCAGGGGAGAGACACAGAGCCTCCACCTGCTCTTCCCAACTTTTCTTTTCTTTTCTTTTTTTTTTTCATTTTTCTGAAGCTGGAAACGAGGAGGCAGTCAGACAGACTCCTGCATGCGCCCGACCGGGATCCACCCGGCATGCCCACCAGGGGGCAATGCTGTGCCCCTCTGGGGCGTCGTTCTGTTGCATCCAGAGCCATTCTAACACCTGAGGCAGAGGCCACAGAGCCATCCTCAGTGCCTGGGCCACCTTTGCTCCAATGGAGCCTTGGCTGCGGGAGGGGAAGAGAGACAGAGAGGAAGGAGGGGGGGGGGGTGGAGAAGCAGATGGGCGCTTCTCCTGTGTGCCCTGGCCAGGAATCGAACCCGGGACTCCTGCACGCCAGGCCGATGCTCTACCGCTGAGCCAACCAGCCAGGGCCTCTTCCCAACTTTTCAAAGGCGACTTCCTTCCTTCATACCAAGCACAACTGGACCACGAGTGGCGAGAGGCTGGGAGCTGAGCCTCCAACTGCCCGAGAAATGCTGCCTCGGCAAACCTCCCACAGGTGCCTGGGCTGAGCCAGGAAGCCCCGGATGCCCATGTGTGGAGCTGGAGCAACTGGAGGCTTTTGTGCTCAGCCAGGCCACGCCATCATTGGGCTTTAGTTTTCCTGTCTCAGCTTAGGAAACACAGACTCCAGAAACCATACTTCAGCAACACCTTGGCAGCCCCAGTGACAACTTTTCTTTAGAGGGTAAATCTGAGGATTAAATGGACTCATGCATGTGAAAGAACCCAGTCACAATGCCAGACACATAAGCAGTGCTCAAACCTCCCCCCCCCCCCACACACACACAAAAAAACATCTCAAGGTGAGAAAACTACTATTACTCAGGGGTTCTGCAGCATGTCACCGGGGAAGTCCACTAGGCACCCTGGACCCTCGGATGGTCGACTGGTCAAAACGCAGATTCTGGTTCAGG
The DNA here is from genome assembly GCF_036850995.1 of Saccopteryx leptura. Classification (NCBI taxonomy): domain Eukaryota; kingdom Metazoa; phylum Chordata; class Mammalia; order Chiroptera; family Emballonuridae; genus Saccopteryx; species Saccopteryx leptura. The sequence goes on along the minus strand of NC_089506.1, from coordinate 53,916,890 downwards.
AACTGAGGGTGGAGTTTGAGATTTGCCCATCTACCAATCTCCCAGGTGATGCCCTATCTGCTACTTCCCAGACCAGCTTTGAAGGACAAGGGGTCCAGTTATTATTTAATCAGTTGTACTTTCGGAACATGAACATGAGATGGGCAATTTTTCATATATTCTTATGGACTCTGTGGCCTACCTATTTTTTAACTTCTCAAAGTATCAATAGCAAAATAAAAAAAATATGTCAAAAGATGTTAAAGACATAGTTTAGATGCCTGTTATGTATTCAATGGAAAAGTACAACTTTTTAACATATGCAAGATTCAGAAGCACCATAATAAGGTTCAGCTTTAAAAATGTTGAAAGCAATCTTCACATTAAAAAAAAGATTAATTAGCCTGACCAGGTAGTGGTGCAATGGATAGGGCACTGACCTGAGACACTGAGGACCCAGGTTTGAAACTCCAAGGTCACCAGCTTGAGTGTGGGCTCCTCTGGCTTGTGTGCAGGCTCACCAGCTTGAGCCCAAAGGTTGCTGGCTTGAAGCCCAAGGTCAGTGGCTTGAACAAGGGGTCATAGGCTCAGCTGGGGCACCCCGGTCAAGACATATATGAGAAAGCAATCAATGAACAACTAATGTGCCACAATAACAAATTAATGCTTCTCATCTCTCTTCCTTCCTATCTGTCCCTGTCTGTCTTTCTCTCTCTTTCTCTCTCTCTCACTAAAAAACAAACAAACAAAAGATTAAAAAGCTACACAGAGATAAATAGTATGTGAAACCATCCTCTTTACCTTTTACCAGATGTGAGAGTCTCCAGGTCTGAAACACCCACAGTTGGCAAAGAGTGTAAAATACAAACCGCTGAGAAAAGCCATCTCCCCACAAGGCTATTACAATCCCTGAGTTAAATGGCAAAGGTGGTCAAAACAAAACTCTTATTCACCAATGAGCGGAGAGTAGAAAACATGAGATTAGAAGGTTCAATTGTTACTTCCTTGCTCTAAGAAACAAGTAAGAGAATGAATGATGTTTGCAGAATACTTCATTTGGCTTTGTGAAAGACTGTTGTAATCAGAGCTATGATTTCAAGTTCATGGCCTTATAGTCATAAAGTTTTCTCAAAGTTCTCCAAATTAAATCGTTATGATAAATTTCCTTCACACACATGCCCTGACTCTTCATCCAAATGACAGGTGGCCCCCGGTACAATATCTCCTGGGATATAGCACAAAGGGGATTCACTGAGACCAGAGGGACCCAGTCCATTTTCAGACTGCCCTGTTAGATAGAACTTCTTACATCATATTAGAATCCTGCCTTCCTGGAACATCCAACCTGTGCTGCTATTCTGTCCTTATAACCACGCAAAATGGATCTATTTTCTCTTGATTTAACAGTCCTTCAAATACTTGAAGACAAGTGAATCATGTCCTTTCCAGACTTCTCAAAACCAACTAGGCCTTGGTGCCTCACTTATCCCTCATATGGCACAGTGTCCCAGCCTCACCAATGCCTCCTGCCAAGACTCAGATGGTTGGTCTCAGTCTTAGTAAATGCCTTGTACCTAGGATTAAAATCAATATCCCAGGTACTGTTTGATTACCTCAGGGTAAAGTAGTAACACCATCTCCCCATTCTGCACAGCCAATCACGATATCAACAATCGCTGTAAATCTGGTGGTTGAGCCACTTTTTGGATGTAAACAACAAGTCTGAAATAAGTCAGTAATATATTTTATATTATGTATAATTTTAGTTTTTCTCTATGCTCTTATTTTTCTAGCATGACTTATATAAAAAAGTATAGAAAAAGGAGAGAATGATTGGGAAGGAGGGAAAGGAAAGGAGTGAAGGAAGGAGTGGAAGGAGAGTAGCAGGAGAACAGGGAGGGGCAGGGGGCAGGAGGAGAGAGGGAGGGAGGGAGAGACACAGAGGGAGGGAGGGAGGGAGGGGTACCTCCCTGGCAGTCCTTCTATCAGAGAACCTCAAGGTCCTCCTTGCTGCTCTGGTTCACATTCTTCTACCCCATCCACAAAACAGAATATCATGAAACATGTTACAGAATCTTGTCAAAACACAAATTTGTAAGTGTTTATACACTATGAACTAATTCTACAATCTACGCTGGAATCTGTCACCTCTTGAATTCAGACTGGCCTCCCATATCCAGGATTCCTCAACATACTTATAAACTGTTATTTAAAACTTATAAGTTTCTATGTCAAGTCTAAGCCCTATTTTTTCTTTTTTGTTAAAGGAGGTATATTTATGTATCAAAATATTGAGGTATATTTACATCTCATAAAATTCACCAATTTCAGGTGTGCGATTCAATGACTATCAGTAACTAAATGATGTAATCATCATAAAAAATCAATTTTGAGGCATCTTTATCCCCCCGTTAACATCCTCCAGGCCATTTCAGGGGACTCCCTATTTCCCACCCAGCCACAGACAACCACTAACCTACTTGCCTTCTCTGTAACTTTGCCTCTTCAGGACACAACACAGCATGGAATAGTACAGTACATGGTCAATGTGTCTAGCCTCTTTCACTCAGCCTAACATTTCTGAGGCTCGTCGGTGACACAGTGTGTGTCAGTAGTTCCTTCCTTTTGAGCCCCATTCTTTAGCATGGAAGTGGTGTTAGGTACCAGCAAAAACCACCTCACATCAGGCCACACCACACCTGACACTGAGAGTTAGGAACTCTGCGATACTGTGAACCTCTTTAGACTGTATGTTGCCCACATTTAACCTCACTGATGGGTCTAGATCCCAACTCTTTCGATAAGGACTGGCCATTGGTCTGAGAGCTCTGCAGCATCCGAAGTCAGGACAGCTGTGTCTGAGCCGGGCTCTGGGTCTGCGGGAATGTGTAGGGGTGCGGTAGGGAGGACAAGCAAAAGAACCACCGCCCCGGTGAGAGGCAGAATCTAACTCCAAGCCGTCTGTCCGCGTCCCTCCGAAAAGGCAAAGAGAATGACCTGTACCTTCCAGGTACCAGGCCAAATGATGGGGCACAAGTGATCCAGAGGAGAGGGTGGTTCAGTGGAGCCTAGAGACGGCCCCTAGGCTGAACAGCATCGCTGTGCACATAGGGAGCCATGAAGGTGGCCAGGCCAGACAGAACTTCCCGCATCGTTCTACAGACACTCCGTTCAGCTCCCACCAGCACAGGGGCAGGAGCAGGAGCTGCAGAAGTCTCCGAGCTCAGGATCGCCCTTGCCTGTGCAGTTAGGAGCAGGTCATCAATATGGTGGCTACTAAAGAATGTTCGACACAGAAAGAGCAGCAGGAATGAGCAAACTATCACTGGAGAAACCCGAGTCCTGGTCCTCCTCTGGCTCTCAGTAGCAAGAGGCCTTCAGGCGACTCATCCAACCTCCACTGAGAGGCAAATCCCTTATCTGCAAAACAGATGATAATGTTTGCCTCCACTACTTCACAGGATAAAAGATGATGAGGATAAAAGCTAGGCTTATCAAGGCACCTTCTAAAACGCAAGGCAGCGCACACGTGCAGGGTGTTGTTCATATTATCGTCAGGGGATTTTAGAGCTTTTAGAGGCGTGAAGGGTCACTAGGGCTAGTGATCTCCAAAATCTGCTTGTGAGGATTGAGATTTTTACCAAGATGCCTCGAAGAATGAGACAGAAGAGGAGACGGAAGGCCAGGTGTGCCCAGCTCCAGACACCCCACCCGTCTCCCTCACTGCCCCACGCCCTACCAGCGGCCCCTCCCAAACAGAGCCGCTTACAGCCATCCGGACGTTCATACAGAGATGGCCTTTGAAGAAAGGGGTTTGCAGCTAACAGAGATGTTCAAATCCCTTTGTCAGTTAAGCTCCCTGTGATAGAGATGAGGAGACAAGGGCCAACCCTGCTCAGGGTGAGGCAATGCTATTTCATAATTGGGTGGGTGCTACTACCAAGCCATCCTGGGATTTCCACACTGCAGAGAGAGGGGACCCACAAAGACCCACTTTTCAGGCCTACTTCCCTCAATTACCTCTGCTGGCTCTGACATTTTTCTAAGGAGAGAGTCAGGAACCATTTTTCTTTTTCTGGTTCTCCGCCTAATCTTCCCTCGCTCTCACTGCGCTGTTTGCATATGCATCCCGACTCTTATCTCCACTGCCAATCTGCCAGGCCTTCCTCGGGCTCTTGGCTGGCCTACAGAACATCTGAAGCTTAACATATCTAAGCTGAACAGAATTCCTTTGAAGTACAACCACAACCACTCATGCCTAACTTCTCCAAGGTTGCCTTAGACCTCTGCCCAAACACCCAACCTGAGAAATATTCGGTCACTTTTGACTTACCTTCATGTCACATAATTATCAGCAGGTCTTAACCTGTTGTTTAGAACAACCTCATTTACATCTGTATTTCTTTGTCAAATCAAATCTATCAAGGTTTTTGGTAGGAACGGCGAGAAGAAAAGAGACACCGACCTCACCTCCCTTCCATCACTTCTGGCCCTGTACCCCTGTTCTGACGGGGGCTTCCTCTCTTCTCCTCACCAGCCAGGACTGTCCTCAGCTACCACCCACTCAGCTCTGTCCGTCCAGATCTCAGCCTTCGCCCTTTCTCCTCCGCGGAATGTTGGCTCCCTGGCATCTGCCACTCTCTTGAACTTCTCTACCTTTACTGGAACAGGGTTGGAATAAGTAGGCGGCCCTCTCAGGAACCCTCCACAGCCCTGGCCACAGCTACTTGACCAATGGTGTCCAGAGGTAGCTAACCCACTCACTAGCTACCAAGTCATTCAGATTGGTCCTCTCAAGAACATGAAGTGGAAATGAAGGCCAAGTTTGCCCAGCTCTAGACACCTCAGCCTTCTCACTTACTGCCCGTCCCCTCCCCCTTCCCGAACAGAACCCCTTACATTCATTTGGGTGTTCATATAGTGAGGGCCTGTCAATCAAGCCCTCCTCATTTGAACTAACCATACGTAGATTCTGCCACTAGCAACCCAAAAGCTTTGATCAGAACAATTACTATATGTCTAACAAGAGATCGCTGACTAAAATTATATGGAAAAATGGATTTTATAAAGTAAAATTTTCAAATTGCTAATTATCCCTTTAAGTAACAAACCATTTTTATTTTAATCATTTTGGCAGACTCTTTCTCACATGAGTGACAGATTTCTGTCATCTTAAACAATAGGGCATAATTCATCCTTTCTTGACAACCCAGAACTAATATTTTGAGCGTCAATAGTTTAACTGTTTTTAAACATGACAATGTCATTTGGGGCTCCTTGAGATTACTCAGGATGAGCCCCCACTCCCCAGACACTACGGTGTTACATTACTGAGCTCTCTGCTGACACAGTGCCTGGAGCCTGCCTCGAGCCTCCAGTGTTACTTTTAGCGATGAGGACTGAGGAGAGCCCGCAACCACAGAGGGCCTAAACTGAGACCCAATAAACACTCAGCAAAGACATCAGCAATTTTCAGTTTTAAAGTCACAGTTTTTCTGACTTTGATGACAGACCATTTCAGCTCGCTGCCGGCTTCCCCCTGGAGTCTGGCTACATCTCAGAATACAACACAGTATAATCTATTTCGTGGTTTCTCCCCTTTCCATGGATAGTCGTCTTGAATTTACATCTAGATCCCACAGCCTTTGTAAGCATGGACCATATTTCATATACAACCTAGAACAAGATGCCAGGTGCCTGGGGTGGGGTGGGGGGCTCAAACTGAAACTGCTAAATAGCCTAAACCAAGGGGCTTTCCAGCTTGACTTTCAACATGGGAAACCTGTACAGATGGACTGTGACGCAGGCATGAACACATCTGTTAAATGAATATTTAAAAGGTGGCTCTTGCTGAAGAAAGGCTGTGAGATCTGGAACCTACACAATGACCATCCTTCTACCTATCAGTGAGCAGCACAACCAGAAAGGTCCATCCTGACCATTACGGATGCCACCAGTGTCCTTGTCTTCGACTTGCAAACCTGGCAACAGAGTTTCCAGGACACTGGGGACTCCTGAGTATCCAAAGAGTGTTAGATCAGAAATAGTCTGACACTCACAAGGGCAATGTTTCCCACACTTTAGTTTGTCCACGGGTCCCCCAGGGATCTGCTTCACACACGTTCTCTGGAGCTCTGGGTGGGACCTGAAACCCGGCGCTTCTCACAGCTCCCCTGGGGACGCTCGTGCTACTGGTCCAGGCACGACACACTGAGTGACACGGCAGAACATGGAAATTTCTGATCATGTTCTTTTAGAAGGCACTAGAGCATATTCCGAATGAATAAATAAAACAAGCCCTTCTGCTATAAATAACAAAAAAGTCTCTATTTCCCGCGTGTGGTGTTTCATGCAGTCTTCCCTCAGCAGTTGTTTTCCGACCTGGGGAAATTCATGTTGCAACATGAAGTGTCTGGTTCATCGTGTTTGTTGTCACTTTCCTTGCAGTGTTGCTGAACCGATTTATTTGTCTGTGCTTCTTCAAAGGGCATTTGAAGTATCCAGTGGCAGAGTGAGTTAGGGTACAGCAATTTTCAGAGGCTGGGATAACGGCTGGGGAGCACAAGAGCAGAAGTGGGGTGCAGGGACAGTAGTCCCTAGGTGCTGGGTGGGTGACAGCGGACAGAGAAGGAAGCGAGGATAGCTGTGGAGCAGAAGCAGATCCCATGGGGATTAGGGAGCTGGCAACAAGGGCAGACAAGAAGGATGGAAGGAAGTGCAAGGCACAGATAAAAATGTCATAGGTAACCAGATACTAGGGAAAAGTTCTGGCTAACCCATGGCCTCAGTTTATCAAATGCCTCTAAAGTTAGAACTCTTCTCAGAAAGTAAAGGTCAAATCACATAAGAGATAGCATCTGATTAAAAAGGTACGTCCTAAACAGACCATTTTCTTTTTTTGTATTTTTCTGAAGCTGGAAACCGGGAGAGACAGTCAGACAGACTCCCGCATGCGCCCGACCGGGATCCGCCCGACCGGGATCCACCCGGCACGCCCACCAGGGGGCAACGCTCTGCCCACCAGGGGGCGATGCTCTGCCCCTCCGGGGTGTCGCTCTGTCGTGACCAGAGCCACTCCAGCGCCTGGGGTAGAGGCCAAGGAGCCATCCTCAGCACCCGGGCCATCTTTGCTCCAATGGAGCCTCGCTGCGGGAGGGAAAGAGAGAGACAGAGAAGAAGGAGAGGGGGAGGGTGGAGAAGCAGATGAGCGCTTCTCCTGTGTGCCCTGGCCGGGAATCGAACCCGGGACCTCTGCACGCCAGGCCAATGCTCTACCACTGAGCCAACCGGTCAGGGCCCCCAGACCATTTTCTTAAAACACTATATTTAGTTCCCACGCCTGAGCGAGTGAACTTAATCTTGTGCCAAGGAAGAAGCCCACTGTGCCCCACCTATAGTCAGCCCTGAAGGAGCCCTTCCTCCTTGTCACAGCACACAAGGGACAGACGCACCTGCAGCTGCCAGTGTTCCTCTGGCTAGTCCACCTACAAGCTCACACGCCGGGCAAAGCCAGAACCGAGAGGTCCAGGGACAAGTCCCGCAGTGTTTCCCACTCGCGGCAGTGGCAGCAGTTTGATGGGGGAAAGAGCAGGAGAAAATCAAGGTGGACTAACCTTAGGGATGCACCAAGAGAGTGGTTCTGATGGTGACGGTGGCGGGAAGACACGTAACATTGTGGGACTTTTACATCCCCTGGGAGGTAAGAATCAGGACAGCAGGAAGTCAACAAGGCAGGCTCTCTAGCGATGCAGAAGAATGCCTTTCTAGAGTAATTACGCTATTTTCAAAGTCTAGTACTCTGCTGCTGTTTCACATAATTAAGACATATTAAAATGAGTAGTTTCAAGGCTTTATTACATAACATGACAGATCAGAGGAAATGAATTTCAAAAGGACTCCTGTGTTCTTTCCCTCTTTACATGAGATCTTCCTCATTCATTTCTCCACCTGGAAGACACCAGGTGGGGCTGTCCAGACAAGATGTCTTATAAAAGCCCGAATGTCTTCAACACAAAGGGCAATCTCACAATCTGTTCTCTACCTCCAGCTTCAAGTGTTCCTTCTCTAGGTCACGACATTCTCTTACTTTGGACCTTTTCTTCCTGCTTGCCAATCACACAAAACATCTTTAACCCTTTTTCAGTGCTTGCTGTTTACATTTAAAACTTGACCTAACTTGTTGCTTGGTGTATACTGGGGCATCGTATAATCTAACACTGGTGACAGACTAATAGGAAACACGTGAGAACAGTAGGTACAGTGACACGCAGTGACACAGAATGCTGGGAGCACACGCCTAGGCAGCACTGGACACACACCAGGCAGGTGCCGATGAGACAGCCAGCCACAGCCACAGTGGCTGTCCCCAGGCGGTGGGAGTTAGGGAGTTAGGCAGGGTTAGCCTCACAAGTTCTCAAGCAAGAAACAAGGCTCGAGCAATTGGAAGAAGGGCAGAACACGGGTGGATGGAGTGGAGAGTTTGTGCAAGTGGGAGGAATGGTATCTGTGAGGACTAACAAGTGGAAAATGGACAACAGGATGACAAATATTTGCCTGGTTGATGTTAGGAACATGACCTAAGGCGTACTAAGCCTGCAGAGAACCTGCATGTGCAACGGAGTGGCAAGGGGCCGCCGCTGACATTTTCTTGAGTCAGAAAGAGGTCGGATGTCCCTCCTTCAACAGGGTCTCTTCAAAGCCACAGCTGTGAGGAGGAAGTACCTTAAAGGGGCCAAGAGGAAAGAGGATGGAGGGACATCCACACATATGGCCTAGGCTTAAGAAAGTCTGGCCTGACCTGTGGTGGCGCAGTGGATAAAGCATTGACCTGGAACGCTGAGGTCGCTGGTTCAAAACCCTGGGCTTGCCTGGTCAAGGCACATATAGGAGTTGATGCTTCCTGCTCCTCTCTCTCTCTCTCTCCTCTCTAAAATAAATAAAATCTAAAAAAAAAAATTGAAAAAAAAATCTGAAGAGCCCTACAGAAGACAGCCAAGGACCGATCTGAAACAGCCTGTGTGTGCAGACACACCAATGCTTCATACGCCGGACTGCACCCCAGAGATGTGGGCAGGAGTTCTTCTCATGGTTGTTTTGGTTCTCACACTTGATTTCCAGAGTACCACCACCACCACAGCAGCAACTGTGTTAAGCATGGCGTACACATCATCTCAAAACTATAGGTGAGATACTGCCTCTACTTTACAGAAGAGGCAGCTGGGGTTTAAAGATGGGAAGAAATTAATTATTAACTCAAAGACACTCAGCTGTAAAGTAGGCAAGCAGGGCCTCCCACCCAGCATTAGAGACATTCAGAAACTTCTTGTCAACACATCTGGAGCTACTTCTCTGGACACATCTGAAATCTTTATTAAGCATCAACCAATAAGAAGAGACAATAAAGTTATAGGCAGGGCTAGTGTTAAACTGGTATAAATGGCGATGGTCAAACCAGCTATTGAGGGCCCAGACCCCTTCTAATTGGCTAATGCCTGCCCCACTGAATGCTAAATACTTTGACTGTCACTTCTGGTTAGCAGAGTTCCAGGAAATCTCTCTTGGCTAACCATAATTGAAGTAAAACATTTAAAGCAACCCCACCTCAAAATTAAATTACAAAAGCTGTAGGCTGAATGAATAGATTAACAAGTGAACAAATGAATAAAAGAATGAATGAGGACATATGGCCTATTGATTATGAAAGTCCCAGGACAAGTCAAAGCACCTACTGCTTAGTATGGTAAGGAATTAACCTTGAAGGAATGAATACACCTCACAAATTACCCTAGAAAACCTCTTTACTGGAGCAGCTATAAATGCTTTGCAACAATAAGCAGTCATTATTTTATATTTCCTAAGCACTGAATAGAAAACAATTGGGATGCTCGTCCAGGCTATTGCCTTTACCCCTGGATCGCATGCATAAATCACACAGGATTATCACACAGGTGTTGGGCTCGTGGCTCACATATGGTCAGGGATGTGCAGACCAGTGGACAACAACAGGTAGAAGAATTTCTAGAATGATAGCTCTGAAATACTGTGGGTCTGATGAAAGTTACAGAGGGTTTCCATTGGAAAATGCCCACACATCCAATTTGCATGATTTCAGGGGACTCCCTAAACCAGGAACCACAGGAAGTGGAGTGGCCAGAGTTCAAGTGGCCCACTTAAGAACCTTTGATTCTAAAAGAACAGAAAACTACCAATCACTTGACTTCTGCTACCACAGGAATGCAGCACACTGTATCCAGGAATAAAATCCCCCCCCCCCCCTCCACTACCTTTCAAGGCTAAACGCACAGTCTATATTTCATATCCCTAGAATCATGAGTACTAAGGGGTTAAAACGTTGAGCAGGCTCACCTCAGGACTATGTTCAGAGATGGTGGCAGCAATGCCTATTACTAAAGCATTCATCATTCTAAGCAAAGAATTCCCACTTCCACAAAGGCAGGTATCAGACTCACTGCCTCAGAAAATGTTGATGTTGACTGGGAATTACCCTTCGGCATGCAAAATAAACTCTTCCTATCTCCAATACACATGCATTTTGAGCATTATATGTAATGCTCAGAAACAGGACAGCAAAACATTTGGTGTGAGAACGTGACTAAACTTGAAGACAATGGGCCCTCCCACTACCCACCCTATGTAAAGTAACTGAAGGTGTACTGGAGACAGATCAACCAACACCCAAATCTGATCGTCAGTTCTATCTCCAGCATATCATTTTAATACCTGGGAACTGCCAACAGATGTTACAGAAAACAAGCTGGCCTGTGTTAAGCATAAATGCATGGACTTTTGTTGAGTAGGGGGAGAAGAACACACCATTAAAAAGGGAGAGAAAAGTCATTTTTACCTACTGTGTTGTTTCTTTTAAAAATTCAGATAAAAGTTGTAAGAACTGGAAATACTGCTCTAAGGGTTATAATTCTCCTTGTCTTGTCAGTTATAAAAAGCATAGCACACACACTACCTCTTAGCCACCCATCGTCTTTTTTCCTCACAGGAACTCTGGCCTGTTCAAATACCCTAACACCCTTCCCAGTCCAGCTCTGCCTTCCTCACACCATGGTATGGCCATCAGTTATTTGGTTTCTAAAACCCGAAGCTGGTTTCCCTCCCATCCTCACTCTTGACTACTTTTTCCGTAGCAGTTCAGACTTCTAATGACAGTCTTTGGAAATATTCGTGTATGCTGGTTTATGAGATCTAATTCTTTTTTTCTTTGAATATCTGTCTCTTCATTCCTCCACATTTCCTAAATACAACAGCCTCCCTGGTATCTCAAGGTTTCCACCTCTCAGAACTCTCTCCCCCCACTGGTCCTCCCACAACGTCTCATGCTGCTGGCTATGATCTGAGGACGGACGCCCACACCAGAACCTGCACCCACTACCCTCTCTCTCCCTTTTGGTTTCATTATCCATGCATTCAACTTATAGACCTCTCCCCTGACACTGCATACGTGTGTGACTGGGTACCTGTAAACTGAGAACGCCAATACACTGACTTAAAATGCTTAATAGGCCAATGAATAACTTAAAAAATTTTTCAACATAAAAGAAAAGTTTTACAGATTTATGCTATAAGTTTCAGTCCCAAAACAATTATATATATATAAATATATATAAAATTTATATATATATAATTTTTTTTTATCTAGATTCTCTATGGGTGTTTGATACTTAGGGACATCCCGTGAGCTCTGAGCAACCATAAAAGTTGGCCTGTCAGGAGCAAGGTGTAGCGAAGATTGAACTGACTTCCACTGTACCATACATATTTTTCTATCAGATAACTTAATCAGAACACAAACTGTTCTTAGATTTCTGCAGAGCTAATTAAATAACAATTCAATGCCAATTAATCACAGTCAAATAAGAGTCTGGTGAGAGAGGAACTCTATACAGATCGGAGGCTATTTACTGGTCAAATATTTGGCAGGATCTTAAACAATGACTCATTAAACCACACAATGGCCAAGCTGAACTTGAAGTCAAAGAATCGAAACTCTTGTTCTCCCATAAAAAGACATCAAGCCTCTGTGTGTGCTAGTCTCTCCTTCCTCACTTAGCAGACTGCTCCACTGCATGACTCAGAGCACGCTCAGCTGCTCCTGGGCACCCAGCGGCGTGAGCTGGTCCTCCGTGGTTCTCAGTTTTGTGGCTAGGCAGTTCTTTTCTTCCCAACTGAAAAGTAAAGAGCGGGACAGCTGGCCCCACCTACTTAACGTGTTTATTCACTCTGAGGAGGAAAATGAAGGACAGACTCAGAACCTACCTTCTACCCCAAGAAAGGGCAAGCTAGGGCCATTTTTCTAGCAGCAGGTCATTACCCACTATGAAAACCCTTGATCTGCACAACTATATGTCCAGCAAAAACCAGTTCAATATTTTTGGTTCCTTCATGTTAAATGTTCCTCTCTAACACAACTCCCCAGGAAAACCCAGAGGTCCATTTTAAGTGCTGCTGATAATTCCCAGAGACTTTCCATCATGTTGCTCAGAAGGACTCTTCTACCTTCCTACAAGTTCATTTCTTGCACGGAGACTGTAGCAAGGAAAATCACGCATCTCTGTATTTGCTGGGTGGTTGTTGTTTTTTCTTTTTTGCCCACTCTAGCACTATAAATATGTCCACAGTTTCACTAATGTTGCTGTTTTCAAAACGCATTATACTGCACTCCACTGCTGATTGGAATCTGAATCAAAGATTGTACAGTTGGCTGAAAATGGGCTTTATGGTGTTACATTGCTGCTACTGTTGACAATTTTATTTGCCTTTCTTTAGAAAGGGGTTCCTAGCCTGACTTTGTTAAATGCTGGGTTGGCACTCATACATTTTAAAATAAAATTTAAAATGTAAATGAATAAAATTAACTTTATGTCTCTTTTCATAAGAACAAAACATGTATTAGGTAATATTTTTAGCAGAGAAATTCATGTTTTACAAAAAAAAAAAATATTTTAAAGATGAGATAGATATCATCTTCCCCCCAAATTAAATTTATTATAATTGATTAGCCTGACCAGGCGGTGGCACGGTGGATAGTGCGTCGAACTGGGATGGAGAAGACCCAGGTTCAAAACCCTGAGGTTGCTGGCTTGATCATGGGGTCATTGGCTTGAGTGTGGGATCATAGACATGACCCCATGGTCGCTGGCTTGAGCAAGGGGGCATTTGCTCTGCTGTAGCCAGCCACCCCCACCCCCATCAAGGCACATATGAGAAAGCAATCAATGAACAACTAAGGTGCCACAACAAAGACTTGATGCTTCTCATCTCTCTCCCTTCCTGTCTGTCTGTGCCCATCTGTTCTCTCTGTCTCTGTCAAAAAAAAAAACAAACAACAACAACCAAAAAACAAAAAACTAAGTATATGTGACACTGCTCTCATGAAAAAGAAACTTCATGAAAAACATATTACCGAAACATACTTCGACTTTGCTCATAACTTCGGCAATTGGAGATAAAGATCCACTTTTACTGGGTCTCACTGGACATGGAGTATTAAATTCACAGGGAGAGCCTAACAGTGAATATAGGCTATCCTATGTGTATTCATTATTTCAAAAACACATAAACTGTGAATCAAAACTGCAAAGTCTTAACATAATAGCAGAAAAATAAAGCATGAATTAGCTGACTTTAACTGTGAATATTAAGCCTGTTTTTGTGATCCCCTCAGATATGAAGCCCGGTTCTGTTTCACCCTAACACAGTGTGTCCACAGCGGTGACAGACCTGCGTGGGTCCGTTTCTCAGCAGACTATGACACACGATGACTCTGAGGTGGGGGGAAAGTCACACTGCATCTGCACACAAACACACCATAGCAAAACAAATTTCCCTGCAAATATAAGCAGTGTTACAGTCTATCAAAGTGATGCCAAAAAAGTAGATTTATTCGCATTAAGTGCTGACAGGAATGAAACATTTCAGCGGTAAATAAAGTACATTGTAACCCAATCATCAAATCAATAAAGTCATTAAAAATAGACTGCATTCTTCAAGGAAATGGTGAGTTTAAGGGAAATTTAAAAAAAAAATCTGTGGTTGCAAAGGAGAATGTATCTCCCACACGGCTGACAGTTACTGATCTGGCCCCTCTCTTCTCCCGTGTGCCTACAAAGGAACGTCTCTGGGCTTCTTATCTTTCTTCGTGTGTATTTAGCCATGTAAACTGCTATACAGCAATTCCAGCTTCCCTATGGGCATCCCATAAATACAAATAAGAAAATATGCCGGGTTTTTTCTTTCTTCTTCTTCTTCTTCTAGGCCCCAAACTGACAGAATATTATCACTTTTGTAGACTCTTGCAAATCGGCCCAGTAGCATTGGACGGAAATGTGCTGAGATTATAATATCCATTTATCTAACCTGCCAGCATGTAACAAAATTCAGGTGGGGTACGTGCCACCTAAATTAATTTACTACTTGAAAAAGACTTCTTATGCCAAGCCTGTCAAAAGGAAAACAGGAAAGGAGTTTAAAAACTGTAAATAAATCTAAACAAGGGCTGCATTTGATCTAATTTTCAAGTGTAGGATTAAAAAAGAGGAAGCATGCCAAGGGAGCTGCAACAAGAGAAGACTAGCGACAAAGAGACCCATGCTCCAGCACAGGACCCACGCTGCCAGCTGTTTGGGGAAGTGTCATCCACCTGTTCCAGGGGACCCAGCACTTGCTGCCACCAAGGACTGGCACCCAAAGCCACCTGCTATGATCTACTCAAGAAAATACAGGATTCGACCACCTCACGCCCATTCGGATGGCTACCATCAAAAACAAACAAACAAAAGTACCTGTACAGAAAAGAAAGCTCTGGTGAGCATGTAGAGAAGCTGGTACCCTGTGTGCTGCTGGTGGGAATGTTAAATGGTGTAGCCACCGTGAAAATCAGTATGGCGGTTCCTCAGAAATTAAATATAGAATTACCATATGATCCAGTTAATTCCACTTCTGGGTATATGCCAAAAAAACTGAAAGCAGTACACCTAGGCTCATAGCAACATTCTGCAACTGCCACAATGTAGAAGCAACTCCAAGCGTCCATCACGGGTTATATATACACACATGGAATATTATTCACCCTCAAGAAAGGAAATTCTGACACATGCTACAACATAGATTAAACCTGGGGACGGTAAGCTAAGAGAAATAAGCCAGTCGCAAAAAGACAAACACTATATGATTCCCCTTCTATAAGGTACCTAGAATAGTCAAGTTCATAGAGACACCACGCAGAATGCTTTGTGCTGCCAAAGGGGGTGGCATAAGGAGCTGGCGTTTCAGTTTCAGTCTGAAACAATGAAAAATTCTGGAGCTGGATGGTGGTGACCGTTATACAACGTGAATGTACTTAATGCCATTGAACGTACGCTTAAAAATGGTTAAGAGTAAATTTTATGTTATGCGTATCTTACCACATTTTTAAGAGAAAAGAAAAATATTGAAACTTTATTGCTATCCTCTTAAAATCCCCTCTGCCCGTCACACCCATCTACTCCTGCTCACCTTGTTAGAATGGGTAACTCCATGTGGGCACTTAGCACCCAGGTGTCAAGACCAAAGAGGAGATAGGTACCTGTTATGGCAGCCATCTCTGTCACAATCCTGGTGTGAACAACAAGAGACTCGTGCACTGATGGGGACCAGGATGTTCAGAGTCCCACCCAGCACCCAGCAGTGGAGAACTTCTCTGCAGCACAAGCGGGGCAGAGTGCAGATGGACACCTGCTGAGGTGGAAATGAGCAAAGGGAGGGGCCGGCTGATGGCAGAGCAGTGCCAATCAGACACCCACGCCACCAACACAGGGTGAAGGCAAGAGGAGAGTAGAAAGTGTTAACATTTCAGTCTGCAAAGCACTGGTTGACCTTTAGAAAATGCTATAGCAATTCACCTTTCTCTAAAGTATTTTACACAATCAATATTCTTGACCCCCCCCCTTGTCCATTCTCCAACACCTTGATAAAACTTTCAAGTTAAGATGCAAAAGATCAATAAAGTGAAATGCAGTCCTAACAGAAGACGTAGCTAAATCAACACAACCGGAATTCACTCAAAGCCTCCCATTCTCTACAATTCCAAGTTAAGGACAGCCCCGTCAGAACTCAATAAATAGTACATAGGTTGGTCTTCAACATCCAAAAGCATGATTAAGAGCCTTTGAAAGAAGCACAACAGCCCTTGACCTCTGTGCGAATAGATAACCTAAGAACAGGAGGCTACGGGGCAACACCAGAAGAAAACAGAAGTGGAGGAAGATGGAGACAGTGAAATACAGATCCTCCTGGACTTAGAATGGGGTTATAGTATAATAGCCCCATCTTAAGTTGAAAATATTGTAAATTGAAAATGCATTTCATACACTTAGGCTACCCTTAATGTGCTCAAAACACCTGCATTAGCCTACAGTTGGGAGATTATCCTGAGTTTCATCACAAGGGCAGTCGTCTTCCTCTTGTTCTCACCAGAAGCAGGAAATGCAGATAGGCATTCTGTGGACATGATAGAATGTCGAACACAAAACACAACAGCCAAAAGCAAACACTGGCAACACAGTCCACTGCAGAGCAATGGTGGTGGACCCTGGTGATCGCGCAGCTGCTGGGAGCTGTGCCCACGGCCACTGTCCACAGTGTCGTAGCACATATCACAGGGGTCACAATTCAAAGTTTGAAGTACGGTTTCTACCAAATGCAGATCACTGAAAAACCATTCCATCGTGAAACTGAAAAACCATAAGTAAAACCATCATAAGGTGGAGGGCTGCCTGTGTCTCTTGGAATAAAAAGCAAAGACATTACATCCCTAAATCTAGAGAGGTGGAGATGAGCTAGTCTGAGTTTAAAGAAGGAAAATACCACAGAATAGTGTAGAAAAGATACATGGAAACATGTGTTGAGGGCAGTCTGATCCTGAGGCCCATTGAAGTGATGGAAAGAGCCTTTGAAGCATGGTGGGCAGGAAGCGAGGAAAGAGCCCTTCAAGCGAACGTGGGGTTGCTGGTGTGGGCAGAGGAGGAGCGGAGAGACGGGGCGAATGGACAGAGGACACAGGGCAAGGGAAACTCCACCAAATGACAAAGGCAATGTCACAAGGATCACTCTCAGGACCATGGAGCCTCTCTTTCAGAATGTAATTGGTATAGTTATGACTAAACTTTTTTTTTTGGGGGGGGGCAGGGGTAGAAAGGGGAAGAGGCAGGCCCTAAATGACTACTCTAGAATAAGGAGACTTCTATCCCCAGAGGGCTAACTATGGCTATTTTCTCCCTTCTACAGAAACTGTTTGGAAACCTCTGAATATGCCTTAGTGGAAGTTACAGAGATCAAATCGAGAAACTCATGACTGGCCTTGGCCGGTTAGCTCAGCAGTCAAGTATCGTATCGGCCTGGCATGTGGAAGTCCCGGGTTTGATTCCCGGCCAGGGCACACAGGAGAAGCGCCCATCTGCTTCTCCACCCCTCCCCCTCTTCTTTCTGTATCTTTCTCTTCCCCTCCGGCAGCCAAGACTCCATCAGAGCAAAGTTGGCAGGGCACTGAGGATGGCTCCATGGCTTCTGCCTCAGGTGCTGGAATGGCTCCGGTTGCAATGGAGCAACACCCCAGATAGGCAGAGCATCGCCCCCTGGTGGGCATGCCAGGTGAATCCCGGTCAGGCGCATGCGGGAGTCTGTCTCTCTGCCTCCCTGCTTCTCACTTCAGGAAAATAAAAAAAGGGAAAAAAAGAAACTCATGACTCAGTCACAGGCTTCCTTTACCAATCAGCACCCACTAGGAGCCATCAGCATGATTCTGAGCATTACACTATCTTCAACTGTTTCTATTTTGCTCATACAGCATTAATTTAGATTCTTAGCTAAAGATCCACCGTAAAGGGGGTTAGTGGTGTCAGAATCAAAAAGAATAAAATAAGCCTGATCAGGCAGTAGTGCTATGGATAGAGCGTCGGCCTGGGGTGCTGAGGACCCAGGTTTGAACCCACCAGGTTGCCGGCTTGAGCACGGGCTCACCAGCTTGAGCACAAGGTCACTGGCTTGAGCATGGGATCATAGACATGACCCCATGGTTCGCTGGCTTGAGCCCAAAGGTCTCTGGCTTGAGCAAGGGGTCACTGGCTCAGCTGGAGGCCCCTCCCCCCATCAAGACACATGAGCAAGCAATCAATGAACAACTTAGGTGCTGCTATGAAGAATTGATGCTTCTCATCTCTCTCCCTTCCTGTCAATCTTTCTCTCGCTCACTTAAAAAAAATGAGTGAAATGAGAAACACAAAAATAATCATTTTACAAACTGAGCCCAAAATTTCTTTCCCCAGGGGGAAAAAAAAATTTCTTTTATCCTGCATTTTAGGATCAATAATATCCATAATCCTCACATAGGAAATCAAGATAATGCTATCATTCTAAATGCCAAAGTTAAAACAAAAATATATTTTGACAATTATATTCAATTTAGCTTTTCTTTTATTAGGCATAAAAACTACCCTACTCCTGCGTGTAACTGTAGAGAGAGTGGGGAATAGAAACCTGAAGCCATTATCAGAGGCTGGGAGGCAGAGACAGACTCCCGCATGCACCCCGACCTACCCAGCAATCCCCGTCTGGGGCCACTGCTCTGTTGCTTGGCAACCGAGCTATTTTAGTGCCTGAAGTGAGGCCAGGAACCTTCCTCAGCTCCTGGGGCCAACTCGCTCATTGGAGCCATGGCTGTGGGAGGGGGAGAAAAGGGTGGGTAGAGAAGCAGATGGTCACTTCTGTGTGCCCTGACCAGGAACTGAACCCAGGACTTCCACAAGCCGGGTCGATGCTCTACCACTGAGCAAACCAGTCAAGGCCTCAGACACAATTTAACAAAAACTTCATTATATAAAAAAATGATTTGATAATGTTATATATATTTAAGGAATAGAAAGGCTTTTATTATTGGGAAAGGAGATGTTAAATAAAAAAAAACAACAACAAGAAGGCCTGGTTTGGACAGACAGTAGCATTTTTGAGGGTATCACAGGGCGAATGGGCAGTGTAGGAAGCCCCGGCCACATTACTTCCCTAAAATCACTGACTACAAAGCTGGATTCCTCAGAGGAGACCCAGCCTCCAACTGAAGGCAAAAAAAGACGACACTCTAAATATGCTACTTTGGAGAAGACAGAATGCTATAGCCCTCTGAGCTAAATTCACCTTGCTTGAGTGTACCTCCTTTCAAATGCCTCACCTAAGTAAGGGTGGACAACAGAGGGAGTGGGGCATCAAACACCTCAAAATGTAATCAGTCATGAGGAGTGTCCCAGAGCAAGCCTGCCAAAGGCCTGACCTGCCAAGAGCACACCAGGTTACCACCACGTGCCACTAAAACTGTGTGTGGCTATCATAAAAAAGGTTCCCACGTTAGTGCGGAAAGCGCCACGTACTTCTGGACAGAGGAACCCCAGAAGAGGGCCGCGGTGAAAGAAAGGAAAGCAGGGTCAATGATACATTTTGTGCAGTTTCCCTGAGGAGAAGACTGTGTACCACTCAGGGCAGGCATAAAGGTAGGTGAGAAGGTCTCTTTTCCAAGGTCAGCTCTTCACACACCTACCTGCCCCATCCTCCCCCTGGCCCCTCCACCCGACTCCCAGACAGAACAGAAGGTCTGCAGAAAGGAGCTGAAGCACGAAAACATCTATTGATCATTTATCAATGATGCGATAAACCAAATCCATGATCCTGAAAACATTTAGGCAGCAACTTCCAAGAAGGCCAATTGCACTCGAGGCTTCCTTGGCACAGAAGAACGCCTCTGCGACCGCCGCCCGCGGCTGATCCTCTGCCAGGCCTCCACTGCTGGGGCCGCCTCCTCTCGCAGAGATCTCAGCGGCAGTGGCAGTCATTTGTTACTACAAAAAGGTTTGCTGTTTTCCATTTAGATGGTTGCTAGTACATTATTTTAAAAGTCATATAGAAAATGAAACTTATACTTTTAATGAGCAGTCTTTGAAATTCTACATGGTAGAATCAATAATCTTGAAAGAAGGTGGAGAAGCAAAAAATTCCCATGTTTTTTTTTTTGTTTTTTGTTTTTTGTTTTTTTTCATTTTTCTGAAGCTGGAAACAGGGAGACAGTCAGACAGACTCCCGCATGCGCCCGACCGGGATCTACCCGGCATGCCCACCATGGGGCGACGCTCTGCCCACCAGGGGGCGATGCTCTGCCCATCCTGGGCGTCGCCATGTTGCGACCAGAGCCACTCTAGCGCCTGGGGCAGAGGCCACAGAGCCATCCCCAGCGCCCGGGCCATCTTTGCTCCAATGGAGCCTTGGCTGCTGGAGGGGAAGAGAGAGACAGAGAGGAAAGCGCGGCGGAGGGGTGGAGAAGCAAATGGGCGCTTCTCCTGTGTGCCCTGGCCGGGAATCGAACCCGGGTCCTCCGCATGCTAGGCCGACACTCTACCGCTGAGCCAACCGGCCAGGGCTATTCCCATGTTTTAAAGAAAGAAGTAACAGAAACATCAACGATAAAATGTGGAAATGTAAGAGACCAGAGAGTCCCAGTGAGCTGCTGTCCTCGCACTGCGGGCGGGGTTCAGAGGAATACCCCACTCAGCAGAGAGGAGGAACTCCCGTTCAGACAGGTTCTGCACCCAGGTCTTCAGGCCCCTTCCAGAACCCTCCTCAAAACACGCTGTGGACGGTAAGAGCTCTTCCTCGGTTCCTTTAACACAAATCATTTTAGGGACTGGCCTAAAGCGCTACAAAGACTTCGTAAGACATAGGTCTTTGATCTCTGCGGCTTTGCCATGTATGTTTTTAAAATTTCTGGAATGCGCCCAGGGAGGCAAGCTGCTTGACAGAAAACACTATAAATATCCAAATAAATGCATACATACAAACATCTGGAACCCTGACTAAGCACTAAAGTTTTTCTTCTTTTTTTTTTTTTCAGGGAAGGGGGTTGGACACCCTTGAACAGCATTTTTAATTTTACAGAAAAATGTCCTCTTCTTTCCTTATGATAAACCCCCTCTGACACGAATAAAGCTCAAGTCTGTGAGTCTCATGGAAAGTAGGGCCCCTGTAGCTGCCTCCTGCAACTTAAATGCCATTCCAGAGCCTGAACTTGACTGCAATTCACTTATTAAATAACCAGTGGTAGATGCATATTTATGAAACTGTTAGCCTTTACTTGTAACTACAAAAACAAATTACTATAAGGCAATATATCAATCTCTTCTGGAGTTTCCAGTTAAGTGTGTACAAGCATAGATTTTAACTCATGTGCAATCATTTCCTGGGTTAAAGGTTTAATAAAATACATCCATTTCCTCCTCTTTGCGAGGCAAGTTAAACAATAACAAACAGTGAGAAATCAGAGCTTGCTGCAGTTATACCCGATGCAATGAAGTTAAAACTGAAAACTCAAACGGTCACAGATCAGTGGTTCAGTGTACACGAAGAGTCAGAAAGTGACAAAACTTATGTCATGTTAAAATACCTTTGAGTTTAAAAAGAAAATCTCCAAAACATCCTGTTCTACCCCATTATGAAGTTCTTCAATGAGACAAAGCTTTGGCACCATTAGATAGGTGTGTGATCAGGTATCTTACCAAACAGAAAACTTCCTACTGCTCTAGGGATAGAGGTAAGCAAGTCGACCTGGCTGGTTCTGCTGGGCCCTGCACATCACTCCTGCCCACACTCACGCCACTCCAGCCAAGTGGGCTTCTTCCCCTGGTTTCCAGGCCCTCCCCACCCCAAACACCCATTCTCACTCCCTGGATGACTGGTTCGTTCTCTGGCCTGTCCCACCAGAGAGGCTCTAACTGCAGCCCCTCTTCAAACATGCACATTTTCATGGCCCCCTGGGCCTGCTCCTCTACAATGCCCGCCACAGCCACACTTCTGTGGATACTAATGTGGTGTCTAGAAGAACACACATAGGTTTAGATGACAGCATGCCTGCCTCATATAAGGGCTCAATCAGTATAGCTTAACAGATAGATGGATGGAAGAGTAAGTGAATGTGTTTAGAAGCTGGCATTTTCAGTAGCTGCCCTATTTAGAAAACAGACGTGCCTGACCTGTGGTGGCACAGTGGATAAAGTATCGGCCTGGAACACTGAGGTTGCTGGATCAAGGCCCTAGCTTGCCCGGTCAAGGCAAATGCAAGAAGCAACTACGAGCTGATGCTTCCCACTCCTCCTCCCCATCCCCTCCTCTCTCTCTATCTCTGCTCTCTTTAAAAATCAATTAAAAAAAATCTTGAAAAAAAAAAAAGAAAGAAAACAGACATTATGGGAACTTCATCGTGAGAACTGAAGCCAATGTTGAGACAGGCTGGCACTGACCACCCCAAAGAGTGATGAAAGAGACTATCAGAGGTTGGTGTCAATAAAAGGTGTGGAAAAAATTAACCACTGGTCAAATTCAAAAGAAGAGAGAATGTTTCAGCTTGTTCCTGATTCAGCTGCAAACCAGAAACTTGGCCTGAAGACAAAAGGATGAGGGCAAACTGTGTAACAGGTGGGCACGGACACCCCCACCTCCGGGGGCCTCCCCGGCCCGGGCAGGTGGGCACGGACACCCCCACCTCCGGGGGCCTCCCCGGCCCGGGCAGGTGGGCACGGACACCCCCACCTCCAGGGGCCTCCCCGGCCCGGGCTCCTCCACAACCACGCCCAGCGGGGTTCTGAGCACTTAGAAGCAATACCCACATTTCTATGGTTCGAGTCTGCCTCCACCTTAAGAAGGCAGAGTTCACAGAAATTATTTAAACTCAAAAAATAATTAATTTTTCTCTTCATCCAAAGTTCCTTCCGTGCGGCTTCAAGACATTTAACCACCCCAGCGTTGTATTCCGTTGCATTTCCCCAAGTTCGTACCTGTACCGCTCCGCATCTTGATTTGGATGCGGAATATTTGAGTGGTTAATCACATCTATTCCGATATGTGCTTCCATAACTGCCACGGCACCCCTTGGCACAAAGCTGGCAACAGCTCGGATGGAAAACTTTTCATCGACTCTGTGCTGACCTCCTGGCCTTTCGGGCTCATTCTGATCTATTCTACGATCCACTGCCAAAATCAGGTTCTGTGGGTTTTCTCGACTATCCCCGTGCCGCTCTCCCAAGGCCACTCGGAACAATACCGCCTCCTCAGCCTTGCCCCCGACTCCCCTGCTCCCCAAGTCTCTACCGGGACACATCCCCTCTAGCCCACTGCTCTCTTACCGTAACCCCACATCATGGATTCACCCACTAGGCTCTACCTCCTCTCAAGTGTGGGGAGGGGTTTGTTCTCCCATCTCCCTCAGAGGGGAGGGAAGTCCATGGACCTCCCACAGGCTCTAAATGAGAATCAACAAAGGCAGTCCAAAGAAATAACAAGTTGGAGAAGATGTGGAGAAAAGGGAACCCTTGTGCACTGCTGGTGGGATTTGTAGTTTGTGTAGCCTCTATGGGAAACAGTATAGAGATTTCTAAAAGATTAAGAATGGAGCTACCATGTGACCCAGCAATCCTTCTTCTGGGTATCTACTTGAAAGTTTGGAATGCTTATTCATATGGATATACGTACTCCAACATTCACTGCAGCATTATTCACAATAGTCTATACATGGAAACAATCACAAAGTGTTATCTGATGAACAACTGGATAATAAAGACACGGTACATATATAAAATGGAATACTACTCAGGCATAAAAAGTGATGACATACTGCCATTTGCAATAACACGGATGAATCTTAAGAATATTATGCTAAATGAAATAAGTCAGACATAAAAGGACAAGAACCATATAACTTCACTCATGCGTGGGCTACAAAACAAAAAGCAACAAACTAAAAAACCTCATAGACACAAACAGCAGTTTGGTGGTTCCCGGAAGGAGAGGTTGTAGAGGAAGATAAATAAGGTAACGGGGGTCAAATATGTGGCGATGGAGGGAGACTAGACTTTGGGTGGCGAGACACAATGCAATATACAGATGTTGTATTATGAAACTGTACACTTGAAACTTATATAATGTTATTACACAATGTGAACACCAATAAATTTAATTTTGAAAAGATAGCCTAACAACAAGCTATAGACTGCCTGAGGATTTTGCAGGTATATTAAAACCTGCTGTGGAACTAAAACTTTTCTGCTTGCACAAGCACATAAAATGCACAGCAAACCCTCTCAGTCAGCCAGGCTCCCACAGACCACACCAGGGCAGTGGCCCTAAGAATCACTATGCATTTTGCCTGATAGGTGGTGGTGGCACAGTGGATAGAGCGTCAGACTGGGACTCAGAGGACCCAGGTTTGAAACTCCAAAGGTCACTGGCTTGAGCGTGGGATCACACACATGAACCCATGGTTGTGGCTTGAAGCCCAAGGTCACTGGCTTGAGCCCAAGGTTGCTGGCTTGAGCACGGGGTCACTTGTTCTGCTGTAGCTCCTTGGTCAAGGCACATATGAGAAAGCAATCAATGAACAACTAAGGGGCCACAATTTCGAGTTGATGCTTCTCATCTCTTTCCCCTTCTGTCTGCCTGTCCCTACCTGTCCTTCTCTCTGCCCCTCTCTTTGTCTCTGTCACAAAGAAAAAAAATCATTATACATTTTTTTATGGTCAGTTAAAAGGACATCTCCAGAATAACTGCCTTTCATGCATTATTTCAAAAATCTAGAAGTTAAGGAGGGTGGGGAAAGGCATGAAGAAGCTTTGAAATCTATAAGGAAATTATTTAGCTAAACTTTTAAGGCAATCAGAATTCTCAATCGGCAGGATCTGCAAAGGTATCTGTCCATCACTCCTAGTAAAGCCCAGCTGATGCGTTTTTTGCAGGTATAATGTTGGCCTGGTATTTATGGATTTCCATGGCTAATTTTTGTATACTAGTTCTTCACCCTTTTTCCTCCAAATGCATGTTCTGGCCGACATTACCATCACTCTCAGGGTATGTCTGCTATTGTAACCTACATGAATAAATATTCATCTCCTAAGAGCTCTACTACACAAGCTTTTCATGCACATTAGGGGAAAATCAGGCTCCTGCAGGACATCAAAGTCCTTTCAGACCATGACTTTAACTGTGTTCGTTAGCAGCATTCGAAACTGGGTGGCATTAAATAACACCCATGTGGGCTAGTAATGAAGCAGAATCCCAACAGGACCCCAGTCTCGGGGCAGACTCCACAGGCCCCAGACGAGAAGTCCTGCTGCTCCTCACAGAGAGGTTTCCTCACAGCTGAACACACCCACCGGTCACAATTCTGAAATTACTAATATTTCCTTCAGAAAGGAATAGGAGGGCTTTCATTCACCAAAACATTACAACTTGGAAGTGGCGGGCCGGCTCAAGGCCAAATGGGTTGAGAGCCTAAATGCCGAGATGTCATCAAAATGTTAATGGAGAGGAGAGCCCAGCACCGTGTTTCTCTCTTCTCAGCTCCAAACACAGTATTCCTTATCCTCGGACTCTTCTGGTTAATTCACTTTCCACTTAGCTCTCGCTTTGTTTCTCTAATTTCCGGTCCAGGTGCTTTCTTTATCATGCAGCCGTTTTTGCCTTGCACATGTCCTCAAAGTCGGCAAAGAAAACGAAATGTTTCCAAAAAGTCCAAGAATTTAAGACTCCTCTGAGAGTCAATATAAAGAAAGAGAACACAGGCTCTACATGATTATAAAGCTCCATGTCCAATTTCTCTGACTAAATTTCATGTCACACAGTTGGGAGAGATTAATGACATTTTTGACAAACAAACAATTAGTATGTTCTAGCCAATATTTGATAAGAACCTTAAGACTAAGGCTGGGTTTGTAAAGGGTTGGGGGGGGCGGGTGGAGGAGGCCACCAGGCTGTGTTACTTTCACCCCAATGTTCAAGGAGCCAGCCACATTGCCAATAGCAAATGGCAGTCTTTGCTCAGAAAACCTATTCCCGTGTTTGACTTTTTAAAAAGGCTGTCAAACATAAAGGATTCTGGAAACAGGTTTTGCCAGGAGCAAAGAAAAACAGCGATACATCTAAGTTATACACCTAAGTATACCATAAAGAACAAAAAGATGGCTCCAATTAGGATTAGACCCTATCCTTATACTATTAATGATAAAGCAAATGAGATATATAATATTGAGCCTTGTAAAGACATCAGGTTTCCTAGACACTCTTTTCAAGCAAAATTCCAAATATTATTTGACTTCTGTAGAAGACAAACATTATATAAGAAAGCAAAACTCTAATAATATTGCCAAAAAATAAAAATAAAAAATAAGACACAGGCAGTAAAACAGACAATGGAAGAATCTCTTTTTCTATTACCATAATTTGTGAGTAGGGGAGAGTGAGGAGCTGAAAAGTGAACCATGTACCAAAGCCTGGATAAATAAATGAGAAAGAAAGGTAGTGTTTTCAAGTTTAAATTAATACATCTGTGTCTCTGGGCTGCCATTATCATAAACTCTAGGCCCATAACAAGTTGGGTACTGAATCACCAGACATTAGAAACATGGTATATCTGAACTAGACCAACAGGAGAACTGACCCGATCTACTACTGCCTACACAACAGCTGGATGGGATTGCTAAAATATGGGATGTCATTATGCTGTTTTCCCAATGGAACCTTCTCAGAGCTCCGTTCTGTCCACTCCAATTACTGAGACCTCTAACCATGTTATTCTCCTATCAAAGTCTATATGCCCAATTAAAAAGCCCAAAGTCAAAGCCCAATTAAACACCAAACTACTTTCCAAATAGCCTACATAAAGGTAATTTCATCTTTATGCAAATGATTCAATATATCTTTGAATAATTAACAGTATGTCTAACTGGACAAAATTTAAGAACTCTCTCTCTCCTCCGTCTTTCCCCCTCCCTTCTCTGAGAGACAGAAAAGGAGAGAAGGAAAAAGATGAGAAGCATCACCTCATAGTTGCTTCACTTTAGTTTTTCATTAATTGCTTCCTAATTCCTTCTCAGCTCTGCCTTGACCAGGGGTCTCAAGCCAAGCCAGTGACCTTTGGGCTCCAGCCAGCAACCTTGGGATCATGTCAATGACCGTGCGCTCAAGCTGGCAGGCCCCTGCTCAAGCCAACAAGCCCATGCTAAAGCCGGCTTGGGGTTTTGAAACAGGACATCACATTCAGGGTTGACATTCTATCCACTGAGCAACACCGTTGCAGTTATAAAGTTCATACCAAGTGCTGAGTAGTTTTCAGTCCCAGAAAGGACTTGAATATCAAAGAAGAGCTCCCTATGGTACTATGATCCCACAGTATCTTTTATTATACCAACACTATAAATTTCAGAGATAAGATTTTCCTAACATATGATCTGTTATGAAATTACAAAAATTTTATTTAAGAAGTCATGACAATGTCCTGGGGAAAAGTGTTTTAAAATGTAGGGCTGCAAGAAGAGGTTCAAGTAATCCTTTAGTTCTCAGAAACAGTAACCTGTCCTATAGGTGAAAGATTTTCGCCCCATTCTGGGGAAATTGAAAAAAGGCAAGAAAGCTCACGTAAAGGCTGGATGAACAGAATGAAAAAGACAAAGATCAAAGAATTTAAAATATTTCTTCCTCGCTTGTTTGTAACTCAAATTAAAACTTGCACATCAGCAACCACATATATACACATTCAGATACTCATGTCCACCCATTATACACACATTCGAACACCTGTTTCATGTGATAGATTGTCCAGGTCATGCACATTTTCTCAATTTTTAAAAATATTTCTGATTAATATGCTGTCCACATTCATTTCACAGGAAATACTATACTAAGCATAATATAACCTTTACCTGAAAAGCTGTCATTATTGTGTAAAATATTATAATACACAGGAATGGGTGACAAATCTTTAGAAAATGCCCATGGAGAATTCAGAATACAGTATCTGGTTACCTTGTTCAAAATTCCCAGCACACTGGCAAGTGGAGATTCTTAATAAATGTTGAGTTATAATCTGTACGCTGATGAATGATGAGGGGCAACCTGGTTCTTTTGTTTTCAATCACAGGCATCACATCTCTAAGGTTCCCACAAAAATAACCCGATGGTGACAATAACAAAAGGACTGGGTAAGGAGGAGAGCGTGGATCAGCTGCGCTCAAGCTCCAGAGAAATCAGAGTGCAGCAGACTTCTTGCTGCTTTGTTGCTACTGATGATGAAATGAGACAATGGAAATCACAGTATTTGGGTTAAACTTAAACTGTCAAATAAATTTACAATGTTGCTATTAAATGACAAGATATAGGGAAATAGTCCAAATTTGTTATCCTTTGAGCTGCACTTCAGTTTGATAGGGAATGAGATTAAAACCGCCAACAGATGAAACCCACAATGCAACAGACCTCTTCAACATTACAAGGTGCACGGAAACTAACACAATAACCCTCTGATATCTTTACAAAACCACACATTTTTGGTTTTCTTCCGCTTTTATCTATCACAGGGGTCCGGCCCCCGCCGCACTTCTGGAAGGGGCACCTCTTTCATTGGTGGTCAGTGAGAGGAGCATAGTTCCCATTGAAATACTGGTCAGTCTCTTGATTTAAATTTACTTGTTCTTATTTTAATAATGTTTTTTTCCCGTTTTGTTTTCTTACTTTAAAATAAGATATGAGCAGTGTGCATAGGGATTTGTTCATAGTTTTTTTTTGTAGTCCGGCCCTCCAACGGTCTGAGGGACAGTGAACTGGACCCCTGTGTAAAAAGTTTGAGGACCCCTGATCTATCACATTATTTCTAAACAAATTCTGCAGGATGATAGAATCACTGGATTTCAGAGCGGAGGGACTGATAGACATTACAGAGGCTGCAAACTGACTCAGGGCTAGTCAGGTGCTCTCTGCCCAACCACTAACACAACTACGTGGCAGGGTTAAACTAGTAAGCACCCTGTTTTCATTTAGGTCTCTCCACCCAAAACTATGTATATCTTTATATAACACAGTGCTATTACACCCAGCCAATAATTTATGGCATTTAAATTGTTAGTTTATTAACACTAATTGAGTAGTATATATAAAGAGTGCTATTTGTCCTGTTAGGTTTATTATTTCTTTAACTGCTTTAAAAATATAATCTATAGTTTAAAAGAAATAAACACAAACTTCATTTTGTTCTCAGGCTGCTCTTAACCACATTTTGCACAAGAGGAAGATCTGAAGTATCAGCATGTCCATCTGATCGAAATGCACACAGATTGCCCAGAATTGACTGGAGTGAACAAACCATGAAACGTCTCTAAAAACATCCCATGAATAAAATTTGAAGGCTCGACAATCTAAAACTGTCTTAGGCCAATTTCAACTTTCACTTGTGAAATTTGTCATGTCTCATACTCTCTGAAAAAGATGAGTACATAGAAGTTCTACATTTGACCAATAACAGGATATTTTTAAAAAATTAATAATAATACTAAGTCCCTGCTACTCCTAGGAAGTACATCCACTTCCCTGGAATAATTCCAACATTCCATTTAAATAAAATGTATTTTATAAAATTTCAAACTGCCTTTCCTTAATTACACAATAGACCTGTAATAAACTTCAGCCGTATTATTTTCAAACAAACAGTAAACCAGATGTTTGGTACTTATATGCAAAATTGAGCTCTCATTGTGAAACCAAATTAAATTAAAATGAACTCCGGAATGAAGCAAAGCCCCAGTGAAAACAAAAACAAAACAACCAAACAAAAAACATGCTTTTTGATTTTGTTTTGTGGCTTGTTAGTCTTGGTCATTTATCTGTTTTTCTTTGTGTCTGAGAGAACACACACCCTTCCCCACCCCCGCTGTTTTGTCAAATTAGCATGTTTATTTAGATTTTGTAAAAAAAAAAAAAAAAAGGGGGGGGGGGAAGGGAGACAAAATAAAAAGCCCCAAATATTATCCTGTCTCTTGGTTAAAAATCAATCAATGTCAGCTATTTGTTAGGCGCTGTTTTTAAATACATTACATATGTTAATTCTCACACACACACAAAGATGGTTCGGGCTATTATTATTATAGTATCAGCCCCATTATACAAGTAGAGCTGAGGCAGAGTGAGAAGTGAAGTAACTGAGAAGATCTAGTTCTGGCTGGGCTGGAACTTGCATTCAGGAGGGCAGATTCCAAAATCTGTTGTCTCCACCACGGGCCAACAGCAAGCCCAAATGACACAGTGGTGCAAAACCACCATGGAAAATAAAGGAGTGGTGGTGGGGAGAGTCAAAGGTCATTTTATTTGCTGGTTAATTTTCTAACTATACATTTTAGACCTCATTTTATTTTAAATCCGATATTATGAATCGTATTTTGTTGTGACAATCTAATAATAAAAAGAAGTCTCAAGTCCTTCTCACTGTCAAACACACTTCCCGCCCACGCCGCATCGGTGCCGTGGAAGATAACCGCTTCAGTCCCGTGACGTGGCCGGCGTGGCGATTCCGACGCCACGTTCCCAGCGGGACTGGGACTGGCACCATGTCAACCCACCTCTCCACTCCCTCCCCGATAATACTTGGAAAGATGTCTACAACTAAAGTTCTCTCTCAGCCGACATCAAAGAAAAAGTGGACATGAGAATTAAGCAGAGAGAAAAGATGAGGCATATTTTTAAAAAACATCCAGTGTTTATCCGAAACTTACAAGTTGCCTCCTTTTGTCACAATTTCAAACCCCAATCTCATCCAGAAAATGTATCTGCTTTGAAGAGTCGAGAGAAGAGGCACACCTGAAGGCCAGGTCAATCGAGTATTAAATTCCTCTAGTATCACATTTCTGAAAGAAGGCGTGAGTGGTTGGAAAATTTAGCTTCAAGGGGAATTAAGGTTTTCTTCATTCAATTTTTAAAATGCCCTAATATATGAGTGAACACTAGTTAGTCATCTGGTTCAAGATTTAACACTTTGTTAATATACAGCAGTTTATCTGATTTATGATAAATCACTGATCGTCTGGATTACACAGGTGCTCCCTTTTATTACTCTAGCTATTTACATCAACAAGTATTTATTTAATCCGGAAGTCAAGAAAAACAATTTTCTAGTAACACTGATTACTCATCATCTGAAATGTGTGTTTGTCTCCCTCTCATTTATAGGACTATGTCGAGACAAACGTGTAAAAGCTGGTACCGCTTCTGTCAACACTATTGCTTATTGGCGGAATTCATTAAACCGCACTGACTCCTTTTGCATTTTAATGCTAAGTAAAAGGGAAAATACAGAGAAGGTTTACATTAGTGTGGGATATAATTTTAAGATGTTAATGCCATTTTATTCTCCAAAAAGGGAAGAAGAATAATTTTACGGTTCCTGCCAAAGAAATAAAATGTACGAGGCCAGGCCATTCTGACACCATGACAAGGGAGGATAAAAAGGAAATAAATACTTCTAATAATAACTATATCCAAGAAAGTACCTATTTCCTTCTTAATTTATTTTTAAGTATTTAAAGGTAATGAAAAAAATTGACCCGCCCTGGCCGGTTGGCTCAGCGGTAGAGCGTCAGCCTGGCGTGCGGGGGACCCGGGTTCGATTCCGGCCAGGGCACATAGGAGAAGCGCCCATTTGCTTCTCCAACACCCCCTTCCTCTCTGTCTCTCTCTCCCCCTCCTGCAGCCAAGGCTCCATTGGAGCAAAGATGGCCCGGGCGCTGGGGATGGCTCCTTGGCCTCTGCCCCAGGCGCTAGAGTGGATCTGGTCACGGCAGAGCGACGCTCTGGAGGGGCAGAGCATAGCTCCCTGGTGGGCAGAGCGTGGCCCCTGGTGGGCGTGCCGGGTGGATCCCGGTTGGGCGCATGTGGGAGTCTGACTGTCTCTCCCCGTTTCCAGCTTCAGAAAAATACAAAAAAAAAAAAAAATTAACCCATGATTCTGACATCTCGAAGCACCGCAGCTGATCTAGATGTATGGAATTATACATGAGGAGAGATCTTTAAGGACAATCTGCACATAGCATGGTACCTGTTCAAGTTTCTTTGTCTGGAGCAAAACCATGTGGGTGCCTCGAACAGAGTGAGGAATGAGATCAGCCACTGAATTGAGAACACTTCTAGAAATTTCCACTTGAAGTTCAGAGAGAAATCATTAGTGAATTATTGACTTAAACATCCCAAAATCAGGGCCTTAGGCTGAAAGTCAACTAGGGTGGAAACACTGGCTTTACCTGATGTTAACAGCATGGTGCTTAGCGGCTCCCCCTCTACCAACGGCCAACCTGGAGATGGAGACGGGCTTTTCCTCTCAGGAGGAGCACGGCTGTATTTGGAGGATGTCTGGATAAAGATCCTTAAACACATAACAAGTCTAAAATATAAAATATAGGCTTGCCAGGTGTTCAGGAGGTTGAAACATTTCCCCATGTGATACCATCTATTAAAATGCAAATGTAAAAAAAGAAATGAAAGGAAAAGATTTCCAGAACAAAGACCTTGATTTTATGAGAGTTTTCCATTTAACCACAATATTTTAATAAATTCCCACTCAAAGTGTGCTTTGAAGCTTGTCATCTTTTTTTCTAGATATTAAAGAGTTTCTTACCTACATGAGGAGGCAGTTTTTCAAAGATCAATTCTGGTTACCAAGAATGAGAAGAGTGCTTGACAGATCCTAGTTGATTTCATGATAACATTACTTACAGAGAAAATGCCATCGCTTATATCCTCCCTACCGTCAAAACATTTGTAACACACTTGTAAAAAGCCCAGAGAGAACTGCGTGTAGATTCTCATAAAGGGCAACACCTGGAAGTTCCAGCTTCCCTCTCCTTTCCAGAATACTTTTCAGAGGTGAACTCTAATCATCCACGTCATAGTCAGTATAGTCAAGAGTCGGATTAGAAACCAGGTTGAGCTTGCTGTAAATTTAGAGATTATAATCTTAAATACTCAGTTCTGTTTCTTAAATTCCTCTCACACTCCCACTGATGTGATTTCATTCTGAAAACAATCAATTCATCTTGAATTTCCAGAACTTTTTGAAAATTTTATGAAAGCTAGGCCAACCACTTACATAACTGATTATAAAAAAGAAATAGGCCATAGGCTACATGTGTAAATGTATGAGTGCTAGGTGTACACTTGAATCGAGATCTCTGTTCTACAGCTGCATTAAATTTTGAATCTGTATCTTTTTTTATACAAAATCAGAATGTTGGCATTTATTAATAAAAGAAAGAAAGAAAGAAAGAAAGAAAGAAAGAAAGAAAGAAAGGAAAGAAAGAGAAAAAAAGAGAAAGAAAGAAAGAAAGAAAGAAGAAAGAAAGAGAAAGAAAGAAAGAAAGAAAGAAAGAAAGAAAGAAAGAAAGAAAGAAAGAAAGAAAGAAAGAAAGAAAGAAAGAAAGAAAAAGAAAAGAAAGAATCCATGATCTGCAATTATTTCAGCCCATAAATGTCTTGAAGACAGGGGCTTTTTGCCCCAATGCTTGGGAACACCACTGACAACTGGTAGATAACCAATGAATGCTTGATGAGTGAAAAAAAAAACCCTTTATTACCTGTTAGAAAGTTGAGGCCAAGAGGAATGATGTGACTGGCACTATTCCAAAGCTATGTTCCTAGCAGAACTGGGACATTGCAACATTGCAACTCCCTGTCGAATAACCATTTTAAAATAAGTTTATTGGTGGCCCTGGCTGGTTGGCTCACTGGTAGAGCATCGACCTGGCGTGCAGGAGTCCCCGGTTCGATTCCCGGCCAGGGCACACAGGAGAAGCGCCCATTTGCTTCTCCACCCCTCCTCCTCTCCTTCCTCTCTGTCTCTCTCTTCCCCTCCTGCAGCCGAGGCTCCATTGGAGCCAAGTTGGCCCGGGCACTGAGGATGGCACCATGACCTCTAACTCAGGTGCTAGAAGGGCTCTGGTTGCAACAGAGCAGCACCCCAGATAGGCAGAGTATCGCCCTCTGGTGGGCATGCCAGGTGGATCCCGGTCGGGCACATGCGGGAGTCTGTCTGACTGTCTCCCCGTTTCCAACTTCAGAAAAAAAAATAGTAATAATAAAATAAGTTTATTGGTATTTTTCAATGAATGCAGTCCTATTTACATCTTAAGTGCATGTAGTTTAGAAGGTAACACACTACAAGGTACCACATATTCAACTCATATAACTGCAACATTCGTTGTCAGTGCATAACTAAACTCCAAGGAAATGTATCAGGTGCCCTGGCTGGATAGCTCGGTTGGTTAGATCATCTTCTCGAAGCACAGAGGTGGCCAGTTCAATCCCTGATCAGGGCACATACAGGAATAGTTAGATGTTCCCCCCCTCCTCCTTTCTCGTTGAAATCAATAAATAAAACTTAAAAAAAAATAAGTGTATTAGGTGTTTGATGGTTTCATTTCCTTGACTGACAGACACCAGAACTTGGTACCTTATATAGTCTAGTTCCATGAACTGCAGCTTCCAAGAACCAGTATATATGGTTTTCCTTCATTCCATCACATAACAGAAACAAAGTCCACCATAAATGACCTATTACAAATTCTACTTTTGAAAGTAAATTATAGGGAAGAGTTCAATTTAATATAAAAACCAAGTAAAAGACAAAAAGGCTCTATTTCAAGTCTCTGAAGTCCCATTGTTTATGGGCGGGGCATGGGCAGATGCAAATACAATCCTGAAACCACCCGTTTGTCTATCCAGACTGTAAATACTTGCTAATCAGCTACAATGTGCCCCGTCCTGGGTTCAGAGGCTTTCACAGTAACTACAATAGATATACGCTCATAAAGAGCCCAAGGCTAAGAGGAGACACAGGGAGTCAACACATAATCACCTAAATTATAATTTAACTGTAATTGTAAAAAGTACTATAAAAATATGATTAAAAACACAACTAAATATTAAACTTTATGTGAAATGAAATGTCAGGCTCAATGCGTTAAATATCTGGATTTTTTCCATCATTTTCTTTATGGCAAAACAAATAACTATGTTTACAATAAAGGGGGGGGGGCGGGGAAGAAGTGAGAACAGAAGATAAAGAGTCCAGTTATAAAATGAAAATAAAAGTTCGCCCATGGTCTCATCTGAGAGCTTCAGAATCAAGCAAGATGAATAAATGATATGACGAGTAAGTGAAAACAGTGTTCATAAAACAAAGTACCGAATGCAAGTAACAGCTGTTCGTGGCAGAACGGCATGAACTTGAACTCTAAGCCCAAAAATGGAAAATGTCTGGGTCAAGCATTTAAAAATTAAAATGAACACTGAACAAATGTTGTTTTGGTGAAAGGGATTCATTTCACCAATTGTCGTGAGACACCAACTTTTTTTATGAGAGCTGCTTACAGGAAATATGCCTCAAGAAGAAAGCTACAGAGACGTGTGTGTAAAGTAAGAACCAGTCCAAGGGATGAGTGTTAGGCCACCAAGGGTCATCCGCTGCCTGTATTTGTCACAGATAACTATTTGCTGGTCTCTCTTCAGAACCTTATAACTTAAAATATATACGCAAATAAATAAAATACATGAACAAAAAATAAAGTCAAATATTTTAGAGGAAGCACTTGGCGTTATAACAAAATGGAATACTATGGACTTTCAATCCAGCAAATCAGCATTGAGTCCCATTTAGTGCCGGAAGGCTATGCTTTACACATATTAGGCTCTCAATAATGTACTTCTCAATATTTTTTCATGCTGAGACTGGCCCCCAAAAAACTATTACAGTTTCTCTTGAAATGGTGGTACAAAAACAATGAACTATGTCATAAAGAGACTGATACATTTTCTATCACAAAAAGCTAAAATGCTGAAGTAATGAGGAGGGGAGAGGGGTATTTTTAAATGACAGTACTTGAATGTCTATAAAATAAATTATTTCTAAAACTTATAGATTATATTATTTAATTTATAAAATACCATATACCACATATCCCATGTAATGCCAGATTATTGAGCATACTAACGCCAGAAACTGGGATATACCAGGTAAGTCTTGAGTACCACAGACTGCCTAGTTCTAAATTCTCAGATGTCAAACCAATAAAAACCTAGGCGATTGGGGTCAGTAACATCATAGCCACAAATACTACAGTAAAGTAGTGAACTTATGTGAGATATATATGTATCACTTAATATATTCATGATTAGAAAATAAAAAACACAAGTAATAAATTACATAATAACAAAACAACCTTGAACAAGGCACAAGCTTCCAAAATCTTATCTTAACAATTTATTGGACAACCACAAACATAGTGCTTTTTCTGTTACTGTTATCAGTACTTCTATGTGATTGTTATGCAGAAAAAACATGAATTAAAAGTAATCAGAACATTCTAATAGATTAAAAATGTACACCAAAATGGTGCAATATTTACCAGTAGTAGACAAGTGCTATAATAATCACGTTTACAGAGATTAATGACAAAATAACAATAGTAATCAAATATATGTAATTATGTAACTATTTAAACTCATAACAAAGGCTTTTATGATACTATTAGCAGTAAATGAGCAACTCCCATAAAATATGACTTAATATCACTCTGATAAGAGTTTAAATACATATAACCATTGTTATGTGAAAAAAAAACATTATTTTTAATATGTGACAACCGACAGTATTTAATTACCACACCTACTTCAAACTACTAGCTATTTCATTCAAACGTGAAAAAATAATATTTATGTGGCTATTGAGAATCATTATGATTGATGCAATCTTTTGTGTTACTCCCTTTATAGTCACTTGCATTTGTTATTATTAACAAGGAAAATTGAAAGAGGAAATGTGTGTTTTTGTTTTGCAACAAAGCTTTTCTGATGATGACTAACTTCTTCCTTTGAACACAAAAAGCCTGTTAAACTAACTAATGTACTTATAAACGTGTGTCTTGACAATGTGCACTAAGCAAAAAAAGGAAGAACAAAACAAAAAGCCTGTCGGACTTCTGCCAGAATTAAAAGCAACCCAGGCAAGGAGAGGACATGAAAGCTGTCAGGACAGTTGTTATTCTTATTCTCAATTTCTTACAGCTTATCTGCTCTCAAGGAAGAAAATCATAGTTTCTTTTAACCATATCCACAAACAGATCTCACTTGCAAGGAAATACGGAGAGTGAGTTGGCATGAATGGGCATATTACCAACTTTCCAGCATCACTATTGAATATTTATGTCAGTGACGAATGATGACACTGGTGAAATATTTTAACGCGAAGCCTTGCCTTGTAAATCGTCTGAGTGATGCTGTGTCAAAACAACACCTACCATAAATCAGAGGTTTTAGGACCAGTATTTCTTGTTCTAACATGCTACCTGCTCAGCAGAATCACTTGTGTGAACAGGCATAGATTAATGTGTGCTAAGCAAAGCCATCTTACCTCCTAACTCATAGAGCTATAATTTAACAGGTCTATTATCGTCAAGATAATTTTGACAGGGCTGAAATAGTATACTTGTTAAAAACGCTCATTTAGCCCTAACTCTAGTGGTCATTTGAACTGAACAGACAGATAGGTGCCCTTACAATTATCTCTCTTCTCCGCTGACTCTTTTTTCTGGTAAGGCAGTGGTATGTTGACAATTGATTTTATAAATAGTATATAGCAAGACAGATCTTCTGGTAGTACAAAAAGCTCACTATGTTGCTTCCAGTTCACTTTCACTTCCCCACAAGTTGTTTATTTAGCAACGTGCAGTGGATGCTAGGGAGTCCATCTGCAGGCTGAAGAAACAGACAGTAAGTAGTTCAAACCCTCCTCCCCACAACCCCCAACTCCTACACAACACATCCTAATCACGGTTGTTTCAGATTTGTGAAATCACCTACAAGGCCTCATTTCCCACTCAGTCAAGTTGGAAATCTTAATCCTTGGGGCAATTCTAGATTTTTGACTAGGGAGGATACAAGAAAATGTGTCTCTTAAACTCTAGTGCAAACATTCCTTTTCCGTATACCTCAATGGGTACAAGAACCTTCCACAGAAGAATAAAAATGGCAAAAGACATTAATATGCTTATTTTCCTCTCTTTATAGTGTTTTGGCCCTAATTTAACTTGATCTATAAAGAAAAAATTAATATGAATTAGCACTTTTTTTTACATTGGATGCTGACACACACACACACACACACACACACACGCCGCGCGCGTGTGCGCGCGCGCGCGCACACACACACACACACACACACACACCCCAAAGCAGGAAAATCAGCCGTGTGAAATGATCATACAAACCACAGCCCAATATTAATTTTGCACTTCCCTGAGAGAATAAACTCATCATCTACTAATCAACTGACAACAGCAGCTCGGTTTCTTAAAGCCAAATTAACAAATTGAAAGCAAATAAACAAATATTTATCTGAAATTCATTACAGTCAACACACTTGGCCAAGTGTTATGTCACCATAATTAGGCATGAAAAAAACAAGACGACTATCCACTCATCTTGTCTCCAAAACAAAGGTGAAAATCTAGACTTGATAAGAATAAAACGTCTCTGCTGACTCTGATGGCATGAAAGAAAGCTGAAGAAACTGTGGTTCTTCTTTCCTGAACTCATGTGTGATTCGGGTCACACAAATGACCATATCCTACCCTTTAGGAATTAACATGTATCCAGTCAAGACGCCAGCAGCTGCCTATTCCAGTTACTAGGCGAGAAGGTGTCAATTCAGAAATTTAAATAACCTTGTTTGAAATACTAGATATTCTGGGACAACATTGTAATTTTTTTAATAAACATAATAAACCACAACAATACTTTTAAAATCTCATATCAACACCGCAAACTATAAAGACCCAAGCTATAAAAATGGAATTTCCAAGAAAGCTTTCAAAGAAAAACAACCAGGTTTTGTAACAAGGTGCTCTTCCTTACACTGTATCCCTGAAATAACGTAGATCATGCTGCCCTCTTGTGCCAGAACAAATTCTGCCCGTGTAAGGAAAACATGACTTATATATAAGAGAGAAATCACCTCTTGCTTTCTGAATGAATTACTCTGACCTGGGATTTGTGTTACCCACATATTAGGAGCTGACAGAACTTAAAAAAATGGCTAGAGTGAGAGACGACAAGAGTCAGCTAGGAAGAGACAGGCACGGCAAACAGCAGAGACACATCACATCTACAAGTGAGAGACGACAGAAGTCAGCTAGGAAGAGAGACAGGCACTGCAAACAGCAGAGACACATCACATCTACAAGTGAGAGACGACAGAAGTCAGCTAGGAAGAGAGACAGGCACTGCAAACAGCAGAGACACATCACATCTACAAGTGAGAGACGACAGAAGTCAGCTAGGAAGAGAGACAGGCACGGCAAACAGCAGAGACATATCACATCTACAAGTGAGAGACGACAGAAGTCAGCTAGGAAGAGACAGGCACGGCAAACAGCAGAGACACATCACATCTACAAGTGAGAGACGACAGAAGTCAGCTAGGAAGAGAGACAGGCACGGCAAACAGCAGAGACACATCACATCTACAAGTGAGAGACGACAAAAGTCAACTAGGAAGAGAGACAGGCACTGCAAACAGCAGAGACACATCACATCTACAAGTGAGAGACGACAAAAGTCAACTAGGAAGAGAGACAGGCACTGCAAACAGCAGAGACACAGATCACATCTACAAGTGAGAGACGACAGAAGTCAGCTAGGAAGAGAGACAGGCACGGCAAACAGCAGAGACACAGATCACATCTACAAGTGAGAGACGACAGAAATCAGCTAGGAAGAGAGACAGGCACGGCAAACAGCAGAGACACATCACATCTACAAGTGAGAGACGACAGAAGTCAGCTAGGAAGAGAGACAGGCATGGCAAACAGCAGAGACACATCACATCTACAAGTGAGAGACGACAGAAGTCAGCTAGGAAGAGACAGGAACGGCAAACAGCAGAGACACAGATCACATCTACAAGACACTATCAAACCGAGTAGGAAGTGTGGGGCCCCGGGACATGTGTGGCTCTTTAACTGACACACATGATACCGTTACCAAAAAAACATCTTGGAAGAGAAGAATAAAAACTGGAGATGGGTGAGAGCAAGGAAGGTGAAAAGAAGAGAAACCTAGCTTTTGCCATTCTGAAGCCACACACTAGTAGATTCCAGTTTTCCCCAAATAACTAATTTATCAGGTTATGAAAGATCAGTAGGCAAAGTATCACGTTATATAGACAACTAAATTTCACGCAACCATCTCCGAGTTCAAAACGGAGAATAACATAGTCCTGTAGTGTAGCCTGGAGCAATGGAACCTTCTTACCAATCAGCTCTCTGAAATGGATGAGCTACAGAGAAACTTCGCCATTGGGAAGAAGTTCGCACTTTCCCAGCTTCCCTTGCCCTTCTCCCTAAATCCTAGCAAGAGAAATGGGGACGTGGGCAGGGCAGCAGTGTTTCAGGACCCTGCCCTGAAGGTCTGGTTCTCACATATATGCAAAGCATCTCCCACTGATGAACAAAATGTGAGGACTGGGGGAGGAAATACTAGAAGGGAGACGACATATCTGGGAGTTCCCAGGAATGAGTGTAACAGACATTGCCACAATCCAGGTCAGGGTCGCTGAGAATGCTCCCGCAAAAGTGGGACGGGAGGTGGGTACAAAAGGGATCTCTGGCAAGTCCTCAAATCCAAGCTGGGCTGTGGCTCCGGCAGATCCGACGGAGTTTCCAGTTTCTGCTCCCGTCACCATCCAAGTCTAGCTTCCGAAACTACACACAGTCTCAAACTTTATGGATGGACTTAAGATTTTTCAACTTACTCTTTTTCAACTTTACAATGATGTGAAAGCTGTATAGCGTACTCCAAATACTGAATTTTCAGCTTTTCCCAGACTAGAAATATATATTAGTGGTTTGTACAAAATAAGACTGGTTAACTCTTGCATGGCTGGCACGAAATTTCCGGTAGACTGGCACCAGGCCGTGGACGGGTAGTTGAAAATCACTGATGTTCATGCTCAGTATAAGACTCTCTCGAGGTGCCGGGCAGTGGCAGTGAGATGATTCTGCCCCACTGTAGGCTAACGTACGTGTTCTGAGCACGTTCAAGGTCGGCTGGGCTAAGCTCTGGTGTTCAGTAGGTTAGTTATAGTAAATGCATTTTTCACTTATGAGAGTTTCAACTTACATGGGTTTACCGAATGTAAACCCTGTAAGTCGAGGAGTATCTGTATACACTGACAAAAGGTCTAGCTGTCCTCTCAGTTTTCTAAAATCGGGGAGGTCATCAGGATCCTTACTGACTTCTGAGTGGCCCCGAGAGTGTGCTCTAAAGTATTAAGAAAAGAAAGATATGCTTCCTGATCTCGATGCTGCTCAGAGAACACGCCCTGGAGCCCACGTTACGCTGGCCGCTGTATACATTTCAATGGAACTCAAAAATCGAGTATGTCGACTTCTCTACTCTAGAGAGGAATTTTTTTTAAATATTATATAACCATTAAAGTACATAGAATCAATGATGCAAACCATGAGACTTAATTCATAGTTCTGGCTTATTCTTCCCATTGTAAGAAATTCAAAAATTTCATCCGAATGCAAATTTAAAATCTCAACATTTCTTTAATTAAAACCATCTTTTACTTTACCACTGAAAGTAAAAGCATCTTTTACTCTACCACTAAAATAACTAATGGCCCCTAAACATTTTGGGCAAACTAGGCATGTATCTTTGGAGTACTAATTTGGGCTTCTATAGTATTTTCTTGAAGGAGAGGTCCTGCCGATCGATACAGGAGGGGGAGGTGAGATAAGCACTCCTGTGTTGCTCTGAGATTAGCAACCTCACAGATTTAGACTTGGTCCCAAATCCCTGAATAATAAGGAACTCAATACGTCGAGAAGCCAACAGTCTTGAACATGAAGAGACCAGTTAAATGCGGTCATGAGCAGTCAGAGGCTGTGATAACAGAAATTCAGTCCCATTTAATGCTGCAATCTGTATGTCTAGTTTTGAAATTAGCTGGCAAAGTGGAGCAATTTTACGGCTGTAATAGTACATAAGTCCTCCAATCACCTTCTAACTCAGGGGTCCCCAAACTTTTTACACAGGGGGCCAGTTCCCTGTCCCTCAGACCGTTGTAGGGCCAGACTATAAAAAAAAACAACTATGAACAAATCCCTATGCACACTGCACATATCTTATTTTAAAGTAAAAAAAACAAAATGGGAACAAATACAATATTTAAAATAAAGAACAAGTAAATTTAAATCAACAAACTGACCAGTATATCAATGGGAACTATGCTCCTCTCACTGATCACCAATGAAAGAGGTGCCCCTTCCGGAAGTGCAGTGGGGCCGGATAAATGGCCTCAGGGGGCTGCATACGGCCCGCAGGCCTTAGTTTGGGGACCCCTGTTCTAACTACAGCTATAATAAGACGGTAGATTTGTGTGGGCCTCTGTGGTTTACAATTCCTTGTGCTTCACATACTGTCTGGACTAAACAACATTTGCTTATTAAATACACACAAGATGCTTTCCACAAGAGTCTTCCTTAGTCCTCACAACAGCCTGTGAAACAGGGCGGACAGCAGCAATCATTTCCATTTGCCAGGTGAGGATGTTCTGAGATGTCATGGTTAAGATTCACCAGGCATGGGCCACGTCCTAAGCACTGCTCCAAGCACTGTGAATGTTGTTAACCTGTTTAATGCCTACAACATCTTAATTAGGTAGGTGTGAACCACATCCTTATTTCATAGATGAGAAAACCCAGGCATAGAAAAATTAAGTGACTAGCACATAAGTATTAATATAACTATAACCAGCTATTACTTAGGAACTAGCACCAGGACTGTAGCCAGACAGCTGTGGGCTCTAGAGTCCACACTTTTAATCATGGCAATATCCTGCTTTGAGATTTGCCTGCCCAATAATATCTATGTGCTCTGGCCTGGGTCACATGGCAAGTCAATAGCCAAACCAAGACTACTCCTGGGCTCCCTCCAATCCCCCTCCCTGCCTCTAAAGGTTTTGTCGTTGTTACCTGCAAACACAGAGCCACCCTGGGCCTTACCACAAGCCTACCTAACTGAACAGTGTGGGGATATATGCCGATGACCTAGCTCTTCATAGGAATCCAGGTCAGAAGGCGACCTTCAGAAATAAGACAAGTCAAAGGCCTCTGGACTGAAGCACTGACCACTTGGAACCCACCAGGCACGCACATATCGAGAAATGTACTACTGACAACCCACCTGGCAGGTATGACCAAGCCTCTAATTGGTAACCAAAAGTCTCCTTTAGAACTACAGAGTTAATAACTCTTATTGAAGAGAATGTTTGCATTTCACCCATCTTACATTTTCATTGCCATTTTAGGTAAACCTCATAGACCATGTGCAAGAGCTCTGGTTTAGAAATGGATAGGCAATGAAAGAAAGAAACACACAGCCTGTCTCACGTGTAAAGATTCCTTATAAGAATGTCCTTCCTAAAGGATGGCCCAGCTTGCCTGACCAGGCGGTGGCGCATGGGATAGAGCATCGGCCTGGGACACAGAGAACCCAGGTTAGAAACCCCAAGGTCACAGGCTTAAGCACGGGCTCATCCGACATGAGCGTGCACTCACCAGCTTGAGCATGGATCACAGACATGACCTCATGGTCGCTGGCTTGAGCCCAAAGGTCCCTGGCTTGAAGCCCAAGGTTTCTAGACTGAGCCCAAGGTCGCTGGCTTGAGCAAGAGGTCATTAGCTTAGCTGGAGCCCTTGGTCAGGCACATATGAGAAAGCAATCAATGAACAACTAACGTGCCACAACAAAGAACTGATGCTTCTCATCTCTCTTCCTTCCTGTCTGTCCCTATCTGTCCCTCTCTCTGTCTCTGTCTCTTTCTCGGTCTCTTACAGAAAAAAAAAGAAAAAAATGATTGCCCAGCTAAATACTACACAATACAGCCAATGTTTAAGCGGCTAGTCAACTACATTTAAATATGTTTGTATTGAATGTATGGTGTTTCATATGCCCCACAACAAATGGATTCCTAAATCATTCTGCAAAGTAAACATTCACTTATTTTTCCACACACATAAAATGGAATAAAAGCATGTATGCCCCTTTATTCAGATTTTCTCTGGCAGGAAAGCTTCTGTCAGTGAAGTATTTTGTAGAAAATGAATCAACATGCATAGTGATTTGATTCCAAGCATACCTCCATTTTCAAATACTGAAATGCAATCAGACACTAAATGTGTGTTAATAAGATACATTTACTGAGAAACTTGGTATCTGACTTACCTATTGGATTTCTATCAAAGAACAATACTGGAGCTCTCAAAATGGACCCAAACATTTTGTTGTGTAAAGTTTGGGAACAATTAACAAGGACGTGGAAGACCAAGAGAGATCTTGCTATGCCGAAAATGATGGTAGCTATGGTTAAACCTGAAATAAAGAAACATCACTCA
This sequence comes from Saccopteryx leptura, assembly GCF_036850995.1. Classification (NCBI taxonomy): domain Eukaryota; kingdom Metazoa; phylum Chordata; class Mammalia; order Chiroptera; family Emballonuridae; genus Saccopteryx; species Saccopteryx leptura. Next base: position 53,872,551 of record NC_089506.1, on the reverse strand, counting down.
GCACAGGATCTCTGCATTTCCTTCAACAATGCTGAAGCATGTCAGTCAGTTTCTAAAGACATTACATGTTTTATTCCAAAAAGGATCTGGAGTCTATGAAGAGTTTAATGTCTTCTCAAGATACATTTATAAAGAATATAAAATAATTAATTTTTCGCTCAAATAAGACACTATATGCGGGAAAATCAGGTGTAAACTATAATTTCATTCTAGTCTTTCCTAATTCAATTACAAGTTCTATTAAAAACTCAGAAGACAATTATAAAAAGTAGTTGATATTCCCTTCTCCATATTTCAAATCTTACTATATATATGCCTCATGCTCTAAAACTATGGTACGTTCTGATATCAGCATGTGACAGTAACAGGGAAGAGAAGTAATGGCCATTTCCTTGTTAAAAAAACAAACAAAATACAAACAACTTTCCAAGGAGTTTTAAAGAATATGAAAATATCAAATTAAGTTGAAAGTAGTAAATCTCTTAAATAACTGAACTGAAAAAAAAACACAATTCATGTTTTAACATAATTAATTTAAATGAGAAACTAATCGCTCACTGTTTTACAGAAATAAAGCATTTTTAAATGAACATAATCACTTAAATTATATATTTTATTAATGACAAAAATAAATACCTATGATGTTCATAAAACTTAAAATAGTACTCCTAACATCTCTTGAACTCACCGTGCTACATAGAGTGGAGATAACTTCTGTAATAAATATCTCATTAAGTAACCCCGCCCTTCAGATGACACATCACTCTTTTTTAGGATGAAACTCCGAAATTCCATCAACAGGTGTTTTCCTTAGCCTGCCCTCCATGTCATCAGCCCACGTGCAGAGATGACATGAGTCTTCCCTCTCTTTCAGGGTGCCCACTGTCCAACAATTTGGAAGGTAAACAGTGAATGGATTTGGGTTTCTTAGCAGGTGATCAACAAATAAGTACCCGATTTCAATGGGCGGGTTCTTACAGACATAACTCACTCTATCTTTAGAGGAAAGCTTGTATGAGTGTTTCCCGTGGGGATATTTAAAATTTTAAGATGAGGAATTTCCTTTAAAAAGTATGTAATGCTACATATACTCTAAGCGCTCCTGTGAAAACAGAGCACTGTGTTCATCGTAGGCTGGCAAGCCAGATGTTCAATTACTCACACAGTTGGGAAGGCGATAACATTGTGATCTCAAGGTAAGAAAGAGAAGGCAGCCTAATTCCCAGACACTGGATTTCCCCCTGCTTAGCTTCCCTCTTCAGTAATTAGCGAAGCCCAAGAGATGAGCAGTATGGACGGGAGCTTTGCATCCCTGCGAGGGGAAAATGCTTTTCTTTGGGGGGACTTGCTGCCAGAGGATTTCATCCAAGTTCAACAAAAGCCAGGGTTTATTCACACAGAATTGGAACAATCCGAACCAGAGGGTGGGGATCCGTTTCTAATCCCCTTGCCCATCCATAGAATAATATAAGATTTAGCGAAAGCAACCTATTAGAATAGACAATAGCCACATATTTCCAGTGGCTGGTTTTCTAAATGCTCAATCCCGGTTTAACTTCCAAAATCCAGTACAGAGCAAATTAAGAGTCTTCATTGAACCTCTTTCTTCTAGCAGATTTTAAAAATAATTATTCTAATTAATTCACAGAGTAAATGCGACTCAGAGACTTAATCTGTTAAGACATTACTGAATTACTCCTGGAAGCCTCGTTACTCACACAGGCTCACTGTAAGCACCTCAGACTCCGGTATAATAGACCAAATGATTACACTTTACCTGAATAAATTCCTAAGTACCAGTTAAGATTGAGCTTCTCAGTTACATTTCCTTTTCCATTTACAGTGCCATTCAGGGCACTCTGTTTATTTGCCCTGTGGAACAGGGAAGAAAAAATATTAAACTGTAGATGAAATCTAGATAAATACACACAAAAAAATTTTTAAAAACCACTTATCCTCAACTTGGGAGATACATTTTATGCTGGACGATGATGCCTAGCTCACAGAGTCCTGTATACGTCTATCATATAAAAATTCCATTTGAATCATGCCTCTGAGTTCTCAAAACTATCCATGAAGACACTGAGAATCAGACATGGGTAGAGACCGCGGGAGGGTCACACTCCACCACCAAGAGCTTTCATTTTTCTTCAGGGGAAACTCAGTGAGGATTAGAAGAGGAGGCAGAGCAAACGCCACTGCCCCCCCTGACTGGGACAGGGAGCTTGCTGTCGATGTTACAGCACTTTGTGGCCAGACCGGAAACGACTCACCAGTGTGAAAGCCACCAGTCCTGAAGGACATAGGCAACCTAGAGGAAGGAAACAGACACAACATCAGACGCTAACGTTCTCTACCCACTCAAAAACTCGCCCTCACTCACACCGATAACCGAAAGGCTCCAGGAAATGGAGATGGCCCTTCCGGCTCAGGGCAAGGTGATGCTAAGTCCAACATGCCAGATAATAACAGGGCAAATAAGCGCAGATTATATGTCCAAATCTTTTAAAAGACGTCTCCCCCACCCCAGCCAGAAGTTCCCTGTAATGTACACACAACACCAGTAAACATCACTTACTTTGCTCCCCACACATAGTACGTTTCAATGTAAATCCAAATAGAATGCAAAATACAGGAATGTAGTATAAATAAATACAGTATAAATATAAATTAACACTGGAAAGATCGAGCTGAGGGTACAACACAAAACAGAAGTCCCTCGTTACCTGAGCCAGGATGTTTAGTAGAATAAGGAAAATGATGAGGGACCAGTGGGCACCCGCTGTGAAGTAGTTCTTATAGACCTTAAGGGCCACTTTCCCTTCAGAGCGGCTCTCCTCGGGTAGTGTCACCTGCATATTCTCAATCTGGGAAGGAAAAAGGCAGTAAGAGACAAAACCTTAAGGAGCCCCCAAATTTCACAAGTTCAACAGTGCACTCTGTTGGCAAAGCTGTGGGAAAACACACACCTTTCATACTCTGAGCAGGGCAAAAGAGCACATCTCCCGCGGAGGCAGGTGTGGGAATTCTGAGCATTTACCCTGGGCCCCAGCCATCCCACTTCCAGGAATCTTTAGAAATAAGGAAGCATCACTTGCACAGGGTTGTCAGTATTGCATGGCTTTGCTTAAAGGAGAACATCTGATTTCCAGCACATACCCAATTCAAGTATAAATGCAGAAGCGTGTTCCAAAATAATACGCAAAATAATATGGAGCCAATATATCACTCTCGGCTCTTTGTGTCACTCAATAATGGAAACATAAAACATAGTAGGAGCTCAAAATATTAGCCTAATACAGTAAACTTAGTTTGAATAGCAGGATGGAGTAATGAGCATTTGAATAACAAGGGAGAGCATATGATCTGGATCAATTTGGTTCCTGAATTTTTTTTTTTTTTTTCATTTTTCTGAAGCTGGAAACAGGGAGAGACAGTCAGACAGACTCCCGCATGCGCCCGACCGGGTTCCACTCGGCATGCCCACCAGGGGCGATGCTCTGCCCATCCTGGGCGTCGCCATGTTGCGACCAGAGCCACTCTAGCGCCTGAGGCAGAGGCCACAGAGCCATCCCCAGCGCCCGGGCCATCTTTGCTCCAATGGAGCCTTGGCTGCGGGAGGGGAAGAAAGAGACAAAGAGGAAAGCGCGGTGGAGGGGTGGAGAAGCAAATGGGCGCTTCTCCTGTGTGCCCTGGCCAAGAATCGAACCCGGGTCCTCCGCACGCTAGGCCGACGCTCTACCGTGGTTCCTGAATTTTAAAGAGTGAGTCCCGAGTTTCAACTATAGGAGACTAATCTGACTACCTGAATTCTCCAGGCTCCTGTATTTGATAGCAGGGTTAGAATACTGAAGAATACCTGTGTATACTTTTAAGAGAGAGCTAGTGCATTTCTGTGCTTCTGTCTGGAGGACTTAGAATTTATTATATATCCAAATGGGCCAAAGATGTCTTGGTTGTGCTGGGCGCTAGGGTTTCAAAGAGGAATAAGATGTGGTTCTCAGTCTTACAGGGTAAGAAAGGAAGATGGGAACTAACTCTCAAGCGTCTACCATGTGCCAGGTCCTTTGCACATGCTACTTCTGGCCTATCACAGACCTTTGGGTACAAAAGGGAAGCCTGGGGCCACCACCGAAAGTAGGATTTACCTGTGATAAAGTCAAGAGCTCTAATATCAATCATTGTGAGCTGCATATACCTAGGAAGTTACCGCAGTACATTCACCACCGATGCCCACAAGATTCTCTATCCCACACCCAAAGGACAACCCCAATCACACTTGCTCCCTTCATTCTGTTTTAAAAGTACAAATCCCAAGGATTAAGGCCTTGGAACCTTAGAATCTACTAAGAGCAAATGAAGATGTTATGAGCAGAGCAGAATGAAGACCTCTGAGACCACTAAGAACAGACAACACCAGGGCATTTTGCAAGGTGAGAAACTCACAGCATTGCCCTCTAGAGCAGCATCTTTCAAAGAGGGTCTAGAAGACTGCTGAGACCACACCGAGGACTCCGAGAAGGTCCGATGCCGCAGCTTGGGACTTCCTGAGATGGAAGCTTGGTCAGCTTCCTCACTCTCCGTCTTTAAAAGGGAACCAAAGTCTACCCCGGATTTCACAAACTCGGTGTAAGTCCCCTGTTTCACCGTTTTACCCTGAAAAATAATAATAATAAAGGATGTGAGAGAAATACATTTGCATTGGAAATATTAATCTAATGTAATACTAATCCAGAAGAGTTAACTGGTCTTAAATTATAATTTTTGTAAGAAAATTATCCTTAGGGCTGGAATTCTCATTGACAAACCTAGTTCAATTCAACTCAATACAAAACTGAGCATTCTGTTCTCTGTTAAACCCAGTATTAGGTGCTGGACGATAAAAAAGAAATGAGTAATTGCCTGACCAGGCAGTAGCACAGTGGATAGAGCGTTGGACTGGGATGCCGAGGACCCAGGTTCAAGACCCCGAGGTCGCCAGCTTGAGCACGGGCTCATCTGGTTTGAGCAAAAGCTCACCAGCTTGGACCCAAGGTCACTGGCTTGAGCAAGGGGTTACTCGGTCTGCTGTAGCCCCACAGTCAAGGCACATATGAGAAAGCAATCAATGACCAACTAAGGTGTTGCAACGAAAAACTAATGATTAATGCTTCTCATCTTTCCGTTCCTGTCTGTCTGTCCCTGTCTATCCCTCTCTCTGACTCTCTCTGTAAAAAAAAAAAAAAAAAAAAAAAGAAATGGGTAATTATATGTTTAAAAAGGCAGTCACTGACATAACTACCACGGTCACTTAAAGAAGCCAAAAGCACAGGTGTGGGTGGAAGTATCAGTAGTCTTGTTAGCACGGATTGAAGTAAGTCTCATGTAAAGAGCAGAATTTAAAAAAACAGAGTCAACTGGGGAGGATATTTCAGGGGGGAAAAAAATTAAGATGTAGGTGGGCACAAGCACTTCGGCATGGGTGGAAGTTACTCACCAGATCTTTGCTGACCACTCTTACAGTACTGTGTGCATCGACTGACAAGAACTGTGGGAATCAGCCCTGGACATAGAACCCACGAGCTGTATCTTCACGGTCTGTACTCTATAACTGCACCCACAATACTCAAGAAGTTCCCAACGAAGTTCAATATTCCCCGTGTTAAAGTAATTAAGCAAGGAGACCATTAGACTGGGGTGGCTCTAACGCCTTAGGAGCTTGCACAAGAAAATCAAACCCGAAGCCAGAGTCAATGCACTCAGTCGGAGAGAATGAAACTGGAGACCTGGCCCGAGCAGCCACCTCGGCTTCTCCAAATCAGGCAACTGCTTAGGCTACAGCTGAGCAAATAATAGTTTCTGAATACTTGTGACACCTCATTACATAGTTTCCCATCCTTACAACATTATATATAAAATAATGTGCAGATGTTTTCACTTTTTTTCTCACCCTGTGGGACAAGACTGAACTGATTCAGTCAGTGGTAAAAAAAAAAATATTAGGCAAAATCCCAAGGACGCAAAACGAATCACAGAAGGGATCGCTGGTTAAGGAGGCAGGTCAGGAGGGAAATGGCCCAGCCCTCCCCGTACACCTTTCATCCCATTCCCCCGGGGCTCCACTGAGAAAAGCCCAGGGAAGCTTTCGGGAACCATTTGATATTGCAGACTTAGAAATTTTTCGTGATATACTGTGTCTCATTCCACCTGGGAGGCAGAATTCATACATCCTATTTAATGAAATTATCCCTTTCTACTTATTTCTGTGAGATGCACAAGGAAACAGCTAGCGCTACAGAGACAACAATTCTACTCAGCAGCCAAGCACTGACGACTCCCAGAGGGGACGAGAGGGCCCCCAACCCCTCTCTGCTGTGAGACAGGAGCCACGTGAACAGGAGGATGAACCCAGCTCGTCCAGGGTGCTCACCAGTGGACAAATGATTTGACAGTATTAATGTTGGGGGTGATGTCCTCAAAAGAAGCAATAAGGGGACCCCCCCCCCAAATATCTAGGGACTAGCTCAACAGGTTTACTGTGTTCTCACAATGCTGCCAACCCTGGAGTTAGAGGCTACACTGGTTTCACCCCTCTGCACATGACCTTAATTGTTCTCAAGTCTGAGGAATCTGAGCTCCTCGTCCCTGGAGGAATGAAGAATCAACACATGGAACTGGCTTTTTATCATCTTTCTTAGGGCATAAATCCCAAGGATCTGCTGGAACAGACAAGGATAATGATGGAGGTACTGAGGCACAAAGGCCAACAAGCCAACGAACGATGTGTCAACCATTGAGCCCTAAAAAATTCTCACTAATGTCCACCCCACCAAGCATGCTGGCTGTTGTGGATTGAGTGGTGGCCCCCAAAAGATGTGTTCAATTCCTGAACATGACACAGGTGAATGTGACCTCACATTTGCAAATAGGGTCTTTGTAGATGTAATGAAGTTAAGATGAGGTCACACCAGAGTAGGGTGCATCCTAAATCCAGTATGACTGATGTCCTTATTAAGAGAAGAGAAAGAAGAGACTCAGACAGACACAGGGACAACACTGTGTGACACTGGAAGCAGAGACTAAAGTGCTGCATCTGCAAGCCAGGGAACGCCAAGGCTGGGCCGCAAAGCGCCAGAAGCTGGAAGAGGCAGAGAAGGACCCTCCCTGGAACTCTCAGTGACAGCATGGCCCGGCCCACAGCTTCACTTGGAACTGTTGCCTCTAGAAGAGTGAGATGAAGTTTCTGATTTAAGCCACCCGGTTTGTGGTCCTTTGTTGTGGCAGCCCTAGCAACTGACACAGCACTAGCTTAAGCCCATCCTCCTGGTCTTCTGAACTGCACTAAGATTTCAAATTGTTTCTGCTGGTGTCCCTCCAGGGAACATCAAGAGGCGTCTCTGAAGGTCATCAGCAGACCACACACTCCACTGCTCCGGACGGCCAATGGTTTCCATCACACTTCCGGACCTGCTGCCCACTGCTCTCCGCCCACCTCCCTGCTCACTCTGGCCTTCCTGCTGTTCCTTCCAGGTCAGTTCCTTCCTTAGGACCCTGCCACTGGACCCCCTGCCTCAGGTGCCATCCCCCAGGTAACAACATGGTGAGCACCTTCAAGCACTCAGGTCCCATGAGACGTCACCTCCTTGGGGTGGAAGTCATGATATCAGCCCCCGTCCTCTAATGTTTTCACCACCTTTACCCCCATAAGGATAGATACCCCACAATGGTGGGGACGGACCCAGCTTACAGCTGCCCAGGTTCTCATGTGTCAGGCATGCAAAAAGCCCTGTGCTGTGAGACTAGCAACCGACGACCCCAGGAGTGTGGGTGTCTCTCACCAGGGGGTGCTTGGCTAGCCAACCACGCTTCTGTTATTAATGCAAGGCATGCTTTAGGGAAACTGCATTTAACTATCAAATGGATACAAACATGTCTTCATCTCTCTAATTTCCAAATAACATACTTTGACTTAAATTGTGGAAGAGGGAAACAAAAAGTTCTAAAAAAAATAGCATCATTATCCTTAACAATTTCACTATAACAGTTATAATTTAATAACCAAAGGAGCAATTTTATATATTTTAGGGTGTATGGCTTAGGATGTGATAGTGACATTTCTATGTGTCTTTGGATTCATCCTCAGAGGCATGGACACGGCAACTCTGAGAAGAAAGAGATGGAAAGGGAGGAAGAGCGAACTCACCACAAATGCAAAGACAGTGAGTGACCTGCTGGGAGGCCGTGGCTTCAACAGGCCTGAGAGCTAGCAAGCTCCACAGACTTCTAGAATTACTTACATCTTTCAGTATCAGAATCTGACTCGCAGCTTTTAGGTACTGCAACTGGTGAGTCACTAAGATTGTGATCTTCTCGTGCAAGGTTTGACAAATACACCTACAAATGGAAGAGACACAGTGTGCAAAAACATGTTAATGGGGGGCTCCAAATTGAAAAACGTACATTTTGAAAACACAAGAAGACAAAGATAACATAATAGTCAGAAAGTTGTAGTTTAAAAACTAATATAAATACAAATTAAATACAAACATATGTCAATAAAGCTAACTCAGGCCTCAAATTCACCAGCAGCAAACTTGAGTCTAGCCCCACAAAGAAATTCTAGAAAGCAGTCTAGTGCAGGAGAGGTAGCTACTGCTAAGTGTTTCCTAGCCCCCTAAAACGCAGTGCAACAAACAGCCTGACCAAGTGGTGGTGCAGTGGATAGAGCGTTAGACTGGGATGCAGAGGACCCAGGTTCGAGACCCCGAGGTCGCCAGCTTGAGCGGGGGTTCATCTGGTTTGAGCAAAGCTCACCAGCTTGGACCCAAGGTCACCGGCTCCAGCAAGGGGTTACTTGGTCTGCTGAAGGCCCACGGTCAAGGCACATATGAGAAAGCAATCAATGAACAACTAAGGTGTCACAACGAAAAACTGATGATTGATGCTTCTCATCTCTCTCCATTCCTGTGTGTCTGTCCCTATCTATCCCTCTCTCTGACTCTCTCTGTCTCGTAAAAAACAAACAAACAAATAAAAAACCCAGTGCAACAAATATTTCACATTAAAAAACAGTTGAGCAATAAGATTCCAAACCCTGACTTAACTGAAATACTAACTATTGTTATCATTGTGTAGGAATAAAAAAAGCCATATCATATAAAAATATGTACACTGTTTCTTAGACAGTTTTCTAGGTGATTATTTATGATGCATGGTGTACATATTAAGCAAAAGAAACAAGTCTCAGATTCTCAGTTACCTTTGCCAGAGTGCATTTTTTAGACACTTCTTCCTAAATGTTACTAGACAGAAAATAAGCGCCAGTGCAGCCTCGACCAGCCCCTACCACCTTCCCAGGCGCATCTGAGAAGCACGTCTTCTTGTGCTAGGACTGAACAGCTGCCAGATACGGAAATGAAATAACAGAACCTAATGGCCCAAATCACAGTGGAAATCACACAGCAGCTCAAAGAACATGCCAGTTCTTAGTGAAGACCCACCTCAGAATTCAGCCTTGGAGTTTGTTTTTAAACCCTCAACATGTTCCTACATTTAAATGTAGATTCCCCTAGAAACTCAATCCCAGCTGCAACCTACGAGGTCTGCAGCCCCTCTGAGGTAAGCAAGGAGCTGGTATCAGGCCCCAGGGACCACGGGCAGGGGGCCGGGCACACACTCCGGTCACCTGAGTCACACACTATGCAAATCTTAAGAACATGGCCACAACTCAACCTGCTGAGGCAGGTTAAATCAACAGTTCCAGAGTTCAAATTCCCGCCTTGCTCTACCTCCTACTAATTCAGCAATCTCAGGCAAGCTTCTAACTCTCTGAACCTCAGTTTCTTCATCTCAAAATAAGGCTAATGTCAACTCATACACATGTTCTGAAAAATAAAAGTGCTAATCCACTTAGTAAATGTTAGTTCTATAAGTGGCTATTTTCTTTGCAGTCAGGACAGAAAAGTCCCAAGAGATCACTTTTGAGGCTGGACCTATGGCCAGGAGCAAGATCCCAGGATGTAGATGTATATACTATAACTCCATTTTCTTTTTCCTAAAATGAGAAACGGGAAGGCAGAGAGACAGACTCCCACATGCACCCGACCGGGATCCACCCAGCATGCCCACCAGGGGGCAATGTTCTGCCCATCTGGGGCACTGCTCCATGGCAACCGGAGCCATTCTAGCGCCTGAGGCAGAGGCCATGGAGCCATCCTCAGCACCCGGGCCAACTTTGCTCCAATGGAGCCTTGGCTGCAGGAGGGGAAGAGAAAGATAAAGAGGGGGACGGGTGGAGAAGCAGATGGGTGCTTCTCTTGTGTGCCCTGGCCAGGAATCGATCCCAGGACTTCCACACACCAGGCCAACGCTCTACCACTGAGCCAGCAGGCCATGGCCACCATCACTCCGTTCTTTGTTTTTTTGTGTGTGTGTTTTTTGTTGTTGTTTTTTTGTGTGTTTTTTTTTTTTTCTGAAGCTGGAAACAAGGAGAGACAGTCAGACAGACTCCCACATGCGCCCGACCAGGATCCACCCGGCACGCCCACCAGGGGCGACGCTCTGCCCACCAGGGGGCGATGCTCTGCCCCTCCGGGGCGTCTCTCTGCCGCAACCAGAGCCACTCTAGCGCCTGGGGCAGAGGCCAAGGAGCCATCCCCAGCGCCCGGGCCATCTTTGCTCCAATGGAGCCTCAGCTGCGGGAGGGGAAGAGAGAGACAGAGAGGAAGGGGGGGGATGGAGAAGCAAATGGGCGCTTCTCCTATGTGCCCTTACCGGGAATCGAGCCCGGGTCCCCCGCACGCCAGGCCGACGCTCTACCGCTGAGCCAACTGGCCAGGGCCATCACTCCATTCTTTAAGTCCAAAAAGAATTACTTTTACCCTTTGTGACATGTCTTCATTGGGCTCTTTATCAAGCTTAATACTAAAGGTTTTAATGGAATCATTTCACCTTAATTCAAAATTACCTGCCATTAATCTCTGAAGGCAGATGTTTATCAAATTTGATGGGTTACCATGTCCCAGATGGGTCAACTCAAAACTTTAAAAATTTTTTCTTCCTAATATTCCATCATCAATGAGGTAAATCATTACAATGATATTTTCAGTTGATGGCTTTAAAGTTTTCCTAAATTATGTTTTATGTTAAAAAATAAATAAAAACTTCCGAGTCAGTCAATAAGAAAATGATTCAGCAACAAGTCACTTAACTCTTATCCTATGTAAGGGCTGTGTAAAGCGGTATCACATACCGTGGTGGAGGTGATACAAATAAGAAAGACAGAGTCACAACCTTCATTCAATCAATCAACTAACATCTGTTAAGAAGCCAGGCTCTGGTCAGGGAAAACAGACATTACTCTGAACCACATAGAGGGAGACAATAAATGAATATAGAAAACGGACTACAGGGCTTTGATGTGTGCTATGAAGAAAAAGCACGGTGAGGGTGACTATCTTAGTTGGAGGTAACAGCTGAGCCTTGAGAATCCCTGGGGAAATACTGTGGAAGAAGGAACAGCAGGTGCAGTGACCTAGCACAGAAACGTGCTGCACTAAGGCGCCCGCATGCCTTCCCAGGTCAGTGGGGGCTGGGGGGGGAGGCGCATGGTCAAGCCCAGCCCATTCGGGCCATGGGAGGACAGGAAGCACACAATCCCCCTGGAGGAACGGGAGGGGCCGGAAGAAAGGCCATGGCAGTGTCCTTCATCTTTCTTCTTTGCCCTGGCACACTGTCCCCCGGCTCCTGGACAGAGGGAAAGTACCTGTGCAGCCAGACAGAGGAGAGCAAGGGCTACCTTCATTCAGGGCACGCCACGAAAGCCAGCGTGGCCTGGATATGTATGCACCGAGGTTGTGCGAGGAATGCTGGAAAGGCGAGTAGAGACCGAACGCGAAGAAGCTCGTTCGCCATTTCGGGACACTGAGCTGCATCCTGAAGCTGAAGGGGCCGGTGAGGGCCCGCCTGAAGCAGGCAGGTGCGCGGAGCAGGGGAGGGAGGTCTAACCAGGACAGACCCGGAGAACTCATTATTCAGGGGGTGGGGATCTGGCGACATGGGGCTTTCTAAAAGGCAGCAGGGAACCGTGGCTATAAACAGATTTGACTGACATCTGTTCACCTAAGGGTGGGTCCCTAACCTTCTGTATGATGGAATCCACTTACTGTTTACAACATATAGTTGTAAAACTCCAAACCTTAATAAACATGGCTATATATTCATGACTGAAGTAAACTGTTAATGGCAAGTAAAAACGTAATTCATTCACTTTTAATACAAAACAGTTCACATTACTAAGCGTCAACACAAACTGCCATCCTTCATAGCATATTGTTCAATCCAATTTTCTAACTCATTGAGAACATTCTCAGTTGCTGCTGAGTGATTTTCTAAATTGCATCCGTGCTCCCGGCCCTAAGTTTCCCTAAAGAACGTGATTCTGATTAGCAAACAACAATTTTAACAAGCTTGCTTCTATCAAGTGTATATCCAAAGTCATTAAACCCAAAAGGTGCAAGAGGACTTTATAAACACCTGTGTTTGAAGAACTGGGGAGAGCTTTTGTGATAAGCATACTGATATTTAGCAATTAAAACCCCTCCTCTTTCCTCCTAGTGACATGAACGCAAAGGCCAGCAGAAATTGTTCTCAAAACGATGGAGAACTTGTGCAGACAATACGAGTCAGGGTGACAGCCATGTGGGAGCTCAAGGTGGAGTCCTGGAAACAGGGAGGCTGAGCAGTAAGGCCACTGAAGAAGGGGCTCGGGGAATCTCTGTGTTGGCACCAGTGCCTATCACTGAACACAGTACAAGCCCCAGAGCACTTCTCTGCCTAGGGGAAAACCTCATCCTCACGATCAGGATGGCGTGGGAGAGAGAGGTCAGACCAGACAGCTGGAGGCCTTGCCCAAGGTCAGCTGGCCCTGCTCTCTACATTCTGAAAAACCAAACGCACTATGTACTTTTCTTTAGTGTGATAAAATTTACATAAAATGAAATCTACCACTTTAATCGTCACTGCCATTCGTCTCCGGAACTCTTCATCACTCCAGTGTGTAAGCAGTTTACATGCACACTCCGGTGGAGAAATGGGAGGGGACCCGCACAGCGACCCATGCTTCTGTCCAGGCTCAGAGCTGTCACACCCTGTCTTGCCCTCACACTGCTGATTCTGCTCAAAGCGCTTTACCTCACTACTTAGGACCTGTGGTGAATGGTTGTGGCTCTCCACTCCCACCCCTACCCTCAAATGCTCACGCTGACCCCCTGACCCCTGCTACCTTAGAATTTGGTGATAGGGCCTTTAAAGTGATGATTAGGTTAAAATGAGGGTGGGCCCTAATCCGATCTGACTGGCTTTCTGAGAAGAGAAACAGATTGGGGCATACGAAGAGAGATGGGGGGTGGGAGACAGTGGAAAGATCACATGAGGACAGAGCGGGAAGATGGCCATCTGTAAGCTTAGGAGAGAGGCCTCGGGAGAAATGAAACCTGCAGATACCTTGATCTTGGACTTCCAGCCTCCTGAACTACGAGAAAGTAAGTTCCTATTGTTTAAGCCCCCCAGTCTGGGATACGTTGTTATGGCAGCCTGCTACAGACGGAATGTTTGTGCCCTCCAAAAATGCATGCATTAGAACCTAATCCCTATTGTGTTGGCATTTGGAGGTGGACCTTTGGGAGGTGATTAGGTCATGAAGATGGATCCCTCAAGAGTGGGATTAGTGTCCTTATAGGGGAGACTGAGAGAGCTGCCTTTCCCTTTCAACCATGTGAGGACAGAGCAAAGAAATGCAACAGTGAGCAGGCTGTCACCAGACAGCAAATCTGCCTTGATCTTATATGTCCTAGCCCCCAGAATGGAGAGAAATAAATTTCTGTCATTTATAAGCCACCCAGTCTAAGGCATTGTTAAAGCATCCTGAATGACACAGCCCTAATAAACTAATACAGGACCTTGGAGTGAGAATTTCCAAATAGCGTTCCCTCCGCTATAAACCTGCACCCTCCAGTGCAGGAGAGCACGCTGCTGTTCTCTTCACACGCCTTGCTTCTTCCTGCCTCTACACCAGGGGGAGTCAACCTTTTTATACCTACTGCCCACTTTTGTATCTCTGATAGTAGTAAAATTTTCTAACCGCCCACCGGTTCCATAGTAATGGTAGTTTATAAAGTAGGGAAGTAACTTTACTTTATAAAATTTATAAAGCAGAGTTACAGAAAGTTAAAGCATATAATAATAATTACTTACCAAGTACTTTATGTTGGATTTTCGCTAAGTTTGGCAGAATAAATCTTTATAAAACAACTTACTATAGTTAAATCTATCTTTTTATTTATACTTTGGTTGCTCCGCTACTGCCCACCATGAAAGCTGGAACGCCCACTAGTGGGCGGTAGCGACCAGGTTGACTACCACTGGTCTACACCTTTGCTTCTACTGCTCCCTGTAGCAAAAGGAACTGAATCCTATTCTCAGTCTCCACACAACCTTCCCAGCCTGCAGTCCCTCCAAGCACCGTCCACAGTGAGCTTTCCAACCTACGCTGTCTGCTTCTACTTCCTTTTAAGCATTTGCTATCCTTTATCAAAGCCCTTCAAGCCCTGAGGGTGAACTTTTCCCATGCACTTGTCTTGGCAAACCCCACATAGAGACAAATACCTTAGGGGCCAGAATGAGATCTAAACATCTTGATCTCCTTCTTCTGCCCCATTTGGGTCCGTACCTTCTCTGGCTTACTGTCCTCCTTCGTAAAGTAAGATGTTTATGCAATAACATTTGTAAGAGCCTCTATCTCAGTGCACAAAGTAGGGCTTCAGTAAGCGCAAATGAAAGGGCTCATGGGCTTCCACAGGGTAAAAAGCAGCATGGTAACTGTGGGGCAGAGGTGGATGCTGTTCTAGCCAGAGCAAGTTCATGACACTTTCAAAAAGGCCAGCCCAAACTGCAGGCAACGTCAGCCAGCACGTTAGCCTACGGTATACACAGAAAAGGGATTCAGACTGTTCTTGCTCAGTGGCTCAGCAGCTAAGCAAAAGCCAAGGAAAACAAATTCCAGAAACACAAAGTGAGAGGCAGAAGTGAATCCAGATTCTAGACTCCTATTTTTTACATTCAAATTAACCCTACATTTGTGAGTATTAACTCATGGAGCAAAATTACATGATTGAAACCATACTCTGCTACAGAACAAATCATTCCTAAATTCTAGACTTTACAAAGTATTTCCAACCTACAGAATAATAAGCATAAATGAACAAGGTTTGTCCACGGAAGATCAGTGTTGGTTCTGAAAATGTCGCTTCTAGCGTGCCCAAAAACAGCGATGAAGGAAAAGGACTGGCAATCAAGTACCAGATTACTGAATCCCACCTGCAGTTTTAAAATCTGTATAGTATCTTTCTTGTTCTGGGGTCCAGATCCGTCCATAGGGTCTCGGCTATCAACTGCAAGGGTGTCTGTGTGCATGTCGGGCAACAATTTGCAAAATTTGCCAAGTATTTCTTAACTCCCTAAAGCATGTACTCCACTCGCCTCCACCCACTGTAAGCATCTCCTATTTGTGCAAAATTTCTCTAAAAGGGATCTTCTGTGGAGCGAAGGCGAAGGAAAGAGGGACATCAACATAGAACAAGCTCATTCTTAGGCACAAAGGCTTCACGCCACAAGGTGTTTGGGAAGCAGAAACAACATAAAACATGAGCAAACTCACAGGTGGAACAAGTGCTTGCCGACTTCTACATCGACTGCACTGAGGGGATCGTCCAGAAGGTAGATGTCTGCGTCCTCATACACTGCTCTGGAAAACGGAACAACGTATCAGAAGGATGCTCCAGGTTCCCAGGATCCCATCTCTGAATCATGACAGTGTTCAGGAATTCAGACGATGCTTGTTCCAAGAGCCAACCAAATACTCCACGCGGGGTCTGCATGGAGCCGCATACGAGGCCCAGGTGGAATGACAACCAAACTGCGATTTACCTGGCGAGGTTAACCCGGGCTTTCTGCCCCCCACTCAGCGTGGTTCCTCGATCTCCTATCACAGTTAGATCTCCATCCTCCAAAAGCTGCAGGTCCTATAAAGAAATGTGGGGGAAAACAAGCAGAGGACTTACAATGTATTCTCCCACTGTCACCCAAAGCTGTTAGCATTTGCTCTTCATACGTGAATCTGATCAACAGCGATAGATATATTTCACAGTGACTAAATTGTACCCTTGAACCTTTCAAAAAGACTCTTAACCATTTTAACAGATATTTTTTGAACACTGACTATATGCCAGGCATTGCTGTGGGCTCAATGAATTCAGCACAGTAGGAGACGGACAGCATGAATAATTAACATGAGTACAAGTAACAAGCGCTAAGAGGAGAAAGGACGTTCAGCTCAGACAGACACAGAGTGAAGGAGTGAAAGCCCATCGTCTGTGGGGGTTGGGAAGGGCTCTGATTAGAGGGCATTTAAGCAGCAAGATACCCGTCGGAGGGCAGAAAGAGCCTGACGGATCTAGATAAGATGTGCTCCACGTGGAGAAGTGAGTGAGTGCAAGGGCCATGGGGCAGATGCACATCCAAGGATCAGAAACTAGCAGAGAGGCCAGGAGCAGAGCGAGTAAAGAAGGGGGGCAGAGACAGAAGCAGGAGGGGCCATGGTTGTTCCCTGAGTGAAGTGAGGAGGGGGCATGAGGGAGGACTAACATGATCCGGGTTAGGTTTTTCAAAAAAATCACTCCTGCCTCTTTGTGGCAAACAGACTACTGGTGAAGGGGCAGGGAAAGGTAGAATACAAGTTATGAGGCTATCACAATAATCTGGGTAAGAGATGACGGTGGCAGGGACCAAAGTGGGAACAGCAGAAATGAAGAGAAGTTGTCACATTCTGAACAAACTTCAAATGTAGAGCCTGTAGGATATGCTGATGGAATGGGTGTGGGCTGCAAAAGAAGTGTTGAAGAAGAGGATTGCACTGTTTTTGGCAAGAAAAGGGGGAAGAACTGGGTCACCATTTACTGAGTGGAAGAAAATGAATGTAGGTGTAGGGGATAAAAAGTCAAGAAGATTTCGGTTATGGGCAAGCTGAAATACCTATTCGTGATAACGAGTTGCGAGTCTGAAGGTCTGTGCTGAAGGTACAATGTGACAGCTGGTGGCACATACATGGCTTATAAAGACACAGGACTTATTTTACCAAGAAATAAGTATGTCAGCCCTGGCTAGTTAGCTCAGTCAGTTAGAGCATTGTCCCAAAACACCAAGGTTGTGGGTTTGATCCCTGGTCAGTATACATACGGGAAGCAACAATGAATGCACAAGCAAGTGGAATAACGAATGCTTCTCTCCCTCTCTTTCTTTCCCTTCCTCTCTCTGTCTCTCTAAAATAAATTAATGGAATGGAATGCAATGGAATAGAATAATGTCTTAACTAGCCAGTTTGCTGATCTTGGTCTCAGCTTTCCACTTCCAGAGAAAGAATGACACCTGACCCATGTCTTCACAGTGATATTCAAGGCACAGTGATAGAGTGACAAGGTCTGTACAAGCAATAAAAGCAGAAAGGGCAATCTGGGCAGGAAAAAGCAAAGTGGACACTAAGCAGATCATTTGGATTAAGTATAGGCTTGTTTCATGCAAGCCTGGAAAAACTCAAAGCTAAGAAACAAAAAGTTTTTATTTGAGAGTCTTGGATCTATCTAAAGTTATATTTGAGTAGTATTTAAGAAATAAATGGATAAATCGCAGTACCTAGAAGTGAAGATGAAAGAACACCCCCAAAATGAGAGGATAACAGTTAGATTTAAATTACACATTATATTAGACATTTTAATGAGATTACCTATAATTATCACTAGATAGATCCTGGCGCAAACAAGTCGAGTCTGGAGGGCAGTTTATTGGTTCTCTACTAACCTCTCCAGCTTCACCCTAGGCTACACAGCGATTCCTTTCTGCAGAGGCAGCCTCAATTTCTTTGTCTCTACTCTGGCAAAGTTGGGGGAGAGAGCAAGTGACACATTGGGATCTTCCTGATAAAACAAATTCTTTATCTCTCCGAGCCTCATTTCCCTCTCATACAAAATGTGCTGCAGAAACAAGAATTAGTCAACTCAAGGATGCTGTGAGAATCAAGAGTAAGTGGGCCCTGGCCGGTTGGCTCAGTGGTAGAGCGACGGCCAGGCGGTGCGGGGGACCCGGGTTCAATTCCTGGCCGGGGCACATAGGAGAGGTGCCCATTTGCTTCTCCACCCCCACCCCCTCCTTCCTCTCTGTCTCTCTCTTCCCCTCCCGCAGCCGAGGCTCCATTGGAGCAAAAATGGCCCGGGCGCTGGGGATGGCTCCTTGGCCTCTGCCCCAGGCGCTGGAGTGGCTCTGGTCGCGGCAGAGCAACGCCCCGGAGGGGCAGAGCATCGCCCCCTGGTGGGCAGAGCATCGCCCCTGGTGGGCGTGCCGGGTGGATCCCGGTCAGGCGCATGCGGGAGTCTGTCTGACTGTCTCTCCCCGTTTCCAGCTTCAGAGTACAAAAAAAAAAAAAAAAAAAAAAAAAAGAGTAAGTGTATGAACACCTTCTACAAATGCAAAAAAGACTTGAATGAATTTTTGCTATTGGTGACTGACACTTATTTCCTGATCAGATCAACAGCGGGACCTCATTCACATGCTGATTCAGTGTGAGTCACAATCTGCAAAGCACTCCACCAAAAGAAGAGAGAAAGAGTTCACCATTAACTCATTCCCGGACAGCCCACAAAGACACACAAGCACACACACAGTTCCCTGTATGCTCAAAGCTCGCCTGGAGTTCATCAAATGAAAGACAGCAATGGCTCTGTCATAAAAATTCATTATGATTTCATATTATTTCTTTTTTGTTTTTTGGGGACAGAGACAGAGAGAGAGACAGACAGGAAGGGACAGAGATGAGAAGAATCAATTCTTCATTGTAGCTCCTTAGTTGTTCATTGATTGCTTTCTCATATGTGCCTTGACTGGGAGGCTACAGCAGAGAGAGTGACCCCTTGCTCAAACCAGTGACCTTGGGCTCAAGCCAGAGAACTTGGGCTTCAAGCCAGCAACCTTTGAGCTCAAGCCAGCGACCATGGGGTCATGTCTATGATCCCACGCTCAAGCCAGTGAGCCCAAGCTCAAGCTGGCGACCTTGGGGTTTCGAACCTGGGCCCTCTGTGTCCCGTCCAACACTCTATTCACTGCACCACTGCCTGGTCAGACTCATATTATCTCTTTGTTGAGCTAAGAAATTACTACCATCTCTTGCTTTTGATTTTCATAGAAACAACAACAATGAGCCATTTTAAGAATGTAGGTTCCCAGCCTTCTGGAAATACACAGTTTTCCTGGCCTCTGTTTCCCTGTTGACAATCCTCGCAGAGTGTCCTTAATTTTTATGCCTTGATTTCGCAGTCTTGCTTTCCTTGTCAAAATAACAACATGTTGCAGCACAGCAATCTTAGCCTTTTTCTAGTGAGGGCATTTAAAACCCACCCTTTCATTTACCAGTTAGGAAATAAGAAATGGGCTCTCTCCAAGTCTGGTAGAAGGCCCTGGAGTGTGTTTGTTGACTCTGCAAACTATTTATAGACAAGCTTCAGATGGGAAAAAACATTTCAAAGGATTTGGAGGAACACCCAAGTCAGACTAATTTCCAAACCATGATTGTCTGATTTGGCTAGAGCAGCGATTTTCAACCAGTGTGCCGTAAGAATTTTTAAAACATGCAATACCTAACTATTTAGCCAAAGGCACTGACCTCTTTTCCCTTACATTGTAAATAAATAAATAAATAGAAAAATGACAACAGCCAATAGCAGCAACCATCTAATGTGAATGGATAAAAACTACACTTATTTTGTCAGATTGGCAAAAAATATATTTTTGGGTGTGCTACAGAATTTAGTGATTAGTTTATGTGTACCATGTGATGAGAAAGTTTGAACATCACTGGGTTAGAGGGAAAAGACTGAGTTGAGCATATCTTACAATTCCTCCCAATGGCAGGAAGGTATTCTTACATTATCTCTAAGTTACATTTATCCAATTATTTCACCTACATTGGCTCTCACTTGAAAATCAGATACGCAAACCAGAGGAAAACCAGGAAATGGCTATGCTGGTTTGATGTCACAGGGTCAGAAACATCTCAAGTGCCTTTTAGTGATGGTAGGGAATCACAGGAGAAATACTGAGCAGACAGCTGGAACAGTTCTGAGGGCAGAAGGGAGGGCCTGGCAATGGAGGGCTGGTCCAGGGTCACAAGCAGGAGTCCACTGAGCCCTTGTTCACAGCTTCTCCTCCACTTGGAACTGCCCTTCCAATCAGGCCCTGACAAGAACCTACCCATCTTTCCAGGCCCAGCTCAAACAATGTCATCCATGAAACCATCCCTGACTTGCCCTAGAGAGAAAGCCATCTCTCCTTCAACTGGGTTCTTAATACTTTGTTTGTATTTCTCATGAAGGACCCATCTTATCCTGCTTCATAATTTATATGCACAGATTATGCATAAATTATATGCATAATTTATATGCACTTCATAATTTATATGGCAGCTTCTCTCTCTACTAGTCAGCTCGGGGATGGTAAGATCTACCTGCCAAACCACAGTTTCTGGATGCTTTCTATTGATTATCTCTAACCCTCGCAACAAGCTGCACAGTAAGTACAGGCAGCCTCTGTATCTGTGGGTTTCGTATCTGCAGGTCGAACCAATCCTAGATGGAAAACAGAGTTTTCCAAACATGACTGGGAACCATGGATGCGGAGGGTCAACTGTATGCATTGCTCTACACCATTTTATACAAAGGACTTGAGCATCTGTGGATTTTGATATCCAAAAGGGGTTCTAGAACCAATGCCCCACAGATCCTGAGGGACAACTGGATTAGACCCATCTCACAGATGAGGAAACTGAGACTGAGATCGCATAACTGGTCTGAGAACTGTCAGCTGTTAAATGGAATAGTTAAAATCTGAACCAAGCTCACCTCAATTCATAGCCTTCTGCTCTTTCTCTCACAACATACTGTCCCCAGTAGTTACTGGAAAATATATTTGAAATGAAAGCAACACTCAAGTAACTCAGGACTTGAAGGTCTCTATGTCCAGATACAGAAGTATCAATCAATTTAGTCTCCATATTTAAATTACCCTCACATACTCCTTTTGTGCTCATGATTCTTTATTTCCTATTATGTCAGAGGCAAGTGATATAGTTATCCCAATTGAGAGATGAATAAACAAAGATGTAACAATGATTATTCTAATTTTTTTTTAGTGATAGGAAGGGAGACAGTGAGACAGACTCCCACATGCACCCCAACTGGGATCCAGCCAGCAACCCCTGTCTGGGGCCTATTCGTAAATTAGCCAAGCTATTTTTAGTGCCTGAGGCTGATGTGTTCTGTTCGGACCAACCAAGCTATTTTCAGTGCCTGAGGCCAGATTATTCCAATTATTAAACCAATTTGAAAAGGAAATGTCCAAACTGGCAGGAATGTGGGAAATATGAGAAGAAGCTATGAGCTTATGGGCGCCCCAGAGGGGTCTGTAAAGGCAAGTAATCAAGGTGGGAAAATATTAAGCTAGAATTTATCAATGTTATACCTTTGAATATGTATTACCCAGAAGTTTTAAAAAGTCTTCAAGTGATAAAAGACTGTATACAGACAAATGTCGCAATACATTACCTGTAATGACGTTAACATATTCCTTGTTGATTCATGTGATGCATACTATGTGTAGAGCACCTACATAAATATCAACTCAAATAAAAGAAGTTATATACTTAGATACCTTCTTTATAACATGCCACATTTTATGGATATGATTTAACCCCAAACTAGCTGCTCTTATAATTAAGAGTTAACTTTTTAAAATATTTTAACATTTACAGAGTGTTTGTTATATTCCCTAACAATTAGGCGCTTTAAGATCATTACTAATTTCATCCTCCAGACAACTTCATGAGGTTGATAGTATTCTCTCCACTTTACAGATGAAGAAACTACGATTTTGTATGGTTTGACAATTAGCCAAAATCACACACAAATAGCAGAGAAACTGAGACACAATCCCAGAGCAGTCTGACTCCAGGGCCTCAGAGTCCACTGTGAACCCCCCCAACAGATCCTACTGGGATTATTATTTCCTAAATCATTTTCTATACCTCACTACACAGTCACTGTTTTTGTCATCTGCCTCAATAAAGGTTGCTAGATGTGATGATTTCATATCTTCCTATTTTATTACAGAAACGTTTTCAGCTTGGCCCTGGCCGGTTGGCTCAGCATGGCCCTGGCCGGTTGGCTCAGCATGTCCCTGGCCGGTTGGCTCAGCATGGCCCTGGCCGGTTGGCTCAGCAGTAGATCATCGGCCTGGTGTGTAAAAGCCCCAGCTTGGCTTCCCAGACAGGGCATACAGGAGAAGTGACCATTTCTCCACCCTTCTCTCCCCACCCTCACCACCTGCTTCTTCTCCTCCCACAGCCATGGCTCAACTGATTGGAGCAAGTTGACCTCAGGCACTGAGGATGGCTACATGGCCTCTGCCTCAGGTGCTAAAAAATGGGTCTGCTTACGTCAGAGCAATGGCCCCAGATGGGCAGAGCATTACCCCCTAGTGGGCTTGCCGGTTGGATCCTGGTCAGGGCACATGTAAGAGTCTGTCTCTCTGCCTCCTCTCCAGAATTTGGGGGATAACTCTGAGGAGAAGTCTCAGAGTTCTATATTTATATATATGTATAAACAGTTCAAATAAATACATATATTTAGAGAAAAGAGCTATGATAGTTAACAACAGCTACTATTTACTAAAAATCTGGTATGTTTGCATTTTACAGGCATTATCAATAGTTTTAACAATAATCCCATACCTCCTCCATTTAATAAGACAGGAAACTGAGACAAAAACCTAAAGTAACTACATATGCAGTCTCTGTATCTACAGGCCAGAATAATTGTGGAATGCCCTCAATTATCTGTGGCTGTCTTACGCCCGTCCCCTGACACATGGACTCCAGAAGGAGGTAAGCAAAGAATCACATCACTCACTCAGTGATTCCCCGGTGTCCTGAAAAACCTCCACCCCTGCTAACCAGAGTCATAAATGGCATTTCAGACCTTAGAAATGTTCTGACCCAATGTCCTCATTTTGTAGCAGGCACTTCAGAGGCCCAAGCAGGTAACAGGGCAGGTCCAAAGTGACAGCGGGCCAGTGCAAAAGCCAGGGCCAGGGTTGTGCTCTTGACTACTTCCCCAACCGGGGCCTCCCTTCCGGCAAAGGCCCTGACTCCACGTCCCTGTGTCATGCAGAACAGTCCGTGTCTGTATGTCAATTGACATCCAGAAGAATCTCCGAGAAGCCCAGCCAACAGGGACCTCCTCCCCCCCCCCCGGGAGTCTGTGTGCCACAGACACCTGAAAGGCAGGAAAGCCCCAGGCACTACACCCTGTGCTGCTCCAGTCAGCCCCTGAGACTGCAACAAAGGCACTGGCCCCTGGAGAGCAGGCTGAATGACAGCCACTGTCCCAACACCTGCTTTCCTCCCAAGCTGCTCAAACATGGGGGAGTAGAAAGATGGCTAACCTATGACCAGAAAGGCAAGGACCTGCAAAGAAAGGGCCTGGTACTGACCGAGGTCTTTGGAGTCTGATCTGAGCCTCAGGAATTGAACTTGATTGAGGTAAAGAGAAAATGCCTGAGATCTGTTTATTCCACATCCCACATTCCACCTTCGTCAACACCCAGTTTGAAAAATAATTCTTCCTGCCTGACCAGGTGGTGGCACAGTGGATAAAGCATCGGACTGGGATGCGGAGGACCCAGGTTCAAGACCCCAAGGTCGCCAGCTTGAGTGAAGGCTCATCTGGTTTGAGCAAAACTCACCAGCTTGGACCCAAGCTGGCTTGAGCAAGGCATTACTCGGCCTGCTGAAGGCCCATGGTCAAGGCACAGATGAGAAAGCAATCAATGAACAACTAAGGTGTCGCAATGAAAACTAATAATCGATGCTTCTCATCTCTCTCTGTTCCTGTCTGTCTGTCCCTACCTATCCCTCTATCTCTGTCTCTGTATAAAAACAAAAGCAAAATAATAATAATAATAATTCTTCCTTATATACTTTCTCAATTAATAGGCAGCAAGGCACCATGGGAAAGCACAGAATCTAGGTGAGCAGAAATGGCTCTGAACCTGAGCTGTGAGTATTGAGGTGAGTCATTTCATCTCCCTAAGCTTCAGTTTTATGAACTATACAATGAGAATGGAAACATCGAAGACACAGGTAAAATATTAAATTCATAACTTCAACCTTGAGAACATTATACTGAGTAAAATGAGTAAATCAGAAAAAGCTAAGAAGTGTGTGATTTCACACATAAGTGGGATATAAAACTGAGACTCAGGGACATAGATTAAAGTGAAGTGGTTCCCAGGCGGAAGGGAGTGCAGAGGGAGGAAGTACAGAGGGACAAACATATGGTGACAGAAAATGACTGGCCTTTGGGTGACAGGCATACAACACAACCAACAGTTCACATTCTATAGAAACGACCTGAAACCTATGTACTCTTATTGTTAGTAATCAATGTCAGCACATTCAATTTCATTTCTAAAAATATATATATATTAAATACGCATATTCCTTTGTGTGTGCACCATGTGAAAGAGAAATGATTAGCACGTGGACTCAATAAATGGGAGTTATTATTCCTGACTGACATTCATTCTCCCTCCTTTCTTACACACTAAATATACTGTCTAATAAGAATCTAGCTCATGGTACTGACTTGATGTCATTTCTAAAAACACATAATCTCTCATTAATAAAAAGCCTAGAAAAAAGAAATAAAAGTCCATTAAATAAGCAATTATGTTTTGTCCACATCATCATAAAATGCTACTCACCTGATACAATTCATGATATTCAAGCCACTGTTCAAGCAAAACTACTACTTCCTCACAAACCAGTTTGGAGCCTATATATGTTTAAACCTCTGTCCCAGCCTTCTCCACACAGCATAAAAGAATAGTTGGGTGTCCAGACTGCGCTAAACAGACCCCAGGGAAAGCCCTGGAATGCTACTAGTCACTGATTTTCATAACCCAACATGAGTAACATAGTATTTATCAGTATCTTCTTTTTTTGTTTTTTGCTGAATTATTTTCTCCCATCAGGTAAGTTCAGTTTTCATCATTCAATCATTAACTTTATTTAAATCTCAATGCACAATTAAACATTTCATCCTGCCCTTTTCTGTGACGCTCAATGTCATTTTTGGAAACAATCTCTCCCCTAATGAAATGCTGTACTATTTTTTAAAAAAATTTTATCATTCCATTTTCTTTAAATTACAAGTCAAAAACAAAGTGGAGAGAAAAACCTACAGAATGAAAGGAACAAGGGAGACAAATTAATCAAGTGCAGAGTGCAGACCTTATGTGGATTCAAATCAACGAATAACAGTATTTCTTACTGAGGTAACGAAATGTAAATACTGACTAGAACATTGATGTTATTTAGAAATTTTGGTCATTTGTTTTCAAGTGTAGTAACTTTGATGGTGTTTTTTCTTTTTTTTAAGTGAGTGAGGTACACAGACAGGAAGAGACAGGCAGGAAGGGAAAGAGATGAGAAGCATTAACTCTTAGCAGTGACACCTTAGTTGTTCATTGATTACTTTCTTATATATGCCTTGACTGGGGAGCTACAGCAGACCAAGTGACCCCTTGCTCTAGTCAGTGACCTTGGGCTCACGCTGGTGAGCCTTGCTCAAAACAGATGAGCCCGACCTCAAGCTGGCGACCTCGGGGTCTCAAACTTGGGTCCTCCGCATCCCAGTTCGACGCTCTATCCACTGCGCCACTGCCTGGTCAGGCGTTGATGGTGTTTTTTGCAACGGCTCTCTTCTGTGTCTGAGATAACTACTGAAATATTTACAGATGAACTAATATGAGGTTTGGGAACTGCCTCAGATCGTTTGGGTTGGGGTGGGGCCAGCAGGGGACAGCAAAGATGAAACTGTGGCTGACGCTGGAGAACGTGCACACGAGGCTTCATTTCACTGTTCCCTGTGCTTTTAGCAAAATGTTATAACTGTGCATTTTAAAAAGGTTAAAAGTTAATAAAATGTCACAAAACAAAACAAAACCAAAGGAAAAAAGCATTCTGTGATTGTCATTATCCAATAAGGATTAAAGCAGTAACATATGTGCATACTTATTTAGCCTGATGGCCAGCTAACAGTATTCAATAGCATTTGAATATCTTTCATGTTAAAAAGTGAAGCTTTTAACAAACCTTTTAGATGAAACCAACATTATTTATTACTACTGGAAATTCAAGTCTATGCAACTCAAAAGTCATCACTCACCTTTTTCAAGGCACAAGCCTTGATTACTTTCTCATATCTTTCCTTTTCATATTTCTTCCCAAATAATATATTACTCCTCACAGTTCCTGAAAACACCCAGGGCTGCTGAGAAACATATGCAATCCTTCCATGCACAGTGACCAGCCCCTGGGTTGGGGACAGTTCCCCCAGGACGGCACTTAACAGAGATGACTGAAACAGATTGCAAACAAACACACGTTACAGGCAACACTCAGACAGAACAAGCCACCGCGATGCAGCCTTCCCCGGCCCTGGGGTTTGGTAAATGATACAACACTGTCATTCAAAATAGGATCAAGTACAGCCCTGAAAGTTGCAATTCAAAAAGTTTAAATAATACTATTGGGTCAATGTAAACTAATGGTTGATAAGGGCTATCAATAAAGTAGAATATAGCCCTGGCCGGTTGGCTCAGCGGTAGAGCGTCGGCCTAGCGTGCGGAGGACCCGGGTTCGATTCCTGGCCAGGGCACATAGGAGAAGCGCCCATTTGCTTCTCCACCCCTCCGCCGCGCTTTCCTCTCTGTCTCTCTCTTCCCCTCCCGCAGCCGAGGCTCCATTGGAGCAAAGATGGCCCGGGCGCTGGGGATGGCTCTGTGGCCTCTGCCCCAGGCGCTAGAGTGGCTCTGGTCGCAACATGGCGACGCCCAGGATGGGCAGAGCATCGCCCCCTGGTGGGCAGAGCGTCGCCCCCTGGTGGGCGTGCCGGGTGGATCCTGGTCGGGCGCATGCGGGAGTCTGTCTGACTGTCTCTCCCTGTTTCCAGCTTCAGAAAAATGAAAAAAATAAAAAATAAAAAAAAAAAATAAAGTAGAATATAACAATTCCACTCTACCTAAAAGTTTCCCCCCAAATGAAATGCTATACTCAACAAAGGCTAATTAAGGATGTTGAGCATTCTCAACTGGCAGAGTGACCTGGCACGCTATCCATTTCATCTGTCTGATGTTTAATGCAGTTGTACCAGCAGCCAGGTACCCTTTACTTGACAGAGACTTGCTCCTGAAAAGGGATGTGTACATAATATACTGTTCACAAAAATCAGGGATTTCAAAATGAATGTGAAGCAATAAAATACCGTATTTTTTGCTCCATAAGACAACAGTTTTTTTCCCCAAAAGTGGAGGGGAAAATGCCCCTGCATTTTTTTTTTTCCCCCTGCATCTTATGGAGCAAAAAATACAGTATTTTATTAAATATTTTAACACACCATTTGGTTCAGATTTTTTTTATTTTCCTCCTTAAAACCCTAGGTGTGTCTTATGGTCAGGTGCATCTTATAAAGCGAACAATATGGTATCCCCTAACTTTTGTGAGCAGTGCACATCCAATGCTCCAGGAAAGGGTCTTTAAAGGAACTCTGAAGTGAGTCATGTTTCCCAAGAGCAAAAATGTATCATAAGAGAAACAATCCCTGTCATTTTTACAGCCTATGTTTGCACTTCTAGACTGTGTTGTTTCAGAACACACAAGACTAAGTGTGCGTGCACAGGTCCTTCAGATCTGTGACAACATACAGACAAGACACGCCTGTGCCTACATGATCAGAGAGCTTATCACACGGAGTAGAAACAATCTGTTCAAACATCTGTCTCGTCCCGCAGCCCAGCTGCTTCTGGAGGCAAAGGCGTCCAGGTCCTACAATATCTGCATCTTCTGTGCCCAGCACTGCGCCACACACATGGCTGCACCCTCATTAACTGTGCACTGACGTGACTTGGATAAGTCAGATGAGGAAAGGTTTAAAGCTTTCTGGAAGAGCCTTTACAACCTCCTGACAAAAAGAAGTCCCACTTTCTTAGTCATTCCATCCTGAACAGCTGTCACTCAGATAATTTCCTTCACAGAGATAGCCAACTCCCAGACAAACACTTCCCAACTCGAATGGCCAAGAAGAAACACATGATGTGCTCTACCCAGATTTATTTGGCCATGCAACCTTCCTGTAAAAGGGACACTCCAGAGAACACACTTTGAGAAAGGCCATTCTAGATCTACCCAACTCATACATATGTTACAGACAGCTTTGGGCTCAACCCCGGGATTTTGACATGGGATGTTGCATTAAGCTGTCAGAAGACATTACAACTTACCTTTCCTGCTCCCACAGGTCCGACCACAGCTAACAATTCACCAGGTCTGACAGTGAAAGAAAGACCTTGTAGGGTTGGGATTTCTGATGCCTACAATTAAAGTTTACAAAAAAAAGTGTCCATTTCAATAAAGCAACACAAATCACTTCACAAAGTTGAGAAAATAATGTAATAGTCATTGACACGTGCAGATCACCCACATCTTTCTCCTTCCTATTATAAAATATTGTGACCTGGAGTCCTTTTCATCTAATCATATTTCTCTGGGGGTTTGAGCCAGCTCCAGGTGCCTTCAGGAAGGCCCATTCTTTTAACATATTTTCATATGGACACAGCTCTAGATGGAGAATATAAGTAGTAGAAATGACAAGGCACCTTCTCAAAATAAACCTTCTTGACGCACACTAACTTCCTGAAAATAATATAATTAATAGAATATTCAGTGTGGAAGGTTTTAATCATTTGTTTGTCATAACTCTCGGTTTTACTCTTAGTTCATTTATTTCCACCAGGTGGCAGCATAAGCACGTGGCATGCCTGTACTTCACTAACAATTTGGAATCTCCGCTCATCTCAGTTTTCACTTGATAAAGACCCAGTCCATTCATTTCTCGAACAAGATGTCAGTCAGTGAGACCTTCCTCCACCTACCTGTTTGGCTGTCTAGTAAAGCTGGTTAGAGTCCACATCTTTCTACCTCCTCACAACTCAGCACGTGCTTCATCCTGCTTCAGCTTAGAGAGCTGTCTGTGTCCATCCCCAACCCAGGGGCTCTCTCATTCATTACCTAACCTGACAGCCCCTAATGATCCCCCAGCACGGGGCATAATCCATCCACAAGCAATGATCGCATGACAGAGCAGGGTGACGTGTACTATAATACAAGCTACAAAAATTTTTTTCTGAGAACATGTTGTTAAGGTTCTTGAAAGAACAGCTCATCTTACAATGTTGCAAAGTTTGGCACAAAAGAAATTTGGTCATGGCTCATATAAAGTGGCTGTTAGCCACCTCAGTGCTTCATCTAACTCGAAGCATTCAATAGAGTCCATTTTTATAATGAATTTAAATGGTACTTTCCATAAATGCTTAACAATGTATGACGAGTAATAGGAAGCAGGAGGCAACTCTACCATATTAAGGCAGGGCAGGTTAGGTAAGGCTACTTGCGTCCAAGTGCAAAAGGTGTAATGATGTGGTTTATATATCTGAGTATTGTTTCGCTGGAGATGGCAGATATTGAAAACCCGGAGTCTGCAGGGTTTAGACACCTGGACCATTGTAAGAGGAAGAAACAAGGTGGAGGTCGGAAGGAGTGCTGGCCTGGCACCTGTTTGCTCTTGGCTCCATTCCCTGACCTCCCCCTGCTATGATCTGACATGCCAGCTGGTGCAAACTTCCTGCGAACTCACATTGCAACTTCAGGCCCGCCCCTGGAGAGCACCCTCTGAGGACAGGGGGCAGGCGGGGCAGAAGCTGATACCCATCAGTGCCTCTACCTACTTCCAGCAGCCTTCCCATGACAGTCCCATCCCCTCTGCAGTGCCAGCACCCACAGAATAGCCCTTCACTCTGTACTGCCTACTCCTGCCGGCAGCCAGGCTCCTGGTTCTCCTCAAGACCAACCAACAAACGCACTGACCAACAAACGGACCAACCAACGAGCCCCTTTGGAAAATTCCCCTCCCCCCTGAGTCCCTGCAGCCCTAGCCATGGGACTAGATCTACCTTCCTGCCATGGCCGATTGCTCAGTCACCTGACCTGCCACCTATGTAACTGATCCTCCTGCATGCAAGTCCCTCTCCTGTGGCGTGGCTTGTTCTCCTGGCTAATCCAGACCGACAGAAGGGTATGCACAGAGGACCACGGGGCCAGGGAGAGGAGCCCTGCAGCTGTAGGGAAAGGACCCTGTACTGAATGCGCAGGTGTGAGAACTTGAGCTACTTGGTTTTCTTTTTTATCCTCCCCACTTGCCTAAATGCCATAAATAAACCAAGTACTGGAGAAATCCTTGTGATCTGGCCAGTTCTACCTGTCAGCTTGCCACAGCGTGAAACCCTTAGATTGGGGACTCACTGGAGCTTACCATGCCCGCCTGCCGCTCCTCCCTGCCCTCGACTGCCACCTCCGTAGCCAGCACCACCCAGAAGCTCAGAATAGGAGAGCCCCCTCCCCCGCAGCACAGATCCAAATCATGGCTTCATTCAGCATGTGTAAGATCATCTGATAACAAGGTAAAAAATGTACCGTCTAATCCTGTAAATTCTAACATCATAAACTCATGTCTTTTAAGTTCAAAATGTGGTCATGGGCTGATATCATACTTAACCTCCATTAACTGCAAAACTTGTTCCTGGTTTTGAAAAGTTTTATGACATACTTTTAGTAAATGAGCAAGTCACATTTGATAGCATGTGTAAAATCTCAAAATTCCCTATTAAGTCTAAGCCATCAGCTGTCTTTTAGCAGTCACGACCTTGTAACGGAGGGTTTGTTACCTTATCCCAAAAAGCAGTAAAATCTTGCACATGCACTATCGTTTTACCGTCTGATGGCAGCTGAGAGGTGCACTGCTTTATCTCATCAAGCAACAGAAAGTTCTGTGAAAAAGGGAAAAACGCAGGTTGTGTATAAACAGCAGCAACAAAGTCGCAAACAATAATAATTGCTTTCTTGGAATTTGCAAAGTAAAACTTTATTTTACACAGAGTACATATTTTACCAATTGCATTTAAAGTGTTAGTTCACATCAGAACACACAATATATAACACAGATGACCCTTGAACAACACAGGTCTAAACAGGTCCACCTGTGCATGGATTTCTTTTTCAATAAATATTGTAAAGGTATACATTTTCTCATCCTTATAATTTTCTCAATAACATTTTCTTTTCTCTACCTTATTTTACTGCAAGAATACAGTATATAATACATATAATATACAAAACATGTTAATCAACTATCTACATTATTGATAAGGCTTCCAGTCAACAGATTAGTGAAGTTTTTGTTAACTAAATTTTTTTTAACAGAGAAAGAGAGAGAGTAAGGGAGGAAATGAGAAGCATCAACTTGTTGTGTCTCTTTAGTTGTTCACTGATTGCTTCTCATATGTGCCTTAACCTGGGGCTCTAGTCAAGCCAGCGACCCCTTGGTCAAGCCAGTGACCTTGGGCTTCAAGCTAGCAGCCTTTGAACTCAAGACAGCGACCATGGGATCTTGTCTATGATTCTATGATCAAGCTAGTGACCCCACACTCAAGCTGGTGAGCCTGCACTCAAGCATGTGACCTCGAGGTTTCAAACCAGGGACCTCAGTGTCTCAGGTAGATGCTCTATCCACTGCACCACCACTAGTCAGGCTATTTTATAAGTGATTTGAGAGAGAGAGGAAGGGAGTGAGAGATAAAGAGACATCAATTTGTTCTTCCACTTATTTATGTATTCATTGGTTGATTCTTATATGTGCCCTGACCAGGTATTGAACCCACAACCTTGGTTATACTGAGACAATGCTGTAACCAACTGAAATACTAGACCAGGGCTAGTTTTGAGGGACTCAAAAATTATACACAGGGTGGGGGATGGGAGGCATAGGCCCCTCTAACCCCATTTTGTTCAATGGTCAATTGTATAAATTATAGCATAAATTTTATATATTTATATTTAATTGTATATAGTATATATAACCATATAATACATGGTATGTAGACTGTTTATATAGTATGGTATTATATTTAATACATAAAAGTATTATACATTATTATATACTATATACATATTAGTTATAGATATGAATAAAAGAGCTCATGGCCACAAGGCTATTTCTGTAACTTTCTCAACAAGTGTATCAATAACCCTGAAAAGAAAACATGGCTCCCAATTTGAACATATTTAGAACTTGGGCATTTTTATTGTCTTGCTTTTGTGTTACTAACAATAAACACAGGAGCTGGTAGAAAATGATCCCATAAGTCTTTACTTAATCCTGCCCTGTCCCAAGCACCATGTGACGTGCTAGGAACACAAAGACAGAGGCCATTCCTGGCCTCGGGGACCAAGCGTGCAGGAGCGCAGGCGGGGAGCACAAGTGGCCGAGACCCCGAAAGGAAGGCCGGGCCCCACAGTTCACTTGTTGTGACCTTTAGCCGAGCACTTGAGTACACTCTGCTTTTCTCCTCGTGCAAGACAAATCAGTGTATCACTACTTGTCACAAACTATCCTTAAAGTCATTCTTCTAAAACAAAAACATGCTTTTTAAGTTTCTACTCTTAAATAACAGCTTACAAGCAGCTTTTCACAACCACGCGTCTTTGCTTCTTAGTAAATGCCCCGTCCTCGGCAGCAGGGAGGGCCCCAGCTTCCCTGTCTTGCTGTTTTCCATACTAGTTAGGAGCGATTCAACACTATGGAGCTGAGAAAAAGTCCTGATAACCATTACAAATCTTACAGCACAATATACAGGAAAACTTCCTCTTGCTCTGCGAATGCTGGACATAATGAAAAAAGCTGTAATGGTTCAGAAACTAAATAAACAACTGAGACCACCCCCACCCTGCCCCACCCCAAATATCTCTGAACATGTGACAGACTGTTGGCTCTCCTCAAAATCCGCTCTTCTCCTCTCAGCAGTCTACAGGACGACATCTCTCCCCAGCCTCCCGGCAGCCATGTGACTAAATTCAAACTAATGGAAAATGACAATGTCCGGGAAACCTTCTTTATCCCAGTCTGGGACTTGGAGGCTGCCAGTTCGCTCAAGACTACACGCAGTGGAGTAACAAATAGTGTCTGGATCCCGGACACCACTAGCCAGGGACTTGTCATGGAATGAATTTTGTGCCCTAAAAAGCTATGTTGAAGTCCTAACTCCAGTTACCTCAAGAGGTCACTTTATTTGGAAATAGGGTCATTGAAGAAGTAATTAAGGTGTGGTCATGCCAGAGTATGTGGGGTCCTAAACCCAGTATCACAGGTATCCTTATAAGAAGAGAGGAGAGATGCAGAGACAGCCGCACAGGCAGAACACAGCCATGTGACAGAGACCGGAGTGATGTCATTACAGGCCAAGAAATGCTAAGGGCTTGCTGGCAACCACCAGCAGCCGGAAAAGCCAGGGAAGGATTCTGCCGTGCAAACTTTAGACAGATCACAGGCCCTATTAGCACCTTGTCATCAGACTTCTAGCCTCTAGAACTGTGAAAGTACAAGTCTCTGTTGTTTTAATCCACCCCTGTTTGTGGTATTTTGTCACCACAGCCCAAGGAAACCTAGATGGAAACTTACAAGGATTTTTGCCTGAGAGAAAAAGCAAGTCCTTGTGTCAGTGACTTTAACGTGGGTATTGTAGAACCCGCCAGCAAACCTAACCCTAACCCGTACAGGAGACAACTGAAATAAACATGTGAACATGTTTGAGAAAGACAAAATGGCACATTAGAAAGTCGCATGCCACTCTAAAAATCATAATTACCCTTCAAATTCTTGTCCATCACTCCACAAAGTTCTACTTCAAAAGAACTAGTAAAAACTAGAAACGAAAACTTCCACGTAGGAAAGAGAAAACGCATTCCTGGGCAGTTCTGTCAAAGACTCAGCAAGTGTGAGACACGATCTGCTCATTCACGCCTTCCCTCATCCACCCACTCATGCTCCTTAAAACTGGGCACTGCTACTCCTCCCTGTCCAAGTCCCTGTCTAGGCAAGGAGGCCGAATGGGCAGACTGTGTTGTGGTCTGGGGAGGACACCTGCACAGGCTTTAAACCCAGAACAGCCTGATTTCTCTCTGCACACCTCCTCTCCCATAGTCAACCAAGTATCAAGTCTTACCTAGTCTGCCACAATCCATCACTCTGTCCAATTCTCCATTCCTCTTGAAACAACACTCATTTCAGAATCTCACTACCGACTGTTGAAAACACTGACATAACGTTTTGGCCATCTCTCCCTACTTTCTGGTTCCTTCCCCAGCACTCCAACACTACTGAACCTATCCTAAACACAGTCACCCCCTACTGAGCTCCGTAAAACACCTCTGAGAATGTCCAACATGCTTAAAACCTTTTGGTGACCCATCAGTACCTAAGTCCATGCTCCCAAAGTGGCCTCAACCTTGATATCCTGAGTACTGATCCTACCCACCCTTCCGAGTCAATCTCAAATACTAATCTTACTAGGAAGCACATCAAAACGGCCCCAACTGGCTGCCCTCCCACCTTGGTACCCCCATAGTGATTTTGTCTCATAGAAGATAGAAATTCCCCTGGCCAGTTGGCTCAGTGGTAGAGCATCGGCCTGGCGTGCAGAAGTCCCAGGTTCGATTCCCGGCCAGGGCACACAGGAGAGGCGCCCATCTGTTTCTCCACCCCCGCCCCCTCTCCTTCCTCTCTGTCTCTCTCTTCTCCTCCTGCAGCCAAGGCTCCATTGGAGCAAAGATAGCCCGGGCGCTGGGGATGGCTCTGTGGCCTCTGCCTCAGGTGCTAGAGTGGCTCTGGTGACAACATAGTGACGCCCCGGATGGGCAGAGCATAGCCCCCTGGTGGGCAGAGCGTCGCCCCCTGGTGGGCGTGCCGGGTGGATCCCGGTCGGGCGCATGCGGGAGTCTGTCTGACTGTCTCTCCCCGTTTCCAGCTTCAGAAAAAAAAAATACAAAAAAAAAAAAAAGATAGAAACTATGTCATCACACACTTGAACAAACACAGCCTCAGTACCAACAAATGCCAAGCCTCACAGTCAGCATACCCGCTATCTACAAAAGGAATGAACAGAATATATGGTTGGTTCAACTGAGTCAAACCATTGAATACATTGCTACAGCCTTACACAGTTAACATGTAACAAGCAAAGGCAACATATGTCGTAAATCTTGCCAAACAGAATCAAATTTTGATTTTAGCTTAAGCGTATAACCATCACATTAAAACTCGTTAGCGTGTAGATATTAGGACAGAAATTTCCCACCTTAAAAAAAAAGAAAAACTATGTACGAAGTGAGGAAGTAAATCTATGGCGCATTTGTCCATAAAGAGGTCAGAGTGGAGAGAGAAGTCACTATCTTGCAGCTGGTAAAGGTGCCCGGAGAGCTGGGTGGAATTTCCTCTAGTACTCAGGCTGATGAAAAAGCTGAAATTCAATTGCCATCAGAGCCACAAAGTGCAAACCCAGAACAGGTCATGTGGGGAAGAATCAGACACTGGAACTCGAGCCAAAGAGATTTGACTTCAGAGTAGTTGCTGGGCAGAAATCTAAGCTGCTTTGGGGAAAATATAATCTCAAAGATGAATTGTACTGGTTGTAGAAGCTGCTGAAGACTTTCAGTGCTTTGAAATTAAAACAAGATCTCTTTATAATCCTATTGGCCTTATTCAATGCCAAAACCAACAGTTCTTTCTCCTCACTAAAGGAAAAATAGAACTTCTTGAGCTTGTAAATTCATAATAAGTCCTTCGTTCTCTGTACATGAAAGAGGAAATTGCCTGACCTGTGGTGGCGCAGTGGATAAAGCATCGACCTGGAAGTGCTGAGGTCGCCGGTTCGAAACCCTGAGCTTGCCTGGTCAAGGCATATATGGGAGTTGATGCTTCCAGCTCCTCCCCTCTGTCTCTCTCTCTCCTCTCTCTCTCTCCCTCTCTGTCTATCTCTCTCCCTTTCACTCTCCTCTCTAAAATGAATAAATAAAATTTAAAAGAATTTAAAAAATAAAAAAATTAAAAAAAAAAAAAAGAAAAAGAAAGAGGAAATTGAAAAGCACGTATAGAAGAGAAGGCACTACATGATAAAGCCCACAGTAGGTTTGCTGCATGGACATGGATCACAGTACCACCCCAAAGGCGGAGAATTGTGGTGGAATTGCTTCCACACACGATCGTACTGGAAGTCGCTCAAGATGGCCCAGTCTACTGAGTCCCAGGCTGCAGCAGACAGCGTGGCAGCTGGCTTCAAGAAGACAGTGTTTCCCAAGCTCTACATGCCTCCTAAACTACTGGCCGTCTACGGTCCCGCCTCCCCTAGCTCGGACGACCTATCAGTACTCGAGTACTCTGCAGGTCCTTCCTCCTCTCCTGCTGCCCTTTTCACCTTCTAACTCCACAATAACACACCAAACTGTGCGCGGGGAAAGGAAGAAAAGTAAACACTGGACCAGTTCATTATACAGTAGTCCTCTCCCCTTACCCAAGGGTTCACTTTCCATGGTCTCAGTTACCTGCAGTCAAATGCAGACCAAAAATATTAAGTGGAAAATTCCAGAAATAAACGATTATTAAGTTTTAAAACTTTGCTCCATCCTACCCAGGACGTGAATCATCCCTTGTCCAGCATCTCCACCTGACTGTGTCTCATCACACACGCACTGCATCGTCGCACACCATCCATCATAGGACGAAGGGTAAGTGCGAGGCGTGGATCTAACGGCGGGCACACCAGGTGCGCCCTGGGCCCTGACTTCTGAAGGGCCCCGCAAAACCCCAACTTTATACTTTTTTCTAATGACACACCAAGTTCGGTTTCATATGTGCAATTTTAACATTAACAGTACATAATTTTTTTTATTTATTTAAATATATGGTTAACATGCATTTTTATTTTCCCTCTCTCTTTTTCTGAAGGGGCCCAGTATCTTCTTTTGCTCCCGGGACCTCAACCGACCTTAAACTGCCTCTGGTGAGTGCAGTACAATAAGATATCTTGAGAGAAAGAGAGAGACCACATTCAGACCACATATATTATTCCAGTATATTGATATAATTGTTCCATTTTATTATCCGTTATTTTTATTAAGCTCTTACTTGCCTAATTTATAAATCAAACTTTATTACAGATATGTGTAGGGAAAAGCATAGTATACGTAGGATTCAGAACAACCACAGTCTCAGGCATCCACTAAGGGTCTTGGAAAGTATCCCCCTCAGATAAAGGGACACACACCACTGTACTTAATGCTAATTTAACTGTTAGATATTTAGGAAAGGAGACTGAATCGGGCATATGGCCCATCAGTGGGTCTTAAAGCAAGCGCCTGGGTCATCTGAAAAGCATCCCAGACTTCAATGCTCTTCTCCTACACAAATCTTGTCCCCTTCTAGTATTTCGTATTTCAATGAATCCAGGTGATTTTGTAGCAAAAATCCCAGAGCAACCTGTAATCCCTTCCTTCTGCTGAATTTCTCCCCTTCCACCATACCCGACTCAAGCTTGTTCAAATCTGACCAAGTCCCTATTCCACCCTAAACCAAACACATCGCCTAATTCCTGAACTACCTATGCCTCTTTACCTACGGCCCTGCCTACTCCGGATGCCACCCCACCTCACTGACCAGTTCCCGTAGGCTGCAGCCAGAGTGAGACCTGACAAAGCTAGAAGTCAATGCTATCCGTACGGTCCTGTGCGGTCCCCTGCTTGGGTCCCCCGTGCTCGCTCCTCTGCAGCCTCAAGCATTTTTGGTTTCTCAAACATGTGGGTCTTCGTTTTGTGCACTAAGGGTTTTTGTCACATAACTGTCCCCATGTAAATGCAAAGCATCAGCCTCCTACCTCCCCTCCCCCAACTGGCCTGCCCTTGCCCCCTCACACGCATAACTGTACAGGCAACTTCTTAAGCCTTCCCAGGAACCACTGCCACCAAAATTACACCAGCGTCTGTCTCTGCCAAAGCACCTCTAGCAGGTCTTCCCTTCCAAGGACTAAGGACAAACACACATGAACAGTGAGTTTTATCATTTTCTTCTTTATGACTGTCCCTCCCACCACTTGACAATACATAAATTCCAAGCAGGAAGGACTTCTGTGCACTTGCTGATCATCGACTATATGCATTTCAGCACAGCACCAGGCTTAAGGTAGGGCGCTCAATTCTATGCGGACTAAGTGACTGGCTGCATAAATGAATTCCATATTTGCCCACCAAAACTCTAGCATCAAACAAGACAGGTGTCTGTTCTTTTCCTCTCAAGTGACGAGTTTTAAAGTGATCTGGGTGTCTTTTTATATTTGCTAAACACATTTTGACTCTGTGTGCTTTAATCCACAGTGAGGGTGATGATTCCCAAATATGGCCTATTTCCAGGTACACAGAGGCATTTACTAACGACATAGAAATGTCAGCCAAAACCGAGGGAACTGGAATCTCACTACGGTGCGACAATTCAGTCTTAACAGGAATACCATGTGATTCCGGTGAACTAGAGCTAACTTTTTAAGAGGCTTATAGAAACCATAAGGACTATAAAAGTCTAAGATCTTATAAAGAAAAAAATTCAGTAATTATTTCAACACCACCATGAAGCAATTCGCCATGCTAAGGTCAGACCTTTCTCACCACTCACTCTGCCCTTTGTCCCGCCTTTGATGAAACTGCTGAACAGATCTGGAAATTTCTAGGCCCACCTGCTTACCAGAAACTATGCATGTGAGGGAGATCTGAGGTTACTTTCTCAAATCAAAGGTGCTTCCTTTATCAAAACACAAACTAGCTTGACAAAGTTAGCCTCAGGAAAATTCTAAGTTTTCAGTAGATCATAATTTAATGTCACGGCATACAGCGTACACGGGAAGGAATTTCAAGCCTCAGTATGATACAGTTCAGTTCCATTTTGGCAGGAAAAAAATCAAAAGTTCTACCCAAGTATTTGACAATTCCCTGAAAACTTTCTTCAGGATCCCTTTCACGCTATACTCCTTGATGTATTACATAATCCATCAGAGAATGGAAGTTATCACTTTCCACTTATTAGTGCTCCACTGTTAGGCATTCGCAGAATCCCGCCAACTTGGCAGAGCTGGACAGTTTCCTCGGTCGCACATTTTCTGAGCACCTGCTGTCTGTGGGGAGTACGAAGATGAATGAGGCACTGTATCTGCCCTGTACCAGTCTGGAGTTCCGGGAGGGAAAGAAACCCTATAGATGGCTTCACTACATGAGGTGAGGACAGAATCTCACACAGGAAGCTCAAGGAAAGAGGCGGGGATTCAAGGGGGTATGATGGTTAATGTTGTGTGTCAACCTGGCTAGGCCACAGCTCCCAAATATAATATTTATTTACTCAAACACATCCAGATGTTACAGTGAAAGTCCTTCTTAGTTGAGATTAACAATTAAATCAGTAGACTCTGAGTAAAGCAGATTACCCTCCGTAATGTGAGTGGGCCTCACCTAATCAGCTGAAGGCCTTAAGAGAAAAAAAGACTGACCCTCCTCCAAAGGAAGGAGTCTGTGTCCAGACTGCCTTTGGACTTGAGATGCATTTTAACACAAAGCCCCACAGTTTCCATTTTCTTGTTTCTCGTGACGGCCAGTGAGACTGTCTTGACTAATTTTGTTAACCAAGGAACACTGAGTGTTTCTATTTATCTCTATGGCCCTGTCTGCACAGCCCAGGAGCCAGGCTGGCAATGTCTACATTAGCACCAGGTTGAGTGGGGACACAGCTCTTCTCTTTAGAGAGCAAGATCACCAAGTCCAGACAGACTGGTTTGAGATATGCTGGTGGACACCCAGAACAAGGAAAAAACTCAGACCCAGCCCCACTACGTGCCAGGAATGCCTGACTCAAATCTCCCTCACTGTGCATTTTCCTAGCATAGACTGGGCCACCCTGGGGCTCTGCTGAGTGCCAGTTTTGCCCTGTGACTATTGTTTCAGTCAATCCAGTATTTATTTGATGTCCTTCATGTGTTCAACATGAGGCCAAGCAAAACTATCAGGCACGGTCTGCTGTCAAGTGGCTTAGAATGCCCCTGGGGAGTCAGAATCACCACATCTGAAGTGACGCGGAGCAGTGCTGTGCTGGCCTGGATGTTACTGCAAGCAAAGTCAGCATGAACAGAAGAGCCAGGAGAGGGTTGTGGGAGCTGGCCAGAGGGCTCAGGGGCACTTGCTTAAATCAAGGACGGAAGCGAAGGCAAGCTGGGGGGCTAAAAAGAGCAAACAAACACCCGGAAATGGGAATGAATGTGGCACGTGATAGAAACAAGCCCCGCCCCCTGCCAGAGCATTGGATTGTGTGCTGGGGACACACACTGCAGCCAGGTGAGTTTAAAGCTCGAGTTTAAACACTGGATTCCATAGACACAGGAAGCCTTCAGAGATCTTCCGGGCAGGCTAAATGATTAAAACAGCACTTAAGGAAACAGTCCACTTGCCAGGGGGGCTAAGAAGGCAATGTGACAAGGGTTAAGAAACCAAGGTTCTGGTTTACAAGTTGTGTGAGGACAGGCACGGCATTTCACCTATTATAGAAGCTATTTCTTTATCTGTGAAGTGGGTACACTGATGCTCGTCTCATTCAATCGTTCAGGATGAAATGAGATCAAGTGTACAGGCTTCAGGAGAACCTGGCCCCAGGCAGCCTCACAGCAGGGATCAAGGACAGGCAGAGGCGGCTGCAGCACAAACAGCACTACAGCGGCACAACTAATATGCCAAGCCACCACCTGGAAAAGTTACAGTGCACACGTAATCCATCACTATGGTCCAAGTCTATTTCTAAACGTCTTCTTTCAAATGAGGAAGCAACCGAAAAGAAATTTTGTTGAACTGCATGAATTACCCTTAATAAAGTCCCTAGTATCATAAAATATCTCAGTGTTTATGACAAGACCACCACCACCAAAGAAATACCCCAATGCTATCTGGCTTGACAAGACCTATCACTGGCGTCCACCGCTGTGGAGAAGCAGGAACAAAACCAAGCAGGTTTCTGGCCAAGCCCAGACACTCAAGCTCATGCCCAAGTCCTTGCACAGAATGATCTCATTCTCATTGTAGACATGTTCGTGAACACACAGATTCTTGTTAACACAGGGTGTGTGCCTTCACCTGGTGGGACAGCTAGTTACTGTCAACACTGGGTTAAAGTAAAGGCAACAGCGGGTATGGTGGAAATAAAAAAAAAAATTTTGAAGAGAAGCAGCCTGCTAGAGATAGGCTGGGGAAGGAGGAAAGAGTGAAATGAGAACAGGGACATAAAGGCAGAGGCCCAGAATGCATCCTGGGAACCATGTACAGTACCTATGGAGGAAAGAACCCCTTTTTAAACAGAGAGAACTAAGTGAGGCAGAGGCCGTTCATCCTGTCCAAGGAGCAGGGACTTTCCAGAAACTCCTTCCTTCATGGCTCAGGGAAGGGGAATCCCATTCACCTCAGAACGGCATGCAATCCCTACCTAGTCATTCTAGTTAGCTCAGGAGATAACATCTGTTTCCCTCTCCTGCTTTGACACATCTCAATTGCCCTGTCGTTATGACACGGACATCAAGAGCCCTTTGCCACTGTTTTCATCGCTACCCATAAATGAGCGGCAGCTCTCATGCTACGTGCGATGCAGTCCACCCAAGAACATGGGGAGAGTGTGCACGACAGTTTGGACTGACCGCAGACTCGGCCCTGAGAGTTAAACCTCACCAAACTGGGACACAGTGACTCTAAAGAAAAGGAGGTAGGACTTTACTTAAATTCCCCTCAACTTTAAAAAGTTATTTGTCACCAAACCTTGATTCTCCGGATGCTGACGATTGCCTCTGACCCCTTCTCAATGGCCGAAGGGAAGAAGAGAGTAACTGTCAACCGCACGGCCGCATAGAGTGTCACGGCCACGAAAGCACGTCTGGCTGTGATCGTGTTGCCCAGCAGCACATAGGTAGCAAAGGTCACGAAAACGATGATTTTGCTGGCAATGAAAAACGATGCCAAATTCATTCCTCTAAGGTAGGAACTTCTCAAGATCTTGGAAATTTCCTTCCTAGAAGAGAGTAGGAGATGGGTTTCAAGGGCGGCTTGAACATCAAAGCCAGGACATGAACCTAGTGCCTTTGCACGTGGTCCCTTTCTAGGCGGTGAACACGCTGAAGATAAACAATCAGCCTACAGTTCAGACTCTGGGTCTCGTTCAGACTCTGGGTCTCGCCCCACAGCGGCACCCCCCACGCCAGAACCACTTCACTCCCGGAACTAAACGCAGGCTCGATGTGGCGCCTGAACACTGTGGGTAAGACTGGGTTTGAACTTTCCTTCGTAAACATGGTTCTAGTGCCAGGCCCTCAATGACGACAGAAAGAGGCAGCCTGTCCCCTCCAGGAGCATAGAAACGCATTGCAATTGGAAAAGAGTATCAGCAACCCAAAACTTGTGAGACAGCAAGACACTGGACGGCGGCAGCCAGCACAGGCCCCAAGGGGACACCGAGAAGAGGCCTCTACCTGAGACCACTGAAAACGGGATCACAGGGGAGTCACACACATAGCTTCTGAGAGGCTGCGCCCGTCAGTCGGGCTCAGAGGAGAATGTGAATGAGAATGCTTACTATTTTTAAAAAATACGAAAATGTGTGATATATACAACTTACCTCCTCAAATTGGTAATAAGATCTGCAAATGACTTTTCCCAAGCATACATTTTTATTATTCTTATGCCAGTTATAACTTCATTCATGGTTCTGATCCGGATGTCTGTGAAAGCTGCAGTCTTACTCCTAAGGGGATAAATGTGAGAGGTGACTTATGGCGACCGTAGCCCAGTGTCCCTCACAGCAGAGGGCACAGGTGGACAGCAGGGATCAAATCATTCCCTACAGCTCTTTTTTCTCTCTCTTTTTTTTTTTTTGGACAGAAACAGAGTCAGACAGAGAGACAGACAGATAGGAAGGGAGAGAGAGATGAGAAGCATCAATTCTTCATTACAGCTCCTTGGTTGTTCATTTATTGCTTTCTCATATGTGCTTTGACTGGGGGACTACAGCAGAGCGAGTGACCTTTGGGCTCAAGCTAGCAACCATGGGATCATGTCTATGCTACCACACTCAAGCCAGCGACCCTGCGCTCAAGCAGCGACCTCAGGGTTTCAAACCTGGATCCTCCGTGTCCCAATCTGGCGCTCTATCCACTGCGCCACCGCCTAGTCAGGGCCCCTACAGCTCTTTCATAGTAATAAC
Organism: Saccopteryx leptura; assembly: GCF_036850995.1. Taxonomy (NCBI): domain Eukaryota; kingdom Metazoa; phylum Chordata; class Mammalia; order Chiroptera; family Emballonuridae; genus Saccopteryx; species Saccopteryx leptura. The sequence goes on along the minus strand of NC_089506.1, from coordinate 53,829,148 downwards.
CGAGGTAGGTCCTACTCAAAGTACAAATGGGGAAAGACTTCAATTAGGAAGTCAACAATTCACCCCAGTTCAAAGAAGTTAATTTGGAGGAAGACGAGAAATGAGTCAGATACAAACCGTCCACTCAAGGAGGTCATGGTTGGGTAGGGAGAGAGAAAAGCACCTGCATCTAAAAAGAGCACAACTGTGCTATGAGAGACTAGGAATGAAGTGCTAGGGAGCAGAAAAGAGAGGACTATCAGCCTGACCTGTGGTGGCACAGTGGATAAAGCGTCGACCTGGAAATGCTGAGGTCGCCGGTTCGAAATCCTGGGATTGCCTGGTCAAGGCACATATGGGAGTTGATGCTTCCAGCTCCTCCCCCCCTTCTCTCTCTCTCTGTCTCTCCTCTCTCTCTCTCTCTCTCTCTCTCTCTCTCTCTCTCTCTCTCTCTCTCTCTGTGTCTCTCTCTCTCCTCTCTAAAATGAATAAAAAAAAAACGAAAAAAAAAAAAAAGAGAGGACCATCTATTCTGCTGGGAAAGGAAAGAGAAAAAAAAAGCTTCAGGTTCCAGTAGCACTGGAATGGGCTGCGAAGGACTAGGAACATTCCTCCCTGGGAATCACAAGGAGACGACACTACAAAGGAAAGAACTCAGTGTGCTTCAGACAGCAGCCCTCCCTCGCTGCCAACCGTGGCCAGCACCCACATCCGCTCCGATCTGCTTCCGGTCTCATCCATCACCAGCCACTTTTACATCACATACACTATTAGGACTGTGGAGTGTTATGAAGACATAATTAAGATCAATATTGCCCTTGGGGAGCCTACAGCTTAATGGAAACAGAGAATTATAAAACAACACACACACTGCAATTGGCTCTATCACAAGCATAATAAAAGTACATGCAGATAGAGTGGGGCCCACAAGATATCTAAATGTATTACTATTTAATATTTTTTGTTGTTGTTGTTTTGCAAGAGAGAGAAAAAGAGAAAGAGAGAGAGAGGGAAAGAGATGAGAAGCATCAACTCATAGATGTGGCACTTGAGTTGTTCATTAATTGCTTCTCATATGTGCCTTGACGGGGGGGGGGGGGGGGGGCTCCAGCTAAGCCAGTAACCCCTTGCTCAAGCCAGCAACCTTGAGCTTAAAACCAATGACCTTTGGGCTCAGGCCAGCAACCATGAAATCACATCGGTGATGCCATGCTCAAGCCGCCGACCCTGCGCTCAAGAAGCCCGTGAGCCTGAGCTCAAGCCGGATGAGCAGATGAGCCCGTACTCAAGCTGGCGACCTCAGGGTTTCAAACCCAGGACATCAGCATTCCAGGTCAACACAACACTCTATCGACTGTGCCACCACCGATCAGGAGTATAATTTAATAATTTTTAAATAACTTCGATGTATGTAAATTCTGCTTAAGTACACTTCTACTTACTGAAGCATGGTGCCTAAACAGCTAGCCAGGTAGAGCCAGCAAACGCCTTCTCCTCCCCTGCTTCAATGTTAGCTCTCAGCTTAAGGATGCAGCCCCCACCCACTACACTTGAAGAGTCTACAACACAGACAAAGAAGACAGTATAAAAGGCATTTCTTTGGTTTTTGAACAAAAGTATCGGGCAGACTGTGGGTGTTACCAAACACATATTACGATATGAAATATTACCTCTATGTGTTTCTCTTACCGGTATGATGAGAACAACTTCCCAATGCAGCTTTGCAAAGGCAGAAGAATAATTAGAACAGCCATTCCAGCAAGACATGATATTCCTATTTCCATCCAGAGCAGGACAGTCACTGCGATGGCCTGCAATGGGCCTGCCCACAGGTAATGCAAGAATACTGTCACCTTGGAAGGAAAAGAAAGCCGTTGACAGGACTATTTAAAGACAAAACCAGTGAAAGATACCGTACGTAAACAATCTGCTCTTAATGAACAGAACAGATGAAAGCCTAAACAGAAATGATCACAGTGGGTGTTAAACCTGTTCAAGCCGAAAGTATCCACCATTCCAGGGCAACACAGGGCAAGCCACAGGGGCTTCCGGGGAGAGCCAGACCAGCTGCACTGCAGGGGAGATTTCAGCTTTGCCTTCCCCACCAGTGAGCACAGGGCTTCCCCAAACTCTGCCACAAAAGGCAGCCTCCCCTCCCCTAAGCTCTCCAACACCCGGACAAGCCTATACTACAGAACCTACCTACCACTGTCTCCAGTAACGATTTCTGTATTTACTTCCCTGACAAGCTGTGGCTTCTTCAAGGCAAAAGTCTTGTTCATCCCTAAAACTGGGTAGGAACCTGAGTTCATTTTTTGAGAAATGAATGATTAAAAAAGAAGTGATCTAACCCTGGCTGGTAGAGTGTCGGCCCTGTGTGTGGATGTCCCAGGTTCGATTCCCAGCCAGGGCACACAAGAGAAGCACCCATCTGCTTCTCCACCCCTCCCCCTCTCCTTTCTGTCTATCTCTCTCTTCCCCTCCCACAGCCAAGGCTCCATTGGAGCAAAGTTGTCCGGGCACTGAGGACGGCTCTCTGCCTCAGGCACTAGAATGGCTGCAGTTGTAACGGAGCAATGCCCCAGATGGGCAGAGCATCACCCCTAGATTGCATGCCAGGTGGATCTTGGTCAGGCGCATGCAGGAGTCTGTTTCTCTACCTCCCTGCTTCTCACTTCAGAAAGAAAAAGAAAAAAAAAAAAGAAGTGATCTAGTGCAAGAAAGATCTGTCCACTAGCTATAATGCCCAGGATAATGTGATATACTCACAGGGTAAGTGGAAAAGGAGCAGGCAGAAGGTTAGATGAGAGAAGACAACCCATCTGGCATTATTTATTGAAGCCTTCCTATATAGCAGGCACTGTACAGGACACACAGAAAGAATAATCTCTACCCACCAGGAGCTCATCATCACGGATTAAACCAGAGGAAGAGAAAGACAACTCAGCCAGCAATCCCAACATAATATGCTAAGATGGGCCACTCCGGAAGACTGTTAGGTACACTTAACCAAACTGGGAAAGAACATCACCGCCTGCCTTTAACCATTGAATTATGCCGTAGGCAACATAAGAAAAAAAAACTCTCACCTACAGGACAACACACATTAACATCTAAGTTGCACACAGAAGAAATGAGCATTAAATTTTAAAAAAAAGTCTTCAACAGAATCCTAGCCTGTGCCAAAAGCTAGCCCCTGACGTTCCAATAAGATCAACTACATAAGAAGGGCGGGAAATGGGAAAGGACGGCTCAGGGCAGCTTACCTGATCAAACTTGTTCACATCATTGGACAGCAGATTGACAATCTGGCCTGTGGTGGTCTTGCCCATGGCCACGTTGCTAAGGCGGAGTGCCTGAAAATAATAAGAGAGGGAAAGAGAATTATATTCCAACGGTGATACCAAGCCCCACTTAGAGGACAGCAAAACGGAGCTCATTTTCATGGGGTCTCGTGTGATGCCAAGACAAGCAAGCCAACAAGGTTCTGGGGACCCAGGTTTAGCCTCTATTCCTCAGTGTGACGGCAGCCACAGCCCGAAAGGACAGCAACAGGAGAAGGAGGAGTTAGAGCAAAACTCCCACTTCGTTTTTTGTTCAGTGTGGACATGCCCAAAGCATTAAAAAAAAAAAGTTTATACTGAGAAGCCAACTAAAGTAATTTTGAGCCAATCAGATGAGAGTAGAGAAGCTGCCTAAGGAAGAGATTTAGAGGACGCAGGCTGCAAATCTGGGATCAGTCATTAATTCTGAGTGTGACATCCTTCAGACACTCCAGGTCTTGGTTTCCTCATTCTGTGAATGAAAATAACCCCTCACCCCACCTAGATCACATGTTTCCTACAAGAGAGAAATGACAAATACTTATTTCCTGCTCCGTATAGGACATCAATGGGACAAGATACGTACAAACATCTGCACCTCAAATGCGAACTGGACAGTATGCACAAGTGCACAAGGAACTGGAAAATGTTCTAACTGGCACTGAGGGGCAGGGCACCGAATGGACCTTGGACAATGAAGAAGAGAAACTATGATGAAGGGAGAGAAAAGAAAGGATTGTGGGTGAAAGGAACAGCATGAATAGAAGTCAGGGAAAGGAAAACGTGAGGATCGTGAATGAAGAACACCCCAAATCTGGAGTGAAAGATGGGCTGGGGAACTGCTAAAATCTGGAAGGCAGCATGGAACCACAAACATTGTTTTACATTAGAGTGAGCAATTCAACTTGAGGAAGATTAAACTATGAAAGTGATTGTCCGGGAGATTCTTAAAAGGGAGAATTACCCCAGGGCAGAAGTAACAAGATAGGGAACTAGGGTTGTGTGAATGGAAAGGAACGACCAGACATAATGAGAACACTCTGAAAAGTAGAAAATGCTCTGCAAATAAAAGTCCATCAGTCACAAAATATTAAGGAAGAAAGGAAGGAAAAGGAGGATGGTTAGCAAGCTCTTACAGTACAGAAATAGAACTTATTGCTGAAAGCTCTCTTGAAAATACAGCTTGAAATATCTTGAAAGCTATCTTGAAAATAGAATTTATTACTGAAAGCTATCTTGAAAATATATCTTGAAATATCTTGGAAGCTATCTAGAAAACAGAATTATCGAAAGCTATTTTGAAAATATTTTTAATGCCAATTTTACATACAAACACATGCTACTCTCTCATGAAAAAACTACATTATATATTTTAAAAGAGTGGGTATTTGATATCAAATCTTAACAATTAAAATAAGGCTTGAATGGCACACCAAACTTTTATTCCAAACTGATCATTTTCAAGACAAAAATCTCAAGACAGCTAGAATTGTCATTCACAGACTATCACTGCTGCTGACACTGAGAACTGCAGGGCAAGATGGTATAGATCAGTGGTCCCCAAGCCCCGGGCCGCGGACCGGTACCAGTCCGTGGGGCATTTGGTACTGGTCCCCAGGGAAAGAATAAATAACTTACATTATTTCCGTTTTATTTATATTTAAGTCTGAACGATGTTTTATTTTTTTAAAAATGACCAGATTCCCTCTGTTACATCCATCTAAGACTCACTCTTGACGCTTGTCTCGGTCACGTGATACATTTATCCATCCCACCCTAAAGGCCAGTCCATGAAAATATTTTCTGACATTAAACCGGTCCGTGGCCTAAAAAAGGTTGGAGACCACTGGTATAGATGACAACCTATGCAAAAGACAAACTTCCTCTGGATGCACCATTAGGACTACTTGTGATTCAGCTGTGTCTGTGACCAGGTATAGTGACAGGCTAAAAGGCTAGTGTGGTCTGGAACAACAGGTAACATAAATTAATGATAACACTGAAGCCAAGACTCAAATTAAGGAGCTGTCAAAAGAAAATGAGTCATATTCCAAATGTGATTTAAAAAAAATAGTGGTGTGTCATTATTACTGAGGAAAACATAGCTTACAAGCAAACAGACATCAGACTTCTGCTTCTGGTCATGAAAGGATAATTGGGCCTGACTTCCATTATAAAATTATAAAACCGGACAAAATATGTGAAGCAGCTATTTTCACGCACTGAATCACAGTTTTCAGGCACTGAATCACAGTCAGCGCAGGGCTGTGAGTCTCAATAGAAGAGAAACACAAGAGCTGACCCTGAGACTGGCCTGACCTGGCTCTCTACCCTGAGGGAATTTTCTGCTCAAGGAGAACTACAGTAGTCTGACCTGTGGTGGTGCAGTGAGTAAAGCGTCGACCTGGAACGCTGAAGTCGCCAGTTCAAAACCCTGGGCTTCCCTGATCAAGGCACATATGGGAGTTGATGCTTTCTGCTCCTCCCTCCTTCTCTCTCTCTCCTCTCTCTCTAAAATTAAATAAATAAAATCTAAAATAAAAAAAAAACTGCAGTTTCACTGAGCCAAACAGGAGGATGTAGCTGTTCCAAGTAGCAGAACTATCAGAAATTTGTGGACCAGAGTAGCAAAGGGTAGACTCCCAAAGTCTTTGTGGGGATTTTCCAAACCTATGTCTCCAGGGCTCACTGACCATGGCCAGGGCAAGGCTTAGAAAGCAGAGCTGTGGGACTAAGACTCGTGCGGAGACTCCAGAGCTCACGCAGTGCCAGAAGACACCGGAGGTTCTGCCCAACTAGAATAAAGAGATCTCCATCAGCACCTCAGAAAGTCCGCCTGGACACCACGAAGGCTATGCCTTAGTAATAAAGATCGCACTCTAGCCTGACCAGGTGGTGGTGCAGTGTATAGAGCGTTTGATTGAAATGTGGAGGACCCAGGTTCAAAACCTCGAGGTCGTCGCTGGCTTGAGCGTGAGATCACAGACATGACCCCGTGTTTACTGGCTTGGGCCCAACGTCGTGGTTTGAGTAAGGGGTCACTAGTTTGTCTGGAGTCCCCTCCCCGCCCCCTGCGTCAAGGCATATATGAGAAAGCAATCAATGAATAACTAAGGTGCCACAATGAAGAACTGATGCTTCTCATCTCTCTTTCCCTTCATGTCTGGCTGTCTTTATCTGTCCCTCTTTCTCACTAAAAAAAAAAGAAAAGAAAAAAGAGATCATACTCTAGAATAAGAGCCATGCACTTGGACTAAGTCCAAAGTAGAAATGTCTAACTGACAAAGAGTTGATATATAGACAGACAGGCAGACAGACATAAAAAGAATAAACCAACCAACCAACATTTGTTTGCTGTCAAACAAATATCAATACCCTTTAATACAGGCTCCATATACTATATCCCTAACATCCAACATAGTAAAACAATTATTAGAGGCCCTGGCTGGTTGGTTGGCTCAGCGGTAGAGCGCTGCCCCAGTGTGTGGAGGTCCCAGGTTCAATTCCCAGATAGGGCACACAGGAGAGGCGCCCATCTGCTTCTCTACCCTTCCCCCTCTCCTTCCTCGCTATCTCCCCCTTCACTCCCAGCCAAGACTCCATTGGAGCAAAATTGACCTGGGCGCTGAGGACAGCTCCATGGCCTCCGCCTCAGGTGCTAGAATGGCTCCAGCCACAACAGAGCAATGCCCCATATGGGCAGAGCATCGCCCCTTGGTAGGCATGCCAGGTGGATCCCAGTCGGGTGCATGTGGTAGTCTGATTGCCTCCCCGCATCTAACTTTAGAAAAATCCAAACAAAACAAAACAAAACAAAAAAACCCCCAAAACAATTATTAGACATACAAAGAAAATGTGAATAGAAGTATAAAACAACTACAGTAAGTCCTCACTTAATATCATCCATAGGCTCTATCGCTTTGAGAAAAACATCATATAATGAAAACATTATCATTGACATAAACAATAGTCAAGTTCCTATGTTATAAAGAAATAACATTGAATGAAATGACATTATTCAAGAACCTGCTGTATCACAAATATGTTCAGGGAGTTAAAGGAAAACATATTTATAACAAGTAAATAGATGAGCAATTTCAGGAAAGAAGTAGATACTATCAAAAAGAACCAAATGTAAATTCTAGAACCAAAAGATACAATATGGAAAATTCACTAGATGACATTGCAGTAGAAAATTTCCATTGATATATTCCAATTCATTAAAACTTCTTCTATAGTTTATAATCTGAAGAACAAACAGAAAAATAAAAAGAGAGATTGAATCAGTAAATAGATAAATAAAGCCTGAGAGTTCAATATCAAGCAATGAAATACTCATATAACTGGAGATCTGGAAAGAGCCAACATAAAGGGAAGAAAAAAATACTTTAAACTTTAAGAACTAAAAGCTCGGCCATAGCTAGGTAGTTCAAATCATCGTCCCAACATGCCAAGATTGAAGTTTTAATGCCCAGTCAGGGCAAATACAAGAATCAACCAATGAATGCGTATATAAGTGGGACAATAAATCAATGTTTCTCTCTCTCTCTAAAAAAATTAATTAAAATATTTTTAAAGGCTGAAAAGTTTCCAAGTTTGGTAAAAAATATTAATTCTCATACCTAGGAATCTCAGCAAACCCCAAAAAGGACCAAAACAGAGAAACCTATGCCTAGGTATATCATAGTCAAACTGCTAAAAACCAGAAAGTAGGAAAAAGTCTTGAAAGCAGCCCAAGAAAAGTGATACGTTACATACGAAGGACCAACAGTACAACTGATAGCTGATTTAGCAGACACAACGAAGAGAAGAGCACCTAGTATCATCAGTTATACAAGTGTTGTCCTCAGGAGCTCCCAGTTCACTGAGTGTACAGACCCTAGCATATTCGTTTATGTCGTCATGATCGTAACAACAGCTACCATTTATTGAGCGCCTACTATCAGCCAGACCCCGAATATTTCCCACAAAGTAAGAATTATTACTGTCTTGCAGATGAGAAAATAAGGTGAAAGTATTTCATGTCTGACAAAGAACAGTCACTCGGTCTTTTTTTTTAATGTAACAAAGTTACCGCTGTTCCTCAGTAATGCAGAAATATAAAGTTTAGTTGTAATAAAGTGTTTATGTTGTAGCTTTTTTAAAAAGTTCATGTCCAGTGTAGAGAAAAACAATGTGCAAATTTAATGCACCATCTATTTGTTAATGGTTGGTTCCATATTTCCTTAAACTGACACGCTCTAGTGAATACTGTTCGGTTCAATTTGCTTTCCTTGTGAAAGCGAAACAGTTTCACCACAAGAACAATAAAAGGCAAACAAAACAAACTGGAATCAATATTTGCACTATATATGCCAGACCCAGGGTTAGTATCTTTAATAAATCAAAAGTACCTAAATATCAATAAAAATTATAAGAGCTTACCAACCAATTAAAAAACAGGGAGAGTGGCACACAAAGAACACATGCGGGAAATTCACTAAGGGAAACACAAAAGGCTAGTAAACACTTGCAAATCTCAAATTCATTATTACTCCAAGACATGCAAGTTAAAGCCATATTTTTCACCCAGACATTAGTGAAATTGGCATAGATTAAAAAAAAAAAAATACGGCCCTGGCCGGTTGGCTCAGCGGTAGAGCGTCGGCCTGGCGTGCAGGGGACCCGGGTTTGATTCCCGGCCAGGGCACATAGGAGAAGCGCCCATTTGCTTCTCCACCCCCCTCCCCTTCCTTCCTCTCTGTCTCTCTCTTCCCCTCCCGCAGCCAAGGCTCCATTGGAGCAAAGATGGCCCGGGCGCTGGGGATGGCTCCTTGGCCTCTGCCCCAGGTGCTAGAGTGGCTCTGGTCGCAGCAGAGTGACGCCCCGGAGGGGCAGAGCATCGCCCCCTGGTGGGCAAAGCGTCGCCCCCTGGTGGGCGTGCCAGGTGGATCCTGGTCGGGCGCATGCGGGAGTCTGTCTGACTGTCTCTCCCCATTTCCAGCTTCAGAAAAATACAAAAAAAAAAAAAAAAATACAACATCCAATCTTAGCAAGAATGGCGGCCACCTCATTTAACTGGAAAGTACGTAAATCGTTAACAACTCTTTGGGAGGAAATCTGGTATATCAAAACCCTTGAAATGTATGTACTCCAGGAAGTTAAGGACGTCTTCAAAGTTTTAGTTTTAATCACGTGCACTGTACTGCTGTTTGTTAATATATAAAAAACTGGAAAGCCATCTAAATAATGAAATTAAAAAAAATCTTGTAAACAATCTAATGATCTAATTATTGGTTGTACGAGAATCTCTGTGGCCACTTGAGAACAAGACTGTGAACCGTGGAATGCAAACTCCATCAGAGAACGGATCCATTTGTGGTTGGTTCTTCCTGTTGGTGGACATGAAAATATAGCTCAAGTTATAAGGAAACTGCATAATCTAAGCCAGACGTTCATTTTGCAAAATTAAAAAAAAAAAAATAAGTGCAAGTAATAATTGTCACTCATTTGAAAAATAAACTTTTTTCTTTCTTAATTATTTTAATTAGAAGTGAAACACAAAACGCAAGTTTCCGCACAGAAATATCATCACCAAAGGGACGAGAGAAAAGAATGTTCTTTCCTTTGAAGGAAGTTTTCCAGACTGGTGAGATGAATTATCCCTTTAAGAATCCAATCTTCATTTTAATAAAAATTCTGCCCAAACTGTTCTCTAATAGTCCTTTAAAACAGACTAGTTATATTACTTATGTAATAAAAACTGTGGTTCATCATCTTCATGATGCAGGTTCCTCACGACCAAGATGATGTCCAAATGTCAAGAACCCTCAGTGTGTGTAAATGCTCCTCCCACAGAGTGCCCCAAACGGTCACGCTCTGGGACACTGCATACGTTAAATATCCATATATTTTTGTTCCCTGCTGTCAGGCTATCCCTTTAAAAGACTATTTCACCATCGTTACATACCGCTGTTTCTGAACTAGGATATTGCTTCATAATATTCTAAGAAAAGTCAAAATAAATAGGCTCTGAGGAAGAACCTAACGATCTCTCAGGAAAAAAAAAAAAAAAAAAAAGGAGAGGGTGTTTGGCTTACTTCCTGATTCCTGGCCCCACCCAAGAGCTGTCTGTCAAATAATGTGGTTTTCGGTTACACTGGGCAATACCGCAACAAGCAACCACAAGGAGTAGGTTTAGCTGACCTGAAGCGGAAAATTGCCTGTATTTTTCCAATATTGTTTGTTGCTCAGAGTTGCCTAGTCATGCTGCCACACCTACTTTCATGACTGCATAACTGAAAGCCATTAATCTCTGTTTTTGAGAGAAGGGCCCAGGGACAACCTAATATCTTCCATCCCTAAGAACATGATGGTAGACAATGCCATAAAGTTAATCAGATCCCATCTATGGTTCTATAGAAAAGAGACTCATGGAAATAAAAGCCAAAGTCCACACCCAATCAGCCACCTGCTGTTCTCTCTAACCTGACAACTCCATTGCCTTTTTTTTTTTTTTTTTTTTTTGCCTTATTTCCCACTGTACAGAAAGCTCTCTGGAAGCTTTGATGGATTTGGCATTTAACACCTGGGGACACCATCAGCTTTGGCCACCTTTTACCATTCTACCACTATGACCTACTGAAGTCAAAGACCAGAAAGATGAACAGAGTTGACAAGTGAGCCTCCAAACAAGGAAGACAATGTGGACCCCAAGAACCATTTGCTGGGCATAGAGGGAGGTTGGGGGGGGGGGGGGGCTATGGTATTTGCTCTGAGGTCAGACCCAGGACCTGAATTCTTCAGAAGTTTCTCCACATTCTCTGAAATCACCGCCAAAAGCCACGAGTCCCTAAGGCTGGCTCTACGATGCTGAGAACCCCAGGGGCCCACAGCCCCTGCAGGATGCAGCAGAGCCTGACCAGACCACAGTTCTGCAGACTGCTACCCAGAGTGCCCAGCAGTGTGCTGGTGACCATGCTACATGTAAAACATTATTCTCCCCTGTTGGGACCCTAACGTACCTCCAGATTTTTGGAAACGTTTCAGAAAATCTGATTAACGAACTGAAAACAAGTGCGTTGATGGGTGAGGGGGTAATCAACATAGTTGTTTCAGAAAAATGATGTAACTTAATTAATAAATTCTACTAATACCGATGCAAAGAATCTGTAAGGCAATTTCATGGTAGTGTGTTCACAGTGAGACCACATTCCCAAATAATGAAAGACTGCTCACACCCAGACACTCCCATTACTGATTTCTTTGTTTGAAAGACAGGCCCTATCTGATTGGTTTATCAAATAAGAAAGATGGTTTACCAAACAAGAAAAGGGGAACAGAGAAATAAGCAACACAGAACAGGTGTGGCAAGTGTGTGCTGGTCTGGCAAATAAAAGAAGGAAAAATATAAGCATGAAAGACTCCATGAGGGAGAGAAAATAAACAAAGTATGCCCCCAACAGAAGAAGAAAAACAAACTTCTATAATCTTTTATAAATATATATACATTTTTATCATATATTTGTTTTCTGTTTCTAAATAAAAAACAAAAAATGTTTATAATCTATTGTTGGGCAGATAAAATGTATTATGCTCACTTTGTTAAAGATAACACAAGAGGCCATCGCCCAGGTGATATTAATGTGTGTTGGAGATCGTTGTAACCTGGGGCTTGGTTTTGGGATTAAGCCTTTCCCACCCTTTTTGATGTAGGGCGGTACAATCCTATCATGCCTCAGAGAAGTGACTTTGTATTAAGAGACTTCCCTATTATGTATATTGGATTAAGGGTTTGGATTTCTACACTATAAAATGGGAACGGAGCAGGAGTTTGGCTCTTGGTTCCTGAGGTTAGCATGAGAGAGCAGAGAAAGTAGAGCCAGCAGCGGAAGGAGGCCACGTGGAGGAGGCCAGGAGAAGCAGCCAAGATGGCGGAGTACTGAGTGAGATGCCAGTCTGTGGAGAGTTTGTATCTGGGATAAGGAAGGAGATGGGGAACTGAGGAGAATAAGGCTGGTGAGCTAGAAACCTTTGATTCTAGGAAACTCGGATAAGTCAGTGGCTTTGTGAGCACTGAGTGTGACTGGGTTTTGGAGCCCAGTGTGTATTTTTACTTGCCTGTCGGGTGCAAGGTAGGATTAAAGGTTATGGCCCACCAGTTTTTGGCTCCATGGTTTCTTTACCGACTGTCCGAATCCAATGCGAACCTGCATGGGCTGGGCTGCTCTGATGCTGGCCCTGGCCTTGCCTCCTGGCTTTACATCTATCATCTCAAAAATGGCATGCTTAATCATAAAATTTATGTGAGGCCATATTGCTAGTCTTTTATAGCAACTATTTGGTGTATAAAAAAGTTTCTGACCCTGGCTGGTCGGCTCAGTGGACAGAGCATCAGCACAGCAGGCAGACATCCCAGGTTCCATCCCCGGTTCCATCCCCGGTCAGGGCACACATGAAAACAGACCATCGGCTTCTCTTCCCCTCCCCCACCCCCCACAGCCAGTGTGCTAGACTGGTCTGAGTGTCAGCCCCAGCACTAAGAATAGCTTGGTTGGTCCAAGCATCAGTCTAAGATGCTGAGGATATTTCAGTTGATTCAAGCATCAGCCCCAGACAGGAGTTGCCAGGTGGATCCTGGTTGAGGCTCATGCGGGAGTCTGTCTATCTCACCTCCTCTCACTTAAAAAAAAAAAGAAGGAGAAGTTTCTAATAATTTTGCTTATGATGTGCCTCCCTTCATTCAGACCAGGAGTACAAGAGAGAAGCAATATGCCTTCTACAAACTCACCCAATGCGTAAAATTTTACTGAGAACTAGTCAAATTAAAAGTATTTTTCAAATATGAGTTTTCTTTTTCCTAAGGCTTTATATTTATCAAAGTATTAAACTTGAGGAGGTTGGGACTGCAGCAAACCTACAATGATGAGTTGCATTGTTCATTGCCTTTCAAGCGCCATCCTTGAAGCTTTCAGAAAATGAAGAAATATGTGCCGAAAAAGAAATGTCAAAAGGGGATGCTAACTACATAATGACTTATTTACAACATACATTTTTTTAATACCAAACTTATACCAAAAGCAGCAATGCCTTAATTTCCATCAGTATGTATAAAGAAATTAGGGGAACAGTGCAGAGCAATGAGGAAAATTACCTCCCATAAAGTGATTGTCACCCTCTTTACCAAATCCCATTTTTCTAAACCCCGTATTCCCCTACTCAATGGAGCACAGTGTATCCAGAGGCAGCTGGGTCCCAATAGCTGTTAAGACACAGAGGTACGCAGGCAAAGAGAATAACTTTGTTTATGTGCAAGCTAGTTTGTAAAGGCTGAATTCTGTTGTATTAAAGCCCAAATTCTGTTATATTAAAGTCTGACTTCAGTTATATTAAAGTGTTGCATATAAAAATGTTTAGTTAGCTATATCAATATTGAGTAAATTTGTTGGTATGTCAAATTTTAGTATTCCAGTTTTACTGAAATGTGAATTCATGTTTACAAATACTGAACTAGCTTAAAGAACCTAAAATAAGGCTTAAACAGTATTAAGCACTGTCTTCCTACAGTTCATTATATCCAGATTCTAGGAAAAATAAGTGATACTAGAAACTGAAGAAAAAGAAAAAAAGAAAGGGTCAGCTAATGGGTCATAGGGGGAGGGGATGGAGACTTGAAACAGAACCAGGACAGAGCTGCCTGCTCAGAGCAGGGGGCCCAAGGGGGTGGAGTCCTCTTTGAAACGCCTTATTTTCATCCACAACTGAAACTACATCACCCCAGTTAAGAATAAGGATGAAAGATAACTTCTTCAATGATTACTGAGTAAGTGTATGGCCCACACCTATTCGAAAAATTAATCTCGAGGACACTGTGCTGAGTGAAATAAGCCAGTAACCAACCCAGAGACAAATTCTGTATGATTCCACTTACGTGAAGTCCCTAGAACAGGCAGAATCAGAGACAAGAAGTAGGATGGAGGTTGCCAGGGGCGAGGGGATGGGGAACTTTAGTTCAGTGGGCACTGTTTCAGTTTTATAAGATGAAAAGAGCTCCGGAGATGGATGGTGATAATGGCTGCACAATGACAGGAATGTACTGAATGCCACCAAACTGTACACTCAAAAGTGGTAAACACAGTCAGCTTTATACTACGTGTAAGGCCGGTGGCCGTGGCCACGCAGGTTCACACTGGATTTGGGCAGACGGTGAAGGAGCTGTGGAGCCGGAGGATGGTGGGCCATTCCATTTATTAGAGTCTCGCAATGGCAGACAAGAAAGCAGGCAAGGAAAACTCTCCGGACTCACCAGCAAAACAGGATGGAGGAAAAAACCCCTTCTCGGGCAAACAACGGCAAACAATGGCCCCGCCCATGGCGGCAGGCAATGGGCAGTCTACAGTCTGCCGCCCTGAGGGCAAGCACCTGCAGCCTTCCACAGACTATACACACAGGGCGCTGCCTCTACAGCCTTCCACAGACTAGACACACAGGGCGCTGCCTCTACAGCCTTCCACAGACTAGACACACAGGGTGCTGCCCCTACAGCCTTCCTCGGACTAGACACACAGGGCGCTGCCTCTACAGCCTTCCACGGACTAGACACACAGGGCGCTGCCTCTACAGCCTTCCACGGACTATACACACAGGGTGCTGCCTCTACAGCCTTCCACGGACTATACACACAGGGCGCTGCCTCTACAGCCTTCCACGGACTAGACACACAGGGCGCTGCCCCTGCTCAGCACGAATCAGGCCTAACACGCTTTTTTCACACTTGTTTGCCCAACACTGTGTATTCTGCCACAATTAAAATTTTTAAATGTGTTCATTTAAAAAACAAAATGACCAACATTGAATACCTAAAGGTAACTACCAACCAAAAATTCTAAACCTAGACAAATATCTTTTAAAAGTGAAGGAAAAATAAAACCACTTTCAGACAAACAAGAAAAAATATTTTTCATTAAACAAATTAGAATTTTAAAACATAAATATCGGTCATGATTTCAGCATTAATCCCTGAAAACGGAAGACAGAGACTCAGGCTGCCCTCTCGTTTTCAGGGAGGCACCGTTCCTTCTGCCCCGCCCCATCTGGGCGCCCCTCGCCCTCAGCTGGTGTATTTCCTCGGCTTTCCTGCTGACACGAATCCCAGGGCACAGATTAAACAGCAGCAGGCCTCGTCTTTAAAAATGCTGAGGAGTAGGTC
Source organism: Saccopteryx leptura (assembly GCF_036850995.1). Taxonomy (NCBI): domain Eukaryota; kingdom Metazoa; phylum Chordata; class Mammalia; order Chiroptera; family Emballonuridae; genus Saccopteryx; species Saccopteryx leptura. The sequence continues at coordinate 53,813,659 of NC_089506.1, read as the reverse complement.
TGGGATTAGACACAGAGACTGGGTTTTTAATAAGCACACAGATGACATGACAAAGTGGGAGAACCTCAGCCCAGTATATACGCCCTCACCCTTGATCTGTTCGGCTGGAGGTTGAATAGGAATGTCCTAGAGCCACCATGACCACGCCCCGTACTTACACACGGGATTTCCCACTGCAGAGCCATCAACATCCAGCGGATAAAAGCAGTGAAAACGCTGCTGCTCGGATAAATAGCTGAGTCACTGAGAGAGCACCAGCCTCCACTACCACCTTTGCCATAGCAACTAGATAATCTAACAAAGTTATGTGGTCAGGTATCAGATAGCAGGCAGAGCTGAGAGAAGGGACACCACCAAGGTGACCACTGCCCTGATACTCTGCCAGGAGACCTTTTCCAGCTGTGGCAGCACAGTGACTTGGAGTCCACAGTGCACAGCAGCCCTCAGTGGAGGAAGCAGAGGTCAAAGGTCGGAGTCAGCTGAAGCAGCTGGCACCTGCGAGGCAAGGCCACTGGGCCGTGAAGAAGTGTACAGAAAGAAAGGCTCTCTGAAGTCTTGGCCAGGGTGGGGGGTACTTGCTGCAAGGCCCAAGCTGAGGACTGAGCTACAAAGGCCTTGGTCAAGACAGCCCATGACTTCCCAGACAGAACCCTCATGAATACATCACTAACTAGCCTTGGGTAAAGTTGAGACACCCTGGAAAGAGGAACCGTGGCTTAGATTTAAAGACCATTCTCTAGAGCAGTGATTCTCACTGGAGGGATTTTGCCCCACTCCACATCATTAGTCATCAACGAAGTAAAAATCAAAACCATAATGAGGTACTACTTTATACCCTTATGTATAACTAAAACTAAAAACACCGACGATACCACATCTTGGTGAGAATGTAGTGCCACTGGAACTCATATAAATATTATTGGTGGGCACCTAATATAGTGCAATCACTTTCAAAAATCATTTGTCATCTCTCTCAAGTTAAACATATTGATATTTACTATATGACCCAGCAATTCTACTCTAGGTTTACCTAAAAGAAAGAAAAACATGTATCTACAAGAACAAGTATATGAACATTCACAGCATCTTTATTGGCAACAGTCTAAACTTGGAAATACCCATAAGTCAATCAAAAGGTGAATGGATAAATTGTGCTGCTTTCATACAGTGGAATCGTATTTTCAGCAACAGAAAACAAAAAGAACTACTAATACACACGACAGCATGGAAGAATCTCAAAAATATTATGCTGAGGGAACAAGGCCCATAGAGTTGCATATACTAAATGACTCCACTTTACATGAGGTTTTAGAATAGGCAAAACTAATCCATAACGATAAAAATCTGATCAATGGTCATCTGGAGCTCAGGCAGGAAAGAAAGACTCACCGGAAAGAGAAACATTCTGAGTGATAGCAATGATTAGTGCATTGACTGCCATGTAATTACCCACATATACACATTTTTCAAACTTGAACACTTAAGATATGTGCGTCTTATTTATTTAAATTACGTTGTTGATTAAAAAGTAGTTGTAGCCTAACCAGGCACTGGTGCAGTGGACAGAGCGTCAGACTGGGATGTGGAGGACCCAGGTTCAAAACCCCAAGGTCGCCAGCTTGAGCGCAGGCTCATCTGGTTTGAGCAAGGCTCACCAGCTTGAGCCCAAGGTTGCTGGCTTGAGCAAGGGGTCACTTGCTCTGCTGTAGCCCCTCAGTCAAGGCACATATGAGAAAGCAATCAATGAACAACTAAGGTACCGCAACAAAAAATTGATGCTTCTCATCTCTCTCCCTTCTGTCTGTCCCTATCTGTCCCTCTCTCTGTCTCTGTCACCAAAAAAAACAAACAAACAAACAAAAAAAAAAACACAAAAAAGTAGTAGTAAAAAGACCTGACCGGTGGTGGCACAGTATATAGAGCATCAACCAGGGACACTGAAGTCCCAGGTTCAAAACTCCAAGGTCACCGGCTTCAGTGTGGACTCAACCAGCTTGAGCACAGGCTTGCCAGTTTGAGTGCTGGGTTGCCAGTTTGAGCACAGACCATCAACATGATTTCATGGTTGCTGGCTTGAGCCCAAAGGTAGCTGGCTTGAAGCCCAAGGTCACTGGCTTGAGCAGGGAGATCACTGGCCCAGTTGAGCCCCCTGGTCAAGGCATGTATGACAAGCAATCAATGAACAACTAAAGTGATACAACTCTAAGTTAATGCTTCTCATCTCTATCCCATCTTGTCCCTGTCTCTCTGGGGGAAAAAAAAATTATATTTTTAGCAAAAGTATGAGAGAGAGAGAGAGAGACAGACAGACAGGGACAGACAGGAACAAACAAATAGGAAGGAAGAGAGATGAGAAGCATCAATTCTTGATTGCAGCACCTTAGTTGTTCACTGATTACTTTCTCATATGTGCCTTGATGCAGGAGGGGGGGATATTTTTGAAAGAAACCAATTATTACCAATTTACCACTCTGCTTTGAGACTGTCTAATTAGCAAAAACCCATTCCTCTGGATCACATACAGCAGGGGTCCCCAAACTACGGCCCGGCCGCATGCAGCCCCCTGAGGCCTATTATCCGGCCCCCGCCGCACTTCCAGAAGGGGCACCTCTTTCATTGGTGGTCAGTGAGAGGAGCATAGTTCCCGTTGAAATACTGGTCATATTGTTGATTTAAATTTACTTATTCTTTATTTTCAATATTGTATTTGTTCCCATTTTGTTTTTTTACTTTAAAATAAGATATGTGCAGTGTGCATAGGGATTTGTTTATAGTTTTTTTTATAGTCTGGCCCTCCAACGGTCTGAGGGACAGTGAACTGGCCCACTGTGTAAAAAGTTTGGGGACCCCTGACATACAGCATGCATCCAGGAGGTACTAATCAAATTGTCACATGGAGCCTGACCAGGCGGTGGCACAGTGGATAGAGAGTTGGACTGGGATGCCGAGGACCCAGGTTCGAGACCCCGAGGTCGCCAGCTTGAGTGCGGGCTCATCTGGTTTGAGCAAAAGCTCACCAGCTTGGACCCAAGGTCGCTGGCTCGAGCAAGGGGTTACTCGGTCTGCTGAAGGCCCATGGTCAAGGCACATATGAGAAAGCAATCAATGAATAACTAAGGTGTTGTGACAAAAAACTGATGATTGATGTTTCTCATCTCTCCGTTCCTGTCTGTCTGTCTGACTCTCTCTCTGTCTCTGTAAACCCCCCCCCCCAAAAAATTGTCACATGGAGTAGCACGGTGCCCTGCCATAGTCAGCCAGCCAAAAACAATTACAACAAAAAATCCATCTGAAGATAATTTTGGCATATGCAGCCCAAAACATGGACCAAAGAGGCAAATTATGCAAATAAATTAAAACTGACATCTTTCATCAAGATAGAAAACATAGGTAAACTATTGGCTGGCCCATCACTGCGGCCAGTGAAGGGGTAAAAGAGAAGTCAGTACAGATTCTAAGACTCTAGGGAGTAACAAATGGCTACCATCCTTGACAAAGGGTTATTCACCACGGAAAGGGTTAAACTCGCCACCCACATGTTACTCCTACGGTACTGGAAGGTCTTGGGATATAAGGCACAAAATAAAATTAAACTGAAAATATATTTGAGGCCTATTAGTATCATCAGGCATCTCTTAAAACTCCAGTTAAAGCAGTTAAAGCAAAGGGTCTCGGGAGAGGAGACAGGACCAGTGCTGTTCTGAAGACCCCCAATATGAAGCCAACGTGCAGCGGTCTGGGAGCCAGGGAACCACAGCACTCCCTTCCAGTGTATGGGACCTCCAGAGAGCAGACAGGCTTACCAGGTTGGCTGAACACTACTGACACTCACAGTTCTCCCGCAGCAGAAATTTTCTCTTTGAAGACACCTAAACCGACCAGCTTCTCCCTTCCTTGACCTCCTTGGTGAGCTTGAACTTTCGACTGCAGAACACTAAATCTGCCCTTGCAGGCTCCTCTCAGCTCTTCCCTAGCAAACTAAAGCATTGACAAATTGCCGCTTCCTGAGATTAACCTTTTACCAATTGCACAGTTCCAATTCAAGTTGATATCAAAAGTAAAACATAAAAATGAAGAAAATGTCAAAGAAAGATTTTTAAAGTGTTACAGGGGGTCCTCAGGTTTTGAAACAGTTCTGTTCCTATAGCAGGGCGTACCCCGAATTTTGGTATAAGTCAAAACACACAAACGGAACGCTTGCAAACGGAACAGTCCAAAATGGCGTAGGTAAGCGTAGTGGGGGACGCCAACTCCCTCACTCACATGCTGCATTACTGCGTATTCTTCCGCCACATCCAACCATGCCCCGCGCAACCAAATTAGTTCACTTACATAGTCAGTTTATGACGCTAACAGTGTAAGCCAAAACATTCCCGTCTCAGTTCTTCTGTTTTTACGGGAGTGTCATAAACTCAAAACGCCATATGTAGAGACTAGTGTAACCCGAGGACTTCCTATACTATATTAGTTCATTCTAATTTCACCAGAAGGTTAGAAAATACCACTAGAAGAGAAATTTCCATAAATACCACGGATTCACTGTGAAAATATTCTTAAAATGCTAGTTCCTCCATATTTTCAGAGAGGAAACATAGCCATAGACTAATAGGCCAAATATTGGCTGGAACCATATGAAACTGTTGTTTTTATAAGCCCAGATCAGTGGAATATCTACAATTTCATTCTGTCTAGCCTAAATATAAATTCTACACTGTAATAAAATTAGCTTTAAACAAAATCTAAACAAAGTTCTAGTTGATAATTATAACCATCACATATTCTGGCTGAGCCGCAAACAAAACAATTGCCTTTCCACAATCCGTGTAATTAGTCTGAAGGGAGATGAGGGACAGGCCTGGGGGCTGGGCTGGCGGTGGAGACGGAGAGCTGCAGGGAGGGTAACGATTCCCTGCCACCATCAGCACACTCTGGTGCAGAAACTTTTTAAACTCAGGCTCCATTTACTGAAGAAGGCTGCAGACGTGACTCAGCAGAAGTCAGCAAGCTTAGCCTCTCTCTGCATACCGGAAGGTCTCCTTCTGCTTCCTTTTCAGATTCTGTGGTAAGAGATGCCTGATAGCCTGATCAAGCGGTGACACGTACAGCATCAGCCTGGAACACAGAAGACCCAGGTTCAAAACCCCAAGGTTGCCAGCTTGAGCACAGGTTCATCCAGCTTGAGCACGGGATCATAGATATGATCCATGGTCACTGGCTTGAGACAATGATTGCTGGCTTGAGCCCAAGGTTGCTGGCTTGAGCCCAAGGTTGCTGGCTTGAGCAAGGGGTCAGTCACTCTGCTGTAGTCCCCCCATCAAGGCACATATGAGAAAGCAATCAATGAACAACTAAGGTGTCACAACGAAGAACTGATGCTTCTCATCTCTCTTCCTTCCTGCCTGTCTGTCCCTATCTGTCCCTCTCTCTGTCTCTCTCTCTGTCTCTGTTGCTAAAAATAAAGTAAAATATTAATGAAAAAATATTAAATAATACCTGACAGAAAAACAATAAAACTATTATTTAAGATATTTCCAATGACAACTTTTCACCCCCCTGGTTGTTTGGCACTTTTTCTCTTTACATTATATGTTTGTTTACTGAAGTAACAAATGCGAGGGAATTAAAATGTAGTATTTCATCAAAGATATAATGAGTTTTATGAAACGAATAAATAAATATTACAAGCATAGTTCCATCAAATTTTTTTCACCTGCTGCACATATGAACGTTTCAAAAGAGTAAGGAATGTAAATTTGTGATTTCCACATTAAGCGGCTGCCCAGGCGACCCCCTAGAGAGAACCCTGATTACAAGTGCCATTTTAACAACCGGTTTGCCGAACTCAATGAAAAATTAGCTATCAGTTCTGCCGAACTGGTGCAAACTGGCTGAATCCCACCATTGGCTATTTCCTAGTAAATCCATGGAAAGTTGAAAAGATCTTAATCAAAAATGTATTTAATACACCTAACCTACCAAACATCATAGCTAAGCCTCACCTACATTAAACATGCTCCGAACACTTACATCAGCCTACGGTAATTGCTCTCCTCTTCTCGTCAGAAGCAGGAAACACAGATGGGCATTTTGTAGACATGACAGAACGAGAAAACACAATATCCAAAAATCACTGGCAACACAGTAGAGTACTGGTTGTTTATGCTCGTGACCGCACAGCTGACTGGGAGCTGCCCTCACTACTAATGCCCAGCATTGCAGAGTGTCCTATTGCAATTTGCTAGTACAGGAGAAGATCAAAATTCAAAACACAATGTGTTTCTACTGAACTCATATGGCTTTCACACCAACATAAAGTCAAAAAATCGTTAAATCAAAGCATCGTAAGTTGGGACCATATGTACATCAAATAATTAAAAATACACTTACCTAAGGTGAGTAAAAATATTTCTCTAGAGAGAATATTGATCTATAGAAGTTATCCCCTTGAGACATATTGAATAAATATCAGTAGCCAACTCTCATTCTCCACAATAGTTATGTTCTATAAAGTCATGGGAACATGACTAGTGAATATTAATTGCCCTTAGGGGAAATACAGGGTTAGGTTACTGCCCACCTTTGGTAACAATATTTTCATCGACTGATCAATACATACATTACCTTGTTTCTGTTTATTTAAAGACAACTTAATACCTAATGCGGTCAAAAGTACAACTTAATACCTAATGCGGTCAAAAGTACAGTGACTCATAACTGAATCAAACTTATTTAACATGGGTATTTTTTCCATAAGGCACATCAGTCTTCTTGTGCTTAGAAATACAGACAGCACTTGAACACTCTTCCTGGGACTATTTTAAACAACAAAATACAGACAGTACTTGAACACTCTTCCTGGGACTATTTTAAACAACAAAATCACTCCCCAAAAAAGCACAAAGATGCAGAAAACAGGCACTGTGAACATGACACTTGTTCATACTATGAGAGCTGTGACAAGAAGGAAGAGCTTGTCTTGTTCCACCCCAACTGGGAATAAACAAGGATCTACAATAGGCAGAGGTACAATGAAGGATAGAGGAAAACTAGGATGTTTGCAGGGAATCAAATCTTCTTAGAAGTTGAAAAAAAAGGACAAATATTCTCCAACACACTATCCCTTAGGTAACTCTAAAACAACTGAAAACAAGATTTTCGCCAAACTGATTCAAGCTGGCAAGGAAGTCTGCAGCAGGAAACAAGTAGCAGAGAACAGCTGCTGTGAGCTCAGTGCCTGCCTGTTCTGGCTCCACCCAGCATTCAGAGAAAGCCAACCCATCATCAGGATCCACTACAAGAACCGCCAGAGATCTTCAATCTGGACAAAAAGTCAGGAAATCTAAGAGCCAACTAGCTAAAGATTTTAAGAAAATATCTCTGTACTGTATGCATTTTAAAATGCAAAAATTCTGTGTGAAATATAACAAGACCATCCTGATTTCTAAGACTGTCATCCTGCCTGCCCCAGGTTTAGTGACCTGTACTAGTCAGTCTCACTTCCACCCAGGCCCAAAGCCAAGGTCAGGACCGGCAGATGCGAGATATATTCCCATGAGTGACAGGAATCAAGACTGTCAGCTGTCTTCAATCCAGGCTCGCCTTGCCTGAAGTTACTGTCTTCGATACCCCAGTCGAGTCCCACTTCCTGTGCGCTAAGCTGGGGAAGTAGTAGCCCTTTGAGATTTTAAGTTGGACATGTCCTCCTCCTTCTGTGTCCAGCCAAGGACAAGGACAGGAAGTAAGCCACAGCTCCCATACTGGCAATATAACCAGTGACTGGTGGCGACCTTTAAGAGTGAGCAAGTATGTCCAAAACACTATCACGTCAATCTGTTGACTTTACAAAAAACAGCCTCTGTTGCACAATCCCTTTATTTGGTAAAATGTTCTGGAAAATTCCCTAAAGAATTGAGGAAACTAAACAGACCGTTATGAGTTCTTTCAACAGACCACCAACTGGAACCACTGACCCAAACAAAAAGTCATACTTCATCAAAACTTCCCTTCATTTAGTCCTCAACTTAAACAAAAAATTAATGATGAAGTGGCAATGTAAAATGATGGAGCCACTAAGGAGGGCAGTATGGATGGCAGTTCCTCAAAAAAAATTACACATAATGTTACCATCTAGTCCAACAATTCCACTTCTGAGGGTGTACCCAAAAGAACTTAAAGCACAGACTTGAAAAGATATTCATACACTGTGTTCACAGCAGCATTATTCACAATTGCCAAAAGGTGGAAACAACCCAAGTGACCACTATCAGATGAATGGATAAATGACATGTGGTATATTCTTATAATGGACTATTATTCAGCCTTAAAAAGAAGTTAAATTCCGACACGTGCTACAACATGGATGAACCTTGAAGACATTATGCCACATGACATAAGCCAGATACAAACTGACATACAGAGTATGATCCGCTTATATCAGGTACCTAGTGTAGGGAAATTCCTAAGACAGGAAGTAGAATGCTGATGCCAGAGGGCAGAGAGGGGAGTTAGTGTTTAATGGGTAGAGAGTCTCAGTTTGGGAAGATAAAATAGTTCTGGATAGGAATTGCGGTAATGACTACACAACAGTGTGAATGTCCTCAATGCCACTGAATGGTACATTTAAAAAAAAAATTAAAAAGGTAAAATTTTACATTATGAATATTTCATCACAATAAAAAATAAAACCAATGATCAAAAGCCAAAAGTAATTTTACCAAAGCGGTATAAAGATAAACAAATGTCAAGTCATTTTTAGATATAATACATCCCACAAAATCATTCAATATTACAAACTTCCACTGAAGCTTAACAGCCATTCCATGTATAATAACCAACCTAATTGTCTCCCAGGGTGGGAGAACAGGAGGTGGGGCCTGGGTATAAACTGTCCACGGAGGGGACATTCAGAGTGGCACTGAGGAGTCGTCTCTTGCCGTGAGACATCAGCCCGCCTGTGGTAAAGAGTATCTTATTTCTTCAACTCAGCAGGCAGAGATACAAGGCAGTGCGAGAGGAAATGTGTCTTTCCCACGTTTCCGGAAGTTCAGGTTAATTCTATGGTTCAACCCAAGCAATTTTTGACCTCATAAAGGATCGATTCTTTTAGGCTAATCAAGCCAGCAAATTAACACCCATGGGACATGTTTGCGTGTGCTAAGTCAGATTGGATTTCCCACAGGCAACATTCCAAAGCTTTAGTGAGAAGAGGAAGAAAAACAGGTGGACAGCAACTCACCTGTGCTGCAGAACTTTCTCTGAACCTGTCACCTCCTCCAACCTGAATTCCGAGTTTAAGGTTTTCAGAATGGAGTACTAGTGAAATTTCCTTTTTATTTATGGAGGCTAAATCTGATGTGGAAATGCAAAACCTAGCTAATTTGTAGAGAAATCTGAGTATTTTCCTAAATGGCAGAAAGGACTGCAAAAGAATAACAATGATGATGATGATGACGACGACGACAACGATGACGACAACACCAAGAACAATGAAGGTCCCCGAGTCTGAGCAAAGACCCTTGACCTGAGCATACAAGCATTGCTACCATTTTCATGTCACAGAAGAAGAAACCACGCTTACACGGTGTAGCCTACCACAGACAATGAATGAGACACCAAGCCTCGAGGATTCACACAATTCCAAGATTAATAAAATCTTACTCGAAGATGTAGAAAGACACCTTGTACTTTGCAAGAAAAGTAAACAGAAGTTCCAGATAAGTAGCAACTACAGTCTAACCAGGCAATGGTGTAGTGAATAGAGTGTCAGCCTGGGATGCTGAAGACCCAAGTTCAAAACCCTGAGGTTGCCAGCTTGAGCACAGGCTCACCAGCTTGAGAGCGAGGTCACTGGCTTGAGCAAGGGATCAAAGACATGACCCCATGGTTGCTTGCTTCAGCCCAAAGGTCACTGGCTTGAGCAAGGGGTCACTGGCTCAGCTGGAGTGTAGAGCCACACACCGCACCCCCATACTCTCCCACCCCCATCAAGGAACATATGAGAAAGCCATCAATGAATAACTGAAGTGCCGCACTATGAGTTGATACTTCTTATCTCTCTCCCTTCCTGTCTGTCTGTCCCTGTCTGTCCCTTTCTCTCTCTCCCTCTCTAAAAATAAAAAAAAAGGAGCAACTAGATCAAAGAAGCAATATTTACATTGTCGAGTTATATCTTCTAATGAAGATTTTACTTTTTAAATAAAAACTATATTTGAAGGTATGCAACATGAGGTATAAAATATTTCTTTCGATATCCATAAACATTAGTAAATAATTACTACAGCCAAACTAATTAATATATCACCTTACATAATTATCTGTGGAGGCTGGGGAGGAGGTGAGAAGAGTTAAGATCTACTCTCTTAGAAAATTTCAAGGATATAATACTGTTAAATCTGGGTTTATCTGCTTGTTTATTTTTTAAAGCAAATAGCCAAGGGCACAGAGATATCCATGATCAAGTTTAAAAACAGCTCTTCAGCTCCTGACACTGGTGTATCTGTGGCAACTCCTTTGTAAAGACACCTGAAATCCTCATTCCCTTTATAAAAATTAAGACCAGGGTAAATTATGGGATAACCTCATGGCATTTCTCAATACAAAGACACTGCAATTGGGTCTTATTAGTAAAACTGCTACTTTGCAACCTGAATAAAAAGAAAATAGTGTGTATGATAATAACTTGAATGAAAAGCAACATAAAATAGATAAAACCATTCTTTCTAAAATTACTAAAAACAATATAAAATTTAAAGTTTATCCCCAACATCCAATTTTTCTTTAACACTATTAAAAACAACCATAACTAAAGAATATAGTGAGTCTATATTTGGCATCCATTTACATTTTCCTTTAGTTAACAAAATTATATTGAACAGAACTAAATGGTTTGTTTTAAAATATATCCACCATTGCCTTTCTCAAATGCATCTTTGGTCCTAGATTTCATTTTATAGATCCAATTTAATTGACTTGGAATTAGAAATTTGAGGGAAATTAAGGTTTTAATAAACAACAGCAATAAAATTTCCATAAATATACCTGTAAAATTTAGGTGTGAAAATTTTTTTGTGCCTAAATCAATTTGATACTTAGTTTTTGTATTAGATTCTACTACAGAGTTAGTATTTTGCAGCAGTCTAATGCCAAATGTTATCAAAGGCAGTCTTGACTTAATCTCAATAGAAATTTCATTATATATTGCTCAAAAAAATAATAATAAAGAAAAACTAGCATGGTCTGGCTGGTGGTAGCTCCGTGGATAGAGCGTTGACCCAGAGCACTGAGGTCACCAGTTCAAAACCCAGGGTCACCAGCTCAATACTCAGTCAAGGCAGGTTTGAGATGAGAAGCAATCAATGGAACAACTAACATGGAGCAACAAATTTATGCTTCTCTCTCTCTCTCTCCCTCCCTCTCTCCATCTCTGAAAAAAAAGAGAAAAACAAAACAAAACAAAATAAAAAACACCCTGATGCAAATATCAAGCTTCTCTAAGTAAGGTTTAAATGATCCTATTTACATAAATCTTAGATTATAGAGCTTTCCCCAAGTGCTCTTGATGCTTCAGATGATGAGGTGCACATTTTGATGCCAAATGACACTTACCTTCCGATAAATCATGTGGCACATCGCTACTCTCAGCCTCATCCCAACACACTGCACGTGATAAAAGTAGAGATGGTGCAGTATGGCCAAGATGAGTGTGCAGGCACTCAGCACTGTGGCATAGGCGTAGGCTTCGTGCAAAGCCATAGAATCCGAGGAATCATAGTTTTCAAAATAACTAATAATTTTCCCCAAAAATATCGGCTGGACTATTTTGGCGCTTTCCTAAAAGAAAAAAAAAAAAGCCTTAATGAGAAATACAAGCCATACCAGTTTCTCTTAACACAGCTCTACTTGTATGTTTAGCATACGTCACTAATCTAAGTGCTACATCCATCACTAATCTAAAAGAAAAATAGAACTGCTTCCTTCTTTATAACACACAGATAGTAGCTTCAGCTGTAAGCTACAAAGTTCAAAGACAACACAGCTTTAGTACACGCTGCTTGGTACACTGTAGATGATCAACATTACAACTAGTGCTTTAGAACAGTGATTTTCAACCTTTTTTGAGCCGCGGCACATTTTTTACATTTACAAAATCCTGGGGCACACCACCTACCAAAATGACACAAAATAACACTCTGTTAGAATTTATTTAAAGTTTAAATAAATTACATTTATTTAAAAAAAGTTAAATAAAAAAGAACCCCCTCATATATGCAGTCCCATGTAACATCCCTCATATATGCAGTCCCATGTAACATCCCTCATATACAGTCCCACGTAACATCCCCTCATATACAGTCCCACGTAAAATCCCCTCATATACAGTCCCATGTAACCTCATATATACAGTCCCACGTAAAATCCCCTCATATACAGTCCCAGGTAACCTCATATATACAGTCCCATGTATCCCCTCGTATATACAGTCCCATGTATCCCCTCATATATACAGTCCCATGTATCCCCTCATATACAGTCCCATGTAACCTCATATATACAGTCCCAGGTAACCTCATATATACAGTCCCATGTATCCCCTCATATATATAGTCCTGCTAATAGATACTGGAGCTTTCATCAAGGTTGTGGGTTCAAATCAATTTGGCAAATACTCTCTCTATATAGAGACTGGACAAAATCAACTTTAGAAAATGTTGGGTACTTGTGTAACATTCATAAGTCCTCAGAGCATCTCTACTGTCAGATTGAGAAGTTTGCTTTCTAGGTAAGAATTCTGATAAATACTACAGTTCTCCCTGAGGTTGTGGGTTCAAATCCCATGGTCAGCTGGGTGCAGGGGCCTTGGTTCTGTCTGTTTTGATGGTGTATATAGAGATTTGAGCTCTTTTAGAAAATGACCCTTCAGGAGGCCATATACAATATAGATAACACTATGATGCATTATATCGATATATCACTCCCCCACGGGGGCCTCTTTTAAAAAGAAAAAGGTCAAATATCTATATACACCATCAGGATAGACATAACCAGCTGAGGCTGAGGCTTCATCTAGTGGTGGCAACATTTACCTCCAGTCCTGACCAGGATTAGAAATCGGGACCATGGGGAGGAGTAGCAGCTTCAACTACTCTCCGAGGCCACACAATGACAAGTGCGTGGCAGCCCAGAGCGGGGACCTTCCTGGGTGTGGATGAGAGGCGGCCTACTATTGGTTCATCGCTAGTGGTCGGGATGAATCCTAGAAGGTGATTGGTCAGTGAGTGTTCCCTGTGCCTCCACTCTTCCTGTCGCTGATAGCTGGAGGGATTGTGAGGGGAATGTTTATGTTCGGATGGAGGCGGCTGGCGGCAGGCCGAATAAATAGCCTCCGTGGGCCGTATCCGGCACGCAGGCCGTAGTTTGGGGACCCAAGTTTAATTTCCCCACGGCACACCTGACCATGTCTCATGGCACACTAGTGTGCCGCGGCACACTGATTGAAAAACACTGCTTTATAACACAGTGGGAAAAATGTCAAATAATTCTTGACCTAAGATGGGTAAGGAGAAATGTGAAAAAAGAAGGGTAAGGAGTTTGCTTACATATGGACAGCCCATTTCCTCAGTACTCTCAATGTCCCAGCCTATAGGAAAATCAGGAATGATTCCTTCACAAGAGGTTCTCTTGCTACCTCCTTCTGTATCAAAAACCTTTATGAACTGAGATACTAGCACAAATACAGATCGGAAGAAAGAACCTTCCCATCTTTCCCAACCAAAATTCAACATGCACGTAGATCAAGAGAATGAAGTACAGCTTCTGTTGGAATATTTAAAAGGAAGTTTTATTCAAGTATTAAAGGAACCAGGCTTGGGAGGTTCCCGGGATGCCAGCCCTATGGGGTGTTGCTTTAATATGTCTCTACCTTCTAGAAGCTGGGGTGTGCCCCACAGTACTGCTTCCCTGGAATCAAAAATTAAACGCAACAGCAGCGAAACTAAAAAATGTCATCAATGGTTGTCCATCAGCCATACATTGCAGGTGCTGGTTTTGAAAAATATTAACAATCATCTACTCCCCAAGGCAAAAATTAAAATCCTACACCAACGAATGCCCTGGCCAGATATTCAGTTAGTTTGAGCATCATCCCGATACACAAAGATTACTGTTTTGTTCCCTGGTCAGGGCACATACAGGAAGATTGATGTTTCAGTCTCTCTCTCTTTCTCTCTCTCTCTCTTGCTAAAATCAATAAATAAACTAAAAAAAAAAAAATCCTACACCAATGCGTTGGGAGTCACTGGGCTTACCTCCTATATAAGATAAGAAAAGTACTTTTCTTTCCCAGGACTAAAAGCAAAAAAAGAGAAAAACTTCCCTTTCCCTGACAAGTGACCACTCCACCCGATAAACTCCTTCCTCCCTTGTAGGGCACACTTTTCCTGCATCAAAGAAAACCACACACTCAATGAAACTCCATCACCAAAAGTAAACACATAGGCCCTCAACATCATTTTCTCCACAGACTTCTCAAAAGACAAAATGCCAAAAGTTTGGAAATATTTCAAGAACTTGACTTTAAAACAAGCATTTCCTTTTAAGCAGTCCTGCCTTAATAATGGAGACATGTAAACAAGTGACAAGGTTGCTTTGGATAGCTTTTTCCTATAGGTCCAAACTCAGGAACCCACATGCAAAAGGAAGGGAGAATCCAAAAAGCTAAACAAGAAATAAAACTAACATACATTTTCTTTTCAACCAACTATCCCTATCAGGATATTCACAGAAAAATGTCTCTGTCCCTCAAACGGGTGTTCCATTAAACCCCAACACTGTCCTGCCGTGTGCACATGCACTTCCCAAGAGGTCACAGAACAGAGGTAAGGGAACCTCGCTCAGCTGAAGAATTATGAGTAAGATGATCAGGCCTCAAGAACACAAAGACCCACTGTTAATTTCCAGCATGCCCTTTCATTCACCTCAAGAGGCACCCTGATTCAGTGGGGCATAAAGCAGACTTTAAAAAGTTTACTGATGCGGACAAATAAGACCAAAAAAAGAAAGCCATATACTAAACTGACAAGCTCAGTCATGAGGCATGTGTGGCGGCCTTCAAAACTCACAGACAGAAAATAACCACATAGCACGGTTTGAAATTAAAATTTTCCAACTAAAAGCAGTTCATGGCAGTGATTCATGTCCAATGGGTATTTTTCCCTATCAAAGGTCAATATTTGCCCTGAGCGTGTCTATTTGTCTTTTTGCATCTAAGATAACATATCTAATAACTTACCTTTAAAGACCTCTCAGGGCACAACCACTACAGCAGAGAAAATCCTCATTGTTATTATTATCTTGTTCATTGTTAGCTGTTAACTATCTTATGCCCACCTACAGAGAAGTATGTCCATTCCTTTTACTTTTACTTTTTTTTTTAGGGGGGGGGGACCACAGACAGACAGGAAGGGAGAGAGATGAGAAACATCAACTTGTTGCAGCACTTTTAGTTGTTCATTGACTGACTGCTTTCTCATATGTGCCTTGACTGGGGGGGGGGGGGGGCTGCTGAGCCTGTGACCCCTTGTTCAAGCCAGCAACCTTGGGCTTCAAGCCAGTGATCCTTGAGCTCAAGCCAGCAATCACAGGGTCGTATATATGATCCCACACTCAAGCTGGTGAGCACGCACTCAAGCCAATGACCTTGGAGTTTAAAACCTGGGTCCTCAGCATACCAGGTCAATGCTCTATCCACTGTGCCACCACCTGGCCAGGCTATTCCTTATACTTTTTATCCAATCCCAGAGATCCCCTTCCCTTGCTTTCTCCCACCTCCCTAGTCTATCACCAATGGATTTCATGTAACCCCCTAAGTCTTCCCCTTTGATTCTGATATATAAAATACATGGTGAAACAGCCATTTTCTGGAGCATTTTCCCAATCTGTTGAGATTTTGCTTCCCAGTAATGGTCACCAGGATGGCTCAAATAAACTCATAAAAATTCTCTACAGGTTTAAACGTTTCTTATGTTGACACTGGGTGAAAAGCTGGAGGCTTACGAAGAAAAGCAAGAACATCAAACTGTGCGCATGGGCAGTCCCAACCCAGGTATAGCCAAGGGCAGTCCACGCAGGCAGCATGCAACCCTGGGCCTCGCCCCCAGAGGCCTAGAGGTAACACCAGCCATACCAAACTTTCAAAAAACTGCTGACCGTCTCTGGGAGTCAGTATTGCCTGTTACTCGGCTCCCATTTAAGCCTCAAATGGGTACAATTACAAGAGAAGGTTAAGAATGGTGTCCCATCAAAGAGAATACTGGTAGATGCAACAAACCCTGTGCAAACTGAAGGCAGGTCACTACTGCCTAAGCTTCTGGACTCTTCTGCTGAGAGACAGTATTTATCACTCCAGTCAAGCAAATAAGCTCACTAACAAGTAATGCCCGGTCATGGCCCATACCTTCTCGCTCATCTGTCCGCTCTTGATCTTAATCCTCAACTAGTAAGAAATAAAATCACTGAGAGGCCCTGGCCAGTTAGCTCAGATGGTCAGTGTCATCCCAAAATGCCACGGTCCCGGCCTGGTCAGAACACATATAGGAATTAACAAATAAATGCACAACTAAGTGGAACAACAACTTGAATGCTTCTCTCTCTCTCTCTCTCTCTCTCTCTCTTCCTTTCTATCTTTCTCTAAAAGCAATCAATTTTTAAAAATTGGGAAAATATGCATTATCAAATTTGAAAGTAACAGAATTAAAACTCTTGGATGACACTAGCTAACGCTGAGATATGACATATATGAAAGTTGTTAAGAGAACAAAGCTAAATAATTCTCATAACAGGAGAATGGTTTTCCTTTTTTCTTTCTTTTCTTTTTATTGTATCTATTTAAGAAGGTGGATATTAACTAAACTTATTGCAGTAATCATTTCACAATATATGTAAATCAAATTTTCATGCTATATGCCTTAAGCTTATACAGTAATATGTCAATTATGTCTCAATAAAACTAGGAAAAGGCCTTGGCTGGAGAGCTCGGCTGGTTAGAGCATCGTCCTAAAGCACAGAGGCTGCCGGTTCATTTCCCAGTCAGGGCACAGACAGGACCAGACTGATGTTCCTGTCTGTCTCACGTTCCCTTCCTCTCTCACAGAAATTTTGTCAATAAACAAAAATTTAAAATATAAAACTGGGGAAATTTTTTTTTAAACTTTCTGGATAGCAGGAACAAGGTCAAAAGTTACTCACTCATACAATCCTTGCATCTTTGGAGCCACTCTATGACCTGGTAAAGAGTCTTCCCACAAACCATGGGGAATATAGTCCTTAGTTCTTCACAATAATTCTCAACTGTAAAACCATTAAGAGATTTTTTAAAAGAGCCCAATATGATAGCCCAATGACTCATGGTTCAAGGTTCTACCAGAATCTCTAAGTCTATAAGGCAGATATTTCTTAGTGGAATATTTGGTATCCAGCCCCATTAAGGCACCTAACATGTGAGCCCCAGCCTTTGCTTCTCAGGCTAAATTATTACACGTCTGAATGCTAAAACTTCCCCAGTGGGCACAGTTCCCCCACCATGTTTTCCCCATTTACTTGAAATGTTTCTTGCCCAACTCTACCACAACTGATTCACAAGAAAGAAACACACAGACAGGAAGCAGAAACAAACCATCAGACAAAGAAAAATGCTTGTGTGAAACACATAAGCAGAAAAGAGTGAGCTTGTGGGGCGGGGGCAAGGAGAAATGGGCAGGCAGTTAATATGTAAAAATGTGGGGAAGGTGATGAAGGCAGAATTGAGAAAGATCAGACATAAGAGGGAAAAGCCGTGAACTAGGGAAATACCACCAAGATTCCAGATATACACTAAGTTCCAATCAGTGGTCTTCACCCTCACCGTCCCTCAGCATCACCTGGCAGGTGTTAAGAGCATTCTGATGGCCAAGGCCCAGCCTCCAGGGACTGGTTTAGAATCAACTAATTAAGGAGGAAACCTGAAGTTCCTTCTCCCTGGAAGATAATGCAGTGCAGACACTAACCCCATGTAAGCATCTGCTGTCCTCTCCTGTACCATCACAGAATCTAACATGTACCACAAGGGATTTAATCAGGGCTCCATGCCACATAGCACACTTAAAAATAAAACAACCCTTCTGAACCCAAAGTCTTGAATTCCAAGGATACAACTAAGACTCTCCATTCTATACAGCTGGAAAAATTAAGTGCATTTACGAAATGAAATAAATAAATAAACCACAATTTGTTTTTAAAGTTACCTCTAAAAGGAGAATGGGAATAGAGTAGAAGGCACAAGAATAACAGCCATATTAAAACAGCTTCGGCCCTGGCCGGTTGTCTCAGTGATAGAGCATCAGCCTGGTGTGTGGATGTCTAGGAATCGATTCCCACTCAAGGCACACAGAAGAAGTGACCATCTGACTACCCACCCCTCCCCCTTCTTTCTCTTTCTCTCTCTCTTTTCCCACCTTGCAGCCATGGCTCTATTGGTCTAAGCGCACTGGCCCCAGGCGCAGAGAATGGTTCCCTGGAGCCTCTGCCTCAGGTGCTAAAAATAGCTTGGTTGGGAGCATGGCCCCAGACGGGAGAGCATCAGCTCCAGACAGGGGTTGCCTGGTGGATCCCGGGCAGGACACATGCAGGAATCTGTCTCTCCCCTCTTCTCACTTGGAAAAGAAGGGAAAAATAATGTTAACAAAAACAGCCTCGTCTGTACTAACCAGGCAGTGGCACAACGAATAAAGCATTGGCCTGCGACACTGACGATCCCGGTTCAAAACCTCAAGGTCACCAGCTTGAGTGCAGGGTTGCCAGCTTGAACACAGGATCACCAACATGATCCCAAGGTTGCTGGCTTGAGCAAGGGCAGGGGTCACTGGCTCAGCTTGAGTTCCCCCTCTCCAGGCATGGCACATATGAGAAGAAATCAATAAACAACTAACGAGCTACAACGAGTTGATCCTTCTCAACACTCTCCCTTCCTGTCTATCTGTCTGTCTCTCTCTCTCCCACTAAAAAAAAAAGGCCGACTCTTCTACACAGTAATTGGAAGTTTTACTTCCAAGCATTTCTTTATTTTAATCATTATGAACGTAATCCTTTTAAAATGAGTCACCATATTCCCCGTCTTCTTAAATGGACTGAGATGCATTAGCTCTGTGAATGACTCAGGGCCATCACTATGGATATTGCTATGCTAATGCTGGGTGCCCAGAAACACCAGGGTGTACACAGCGGATCTGCTTTTCAGGTCTCCAGTCAGCTTCTCTGAATGCTTCTCCCGCCTCTTTGTGGAGCAGCCCCCAGTGGCTGCTCCGACCCCCAGGGGCTGCTCCGGCCCACAGCTTGCTCAGCAGCCACTCCTCACCCTCCCAGGTGGAGCGGAGGTGAGGGGCATGTGGAACGAAGAGCTGGGAAATCCTCTCAAAGGCCCAGCACAGCTCTCAGAGAATCAGCCCTAAGGCGAGGCACAAATTCTGCTCAGTTTTTTCTGTTCACTTCTTGTCCAGCAGCTGAGTTCCAACGCAGAGATTTACACAAACGTCTGCCAAGCCTCTGCCTTCCTACACCCTCCACCTGAGCCAGGACAATCAGCAAGGGTGGCCTCAAACAAAGGCTAAGTCACTGGACAAGGCCAGCAGCTGCCCGGGCTCATTCCTGGGGGTCACTAGAGTGGTCCACTCCTCCCCTCACAGGGACACGGGACTGGAGAACCCACAGTGGCTCTTTGAGGTCATCCCACTAACACACCAGCAGGCAGAGACCTCACCTCTCAAAGACAAGACCCCAGGACTAGGGAGGAGGCCTCTGCCCTTGTTTAGCCTCAGAAAAGACTGCAGGCTCCTCCTCTCTACCCTGCGGCTCTGGGCAGGCGGAGACTTGCTCCTTCCCCACACCGGTCCCCACAGAGGTACACCCGGAGGCAGGCCTGCTGGGAACTCACTGAGTGTTCTCTTAATTACTGTTGGCCTCTAACAACACTGCGTTCATCATCAGCCTGGTACTTGTTTCTCCAAGCGTTTACAATCATTTCTCAATTCCCATAAGACAGACATCTTCATTGCTTTGAAATTTCAACCTGAAAAGCCTTGCCTTGGACAGGTGTCACCCAGTCTCCTCCTGGGGGTGCCGCCTGCAGTGCCCGGGAAGGCCCTGCCCATGCGTTGGTTGGTGATAGTGCACTGTTTGGAAATCATGGATAATCCGTATGCTTGAACTTTTCAGAAAATCCCAGGTTGAGTTTAGATTTCACACTAGCTAAGCAGCCTACATATTTATATAAGACCACAAAATAGGAAGCTGTTTCAGGAAATCGACCATGAAACTAACATTCATCCCATCTGACTCTGTAAGTAGTTGTAATCACTGAAAACCCAAAACAGCTCCTGAAAATGATTTTTTAAATATAATAGCTCCTTACTAGTTTCACCCTAAGAAATCATTTCTAACTTCTCCAAAATACCAGAGTGTCAACAGGCAAGCCTAGGAACACAAAAGTATTTGTGTTGGAGTTCAGGCTTCTCTTGGCTGCCAGAAAAAAAAAAAAATTCAAGGTTGACTTCTAGTTGAGCTCTAATGGCCCTTAGTGGTCCCTGAACTTCACTGCATCAGAACTATGAGTTCTGCCAGTTATTATGTTAAACACACAAAGTTTTCACCTGTAGAGGCCATTGTCTAATTTTATTCCATAAACCACCAAAATATTGGCCTAAAGGCAGTATGAATAAGCAAGCACCCTCCTGGGAGAAAGAGCAGAGCCACTGCACATCGTTTCACCTGCTACCAGCACCGCCTGGTTCCACCCAGCTGTCACCATTCATACGCCAGGCCTGGTGTGCACCCAGCAATGCAAGTGTGTTCAGATATCAAAACAAAACTGCCCCATCACGAGTTAGTGACCTGGGGTCTCACCCTTGCTAAGCACATGCACATGTACTCCAAGACTCACAGGAACGCCCGCTCTCAGTCGGGAGCCAGGGGCTTTTGCTGAGTGACAACACAGAGAACTTGGCCTCCGCCTGGACAATCACAGTCCGAGTCCCATCCAAGACCACTGCCTCCCACTGGCCCATCTCCAGGAGCCGACCTGGAATGGAGCCTTCAGAGGGGGAATAAGTGTTTAAGGTCTTAGGACAGTCACCACTGCACCCACATGGACATGGTATTAAGTGGAAGGTGGCTTTCTACAAGGCCCCTCGTCCATCTGAATGCACCATGATGCTGCTGCCGGTGTCAACAACCCAGCCCCTTCCAGTACCCAGGAGACATGGCCTTCTAGACTCTACTCCAATTTACAATCTTCCAATCTGACTTCCTCCTCCAAGGCGTTCTAGGCATCTTCCTTAGGAGATTTAGGCCAAGTCCCACATGCATGTCTGAGGCTCTGCAGCCACTGGACAAGCCGTCAGTCACAGACACGGTCAGACTCGTAAGTCAGAGCGCCCAAGACAGAATCGCAGCTCTGTCCTTCAGGCTTTGTGTGACCCTGGGCCCTATATGTAACTACTTGGCTCTTATGTGTTCTCTTTTCTAAAATGGAATATAATACTTTATACCTCGTTTGAGTTGGCCAAAGGAATAAATGTAATGTTACTGCTCACAGCAGTTCCTGATACATATTTTTCAAGTATTTACTGTCCTTACTACACTAATGATGCTGCTGCTGCCATCACTACTGCCAGCAAGTCAGCCCCTGCTGCAACTGCTGCTATTGCAGTACTACTATTACCGCTCAGCGTGAACTGCTGCCGCTGCTGTCGTTCCTGCTGAGGAGTACCAGTGCTCCTGCTGCTATTTACACTGATAGTAATCCTAACACTACTGGGCATGAGCCCCTACACTGGCCAAGTACTCGGTTAAGTGCTACCAGGGAAATAATCCCAGCACCCTAGTGGGGCCTATCCTCTCTCTGGAGGAACCCTAGCTCCTGCAGCTCTTCCTCTGTGTCTACTTCTCCCAAATTCTGCCCGGTAAATACCCAGAGCTCATTTTGAGATGGGATCTGGTCACCACCTGGGACTTAGAGACCCCACCCCAAGGAGCCAGCAGCCCATGACAGTGAGGACACCAAAAGCTCAGTTCAAAGCCAGTGACATGGGCCAGTGTCTGAGACCTGCCCGTGCCCAGCTTCCCCAGTACCTGGCGGCAAAGGAAACCAGAGACCAGGGGTCCCCAAACTTTTTACACAGGGGCCAGTTCACTGTCCCTCAGACCATTGGAGGGCCAGACTATAAAAAAACTATGAACAAATCCCTATGCACACTGCACAGATCTTATTTTAAAGTAAAAAAAAAAAAAAAAAAAAAAACGGGAACAAATACAATATTTAAAATAAAGAACAAGTAAATTTAAATCAACAAACTGACCAGTATTTCAATGGGAACTATGCTCCTCTCACTGACCACCAATGAAAGAGGTGCCCCTTCCGGAAGTGCGGCGGGGGGCAGGATAAATGGCCTCAGGGGGCCGCATGTGGCCCACCGTAGTTTGGGGACCCCTGCCAGAGACCCTGCGGCAGCAGAGTGAGGCCTGTTCCAGGATACAGCCGCGCACGGGCGGAGGCCGCTCGCCCCTGCCCACCCACAGCCAGGTACCGGCAGCAGAGCGGGGCCTGCTCCAGGATACAGCCGCGCACAGGCGGAGGCCGCTCGCCCCTGCCCACCCACAGCCAGGTACCGGCAGCAGAGCGGGGCCTGCTCCAGGATACAGCCGCGCACAGCGGAGGCCTCTCGCCCCTGCCCACCCACAGCCAGGTGCCTGGTATGGGCCACGGACACAGATGAGGCTCCAAGCGTTCCTGGCAGGCAGAATTCATGAGAGCTCTGCTGTGGAGTCAGTAGTTAAAATTGGTCAGGAAATGTTACACAAGCCACAATGATGCCAGCTCACCCCTGATTATTTCAAACTGGACTTTCTATAACAATGTGGAAACACCATCACAGCACACTGTGTACAGGTCAAGGACAGGCTGGACAGCCTGAGGGGCTTCTATATCCTCCAATACCCCCGAGTCAGTCCCATTGGTTTGCATCTCCACCCCACCCTTCACAAGGCCGTTGCAGTGTCCAGACGGTGGGTGGTACCCTCTCAAAGGAGGCACTCTGCCCCACAGACCTGTCTTTACCCTCTGGAACACTGGCCAACCCACTTTTGTCATCAAGAAAAACTTCAATTTCCTAGGACCACCCCGTAACGTGTTAGCTCAGAGATTCTCTGGTTTTCTCCTTCTGTGTAGGGCAGAGTTCACCTACCGAGCCACCCACTGCTCACAGTGCCCTTCGTTTCAACAGGACATTTTAAACAGGAGCTACTCCTGCCACACACAAATCAACTGGCCCACCCATCTCACCCCCAACAAAATGCATAGGACAACTCACCGCCCTTCTGCAGCTAAAGCAGGGGTCGGGAACCTTTTTGGCTGAGAGAGCCATGAACGCCACATATTTTAAAATGTAATTCCATGAGAGCCATACAACGAACCATGTGCGTTATGCATTATCCAGTAAAAATTTAGTGTTGTCCCGGAGGACAGCTGTGATTGGCTCCAGCCACCTGCAACCATGAACATGAGCGGTAGGAAATGAATGGATTGTAATACATGAGAATGTTTTATATTTTTAACGTTATTATTATTTTTATTAAAGATTTGTCTGCGAGCCAAGTGCAGTCATCAAAAGAGCCACATCTGGCTCGCGAGCCATAGGTTCCCGACCCTTGAGCTAAAGCAACCCTTCCGTAGCAACTGCAACTTCTATCTCTACTAATCTCATGCACACACAGGGCCGCCAATATCCTTAAGGCAGTACTAGGATTTCCCACACACCCACACAGAACGGGTAAGCTCACAGGCACTGTGCACCCAAGTAGAACAATGTCTTACCAGAGGATCTTCACCAAGGCCCTTCGGGGAAACAGAGAGCATTGATCTCTTAGCTTTTTGCCTTTGGTTCTCCGCTGCACATCCCCTCCTACAATCTCCACAATACCGGGCTACCAAGACTACACCTTGCAAACAGCAATCCACCCTAACAACCAGGTACAAGAAACCAGAATGGGTAGTACACAAATTCTCCAGAAAACATGGTGAAGCCAGAGCTTCTCAAAGAGAGGGATTTGGCTCCTAGCCCCCGCCCACTGCAAAGGCAGTAGCCTAGAGACATGTGCTCTTGGGAGCTCTGGCTGGCCCCAGCCCAGATGCTGAGTCCCAGGTTCAGTTTCCCTGGAGGAGGAGAAGTGACAATACCTGCTTGGAAGAACATTATCAGATTTGGCCTGGTCATGTTAACAATTATTTGTTGAGCACCTATAAAATGTCTTATGTTATTCTGGGCGCTGGCCCAAAATTATTTCCTCCAAACCACAGGGCAGATTCCTTGAGGCTGTAGAATCTTCTTTTGGTCAAGGTTTATAACATTTACTAAGCACCAACATGGTATGCAATGTCCTTCCAGAGCTGTCCTTCTACAACACACTATTTTAAGTGGTTACAAGAAAAATAATAATCCCTGAGGTCCAGTCATCTAAGTAGTTGCCCTTCCTAACAAGGAACACAACCATTGAGCTACATCATGTTTCCTAGACATCTTTTATCCTCAGGCCTTGAGCAACTCGCCTCTCCTCTCCCCTACAGTCCCCGTCCACCTAAATAGCAATGCACAGACGCTGAAAAATAATTCACTGTAGGTAAAAGCATTTACCTCAATTAACGTAATTAAGCCCAAAACTAAATAGGGTTTCCAGTAACACTTGATGATTGCTTTTGTTAAAGAAGGCTTCCGTGAGTCATTCCGGGCTCTCAAAACTTCTCTATCCCAGTACCTGCAATGAGAAACAAAGCCAGTGAAGAAGAGCAGGCCCTCCCTAAGGCAAAACGGGGCAGGTGACGGAGTGAGAGAAGAGGGTCGACTACAGGGCACCACATGCTGTCCCATAAATGCCAGCTACCTGTCCACAGGGCTCCGGCAAGATGTGTGGGTGCAGGATCCGAAGCACCCGAAAATCAGCCCTGCAGGGAAGAGTCCCGGTCTCAGGAAACAGGTTACTGCCCAGCTCTGCTAGACTTTCCATGACCTGAGCAGCCCAAGAAGGTAGAGAGGAGTACACACGACTTCCTCCAGGGACAGTTCTCGGCATCCAGGGCCTCTGCTGGGGGCTCCCTCCACTTCCACAAATGCACAGGAAACAGGGGTTCGACTCGACCACCAAAGAGGGCTGGGCCCCAGGACTGCCTGGGGGGGCGAATGTGCCAGGTCAGGGGACGCAGGCTCCAGGGGGCCCACAGGAAGACAACACCCCTCCACACCGCCAGCACCCGCACGGAGTTTCTGCTTCCCGCCCGTGGCTTACCCTTGCAACTCCTCTCCCAGGTGCTTCGAGCGGTCCTCGGGCAGCACTGAGTACATGTCATCTTCTTCTAATCTCCGCTTCTGACCAATTTTAAACAAGGGGTTTAGCCACCTGTTAAAAATGAAGAGAAAAGGAATGATATTGATCCAAAAAAATGCACATTTATGTCTAATCAGAATCCTACATTCGTGAGTTTTGTTTTTAAAAAGTCTACATTTTAGCCTGACCCGTGGTGGCATGGTGGATAAAGCATTGACTTGGAATGCTGAGGTTGCCGGTTCAAAACCCTGGGCTTGCCCGGTCAAGGCACATACAACAAGCAATCAATGAACAACTAAAGTGAAGCAACTGACTTGATACTTCTTGTTCTCTCCCCTCCTCTCTCTGTGAAATCAATAAATAAAAAAATTTTAAAAAAAAGTCTACATTTTAAATACACAGATATGAGAGGGCAAATATATTTTAATATGTGCTTGCACACCCATACTCCACCTCACTCTGTCTGCTGAGAAGGCCTGGGGACAATGACACTCCAACGCCAGAGCCACTCCAGCGTCCAGATCTCAGTTTATCAATGCCCTTCCTTTCAGAAAGGAACCAGGGCTCCTTGAAGAAAATGACTGGCTCCAATGCTGGGACAGTGTAGTTTCGGCACTGACAAGTGCTTTCTGTGGTTGTAATATAAGTGCCTGACACTACGCTTTTGATTGCTGAGGCATCCATTTCAAAGACATTCAACTCAAACACTCTGCCAGCTACAGGACTGCACAGGAACCAGGCCACCCACCCAAGCAGCTCCCTTTGGCTTTTCAGGAAAACTTTGCTGGAAACCTATACATGACTGAGATAACTAACTGTGTGATAACCACCTGCTTTTCCCTTCCTGCGCTTTAATTCTCACTCTTCTGTTTTAAATTAACCAATAAAGACTGAACCCGCAAAACTCGAGGCACCCCGCCCTCAACCCCAACAAAGGCAGAATCCAGGCACTCTCTTCCTCTCTCTCTCACTCTCCCTTTTTCTATCTCCTCCCCAGGATCTTGCTGTAGGGCCCCAGGGATGCCATGCATCCTCCAGCACCTATGAGGAAACACCTTGTACCTTGTCTTTTCTCAAAGTTCCCTGATGATCATTGTTGAGGTGTGGCTGAGAACCACAGGGCGGGTCGAGCCACAGCACCGGCTCCCACGGAAAAATGTTTGAGGGCTGAGAAGTAGTGGCCCAGGTGAACAGTGTCCCAGTGCTCCTAGCAACAGCATCACTGCCTAGTGAGGAGACTAACACGAAACAGGCAGGGAAAGTACACAATGGGTACGAAACAGGTTACTCCATAAAATAAGAAAGAGTTCAAGGAATCGTGAGGATGCACCCAAGGTCAGACAAGCCAGACTGAGGGGCTCTCACTAGAAAACTCTGGGATATACTGAATATCAAAATAAATAAATGGCAATGAATCATAACCTATTAAATAACACGAGTCCACGAATCCTTACTTCTATGTAAATGGAGAAAAGGGGAAGCTCTTGCATTCTCAAATGCAAATAAATACTGAAGGAACAACGAAGTGAGAATTATCAGTGGAAGTTAAACCCAGTAAGTCAAAGTTTGACATGAAATAGAATATTCACATAATCTCAAATTATATCACTACTAATTACATTTATAGAGGACCCCAAGAAACACCCTACTCCTGGTCGGCAAACTGCGGCTCCTGAGCCACATATGGCTCTTTGGCCTCTTGAGTGTGGCTCTTCCACAAAAATACCACGTGCAGGCGCTACCTTGATGAAGAATGTACCTACCTGTATAGTACAAGTTTAAAAAATTTGGCTCTCGAGAAATTTCACTCGTTGTACTGTTGATATTTGGCTCTGTTGACTAATGAGTTTGCCGACCACTGCAATAAACTGTCATTATCCACTATGCATTATTTAAATGACAATAAAATAATCATCTCATTTATTGCTTTATCTCCATCACAGTACTAGGGAACAGGAAGTGCTCAGGAATTATTTGTTGAATAAATGAACATCTACAAATCATTGAGGAAGAAAAACTGAGCTCCAGATTCTGCTAACCCTGGACCAGGAATCGGAAGACTGAATTCTAGTTCCAGCAATGGTACTGAGGACCCCAGAGCTCCCAGGACCTAGACCAGGGGTCCCCAAACCACATGCAGCCCCTTGAGGCCATTTATCCGGCCCCCACAGCACTTCCGGAAGGGGCACCTCTTTCATTGGTGGTCAGTGAGAGGAGCATAGTTTCCATTGAAATACTGGTCAGTTTGTTGATTTAAATTTACTTGTTCTTTATTTTAAATGTTATATTTGTTCCCGTTTTGTTTTTTTACTTTAAAATAAGATATGTGCAGTATGCATAGGGATTTGTTCATAGTTTTTTTTATAGTCCGGCCCTCCAATGGTCTGAGGGACAGTGAACTGGCCCCCTGTGTAAAAAGTTTGGGGACCCCTGACCTAGACCATTCCGCCTCTTGCGTTTCCACAAGGTCCAGATTTTGCACCTCCATGGCTTGTTGCCAGTTATTGAACATCTCTAGGTCTTAATTTCCTTCCAAAGCAAAAGTATAAAATCTGTGAGCTTTACCACTAAGTAGGGAAGAAGCGTGTTGGGCCATTTACTCCAATTGTTCCCTGCAGAAAATGCTCAGGCAACAGGACTAGAATTTACCCAGATGATGACACCCTGAAAGTCCCTTTTTAAAATTCTGTTTGCCCAGGAAAAGATGTTCAACATTACTAATCATCAAGGAAACGCAGATTGAAATCACAATGAGATAGTACCTCACACATATTAGAATGGCTACTATCCAAAAAGAAAAAAAAAAGTGTTGGCAAGGGTGTGGAGAAACCGGAACCCTTGCCGAGGGCTGGTGGGGCTGTAAAATGGTGCCACACAGAAGGACCAACGCTGAATGACTCCACCTACAGGAGGCACTGGAAGCAGTCAAACTCAGAGACAGAAAGGAGAGGCAAAGTTGCCCGGGGCTGGAGGGAAAGCAAAGTGAGGAGTTAGTGGTTAGTAAAACCTCAGTGCAAGATGAAAAGAATTGTGGAGACTGATTGCACAACAACACGAATGTACTTAACACTATTGCACTGTACGCTTCAAGTGGTTAAGATGTTCCAAACAAATACTTTCTTCCAAACTACTAAACCCCGTCCCCTATAAGAGATTACACAGATCTTGCTTCCAACTTCAAGGATGTATCCCTCCAGAGAGTCAGAACAGACCTTGAGGGCATTACTGTCTAACGAGGTATGCCTTTGATGTCATTCATTGGAATTAGGGCACTACAAAGCAGAGAATACTTTACTTGGGTCAAAAAATTGAGCCAGAAGCTTAATCACATGCACGTGAACATGCAATTCAGACTATCTTTTTTTTTTTTTTTGTATTTTTCTGAAGCTGGAAACGGGGAGAGACAGTCAGACAGACTCCCGCATGCGCCCGACCGGGATCCACCCGGCACGCCCACCAGGGGCGAAGCTCTGCCCACCAGGGGGGCGATGCTCTGCCGAGACCAGAGCCACTCTAGCGCCTGGGGCAGAGGCCAAGGAGCCATCCCCAGCGCCCAGGCCATCCTTGCTCCAATGGAGCCTCGGCTGCGGGAGGGGAAGAGAGAGACAGAGAGGAAGGAGGGGGGGGGTGGAGAAGCAAATGGGCGCTTCCCCTATGTGTCCTGGTCGGGAATCGAACCCGGGTCCCCCGCACGCCAGCCG
Organism: Saccopteryx leptura; assembly: GCF_036850995.1. Lineage (NCBI taxonomy): Eukaryota > Metazoa > Chordata > Mammalia > Chiroptera > Emballonuridae > Saccopteryx > Saccopteryx leptura. Next base: position 53,784,557 of record NC_089506.1, on the reverse strand, counting down.
ACGCTCTACCGCTGAGCCAACCAGCCAGGGCCCAGACTATCTTAATTAAAAGGATACCTACTCAAGGCTAAAGAACTGATGATACCATTCAGTCAGTTATCATAATGCTTTCACAGACTGCAAGGTTTATCAGTCTATGGGAAATAAACGTCTCCTGGGCAGTTGGGTTACCTTGGGTGACGTGTCATCTCCTGCAGCTTGCAAAGGGCCTCAACACAACCATCACCAGTCTGAGCGTCTGCATGTTTGCAGTGGCTCCAGACTGCTATTCCAGTCACGTATCCCACTGTCCCAACAGGAACCCTTTCACACCGGCCAGGCCGGACTAGTTGCCCACGTATCTCCTGGATACGCGTTAACATTCCTACCCCCATCCCCCTGACCTGGAAGGTCATCAGGTTTCTAAGTACCTGTATTTTTATGCAGCAGTTTCAGGCAAACAGCAGAACTGAGCAGGAAGTACCGAGTTCCGAACCAGCCCCTGCCCCACACTCCCCGGCAACCTCCCCCGTTCTCAGAATCTCCCACCCGAGTGGAACGTTCGTTACCATGGAAGAACCTGTACTGACATGGGATCGTCAGTCAAATTCTAGTTTATTGGAAGGATCACTTCCAAGTTTAGGCAATTATAAATAAAGCTGAGACAGACAACCAAGAGCAGGTTTTCGCGTGAACGTGTTTTCAAATCCTTTTGGTAAATGCCAAGGAGCATGATTCCCGGGTCAGATGGTAAAAGTAAATTAGGTTTTTTAAGAAGCCCCTGAACAATCTTCGAAAGAGGCTGTGTTCCTTTGCCTTCTCACCAACAATAAAGAAGAGTTCTGTACCCTTTTCCTTTTCAATCTGGCAGTCCCAGCTGCAAACTCCAGCCCCTCCACTTGGCCCCCTGAAGTCTCCAGCAAACTTACATGCACTGATCAAAAATCCCTTATACATCATCTCTCATATCTGAGGTCACCCACTGGAGGCCCACACAAATATGTTTGGTGTGGCACACATTATTATTTTGAAAATTAACAGCTTTTAAAAAATGAGATTCCCATAAAAATCTAGATCCCCAAGCTCTCTTGTACCCCCAGAAAGTCTGCCTACACTGCGTCCACATTTGCCGATGCTACTCTTGATATTTTCTATTCTACCCAACTCCATTAAAGAGAAATGCCAGTCACTGTACACCCATGATTATAGCAGCATTAGCCACAATAGCCAAAAGGTGGAAACAACCCGTGTCCACCAGTGGGTTAATGGATAAACAGTGTGGCGTATATATACAATGGACTATTATTCAGCCATAAGAAGGAAATTCTTGCCTGACCTATGGTGGCACAGTGGATCAAGTGTCAACCTGGAACGCTGAGGTCGCCGGTTCAAAACCCTGGGCTTGCCTGGTCAAGGCACATATGGGAGTTGATGCTTCCAGCTCCTCCCCCCTTCTCTGTCTCTGTCTCTGTCTCTCTCTCTCTCTGTCTCTCTTCTCTAAAATGAATAAATAAATAAAAATAATTTAAAAATATATTTTTAAAAAAAGGAAATTCTTATACATGCCACAACATGGATGAACCCTGAGGATATTACACTCAGTGACATAAACCAGTCACAAAAGGCCAGCCACTAAACTGCAAACTTAAAAATGATTAAGAAGGTAAATTTTAGTATATATGTACAAATACAATTCAATCATAAAAAAGAATAAAATCTTGCCTTCTGCAACATGAATTGACTTTGAGGGCATTGTGCTAAGTGAAATAAATCAGAAAGAAAAGGGCAACCACTCTATGATCTCACTTATATGTAGAATCTTAAAAAGGATCTCCTAGAAAACAGAGAACAGATTGGCGGTACACAGAGGTGAGAAGTGGGGAGGTGAGCGAAATGAAATGGGTGGAGAAGGTCAGTCACAAGGTACAAACTCCAGTTACCAAGTAAGTCTCGAGGAGGCAACAAACAGCCTGTTGACTCTAGTTGGTTACACTGTACAGTCCTGCATATTTGAAAGTTGCTAAGAGAGTAAATCTTAAAAGTTCTCACCACAGGAAAAACATTTTGTAACTATGTGGTGTGGTGGATGTTAACTAGACTTACTGTTGGTGATCACTTAAGAATATAAACAAGTATCAAATCATCATATTATACATCTGAAATTAGTATGTAATCATACCTCGATTTTTTTAAATGGTATATTTGTTTATGTGTATTTTATCATAATTTTTTAATTTTAAAAAAAATGAAGACATGCCCATGGAAATCCACTAGATTGATTTCTGGACACACTCGGCCCACTGAGCCCCCAGCACCATAACCGCCACGACAGCCAGGCGCCCGACGGCCTCCCAGGCGTTTCTGTCCACTCCGTTCCCAACACGGTTCCCAAGACCGGGGAACTCAATGAGCATTGGAGCTGGAGGGAAACGACGGTAACCTGGAATTGAGGGCTGCACTGAGGCCTGTTGAGGGTTTCCTTGCACAACTCACACTTAGCAGTCACTCCTGCCTCACTTCTTATTTCCCACACACTGAGAAGGAAGTGAACTACGAAATGACCATAACATAAGTAGTTCCCAGTGCTGAAAAAGCCGAGGGCTCCCACAGAGGAGGGCACCCGATTGAGGGCCCACGCCCGCCCCAAGGAGCATTTCCAAGTGCCCAGGAGTACACAAAGCCACAGAAACACCTGGCACATCTTCCTGGGAGTCTTAATAAACTGTACAGTTTGAAAAACATCAACACTGAATAAGGAAAAATTGGCAAAGAAATGCCATGCTTGCAAAGAGCTGCACTGGCCAACACTTCCACCCTTCCCAGGGGGGCTCCTTCACCCTCCCCTCCCTGCAGGGTCCTTGGGGAATAGAGTTGAAAAGCAATGAATTCACCATTTCCCTTTCTGAACAGCAGTGAGCACGGCTTTCCAGTAATGAAGGCCAGTGAAGGGTATCCTGACCCCACTTCCAACCTTCAGCCACATGCCCCACACATATGACACAAAGGGACAGTCTCCATGAAGCCCCTGGACTAGGCCACCCTCAGCTCCTTGCTCTTAGCAGAGGTCTGGCTCGCCCCCCAAGACACAGCTGGCCCCCAAGACATGACGAACTACCTTGCAGCCTCAGGATGGTTTCCCCAATTCCATTTTCCAGCTCCATGCCCCTCCTGGCTGTAAACAACCGCGGCACCTGCAAAGGCCATGAGCCACTACCCACTGCCACATCCAGAAAGTTCTGTCACTGCCTATCATTCTTCAGCAACCCCAGCTGCTGGACCAGGCTTCCCCTTCACCCCAACACCCAGTATCACTAGGAGTGACTTCCATACCCCGCACAAAGGGTACCCCAAACCCTTGCTGCTCACTGTCTTGTTCTCATCCCTTCTGGAACCTTCCTTCCTCTTTATTCTGTTGCACATGTTAAGGAAGTCTTCAGACTTCCATGATGCCCAGTGTCTACTGACCTTGCATCTGCCATCCTTGCATTTATTGGCTAGCCTGGTCCCCGTAGACCACTGAGTTGAGCCTCACACTATTCCTAGAGGACACCTGCCCATCCATCGTTTAATTTTTTTTCCATATTGCTTTTTTTAAGATTTTACTTATTCATTTTTAGAGAGAGAGAACAGGGGAGGAGCAGGAAGCATCAACTTCCATATGTGCCTTGACCAGGCAAGCTCAGGGTTTTGAACCGGAGACCCCAGAGTTCCAGGTCGACGTTTTGCCCACTGCGCCACCACAGGTCAGGCCATGTCCAATCATATCTGAATGCTGAGAGCCAGGCCTCCCCCCCAGACCCAGACTCCTGTGGGTAAGTGCCTACTTGTCATCTTCTCGCAGCTAACAGGCTTCAAGGTCCTCAACAAAACTGCTCTTCCCCATCTCTGTAATGTCAACCCCATGGAGCTCACTGCTCAAACCAGAAACCTGGTAGTCACCCTAAATGCTTCCCTTCCCCTCAGGCCCACAGCTGCTACCTCAGACATGCAGCCTGACCCCATCCACTTCCCCGCATCCGCCTCCCCCACTTCCCCACCTGGGCCTGAGCCACCGCCTGTTCTGGGGGCTGCACAGCCTGCCATCTGACTTACCTGCTTGTACTCTTGGTTTCCCTACGATCTCTATATAGAAAAGCCAGAATGATTTCCTTTCTTTTTTAAGACTTTATTTATTTATTTTAGAGAGAAGGGAGAGAGCAGGGGGAAGAGCAGGAAGCATCCACTCCCGTATGAGCCTTGACCAGGCAAGGCCAGGGTTTCGAACCAGCAACCTCAGCATTCAGGTCCACGCTCTATCCACTGTGCCACCACAGGTCAGGCAACCAAATGATTTCTTAAAATTACAAGGCCGTGCTGTCATCCTACAACAGAACACCACCTAAATTCCTGATGGGGTGTCATGCGTGACCAAGTCCCTCCTAGCTCACCACCCCGTATTCTTCCCCTTCCCCTCACTCAAGTGCTCCGGCCACGCTGGCCTGCTGTGGTCCTGCTCTCCTACTTCCTGTTCCCTCTGCTGGAAACAAACACTCTGCCTCACCCCCTCCCCACAACCGGACAACCGCACACAAACCCTCTGCCTCGCCCCCTCCCCACAACCGGACAACCGCACACAAACCCTCTGCCTCGCCCCCTCCCCACAACCGGACAACCGCACCGTGTCTCCTCCAGGTCTCAGTCAAACACCACCTCCACAACAAGGCCTGAGCCATCTTCTCTAAAAGCATACCCTGATTTTATTCCTCATGTCCCTCTATTTCTTTACCTATTTACTGCAATCTGGTTTCTAAGAGGAAAAAAATAACCCCCTTCTTTATTTTGTCTGTCTCCCTTCTAAAATAAGAGATCTTCATGAGGACAGGAGCCAGTCTTTGTGTGGCACGTCACTCAAAACTCAGCTGAATTAATAAATGAGTGACTCTCCCCCGGTGAGGCAGCGGCAGAGAACACCCACTGACATCACAGACACACCCCTCTCTAGCTCCTGTAAGAGAAGGGAACAGGCAGGTCTAGTGAGTACCACACAACATTCAACAAACAACCTAGCCCCACTCAAGTCATTTATTATTGAAAAAATGTCTTTTAAAGCACTTCTAACTGGCAAAATATTAATCTTTGGTTAATTCTCTTGGTCATTGGGGATTCCATCGGGGAAGAGCTAAGGATAAAGAAGGAGGTAGAGGTGGCAGAGATAGGTGGGGTGCTTTGAGTCAGAATCCAAAAACAGGAACTGGGGTAAGAGACCAATGGGAAGCACACAGACAGATCTCACAAGGTAAGTAAGTAAGACCCACCCTACCTTATTAGAACTCGCTTCCTATGGCAGGATTTCCCAAGCTCAGCAAGACTAACATTTTAGGCTGCAGGCTGCATGTTTCCTTGTTGAGGGGGGGGTGTCCTGTGTACTATAGGATGGTCAGCAGCATCCCTGAAGTCCATTCTCCAGATGCCAGTACAATTTTCCAACCTCAAATTGTGACAACCAAAAATATCCCCAGACATTGCCTGGGTGGCCAGATCTCCTGGATCAGATCACTGCCCCGATCTTTTCATCTTCCTGGAAAAGCCACAGGACTTGACTTCAAATGTTGGCCCCGAAGAGTAGCACAGGGCACTGGCAGCAGTCCCTAGCCACCAAAGCAAGGATACCGGTATAAATGCATTACTATATTCCAGGGGTCCCCAAACTTTTTACACAGGGGGCCAGATCACTGTCCCTCAGACCGTTGGAAGGCCAGACTATAAAAAGAAAACTATGAACAAATCCCTATGCACATTGCACATATCTTATTTTAAAGTAAAAAAACAAAATGGGAACAAATACAATATTTAAATTAAAGAACAAGTAAATTTAAATCAACAAACTGACCAGTATTTCAATGGGAACTATGGGCCTGCTTTTGGCTAATGAGATGGTCAATCTGCTTCTCTCACTGACCACCAATGAAAGACATGCCCCTTCCGGAAGTGCAGCGGGGGCTGAATAAATGGCCTCAGGGGGCCACATGTGGCCCGCGGGCCATAGTTGGGGGACCCCTGCTATATTCTCTGGTTCGATCGCCCCATAGGAGCTCACAGTCCAGTGGGCAAGGTATCTACGGAAAGAATTACAACATGTGTTGGTGTGGTTGTGAACTATGCACAGGATCTGCTTCTTGGCTGCCATCCGGGCTCTCTAGGGGTAGGGGATTAATATTCCAAATTGCCAATGACCCATCTTCTATACATCAGAGGTTCTTAAAGTGTGGTCCCCAGACCAGCAACATTTACATCCCCTAACTTGTTAGAAATGCAAATTCTCAGGCCTCGCCCAGACCTATGAATCAGACACTCTGAGAGTGGAGCCCAACCATCTGTACCAGGTGATGCTGATACAGGCTCAAGCCTGGGAACCTGCTGCAGAGTGTGTTTTGGCGTGCCTCATCTGGCAATTACACCAACAGTCCCAACCCTGGCGAAACATCAAAATCCCAACCTCAGCCCTGGAGTCTTAAAACAAAGACCAACAGGTATCTGGAGCCCCAGCCCAAATGACTGAGTCACAGGTTAAGCCAAGATGAAACCTCACTGGTAGCCTTTTTAACGTCCACCCATCCCCACCCCCAGCCAATTCTGGTCATCAGCCAGGCCTGGGACCTGAACATTGAAGAGAGAAAAACCTGTGAAGCAATGGGGGGCGGGAGGGGGGGCCCGCACACGCATCAGGGTGGGTTTCCAGGAAGAGACAAAGCTTGAGGCTTGAGTGCGTGCAGTGGAGCCACTGAGCATTCACTGACCAGGGAAGAAGGGAAGAGCTTTCCACTAAAACAGCACCATATACACAAAGACATTGCCTGGGACAGCAGGTCCAAAACAGCATGGCATTTGATGTGATAATGGGGTAACCAAAGGCCTCGTATTCTAAGTTCAGGAATGTGGACTTCATCCTGAAGGTAGAAGGCAAATAGTGAAGTTTGTAAGCCACATTATAGATGACAGACAGGAAGGCAAGGAAACCAGTTAAAAATTGAATGAGAAAGAACATTTAAGAAAGTGTGACCAGCAGCGGCTGCCAGGTGGATCCAGGTTGGGGCACATGCAAAAACCTGTCTATCTCCCCTCCTCTCACTTAAAAAAAAAGAAAGAAAAGAAAAAGGAAGTGCAGCCAGGACAAGTAGCCACATTCCTTCATACAAGTAAACTAGACCCAATTTCCTCTCCCAGACGTACTCCCTGTTAGTCACGCAAATCTCACATCCCTGCTTCGTTCCCAAAGCTGAGACTCTATCACTCTAGCATAAAGAAAAGCCAAGTGAACCAGAAATCAGTTTAAAATTCAACATCCTATTACTAATTAACTCTAGGGAGTCAAAACAAGAGAAATACTGCAATTCAAAATATCCTTTATGAAAATATTTTTGTCCTATTTAATATAAACCAAAGCAACTCTATTGAAAACCCATTCTTTAATTTTTATTTTATTTATTCATTTTAGAGAAGAGAGAGAGAGAGAGAGAAGGGGAAGGAGCAGAAAGCATCAACTCCCATATGTGCCCTGACCAGCAAGCCCAGGGCTTTGAACCGGCGACCTCAGTGTTCCAGGTTGACAGTTTATCCACGGTGCCACTACAGGTCAGGCCAGGAAATCCATTCTTAAATCTCTTTAAATTAGCATGGCAGTAATATATATTAAAAACTATGTTTTATATACCAAATATATAAAAACCTATATTCATGAGTCGCTTTGCTTACCAGCAAAAGGCACATTAAATTCATTCCCATTAAAATAACATAGAAATGGATGGCTCATTACTGTACTAGAAATGATTAATAAAAAAGCTGTCAAAGAAGGAAAATAAGGAAAGTAATAAAATTTGTATAAAAATCGTTTTAGAAAATTAGAAACTCCAACTCAAAATTACTAAGGGCAATAAATTATTACATATTAGTTGTAAGATGAATAATAAGAAAAAATCAACTAATGATACTGAGGACGTGGTGGCTTCTGTTGATAAATTACAGGCATTCCTCAGGCACATTGCAGGTCAGATTTCAGACCACCACAAATATAGCTAGTCTTGTGATCAAGTCAGTTGTAATCTTCTTACTGCTGGACAATCTTGCCTTCAATTTATAAAAAACCATCTGTTAATCCCAACAAAGTAAAACAGGAAACAAGGTATGTGTATAATTAAGATATTAACTTCAAAGAGCCAAAATTTTTTATTATATTTCTTTTAACTGAATGTATTGGCCCTGGCTAGTTGGTTCAGTAGATAGAGTGTTGGCCTGGCATGTGGACATCCCAAGTCCGATCCCCAGTCAGGGCACACATGAGAAGCGACCATCTGCATCTCTTCCCCTCCCTCTCCTCCTTCTCTCTCTCTTCCCCTCTTGAAGCCTGTGGCTAGAATGGTTCGAGTGACAGCCCCAGCCACTGAGGATAGCTCAGTTGATTTGAGCACCAGGCCCAAATGGGTTGCCGGGTGGATCCCAGCAGGAGCACACATTGGGAATCTGTCTCACTATCTCCCACAAAATTGAATTTATTGGGGTGACACTGGTTAATAAAATCATAAGGCTGCCACAGGAGAAGCGCCCATTTGCTTCTCCACCCCTCCGCTGCGCTTTCCTCTCTGTCTCTCTCTTCCCCTCCCGCAGCCAAGACTCCATTGGAGCAAAAGATGGCCGGGGCGCTGGTGATGGTTCCTTGGCCTCTGCCCCAGGCGCTAGAGTGGCTCTGGTCGTGACAGAGCAATGCCCCGGATGGGCAGAACATCGCCCCCTGGTGGGCGTGCCGGGTGGATCCCAGTTGGGCGCATGCGGGAGTCTGTCTGACTGCCTCCCAGTTTCCAGCTTCAGAAAAATACAAAAAAATAAAATAAAATAAAAAATCCTAAGACTTCAGTTATATATATACTATATATAGCTACAGTTCTATATCATCTGTGTACTATATTGTGTCCACCACCCCAAGTCAAGTTCCGTTCCATCACCTTTATCCCCCCTTTATCCTCTCTACCCCCCCCCACTTGTCCCTCTGGTAATCATCATAGTTTTGCCTATTGGGGTTTTTGTTTTGTCACGATTTCTTTTGTTTTGTTTCACTTAATCCCTTCACCTTTCACCCTATGCCCTTACCCTCTCCCCTCCGAGAGCTGTCAGTCTGCTCTATCTATGAGTATACTTCTATTTTGTTAATTTATTTTGCTCTTAGATTCCAAGTATAAATGAAATTATATTTGTTTTTCTCTCACTGGCTTATTTTACTTAGCATAATACTTTCCAAGTTCATTCATATTGTCACAAAAGGTAACATTTACTTCTTTCTTACAGCCAAGTAGTATACCATTGCTTAAACCCGATGGCGAACCTTTTTATAAAAACTGCCCACTTTTGCAGTGTTGGTCAACCTGGTCCCTCTTGCCCACTAGTGGGCGTTCCAGCTTTCATTGTGGGCGGTAGCGGAGCAACCAAACGGAGCCGCGATTGGCCCACCATGAAAGCTGGAACGCCCACTAGTGGGCGAGAGGGACCAGGTTGACCAGCACTGCAAAAGTGGGCAGTTTTTATAAAAAGGTTCTCCATCACAGGCTTAAATTAACATACCAGTTTGTTTGCTTTTTTGAGACAGACAGACAGAGAGACTGGAAGGGAGAGAGATGAGAAACATCAATTCATAGTTGCAGCATCTTACTTGTTCATTAATTGCTGTTGGTCAAATAAGTTTGTAAGTATGATATATATGTTTACTCGCTTATAGTTTGCATTGGGTGTGGGAGACAGGCTGTAAGCAGGCAGGGTTCTTATAGCCTAAGGCTTAGTTTTAAGACTAAGCCTTTCCCACCCTTGACTGTTACATGATGTGGGGTGATACACTCTTATGAAGAATCTCATTTATGCCTCAGACAAGTGAATTTGTGTCAGAGACTTAATTTGTGTCAGAGACTTCCTTGTTTGTATATTGGATTAAAGGGTTTGATTTCTACATTATAAAATGGGACAGAGGAGCCCATGCTGAAGGAGCAGAGAAAGGCCACATGGAGGAGAGGAGAAGCAGTCAAGATGGCAGATTGCTGAAGGAGAAGTCAGTTTGTGCAGAGAAGGAGATGGGGAACAGAGGTAATTAAGGCTGATGAGGTAGAAACCTTTGATTCTAGGAAACTCCAGTAAGTCAGTGGCTTTGGGAGCCCTGAATGGAAAGGGAAGTATTTTCCCACTATATGTATTTCTTGCCCGCTGGGTGCAAGCTAGGATTAAAGCTAATGGCCCACCAGTTCTTGGGTCCGTTGTTTCATTACCATCTGTGCGAATAAAACCTGAACCTGCATGGGCCAGGCAGCTGTGATGGTGGCTGCAGCTACTGGCTTTACAACTGCTTTCTCATATGTGCCTTGACCAGGGGGCTCCAGCCACCCCAGTGACCCCTTACTCAAGCCAGCGACCACTGAATCATGGCTATGATTCCACAATCAAGCCAGCGACCCCACGTTCAAACCGAGGATGTTGGGGTTTAAAACCTGGATCCTCAATATCCCAGGCTGACATCCTACCCACTGTGCCACCTCCTAGTCAGGAAATGTACCAGTTTTTTATCCACTCATTTACTGATGGGCACTTAGATTGCTTCCAAATCTTGGCTATTGTAAATAACACTGCAATGAACATGGGGTGCACAAATTCTTTTGAATTAGTGTTTCAGGTTTCTTCATATATATTCCCAGAAGTGAAGTAGTGAAATCACTGGGTAGTAAGGCAGTTTCATTCTTGTGTTTGGAGGAGCTCCACACTGATTTGCACAGAGGCTATGCCACTCTGCATTCCCACCAGCAGAGCAGGAGCCTTCCCTTTCCTCCCTTTTCTCGTCAACACTTGATTCATTGATGACAGACCTTCTGACAGGTGTGAGATGATATCTCACTGTGGTTTTAATTTGCATTTCTCTGATGATTAACATTAAGCATATTTTCATGCCTACTGGCATGTCTTCTTTGGAAAAGTGTCTATTCAGGTCCTTTGCCCATTTTTAAAATGAATTGGTTTTTTGGTGTTGAATTTTTATGAGTTCTGTATAAACTTTAGGTATTAATCCCTTACTACATATGTATCATTGGTGAATATTCTCCCATACAGTGGGTTGCCTCTTTATTTTGTTGACAGTTTTCTTTGTTGTGCAAAAACTTTATTTTGATGTAGTCCCATTTGTTTATTTTTTCTTTTTGTTTCTTTATCCCTTACCTGAGATTAATAAAAAAAAATAATACTGCTATGAAAATTATCTGAGATTTTCATGCCTATGTTTTCTTCTAGGATTTTTACAGTTTCAAGTCTAACATTTAAGTTTTTAATCCATTTTAAGTTTATTCTTGTGTGTGATGTAAAGTGGTCTAGTTTCATTTTTTGCATGTATCTGCCCAATTTTCCCAACTCCATTTACTGAAATAGACTATGTTTACCCCGTTGTATAGTTTTATCTCCTTTGCCAACTTTTTTTTTTTTTACAGAGACAGAGAGTCAGAGAGAAGGATAGATAGGGACAGATAGACAGGAACGGAGAGAGATGAGAAGCATCAATCATTAGTTTTTCATTGTGACACCTTAGTTGTTCATTGATTGCTTTCTCATATGTGCCTTGACCATGGGGCTACAGCAGACCAGTAACCCCTTGCTCGACCCAGTGACCTTGGGTCCAAGCTGGTGAGCTTTGCTCGAACCAGATGATCCCACGCTCAAGCTGGCAACCTCGGGGTCTCAAACCTGGGTCCTCCACATCCCAGTCCGACGCTCTATCCACTGCACCAGTCCTGGTCAGGCTCCTTTGTCAAATATTAATTGCCCATAACAGTATGAGTTTCTTTCTGGGCTCTCTTTTCTGTTCTACTGCTCTGTTTTTATGCCAGTACTGTGCTGTTTTGATCACTATGGCCTTGTAGTATAGTCTGATATCAAGTAGCATGATTCCTCCAACATTTTTCTTCTTCCTCAACATTGCTGTGGTTATTCGGGGTCTTTAGTGGTTCCATATAAATTTTTGGGACATTGTTCTAGTTCTATGAAATATACCATTGGTATCATGATAGGAATTGCATTGAATCTATAGATTGCTTTGGGTAGTATGGACATTTTACTGATGTTAACGTTAACTCTTCCTATCCATAAACATAATATATGCTTCCACTTATTTGCAGTGTCTTTAATTTCTTTCTTCAGTGTCTTATAATTTCCTGAGTACAGGTCCTTTATATCTGTAGTTAAATTTATTCCTAAGTTCAGTCATTAAGAAATGATGACCTACTGCCATTTACAACAACATGAATCAGCCTTGAGAACATTATACTGAGTGAAATAAGTAAATCAGAAAATGCTAAGAACTGTATGATTTCACACATAGATGGGATATAAAACTGAGAACCGTGGACATTGATAAAAGTGAAGTGATTCATAGGGGGAGAGGAATGTGTGTGGGGGGGGAATGGGACAAATATACTGTGACAGAAAACAATTTGACTTTGAGTAATAGGTATACAACATAATCAAAAGTTCAAATGCTATAGAAATGTTTACCTGAAACCTATGTACTCTTATTGACCAATGTCACCTCGTTAAATTTAATTTTCTAAATAAAATATATTTTAAAAATAAGCAAAAAAATTTATTCCTAGGTATCTTATTCTTTTTGATGCACTTGTAAATGGAATTGTCTTCTTAAATTTCCCTTCCTGTATATCCTGTTACTTTGCTGAATTCACTTATCAGCCCTGGTAGTTTTTTGGTGGAATCTTTAGGGTTCTCTATATATAGTGTCGTGTCATCTGCAGATAATGACAGTTTTATCTCTTCCTTTCCAATTTCAATTCCATTTATTTCTTCTTCTTGTCTGATTACTGGGGCGAGGACTTCTAGTATGATGTGGAATAAGAGCAGTGAAAGCAGACATCCTTCTCTTGTCCCCAATGTTAAGGCAAATGTTTTCGTTTTTGCATGTCGAGTACAATATTGGCTATCTGTTTGTCGTATATGGTCTTCATTACATTGAGGTATATTCCCTCTATTCCCACTTTGCTGAATTTTCATTATAAATGGGTGTGATTTTATCAAATCTGAATCTATTGATAATGACCGTGTAATTTTCATCCTTCATTTTCGTTTATGTGCTGTATTATGTTTATTGATTTGCAAATATTGTACCAACTTTGCATCCCAGAAATAAACCCCACTTAATCATGGTTTATGATCATTTTAATGTATTGCTGTATCTGGTTTGCTAATAGTTTGTTAAGGATTTTAGTATCTATGTTCATCAAGGATATTGGCCTAAAATTTTCTTTCTTCTTTGTGTCTTTGTCTGGTTTTGGAATTAGGATAATGCTGGCCTCATAAAATGAGCTTGAGAGTCTTCCTTCCTCTTGAACTTTAGAATGAACAAACCTGGCAGAATCACTTCAACCAACTGGTAAAAGTTACCATTGCCGATAACGAGACAAGTGGACTCCAGTAGCATATGATGCAATGAGCATTTACTCTTGGTATTCCCACTACGAGGAAACATCACAGAAACCCAAACTGAAGAACATTCTCTAGAGTAATGACTGTATATTCTTCAAATATATCAAGGAAGTTGTTCTACACTGCAGGACAGTAAAGAGATATGAGAACTAAATACAAACCATGATCCTGGATCTAAAATGGGCAATACGGAAAAATTGGTGACGCAGTCAGAGAATCAGATAATAGAACTGTATCAATGTTAATTTATGAATTTTGATGGGTACAGAGTGATTATGCCAGAAAGTTCCCTTATTTTTAGGTAACACGCTGAAATGTTAAAAGGTAATGGAGCAACATGTCCACCACCAACTTTCAAATACTTCAGATAAAATAGGAATAATATATATAATAAAGAGGTAGAATGGCAAACATGGTAGAATCTAATGTTATCACATCTGGGTGAAGACTGTAATAGGATTCTGTGTACCATTCACAACTCTTCTGTCAAGTTGAAATCACATAAAAATGAAGTTAAGACACTACCAGATTTTACAGCATCTCAAATACAATAATCAAAACTCCACTCTCAGATTTTAATACAAGGTATAAAAATATTATAAAACTAAAATGCAAAAACAAAGACGAGAGAATCTTAAAAACAAAAGAAAAGCATCTTCTTACATACAAAGGAAGTCTCATAAGGCTATGAGCAGATTTCAACAGCAGTTTTACATTCAGGGGGGAGAAGCACAACATATTCAAAGTACTGAAAGAAAAAAAAACTCCCAACGAAGAAGTTGGGATACTCTACTCTGCAGTTGCCCTTGAGAATTAGAGGAGAGTTTTCCAGACAAACAAAAGCTAAAGAGGTTCATCATTACACCATCCTTACAAGAACTGTTGGAGAAAAGTTCTAGGATGCTAATTAGTAATAGGAAAACATAAAACTCACTGGAAACTATATAAAGTTCAGAATAACATTGTAATGCTTGTGGACAAATCACTTATAACTCTAGTATGAAGGTTAAAAGACAGAAGTGTTAAAAAAAATAACCATAACTACAATACTTTGTTAATATACACAGTGTAAAGTGAGTTAATTGTGCCATCAAACACATAAAATGTGGGGGAGTATAAAATTATACAGTTTTTGTATTATTCAGAGTTAAATTGTTATAACCTTAAAACAGACTGTTTTAAATAGAAGGTGTTTTATGTAAGCCTCGTGGTAGCTACAAAGCAAACGTCTATGGTAGCCTGACTAGGCAGTGGAGCACTGGATAGAACATCAGCCTGGGACACTGAGGACCCAGGTGCAGAACCCCAAAGTTGCTGGCTTGAGCGCAGGGTCGCCAGCTTGAGCATGGGTTCATAAACATGACCCAATGCTCACTGGCTTGAGCCCGAAGAAAACTGGCTTGATCCCAAGGTTGCTGGCTTGAGCAAAGGGTCACTGGCTTGGCTGAAGACCCCGTTCAAGGTACATATGAGAAATCAATGAACAGCTAACATGCCACAACAAAGAATTGATACTTCTCATCTCTGTCTCTTCCTGTCTCTCCCTCTTTCTCCATTACACTTAAAAAAAAGAAAAGAGTGGTTGAATGGATAAAAAAACAAGACCTATCTACATATATATGCTGCCTACAAGAGATGCACTTTAAAGACACACATAGACTGAAAGTGAAGAAATGGAAAAAGATATTATATGCAAATGGAAACTAAAGGAGAGCAGGGGTAGTTATATTTATATAAGACAAAATAAACTTTAAGCCAAAGACTCTAATGAGAGACAAAGGTCATTATATAATAAGAGGGCTAATGTATCAAGAAAATATAGCATTTGTAAATATTTAGGCATACAATATAGGAGTATCTAATATATAAAGCAAAATTAAGAAATCTAAAGGGAAAAATAGATACTGATACAATAATAGCAGGCAACTTAACTATCCCATTTCCTTTTTATTTTTATTTTTTATTCAGTGAGAGGAGGGGAGGCAGAGAGACAGACTCCCACATGCGCCCCAACCAGGATCCACCCAGCAAACCCACTAGGGGATGCTCTGCCCACCTGGGGCATTACTTCATTGCTCAGCAACTGAGCTCTTCTTAGCACCTGAGGCAGAGGCCATGGAGCCATCCTCAGGGCCTGGGGCCAACTCACTCCAATCAAGCTATGGCTGCAAGAGGGGGAGAGAGAGAGAGAGAGAGAGAGAGAGAGAGAGAGAAGCAAGAGGGGGAGGGGTGGAGAAGCAGATGGGCACCTCTCCTGTGTGTTCGGACTGGGAATCAAACCTGGGACCTCTACACGCCAGGCCAATGCTCTACCACAGAGCCAACCAGCCAGGGCCCTATCCCATTTTCAACAATGGGCAGATCATCCAGACAGAAAATCAATAAGGAAACAATGAACTTAAAGAAGCACACTTCAGACCAGATGACTATTATCAGTCATACACCATTTAACAATGGGATACATTCTGAGAAATGGGTTGTTAGGCAATTCCATTGTGCAAGTTGTCAAGAGTGTACTTGATCTACCTACCTGGTCCCACCTACTACACATGTGGGCTATAAGGTAGCCTGATGCTCCTGAGCTACAAACCTGTAAAACACGTTACTGCACTGTGTACTTCAGGAAATTATAACACAACGGTAAGTACTTGTGCATCTCAACATAAAAAAAGTACAGTAAAACTATTTAAAACTATATAAAAGATAAAAAATGGTACACCTGTATAGGGCATATACCATTAATAAAGCTTGTAGGGCTGGAAGATGCTCTGGGTGAGTCAGTGAGGGAGTGTAGACTTTATCAACACTATACATCTCAGCTGCATTAAATGTATAAAAGAGGTTTTCTTTAATAATAAATTAACCTCAGCTTTCTGAAACCTTTTCCCGTTATAAACTATTAAACTTTTCGACTCTTTTGTAATAACACCTAGCTTAAAACATAAACACATTGTATATTTGTACAAAGTATTTTTTTCTATCCTTACTCTATAAGACTTTTCTATTTAAATTTTTTTTTTATTTTAAACTTTTTTATTAAAAACTAAAACAAGGCCCTGGCCGGTTGGCTCAGTGGTAGAGCGTCGGCCTGGCATGCAGGAGTCCCGGGTTCGATTTCCGGCCGGGGCACACAGGAGAAGTGCCCTTCTGCTTCTCCACTCCTCCCCCTCTCCTTCCTCTCTGTCTCTCTCTTCCCCTCCGGCAGCCAAGGCTCCACTGGAGCAAGGTTTGCCCGGGCGCTGAGGATGGCTCTGTGGCCTCTGCCTCAGGCGCTAGAATGGCTCTGATTGCGGCAGAGCGATGCCCCAAGATGGGCAGAGCATCGTCCCCTGGTGGGCATGCCGGGTGGATCCTGGTCGGGCGCATGTGGGAGTCTGTCTGACTGCCTCCCCGTTTCCAGCTTCGGAAAAATACAAAAAAATAAAAACACTAAAACAAAATACATTGGCCCAGGCCTACACACAGGATCATCAGTCACACTGCCTTCCATCTCCATGTCTTGTCCCCCGGAAGGTCTTCAGGGGCAACAACCCACATGGAGCCGTCTTCTCCTATGATAATCAGTCCGTCCTCTGGACTATGTTTTGAGGACCTGCCTGAGGCTCTTCCTGGGGGTGTCACTTTTCAGAAATATGTACACAGTGGTTTGCTTTCTTTTTTTCACAACAGGTATGCTTATAATCAGATAAGGCACCATGAACATTCCTCTCTGTTAATGAAACGTTTCAAACTCTTTAAGGAGCCTGTAGAAGTCTGCAAAAGCTCCTACTAAACCCTTCACTGTGAATTTTCTTGGGAGTTCTCATTCTTCTGCAGTTTCCTCTTCCCTTGCCTCTTCTTCAGTTGTGCGTTCCCGTTCCAGTTCCAACAATTCCTCATGGTCAACTTCTCAGGAACCGCCTTTAGAAGCTCCTCAATGTCATCCTCTTCCACACAATGTCATCCTCTTCCACACCCAAGTTAAGGTTGTTTGCCATCTCAACCATAGCCTTGTTGATTTTTGCAACCTCCTCATCCTTAGAAAATCCTTTCAAGTCAAGGATGAACCTTTTAAGTGTCTTCTTCCAGATACCATTCATACACCCCCTGGTGACATCACCCTCAGCCCAAGCAAGGTTCTGATGCAGTCACAGATGTGGTGATCCTCCCAGAATTGCAGCAGTGTCTTCCTCAGTGGCAGCAATAGCTTGGGCAAAGGTCCTCCTCAGGTCATAGGCCTTAAAAGCTGTAATAACTCCTTGACCCAAAGATCAAAGAGGTGGTATTTGGGGGAAGAAACGCCTTTGATATTGGGATAAACATACCAATAAAAAAGGATGTCGGCCCTGGCCAGTTGGCTCAGCGGTAGAGCGTCGGCCTGGCGTGCAGGGGACCCGGGTTCGATTCCCAGCCAGGGCACATAGAAGAGGTGCCCATTTGCTTCTCCACCCCCCCCCTTTCCTCTCTGTCTCTCTTTTCCCCTCCCGCAGCCAAGGCTCCATTGGAGCAAAGATGGCCCGGGCGCTGGGGATGGCTCCTTGGCCTCTGCCCCAGGCGCTAGAGTGGCTCTGGTCGCGGCAGAGCGACGCCCCGGAGGGGCAGAGCATCGCCCCCTGGTGGGCGTGCCGGGTGGATCCCGGTCGGGCGCATGCGGGAGTCTGTCTGACTGTCTCTCCCTGCTTCCAGCTTCAGAAAAATACAAAAAAAAAAAAAAAAAAAAAGGATGTCAAAGAGTATTATCAACAATAAGCAAAACCTTGAAAGGCATATTATTCTCCCAAGAGTACTTCCCCATTTCACTGGCACAGTAATTCAGGAGGGCATCTTGGAAGAGGAGTGAGTCATCCATGACTTCTTACTGCTCCTGTAGGACACTGGCAGTGCGTGCTTACCAATATGTGAGAACTCTGGGGTTGTCCCTGTGCCAAATCACAAAGGGTTTCCATCCGTAGCTGCAATCCTGCAAGCAAGGCTGTATTACCCTGTCATTAAAAGCCTCAAAGCCTGGCACTGATGAATGTCCTTCCAGACATCCGTTTCCAGAATAGAGAGGTTTCATCTATACTATTTGCCCTGGCAACTAATTTTCCTCCATAGTCAGCTTACCTCGAGTTTCCAAAAATTCTTCAGCTGCCGTACAGACTCACCACTCACTTTTTTATGATTTAATAAATAACAATTCTTGAACTGTTTAAACCACCCAGAGTTCGCAGTAAATTCAACATCATAATTGGGTCCAGTCTTTCTTTCAACATTTCAAACAAACTTTTTGCTTTGGCCATGATCATCATGTCTGAGGAACACACTTCTGTGATGGGTCTTCAATCCACGTCATTAGAAGATTTTCCAGGTCTGACATACACCCTTTTAGAATTTTCGTTAGTCTCTTTGCCTTTCAATGAAACAGATGCTTATTAAACAGCTTCCACCATTTTGTTCTTGTTCTTCAAGATCATGACTATGGTGAAATGGGACGTGCCATAAGCAATACCTATGACTGATTTTCTACCTTTGCAGTCCTTAATCACTTTTAATTTTTTTCCAGCTCAATCACTTGATGTGACCTCTTAAAGGAAATACTAGTAGAGTATTTTGTACCCTCAGGGACTATGATGAACAAAACCATGATGAATCAAGCACAAGAGAAAATGATGCAATTGTCTGAACTGTGGTGGTACAGTGGATAAAAGCGCCAACCTGTTATGCTGAGGTCACTGGTTCAATTCCCTGGGCTTGCTGGGTCAAGGCACATTCAACAAACAACTACTAAGTGTTGATATTTCCCATTCATCCTCTCCCCCCTTTCTTTTGCTCCTCTCTAAAACTCAATAATAAGAAAAAAAGAATTCAATTAAGAGACAGTATGCACAAGACGTATGAGGCTGTGGCCAGTGTAACACAGCATACATAGAGTTTTATTAAAAAAGACATATTTGCCTGGCCAGTTGGCTCAGTGGTAGAGCGTCGGCCTGGCATGCAGGAGTCCTGGGTTCGATTCCCAGCAAGGGCACACAGGAGAGGCGCCCATCTGCCTCTCCACCCCTCCCCCTCTCCTTCCTCTCTGTCTCTCTCTTCCCCTCCCGCAGCCGAGGCTCCATTGGAGCGGGGTTGGCCCGGGCGCTGGGGATGGCTCTGTGGCCTCTGCCTCAGGCACTAGAATGGCTCTGGTTGCAACAGAGTGACACCCCAGATGGGCAGAGCATCGCCCCCTGGTAGGCATGCCGGGTGGATCCCAGTCAGGCGCATGCGGGAGTCTGTCTGATTGCCTCCCCATTTCCAACTTCAGAAAAATACAAAAAAAAAAAAAGACATATTTTTTTATCATCAGAAAGAGTACACTCTGAAACAATGATAAAAATCATTATACAGTAAATACATAACCCAGTAACAGAGCCTTTTATTACCATTAAGTATCACGTACTGTACAGAATTATATATGCTATACTTTTATCCGCATGGCAGTTCAGTGGGTTTGTTTACACCAGCAGCACTATAAACAGTTGAGTAATGCACTTCACTATGACATTTTTACATCACTAGGCAATGAGAATTTTCGTACAACATCATAATCTCATGGAACTACCATTGTACAGGAAGCCCTTCATTGACCAAAACATTGTTATGCAGCGTTGGACTGTATACATAACATTCCACCCAACAGTGGCACATAGTCTTCTAAAACACACAGGGAACATTCTCCAGGACATATTTTTTGTTAGGTCACAAAACAAGTCTTAATAAATTTAAGATTAAAGTCGTATCAAGCATCTTTTCCAACCATAACAGTATGAAACTAGAAGTAAATAACAAAAAGAAAATGAGAAAATTCACAAATATATGAAGATTAAACAAATAGGCTCCTGAACAACCAATGGGTCAGAAATTTTTTACCGCGAATTTGCTTGTAATCAGAAAATGCACCATGAACATTCTTAATGAAACCTTTCACACTTTTTAAGGAGCTTGTAGAGCTTAAATGTTCTCACCCTAAAAATATGTGAGGTGACAGATGTGCATTAACTCAATGGGAGAATCCTTTCATTATGTATAAATATATCAATTGTCACATTATATACTTTAAATATCTTACTATTGCCTGACCAGGTGGTGGCACAGTAGATAAGAGCGTAGGACTGGGATGTGGAGGACCCAGGTTCAAGACCCCGAGGTCGCCAGCTTGAGCACAGGCTCATTTGGTTTGATCAAGGCTCACCAGCTTGAGCCCAAGGTCGCTGGCTTGAGCAAGGGGTTACTCGGTCTGCTGTAGCCCCCCAGTCAAGGCACATATGAGAAATCAATCAATGAACAGCTAAGGAACTGCAACAAAGAATTGATGATTCTCATCTCTCTCCCTTCCTGTCTGTCTGTCCCTCTCTCTGAGACTCTCTGTCTTTGCCAAAAACAAAAACAAAACAAAACAAAAAAAAACCCAATTTTACTGTTATGTCAACTGTACCTCAATACAGCTTGGGGGAAAAACACGTTAGCTGGTATTTGTCCCTAGTTCCTGTGCTTTGTCCCAGTTCCTCTAAATCCTTATTTCCCAAATGAGCGTGGACCCTGATACCTGGGTGATTCGTGGTGTTCCCTAAAGAGTTTAAGCTAACAGATGACTCAGAATAGGGCTGGTCCCACAAGAAAAACCAATCACATAATTAAGAGGACTGTGCTTTTGAGCCAAGTGATATCAATCCAACCACCATGGAAGGGGGCTGGAGATTGAGACCAGTCACCGGCTAATGAATCAATTCATAACACCTACATAATGAAACCCCAATAGAAACTCTGAACACCAAAGCTAGTGGGAGCTTTCCTGGCCAGCAGTGTGACATGTCCTAACTCCATGGGGATAAGACAAAGTTTCCATCCTTCCAAACTTCGCCGTGTATGACTTACCCTTTGATAGGTTTTAAATTTGTATGTTTGCTAAAATAAGACTGTAATTGTGTTCTGTGTGTCATTCTATAGATTACCGGTATTAAACTTGAGAGGGTTGTAGAAACCCCCAAATCTGTAGCTTTCTGAATGAGGGTGGCCTGGGGACACTAAACCTGCAACTTTTGTCTAAAAGGAGGTCAGTGCCTTTGGGGTTCAGATCAAGGTAGATGGGGCCAAAAGTCAGTGCTGGGGGGAACCAACAACTCAAGACCAGGCACTCACATCTCAGGACATCGCTGCCTTAGCTTCTGCTGGCCTTGAGATCCACTCACCTACCTACTCCTCTGTAGACTAACTCTTTCTCCACAGCCACCCTGCCCTCACCTCAGCTAATATGGAACTACCGTCTTAGACCAGGAGCCCACCAGCCCATCATTGCCACCATGAACACTTCTGCCAGCACTGAAGGCAAAGACTAGGACTGTCTTAAAAGCTTCCTCTTCTCCCCTGTGACCACATGCTCTAACTGACTATAGGATGGAGTTCTTATATTTTAATCTGCAATAAGCCTGGCCAGGTGGAGGCACAGTTGATAGAGCGTTGGCCTGTGACGCTATGGACCCAGGTTCGAAACCTCCAGGTCACTGGCTTAAGCACCGGCCCATCCAGCTTGAGCGCGGGCTCACCAGCTTGAGCACCGGGTCACTGGCTTGAACATAGGATCGTAGACATGACCCCATGGTCGCTGACTTAAGCCCAAAGGTCTCTGGCTTGAGCAAGAGGTCACTGGCTCAGCTGGAACACCGTGTCAAGGCACATATGAGAAAGCAATCAACGAACAACTAAGGTGCTGCAACAAAGAACTGATGCTTCTCATCTCTCCCTCCCCCCCGTCTGTCTGTCCCTAGCTGTCCCTCTCCCTCTCTCTGTCTCTGTCACCAAAACAAAACAAAACAAAACAGGAAAATTTTAAATCATAAACCCAGTATAATCTTTGCCTCAAAAATTTAACTTTTAGCCTGACCAGGCAGTAGCTCAGTGGATAGAGCATTGGACTGGGATGCAGAGGACTGAGGTTCGAGACCCCGAGGTCGCCAGCTTGAGCACAGACTCATCTGGTTTGAGCAAAGCTCACCAGCCTGGTTGCTGGCTTGAGCAAGGGGTTACCTCAGTCTTCTGTAGCCCCCTGGTCAAGGCACATGAGAAAGCAATCAATGAACAACTAAAGTGCCGCAACAAAAAACTGATGATTGATGCTTCTCATCTCTCTCCGTTCCTGTCTGTCTGTCCCTATCTGTCCCTCTCTCTGATTCTCGCTCTGTCTCTGTAAAAAAAAAAAAAAAAAATTAACTTTTAGAAATTTACTCCAAAACTAAGTTTAACCCTTGTGAAAGAAGACCACCACTTCCCCTCCCCAATGCCTAGGCCAGTACTTGGGGGAGAAAAGGTGCTGAATAACTTTTGGGATGAATAATTATATGGTTCAGAATTGAAGAATCAATCAGCCCAGAGAATTTGGAGACAATACTCGAAATAACTCCTTTAAAAGGTAGCCGAACTGCTAATACCCTGAAACAGATAAATGGCTAAAATATATTAGCATGGTGGAATATTTTAGAGCTGTTTTAAAAGATAAACATAGGACCTGGATTACCAAACACTATTGTTTATATTAATAATATTGCATTTCAAAAAGAAGCAGATCGTGAACCCGTAAAAGTATGCACAGACTAATTAAAACTACCTCCCCCCAATAAAAATACACTACAGGTGTACCAATGAAGCTTTAAAAGAAACATAGACCATGAAGAGTTTAAAATTGATTTTTAGTTCTTTTTGGGACAGGATACTCTGTGGTCGGGAGGGAGTAGTAAAATCTTACTTCATGACCTAGGAATAAAATAAAGTTTAAAAAATTGCAACATTAACTGCAATGTACAACAGATAATTTAACTGCTGCGTGCATATGTGTGTGTACGTAATTATATATTAACCATTTCTTAGAAATACTTGGGAAAATTCAATAATAAACATATGGTGACTTAATAAAAGTGTGTATTTGCTATAGTCCCTTGGGAAAAAAGCAATAAACTACCATTTGTATTTCTTTCTTTTATTTTACTTTTTTTTTGAGAGAGAGAGAGAGAAGAAGGGAGAGAGAGGAGAAGCATAAACTCATAGTTGCGTCACTTTAGGTGTTCATTGATTGCTTCTCAAATGTGCCTTGATGGGGGGGCGGAAGCCTTCAGCCAAGCCAGTGACCCCCTTGCTCAAGCCAGCAACCCTGGGCTTTAAGCCAGTGGCCTTTGGGCTCAAGCCAGCAACCCTAGTATCATATCTATAATCCCACACTCAAGCCAGCGATCCTGCACTCAAGCTGGCGAGCCTGCACTCAAGCCAATGACCTCGGGGTATTAAACCTTGGTCCCTGACATCCCAGGTCAACACTCTATCCACCGCGCCACCACCGATCAAGCGAGTATACTCTTTTAATCTTTCTAATTTTATAGTGACTAAGGAAAACACATCGAAAAGGAGTAGGGAAAGGAAGGGTAGACATAATACTGACCAATGAACCACCCCCACTTGTGGTCCTTCCTTCTCTTATTTCTCACACATGGATTGACTCTATTACCTAACTGCCTTGCTGTCAGGTGAGACCACATTGCACTGAAGGGAAAAAGGTGTGTGCTACTTACATGGAAGGGCCAGGTCTTAGAACCATGAGCACAGCTGCACCCCACTATCACCCTTAGAACCTGGAAGAGGTAGCAATCCAGCTTCAACCCAGCAGACCGCAGTGTCTCCGGCCTAGGGCCATACATACGATTCACCTGCAGAGCTTAAAATACAAATTCTGACACACTGAGTCTGGGGCGGGGCCTGAGACTGTGTTACTCCCATCTAGGGGATGGCAATGTGCCGGTCTGCAGACCACACTTAGGTAGCAAGTCCCTAGGAAGAGCCACCCACCAAAGAGGTTCTCATTTCTGATGCTCAAAGACGGTGGTCAAAGGAAGAGCGGTTGCAGACACGCCATTAAAGGCCCAAGGAGCAACCGCCAGCTGGCCTTTATCTCTTGACCCATAACAAAGTTTAACTCAGACCTAAGATTAACTCCAATTTTAAAGTGCAGCTAGCAAATGAATCCAGAGACAGCTGCAAAAAGATTACATAAGTGTGTGCAATGTAATATGAGTTGGCTGGGTCCTTCAGAAACAGTATCTGCCACCCTGAGTCAGAGACGGAGCTGTAAACAGTGGGACCTCCAAAGGCAGGCAGTCACTGCCACGGCACGGAAACGGTGACCGCTGGCCTGAGCAGAGGACGAGGAGGTCACATGTGGGCCTTGGGTTCACACAGGCCCATACCTGCTGGAGCCAGGAGCTGTTAGCTCTCCCGAACCACAGCTATGATGAACAGATTTATCAGTCTATAAAACCTCAGCAAATATTTGCATCATCTCGGCCCTTAACATCCCAGCAGTCCCGTGTTTATAAAACCTGCACATGAACAGCACGGGGTTTGTCCCAAATTTGCAGCAAACAGATGAGAACTTGGCAGTAGCCCCCAAGGATACTTGGAGACGCTCCGGTATACAGTGGAGCTTTCATGGGTTCCGGTTTAAGTTTACATAGTTATATGTTCCTTTCTATTTAGATAACAGGCATGGGGTCTAACAGAAACAGGGCACATGGTGTGCCACGGCTTCGCATGAGACTGGGAGGGAAACTAGCTTCCCTCCTTTGGAGGTCCCACTGTTCACTTGAGATGAAACACCTTTCCAAAGGCAGAGAGAGAAAAAGCCCTTTCTAGCCCAGCCTCTGCTGAAATTACCACAAATTTCATACATAGTCAAACATGAAATAATCTACATCAATCCCCTGAACAATAAGCCCCATGAGGCCACAGGTTGTTTTCACTTACTTCTCTAAAGTGCCTCTTATAATAAAAACTCATGTGCTAGGCAAACCTAAATACTCGCTACCTGACGCACAGATAACACACCAAATATGTGACTATACTTATTTTATGTCTTCAAAAGATAAGAAAAACAAGTATATAGCCATAAAAATTCAGAAGATAAAGCTATTGCAATCAATTTATTCCCCTAATTGAAAAGTAATGTATTCAGAACAAGGTCCCTCCTCATTTGGAATCTCCTCAAAACTTCCAAACCTTTATATACAAGTCTCCAGAGAGCACATGTATTACAATTCGCAGGCATTTTTTTTTTTCCTGATGATTCTTTCAACTTTGACAACCTAGGGCCTCCGGCTAGTTGGGAGCGAATTTCCCGGTGCAACTCCACCTTGCCCAGCCTGTCACCTTGGCTCAGGTGTGAAGACCTGAATAACACCCTCTGTTATTGCTTCCTTCTGTTCCCGGTCCCTTCCCTCGGGGTCATGACTCTTCCTGCCTACTTCTCATACTCAAAGTGGTGCCTTCAACTCCCGGGAGGAGTAGGTCATTGAAAATACAGAGGGTTAACATTTAAGGCAACATGCCCACTGAGGCAGCACTGGTGCGTTGCCTTGGGATCCACAGGAGTTGAGGATCCTCAGACTTTGGTTTGGCCCCATGGAATCTCTTGTTCTCTCCAATGCCTCTTGCAACTGGCTCCAGGTTTTTCTCAACATGTCTGCTTCAGCTTTTCCTACTTCTGCCCAAGGTCCTTTCAGGGGTCGTCAAACTTTTTATAAAAACCGCCCTCTTTTGCAGTGCTGGTAGACCTGGTCCCTACTGCCCACTAGTGGGCGTTCCAGCTTTCATGATGGGCCAATCGCGGCGCTGTTTGGTTGCACGGTAGGGACCAGGTTGACCAGCACCGCAAAAGTGGGCGGTTTTTATAAAAAGTTTGACGACCCAGATCATCCTACAGCAAGGGGATCCTTTACAGGTGCTTCCATTACAACTTCTAGTATTTAATTTTAAACACTTTAATATATATTGTCCCACAGGAATATTCTGACGGAGACCTCAGCCCCCGGCCTAGGCTGCCCTACACTCCAATATTATTCGTGTTTGGCAAATGTTACAAAGTTTGGAGAGGAAGGACTGTTGGTTAAATTGCTATAGTTTTACTGCAAGTAAATAACTATTAAACACGCTGGGCCTAGTTTTTCATTTAATTTTATTTTAATCTTTATTTCCTTATTGATTTGAGAGAGAGAGAGAGAGAGAGAGAGGAAGGTAGAGAGAGACAGGAACATCGATCTGTCCCTGCCTGTGCCCTGACCCAGGCCTGAAACTGCAGCCTCTGTGCTTCAGGATGACGCTCTAACCAGCTGTGCTACCCAGCCAGGGCTTTCTTTCATTTTAATAATGTCACCACCCAACGTTCTTAGAAGAAAAAGTAAAAGGATTAAATTAATAAGCCCTGACTTGAGTCCAAATTTCTGGTAAATATCCATGCACTAATAACTGAGACTGCTTAAGCTCCATAAACAAAACATGCCCAGGCCTTGCAGCCCTGAGGCAGAAGTGACTGTATAATAGAAAAATCCCCAGTAGCCCTGCTGGCCTTAAACACAGGTCTGCCTAGAGGAATCACACAGCAGGCCTGTCCTGCAGTCCCCTCGGCTGGCTCCGGAGGGTCAATGGGAGAGGAAGCCAGTACAGGTGGGTCCCAGGACCCGCCAGCAGGATTTGGAGGTAAGCCCGGGGCAAGCTGCCACTGTCCACTGCTCTCCAAGATGCAAGCTGGAGATGGTCAGGGACAGTGTGCTGCTCTGGTCCTGCCCACGTGGGACCTTCCCAGGTTTCAGCACCAAATGTTAGGTCCCCCAAGAGGAATCCCGCAGGAGGCCGAATGGGGTAAACAAGGTTTATTGTTACATGTGGGTGCAGATGGGCTGAGGCCAAAAAGGGCATCAGCAGCTAGTGCTGCTTAGAGAGCTCCTTTCCCGGGGCGAGCGTGGGAGGGCAGCTGCTGCTGCAGAAGGAGGGTAAGGCAGACGGTCAGTCAGGGGCGGCTGTGTCCACTGCTTAAGGTTAGGGCAAGATATCTGCCTCGAAGACTTTACTTTCCCACAGCACTCTGTCCGAGGTGACTTCTATCTGTGCAGAAATTCAGCTTCCGGTCACCTTCCCGTCGTGGGGGGCTCAGCCCTTTCACACACAAAACCACTGCCCGACACCAAGTCAGCCCTTCTTTGTAACCATCCCTTCCTCTCTCTTCCAGGCAACTGTTCGGGGCCCTCAGCAGCCACTCCAGACTTGGAGTTGGGAATTTATCAGCCACATTCTAACAAGCAAAAAATATTTGTACCAAAAAATATAAGACCAGGGTACCAGATTTTACACACAATATTGAGAACAGCTGTCTAATGCTTAACACCAATTTAAAAGGTGATAACCTTTCTGCCTGTTATCCAGACTTAAGGAGGAAAAGCTAATTCTAAATTATCCACTTTTCTGTTTGAGCAATACTATGTCAATGGGACAGACTTTAGGAAAATTCCAGCTGAACCATTTCATTCTTTGAAGCGTTAGGTCAATTATGAACATACCAACCCTTAGCTTCAATAGCTGCGTATTCAGAAAGAACAAAGAACATTTTTTTGAAAAGCCTCTGTACACAGACTATTAAAGGGCTTATTTGGTCGGAAGTAAATCAAGATAGGGAAAACTCCATGGTGAATCCAAGGACCTGCTAAAACAGCTCTTTAATACTCTTGGTAACTGCTCCATTTGCTTTAAAAAATATTTCCTCTAACCACAAAAGCATAGAGGTGAAAACAACACAAACAGGCTCTGTTGGACAGTGAAGGTAGAGCATTGCCACATAAAGGGCTTGCAGGGTGGATGCTAGTCGAGGCACGTGTGGGAGTCTCTCTGCCTCCTGCTTCCCACTTAATAAAAAAAGACAATGGCCTGACCAGGCGGTGGTGCAGTGGATAGAGCGTCGGACTGGGATGTGGAGGACCCAGGTTTGAGACCCCAAGGTCGCCAGCTTGAGCGCGGACTCATCTGGATTGAGCAAAGCTCACCAGCTTGGACCCAAGGTCTCTGGCTCGAGCAAGGGGTTACTGGGTCTGCTGAGGGCCCATGGTCAAGGCACATATGAGAAAGCAATCTGAACAACTAAGGTGTCGCAATGAAAAACTGATGACTGATGCTTCTCATTTCTCTCTATTCCTGTCTGTCTGTCCCTATCTATCCCTCTCTCTGACCTCTGTGTAATTAAAAAAAAAAAAAAAAAGTCTGAGGATCCTTATAAAAAAGAAAAGAAAATGAAGGGAATGCTATGTGGAGATACTTGACAGACAGCCGCCACTTCCAGCTCCACACCTGCCCTCTCCCCCCAGTCCTAACCCAACCCCAGTGTCCTGAATGCCGTTTTCAAGCTAATCCTGTTCCCTCACTGCTCCTCGCCCCTCCATGGAGGTCACCTTATCAGAAGGAAGGGGAGATGCGGGGGAAGACTGACCACCCCAACACCCACACACCCCAAGAGTCAAGAACGGTGTAATCCAAGAGCCACCTCCTCCTCCTTCTCTCTCCAAAGAGGCTGGAGCCGCGTGGGATCTTCCTCCCTCACACCCCCAGAAGCAGCCCTCAAATCACAGCATGTGCATTAATGCCTTTATTGATTTTTTTTTTAAAAAGATAGAACCCACAGCTCACTTTTTTTCAAATCAGAAATCTCAACAACAGGACTGTAGGAAAATGAGAATTATAATATTAATTCAAATCTACTCTCAAGCACGTGCCCAGCAATGTGAGGGGCACTCCTCTCCTAGGTTCTAAGCCACAGATGGGGTCTCTGTAATGGACTCACATTCAGGAAGGGAAGAGAGAAGACAAGCAAACTAACAAGGTTCAAAACAATATCAACCACAGAAAATAAAATAGGTAAACAGGACTAAGGGTCAGGGCAGCAACCCTAGATGGGGCGATGAGGCAGAGCTCCGTTAGGAGGCCAGGTGTGCCCAAGACTCAGAGCAGAGTCAGAGTGTTCTGAGCAAAGGTATAGGCCAAGGCAGAAGCCCTAAGGCTACAGCACTTACAGAAAAATCCTGAGGGCCCTGGCTGGTTGGCTCAGCAGTAGAGTGTCGGCCTGATGTGTAGAAGTCCCAGGTTCGATTCCCGGCCAGGGCACACAGGAGAAGCGCCCATCTGCTTCTCCACCCCTTCTTCTCCCCCATCTCTCTTTCTCTCTCTCTCTCTCTTATTCTCTCAAATGGCTGGAGCAAGTTGCCCCAGGGTGCTCAGGATGGCTCCATGGCCTCGCCTCAGGTGCTAAAATAGCTCGGCTGCCGAGCAACAGAGCAACACCCCAGGTAAGTAGAGCATTGCCACATAAAGGGCTTGCAGGGTGGATGCTAGTCAAGGCACATGTGGGAGTCTCTCTGCCTCCCACCTCCCACTCAATAAAAAAAGAAAAAAATCCTGATACAGGAAGTATTCCCTCTACATCATTAGAGATCATAAAAGAATTTCCCACAAAAGGGAGAGAGCTGGGGAACCTGGGAGAGGTGGCTGAGCTTCAGGTCCTGAAGGAAAACAGCAAACGTGGCTAACATCTTCCATCCACCTCACAGGGTCAACAAGGACATTTCCAACTGATGAATAAAAACACTAGCTCAAGGCCCTGGCTGGTTGGTTCAGTGGTAGAGCGTCAGCCTGCCATACAGATGTTCTGGGTTCAATTCCCAGTCAGGGCATCTGCCTCAGGCATTAAGAAGAGCTGGGTTGCTAAGCAATGGAGCAAGGCCCCAGATGGGCAGGGCATCACCCCTGGTGGGCCTGCCAGGGTGAATCCTGGTCAGGGCGCATGCAAGGGTCTGTCTCTCTGCCTCCCATCCTCTCAATGAATAAAAAAAAGAAAAACATAGCTCAGATTAGAACTGGACCAAGATCACACAGCTATTCAGCAGCCCACAGAGTCACCCTAGAGCAGTGCCTTTCAACCTTTTTTTTTGTATTTTTCTGAAGTTGGAAATGGGGAGGCAATCAGACTCCCACATGCGCTGGACAGGGATCCACCCGGCACGCCCACCAGGGGGCGATGCTCCGCCCATCTGGGGCGTTGCTCTGTTGCAATCAGAGCCATTCTTTTTTTTTTTTTTTTTTTTTACAGTGACAGAGAGAGAGAGTCAGAGAAAGGGATAAATAGGGACAGACAGACAGGAACAAAGAGAGATGAGAAGCATCAATCATTAGTTTTTTGTTTCAACACCTTAGTTCATTGATTGCTTTCTCATATGTGCCTTGACCGTGGGGCCTTCAGCAGCCGAGTAACCCCTTGCTTGAACCAGCGACCTTGGGTCCGAGCTGATGAGCTTTGCTCAAACCAGATGAGCCCGTGCTCAAGCTGGCGACCTCGAGGTCTCGAACCTGGGTCCTCCACATCCCAGTACGACGCTCTATCCACTGTGCCACTACCCAGTGAGGCGCAATCAGAGCCATTCTAGCGCCTGAGGCAGAGGCCACAGAGCCATCCCCAGCGCCCGGGCCAACTTTGCTCCAATGGAGCCTTGGCTGCAGGAGGGGAAGAGAGAGACAGAGAGGAAGGAGGGGGAGGGGTGGAGAAGTAGATGGGCGCTTCTCCTGTGTGCCCTGGCCGGGAATCAAACCCGGGACTCCTGCACGCCAGGCCGACGCTCTACCACTGAGCCAACCGGCCAGGGCCGGTTTTCAACCTTTTTACACATGGGTACCAGGGAGAATTATTTCAGGGACCACAAAGAAAGAAATCACGCCGAACATAAGCAAATTCAACTAAGATCATTGGGTCTTCAATCTTCATACAGCATCATGGTGGTTAACTCTCAAACCAGCATGAAATTTCTGGTAGACTGGCCCATAGGCCAGTGGTTGGAAAACACTGCCCTAGAGTGTGAATTCACCTGAGGCACCGGCTTCCTCAGCCCCTGCCTGTCTCAGCAGCCCTCAGGGTACGGGAGCCGCCCAGGCCCCTTGGAGCCCCCGGCCCATTCTTTCTCCCAGCCTACCCCAAAAGCCCAGGGAGCAGTTTCTCATCCAAGCTAGCCAACACGCTGGAGTTCCGTGTCACCCTAGGGGCCTGCCAGCCTCTGCAAGCAGGACTTCCCTGGCTCCGCGAACGCTCGCCACGGCCCCCTCATCTTGACTTTCTATTCAGCTCATTCTCCGGGTCTCACACCTCTGAAGCTAACTGTTTATTTACAACTGCCTTCACTGGCTAGATGCACACTCATCTTGAGGAGACCCCTTCAGGTATGGTCCCTCCAGCCACACAAACTGGACCGCAAATGAGAGATGTTCCCAGTAGCTGTCCACACTCCCCCAGCTCCCACAGCCAGTGGACCAGCAACTGCAGACTCCCACCGCCTGGCCTGCCAGGCATCACCCCCAAACCACACCCTTTCCCTGCACCTTTCCAGCCATCATTCTGCCATACAAAGCACAGGTCAGGGGTTATTTTCTGAGGATACCTGCTCAAGTGGGGATAGTAATAGCTGCTCACTAATCATTACTCTTGATAAAAGTTTAACAACTATTGGCCGGACCTGTGGTGGCACAGTGGATAAAGTGTCGACCTGGAACGCTGAAGTCGCTGGTTCAAAACCCCGGGCTTGCCTGGTCAAGGCACATATGGGAGCTGATGCTTCCTGCTCCTTACCTCCCCCCTTCTCCCCTCTCTCTCTAAAAATGAAGAAATAAAATCTAAAAAAAAAAAAAAAATAGTTTAGCAAATACTGATATCACCCTGTGCATGCTCCACGCTGGGGAAGGGACATGTTTTATGAAAGATGAACTTCAGCTCACTCGGAGTGAGCATGTTATTTATCATCTAACCTAAGACAGTCTTCGGAGTAAAATGGGGTGCCGTTAATAATGACGTGACGAGGGGCGTAAACCAGGATGCCCTCCGCAAACCAAGAGTTAGAATCAACTGGAACAGGTGAAAATCTGACAAGGGCTCTATGACCTTGGGCAATCAAAAGTTTTACTATTAATCTGATTTCATAGCAAATCAAGGTATGCTTACTTTCTCCCTTTTGGTGGCAGGAAGGCTGCTACACTAAATCATTTCCTCCCCAAATAAAAAGACGAGGACAACACACAGAATCAGGGCCTGTTAGGTGCCCCGAACATAGCTAACACAAACCCTTCTCTACGATCTAACAAAATGCTAAAATCTGTCAGGACTGGTTTTGGGGGACACTTCAGAAATAAAGACTGGGCCTGAACGGCCACACCAGAGTGTTAAACCCAGAAAAAGAAATCATCTGCAGCGAGATATGCTTTCGGAGGTCCACTTCTGAATGGGGTTAAGCTTCTGCACAAACTGAAACACAGGCAGCTGTACAAGCACCACCTGTTCCACGAAGGCTTTCCTGGATCACAGCAACTCCCCCAGCAAAACATCTGAATGTAACTCCCTCCTCC
Organism: Saccopteryx leptura; assembly: GCF_036850995.1. Lineage (NCBI taxonomy): Eukaryota > Metazoa > Chordata > Mammalia > Chiroptera > Emballonuridae > Saccopteryx > Saccopteryx leptura. Next base: position 53,751,857 of record NC_089506.1, on the reverse strand, counting down.
CCTTCCAAAGAACCTTTGTGTGGGGCTTTCGACATCTGAACCCAGCAAACATATCTGAATGTAACTCCCTCCTCCCCTTCCAAAGAATCTTTGTGTGGGGCATTCGACATCTGAACCCAGCAAACACATCTGAATGTAACTCCCTCCTCCCCTTCCGAAGAACCTTTGTGTGGGGCTTTCGACATCTGAACCCAGGAATCAGACAGCCCTACCCTCCCCCCCCCTCCATTTACTAAGTTGTTTTGCTCTGGGCTTGAAATGTAACCTTTGCACCTCAGTTCTCTCAGCTGGAGGCAATGGAAGTGGCTCCACTTGGCAAACCGTTTATAAATATTAATCATGCATCCAGCAGCATTCTACTTTGCTTCTAGGAATCGGCACAATACGGTCGAAAACCGTTCATGGACGCCTCAGCATGAACGGCTCAGCATGTCCCAGACCGGGAGTGGTCAGACCGGCTGTGCTGAGAGGAGCGGGTCACTGCCTCTGACTTCAGAGAGAGATGGTGGGGGGTGCAAGGGCCTGCCCCTGATAATCAACCAAAAGCTTCAAAGTCCCCGAATGTCTCTGTGCATGGATTTTTGTGGAAACCAGTAAATGGGGCTAACATCCTGAAGGGGGAGGAGAGAGAGAAGAGAGTTCAAGAGAACACAGGAGACAGCAGGAGCGTGAGGCAGAGAGGCCTGGGGGAGCGAGCCCAGAGCCAGCAGGAAGGGTGGACGGGACCTCCGGCCAAGCTCCCCAGCTCCCCGGGAGCCGCCAGGCCCAGCTGGGGCAGCTACCACCCTGGAAGGACACACCAGCCTCACTCAGACCAACATTCTGCTCGTGCTGGTACGGTCAGTCCTTCCACATACAAGGTGCTGCCTCCGTTCTTGTTCACCTCTTCCTTCCTTAAAATTCTTGCCAGGAATTCAATCTAAATATGTGAGAGAGAGGAAATCGTGTAACAGCTTGAACCAGAACTTTGTGTGACCCTGGGCTGGTTTACTTCAACCTGCCTGGACCTCTGCCTGACACCAACTCCTTAAAGTAAAACTTTCCAAGAGAATTAGCCTGACGTGACAGGGAAGCAGAATGGCTAGGCCTGGAGTTCCGTTTAACAAGCACGACCCTCAGCTGCCTCCCACACTGCCTTTCCCGCCGCCTGAGACGTTCAGCAGTAGCGGCTGTTTACTCACTTTGTTCTGCCCTCTATAGGAATGACTCCCAGAAATCAAAAGCGATTAAATTCCCTTTTCTATGTTTATGAGTGGCCTACTCCGTAGGATTCTTTCCGGTTGCGCCTCATCCTTCCTAGAAGGGTTCCTTAGAAAATGTGCCTCTGTTACAGGAAAGGAGTCCTCCCAAGGAACTGTGCACATGAGGCAGCCCTGTGGAATTTCCCTTCCAAAGACTTCAATCTACTTTCCAAGTGGCTCCTAGCAGAGAGGAATACAATCCACTCCAGAGAGGGAGCAGGGAGGAGAGGCAGAGGGGGGGAAAGGAGGGAACGAGGAAAGGAAGGAAGGGGGAGAGGGGGGGAGGGGGGGAGAGGGGAGAAGGTGAGGGATCCTTACACAAAGGGATTAATTTTCTCTTTAAAATTTTTGTCTAGCCCTGGCCGGTGGGCTCAGTGGTAGAGCATCTCCTGGCATGTAGAGGTCCCAGGTTCAATTACCAGCCAAGGTACACAGGAGAAGCAAACATCAGCTTCTCCAACCCTTCCCCTCCCCATTCTCTGTCTCTCTCTCTCTTCCCCTCCCATAGTCATGGCTCAATTGGTTCAATTCGTTCGAGCAAGTTGGCCCAGGTACTGAGGATGGCTCCGTAGAGCCTCTGCGTCTGATGCTAAAAATAGCTTGTTTGCCAAGCAATGGCCCAAGATGGGTAGAGCACTGCCCTATAAGGAGTTTGGTGGGTGGATCACAGTCATGGCATATGCTAGAATCTGTCTCTCTGTATCCCCTCCTCCCACTTATTTTTTCAAAAATTGTCTTAAGAAAAAATTTGGAAATTATATTGGAAAGGGGAAGAGAAAAGATTTTGAGTTTGCCTGGGAGAACAATAAAACCATCCTTTTTCTTTTTTTTTATCTATTAATATAGGATATACTGAGGACTTCCCTGGGGTTTTCCCAAAAGCAAAATAATTTGGTAAATTTGCATACTGACTATAAAAGAAAAGTTCAGAGCATGAGTCTAGTCTGACTCACCTCCTAGCCTGAAAGAACAAGACAACTTACACTGGACAGCCTTAGGCCAAAGACACACCCTGTGGTTCTGGGGAGCAAATGGCAACAAGGAATGATCTATTTTCTTTTTCAGCAAGAGGGAGAGAGAGACAGACAGGGACAGACAGAAAGGAAGAGAGATGGGAAGCATCAACTCATAGTTGCGGCACTTTAGAAGTTCATTGATTGCTTTCTCATACGTGCCTTGACCGGGGGGGGGGGGGGGGGGGGAGCTCCAGCCAAGACAGTAACCCCTTGCTCAACCAAGCAACCTTGGGCTTCAAGCCAGTGATTTTCACCTCAAGTCAGTGACCATGGGGTCATGTCTGTGATTCACACTCAAGCCAGCAACCCCGTGCCCAAGTTGGTGACACTAAGCTCAAGCCAGATGAGCCTGCACTCAAGCCAGTGATCTCAGGGTTTCAAATCTGGATTCTCAACATCCCAGGCCAATGCTCTATCCACTGCACTGCAGCCTCGACAAGCGGGTGATCTATTTTCAATAGTGATGATTATACTATGTAGAAACAGCCAGACTGCCTGTCCAAAGACAGAGAGCTCTGCTCCTAAGTAAAGCACTCTGAAGGGTTTATGGAGATTGCCTGCATGTCTGAAGAACTTTAGGGAATATATCTAAATTCAATTCAAAAAATATGAGGAGGCAAGTCTTTAAGGAGCAGGTCAACTAAAGCAGTGGTCCCCAACCTTTTTTGGGCCACGGACCGGTTTAATGTCAGAAAATATTTTCACGGACCAGCCTTTAGAGTGGGACAGATAAATGCACAAAATAAAATTATGCGACCGGCATAAAAACTGGTATTTTTAAATATAATTGTCAAACTTATGAGACAAGCATCAAGAGTGAGTCTTAGACAAATGTAACAGAGGGAATTTGGTCATTTTTTAAAGATAAAACATCATTCAGACTTCAATGTAAATAAAATGGAAATAATGTAAGTTACTTATTCTTTCTCTACAGACCGGTACCAGTCCACGGCCCGGGGATTGGGGACCACTGGACTAAAAGGTAAGGCTGTGTATTAGAATCCTTGGCAAGTTCAACCTAATAGAGGTCAAACTACAATACAAAGCACTTTTGATCAATGACAGCCAGTGGCACCAACTCCAACAAAGACTTCTCTAGGGCATGTTGTGTTTTAGCTGCTTAGGCTACCATAATACAGTGCGACAGATGGGGGTGATTAAACAACAGACATTTATTCCCATCGTTCTACTGTCTGGAAATACAAGATCAAGGTCAGGCCGTGCATGGGACATGAGACATGGCCAGAAGAAGCTGACATGAGCAGCTCGGCTGCATTGCTCTGCTGTGAAACTGCTTTCTGGATGGCTTTTGACAGATATAATACCGTAACCTTACCACCTTACAATCTTCAAAGTGCTTCTACTAATAAGGACCCAGTTCTCAGTATAAATCACACTTTTCTTTGTTGCTGTCTTTTTTTAAATAGATCCTAATTTCTGTATGACAGTTTCCAACAGGTTACTTCTCCATTCATCAGACATAGATATTACACAATGTACTATTTCTACATTACCTCCCTTGCTGACTTGCTCTGCTTGATTATAAGGGGGTAGGAAAATAAATGTATATTACTTGATTAGTCTATTACACTTAAAATAATAACTTTTGGAACCCACTGTGAATTTTCTCAACTCGCAGAAAAGAATACCAAAGCCCAGAGTGATTCAGTAACTTTCCTGAGGTCACAGCTAGTAAGCACAAGATCATGAACTAGGACCTGGATCTTCTGGCTTCAGTCTGACATTCTCACCATAATACCCAGTTCTCACCATAATACCCAGCTCTCTCCATAATACCCAGCTTGCTCCTGCCTACGGTAGAGGTGTCAGCACTTCCTAAGTAGAAAAGGGGTTACTAAAAGAGTCCAAGAATGGTGATCTCCAGGACTCCTGCACAAAGCAACCCCCTTCCTACCAGGTCACTGCTGAGTCCTCACAGGGATGGATACGCCCAAGTGTGCCAGTTGTTCTCGTCTTTGAGAGGAACCTACAGAGACTAAAGTAATAACTTGCAATCATTGAATATGCCTGTTAAGTGTGAGATGCTCAGCTAGGCACTGAGAAATAAAGATGTAAAAGGCACTGGTTTCTGCCCTCAAAAAAAGGTAACAATTTAGTTTTTGTGTTTTTATTAAGTCAGGGTGGGGAGGCAGAGTGACAGATTCCCACATGCTCTCTGACTGGGATCCATCAGGCAAGGCCCCTAGGGGACAATGCTCTGCCCATCTGGGGCCACTGCTCTGTTTCTCAGCAACTGAGCTATTTTAGTGCCTGAGGTGAGGCCATGAAGCCATCGTCAGCGCCCGGGATCAACTTTGCTTGAAACAATGGAGCCATGACTGAAGGAAAGGAAAGGGGACGGGGAGGGTGGAGAAGCAGATGGCTGTGTGCCCTGACCAGGAATCAAACCTGGGGCTTCCACACGCCAGGCCGGCGCTCTACCACTGAGCCAACCAACCAGGACTTTAGTTTCTTTTTTTTTTTAATTGTTTGTGTGTGTGTGTGGCAGAGAAAGAGAAAGAGAGAGAGAGACAGATAGGAACAGACAGGAAGGGAGAGAGAGATGAGAAGCATCAATTCTTTGTTGTGGCTCCTTAGTTGTTCACTGACTGCTTTCTCATAGGTGTCTTGACGGAAGGAAGGGGGGGATGCTACAGCAGAGCAAGTGACCCCTTGCTCAAGCCAGCGACCTCTGGGCTCAAGCCATAGGGTCATGTCTATGATCCCACACTCAAGCCGGTGATCTTGGGGTTTCAAAAAACCTGAGTCCTCCGCGTCCCAGTTGAACGCTCTATCCACTGCACTATCGCCTAGTCAGGCTACTCTAGTTTTTCTTATTGACTGATCTTAGAGAGAAAGACAGAAACATCTCTGTTCCTGTATGTGCCCTGACGAGGAATTGAACCGGCAACTTCTGCACTTCAGAAGCTCTAACCAACGGAGCCATCCAGCCAGGGCAACAATTTAGTTTTTCTTTGTAAAGTCACATGAATAAAGATTTACATAACACTTGATTATTTAAAACCAAAAATAATAATAATAATAATAAAGTGAATTGTTCAGTGATCCCTACTGTACCCATTTACTGAGGGCCAAATACGTAGCGGTCACTCACAGGCACTATCTCAGGTAACATCTATTAAGAGTGCATCATCTGTTTTACAGGTGAACAAATTATGTTGCTCAATGAACACTCAGAATTCATACAAATGTCACATTTCAGAATCTGTGACACTGATACTCCTCCAGGCCCAGCATAAAGTATTAGGCCATTGATAAATCTTTCTTTTACTAATTTAAGACAGGACAGACACCTTTCATACCACCGAGAGAGAAAGGGGCGGGGGAAGGGAGGGAAAAGGAGAAGGGTGCACACGGCCTCACCGCTAAAGGATCACAACAGGAGACATTAAAAGAAGTAGCCAATTGGGTTATGACATAATCTGTCAGATCCTGACCAATAAAACACACTAATAAAAGTCTTCAAATAAAAGCAGTTTATTAGATGTAGGTGAGCAATTTTATATTCACCAGCTTTTACTTGACAAGTGTGAGATTTCCATTCAATTACCCTCATAACCTCAATGAATCCAGGCATCCTTGTCTGACCAGCGTAAGGACAAAACAGTGCATGGAGGTTGAAGCCCATGTTCTGTAATTTGTCAGACCTGATTCAGTGCAGAGCTCCATTATGTCCTACCCAGGTAAAATGAGGACAAAGCCAGCTTCCACAAGAGGTTACCATAGGATCCAAGGACCAAGTATCCTTTAAGATTTCTGCACACTATTCCTGACCAGGCAGGCCGTGGTGCAGTGGATAGAGCATCAACCTGGGATGCTGTGGACCCAGATTCCAAATCCCAAGGTTACAGGCTTCAGCATAGGCTCATCCAGCTTGAGCTCAGGGCCACTGGCTTGAGCATGGGATCATGGACATGAGCCCATGGTGGCTGGCTCAAGCCCAAAGGTCACTAGCCTGAAGCCCAAGGTCGGTGGCTTAAGCAAGGGGTCACTGGCTTGGCTGAAGCCTGCCCCCCTACCCTTGTCAAGGCATGTATGAAAAAGCAATCAATGAACAACTAAGGTGCCTGACCAGGCGGTGGCACAGTGAATAGAGCGGCAGCCTGGGATGCAAAGTACCCAGGTTCAAAACTACGAGATCACTAGCTTGACCGCAGGGTTGCTAGTTTGAGTATGGGATCATAGACATGACCCCACGGTCACTGGCTTCAGGCCAAAGATCACTGTCTTAAAGCCCAAGGTCGCTGGCTTGAGCAAGGGGTCACTGGCTCAGCTGGTGCCCCCCAGTCAAGGCACATATGAGAAAGCAATCAATGAACAGCTAAGGTGCCACAATGAAGAACTGATGCTTCTCAGCTCTCTCCCTTCCTGTCTGTCTGTCCCTGCCTGCCTGTCTGTCTGTCTCTCTCTTTCTTGCTTAAAAAAAATTTTTTTTAATCTGAATGTGACATTTATATAAATTTCTGCACACAGCAAGCCCCTCTTCCTTCCCAGTCAGGGATGAATAAGCACCACTGTGCTTATGCTTTGAGAGGAACCAGAAAAGGGGTGTTGGTGAGGACAGATCGGAACTCATGGCTAGAAAAATACAAATATGCATAGAAATGTGTCTGAACTTTATTCAGTGGTTCTTTGTCTTCATTGTCCATCTCATAGGAAACCTTTTTAAAACACCGATGCCTGGGTTCCATCCTGAGCCACGATTCAAACTGGCCTACAGAGGGACTTGGTGCTCAAATTTTATGGCTGCCCATGTAATTCAATCATCGTGAGGGCTGAGCAACCACCGTGTACTACCTAATTAGAAGCTGGACAAAATAGAGCTAGCAAGCGTCATAGAAATCACACACATCAATCGTTTGAAGGAAGCAATTTGCAAGTATACTTAGGAAAGACAGCACCAAGAGCCAACTTGTGTTCATTAGGAGGAAATCATGCCAAACTAATTAAATTCTTTTCTTTGTAGAGCTTCAGAATGACTGCCCAGTGGATATAACACTTCTAGACTTCCGTAAGACAGATGGCATGACCTCTCCCAACACCTGTAGCCAAATTAATCTACTGCCTACAGTGTTCATTAGCAGACTGGCCACAACCTGGAAGACAGTTCCAGGACCTGTCCTTTCTAGTGGTCCGACTACAGTTGCTTTCAAGTAACTTTCAACAGGCAACAATGAGAGGCTAAACTTTGACCTCAACAAAATGAACTTAAGGGACAGAAGAGTAGTTTGGTAATACAACCCACGAACTGTGAGGTCAACTGACTATGTGTCCAATATATCTCAACTATATGCATTGCTGCCAATGCCCAAATTTTATATCCAGCCCAGACTTCTCCCCTGTGCCCCTGATTATGACTAATTGCCTCCTCAATCTCTCCACTTGAATATGTAGCAGGCACCTCAAACTTAACATGGTCAAAACCAAACTCCTGCTGCTTTTCTCCAACTCACTCCTCCTGCAGGCTTCAGCATCTCATCTAATGGTGACTCCCTCCTTCCAGGTGCTCAGTCCAAATCCAAGTAGGCAAGTCTGACTCTTCCTTCTTCTCATGTCCCATGGTCTGTCTAGCATCGAAGACCCTCAGCTCCACCTTCAAATAAGCTCTTCCCTGAAGCCAACTACTCATCACTGCCCTTACCTTCCTGGTCAAAGCCACTATATCATCTCTTTCCCGAACTGCTGTCAATCTCCTGCCAGCCTCTCTGCATTTCTCTGCCCATCTATTCTCAATATAGTGACCGGAATGATTGTACTAAATCCTTAGCAGACCATGTCACATCTCTTCTCAAAACTTTTCAGTGGTCCCACTTCATTCCACATAAAGCCCAAGTCCTCCAGTGGCCAAGATCCTCCAGAATCCTCGAGATCTCTTCCCCTGAACTGGGCACTCCCTCCGCCCCTCTTGCTCACCTTCTCTGTGAAGCTCTACCTGGCCACCCTGCCTAAAACTGCCATCTCCCTTTCCCATACACATACTCCTTACCCCCTTCCCTGCCGTATTTTTCTCTTCGGCACTAACATATACATACTATCATACATTTTACTTATCTTGTTTAGTGTTGCTATCTCACTAGAATTTAAGTCCTATGAAGGGAGGGACTGTTATCTATTTTGCTCACTGCTATATCCCAAATGTCTAGAATAGGGGTGGGCAAACATTTTCTGTAATGAGTTAGAGTATAAATATATTAGGCTTTGCACATCATCTAGTCTCCATTGCAATTACTCACCTCTGCTGTCATAGCTCATAGACAATATATAAATGAATGAGCAAAGCTGTGTTTCAATAAAACTTCACTTACAAAATCAGACAGTAAGTTGGATTTGGCTGGTGGGTCATAGTTTGCCAACTTCTGGTCTAGAACGTTACCTGGAATGGAGCAAGCACTCAAAACTATTTGTGAAATTGTCAAATTACTAGTTAACACACTACTCTGGCCAGATCCAACCTGAAATTCTATATTCAGTTATAGATGCTACATTAAAATAAAAACATGATAAACGAAAGAGCATTCAGTTCAACCAAACAGAAGAAGGTCTGGAAACTCTGCCATTTAAGGGTAGCAAGAAATTGGAGACAACTCTCTGAAAGACAAGATTTAATGGGTCCATGATGGTGTCTTTGAAGCAGAAGGCCATCCATATGAAGTGAGGGAGGAAACTTGCTGTGTGTTGACAAAAAAATAAAAAAGGAGATATAGATGGGTAGAAAATACCCAGAAAGAGAAGTATAGCTCAATACAAAACACTCCTGGCATTCCAATACAAAGGTATAAGAATAGCACAATTACCCATGTACAATATCTGGAAGGGATTCCTGCATTGAGTATGAACTAGAAGATCCCTCCCTTCCGACCCTATAATTCCATGGCACTAGACAGAGGGCAGAGAGGAGCTAGCCTGGAGGAAAGGAGCAGACAGGGACTAGCCTCACAAACAGGCCAGCACGGAGCTGGCCAGGGGACCAGGAACCAGAATAAGGAGCTCATCCAGAAACCACAGAAGGGCTACAAGTGATCGAGTACAGGTCTGGGGAGAAGAGATAAGTCTGAAAGCCAGCATATTGGTTTCTATGAAGTAGGGGAGGAGTGTGACCTTAAAGGACGGTATCAAACTGGCAGGGAGGGGCATAATGAGCCAGGGACACCCACAACACTTCACACTGTTCTCAGGACACGAGCCCTTTTCTCCAGTTCTGTGTCCTGTACGTGTCCATCCCCCCAGGACTACTCTCCACCTTCTCCATTCAGTTGCTCCTTGCAACCCTCCATTCACACCTCACTACAGCACACCCCCCAATGTGCTGTGATTAACGCTTGCAGCAGACTGCTGGACATATGAACAACATTCTCTAGCCCCATCTCTGGCCAGAGGTGACCAAGAGCTGGCCAACAGGATACGAGAGTAACTGATGCGTCACTTCCAAGCCTGGAATACAGTATATACAACCCCTTTCCAGCTGAATGAAGAGAACTCAGTCAACAGGACCCAAGAACCAAGCCATAAGATATAGAAGTCCAGCCACTAAGTATATATGTGCTGTGGTACCCCACCCCAGCGGACCAAGATGGACCGTAAAACAAGAGTAAATGTGTGAAGTTGTTGTTTTAAACTAAGTCACTAAGATTGGGGCTTGTTTTCTCCAGCAGCTAGCATTATTTACAGCATTTAAGACAATGGCTGTCTCCCCTGCCAGCTGTCTCCCCTATGAGCTCTTCCAGAAGATCGTTATTTTTATGGATTGAAACCTGGCACCAAAGAAGGCACACGAATTCTGCTGAGAGAATAATCAAAACCACTGAGGGGTTGAAATAACACCCCTGGTCTCCTATTGTGCTCTCAAGTAGAAATGGACATAAAAAAACTGGTTCCCAAACTTAGCACCTGAATCGCCCAAAGAGCATGTTTAAAAATACTAATTTCAGTCTGACCAGGTGGTGGCGCAGTGAATAGAGCGTCGGACTGGGATGCGGAAGGACCCAGGTTCGAGACCCCGAGGTCGCCAGCTTGAGTGCAGGCTCATCTGGCTTGAGCAAAGAGCTCACCAGCTTAGACCCAAGGTTGCTGGCTCCAGCAGGGGGTTACTCGGTCTGCTGAAGGCCCGCGGTCAAGGCACATGTGAGAAAGCAATCAATGAACAACTAATAAGTCACAACGCGCAACGAGAAACTGATGATTGATGCTTCTCTCCATTCCTGTCTGTCTGTCCCTGTCTATCTCTGCCTCTGTAAAAAAAAAAATACTAATTTCAGCCTGACCAGGCAGTGGCGCAGTAGATAGTGTCGGCCTGGGACACTGAGGACCCAGGTTCGAAACCCCAAGGTCACCTGCTTGAGCACAGGCTCCCCAGCTTGAGTGTGGGGTCGCTGGCTTGAAGCCCAGGGTTGCTGGTGTGAGCAAGGGGTCACTGGCTCAGCTGGAGCCCCCTGGTGAAGGCACATATGAGAAAGCAATCAATGAACAACTAAGGTGTCGCAACTATGAGTTGATGCTTATCTCACTCCCTTCCTGTCAGTCTCTCTCTCTCTCTCCTACTAAAAAAAGTTTTCATTTCAGGATGCCAGCTCCTCCCCACCCCACCCCACCCCACCCCACCCCACCCCAACCTCAAGAGATTACGATCCCAGGAAGTTACATTTTTAACCTACCTGGGAAACGTGAACTTACAATGGCTAAATAACAAGGGGAAGGTGGCACAGCTTTCTTTTCATATTTACTTCTTACCACCTGCCAGACACTATTATAAATGGCTTACCAGTGTGTGGTTCATTTAACGCTCTGACAACCCTATGAGGTGGATACTATGATTATTCCCATTTTACATATGAGGAAACTGGCCCGTGGTAGGGTAAGTAGCAGACCTCAGATGTATACCCAAGCAATCTATTTTCAGATAGAGCGCGGCTCCACTGTGTCCAACATGGATTAGAGGTCATGTGCTAGAAATGTGACTCTGGCAATGGAGCTGGGAGAGCACCAGGGCATCAGCCACCTCCCCCATTTACTCCCGGAACACTGGTAACACAGCAGCTCACCGAGAGGCAGCAGCCTTGAACCAGTCAGCATCCCAATCCTGGCTCTGATGGCTCTGAAAAGGGAACAGTTACAAGACCTGCCTTACCTCATCATGAAAGTCCAGCTATGTGAGAAGTGATGGAAGATAAGGCTCAGAAAGCAAACTGTGGGATCCTGAATGCCACGCTAAAGAATTGCTCTTGAGAGCAACAAGAACTTTTCAAGCAGGAGGATGGCATGGACTTTTAAGAGAAAGACTGGTCGCAGTAAGACCCACTGGAAGGATGAGAAGCCAAGAGTGTCAGCTGGGGTGGGAGTATGGGCGGCAATGACACACTGCCCAGGAGGGGAAGCATCTTTGTGTGTTTCCTTCCCTGTAATCCCACACACTTGCGTTCAAGAAATGTTTGCTGAATAAATGAATGACTCCAAAGGCATGTTTAAAGTTAAATCAGTAGGATTTGAAGTCAGCAGATGAGAAGTCAAGAACTAACAGGTTCACACCTTATGAACTGGATGTACAGTGATGCCAGAAACCCACATGGCAATTCAGGAGGCAGCATAATGAAACATAGGAAAACATGCTTTCACAGGCATGCATATGTAAAGAGCATATTCGTTCACTAACATGATTTTTAAATGTCTGTTGGATAAAGTCAGCATATTCACTTTCGTAACTCAAAACACTTAGCTATCAGAGCGAGAGCCAAGCAGGCAGAGCCTGACAGCACTGCTGGCTTCCCTGGGTGCGAGGGATGTGGCTGGAATCCCAGCTGGGCCCTGGGACCTCCCCAGGTAGGAGGAGGCTCCTGGCAAGCTGCCCAGCCTCTCTGGATCTGGATTTCCTCATTGGAGAAATAAGCATTCACAGGACGCCCGACTCACAGGATTGCCTGAGGCTTAAGTGAGATATTAAATGTAAAATAGTAAAATACGCTGTTGAGCAGATGAATGTTAAAAAGAGTAAGTAATACACCAGGGGTCCCCAAACTTTTTACACAAGGGGCCAGTTCACTGTCCCTCAGACCGCTGGAGGGCCGGACTATAAAAAAAACTATGAACAAATCCCTATGCACACTGCACATATCTTATTTTAAAGTAAAAAAACAAAACGGGAACAAATACAATATTTAAAATAAAGAACAAGTAAATTTAAATCAACAAACTGACCAGTATTTCAATGGAAACTCTGCTCCTTTCACTGACCACCAATGAAAGAGATGCCCCTTCCAGAAGTGCGGCAGGGGCCGAATAAATGGCTAGAGGGGGCCGCATGCAGCCCGCGGGCCGTAGTTTGGGGACCCCTGAAATACACCATACTTTTCGCTCCAGAAGACGCACTTTTTCCCCCAAAAAGTGGAGGGGGAAATGCCCGTGCGACTTATGGAGTAAAAAATACGGTATTTTTTTAAATATTTTAACACACCAATTGGTTCAGAATATTTTTTTTCTTATTTTCCTCCTTAAAACGCTAGGTGTCTGATGGTCAGGTGCATCTTATGGAGCGAAAAATACGGTAAGTTTGTGATTTCCATATTGAGCGGCTGCCCAGGCACCCATATTAGAGAGAACCCTGATTACAAGTGCCATTTTAACAACTGGTTCACGGAACTAAACAAAAAATTATGTATCAATTTATAGTTGCTCCCACCCCTGCAGGTGTGAACCCACTGAATTCCACCACTGCCCTAAAGCATTAGTACCGCCACACTGTCCTTAACCCCATCCAAGCTCTTCACTCCTAAGGGAACAGCTTGAGGCTTTGTGCTATGCCCAGAGTCAAAAGTTCATTCTATGTCAGAGATGTTGGCAGCCAGGGCTCCTGAAGGGAACAACAACACAGTCTGCAAAGTCAAAACCTTTTGCCAGATCCTATATTTGCCTCGGACATCAATGAGAATGCTGTGAAAAGAACGCAAGCCAGAGGACTATACCTGTTTTCAGATTAACAGTGCCCTCCATATACTCGAAAGCAGTTTACATTAGATCAGTGGTAGTCAACCTGGTCCCTACCGCCCACTAGTGGCGTTCCAGCTTTCATGGTGGGCGGTAGTGGAGCAACCCAAGTATAAATAAAAAGATAGATTTAACTATAGTAAGTTGTTTTATAAAGATTTATTCTGCCAAACTTAGCGAAAATCCGACATAAAGTACTTGGTAAGTAATTATTATTATATGCTTTAACTTGCTGTAACTCTGCTTTATAAATTTTATAAAGTAAAGTTACTTCCCTACTTTATAAATCACTATTACTGTGGAACTGGTGGGCGGTTAGAAAATTTTACTACTAACAGAGATACAAAAGTGGGCGGTAGGTATGAAAAGGCTGACTACCCCTGCCTTAGATAATAGGAACATTAGGTGGTACTGAGCTATTTAAAGAAAAGGTGAACACATTTAACTCCAGTGCAGCTCTCCTAGACACTGTAAACTCATTCATTCAATAAATGTGTTCAATGCCTATCCTGTCTAGAAAGTATAGGAATACAACAGTGAACAAGACTTGGCCCTTGTCCTATAAATAGTGCTATTAAGTAGTCAAGCTGGACAAGGCAGTGGCACAGTGGATAAAGTGTTAACCTAGGACGCTGAAGACCCAGGTTCAAAACTACAAGGGTGCTGGCTTGAGTGTGGGATCAGACACATGACTCCATGGTTGCTGGCTTGAGTGTGGGATCAGACACATGACTCCATGGTTGCTGGCTTGAGCCCAAGGTCACTGACTTGAGCAAGTGGTCACTGGTTCAGCTGAAGCCCCCCCCCCCCACATCAAGGCACATATAAAAAGCAATCAATGAACTAAGGTGCCACAACTATGAGCTGCTGCTTCTCATCTGTCTCCCTTCCTGTCTCTCTCTTTAAAAAAAGAAAATTAAATAAGTAAGCAAAACAAACAAAAAAGTGAAACATCTGTGAAGAACGAAAAAAAGGGTACGCCTGTACATATAGAGCTCTTATTAGGATTAATCCTTAAATGGATATAACACTTCCTGTCTTCAGACATCCCCTGGCCATACAAGGCCTTAACTCTGGCCTGGGGGAGTTGCATCTACTCTCACCTTCAGTTTTCCAAATTTAAGGCTCAGAGATCCCTTGCAGGTGGTCACACAGAATTGGCACGGCTGAAGGTACGACTGTCCATCCTGTTCCAAACCTCAGACTCTCCCAGTGCCACCACCCGCAGCTACCTGTATGCTGTACAGAAACACAAGAGAGTGTGGACGGAAAAGGGGCCACCTGCTGACCCTGACAAGCCCAGGCAAAGCCAGCATGGCGGCCTTACAGACTCAGGGACCTAAAGCAACCACACAGGGTGGTCTTTTTAACTAACAGCGGTTTATGGTGGGTAGTCATGTCCTAGGGGAATTATTCTAACTAAGTTTAATGCTTGCTTTGAAGTCTGTCTTGTTACCTTTTGCATCTACATTCAGGTACCTGATAGCAGGCCTTTGAAATGTAGGGGTAATCTTTATTTCTGCCCCCTCAGGGCAGGCATCCAGCCAGAGGAGGAACCAACAAACCCCCTCATTGTTATTATTATCACGTTAATTACCACACCTACATTATGCCTCCCTCTGTAAAAGAAGTTTCGGTATATACATTTCTACTTCTTATCCAAACCCACAGACTGCCCCCCCACTTTGCTCTCTCCCACCCCTCTAATCTGGCACCAATCACCTTCATGTCACATCTTTCCCTTTGATTCCAAAGTATTAAATAAGTGGTGAAACTGCCATTTTTTGGAGCACTTTCTCAATCTGTTGTGACTCTGCTTTCCGGCAATTGTCTACAGTTTGGCTCATATAAACTCATAAAAATTCTTACAGGTGTTAACGGTTTTTTGCATTGTCAATAGCTACAGGGGCTTACAGCTCGCACAGAGAAAACCCACAGAAGCATCTCCACCGTGAAAGGAACAGGGTTCCCCGATCCCACTGGAAAGTGACAAGTGAGACTAATCAGGATGAAGTCTCACACAGACAAGGAGCCCCTGCCTGCACTCCATACCCAGCAGAGCAGGTAGGAGATCCCCTGGGAGGGAAGGGAGGCCCCTGGAGCGGTCAGAAAAGCAACTGGCATGTCTGAATGCACACTAGCTAACACCTCCCAGGCTCACCAGGTGCAGGACATAAGAATAAAGACCAAAAACAAATAAATAGAATAAAGAATCAACCATAACAGATAAACTTATAAAATCTGTTATGGTAGTTATTTCACTGCAGGGACTTGGTAATAAATTTTAATATACCTTTGGGGTGTTCTACATCTTGCCCGGGTTGAAGCTCTATTATAAAATTGTCAAAGCTCATCAAATTACACCTTAAGGGGAACAGGTAAGGCCAGAGAAAAGAGCCCTGGAAAGCCCCCCAGCCTCCATCTACATTTGGACTTCCAACTGTTAATAAATAACAAGGAAATTAACCCTCTGAGGAGGTGATCTGAAAAAGGTGCAAAAATCCTAGCTTAAAATTAAGCATTTCTATGCATTCAGCAGCAATATCAAGGGGGCCAAATACAAGCAACCTCTCTAAACCATCCCAGCACGCAGCCATTTACACTTCCCCCTCTCGTCATCAGCTTTCTCTGAGAAAAGTCTCCAGAGAGTATATCAGTGGCATTTTCCAAACAGCATTCACTTTTCTGAGCCAGTGTCAGGGGAGGGAAGATTTCACCACTCTGGTGGGCCAAAGGCATCTGCATGAGGTCACCGGCTTGAGCGTGAGATCATACAAGATGACCCCATGGTCGCTGGCTTGAGCAAGGGGTCATTGGCTCAGCTGGAGCCACCCCCGCCTCCAGGCACATATGAGAAAGCAACCAATGAGCAGAAAAGGTGCCTCAAGTATGAGCTGATGCTTCCTTCTCATCTCTCTCCCTTCCTGTCTGTCAGTCCCTCTCTCTGACTCTTGTGAAAGAGGGAGGGAGGGAGGGAGATGTGTGTGGTTGTGTGCATAAAGAGGTTTAGGGAGAAGACAAAGAAAACACCAAAACATCAACAGGTGTACTTGGCTAATAGAAATTAATCATCCTTATTCCTTCTTTTTAAAAATAATTTTAAATATATTACAGAAACAGAAAAAGATATACCACACATATTATTTTCAAAAATCTGCAACAATTACCAATAGCCAATAATGTACGACTCCTCTTAGACCCTAAGTCCAAAACGTGATCTGAAAACACCAAAACCCTGGTAAGGTCGTCTGCATAAAAGTCAGTGAGCTAGCTACTGGCATCTTTAAGATAAGCGGCTACCAGTTCACCTTTAGAAAGCAGATGAAACTGGAGAAGCTGAAAACTTGGCCATTCTCTCCAAAGTGGGCCTTGTCTCCAAGAGACACTTCCTCCTGGCTGGGCTTGTTTCAGCTCTTCAGCCTGCAGCCAAAGGGCACACAAGAAAATCAGTAAGTGTCCTCAGACTTTCAAAATTCCTCAAACTGCAGAAGGTAAATGAATACAGGACAACTGGGCTAAGCAACTGACTGTTTTTTTAAACTAAAATATTGGTTTAATATTGACAATGGGAGGAGTGACTTCAAGTAGTGAGCCAGTCTCAACTCTCCAACAGAGCACCAGTTTTAAACCTGAAACCCAGACGCTTCTAATTTTACAGAACTGTTCTGGAATGGGTGTTGAAGAACTTGCATTTCTAACAAGCTCCCCCTGGTGACCTGGATGACGCAAGTTCAGGTGCCATACTTTGTGTAACCTAAAGTAACCACACAGGATGGTCTGAAATTAAAACTTTCTAAATAAAAGCAGTTCATGGCGGGTAGTCCTGTCCTAGGGAGGTATTTTTCTCTAACAGAGGTCAATGCTTACCTTCATCCAGCCTGTCTCTTGTCTTTTGCACCTACAACAGGGGTCGGGAACCTTTTTGGCTGAGAGAGCCATGAACGCCACATATTTTAAAATGTAATTCCATGAGAGCCATACAACAACCCGTGTACATTACGCATTATCCAATAAAAATCAGGTGTTGTCCCAGAGGACAACTGTGATTGGCTCCAGCCACTCACAACCATGAACATAAGAGGTAGGAAATGGATTGTAATACATGAGAATGTTTTATATTTTTAACGTTATTATTTTTTTTATTAAAGATTTGTCTACGAGACAGATGCAGCCATCAAAAGAGCCACATCTGCCTCATGAGCCATGGGTTCCCGACCCCTGACCCCTGACCTACAATATTGTACCTGATAACATGCCTTTGAAATGTAAGGGTAATTTTCTTTTTCTGTCCCCCTCAGGGCCAACAAACCTCATTATTGTTATTAGCTATTAACTATTATTAACTATTGTTATTAGCTATTAACTATTATTAACTATATATTAACTAATAACATGTTAATTAACTATTAACTATCTTATTCCTGCCTATGTAAAAGAAATTTCAGTATATACATTTTTACTTTTTTATCCAATCCCAGAGATTTCCCTGCTTTGCTTTCTCCAGCCTCCCTAATCTATCACCAATCTGTTGAGACTTTGTGAACAATATGACTCAAATAAACTCATGAAATTCTTATAGGTTTGGAAATTTCTTACATTGAAACCCTCCAGCAGTAAAATCAGAAATGGATGCCTACTCCAGTCATTAATGAGCAGTCCACCTTCCCATTTCCAAATACAAACATTTCCAAAATCCACAAATAGGAAGTGCTTCCAGAGTTCCTTGCTCTGACCTAACTTTTGCCTACTTCATTCTAATTTATATGATAGTAACCACTGTCATATTCCTTTTCTTCTCTCTTTCTTTAAGAGAAGGGTCACCAAACAGCCAAGAGATGTTCCCACACATAATGAATACACCACAATCAAAACAAGCGTATAAGGATCTCCTGGGAATCCCTTAGGCTTTCTCCTTAAAAAAAAAAAAAAAAAGGAAATAGAATATGTAGGAAAAATGAAAGGTAGGTTGGGGTCAAGAAACAAAAAATCTAACAATCAACCCAGTGAGATTAAAGTCCAAAGGTTCAGGCCCACCTGGTTCCTAGTTCCAACTGCTAGATGGAAAATTTAAGAGCTTCACCTCTGTGGGCCATTTTTTAATCTGCTTGTTTCCTCCCAGGTCAGGGAGCCTCCAGTGGACCACGAGACTCTTGGGCAGGACAGCCTGCATTAAGACCCTGGATGGCTTCTCTAAGGGCTAGAGATCCTTATTAAGACCTGTCCCCATTGTAGTCCTCAACAGTATAAGTGGAAGTACTGGCAACAGAAAAAGAGCCAATCAAAGACGTATTCCAGGCAAAAGCAAACCCTGGTCAAGTGTCTCCATTCATTAATTAAATAATAAAGTGTTTTCTACCCACCTGAAATTTGCCACAACTAAGTACTGGGGCACTCTGTGAGAATCATACACGAAGAGAGGGTGAGAGACAGACACATGGTCATGGACACGCAGGGAGCTCAATGAGAATATCGGAATAGGTGGGGACACTATTGGGAGATGGCAATGGTCCAGGACACTAGTCAGGCTTTAAAATCAAAGGAAGGTGTTCATAAGCTGCTTACTTGAAAAGAAAGGGTGCGGTTTTAGTTCAGAACTGCGAATCCCTGAACTGTAGAGGAAAAAACGACTAAGGGGGCGGGTGGGGAAGATCCAGTCTGTTCTCCAGCCTCCTGCTGGGCCCAGGAGGATGGCGGGGCGGTGGGCGGTAAAGTGAGGAGACACTGCGCCCCGACCGCCGGATCCCCCTCCCAGGCCAGCTCCCGGGCCCAAGCCGGGCCACGCGGCCGGCGTGGGGCGGGCCCAAGCACAGAAAGAAGCGCTCCCTCACCCAGACCTTCGGTCGCCCACCCCCAAAGACGCCGGCAAGTCAGGGACACGCCGGGCGACAGCGGGGTGTCGCAGCTCCGGCCGGGGCGCTCACCAGAAGAACACACGCGAGCAGAGGTTCGCGCCCTGCAGCGGGTTGGGTTTCACCTCCGGGTACACTGGCAACATCTTGCCAGCGGGCAGCGGAGAGGCAGGGTGGCGCTGCTCCGGCGGCCGGGCAGCTCCCGCTGCTCCTGGAGACGGGCTCTGGCCTCGCGCCGCTCGGCTGGTGTGCGAGAGCGACCCGCTTCCGGGAGTGGAGCGCCCGCGGCCCGCCCCGTTCCCGCCCCCTCCTCCCCGGGCGCCGGCGGCGGCTACTGTTGCTGCTGCCCCCGCCTGGAGCCGGGAGTTGGGATCTGCGAGGTGACGGGTCCCGGGAGGAGTGGGAGGCTGTGGCCAGGCTGCCGCCAGCCACGCGCGGGTGCGCGGCCGCCGGTGGAGACGGGTAGGCGGACCACGGGACAAACAGCGCCTAAGCGACCAAGTGCTCACACCTGGCCACAAACTTGACCCAAGTTCAAGCTCGGAGCCCAGCCACCGACCCAGAAGAGGAGAGGGGACGTGCGGGCGATGCCTGCACTTGCTGCTCAGAAACGCCCCCTCGAATGCGACTATCAGAAGATAGAAAGCTATCAGGTGACCTTAGCCGGCAGCCGTCTTGACTTGCTGACCAGACAAGGGTGTTGTTGGAGTTCCTCCAGCCTGAGGGCACGCATTTGACCTCAACGACAGCAGGGTTTAGCACAGATTATACTTGAAGAGCTGCAACACCCAAAGAGAGGAAACAGAAAATTAGAAGAACTCAAAAATTTGGAAGATGAAAACATGCTGCCTTGGGGACGCAGGCTTTGGAGTCTCACATGTTGCAATTGTAGGGAGTACCTCCGTGAGCTTTTTGCTGCCTTCATAGATTGGGAAAGGACTGTGCGGGGAGAGAGACTGCCTTATGATTTCTTACATCATGCTCTCAGAACCTAGCGGAATACAGTGGCAAATGAACATGTTTCAGAACACCAGTTATTCACATTTCTGGGGACCTTACCTCACTTTTAACTAGAATAATGCCCAAGTGAAGAAGGTATTATCCCTATTTTACAGATGAGAAAGATGAGGCTCAAGGACAAAACTTGTCCAAGATCTTAGAGTCAGTAAACAATGAAACACAATTGAGACTCAAGTCCGAGGCAGATGGTTAGTGTGTGTGAAAAGTTCCTAGAATACGTGAAAAGTGCCTAGAGTACACTGGACTGAAATGAACACAACCTTGATTCCTACTTCCCTGTCTTCAGCTATTTCATGTCCTCTTCAGCTTCTCTTCCCTTCAACACTAAATAAAGATCAAAGGTTACAAGTTCATGGTGTTTACAAGATTACTTTATTCTTTAATAATTACCCCTGTTGCCTGACCTGTGGTGGCACAGTGGATAAAGCGTCGACCTGGAAATGCTGAGGTTGCCGGTTCAAAACTCTGGGCTTCCCTGGTCAAGGCACATATGGGAGTTGATGCTTCCAGCTCCTCCCCTCATCTCTCTCTGTCTCTCCTCTCTCTCTCCCTCTCTCTCTCTCTCTCTCTCTGTCTCTCCCTCTCCTCTCTAAAATTAATAAATAAAAAATTTTAAAAAAAGATGAAGTTTAAAAAAAATAAAAATAATAATAATAATTACCCCTGTATCTTGGCTAAAATGGTGTTAATAATGGCCTTAGGTTTCAGTTATGCAAAATGAATAAGTTCTACAGAACTGGTTTACAGCAATGTCACTATAGTTGACAATATTGTATATTTGAAATTTGCTAAAAGAGTACGTGGGCCTGACCAGGCGGTGGCGCAGTGGATAGAGCGTTGGACTGGGATGTGGAAGGACCCAGGTTCGAGACCCCGAGGTCGCCAGCTTGAGCGTGGGCTCATCTGGCTTGAGCAAAAAGCTCACCAGCTTGGACCCAGGTTCGCTGGCTCCAGCAAGGGGTTACTTGGTCTGCTGAAGGCCCGCGGTCAGGGCACATATGAGAAAGCAATCAATGAACAACTAGGAAGTCGCAACGCGCAACGAAAAACTAATGATTGATGCTTCTCATCTCTCCGTTCCTGTCTGTCTGTCCCTGTCTATCCCTCTCTCTGACTCTCTGTCTTTGTAAAAAAACAAAAAAAAAAATAAAATAAAATAAAATAAAAGAGTAAATCGTGAATGTACTCAACATAAAAAAGGAAAATGGTTAAGATATTAAGAAATAGATATACTGACTGGCTTGGTTGTGAATATTTCTTAATGCATATATAGTGAGTCATGAGGTTGTACACCTTAAATATATAGTTTTTAATTGTATAGTTGTTTTTTGTCTTTCTTTCTTTCTTTTTCTTTTTTTGTATTTTTCCGAAGCCAGAAATGGGAAGCAGTCAGACAGACTCCCGCATGAGCCTGACCGGGATCCACCCAGCACGCCCACCAGGGGGCGATGTTCTGCCCATCTGGGGCGTCACTCTGTTGTGACCAGAGCCACTCTAGCGCCTGAGGCAGAGGCCACAGAGCCATCCTCAATGCCCGGGCCAACTTTACTCCAATGGAGCCTTGGCTGCTGGAGGGGAAGAGAGGGGAAGAGAGGGACAGAGAGGAAGGAGAGGGGGAGGGGTGGAGAAGCAGATGGGCGCTTCTCCTGTGTGCCCTGGCCGGGAATCGAACTCGGGACTCCTGCACGCCAGGCCGACACTCTACCATTGAGCCAACCGGCCAGGGCTGTATACAGGTTTTTTTTTGTTTTTTTTTTAATTTTATTTTATTTATTCATTTTTAGAGAGGAGAGAGAGAGGGAGAGAGAGAGACAGAGAGGGAGAGAGAGGAGAGAGAGACAGAGAGAGAGAAAGGGGGAGGAGCTGGAAGCATCAACTCCCATATGTGCCTTGACCAGGCAAGCCCAGGTTTTCGAACTGGCGACCTCAGCATTTCCAGGTCTACGCTTTATCCACTGCACCACCACAGGTCAGGCTGTATACAGTTTTTAATTGTTAGTTATACATAAATAAAGCTACAGGGAAAATGGCCTTTAAAGAAAGCCTGACTGTACTCAAACATTTTTTTATAAGTTAAACTGTAATGCCAGTGGTCAAGGCCAGGCAGGTTCATATTGAATTGAGCAGACAGTAGAAAACTACAGAGCTGGAAAGGGTTGGGCCATTCCATTTAATAGTCTCACAATTGACAAGCACATAGGCTGGGGAAACCACCTGTCAGGCAAACAAACAGCAAAATGGCCCGTCACGGTGGATGTCTGGCAGGCGGGCAATCCATGCATCCACAATCCCACCCCCCTCGAGTACAAGCACCCATAGCCTTATATGGGCCATACAAACTTGGCACTGACATGTGCTCACACACTAATCAGGCAAAGGGCTTGCAGCCAGTAAACCAGCGAGCAAGCCTAACACAGCTGCCCCACAGATACATATAAGAAGGGCAAATTGTTGGTAATTTTTAATTGATGGGCAATGGGGGTTTATTATACTATTTTCTTGATATTTCATGTTTGTTTGAGAATTTCTCTTACAAAAAGGAAGACAAGTGGAACTAAATATTGTAAGAAAACTATGTTTATTCACTTACTTATCTTTATGTGTTAGCTCCTTCTCAAATAATTCAATTTATAAACCTAAGTAATCAGCCCTCATTTACAATACTCTTTGAACCTCCCTCAATTTTCCTTCCCAGTAAATGCTCAGCTACCAGCCCTACTTCAAAGATGAAGAATTTGCTTACTAAAGTTAGAAATTTAGTGACTTCCCTTGTCAGACTGCCTGTAATGCTGGTGGCCAAGGCCAGGGAGGTCCACATTGGATTCGGGCAGACGGTAGAGAAACTGCAGAGCCAAAAAGCATTGGACCATTCCGTTTAATAGATTTTTGCAACGGTGGACGAGCACACAGGCAGGGAAAACCTCTTCTTGGGCAAACAAACAGCAAAAACAATCCCTTACAGTGGCAGGCAGGCAATCTGCCACCTGCAATCTGCCATCTCTCCCAAGCACAAGCATCCATAGCCTTACATAGGCTATGCACACATGCTTCTACCAAGTGCTCATGTGCTAATCAAGCAAAGTGGTTGCAGCTGGTACACCAGTGAGCAAGCCTAAAACAGCTGATTTCTCAACACTGCCCCAGATCACTCTCTCTAGTTCCCACAATTCTCAGAATCATAGCTAGCACTCTCCTGCCAATAACAAAGTTCTCCTTCAGCTTCTACTGAGTGCTTTTTAAAAAAACTAAGATCTTACTTAAGAGCATTCTGCCTGATGAGGCAGTGGCACAGTGGGTAGAGCATCGGATTAGGACCCTGTGGACCCAGGTTCAAAATCCCAAGGTTCCTGGCTTAAGCACGGGCTAACTTGGCTTCAGTTCAGGCTAACCAGCTTAAGCTTGGGGTCATCAGCTTAAGCGTGGGATCATAGACATGACCGCATGGTCTCTGGCTTAAGCCCAAAGGTCACTGGCTTGAAGCCCAAGGTCCCAGACTTGAACCCAACGTCGATGGCTTGAGCAAGGGGTCACTGGCTCAGTTGGAGCCCCCTGGTCAGGTTGCATACGTGAAAGCAATCAAAGGACAACTAAGGTGTTGCAACTGTGCATTGATGCTTCTCATCTCTTTCCTTTCCTGTCTATCCCACCCACTCTCTCCTTGGCAAAAATAAATAAATAAATAAACGTTCTTTTTTTTTTTGTACATTAATGAATAAGGCATTTTAAACATTTACAAAAAAAAATGTTGAATTATAGAGAGAAGAATGCATTTGGTGGAGTCAGGGGAACTTTCTTTTTCTCACGTCCAAAATGCAAATCAGAAATTCCTCATTCTTCCTACTTCTTGTACAATTTTTTTTTCATGGTAAATTTTATTAATAGATTTTTTAAAATTAATTTTAATGGGGTGACATTGGTAACTCAGGGTATATATGTTCAGAGAAAACATCTCTAGTTTATTTTGACATTTGATTATGCTGCATCCCCATCACCCAAAGTACAATTGTCTCTGTCACCTTCTAACTGGTTTTCTTTGTGCCCCTCCCCTCCCCCAACCCTCTCCCCCCTCTCCCCCACCCTCCCCCACCCTGTAACCCCCCACACTCTTGTCCATGTCTCTGAGTCTCATTTTTATGTCCCACCTATGTATGGAATCATATAGTTCTTAGTTTTTTCTGATTTACTTATTTCGCTCAGTATAATATTATCAAGGTCCATCCATGTTGTTGTAAATGATCCAATGTCATCATTTCTTATGGCTGAGTAGTATTCCATAGTATATATCAGGGGTCTCCAAACTTTTTACACAGGGGGCCAGTTCACTGTCCCTCAGACCATTGGAGGGCTGCCAAATACAGTGGTCCTCTCACTGACCACCAATGAAAGAGGTGCCCCTTCCAGAAGTGCAGTGGGGGCTGGATAAATGGCCTCAGGGGGCCGCATTGCAGCCCGCGGGCCGTAGTTTGGGGACGCCTGGTATATATGTACCAAAGCTTTTTAATCCACTTGTCCACTGACGGACACTTGGGCTGTTTCCAGATCTTTTCTATTGTGAACAATGCTGCCATAAACATGGGGGTGCATTTCTCCTTCTGGAACAGTTTTATGGTGTTCTCGGGGTATATTCCTAAAAGTGGGATGGCTAGGTCAAAAGGCAGTTTGATTTTCAATTTTTTGAGGAATCTCCATCCTGTTTTCCATAGTGGCTGCACCAGTCTGCATTCCCACCAGCAGTGCAGGAGGGTTCCCTTTTCTCCACATCCTCGCCAGCACTTATTCTGTGTTGTTTTGTTGATGAGCGCCATTCTGACTGGTGTGAGGTGATATCTCATTGTGGTTTTAATTTGCATTTCTTTAATGATTAGTGATGTTGAGCATTTTTTCATATGCCTATTGGCCATCTGTATGTCCTCTTGGGAGAAGTATCTATTCATTTCTTTTGCCCACTTTTGATTGGATTGTTTGTCTTCCTGGTATTGAGTTTTACAAGTTCTTTATAAATTTTGATTATTAACCCCTTATAAGACATATTGTCAAATATATTCTCCTTGTACAGTTATTTTGAGCTACACAACTTGAGTGCACTTTTATTTATTTATTTACTTTTTAGAGACAGAGAAAGGGAATGAGGGACAGACAGGCAGGAAGGGAAAGACATGAGAAGTATCAACTCATAGTTGCAGCACCTTAGTTGTTCATTGATTGCTTTCTCATATGTGCCTTGACCAGGAGGCTCCAGCTAAGCCAGTGACCCTTTGCTCAAGTCAATGACCATGGGGTCATGTTTATGATCCCACATTCAAGCTGGCAACCCTGAACTCAAGCTGCTAAGCCCACACTCAAGCTGGATGAGATCTGCACTCATGTTGGTGACCTCAGAGTTTCGAATCTGGGTCCTCAACATCCCAGTCCTGCACTCTAGCTACTGTGCCACTGCCTGATCAAGCATGATTGCACTTTTAAAAACCTAAGGTAACATACAACTAAAAGGGTGGGATCTATTTCATTCGTTCAACAAATGTGTAGTGAAGGTCTTCTTGGGTGCATGACCAGTAGGCCAGGCACCTAACTTATGAAGCTCTATCTGTACTTGTTTACAGTTCTTAAATAGTTCAATACTGTAACTAAGAGAGGACATGGAGAAATTGGAACCCTTATATATTGTTGGTGGGAATGTAAAATAAGACAACAATAAAGTTATTATATTAGCCTGACCAGGCGGTGGCACAGTGGATAGAGTGTCGGATTGGGATGCAGAGGACCCAGGTTTGAGACCCTGTGGTCGCTAGATTGAGCGTGGGCTCATCTGGTTTGAGCAAAATCCCACCAGCTTGAACCCAAGGTCGCTGGCTCCAGCAAGGGGTTACTCAGTCTGCTGAAGGCCCATGGTCAAGGCACATATGAGAAAGCAATCAATGAACAAGTAGGGTGTTGCAACGCGCAGTGAAAAGCTAATGATTGATACTTCTCATCTCTCTCCATTCCTGTCTGTCTGGCCCTGTCTATCCCTCTCTGACTCACTCTCTGTCTCTGTAAAAAAATAAATAAATAAAAATTTAAAAAAAAAATTTTTTTAATTAAAAAAAAAGTTATATTACCCAACAATTCCATTCCCTAGGTATCTACTCAAGATAAATGAAAACCTATCCACACAAAAACTTACATATGTCATTGTAGCACTGTCCATAAAAGCCAAAGAGTAGAGGAAGAGGTGGGAACCAAGTGACCATCAACTGATGACTGGACAAATAAGATGTGGTATTACATACCATGGAATGTTATTTGACATTTCATAAAAAAGAATAAGACCCTGGCCAGTGAGCTCAGTCAGTTAGAGCATCCTTATGATAAACCAAGGTTGCAGGATCAATCCCTAGTTAGGGCACAGATGGGAGGCAACCAATGAATGTACAACTAAGTAGAACAATGAATGAATGCTTCTTTCTCTCTCTCTTTTGTTTTGTCTCCTTTCCTCCCTCTATCTCTAAAATCAATAAGAAAGAAAGAAAAAAGAGAAAGAAGAAGAAAGAAAGAGAGAGAGAAAGAAAGAGAGAGAGAGAGAAAGAAAGAGAGGGAGAAAGAAAGAAAATACTGATACATGGCCTAACCAAGTAGTGGCGCAGTGGCTAGAGAGTCAGTCTGGGATGCTGAGGACCCAGGTGGAAAACTCCGAGGGTGCCGTCTTCAGCACAGGTTCATCTGGCTTGAGCACAGGCTCACCAACTCGAGCGTGGGATCATAGACACGACCCATGGTCACTGGCTTGAGCATGAAGGTTACTGGCTTAAAGCCCAAAATCACTAGCTTGAGCAAGGGTCACTGGCTCAGCTGGGGTGCCCTCCTCCCCCCTCCCCCATCCCCATCAAGGCACATATGAGAAAGCAATCAGTGAATAACTAAGATGCTACAATGAAGATTTGATGCTTCTCACTTCTCCCTTCCTGTCTGTCCCTGTCTGTCTCTCTTTCTTACTCAAAACACACACACACACACACACACTCACACACTTTTACTCTCACCATCACTGTCCCGTCCCTCCCACATCCCCACATTGCCGTCTCTTATGGCCCCTCACTGACCTTTTCTCCCCCTCCCATGTCTCTTTCAGACTCCTGGCCTCTCCCAGCCCTGCTTTGTGCGTTCCTGGGGCTCCTTCGCTGTTGCTGATCCCACACAGCCCTTCTAGAAGAAGAAGAAGAAGAAGAAGGAGAAGGAGAAGGAGAAGGAGAAGGAGAAGGAGAAGGAGAAGGAGAAGGAGAAGGAGAAGGAGAAGGAGAAGGAGAAGGAGAAGGAGAAGGAGAAGAAGAAGAAGAAGAAGAAGAAGAAGAAGAAGAAGAAGAAGAAGAAGAAGAAGAAGAAGGAGAAAAATATATATATATGTATGTATATTGATACATGCTATAACATGGATGAACATTGAAAATATGATGAGTGAATGAAGCCAGTCATTAAGTCTAGTATGGACGACCAGAGAAAGTCTAGAGAGATTCAGTTTTACTGTACTTGACGACTCATTCCCAAACAAACCCCTAGGGCATGCAATAAAAATCTGTGCCTTTGCGAAGTATAAATTACTACGTGACTACAAGATTCCTCTCAAATAGTCAAAGTATCAATTGTTTAATCTGAAGTAGCTATAAGAGTTGATAATTCAATTTTTAACTTTATATGATTCAATTTAGACAGTGATAATCCTCAAGCATTTTTCTATCAAGACAAATAGGACAAATGGCATTCACAATTTAAATACCAGTATATCCTTACTTCCAAATTTGGTAACAATTTTTCTGTCACTCCACCTTCTATTAATAGTCTTCACCTCTATCATCTAGAAGTGGGCACCCAACTTAAACCTAGCCAATCATGAAATGGCACGGCCAAATTCAAAGGGATTGACCCAGAGATAAGCTCATGGTCCAAGCTGGGCCAACTAACTTTCTTCCCTGAGATTTTTTTGCTGGAACAAGAAAGGGAAAACCCCATATTCCTTTATTATCAGGGTGTTATAAGGCAATAACCCACAACTGCTGGTAGCCATGTCAACCATCTAGACAGAGAATCCTAAAATAATAAAGCAAGTACCCAAAAGAAAGTCATACAGTCAACAACTATTTATTTTTTATTTTTTTTAATTTTTTTTAAAATTTCTATTCATTTTAGAGAGGAGAGGGAGAGACAGAGAGAGAGGAGAGACAGAGAGGGGGGGGAGGAGCTGGAAACATCAACTCCCATATGTGCCTTGACCAGGCAAGCCCAGGGTTTCGAACCGGCGACCTCAGCATTTCCAGGTCAATGCTTTATCCACTGCGCCACCACAGGTCAGGCAACAACTATTTATTAAAACATCTATGTGTGTCACAAACTATCAGGAGAAGCTGGAGATACAGAAGCGAGCAAGATGAATACTATAGAGGAGAGTCTTGGTGGCATCAAGTCTCTGGAGTTGCTGAAGCTAATGGCCTCTCTGGATTGTATGAACTGCTATACCTGAAACTGTCACTTTGCAGTTCATATCCTCTAGGTACCTCTCCAGGTCTAAGGCAGTTTACTGCTCATCAGTAATTCTTTGCTTAAGGGCTTTTTTCTGGCTATGGAAACACATTGGGCAAGCCAAAACCCTATAGTCAACCCTCAAGAGATGATGGATGGGGAGATGGGAGATGAATGCCCCAGTCCCTTAACCCAGTGGTCCTCATCCTTTTTTGGGCCACGGACCGGTTCAATGTCAGAAAATATTTTCACACACTGGCCTTTAGGGTGGGACGGATAAATGTATCACGTGACCGAGACAAGCATCAAGAGTGAGTCTTAGATGGATGTAACAGAGGGAATCTGGTCATTTTTAAAAAATAAAACATCGTTCAGACTTAAATATAAATAAAACGGAAATAATGTAAGTTATTTATTCTTTCTCTGCGGACCGGTACCGGTCCATGGCCCGGGGGTTGGGGACCACTGCCTTAACCTATTAGTTGAGATCATTCTCTCTTCCCGTGTTACCCAGCAGAATGGAGGAGCCCAGCTGCCTGATCAGTAACTGGCTTGCTCATAAACCCTTTATTGCCTTCCTTATTTTCTCTGTCTTACTCTTCCTTCCTTTGCAAGTGTTTTCCTGAGATCACCTCCAAAATAAACTACCTCCACCCAAGCCCTCATCTCAAGGTCTGCTGCGATGCAAACCCAAACTAAGATACCTACCACAAATTCTTCCAGCCTGATCAGAAAGTGTCACAGTGGATAGAGCGTCACCCTGGGATGCTGAAGACCCAGGTGCGAAACCCTGAAGTTGCCAGCTTGAGTGTGGGCTCACCAGCTTGAGTGCAGGGTCGCTGGCTTGAGTGTGGGATCATAGACATGACCCAATAATGGCCGCCTTGAGCCCAAATGTTGCTGGCTTGAAGCTCAAGGTTGCTGGCTTGAGCAAGGGATCACTCGCTCTGCTATAGCCCCCACCCCAACCCCCATCAAGGCACATGTAGGTCAAATAAGTTTGTAAATATGATATATATCTTTGTTCCCTTATAGTTTGCCTTGTGTGTGGGGAACAGGCTGTAAGCAGCCAGGTCATTATAGCCTAAGGCTTAGTTTTAAGACTAAGCTTGCCTGACCTGTGGTGGCGCAGTGGATAAAGCGTTGACCTGGAAATGCTGAGGTCGCCGGTTCGAAACCCTGGGCTTGCCTGGTCAAGGCAAATATGGGAGTTGATGTTTCCTGCTCCTCCCCCTTCTCTCTCTCTCCCTCTCTGTCTCCTCTCTAAAAAAAAAAAAATGAATAAATAAAATAAAATTAAAAAAAAAAAAAAAAAGACTAAGCTTTTTCCCACATATTTGATGATTGTATGATGTGGGGTGGTGCACTCTTATGAGAAATCCCATTATGCCTCAGATAAGTGACTTTGTATCAGAGACTTCCTTATTTGTATATTGGATTAAAGGTTTTGATTTCTACACTATAAAATGGGGCAGACCGGGAGGGGAGCTTGCTCTCTCTCAGTTCCTGAGATTAGTATTAGAGGAGACAGCAGAGAAAGGCCACGTGGAGGCAAGGAGAGGCAGCCAAAATGGTGGAATGCTGAAAGAGGAGCCAGTTAGTGCACAGTTTGTGCAGAGAGAAGGTATAAAGCCAGTAGCCACGGCCACCATCACAGCCGCTTAGCCCATGCAGGTTCACATTAGATTCGGACAGACGGTAATGAAATAATGGAGCCAAAAACTGGTGAGCCATCAGCTTTAATCCTACCTTGCACCTGGCGAGCAAGCAATACACACAGTGGGAAGACACTTCCCTTTCCATTCAGGGCTCCCAAAGCCACTGACTTATCCGAGTTTCCTAGAATCAAAGGTTTCTACCTCACCAGCCTTATTCACCTCTGTTCCATCTCCTTCTCTCTGCACAAACAGGCTTCTCCTTCAGCACCCCACCATCTTGGCTGCTTCTCCTCTCCTCCACGTGGCCTTTCTCTGCTCTCCTTTCTTTGCTCTCCCCTCTAATGCTAATCTCTAGAACCAAGAGAGAGCAAGCTCTGGTCTGCCCCACTTTATAGTATAGAAATCAAAACCTTTAATCCAATGTACAAACAAGGAAGTCTCTGATACAAAGTCACTTATCTGAGGCATAATGAGATTCCTCATGAGAGTGCACCACAGTACATCAGAAAAGGTGGGAAGGTAGAGTGTCGGCCTGGCGTGCAGGAGTCCCGGGTTCGATTCCTGGCCAGGGCACACAGGAGAAGTGCCCATCTGCTTCTCCACCCCTCCCTCTCTCCTTCCTCTCTGTCTCTTTCTTCCCTTCCCGCAGCCGAGGCTCCATTGGAGCAAAGTTTGCCCAGGTGCTAGGGATGGCTCTGTGGCCTCTGCCTCAGGTGCTAGAATGGCTCTGGATGCAACAGAGCGACGCCCCAGATGGGCAGAGCATCGCCCCCTGGTGGGCATGCCAGGTGGATCCCGGTCGGGCGCATGCGGGAGTCTGTCTGACTGCCTCCCGGTTTCCAGCTTCGGAAAAATGAAAAAAAAAAAAAAGGTGGGAAAGTCTTAGTCCAAAAACCAAGCCCCAGGCTATAAGGATCCTGCCTTCCCAGAGCCTGCCCCAACACACATTAATATAACCACGCCCATCCCAAGCAAGAAGGGCAACCAATACCATCACCTGGGTGACGGGTCTCCACGTGGGCAGGGCCATCTTTAACAAAGTGAGCATAATATATTTTATCTGCCCAACAGAAGGAGATGGGGAACAAAGGAGAATGAGGCTGGTGAGGTAGACACCTTTGATTCTAAAAAACTCGGATAAGTCAGTAGCTTTGTGAGTGCTGAATGAATGGGTTTTGGAGCCCAGTGTGTGTTTTTACTTGCCTGCCAGGTGCAAGCTAGGATTAAAGGTAATGGCCCACCAGTTCATGGCTCCATTGTTTTATTACCAACTGTCCAAATCCAGTGTGAACTTGCATGGGCCAGGCAGCTCTGATGGTGACCGTGGATACTAGCTTTACATTTGGCCTAGTATGTGGCAGGATTCGATGCAGATGAGTATGATGCCACCACCACCTTTGAGTGTTGGAGTAGAGGACTGGCTGCTGTTATGGTTCCCCATGGCTGTCCTTTTGGGGGCCGTAGACTGGCTAACTTTTACAGCCATGCGTGAGTCAACTGAGAGCTCTGTGGAAGATGCTGCCCGGGACCTGCAAACCAGCAGTGGAAGGAGCTGGAGCAAGCTTGGGAGAAAGAGATGGCGACCCTGGAGCTGGAGGAAGTGCTAGAGAAGGAGGCTGACTAGGTTCGCCTGGAAATGGAGCAGCCGCTGGAGAAGGAATCACAGGTTCGTGAGTTGCAGATTGCCCTGGACCTTGTGGAGAGCCGGCAGTGGCAGGAGGCCGAGGCCAGAGCTGCAAGGTCTGCGGAGCAGAAGGTGGCAGCAGCCCAGGGCTCGAGACTGGCAGTGGGAGCTGGTGTTTTCAGTTCCCCTTTGGAGGATGAGGAGAATCGGGCTGGAGTTGCAATCCGCAGTCTCCAGAAGATGAGAGCCCAGCAGCAAGGAGTACTTGCTATGTCCCTGGTAGGTCTGCGATTTGGAGACATAGGGGTGAATGCCATAATGCTCTCTGGAGCAGAGATGAAAATGCTGACTGCCATTGCCACGTGCTCCTTCTTAGGACAGTGTAAGACCTGCCAGGATGGCAAGGATAGGGGGGTGGCTGAGGCCCCATGTGTGTGGACTGATTCCTGGACTACGACCGGAGTGGGCACTGGCTTTTTTTGTTGGATGGACTTACGAATTTTGGACTTACGAAATGTGCAATACCCTGATGGGGGTGGGGGGCAGCTTTGCTGGAGGCCATCCCCTGCCCCGGGAAGCTTTTCCCATGGCTAGAAAGAAGGCCGAGGACATTTTGTGCTTTTGGCAAAGTGCTCAGAGACTAGTGAAGTGTGTCTTTGTAATTGTTGAAATTGTATGATTTGTCATTGTAAAACCAGCAGCCAGGGCCACCATCAGAGCAGCCCGGCTCATGCAGGTTCGTATTGGATTCGGACAGTCGGTAAAGAAACAACGGAGCCAAAAACTGATGGGCCATCATCTTTAATCCTAGCTTGCACCCGGCGAGCAAGGCAAAAACACACACTGGGCTTCAAAACCCACTCACATTCAGTGCTCACAAAGCTACTGACTTATCCGAGTTTCCTAGAATCAAAGGTTTCTAGCTCACCAGACTTATTCACCTCTGTTCCCCATCTCCTTCCTTCTCCCTGCACAAACTCTGTATAAACTGGCTTCTCACTCAACACTCCGCCATCCTGGCTGCTTCTCCTGGCCTACTCCATGTGGCCTCCTTCTGCTCTCTGCTCTGCTCTCTCCTCTAATGCTAATCTCAGGAACCAAGAGAGCAAGCTCCCGTTCTGCTCCTATTTTATAGTGTAGAAATCCAAACCTTTAATCCAATATACAAAATAGGGAAGTCTCTAATACAAAGTCACTTATCTGGGGCATGATGGAATTGTACCGCCCCACATCAAAAAGGGTGGGAAAGGCTTAATCCCAAAACCAAGCCCCAGGCTACAATGATCCTGCCTGCCCCAACACACATTAATATCACCTGGGCAACGGCCTCCATGTGGGCAGCGTTATCTTTTACAAAGTGAGCATAATACATTTTATCTGCCCAACAGTCATGTTGTTGTAACTTGTGTAATGTGCCTAGTTTCCTTGTGCAGGAATACCTGTGCTTTAGATTGTGAAGTTAGCAAAAGGGGTGGAATGTTGTTCAAATAAATTGGTAAATATGATATGTATGTTTGCTCGCTTATAGTTTGCATTGTGTGGGGGACAGGCTGTAAGCAGGCAGGGTCGTTATAGCCTGAGGCTTAGTTTTAAGACTAAGCTTTTCCCCACACCCTTGATTGATTGCATGATGTGGGGTGGTGCACTCTCATGAGGAATCCCATTATGCCTCAGATAAGTGACTTTGTATCAGAGACTTCCTTATTTGTATATTGGATTAAAGGTTTTGATTTCTACACTATAAAGTGGGCAGACTGGGAGCTTGCTCTTGCTAGGTTTCTGAGATTAGTATTAGAGGAGAGAGCAGAGAAAGGCCACATGGAGGAGAGGAGAGCAGAGAAAGGCCGCATGGAGGAGAGGAGAGGTAGCCAAGATGGTGGAGTGCTGAGGGAGAAGTCAGTTTGTGCAGAGAGAAGGAGATGGGGAACAGAGGTGAATAAGTCTGTTGAGCTAGAAACCTTTGATTCTAGGAAAACTCGGATAAGTCAATAGCTTTGTGAGCACTGAATGAGTGGGTTTTGGAGCCCAGTGTGTGTTTTTACTTGCCTGCTGGGTGCAAACTAGGATTAAAGATAATGGCACACCAGTTCTTGACTTCGTTGTTTCATTACCAACTGTCTAAATCAAATGAGAACCTGCACGGGCCAGGCAGCTATGTTGGTGGCCGTGGCTACTGGCTTTACACTGAGCAAAGGCAGTGGCCCCAGATGAGCAGAGCATCGCCCCCTAGTGCCTTGCTGGGTGGATCCTGGTCAGGGAAGTCTGTCTTTCTGTCTCCCCTCCTCTCACTAAAAATAAAAAATAAATCTTTTGTGCACACTTTATTCAGATGGCTGGTGACCTGAAGGAACAGGGGTTATGTTCCCAAAGCCATCTCAACCCCCTATCCAGAGCCAACCTTTCTATAAGGGGAACTAAAGGGTAGGTAAGGGTTTTGGAATTTCAGGGGAGGATTAATCAGATCATAGTAAAAGTTAATTGGATCATAGTCAGCAGGAATTCAGTCCTTGAAGCACAAAGGCTGTGCTAGGTAGAAAGGTAGATCTTGCAGATCTCCTGGGGCACAAAAGTCGACTACTTCAGTTTCCTTATCATTTCAAAGACTTAAAATGTATGTGGTCCAAATTCAGATATCCTGTAAATGTAAAATTCACAATGGATTTCAAAGATAATTCAAAATGTCTTATGAATAATTCTTTTACATTGATTATATATTGAAATGATAGTATGTGAGACACATTGGTTTAAAAATATCTTCCTAATATTAATTTCAGTTTCACTTCTTCCTTTTTACTTTTTGACAGGGCTACTACAAAATTTAAAATTACAACTATACTTCACTTTATATGACTGTGAACAACACTACTGTAACCAATAGATAGGTTCTATCACTACTAATTTCTCTCCCACTCAAAAAAAGCAAATGAGCCCTGGCTTGAGGCTAAGTGGATAGAGCATCAGCCCAGATTATGGATGTCCCAGGTTCAATTCCTGGTCAGGGCACAAAGGAAAAGTGACCATCTGCTTCTCCCCCCTCACTTTCCCCTTTCTCTCTGTAAAGCCGGAAGCCACGGCCAGAGCTAGCATCAGAGCAGCCCAGCCCATGCAGGTTCGCATTGGATTCGGACAGTCGGTAAAGAAACAGCGGAGCCAAAAACTGATGGGCCATAGCCTTTAATCCTACCTTGCACCCGGCGGGCAAGTAAAAACACACACTGGGCTCCAAAACCCAGTCACATTCAGTGCTCACAAAGCCACTGACTTATCCGAGTTTCCTAGAATCAAAGGTTTCTAGCTCACCAGCCTTCTTGTCCTCAGTTCCCCATCTCCCTATCCCAAATACAAACTCTGCACAAACTGGCATCTCACTCGGCACTCCGCCATCTTGGCTGCTTCTCCTGGCCTCCTCCACGTGGCCTCCTTTAGCTGCTGGCTCTACTCTCTTCGCTCTCTCATGCTAACCTCAGGGACCAAGAGCGCAAACTCTCGTTCCATCCCCATTTTATAGTGTAGCTTCATAACCTTTAATCCAATATACAAAATAGGGTAGTCTCTAATACAAAGTCACTTCTCTGAGGCATGATTGGATTGTACCACCCTACATCAAAAAGGGTAGGAAAGGCTTAATCCCAAAACCAAGCCCCAGGCTACAAGGATTCTGCCTGCCTTTAGCCCGCCCCAACACACATTAATATCACCTGGGTGACGGCCTCCTCATGTTATCTTTAACAAAGTGAGCATAATACACTTTATCTGCCCAACACTCTCCTTTTTTCTCTCCCACAGTGTTGGTCAAATAAGTTTGTAAATATAATATATATGTTTGCTCGCTTATAGTTTACATTGGGTGTGGGGGACAGGCTGTAAGTAGGCAGGGTCGTTATAGCCTAAGGCTTAGTTTTAAGACTAAGCTTTTCCTCACACCCTTGACTGTTGCATGATAGGGTTTGGGGCACTTTCCTGAGGAATCCCATTATGCCTCAGATAAGTGACTTTGTATCAGAGACTTCCTTGTTTGTATATTGGATTAAAGGTTTTGATTTCTAGACTATAAAATGGGGCAGATGAACTCATGCTAGAGGAGAGCAGAGAAAGGCCACATGGAAGAGAGGAGAAGCAGCCAAGATGGCAGAGTGCTGAAGGAGAAGCCAGTTTGTGCAGAGAGAAGGAGATGGGGAACAGAGGTGAATAAGGCTGGCGAGGTAGAAACCTTTGATTCTAGGAAACTTGGATAAGTCAGTGGCTTTGGTAGCCCTGAATGGAAAGGGAAGTGTTTTCCCACTGTGTGTATTTCTTGCCCTCTGGGTGCAAGTTAGGATTAAAGCTAATGGCCCACCAGTTCTTGGCTCCGTTGTTTCATTACTGTCTGTCGGAATGAAGTGCAAACCTGCATGGGCCAGGCAGCTCTGATGATGGCCGTGGCTACTGGCTTTACACACAGCCAGTGACTGGGTTGGTTCAAGTGAGGCCCCAGGTGCTGAGGATAATGCTATAAGAGTGCATCAGTTTGAGGTGCTAAAAGTAGCTCTGTACTTGAGCATTGGCCCTAGATTGGGTTGCCAGTTGCGTCCTGGTCGGGGTGCATGCAGGAGTCTGCCTCACTATCTCCCATCCTCTCATCTAAAATAAATAAATAAATAAGGTTTATGTTATTATATACAGAACCATCAGGGTGTTCTGATTCACAAAAAGAAGTCACCCTCAGGTTTCAGAACTTTGTTATTAGTAATGAATTACTTGTGTTACTTCTCATTCAGACCTCAAGTGCTATTTGTGTTAAAACACAATAATAAAGAGTGACTGGAATGAAAAAATATCACTCAAAAAAGAAAACTGGTCACAAAACCGATTCACAAAATTTGTGACAAAACTGGTCACAACCCTGGCCGGTTGGCTCAGCGGTAGAGCGTCGGCCCAGCGTGCGGAGGACCCGGGTTCGATTCCCAGCCAGGGCACATGGGAGAAGCGCCCATTTGCTTCTCCACCCCTCCGCCGCGCCTTCCTCTCTGTCTCTCTCTTCCCCTCCAGCAGCTAAGGCTCCATTGGAGCAAAGATGGCCCGGGTGCTGGGCATGGCTCTGTGGCCTCTGCCTCAGGCGCTAGAGTGGCTCTGGTCGCAACATGGCGACGCCCAGGATGGGCAGAGCATCGCCCCCTGGTGGGCAGAGCGTCGCCCCTGGTGGGCGTGCCGGGTGGATCCCGGTCGGGCGCATGCGGGAGTCTGTCTGACTGTCTCTCCCTGTTTCCAGCTTCAGAAAAATGCAAAAAAAAAAAAAAAAAAAAAAAAAAACTGGTCACAAAATTAGGGTAATTTTGAGCAACTGAGTTTGTAAAATTTCTGTTATTTGATTTTGCTCACTTTTATTATTAAAAATGGCCGCTTTCTATGTGAATTGCGCTGCCAAATGAAACTGCTGATTACCCTCCTGCCTGAGAAGGGGATTTGTTATGCTAATGCATGCTGGAGGAGGGGTTTTCCAGCCAAAAAGTTTTAAGAGAAGAAGGGGAAAGAAGGAAGCCATGTTTTTGCAGAGAGGACAAAGGAGAAGGTGTGCAGAAGAGAAACAGAGGTGAGGGCTTTTGCAGGCTCCGCTAAGACTGGTGGGGGCCTTTGATTCTACAGAAAACAGGAAAAGATTCTCCTGGTTGTGGAACCAGAGAATTTGTGAATAGGTTTTGGAGCCCTCCGTGTGTTTGTCTTTACTCGCCAGCCGGTTACAAGGCTAGAATAAAGGAACGGCCCACCAGTTTTTGGCTCTGCTGTTTCATTACTGTCTGTCCGAATCTAATGGGAGCCTGCATGTGAATGGCTATGATGGCAGTGGCCCCTGGCCTTACTGGTAAATATATTTTACTTGGTCATTTTTTAAAGACATGATAATATATAGAAAGCTTGAGGGTTTTTTGTTTTCAAGCTTTTGGAAACCGAGTCCATTTTTGAGATGAGTTGTCCAGAAACTGATAGAATATGATAAAGATGTCCTCAGAGAAGCCTACACATAAAAAGATGAAATCCCTGCTTTCAGTAAGCCTGTGGATGAAAAAGGAGCCACGTGCTAAACCCGACAAGCTTGGGGAGGCCTGCGTGGTGGCCTTACAGACTCAGAGACCTAAAGTAACCACACAGAGTGGTCTGAAATGAACACTTTTGAACTAAAAGTAGTTCGTGGTGGGTAGTCATGGCCTAGCAGTGGTCAGCAAACTGCAGCTCTTTGGCCCCTTGAGTGTGGCTCTTCCACAAAATACCACGTGCGGGCGCTACCTCGATAAAGAATGTACCTACCTATATAGTTTAAGTTTAAAAAATTTGGCTCTCGCCTGACCTGTGGTGGCGCAGTGGATAAAGCGTCGACCTGGAATGCTGAGGTCGCCGGTTCAAAACCCTGGGCTTGCCTGGTCAAGGCACATATGGGAGTTGATGCTTCCTGCTCCTCCCTCCCTCTTCTCTCTCTCTCTCTCTCTCTCTCTCTCTCTCTCTCGCTCTCGCTCTCTCACTCTCTCTCCTCTCTAAAAATTAATAAAAGTAAAAAAAAAAATTTTGGCTCTCAAAAGAAATTTCAGTCATTGTACTGTTGATATTTGGCTCTGTTGACTAGTGAGTTTGCTGACCACTGGGGGGAGGTATTTTTACTTTTTCTCTAACAAAGCTCAGTGCTTACCTCAATCTCGCCTTGCATATACAATAACATACCTGATAACATGCCTTTGAAATGAAGGGGTAATCTTCTTTTCCTGCCCCCCTCTGGGCAGGCATCCCTCTAGAGCAGGAGCCAACAAACACCCTTTTTATTGTTATTATCATCTGAATTAACTATTCACTATCTTTTTCCTGCTTATGTGAAAGAAGTTTCAGTAGCTGTATATAAATTTTAAATTTTTATCCAATCCCAGAGATTTCCTTGCTTTGCTTTCCCCTACTTCCCTAATCTATCATCAATCAATTTCATATAATACCCTTAAGTCTTCCCCTTTGATTCTGATGTATAAAATAAATTGTAAAACTACCATTTTCCAGAGCACTTTCTCAATCTGGTGAGACTTTGCTTCCTGATGAAGGAAAACAACTTATTTACCTCCTGTTCTTTCCTTCAACAGTGATTTCCTCACCCCCCTCATCCGGTTTCAGGCAACAATTCTCTCAAGCTATCCCCACCTCTCCCTTCCCCCTTTGCATGGCCATTTAAACTAGTCAATCAGTTTTGGGTAAACAAATTGTTTTTAGGCTTGAATTAGGGCAGCGCCATGTGTGTACAGTCTATGGAAGACTGTGGGTGCTTGCCCTCCAGGTGGCAGATGACAGACTGCAGGTTGCTTTCTTGCTTGGGAGGGGCCATTGTTTGCTAGAGAAGGGTTTTTTTCCCCCAGAGGAGTGCAGAGAGAATCCAGAGAGAGACAGAGAGAGAGAGAGAGAGAGAGAGAGAGAGAGAGAGAGAGAAAATGCTGAGGGGTTTTAGAAGCCCTGCTGAGGCTGGTGGGGGACTGTGAGTCTGGGAAAGTCCAGACAATGAGTAGGGGCTTTGAGAGCCCTGAAGAGAGGGAAGAGGTCTTCCCTGCCTGTTTGCTCTTCCACTGTTACAAGACTTTAATAAATGGAATGACCCACCATTTTCTAGCTCCACTATTCCTTTACCGTCTGCCCAAATCCAATAAGAACCTGCATGGCCATGGCAGCAGCCACTGGCCTTACAATCGGGAAAGAGTAAGATTGTCTAGTCACCACCCCAGCCAACGGGTCAAGACCCAGCCTAGGGCTAGGGTTAGGATTCAAAATAGAACCCAACACCTGTTATTGTTAAGCCTAATCCGGAGGGACTCGAAACATTGAAGACACGAACAAAATCCATGCATTACACACCAAAGCTTTATTTTCTAGCTTGGCCAAGCGGCGGCAACTCCAACAGAAATCTGAGGGAGAGCGCGCCGGCCCTTTGTTCTACTTAGTTTTTAGAGTTTTGCAAGTGTGAAGTATAGAAGCAAAAATTGCAATTAGGTGCCCTTTACCACTATTGGTTATAGTCATATGCCCTTTAACATGATAGGACCATGTTCAATTTGCAAGCCATACATCATTTTGGAGAAAACAAAATTTACAAGTCAACACAATGATAGAAAGATGTCTCTTTACATATTAAGAGACATTCCTATATTTTCTAATGTTTATCCGCCATCTCTTTGTCCAGAGTCACATACATTAACTATATGCATTCATGTGAGAGAGATAGTTTCCGTGGGGACAAATGACCGCAAATGGCTCATTACTATAAGAAAAGGTTTATTTTGGCTTTTCTCTCCCTGCACCTGGCTAGCCATTCACCCCTTTCCCCACAGGTGTGGTGGAATGGCAGGGAATCCATGTTTTCCTTCCTTTGCATTTACAATACAATGCCAAGGGCTATCCTGGTTTTATGCCAATCACACAGTACAGAGATTATTCACAAAATTTCTCTGCACACCTTAACCCAAATTAATAAAATGTTCTTTAAGCCTCTTAAAATATTAATTCTGTAGCTTTTGGTACTTTACAACACCTGCAGGTAAGGTGCTCAGTGGCTCCTCATTATAAAGTACTGCACCCCAGATTCTGAAAGGCACTGTAACTCATTTCACCGAGTTCATGTAGAGACACCCAGTCCAGATAAATTTTGAAGAGTTTTATTAGAGGAGGAGATTTATTAAATATGCCGGCCGCATATGGCTGACATGGGGCATCTGCAGGCCCAAATCGTGCAGTTCCAAAGACAGTTCAGGGGCTGTTTATATACCCTTGCTCACACACAGGCAGGGGAGAGCATGACATCATAGTATGAGCTGGCAACATTTGTTTAGGGCAGGGGTCGGGAAACTTTGAACGCCTCGTATTTTAAAATGTAATTCCGTGAGAGCCGTACAACGACCCGTGTACGTTATGCATTATCCAATAAAAATTTGGTGTTGTCCTGGAGGACAGCTGTGATTGGCTCCAGCCACCCGCAACCATGAACATGAGTGGAAGGAAATGAATGGATTGTAATACATGAGAATGTTTTATATTTTTGTTATTTTTTTTATATTAAAGATTTGTCGCCCTGGCCGGTTGGCTCAGCGGTAGAGCATCGGCCTAGCGTGCGGAGGACCCGGGTTTGATTCCCGGCCAGGGCACACAGGAGAAGCGCCCATTTGCTTCTCCACCCCTCCGTCGCGCCTTCCTCTCTGTCTCTCTCTTCCCCTCCCGCAGCCAAGGCTCCATTGGAGCAAAGATGGCCCGGGCGCTGGGGATGGCTCTGTGGCCTCTGCCTCAGGCGCTAGAGTGGCTCTGGTCACAACATGGCGACCCCCAGGATGGGCAGAGCATCACCCCCTGGTGGGCAGAGCATCGCCCCTGGTGGGCGTGCCGGGTGGATCCCGGTCGGGCGCATGCGGGAGTCTGTCTGACTGTCTCTCCCTGTTTCCAGCTTCAGAAAAATGCAAAAAAAAAAAAAAAAAAAGATTTGTCTATGAGCCAGAAGTAGCCATCAAAACAGCCACATCTGGCTCGCGAGCCATAGGTTCCTGACCCCTGGTTTAGAGGCTACACAGAAACATTAAGACCTTTAAGGCAGTGGTTCCCAACCTTTTTTGGGCCATGGACCAGTTTAATGTCAGAAAATATTTTCACGGACAGGCCTTTAGGGTGGGGCGAATAAATGTATCACGTGACTGAGACAAGCATCAAGAGTGAATCTTAGACGGATGTAACAGAGGGAATCTGGTCATTTAAAAAAAAATAAAACATTGTGCCTGACCTGTGGTGGTGCAGTGGATAAAGTGTTGACCTGGAATGCTGAGGTCGCCGGTTCGAAACCCTGGGCTTGCCTGGTCAAGGCACATATGGGAGTTGATGCTTCCTGCTTCTCTCCCTCTTCTCTCTCTCTCTCTCTCTCTCTCTCTCTCTCTCTCTTTCTCCAATAAAAATGAATAAATAAAAATCTAAAAAAAATAGGTCTAGGGGCTAGGGGACTGGCCACTGCCTTGTCTTATAAAAAAATAAAAAAATAAAACATTGTTCAGACTTAAATATAAATAAAACAGAAATAATTTAAGTTATTTATTCTTTCTCTGCGGACCAGTACCAAATGGCCCACTGACAGGTACCGGTCCATGGCTCATGGTTGGGGACCACTGCTTTAATTTAACACAATCAAAGATGTTTACAAATCTTTCAGGGTTCATCTTCCCTCACTAGCCTAGAGGTATTTTACCCTCAAGATTCCAGGAAGGCCTGACCTGTGGTGGTGCAGTGGATAAAGCGTCAACCTGGAAATGCTGAGGTTGCTGGTTCAAAACCCTGGGCTTGCCTGGTCAAGGCACATATGGGAGTTGATGCTTCCTGCTCCTCCCCCCCTTCTCTCTCTCTCTCCTCTCTATAATGAATAAATAAAATCTTAAAAAAAAAAAAAGATTCCAGGAAGGGGGAGGAACCACAATCAATGCAAGGTGGTATGTAAATTCTGGCTCCTATTGAAATAGAAGAAGTTTCTAGGTTAACCTTTATTTTAGATTTAAAACTGAATGACCTATTGTTCTTGAAAGCCAGAAACTTCTTAATTCTTCTCCCTCTGCTCCCTAAAGGAAGGACAAGACAGGAAAGCCTGACCTTTTCTCTCAGAATTTCAATATCAATTTTCAGCTTTTGGGTACCTTACAACACACCCTGCCCATGCACTTGCTGGCTGGCTTTC
This sequence comes from Saccopteryx leptura, assembly GCF_036850995.1. Classification (NCBI taxonomy): domain Eukaryota; kingdom Metazoa; phylum Chordata; class Mammalia; order Chiroptera; family Emballonuridae; genus Saccopteryx; species Saccopteryx leptura. Next base: position 53,709,268 of record NC_089506.1, on the reverse strand, counting down.
AATAGCGGCAGCACGCCATTCTGCAGAAATGATTCAAGTTGCCTTGCTGAGGTATTTTGTCTCCACGAGTTTTGCTTAATTGCAACTCTAACATAGACAATTGTTGATAGTTTGGGTGAAATAAAGTCATAAAAATGAGAAGCATCAAATCTTCTATGCAGCACTGTTGGTCAAATAAGTTTTAAAATATGATATATATGTTTGCTCCCTTATAGTTTTTGTATTGGGTGTGGGGGACAGGTTGTAAGCATGTCGAGTGGTTATAGCCTGAGGCTTAGGGTTTTTTTCTTTATTTTTTTTTTAATTTTTATTTTTTACAGAGAGAGAGTCAGAGAAAGTGATAGACAGGGACAGACAGGAACAGAGAAAGATGAGAAGCATCAATCGCCAGTTTTTCCTTGTGACACTTTAGTTGTTCATTGATTGCTTTCTCATATGTGCCTTGACTGTGGGGCTACAGCAGACTGAGTAACCCCTTGCCCAAGCCAGTGACCTTGGCTGTAAGCTGGTGAGCCTCACTTGAACCAGATAAGCCCATGCTCAAGCTGGTGACCTCAGGGTCTCGAACCTGGGTCCTCCGCATCCAGTTTGACTCTCTATCCACTGCGCCACCGCCTGGTCAGGCCTAAGGCTTAGTTTTAAGACTAAGCTTTTTTCCCACACCCTTGACTGATCGCATCAAGTGAGGTGGTGCACTCTTATGAGGAATCCCATTATGCCCCAGATAAATGACTTTGTATCAGAGACTTCTTTATTTGTATATTGGATTAATGGTTTTGACTTCTACACTATAAAATGCGGGCAGACTGGGAGCTTGCTCTCTCTCGATTCCTGAGATTAGCATTAGAGAAAGGAGAGCAGAAAAAGGCCACAAGGAGGAAAGGAGAGGCAGCCAAAATGGCGGATTGCTGAGGGAGAAGCCAGTTTGTGCAGAGTTTCTGCAGAGAAAAGGAGATGGGGAACAGAGGTTGTAAAGCCAGTATCCACGGCCACTATCACAGCCGCCTGGCCCATGCAGGTTCGCATTGGATTCAGACAGTCGGTAAAGAAACAACAGAGCCAAAAACTGGTGGGCCATCATCTTTAATCCTAGCTTGCACCTGGCGGGCAAGTAAAAACACACACTGGGCTCCAAAACCCACTCACATTCAGTGCTCACAAAGCTACTGACTTATCCAAGTTTCCTAGAATCAAAGGTTTCTAGCTCACCAGACTTATTCACCTCTGTTCCCCATCTCCTTCCTTCTCCCTGCACAAACTCTGCACAAATTGGCTTCTCACTCAGCACTCCGCCATCTTGGCTGCTTCTCCTGGCCTACTCTACATGGCCTCTTTCTGCTCTCCTCTCTAATGATAATTTCAAGAACCAAGAGAGAGAGAGAGAGAGAGAGCAAACTCCTGGTCTGCCCCCATTTTATAGTATAGAAATCAAAACCTTTAATCCAATATACAAAATAGGGAAGTCTCTAATACAAAGTCACTTATCTGGGGCATGATGGGATTGTACCACCCCACATCAAAAAGGGTGGGAAAGGTTTAATCCTAAAACCAAGTCCCAGGCTACAAGGATCCTGCCTGCCCACAGCCCGCCCCCAACACACATTAGTATCACCTGGGCAACGGGCTTCCATGTGGGCAGCACCATCTTTAACAAAATGAGCATAATATATTTTATCTGCCCAACAGAGGTGAATAAGGCTGGTGAGCTAGAAATCTTTGATTCTAGGAAACTTGGATAAGTTAGTGGCCTTGGGATCCCTGAATGGAAAGGAAAGTGTTTTCACACTGTGTGTATTTCTTGCCCGCCAGCTGCAAGATAAAGATGATGGCCCACCAGTTCTTGGCTTCGTTGTTTCATTACCATCTGTCTGAAACAAATGCGAACCTGCATGGGACAGGCAGCTGTGATGGTGGCCGTGGCTACTGGCATTCCAAGTGTTGGGCAGATAAAATAAATTATGCTCACTTTGTTAAAGATAGCGCTGTCCACGTGGAGGCTGTTGCCCAGGTGATATATATATATATATTTTTTATTTTATTTATTTTTATTTATTTTTTACAGAGACAGAGAGTGAGTCAGAGAGAGGGATAGACAGGGACAGACAGACAGAAGCAAAGAGAGATGAGAAGCATCAATCATTAGTTTTTCATTGCGCGTTGCAACACCTTAGTTGTTCATTGACTGATTTTTCATACGTGCCTCGACCACGGGCCTTCAGCAGACCGAGTAACCCCTTGCTGGAGCCAGCGACCTTTGGTTCAAGCTGGTGGGCTTTTTCTCAAACCAGATGAGCCTGCGCTCAAGCTGGCGACCTTGGGGTCTCGAACCTGGGTCCTCTGCATCCCAGTCCGACGCTCTATCCACTGCGCCACCACCTGGTCAGGCCCAGGTGATATTAATGTGTGTCTCTGTGGGCTGTTAGCAGACAGGATCCTTGTAGCCTGGGGCTTGGTTTTAGAATTAAGCCTTTCTGGCCCTGGCTGGTTGGCTCAGTGGTAGAGCGTCGGCCTGGCGTGCAGAAGTCCCAGGTTCGATTCCCAGCCAGGGCACACAGGAGAAGCACCCATCTGCTTCTACACCCCTCCCCCTCTCCTTCCTCTCTGTCTCTCTCTTCCCCTCCCGCAGCCGAGGCTCCATTGGAGCAAAGATGGCCCAGGCGCTGGGGATGGCTCCTTGGCCTCTGCCCCAGGCGCTAGAATGGCTCTGGTCACAACAGAGCGACACCCCGGAGGGGCAGAGCATTGCCCCCTGGTGGGCAGAGCGTCGCCCCCTGGTGGGCGTGCCGGGTGGATCCCCGTCGGGCGCATGCGGGAGTCTGTCTGACTGTCTCTCCCCGTTTCCAGCTTCAGAAAAATAAAAACAAAACAAACAAACAAAAAAAAGAATTAAGCCTTTCCCACCCTTTTTGATGTGGGGTGGTACAATCCCATCATGCCCCAGATAAGTGACTTTGTATTAGAGACTTCCCTATTTTGTATATTAGATTAAAGGTTTGAATTTCTACACTATAAAATAGGGCAGAACGGGAGCTTGTTCTCGTAGTTCCTGAGATTAGCATTAGAGAGGAGAGAGCAGAGAGGAGAGCAGAGAAAGGGCATGTGGAGGAGGCCAGGAGAAGCAGCCAAGATGGCGGAGAGTTGAGTGAGAAGCCAGTTTGTGCAGAGTTTGTGCAGAGAGAAGGAAGGAGATGGGAAACAGAGGTGAATAAGTCTGGTGAGCTAGAAACCTTTGATTCTAGGAAACTCAGATAAGTCAGTAGCTTTGTGAGCACTGAATGTGAGTGGGTTTTGGAGCCCAGTGTGTGTTTTTACTTGCCCGCCAGGTGCAAGCTAGGATTAAAGATGATGGCCCACCAGTTTGTGGCTCTGTTGTTTCTTTACCGACTGTCTGAATCCAATGCGAACCTGCATGGGCCAGGTGGCTGTGATAGTAGCCCTGGCTACTGGCTTTATGTAAAGCCAGTAGCCACAGCCAGGGCCACTACTATCAAAGCAGCCCGGTCCATGCAGGTTCGCATTGGATTCGGACAGTCGGTAAAGAAACAACAGAGCCACAAACTGGTGGGCCATCATCTTTAATCCTAGCTTGCACCTGGCGGGCAAGTAAAAACATACACTGGGCTCCAAAACCCACTCACATTCAGTGCTCACAAAGCCACTGACATCTGAGTTTCCTAGAATCAAAGGTTTCTAGCTCACTGGCCTTATTATCCTCAGTTCCCCATCTCCTTCCTTCTCCAGCGTCAAACTGCACAAACTGGCCTCTCACTCAATACTCTGCCATCTTGGCTGCTTCTTCTGGCCACATGGCCTCTTTCTGCTCTCTGTTCTGCTCCCTCTGCTCTCTCATGCTAACCTCAGGAACCAAGAGAACAAACTCCCGCTCCATCCCCATTTTATAGTGTAGAAATCCAAACCCTTAATCCAATATACAAAATAGGGAAGTCTCTAATACAAAGTCACTTTCTGAGGCATGATTGGATTCTACCACCCCACATCAAAAAGGTTGGGAAAGGCTTAATTCCAAAACCAAGCCCCAGGCTACAAAGATTCTGCCTGCCTTTAGCCCACCCCAACACACATTAATATCACCTGGGCGACGGCCTCCTCGTGTTATCTTTAACAAAGTGAGCATAATACATTTTATCTGCCCAACACTTTACAAGAAGCACCTTTAATTGTTCATTGATTGCGTTCTCATATGTGTTTTTTTGTTGTTGTTGTTTTTGTTTTTTTATTTTTATCATTTGTTTTTCTGAAGCTGGAAACAGGAAGAGACAGTCAGACAGACTCCCGCATGCGCCCGACCGGGATCCACCCGGCACGCCCACCAGGGGCGATGCTCTGCCCATCCTGGGCGTCGCCATATTGCGACCAGAGCCACTCTAGCGCCTGAGGCAGAGGCCACAGAGCCATCCCCAGCGCCCGGGCCATCTTTGCTCCAATGGAGTCTTGGCTGCGGGAGGGGAAGAGAGAGACAGAGAGGAAAGCGCGGCGGAGGGGTGGAGAAGCAAATGGGCGCTTCTCCCATGTGCCCTGGCCGGGAATCGAACCCGGGTCCTCCGCACGCTAGGCCGACTCTCTACCGCTGAGCCAACCGGCCAGGGCCCTCATATGTGTTTTGACCAGGGGGCTCTAGCTAAGCCAGTGACCCCTTGCTCAAGTCAGTGACCTTGGGATGATACCAGTGACCTTGGGTTTCAAGCCAGCAACCTTTGGGCTCATGCCAGTGACCATGAAATCATGTGTATGATCCCATGCTCAAGCCGGCAACTTTGGGGCTTTGAACATGGGTCCACTGTGACCCAGTTCAATGCTCTATCCACTGTGCCACTGCCTGCTCAGGCAAGTTGGAAGTTTATTATATTGACAGGCTCATAATCCTGAAAAAGAATAGATAAAAAGAAATTTATAGCAAAAAATACAAACAATAAATTAAATATACAAATGTATTCATTCTCACCCATCAAATTAGCAAAGCTTTTTAAAAAACAATACTCCATGCTAATAAAGACAAATTATAATAGGCACTGTAATATACTATCTTGTAAAATGTAAATTAAAATGGCCATTACTGAACACAATTTGGCAATATTAAGAGCCTTAAAATGTTCTCTTTAACTCAATAATTTTATTTATAGGAATACCACTTACAAGATTATCAAGGGAAAAATTCAGCATAGACAATAATTTATGTACAAATAAATTTTATTTATTTTACCAGAGTAGTGCTTATTCTAATTGAATTTAGAAACAACTAAAAGTTCAGCAATAGCAGAATGATTAAATAAACCATGAATCATTTTTAAACAATTACTTTTTGAACACCTACCATACATCATATTCTTCAAATCATTGGGGATCAATGGTAAACAAATTATATTGTGAAAAGGTACCAAAGAATTTCAAAAATTAATATTAATATTTTAGAAGGAAGGGTCAGGTTTCTTGCCCCCTCTTTTCTGTGGTGAATGTGGAAGAAGAATGTGGGAGCTCCTGGCTTACGAGGACATACTATGTACTGAAATAAGCAACCCCCTTTTACTAAGAGGCTTAAAAGGCATTTTATGATTTAGGCCAAGCATTCAGAGATATTTTGTAAATATGATTTTTATACTTGTGTGTGATTTACACCAGCTCAAGATGGCTGATAGCATTCATGCTTAGGAAGGGCTATTATATTGTAAATAGAGATGTTTTTGTATTAGGTTTTGAATGAAAAGAGGAAGAAGGTAAACAGCTAGCCAGGAATGTGGGAGAAGGAAGAAAGATTTAAGAAGCCCTTTCCTCTCCCCTTTCTTCTCCTTAATGGGCGATTTACAAACACTTATCCTCGGACATCATGTAAGCCCCCTCCTTTCCCCCAAAACCTGTATGTAATCAAGTGTATATAAATAACCTCAAAGCTATATTCAGGACTACATGATTTGGGTTAGCTATACCCTGTGTGTCAGGCCAGTAGCCACGGCCACCATCACAGCCACCTGGCCCATGCAGGTTCAAATTTGATTCAGACAGATGGTAATGAAACAATGGAGCCAAGAACTGGTGGGCCATTAGCTTTAATCTTAGCTTGCACCTGGTGCGGAAGAAATATACACAGTGGGAAAACACTTCCTTTTCCGTTCAGGGCTCCCAAAGCCACTGACTTATTCAAGTTTCCTAGAATCAAAGGTTTCTACCTCACCAGCCTTATTCACTTCTGTTCCCCATCTCCTATCTGTACAAACTGGCTTCTCCTTCAGCACTCCGCCATCTTGCCTGCTTCTCTTCTCCTACCTGTGGCCTTTCTCTGCTCTCTTCCAGCATGGGCTCCTCTGCTGCATTTTATACTGTATAAATCAAAACCTTTAATCCAATATACAAACAAGGAAGTCTCTGACACAAAGTCACTTATCTGAGGCATAATGAGATTCCTCATGAGAGTACACCACCCCACATCATGCAACAGTCAAGGGTGTGGGGAAAAGTTAGTTTTGAAAAGATCTTAGTATTAAAAGTTTGGAAAGGCTTAGTCTTAAAACTAAGCCTTATGTAATAATGACCCTGCCTGCTTACAGCCTGTCCCCCACACCCAATGCAAACTATAAGCGAGTAAACATATATATCATATTTACAAACTTATTTGACCAACACCATGTAAGTCATATGCAGCCAGTTTATTAATCTCCTCTTAAAAATTCTTCTGTATCCTGCCATGGTGTCTCTACATAACCCGTGGAATTAAGGTACTCTACAACATTTGGGGGCTTGTCCGGGATACCGGTGTTCCGCATCACTGGGTAGAGACACCCGGATTGGCTGGCCTCTCCAGAGGGTTGCCTGACCCCTCTGGAATCTCAAAGAGTGGTGCCACCTGAGACATTCCAGGGCTTCCATTTTCCTTTACGGTTCGGACAACTGCTCGGCAGACACTTCCGGTTCCCAAATTCGACAATTTGGCAGAGAGATCGAGGAGTGTAAAATTTTGACCTCCGGAGGTAGGTGAGGCAAATCATTTGCTTTACTGAATTCTAGCTTTTTGTCTGTCCTGAATTCTAGCTTTTATGTTTGTGATTAGTCAATTTGGGACTATTGCATGGGGATCAGACGCAATCTAACTCACCCAATAGGCTCTTCAAGACTGAGATGTCGGTGGAGAGTTTTGGGTCCTGCCTTGGGCTTTTCTGGGACGCATTTATTTGTGCTCTCAGGAAAAGACATTAGTGGGGACATTTGTTGGTGCTCTAGGAAGACAGTTAGTTGGTACTGAGTTAATCAGTCCTGCATCGGACTTCCAGGGACACCTTTGTGCTGTCTTGATATCTCATTCTTTGCATTTAATGTGTCTGTCTAAAACCCCTGAGTGATTGGTGTGTGAATGGGGATCTCTGGTGCCTGATCCTAAGCTCCCATAAGGAACGTGGCTAAGTGAACACCTGAGAGGCCCCTGGCGGGGAACCCCTTCCTTTGTCTGTTGAACTGTGTGCCTAAAAGTCAAGTGTAAATGTAAATAGTAAATTGTCTGTTTTGTCAGTTCTCTTTGTCTCTCAGGAAAAACTGTGGTGTAATTTCAGTTGGAAATTTTTGGCTTAAAACCAGAGGACAAAAGTAAAGGAAAATTTGTAAACTTTATATGGTTTAGCAGCTGTCTGCCAGAGCCTGCAAATTATAAAACTAGCAAAATTTATAGAAGTATTAAAAATTCTTCAATGGTGAATTGTCTGTACTGTAAATTCTCTTTGTTTGTCTGAGAAATTTGTCGTGACATTTTGTGGTATGGGCCTCTTTCCCCGGACCCACTAAAATCTTTTTTTTTTTAATAAATAAAATTTTATTTTAATGGGGTGACATCAATATATCAGGGTACATATATTCAAAGAAAACATGTCCAGGTTATCTTGTCATTCAATTCTGTTGCATACCCATCACCCAAAGATCAGATTGTCTTCCATCATCTTCTATCTAGTTTTCTTTGTGCCCCTCCCCCACCCCCTCCCCCTCTTCCTCCTTCCCTCCCCCCACCTCCCATAACCACCACACTCTTGTCCATGTCTCTTAGTCTCGTTTTTATGTCCCACCAATATATGGAATCCTGCAGTTCTTGTTTTTTTCTGATTTACTTATTTCACTCCATATAATGTTATCAAGATCCCACCATTTTGTTGTAAGTGATCAAATGTCATCATTTCTTATGGCTGAATAGTATACCATGGTGTATATGTGCCACATCTTCTTTATCTAGTCTTCTATTTTTTTTTATAGTGATTAAAACCTTTAAGCAAACTCTTGGCCAATACAGCAAGAATCCATAAAAGAGTAGTGTCCTTAATATGTTCACCAAGTCCAAGTTGGCCCCAACACCATGCCAAATCCCTGAAAAATGCAACCCAACCCCAGTTCAGTCTGTTAGGAGCTGTCACAAGGAGAAGGAGTCCAGGAAAAGTCCACATCCAGGAAAAGTTTGCATGGCACTGGAATTGTTGTCACAATTCTATACTTTGCAGCTCACGTCCATGTCCCAATGACCGCTGCTTCTAGCTGGTAATGATTCAGGTAGACTGGAAAAGCCATCTGCAGCATGTGTGGATATGGAGCTTCTGTTCTCTCTGCCTGGAGAGATGAGACCAGGTTGCTTTTCCCTGGAGCTCTGCAACTGTGGCTTGGTAAAGAGAACCTTGGGATACACTAAGTTCCCGCCATGTGAGTCTCTCCCGGCTGCCGTTCGCTCTGGGGAGCTGGGCAGCCCTCTCCGCATTTCTGCTTTTCCTACCAGTCTCAGTGTGGCTTCTTCAGTGTTCCTTGGTTGAAGAGTCCTCTTAGTTTAGTCCAAAGTTGGTTTTTCCAGATGATAGTTCTTAAAATTAGTTTGTAATCCACTTTGGTTCTGGGAGGTGGATGTTGGTATGTTCGCTTACTCCAGCGCCATCTTGTCTTCTTAAAATCTCTTTTCTTGAATCCAAGACCTCTGACTTCAGGGCACTCCATCTGACTTCTCTCCTGAAGAAACTGTTTTCTTCGGCCAGCTCCTGCCTCTGTTCTTGTGTGATGATTGACACCTCTATAGTCAAACATCCTTTATTCTGAGAGCTAGTTATATCTGTCTTATCTTTCTTGCCTTTTATTGGTGTGCTGATTCCTATATTCTCCCGGACAGTTGCATAGATCAGTGCCCCAGACATTAAATATAGGAGGAGGGCCCAGTACACAAAAGACCCCATTAGGTTGTCTCCTAAAGCACTTTCAAGAAGCCTATGGAGACGACCGTGGGTATGGAATTAAATGGTCCAAAGGAAGACTTCACACTCTCTGTGAATGAGAATGTCCCACCTTCGGTGTTGGATGGCCACAAGCTGGGAATTTTAATCCCTGGGTGGTAAGAGTAGTCTGAAATATTGTGATCGGGGATCCAGGCTACCCTGACCAGTTCCCCTACATTAATCAATGGCTAAACTTAACAGTGAACTAGCCACAATGGCTAAAAGCATGCTCAATACAGAAAGGGTGCTATGTCTTCCTAGTCTGGCCAGATCTACATCTAGGACAATAAGGGGATGTTGGTCAAATAAGTTTTTAAATATGATATATATGTTTGCTTGCTTATAGTTTGTATTGGGTGTGGGGGACAGGCTATAAGCAGGCCAGGTCATTATAGCCTAAGGCTTAGTTTTAAGACTAAGCTTTTCCCCACACCCTTGACTGATTGCATGATAGGGGTGGTGCACTCTCATGAGGAATCCCATCATGCCCCAAATAAGTGACTTTGTATCAGAGACTTCCTTATTTGTATATTGGATTAAAGGTTTGGATTTCTACACTATAAAATGGGGGCAGACCAAAGGCTTGCTCTCTCTTGGTTGCTGAGATTAGCATTAGAAGAGTGATTACATTCTAGGAGGAGCCCATGCTGTAAGAGAGCATAGAAAGGCCACATGGAGGAGAGGAGAGGCAGCCAAGATGGCGGAGTGCTGAAGGAGAAGCCAGTTTGTGCAGAGAGAAGGAGATGGGGAACAGAGGTGAATAAGGTTAGTGAGCTAGAAACCTTTGATTCTAGGAAACTCGGATAAGTCAGTAGCTTTGTGAGCACTGAATGAGTGGGTTTTGGAGCCCAGTGTGTGTTTTTACTTGCCTGCTGGGTACAAGCTAGGATTAAAGGTAATGGCCCACTAGTTCTTGGCTCCATTGTTTCATTACCGACTGTAAAGCCAGAAGGCAGGGCCAGGGCCACCATCACAGCAGCCTTCTGGCCCATGCAGGTTCGCATTGGATTCGGACAGTCGGCAAAGAAACAGCGGAGCCAAAAACTGGTGGGCCATAGCCTTTAATCCTACCTTGCACCCGGCGGGCAAGTAAAAATACACACTGGGCTCCAAAACCCAGTCACACTCAGTGCTCACAAAGCCACTGACTTATCCGAGTTTCCTAGAATCAAAGGTTTCTAGCTCACCAGCCTTCTTCTCCTCAGTTCCCCATCTACTTCCTTATCCCAGATACAAACTCTACACAAACTGGCATCTCACTCAGCACTCCGCCATCTTGGCTGCTTCTCCTGGCCTCCTCCACGTGGCCTCCTTTAGCTGCTGGCTCTACTCTCTCCGCTCTCTCATGCTAACCTCAGGAACCAAGAGCCCAAACTCTCATTCCGTCCCCATTTTATAGTGTAGAAATCCAAACCCTTAATCCAATATACAAAACAGGGAAGTCTCTAATACAAAGTCACCCTCTGAGGCATGATAGGATTGTACCGCCCTACATCAAAAAGGGTAGGAAAGGCTTAATCCCAAAACCAAGCCTCAGGTTACAATTCTCAACACACATTAATATCACCTGGGCGACGGCCTCCTCGTGTTATCTTTAACAAGGTGAGCATAATACATTTTATCTGCCCAACAATCCACCCCTATGCTCACTTTACTACCCACAATCTATACCGCCGGCACCCCTGTGCAAGGAAATTAGAACATTACACAAATTACAACAGCAAAAATAATACAGTTTCAACAATTACAAAGGTACATTTCACCAGTCTCTGAGCACTTAGCCCAAAGCGCAAAATGTCCTCGGTCTTCTTTCTAGCCACGGGAAAAGCTTCCCGGGGTAGGGGAGTGCTTCCAGCAAAGCCACCCCCACCCCCATCAGGGTATTTCACATTGTCCAAAATCTGTAATCCGTAAATCCGTCCAACAAAGGAGCCAATGCCCACTCCGGTCGTAGTCCAGGAAATCAGTCCACGCACATGGGGCGTCAGCCACCCCCTTCATTCCTGCCATCCTGGCAGGTCTTACACTGTCCCAAAGAGGAGCACGTGGCAATGGCAGTCAGCATTTCCATCTCTGCTCCGAAAAGCATGTCCAGGCCTATGTCCCAAAATCGCAGACCTACCAGGGCCGAAGTAGGTGCTCCTTCCAGCTGCGCTTTCACCTTCTGGAGACTGCAGATTGCAACTCCAGTCCAATTCTCCTCATCCTCCAAAGAGGGACTGAAAACACCAGCTCCGGCTGCCAGGCTCGAGCCTCCGTCTGCCGCCGCCTTCTGCTCCACAGACCTTGCAGCTCCGGACCCGGCCTCAGCTTCAGCTTCAGCCTCAGCCTCAGCCTCAGCCTCAGCCCCGGCCTCAGCCTCAGCCTCAGCCTCAGCCTCAGCCTCAGCCTCAGCCCCAGCCCCAGCCCCAGCCCCAGCCCCGGCCTCCTGCCGCTGCTGGCTCTCCGCAACATCCAGGGCAAGCTGCAACTCACGAACCTCTGAATCCTCCTCCAGCGTTTGCTCCATTTCCAGGCGAATCTCGAACACCTGGTTGGCCTCCTCCTCCAGCATTTCCTCCAGCTCCAGGGTCAGCATCGGTTTCTCCTGCGTTTGCTCCATCTCCTTCCACTGCTTGGTAGGCAGGTCCTGGGCAGCCTCTTTCACAGAGCTCTCAGTTTCCTCACGCATGGCTGTAAAAGTCAGCCAGCCTACAATCCCCAAAAGGACAGCCATGGGGAACCCTAACACTAGCCAGTCCTCTACTCCACCCCTCAAAGGCTCCTTGCCGATCTGTATCGAATCCTGCCACAGACTACGCCAAATGTAAAGCCAGCAGGCAGGGCCACCACTATCAAAGCAGCCTGGCCCATGCAGGTTCGCATTGGATTCGGACAGTCGGCAAAGAAACAGCGGAGCCAAAAACTGGTGGGCCATAGCCTTTAATCCTACCTTGCACCCGGCGGGCAAGTAAAAATACACACTGGGCTCCAAAACCCAGTCACACTCAGTGCTCACAAAGCCACTGACTTATCCGAGTTTCCTAGAATCAAAGGTTTCTAGCTCACCAGCCTTCTTCTCCTCAGTTCCCCATCTACTTCCTTATCCCAGATACAAACTCTACACAAACTGGCATCTCACTCAGCACTCCACCATCTTGGCTGCTTCTCCTGGCCTCCTCCACGTGGCCTCCTTTAGCTGCTGGCTCTACTCTCTCCGCTCTCTCATGCTAACCTCAGGAATCAAGAGCCCAAACTCTCATTCCGTCCCCATTTTATAGTGTAGAAATCCAAACCCTTAATCCAATATACAAAACAGGGAAGTCTCTAATACAAAGTCACCCTCTGAGGCATGATAGGATTGTACCGCCCTACATCAAAAAGGGTAGGAAAGGCTTAATCCCAAAACCAAGCCTCAGGTTACAATTCTCAACACACATTAATATCACCTGGGCGACGGCCTCCTCGTGTTATCTTTAACAAAGTGAGCATAATACATTTTATCTGCCCAACACCGTCTGTCCGAATCTAATGTGAACCTGCATGGACCAGGCGGCTGTGATGGTGGCTGTGGCTACTGGCTTTACAGGGGATTTGAGAAAAGGACTAGGACTCTACTAGGAAAGAATCAATGTGCATATTACAAAGAGAAGAGGGCTGAGGAATGCGCTCCAGGAAATGTTTCTCTAGCCTTGGGGGGGCGCAGGGCTGGCAAGGAAGCGGTTTGGGTGAGGGAAGAGCGGGAGGCTGAGCAGGGACATGCTGTGTGCCCAGTGGTGGGGAAGGGTGCTGGAGTAAGGTGGCGAGGATGACTACGAGTGGGGTGACTGGAGGAAGTATAGAATAAAAACTATATCAGATATTCAGATATCCACCTACTGACCTAAAGAAGTTTTACCCATTTGGAAAATACAGGATAGGAATAGTATTTAAAAAAATTATTAGAACTTCTCTTTAGAATCTTAGAAAAAGAAAAGGAAACAGGGCCAGATGGAAATGTTTGGAAAATAACAAACCACAGGTGTGGCACTTGTTGATTATCAGTTTCTTGAAATGAATTACAGCTCCACAAAAGAGAATGAGTGATAGGATTATGAGGGAAGGGCTAATGTCTTACTAATGTTTTGCAGGGAGAGCAGAGAGAATGCAGAGTGCTGAAGGAGAAACCAGTTTTGCAGAGAGAAAAAAAATACATGTTTGCAAAAAGAAAAAATATTTTCTATGTTAGAAATGTACATCTTATTTTAAGAGTCTTTTGTTAATTCTTCTTTTTATTTGCTATTTCATAGCCCTGTCATGTTGAAGTCTTGGTTTAAATGTTAGGGGATATATAATAATGTAAAGCCAGTAGCCACGGCCACCATCACAGCTACCTGGCCCATGCAGGTTTGCATTGAATTCGGACAGATGGTAATGATATAATGGAGCCAAGAACTGGTGGGCCATTAGCTTTAATCCTAGCTTGCACCAGGCAGGCAAGTAAAAACACATACTGGGCTCCAAAACCCACTCATTCAGTGCTCACAAAGCTACTGACTTATCTGAGTTTCCTAGAATCAAAGGTTTCTAGCTCACTAACTGTAAAGCCAGTAGCCAAGGCCAGGGCCACTGTCACAGCAGCCTGGCCCATGCAGGTTCGCATTGGATTCGGACAGTCGGTAAAGAAACAACGGAGCCAAAAACTGGTGGGCCATAGTCTTTAATTCTAGCTTGCACCCGGCGGGCAAGTAAAAATACACACTGGGCTCCAAACCCCGGTCACATTCAGTGCTCACAAAGCTACTGACTTATCCAAGTTTCCTAGAATCAAAGGTTTCTAGCTCACCAGACTTATCCACCTCTGTTCCCCATCTCCTTCCTTATCCCAGATACAAACTCTACACAAACTGGCATCTCACTCAGCACTCCGCCATCTTGGCTGCTTCTCCTGGCCTCCTCCATGTGGCCTTTCTCTGCTCTCTCCTTTAATGACAATCTCAGGAACCAACAGAGCAAACTCCCGCTCCGTCCCCATTTTATAGTGTAGAAATCCAAACCCTTAATCCAATATACAAAATAGGGAAGTCTCTAATACAAAGTCACTTTCTGAGGCATGATTGGATTGTACCACCTGTAGGGCCAGGAGCCGCCATCGTGGCCATTCACATGCAGGTTTCCATTGGATTCGGGCAGACGATAAAGAAATGGCGGAGTCAGAGGACGGGGGGCCATCCTATTTATTGGTGTCTCACCAAGACAGGCAAACCACAAAAGAAGACAAAGGAAAAGCAGAAAATCAGCTCTTCCCATGAAGGGCAAGGGATCAGGAAGCCCCTGCAATTGTGATAGCAGGAACTGTGTGTCCAAGCTCCTGGTCTGTCCCACTTTATAGTGTAGAAAACCAAAATCCCTTAATCCAATATACAAACAAGGAAGTCTCTGATACAAAGTCACTTATCCAAGGCATAATTGGATTCCTCATGAGAGTGCACCACCCAGATCATACAATCAGTCAAGGGTGTGGGGAAAAGCTTAGTCCCAAAACCAAACCTTAGGCTACAATGACCTGGCCTGCTTATAGCCTGTCCCCCACACCCAATATAAGTCACAAGCGAGCAAACATATATATCATATTTACAAACTTATTTGACCAACACCACCCCACATCAAAAAGGGTAGGAAAGGCTTAATCCCAAAACCAAGCCCCAGGCTACAAGGATTCCGCCTGCCTTTAGCCCACCCCAACACACATTAATATCACCTGGGCGATGGCCTCCTTGTGTTATCTTTAACAAAGTGAGCATAATACATTTTATCTGCCCAACACTAACCTTATTCACCTCTGTTCCCCATCTCCTTCTCTCTGCACAAACTGGCTTCTCCTTCAGCACTCTGCCATCTTGGCTCCTTCTCCTCTCCTTCATGTGGCCTTCCTCTGCTCTCCTTTCTTTAATGCTAATCTCAGGAACCGAGAGAGCAAGCTCCCATTCTGCCCCCATTTTATAGTGTAGAAATCCAAACCTTTAATCCAATATACAAATAAGGAAGTCTCTGATACAAAGTCACTTATCTGAGGCATAATGGGATTCCTCATGAGAGTGCACCACCTCACATCATGCAATCATTCAAGGGTGTAGGGAAATGCTTAGTCTTAAACTAAACCTTAGGCTATAAGTACCCTGCCAGCTTACAGCTTGTCCCCCACACCCAATACAAACTATAAGCGAGCAAACATATATATCATATTTTAAAACTTTTTTGACCAACAAATAATTGTTAATGTAATGATTACTAATGAAATATTTTTATATGGTATATAAATGTTTAGCTTACTATAATTTTTGAAACAATATTGTTCAATGTTAGGTCACCAACCCAGAGTAACAAATATTACTATGGATTGGCTTAACAGTAGAATTCTCAACATAATAGATAAAAAGAAAAAATAGAAAATAGATAACTAATTGTGGTAGTAAGAGGCATTTAAGTTTTTAGCCCAGATTAAAAGTGCTAAAGGATGTGAGCAGAAATCTCTTTCTCTTGAGCTTTTTAGACATTATCTGTTAGGGTGCATAAAATTACAGCATAAATAAGGTATATTTTCTTGGAATGTAAAAGGAATTTGTGATTAAGTAAAATATAAAATTTGTTTATGAAATATTGGTCATTTCAGTTGGTGCCTCTAAATAAATATTTAGAATTTAAGACATAAATGTAATAGAAAATTGTTTAAATCCTTTTTTCCCAAGTGTCCTATAGAATTAGAAAACTCAGGATCCTCTTTTCTCAGTGTAAAACCAGTAGGCAGGGCTACCATCACAGCCGCCTGGCCCATGCAGGTTCACATTGGATTCGGACAGTCGGTAAAGAAACAACGGAGCCAAAAACTGATGGGCCATTTTCTTTAATCCTAGCTTGCACCCGGCGGGCAAGTAAAAACACACACTGGGTTCCAAAACCTACTCACTTTCAGTGCTCACAAAGCTACTGCCTTATCCAAGTTTCCTAGAATCAAAGGTTTCTAGCTCACCAGACTTATTCACCTCTGTTCCCCATCTCCTTCCTTCTCTCTGCACAAACTCTGCACAAACTCGCCTCTCACTCAACACTCTGCCATCTTGGCTGCTTCTCCTGGCCTCCTCCACGTGGCCTTTCTCTGCTCTCTGCTGTGATCTCTCTGCTCTCTCATGCTAATCTCAGGAACCAAGAGAGCAAGCTCCTGTTCTGCCCCCATTTTATAGTGTAGAAATCCAAACCTTTAATCCAATATACAAAATAGGGAAGTCTCTAATACAGTCACTTAACTGGGGCTTAATGGGATTGCACCACCCCACATCAAAAAGGGTGGGAAAGGCTTAATCCCAAAACCAAGCCCCAGGCTACAAGGATTCTGCCTGCCTTTAGCCCACCCCCAACACACATTAATAACACCTGGGCAGGCCCTGGCCGGTTGGCTCAGCGGTAGAGCGTCGGCCTGGCATGCGGGGGATCCGGGTTTGATTCCCGGCCAGGGCACATAGGAGAAGTGCCCATTTGCTTCTCCACCCCCCCCCCCTTCATCTCTGTCTCTCTCTTCCCCTCCCACAGCCAAGGCTCCATTGGAGCAAAGATGGCCCGGGCACTGGGGATGGCTCCTTGGCCTCTGCCCCAGGCGCTAGAGTGGCTCTGGTCACAACAGAGCGATGGCCCGGAGGGGCAGAGTATCGCCCCCTGGTGGGCAGAGCGTCGCCCCTGATGGGCATGCCGGGTGGATCCCGGTCGGGCGCATGCGGGAGTCTGTCTGACTGTCTCTCCCCGTTTCCAGCTTCAGAAAAATACAAAAAAAGAAAAAGAAAAAAAAAATCACCTGGGCGACGGCCTCCTCGTGGGCAGCGCCATCTTTAACAAAGTGAGCACAATATATTTTATCTGCCCAACACTCAGGAAGCGTAGAGCCCTAACAGGGACTGTTAGAATCTGTATTGTACTTACGCTGCCCACTTAGGATAACCAAGACCACCTCAAGAAAATGTTTCTGGTTACCTAGCTTAAAGTGGGACCCTAAGAACCAAGCAAGTGAGGAAGGTTTAGACATTTTCCACCCAGTTCTGTTAGCCAGGATCAGAGTACATACTAAGAAAAAGAACCATAAACTTGTCTAAGGTGTCAGAAGTTATTAAGAATCCTCAGAGCCTGGCCAGACGGTGGTGCAGTGGATAGAGTGTCGGACTGGAATGTGATAGACCCAGGTTCGAGACCTTCAGGTTGCCAGCTTGAGTGCAGGCTCATCTGGTTTGAGCAAAAAACTCACCAGCTTGGACCCAAGGTCACTGGCTCGAGCAAGGGGTTACTTGGTCTGCTGAAGGACTCTGGTCAAGGCACATATAAGAAAGCAATCAATGAACAACTAAGGTGTTGCAACGAAAAACTGATGATTGATGCTTCTCATCTCTCTTTGATTCTGTCTGTCTGTCCCTCTCTATCCCTCTCTCTGACTCTCTCTCTTCTCTGTAAAAAAAAAATAAAGAATCCTCACAAAACATCCACAGCTTTCTTAGACTATGGAAAACTTAGAGTCTATGCACCTCTAGACCTAGAGGCACCAGAAAATACTAAGGCTGTGAGCTTAGCCTTTACATAGCATTCAGCTCTAGAAATTAGAAAAGAAATATATTATAAGTTTTAAAAAAGGTAACATCATCAGCTGCTAAAAATAAATAAAAGCATTTTGAAAGAGACATTGCTCCTCCCTCAATCACATAACTCTGTTTGGCCCCTAAGATGGCTGGTTAGTCAAAGATGGGTATGATTCCTGAAGGCAGGAGCAACCTAAGACAGGCACAGTCGAACAGGGGCCATCAGGAGAAGGCTTAAGAACTAACAAATGTGAGGCTCAAACCCTCACCCCAACAATGTGGGGGCCTACTCCCCTGAAATAGTGGCCTTCATCCACTGTCCAGGACACCAAAAGAGGAGGCTCCCTAGAAACTCAAGAAACACCAAGCAGCTGATGATACTACCAATAAGGTAGCCCTAAAACCAGTGGGGTTTTTAGAAAATTCTAGTGACTTTACTAGAACCCTTTTTGCCAAAGGTTTATTCGCAACCAATTAAAAAAAGATTTTGCCAATAGAAAAGGAATAATTAAGAATAAGAAATAATTTGAAAAGCCAGACTTAGAATCTATTACAGAAGGCATAATGTCCAAGTGTTTAGTCTGTGCCCAAATAAACACCAAGCAAAATGAAAAAATTATATATAGAAACAGGGGGAGAAAAACTTTCCCAGATAAACATTTAAAAATAGATTTTGCTAAAGTAATTGACAATTAGGTAGAAGCTTTTCCTATTAGAAATGAGGCCACAATAACAGTTGTTAAAAAAATTGCTATATGAAATTCTTTCCAGATTTAGCTTGCCCATTCTAATGATAGGCCTACATTTCTATGCAAGGTCTCATGGCTAGTGGGAAATGCACTCAATATTAATCAAAAATTACATTGTGCCTACAGGACCCAAAAGTTCAGGGCAGGTAGGATGCATAAATCGAATCATAAAGAAAACTTTAACCAAATTTGTTTTTGAAACCGGTGAAATGTGGCCCTCCTTCGGGCGAGGTGCACCCCCTCTCGCCCCTCCAGCACCAACAGCACTGTCTTTACTTCAGTCCGGCACGAGGCCTCGGCGCATTCCTAACCAGCAGCTGGGGAAGCGGTGCTGACGACCAGGACCCGGTCGTACACAGCTGGGCCCTCTTTTGTTCGCTCAGTACAGAGCCAGGCGAGGCTCTTGCAGAAGTGCAGACACAGGAGCTCAACCTACTGCATGGTGACTGAGGACAAACTTGTCACCCCCAAATGCCCCTGTCACAGCACACCCCAGCCTGCAGTCCAGCATGAGGCAGCAGAGATGGCTCTGAGCCCAGAGCCTATAAGCAGGTCCCCTGTGCTAGCTATGACAGGCAGCCCTGTGCCCAGACCATCCAACCGCCCCTACACATCCCTCAACAGCTCGTGGGCCAGCCTGACGGGACCCAGCTCCCTGCAGGACCTGGTGGCCACGAGTGCCATTGGAGCAGCGCTCTTGGTCATGGGCATGGTAAGTGTGGAAGACAACAAGTACACGCTGGTGGTTGTGTGCCGCTTCCTGCGAACCTCAGCCTCCATGTACGTCTGTGTTGTCAACCTGGTGCTGCTGTTGGTGCTGCCCATAATGCTGGCTATCCGGCTGGTGCACAGGGAACACAAGAGCCTCTGCCTGCAGGCCTGGGGCCAGAACACCTGCCGTGCCTACCTGACACTGCTCTTTGGGACCAGCATTGTGGGGCCTGGCGTGCTCATCGGGCTGCTCTACATGCACCTGGGCTGGGCCTATTGACTGTCGCAGCAGGCCTTCTTCCCACAGACACGGCAGCGGCCCAACCCCAGAGTGCTGCACCTCATCCTGGGCATTGTGCTACTCTTCTGGGCATGCTTCATGCCCTTCTAGATATAGCAGCTGCTGGCCCAGTACCTTGGCGTCCAGCCACTTACACCCTGCATCTCACACATCATCAACTGCCTGACCACTTGCCTCACCTACCGCAACAGCTGCATCAATCAACCCCTTTCTCTACACACTGCTCACCAAGAACTACTCTAACTTCTTCCGGCGCTCAACCCGTGGCAGGAGTACCAGTGGGCATGTGGGCACCCAAGAATTCTAGCAGTGCCCCACCCACTCCCAGCATGCCATTGGCAGCTTGCTGTCCGCCAGCAGCCAGCTTGGTTGTCACTAATGGTTAAGATTCTTAAAGTTAAAAGTTTTGACTAGCCCTGGCCAGTTGGCTCAGTGGTAGAGCATCGGCCTGGTGTGCAGGAGTCCCGGGTTCGATTCCCGGCCAGGGCACACAGGCGAAGTGCCCATCTGCTTCTCCACCCCTCCCCCTCTCCTTCCTCTCTGTCTCTCTCTTCCCCTCCCGCAGCCAAGGCTCCACTGGAGCAAAGATGGCCCGGGCACTGAGGATGACTCCATGGCCTCTGCCCCAGGCGCTAGAATGGCTCTGGTTGCAACAAAGCGATGTTTCATATGGGCAGAGCATCGCCCCCTGGTGGGCGTGCCGGGTGGATCCCGGTTGGGCACATGTGGGAGTCTGTCTGACTGCCTCCCCATTTCCAGCTTCAGAAAAATACAAAAAAGAAAAAGAAAAGTTCTGACTAAAAAGAATTATATAATTTTAATAATAAAAGATATAAGATATAAAAATACTTTTAAAAGAAAAAAGAAGAAAGTAAGTTATAAAAGCCAGTTAATTTTACATAAGTTAAAGAAGGTCTGTACACGTTGTAAGAAATTAATCAATAACATTTATTTCTTCAATAGACTGTATTACTGTTAATGAAAACATCAAGTCTACCTGTTAAATATCTGTTACATGTTACAGATTGATGTTCCAACTTACACTGAAAATCTGAAAATCACTGATCCTAGCCTTAACTTCAAGGCCCTTGCCTACTCAACAGCCTCATACACCTCATTAAAATGAGTCAAAGATTTGACTCAGTATATAAAACCAGTGGGGAATGTGATAAGGTACCGAAGAATTGCAAAAATTAATATTAATATTTTAGAAGGGAGGGTCAGGTTTCTTGCCCCCTCCTTTCTGAGGAAAATAAGGGAGAAGAATGTGGGAGCTTCCTAGCTTACAAGGACATACTATGTACTGAAATAAGCAACCCCTGTGGACAAGGCCCACCAGGGGGTGAGGACAACGGAGATGCAGAGACCCGACTCTGGGGACCAGGTTCAGTGACGCAGATCCGATTTATTCAAGAAGTAAGCTATCTTATATACATAGGTTCAGACTATAGGTTGTTACAGTGTGTCCTTCATAGCCAATGGCTGAAAAGGTCAGGGAGCTGCCTGGTTGGCACTGATTATCTCCTTAGAGCAGGCGAGCTCTCTCCTGGGTGTGCCTAGGAGGGTTTCAGGTGCTGGAGTGTTCTCACAGCATTGCATCAGCCACAGCTGCTAGGAATGCGCTCTGCGCTTTACCAACAAACCCCCTTTTACTAAGAGGCTTAAAAGGCATTTTATGATTTAGGCCAAGCATTCAGAGAGATTTTGTAAATATGATTTTTATACTTAAGTGTGATTTACACCAGCTCAAGATGGCCGATTGCATTCATGCTTAGGAAGGGCTATTATATTGTAAATAGAGATGTTTTTGTATTAGGAGCTTTTTTGTTTTGTTTTGTTTTTTGTTTTTTTTACAGAGACAAAGAATGAGTCGGAGAGTGGGACAGACAGGAATGGAGAGAGATGAGAAGCATCAATCATTAGTTTTTCATTGCGACACCTTAGTTGTTCATTGATTGCTTTCTCATATGTGCCTTGACCGGGGGCCACAGCAGACTGAGTGACCCCTTGCTCAAGCCAGCAACCTTGGGTCCAAGCTGGTGAGCTTTGCTCAAACCAGATGAGCCCGTGCTCAAGCTGGCAACCTCAGGGTCTCGAACCTGGGTCTTCGGCATCCCAGTCTGATGCTCTATCCACTGCGTCACTGCCTGGTCAGGCGGAAGAAAGATTTAAGTAGCCCTTTTCTCTCCCTTTTCTTTCTCCTTAATAGGCAATTTACAAACACTTATCCTCTGACATCATGTAAGTCCCCTCCTTTCTCCCCCAACCTGTATGTAATCAAGTGTATATAACTAATCTCAAAGCTATATTCGGGACTCACGATTTGTGTTAGCTATACCCCATGTAAGTCGTATACAGCTGGCGTATTAATACATCTCCTCTTAAAAATTCTTCTGTATCCTGCCTTGGTGTCTCTACATAACCTGTGGAATTAAGATATGCTACTTTACAACAATATAAGGTTTACTTCTCACAGTGCTTACATTGAAATAGTAGGGGATAAATAGTATGTAAGTGCATAAATGAACAAAATAAGTTCAAGTTTTATGAGGGCTATGAAGAAAATAAGTACAAAGTGAAAGAGGGCTTGGAGGTGGCCTGTGAGCCCTGACTTAAACTGGGTTGTCAGGAAGGCTGTTTAGGAGGATATTCTTGAGCTAAAATATGAAAACCAAGAAGGAGGCAGCTTTGTGCAAATCTAACAGCAAAATAACCACCACAACAACTAAATAAATGGCATTAGATAAAACTTAGGGGGAATAGTATAGATTTCAAAAAGAAAAAGAGAAAATTCTTCTTTTATTTGTAAGTGAGGCAAGGATGCAGGGCAAACAGCCACTCCCAAAATTTGATAGAAACACAAGTGAATATAGGGCGTCTCAGTTTCCTGGAGCAGAGAGGACCAGCAAGGGAACCTGAGCGGGGGAGGAAAACTTGAACTGTAATTACAAACTGCTAGAGGCTCAGGGTGGAAATCTCTTAGCATTAACTCCAGGGGCACCCAGTCATGAGGGGTACCCCACAATATTGTGAGATTTACCTCCAGGAGCTCCATTTGGTTCCTAGAGTAAATATTGTATCAGAGAAAAGTTTCCTTGGGCTTCCTGCTGAGGGATGGGGAAAGAAACCATTTAGAAATCCAGAAGATCCTTGAATAATATAATTTCATTATATGACACATTTTGCTTAAAGTTTCAGAACCTATCCAAGAGGTTAAGTGAGGACTTTTTATATAGTTCTACAACCAGGTCTGCTCTCAGGAGAAACGAGGTAAGCAAAGTCTAACCTGTTGGATTATTATCTGTGCCTTATTGACCTGGGGAAAGAAAATACTCAACTCCGGCTGGCTCTCGCCATTCCATCCCACAAATGGGAGTTGGGGAAGAAAGAATGAGAAACACTTGTGAAGTTCACAGTTAAAAGGCATAGGCTCACTAATAGACTGAGACCTAATCAAAGAGCTATAGAATTGCCTCCCCCCACCCTCCTCACCAACACATCACTAAATGCCTCTTTACAGTAGTTCATTTTATACAGTACATCATGTCTGGATATCAAGAAAAAATAACAAGGCATACCAGAGGGCAAGAAACACAATTTGAAGAGTCAGAACAAAACACAACAGGGAAAGATGTTAAAATAATTAGACAAGGAATTTAAACAACTGTAATTAACATACTAAGGGCTCTTTTTGGAGAGTAGGTAGCATGTAAGAATAGATGGGCAATGTAAGCAGAAATGGAAATCTTAAGAAAAAAATAAAGAAAAGCTAGAGATAAAAAGCACTGTAACAGAAATAAAGAATGGCATTGAGGCCTGACCTGTGGTGGCGCAGTGGATAAAGCGTCGACCTGGAAATGCTGAGGTCGCCGGTTCGAAACCCTGGGCTTGCCTGGCCAAGGCACATATGGGAGTTGATGATTCCTGCTCCTCCCCCCTTCTCTCTCTCTCTCTTCTTTCTAAAATGAATAAAAAATAAAAAATAAAATAAAAAAAACAAAAAAAAAAAAGAATGGCATCAATGGGCTTATTAGTAGACTGGCCACAAGAAGCAATCTCTGAGCTCGAGGATATATCAATAACCTCCTCGAAAAACAAGAGGTGGAGAACAAAGACTGAAAAAAGAAAAAATGATATCCAAGGGCTGTGGGATAACTTCAAAGGGTGCAACATAGGCATAATGGAAATACCGGAGGCAGGAGAGAGAAGGGAACACAAGAGATATTTGGAACAATCCTGACAGAATTTCCCCAAATGAATGTCAAACACCAAATCATAGACCTTGGAAGCTCTGAGGACATCAAGCAGGACAAAAACCCCAAAGCAAAACAAAAAACCCTACACTTAGGCATATTATTTCCAAACTACAGAAAAACACCTTGCTATTCAGGAAATACAAGCAAAAAGAAAATGAAATGAAAATTAAAGTATTGAGAGAAAGAAACTACAAGCTTACAATTCTGTACTCTGTGAAATGATCTTCCAACAGTGAGAAAAACACACTCACACAAACAAAAACTGAGGTAATTTGTTGCCAATAGGCCTGCCTTGAAAAATATATTGTCTTGAAAAAAAAATGTAAAAGACGTTGTTTAGAGAGAAGAAAAATAATATAGGTCAGAAACTCAGCTCAACATAAAATAAGAAGGCGCATCAAAAAATAATAATAATAACTAAAGGGACAGTTTTACAAGAGGAACAGATAAAATGTGTGGCAAGCTTTGAACAGCGGCCAGAAGGGAAGCAGAACTTCCCAAAGTCCTATTTTGGGAGTGTGATGAAAACAACACAGAAGTTGTAAATAGAGAAAGAGAGGATAATAACAATTATTCTAGCAGAGAGAATATTACACTGTGCCTATCATTTCTGTTCTTTCACTGTCTTTCGTGACAACCATATGTTGCTCGTCACCTCACCTGCGGCCTCAGGATCAGCCAGATACTTAACCTGTATATCGACTAATTTTTACTGCACTGACGGCTAATACCTTTCATTGACTCAACTGTAAGTTCCTTCTGGATTCCTACCACTTGACTATGCCTGATCAATGGTAATTAAGGTTATTCTTTTCTATTATTATTATTCCAGTGACTGCACTGGAATCCACTGGATTTTGCTTAGTGATGATATTTTACTGCTAACCACAGTCAACCAGATGGAGGAACCAACATAAGATGGTAGTTTTGTACAAGAAAATAAATAAATTTGTATAAGAAGCAACTGGGAAAGTGCACCTGGTCTTTGGCCCAAAGCTGGGAGCTTTGCTCAGAAAGCATGATGTGTCACCTCTTCCAATGAGCTAGTCTATAAGGATCCATTTAATCCCGTGTCACCTATCTAGAGGAAGTTTAGAATTCAACTGTGTAATATAGCTTGCTAGTATCCAGTGAGAGTTGCCACTTTTAAAAAATTTAGACAAAATTCTGAACACAAAGTTTCCACAGCTTTTACCAACTGGTAAATGTGTTATTTTTTAACAGCCAAGCTACTCTAGTCTTTACTCATTTATCAAAAGAGCCAGACAGGCTATTCCCAGTCCATGCCTACATGAGTGTTCTCCAGGACTTCAGTGTTTACTCTGGCTTAAGCAGGGGTCACTGGCTTGGCTGGAGCCCCCGGTCAAGGCACATATGTTCCAGCCGAGCCAGGGACCCTTTGCTCAAGCCAGGGATCTTGGGCTCAATCCAGGAACCCTAGAATTTCACAGGCTGAAATAGCATCTGATAGAAATACAGCTTGTTTCTACTCTATCAAAAAATAAATTAGGGCCCTGGCTGGTTGGCTCAGTGGTAGAGCGTTGGCCTGGCGTGCGGGAGTCCCAGGTTCGATTCCCGGCCAGGGCACACAGGAGAAGCGCCCATCTGCTTCTCCACCCCTCCCCCTCTCCTTCCTCTCTGTCTCTCTCTTCCCCTCCCCCAGCCGAGGCTCCATTGGAGCAAAGTTAGCCCGGGCGCTGAGGATGGCTCTGTGGCCTCTGCCTCAGGTACTAGAATGGCTCTGGTCGCGGCAGAGCAACGCCCCAGATGGGCAGAGCATCACCCCCTGGTGGGCATGCCAGGTGGATCCCTGTCCAGTGCATGCGGGAGTCTGTCTGATTGCCTCCCCGTTTTCAACTTCGGAAAAAAATAAAAAATAAAAAATAAAATTAAATTAAATTAAAAAGGCCAGACTTAGCCCTTCTCCTGCCAATTTTGTGTTTTTTGTTTGTTTGTTTCATTTTGTTTTTGTGTTTTTGTTTTGAGAGAGAGAGGGAGGAAGAGGGGGGAAAATATGACATCATAGAAATGAAGAGTTCCTAAAAGAAAACACTGGAGCCTATGTTTCTGGGAGACTGATAAGTTGAAGACAGAAGACAATGATTAGATTTGGAAAGGTCAGATTTCTGGTGAATTAAAACAGTATTTTAAAGAGAGGGAGATAGAAATTTTGTAAAAATGTGATGATGGGAAAATGGTATGTGAAAGTATGCAAATGGTGACTATACACAATTCTTAACAAATTGCTTTGAGACTGACCTGTGGTGGCACAGTGAATAAAGCATCGACCTGGAATGCTGAGGTCACTGGTTTCAAAACCCAGGGCTTTCCCAGTCAGGGCACATAAGGGAAGCCATTTTCCCTCACCTCTTTTTCTCTCTCTCTTAAAAAAATTACTTTGAGGAGGCACAGAAAAAGAAATAATTGCAAGAGTGTGATGTTTGAGAAGGCATCATCCTTCTCAACTGTTCTATAACCAATCTTTTGAACTTTTTTTTTTTTTGTATTTTTCTGAAGTTGGAAACGGGGAGGCAGACAGACTCCCACATGCGCCTGACCGGGATCCACCCGGCATGCCCACCAGGGGGCGATGCTCTGCCCATCTGGGGTGTTGTTCTGTTGCAACCAGAGCCATTCTAGCGCCTGAGGCAGAGGCCACAGAGCCATCCTCAGCGTCTGGGCCAACTTTGCTCCAGTAGAGCCCTGGCTGCAGGAGGGGAAGAGAGAGACAAAAAGAAAGGAGAGGGAGAGGGGTGGAGAAGCAGATGGGCGCTTCTCCTGTGTGCCCTGGCTGGGAATCGAACCCGAGACTCCTGCACGCCAGGCCGACGCTCTACTACTGAGCCAACCGGCCAGGGCCTGAACATTTATTTTACTGATTGATTTTTAGAGAGAGAGAGGGAGAGCGACAAAGAGGGGGAAGAAGCAAGAAGCATCAACTCGTAGTTGCTTCCTGTATGTGCCTTGACCAGGCAACCTCAGCATTTTAGGTTGACATTTTATCCACTGTGCCACTATAGATCAGGGTATAGCCAATTTTTATTTTTATTTATTTAATTAATTAATTTTTTAATTAACTGAGAGTAGGGTAGGAAGAGAGACAGACTCCGGCATAAGCCCCAACCAGGATCCACCCAGTAAGCCCCTATAGTACGATACTCTGCCCATCTGGGGCATTGCTCTGTTGCTCAATAACTGAGCTAAGCTATAGCCAATTTTTAAAAAAGACTTTATTTATTAATTTTTTTGATAGAGGAAAGGGGAGGGAGGAGCAGGAAGCATCAACTTGTCAACTTATTTTAATGATTTTACTTACTGATTTTACAGAGAGAAGAGAAAGGGACAGGAACAAGAAGTATCAACTCATAGTTGCTTCAGTTTAATTGTTCATTGCTTTGCTTGTTTGTTGTATGTGTCTTGACCAGATAACCCAGGGTTTCTAACCAATGACCTCAGTGTTCCAGGTTGACCCTCCACCTGCTGCGCCACCATAGGTCAGGCACTGTAGCCAATTTTTAAGAGCATGGGTATAGTAGATGTTGTCAGGTCCTGGCCATAGCCCTGGGGCCTTATCATTTCACACTACCTGACTTCTGGCAACTCTGTCTGAGGGCTTTCTCCACCACCAGATCCAGCTTTGCCCAAGTACAAGATAGTTCAGAAGTTCCAGGGATTGTTTCCCTCCACCTTCTCCCACAGCAGTCTTCAATCAAGAGAATGACAGTGTTGGTCAAATAAGTTTATAAATATGATGTATACGTTTGCTCGCTTTGGGTATGGGAGACATGCTGTAAACTGGCAAAGTCCTTATAGCCTAAGGCTTAATTTTAAGACAAAGCCTTTCTCTTCCTTCTAATACTAAGATCTTCTTAAAACTAAGCTTTTCCCCACACCCCTGACTGTTGCATGATAGGGGGTGGTGCACTCTTATGAGGAATCCTATTTATGCCTCAGATAAATGGCTTTGTATCAGACTTCCTTATTTGTATATTGGCTTAAAGGTTTAATTTTCTACACTATAAAATGAAGCAGACCAGGGGCTCTCACTCTCGGTTCCTGCCATTAACATTGCAGAGGCCTCCCTGATCCTTGCCCTCCATGGGTTTTCTTATGGCTTGCCTGTCTTTGTGAGACACCAATAAACAGAATGGCCCACCATCCTCAAACTTCGTCATTTCTTTACCGTCTGCCTGAATTCAATGAGAACCTGCATGTGAATGACCACAGTGGTGGCCCCTGGCCATACAGACAGGAACTGGTGTATAAATACCCTAAACTCACTCACTCTTCAGGTAAATTAACTGTGAGGTTTGTGTGCTAGTGTCACCTAAATTTCCCTCATAGGTTTAATACTCAAAGTTTATACTGGAGATGTGCTTGATAACATATTCTTTTTTTCTTTCTTAAGTGAGAAGCAGGGAGGCAGAGAGAGACTCCCACATGCGCCCTGACTGGGATCCACCCAGCAAGCCCCCTACAGGGTGATCCTCTGCCCATCTGAGGCTGTTGCTCCATCACTCAGCAACTGAGCATTTTAGTGCCTGAGATGAAGCCATGGAGTCTTCCTCAGTGCCCAGGGCCAGACTGCTTCAACCGAGCCATGGCTGCAGGAGAGCAAGAAAAAGAGAGAGAGAAAGAGAGAGAGAGAAGGGAGAGGGGAAGTGGAGAAGCAGATGATCGCTTCTCCTGCGTGCCCTGACCAGGAATTGTACTCGGGACTTCCATATGCTGGGCCAACACTGAACCACTGAACCAACTGGCCAGAGCCTGATAATGTTTTCTTTACTGGCTTCAGTGCCATTTCTGTCTCACTATCCTTCTCCATTATGAGTGTTTCCTGGGATCACCTCCCAAATAACCTATTTGAGTTCAAATTCTTGTCTTACAGTTTAGTTTCAGGGTACACAAACTAAAACAACAGAAAATATTCATATAATTGTTAGGTTGCCAAAGGAGGGACACACAAGGCCTGGCGACTTTTATAAGAAGTTTATTTATGTATCCGCGAAGAGACGGCTGAGACCCCAGTCTCAGCAGTGACAGGATGAAAAGCCTCAGCTTATATAGGACTGAGTTTGGGTGCATTTCTCACTGCAGGGGGAAAACTTCTGTTACCTGTGGCAGATTAAACAATGAGAAAAGGAGGGTGGTGCTTGTTGGAATCCATGGGAGTCCAAAAAGACCCGAGTAACAGGCTTTATTGAAAGGAAGAAAAGAACCCTGCCGGGCTGACTCATAAGGGAAAGTCGCTATATTTATAGGGTTCCAGATTTTTCTGTTTTGCGAGGGCAGGTTTCAGGGTTGGTGTGTAGAGTTAGGTAGATTTTTCCAATTTTCTGATTGGCAAAGGTCTGCATGCAGTTCTGTAAGAAACTAGTGAACAAATGTAAGAGGTAGGGTCCAAAAGTTAGAAAAATAAATAGGAGAGTGAGTGGACCAATGAAAGGCAATAGTTAAGAGAGCAGTTTGTGCTAAACCACTGATTCCATGACTCGGTTTGCTTTTTATGAATTTGCTGGGCTTTAGAGAGAGAGAGAGAGAGAGAGAGAGAGAGAGAGAATAAGACAGGGCAGTGGCCAGTCTCCCTGCCCCTAGACCTATTTTTATAGAAATTTTTAAAGCAACAAGGAGAGGAATTACCTTATAGCTCATTTGATCCTTAAATCGACAGGTAGTGTATTAGGAACTGGCAGAGGCTCATGGGGTGGGATTAGGTTGATATTTGGGGTGAGATAGATTAGGGTACAGGTTTCTGTCCAATTAGTAGGGAGACACATATAGGTATTGGTCACACACAAGTAGAAAGTCCCTGATTGGTTGATACAGGATGAGAGGTGGATAGAGAATTGATGGATAAGGGGTTGGTTTTGTTTCTCTGTTTCTGAGCTCCAGATGGTCAGGGTGGAGGAAAGAGCTGCCCCAATAAGTGGGGAGAGTAGAGGATTGTTAGCTAGGGTGACTAATTAAACATTTTTTGAAAATTAGTTTTCTGACTGTTCAAATTCTTTTTTCTCTGTACAAACCTCCTACAACCTGCACAAACCTTCTACAACTTACATAAACCCTCAGCTTTCATGCACTTTCTTATCCAGAAATAACTGGCCTTCAAACCATACAATTTCTTTCTAGTCAGAACTCTATTTTTTTTTTTTGTATTTTTCTGAAGCTGGAAACGGGGAGAGACAGTCAGACAGACTCCCGCATGCACCCAATCGGGATCCACCCAGCACGCCCACCAGGGGCGATGCTCTGCCCAGCAGGGGGTGATGCTCTGCCCCTCCGGGGCGTCGCTCTGTTGCAACCAGAGCCACTCTAGCGCCTGGGGCAAAGGCCAAGGAGCCATCCCCAGCGCCCGGGCCATCTTTGCTCCAATGGAGCCTCGGCTGCGGGAGGGAAAGAGAGAGACAGAGAGGAAGGAGAGGGGGAAGGGGTGGAGAAGCAAATGGGCGCTTCTCCTGTGTGCCCTGGCCGGGAATTGAACCCGGGACTTCTGCATGCCAGGCCGATGCTCTACCACTGAGCCAACCGGCCAGGGCCCTAGTCAGAACTCTTGATTTAAAAGTCTTTAACCTTCAGTGACAATTAAGTTGACTTTCTTTTTACCCTAGTTTCCCTTTTCTGAAAGTCTGATTAAAAGAGTCCCTAGTTTCTTCATATATTCGCCATACATAGACCAACCAGGTTACGGTTTGTGGTTGGAGTAAGGCATGCCGTTTTTCTACTTTAGCAGCAGTGGGAGTTGTCAGGATCACAGTGTGTGTACCTGTCTATGTGAACATCAGTCCTTGGGTGATGTACTGCTGGAAGCGCCTCTTGGACAGTCTTTGAACAGTTTGTTGAGTATCCTGTAAATCCTGCAAATACTTAGGGAAAGGGTGGTTATATTTCTACACTTTGCAGCTAGAGTTTAAGTACTAGTGACCACTGCTTTTAGCTGGAATTAGCAGCAGGTTCCAGCCTACAATAGGTGTGGCATTGAGACAAGAGGAATAAAGGAGATACTATACATTAAATAAAGCAACAAAATTAGACTGTCAATACCCACAGTAGAGATCTTCGAGGGATAAATAAAACTCAAATATTCAGGCAAGGCATAGTAGATGGCCCTTGTGTTCACAAGAAATGAGATTAGTTTATCTGCTACTTGGAAGAAATACCTTACAGTTGTGAACGATGTCCTTGGGCCTTCAGTGGCAATTCCCAGCACGCTGGGCAAGGTCAGGTCACAGGCAGCTGGAGCAGGGCTAGAAGAGACTGAACCCTCCTCCATGGAGCAAGTGGGCAGCTTACCTTCTTGTGTCCCTCATTCCACAGCAAAAATGTGTCCCTGGTGGGGCTGGGAAACCTGGCAGGCTTCAGTTCAATGACTTTTCTTTCCACTCTTGAAGCAGGGCCCTGATGGAATTCTATGAAACCCTTTAGGGCACTGGAGCCTTTAAGAGTGTATGCCAAAAGCTGGTATTTCCTGACCTCTTTTGGGCCTTACTTGCCTTTTCTGTTACTCCTTTAGCCATTATAGACCTTAAAAGCCATGCTTAAAAGATATCACTGAGGGGTTTGACTAAGAGAGCAAAATTGGGAATCCAGTGTCTAAAGAAGCCTATTAGACTGAGGAAAGAAAGGATTTGATTTGTGTTGGTAGGTGGTTGGAGACTGCAGAGGGTCTGAGTTCAATTTAGGGTGAGACCTCAGGTGGTGGGGGTTAAGGCAATACCCAGATAGACTATGGACTAAGAGTGAAGTTGAGCCTTAGCAGAGAAGACGCGATATCCCTTCACAGTGAGGAAGTTAAGAAGGGTGGAGGTGTGTCTCCTTGAGGCAGGCAGGGAGGGGCTGTAGAGGAGTAGGTTATTTATATATTGTAAGAGAGTACTAGTTTTGAGATTGCATGCTGCTAAATCCTGAGCTAATGCCTACCCAAATAGGTGTGAGCTGTTACTGAACCCCTGGGGTAATACTGTTCAGGTAAGTTGCTGGGCTGCTTTAGTGTCCCGGTCAGTTCAAGTGCAGGCAAACAGAAAGTAAGAGTCAAGGTGTAGAGGAATGGTAAAGAAGGCATTCTTGAGTCTAGGATTGTGAAGTGAGTGGTGTTTGAGGGAATGTGTGACAGTAACTTGTAGAGATTAGGGACTATTGGATGGAGAAAAATTACTGCCTCATTGATTAGATGTAAGGCTTGTATGAGGCGATAAGTCCTTGAAGGTTTTTGAACAGGAAGGATAGGGATATTGTAAGGAGAGTCCGGAGGGATGAGTAAGCCTTGATTTAAGAGGTTAATTATTTGTTTAAGGTTTTAGAAACAGACACAGTTCACACAGCTTAATAGACAACTCTGCCTTTTTAAGCTTTTTGAGATGGTAGGGTGTTGTCAGCATAGAGGGGAGGAAGAGAGAAAGTAGACAGATGGACAGCGTGAACAGCTGGATGGAAAGAAGGAGGGTCAGAAACTGCAGGAGGAAGAGGAGGAGTTTAAAGTGCTGGTGGTGGCACCACGTGGTCAGAGGAGTCAAAAAGATTTAGAGCTCTGAGGAGAGGATGAGGGGGAATGGAAGGCACAGTCAGTCTCTGGGGGGGGAGGGAAGAATGGGTCAAAGAAGAAAAAGAGACAGCCAAAGCCGGTGGGGAGGGGGAATGAATGGGTCAAAGAATAAAAAGAGACAGAGCCGCCCATTTGTAAGGAGGGAGGAGGGGTTTAAGAACACAGTGGAGAAGGGAGGGGCCCCTGGCCAGCAGGAGAGGAGAAAGAGAGACTGGTATTTGCAAGTGAATGAGAAACAGGATTTAGCAAAGAGAGGGGAGGGGGCTTTTAGAGAGAAGAGACTTAAGTGGAAGAGATCTGCAGAGGGACCAGATAGGGGTCCCGAGAGAGGGGCGCCCCTGGGGGTCAGGGAGGAGGATAAGAGGGTTGGGAGTTTGTGGAGAAGGAAAGATTAGGAGCGGAGGTTTTAGGTGAGGTTTCTTGGGCCAAAAACAGCCTGCATGCAGAACAGGCAGCACAGAGATTAAGGACAAGAGCAAAGGTAGAAGGAAGCCTGTACATGAGGAATTTCTGAGGCTTTTCCAGTCCAGTGGCAGAAATTACTGAGATTTTTTTAAAGAGGCATTCCGAAGGAGTAGTCCTGAAGGAGTAGAGGAGTAGTCTCTGAGGCCTGAGATTGGGAGGAACCCATGTTAGGCTGAGAATAAAGAAAGAGAAGAGTGTCCTCAAACTCTTTCAATTATTCTGAGTAGAGTAGAGGGTGTGGGACGTGAGGAAACTGATCATCACAGGAGACCTCAGTTCCAGAGTAGTAGAAAGCAACCTGGCTGGCTCCTAGACTTTTGAGGAAGTCTGTAGAAGCAGGCTGCTCAAAGTAGAAACCTCCCAAACTGTGAACCTCAGAGAGTAGAGTGAGGGTGAGGGACAAATAGGGGCCTACCGGAGATGGGAAAGAGCAGAAATTCCTTACCTTCTGGTTTGGCGGGGTGAGGTGGGGTGTCGAGACAGGGTCGGTTGCCGGCCAATCAGCCTACATTCACACAGCCAAACAGAATCAGGGAGTTAGGCCGGGACAAGCTGCCACTGCCCACTGCTTCCCTGGTAGTAAGTTTGGCTGGTGAAGGGGATAGTCCAGGTGTCCGGTACCTTGTCCTGGGTTTTGGCACCAAATGTTAGAATCCATGCGATTCCAAAAAGACCAGTGTAACAGGCTTTTCTGAAAGGAAGAAAGGAACCCTGCCGGGCTGACTCGTAGGGCTGACTTGTAAGGGAGAGTCGCAGGTCAGGCACAGCCTGGGACTGGGTTTTAAGGATTTAGGGGAGGGGGAGTGAGAAAGGTCGTGGGGCATTTAGCCCATTGGCTGCTGGACCAAGGAGGGTCTTTTTTGGAAGTTTGCCAGGACTTTTCGGCTTGTGACATCAGACATTCCTTTACGATTAGTCATTTGCTGCGAGCCCTGAAAGAAGACTTATTGGCAGGTGTAAAGCCAGCAGTCAAGGCCAGGGCCACTATCACAGCAGCCGCCTGGCTCATGCAGGTTCGCATTAGATTCGGACAGTTGGTAAAGAAACCATGGAGCCAAAAACTGGTGGGCCATAACCTTTAATCCTACCTTGCACCCGGCGGGCACGTAAAAATACACACTGGGCTCCAAAACCCAGTCACACTCAGTGCTCACAAAGCCACTGACTTATCCGAGTTTCCTAGAATCAAAGGTTTCTAGCTCACCAACCTTCTTCTCCTCAGTTCCCCATTTCCTTCCTTATCCCAGATACAAACTCTACACAAACTGGCATCTCACTCAGCACTCCACCATCTTGGCTGCTTCTCCTGGCCTCCTCCACGTGGCCTCCTTTAGCTGCTGGCTCTACTCTCTCCGCTCTCTCATGCTAACCTCAGGAACCAAGAGCCAAACTCCCGCTCTGTTCCTATTTTATAGTGTAGAAATCCAAACCCTTAATCCAATATACAAAACAGGGAAGTCTCTGATACAAAGTCACTCTCTGATGCATGATTGGATTGTACCGCCCTACATCAAAAAGGGTAGGAAAGGCTTAATCCCAAAACCAAGCCTCAGGCTACAAGGATTCTACCTGCCTTTAGCCCACTCCAACACACATTAATATCACCTGGGCGACGGCCTCCTCGTGTTATCTTTAACAAAGTGAGCATAATACATTTTATCTGCCCAACAATCCACCCCTATGCTCACTTTACTACCCACAATCTATACCACCAGCATCCCTGTGCAAGGAAATTAGAACATTACATTAGAACATTACACAAATTAAAACAGCAAAAATAATACAGTTTCAACAATTACAAAGGTACACTTCACCAGTCTCTGAGCACTTTGCCCAAAGCGCAAAATGTCCTCGCTTTCTTTCTAGCCATGGGAAAAACTTCCCGGGGCAGGGGAGTGCTTCCAGCAAAGCCACCCCTCACCCCCATCAGGGTATTTTACATTGTCCAAAATCCGTAATCCGTAAGTCCATCCAACAAAAGAGCCAATGCCCACTCCGGTCGTAGTCCAGGAAATCAGTCCACACACATGGGGCATCAGCCACCCCCTTCATCCCTGCCGTCCTGGCAGGTCTTACACTGTCCCAAAGAGGGGCACGTGGCAATGGCAGTCAGCATTTCCATCTCTGCTCCGGAAAGCATGTCCAGCCCTATGTCCCCAAATCGCAGACCTACCGGGGCCGCAGTAGGTGCTCCTTCCAGCTGGGCTCTCATCTTATGGAGACTGCAGATTGCAACTCCAGCCCGATTCTCCTCATCCTCCAAAGTGGGACTGAAAACACCAGCTCTGGCTGCCGGGCTCGAGCCTCCGTCCGCTGCCGCCTTCTGCTCCTCATACCTTGCAGCTCCAGACCTGGCCTCAGCCTCAGCCCCAGCCTCCTGCCACTGCTGGCTCTCCACAACAACCAGGGCAAGCTGCAACTCACGAACCTCTGAATCCTCCTCCAGCAGCTGCTCCATTTCCAGGCGAATCTCGCAAACCTGGTCGGCCTTCTCCTCCAGCATTTCCTCCAGCTCCAGGGTCAGCATCGGTTTCTCCTGCGTTTGCTCCAGCTCCTCCCGCTGCTCGGTTTGCAGGTCCCAGGCAGCCTCTTCAACAGAGCTCTCGGTTTCCTCACGCATGGCTATAAAAGTCAGCCAGCCTACAATCCCCAAAAGGACAGCCATGGGGAACCCTAACACTAGCCAGTCCTCTACTCCACCACTCAAAGACTCCTTGCCGATCTGTATCGAATCCTGCCACAGACTACGCCAAATGTAAAGCCAGCAGTCAAGGCCAGGGCCACTATCACAGCAGCCGCCTGGCTCATGCAGGTTCGCATTAGATTCGGACAGTTGGTAAAGAAACCATGGAGCCAAAAACTGGTGGGCCATAACCTTTAATCCTACCTTGCACCCGGCGGGCAAGTAAAAATACACACTGGGCTCCAAAACCCAGTCACACTCAGTGCTCACAAAGCCACTGACTTATCCGAGTTTCCTAGAATCAAAGGTTTCTAGCTCACCAACCTTCTTCTCCTCAGTTCCCCATTTCCTTCCTTATCCCAGATACAAACTCTACACAAACTGGCATCTCACTCAGCACTCCACCATCTTGGCTGCTTCTCCTGGCCTCCTCCACGTGGCCTCCTTTAGCTGCTGGCTCTACTCTCTCCGCTCTCTCATGCTAACCTCAGGAACCAAGAGCCAAACTCCCGCTCTGTTCCTATTTTATAGTGTAGAAATCCAAACCCTTAATCCAATATACAAAACAGGGAAGTCTCTGATACAAAGTCACTCTCTGATGCATGATTAGATTGTACCGCCCTACATCAAAAAGGGTAGGAAAGGCTTAATCCCAAAACCAAGCCTCAGGCTTGTACAAGGATTCTACCTGCCTTTAGCCCACTCCAACACACATTAATATCACCTGGGCGACGGCCTCCTCATGTTATCTTTAACAAAGTGAGCATAATACATTTTATCTGCCCAACAGCAGGGTTCAAGAAATGAAACGTAAGAGTGCTGACTAAGAAT
Organism: Saccopteryx leptura; assembly: GCF_036850995.1. Lineage (NCBI taxonomy): Eukaryota > Metazoa > Chordata > Mammalia > Chiroptera > Emballonuridae > Saccopteryx > Saccopteryx leptura. The sequence goes on along the minus strand of NC_089506.1, from coordinate 53,672,921 downwards.
ATTCAGATGAGTGATTTGGGGATGACTAACTGTCAGGATGCCCCTGGGTTGGGCGGGAGTAAGATATCAATCAGGATTGCTCAACCTGGCTAGTTGAGGCTTTTGATAAGGGGCCCAGAACTCAAACCTAACAATAATGACATGAAACCATTATATCAGTTATAAACAAGGATGCATGAAACTAAGAAACATCAGAAAAATATATTCCAAAATGTTAACAATGACTATTTATTTCTGTATTGAGGGATTATGAATGATTATAAACCAAAACAAATTTTTCTTTCTTCAAGAAAAAAAAGTTGTTTTTCTTTTTTTATAAAGAGTGCTTCAGAGAAAGAGCAATACCATATGATCTCATTTATATGTGGAATCTAATGAACATAATAAACTCAAGAACAAAATAGAAAAAGAGGCATAAACACATGGAAAAAATGGACATCTATCAGAGGGGAGGGTTTTGAGGGGACTAGACAAAGAAGGTGAAGGAATTAATTAAAAAACTTATATACATAACACATAGATATGGATAATAGAGTGGCAGTAGCCAGAGGGAAAAGGTGGGGCAGAGGTAGGGAGTGAGGGCAAAGGGGAGGGAATGGGGAAGGAAAAGCTTTGCTTGGGGTGAAGTGTGTGTAGATGGTGTTATACCGAGTTGTACATTTGAAACCTGTATGGTTTGATGAACCATGTCATCCCAATTAATTCAAATATAAATAAATAAATATTGAAGAAAAAGAGCCTGGCCAGGTGGTGGCTCAGTGGATAGAGTGTCAGACTGGGATACAGAGGACACAGGTTTGAAATCCCGAGCTCGCCAGCTTGAGCACAGGTTCATCCAGCTTGAGTGCAGCCTCAACAGCTTGAGCACGGGGTCACTGGCTGTAAGGCCAGTGCCTGCCACCTTCGTGGCCATGCAGGTTCACACTGGATTCGGGAAGATGGTAAAGAAACAGTGGAGCAAATAAATGGTGAGCCATTCCTTATTGAAGTCTCGCACCGGCCGACCAGCAAACAGGCAGGGAAAAAGCTTCCCTTTCATTCAGGGCCCCTAAAGCCCTGACGCATTCTCTGTTCCACAACCAGAAGAATCTTCTCCGATTCCTCCTAGAATCAAAGGCCCCACCATCTCAGTGGAGTTCGCAAAGCCTCTCAGCTCTGGTTCCCCAGCTGCACACCTTCTTCCTCTCTTCCTCTGCCAAACTGGCTTCTTCTTCAGCACTCTACATTCTCTCTGCTCTGGCTGCAAAACTGGCTGGGGCCCACAAAGACTCCTACTCCAGCAAACATTAGCAAAACAATGGCCCCTCCCAAGCTTTCCTCTTAGTCACGTTGGCCTCACACTCAAATAGGCCTGGGCACACAGCACAGCATCAAAACCTCAGACATTAACTATCTTACCTCACAAACCCAACACTTTCCAAAATACTGGCCAGCTTCTGAAGGACTGAGTCTGGAATGTTCTAGAGTCAGACCAGACCAACACTCCCTCCATCCTGCACAGCAAAGATTTAAAGCCACTCAAAAGAGAATTTTTTTAGTTAAAGTTTACTCCCTGAAATGTGGGTCTAAACCGAGCAAAGTTACTGCAAGATAAATCATGTTAATGGACTCAGAGGCCTACTCGCAATACGTTTATGTAATGAAGAGATACAAGTCATGTCACTCTTCCCTGTACAATGGAGATAATTCCAAGGTTTCTCTCCCAGGATAATGGAGCCTATTCATTTTTCTAAAGAGTAACCTTTCCATGCTGGACCAAGCCACCATCAGAAATCACAGACAACCCTTGTCAGTAATCTGGAATGGAATTTATGGCCTACCTGAAACAAAAATTCCAAGAAGAAATTTAAGGGCTTAAGGAATAAATGTGCTTAAAGAGAAGATAAAGTAAAGTTGACAACTCAGAGAAGAAATGCAAAAACCTATGCTAAAATAATTAAAGTAGATGGCACCAATGGAGTAATGAAATAAAGGACTCCAATTTTGCACAGCAATACACGAACAAATTTAGTGTATGAAAGAAGCAGCGATTCAAAATGTAAAAGAACGAATACAGTTTTCAATAAATGATGCTGAGGTTACAGGCTAACTATTTGGAAAAGACAAAGTTTGAGACAGACGTCACACCTTACACCAAAGGAGTACGTGTGATTCTGTCAGGAAGAAATGTTACTCTACTATTCCAGGTTCTTCTGGCTGGTCTAAGAATTAAAAAAAAAAAAAAAAGAAAAGTTAACCAAATTTAACTTTTTAATGTACATATATAGAGGGGTCCCGTAAGAATATGGGGGCCCAAGGGGCAAGCAGGCAGTTGAGACTTATATGCCAAAAAAGAAGGACGTCATTATTTGGGACTTCAAAAGGGAGGAAGGCAATTCACGTCAAGATGAAAAACAAATGTTTAATGAACAAATGTTTGCTGCTCTACGCTAAGCCTTCCCACCACACCTAGTTCACTTTATACTATAGTTATCTACGGCGATAACTCCCTCCCTGACACAGGCCCTCTGACTAAATTATTTGATGCAGTAAGGAGGAAGGTCACCGAATTTTCCTGAGTCTTTTGTTTCTTGAAATAATCTTCATTGCAGAAAGACACATTTTGGGTGGCAAATTTGCTTCCCTACAGAAAAAAATATATAAATATTAAAAAAAATTAATCTATAAAACTCCTAGAAATAAATATAGGTGATTTCTTTCTAGTAATCCTGGCTCAGAAGACTTTCTAAAATAGGCATAAACCCAGACACCATGGAGGACAATTATCCATGTTAAAATGGCTTGACTCAAAATAAGTTTGTTGCTGGGCAAAATTACACTCACACAAAATCAAAATACAAATGAAAAGCCAGAAAAAAGTAACTGCAAACTAGGCTACAGAGTAAAGGGGTTATTTCTTTACTTTACAATACTATTATAAAAATCAGTAAGAAAAATACAACAACCCAAGTGAAAATTAAACAAAAGATCCAGAAGGCTGTTCATGGGGGTGGAGGTGGTGAATGCAAATTACTTATTAACTAAAGAAAAGATGCCCCGCCTTGCTTATTATTAGGGGAATGCAAATTAAAACAACAATAAGATACAATTTTTCACCTCACAGAGTGCACAAGACCAAAAATGTATAGTGTTAACTGGGTTGTAGAAACAGGCACTTTTCTATGCCTTGGTGAAAATGTTTGAAAAAAATTTATCAAAATTTTAATAGACATGTTTCAACACAACAGTATACTTCAGGGATATATCTATAGATACAGTCATGTGTCAACATAGCTGAAGAAAGATGTTATCACAGAATTGGTTATAATAGCAAAGACTGCATAAAAATATGTGTGCTTATCAATGAAGGGCTGGTTAAATAAGTATGGGGCATTAACACAATGGAATACCAGAGAAACAGAAAGAATGACGTAGATCACTGTGTGCTGATATAGAAGGCTGTCCAAACTATATCATGAAGTGAAAAAAACAAGAGGGAGAGTAGTATTTATGTAGGTCCCCTTTGTCAAAGAAACAAAAATAATACCATACATCATCCATGCATGTATATGCACAAATAATTTAACACTTAATAGTAACTGCCCCTCGGGAGGGAGAATAGGGGGCCTAGGATGTGAGTGAAATTTTCCTTTCCTTTAATAATTTCCTTTGATGAACTCAGAAGTTCTAAAGTAAACAATCTTTTTAATTAGGAAGAATTGGGAACGTGTCTTTTTCTTAAACCATTTTGTATTAACTATGCAGATAAGATTATTTTTTATCGGCCCTGGCCGGCTGGCTTAGTGGTAGAGCGTTGGCCTGGTATGTGAAAGTCCCAGGTTCTATTCCTGGCCAGGGCACACAGGAGAAGCACCCATTTGCTTCTCCACCCTTCCTCTTCTCCTTCTTCTCTATCTCTCTCTTCCCCTCCTGCAGCCAAGGCTCCATTGGAGCAAAGTTGGCCCAGGCGCTGAGGATGGCTGCATGGTCTCTGCCCCAGGCCCTTGAATGGCTCTGGTTGCAACAAAGCAATGCCCCAAATGGGCAAAGCATCGCCCCCTAGTGGGCTTGCTGGGTGGATCTTGGTCCAGCACATGCAAGAGTCTGTCTCTCTGCCTACCCGCTTCTCACTTCAGAAAAATAAAACCACCACCACCAACAACAAAAAACAATTATTTTTTATCATGCCTTTCTCAGAAATGTGTGTGTGGAGAGGGCCGGGACAGATTGAGTGAGGTGGGGTGGGTTGAAACATATGTCAAGAAGACAAAAGAAATATGTTGCAAAATAAATACAGCTAACCAGACACCAGGCAATATCTTATAATTACACTTATCTACATCCTACAAAATTTGCCATATAATATTTCTTTTTTTAATTTTTATTTATTCATTTTAGAGAGGAGAGGGAGAGACAGACAGAGAGAGAGAGAGAGAGAGAGAGAGAGAGGAGAGACAGAGAGAGAGAAGGGGGGGAGGAGCTGGAAGCATCAACTCCCATATGTGCCTTGACCAGGCAAGCCCAGGGTTTCGAACTGGCAACCTCAGCATTTCCAGGTCGACGCTTTATCCACTGTGCCACCACAGGTCAGGCTTCTTTTTTAAATTTTTATTTATTTATTTAAAAAATATTTTTAAGACTTTATTCATGTGTGTGAGAGAGAGATAGAGAAGGGGGGTGGAGCAGGGAGTATCAACTCCCATATGTGCCTTGACCCGGCAAGCCCAGGGTTTTGAACTGGCAACCTTTGTGCTCCAGTTCGATGCTCTCTCCACTGCATCACCACAGGTCAGGCTAATATTTCTTTAAAAAAAAATTCCACTGATTTGAGAGAAATAGAAGAAAGGAGAGGGGAGAAGAGATAGAAAGAGAAGCATCAACTTGTTTCACTTAGTGCTTTCATTTAGTTGTGCATTCACTGATTTCTTCTCATATGTCCCCTGACCAAGGGTGGGACCCATGACCTGGACACACTGGGACAACACCTTATCCACTTAGCCACCCGACCAGGGCAATGAAATGTTTCATTTTTATTCAGATGTTATTTTATTTTATTTATTTAATTTTAAAGATTTTATTTGAGTTTAGAGAGAGGAGAGAGAGAGGAGAGTGGAGGAGCGGGAAGCATCAACCCATAGTAGCTCCTTCTTGTATGTGCCTTGACTGGGTGAGACTAGGGTTTCAAGCCGGCATCCTCAGCATTCCAGGTCGTTTTATCCATTATGCCACCACAGGTCAGGCATTCAAATATTACTTTAGGGATAAAATATTTTTTGTATGGCTACTGCTTTCTTTTAGGTAGTATTGCCTGGTATGTAACTACTGTTTTGTTTTGTTTTTCTTCAACCTTATGGGTCTTTATGGTTTAGTTTTGTCTCTTGTAAACAATAGATGTCTTGCTTTTGTTATTCATGCAATATAACAATTTTCTTGCTCTCATTTGGTAAAATTTATCAATTTTAACTTATTATGATAATTGATGTATTTGGACTTATTCCAACCATCTTATTTTTTTGCTTTTAAAACCCTGATTGTGGCCCTGGCCAGTAGTTCAGGGGATAGAGTGTCGACCTGATATATGGACATCCTGGGCTGAATTCCTGGTCAGGGAGCACATGAGAAGCGACCATCTGTTTTTTTCTCTCTCCCTCCCCCTCCTCTCTCTCTTCTTTTCCATAGCCTGTGGCTCAGTTGGTCTGATCGTCACCCTGGGCACTGAGGATAGCTTGGTTGGTCCGAACATTAGCCTCAGGCACTAAAAATAGCTTCATAACTGAGCATTGGCCCAAGACAAGAGTTGCTGGGTAGATCCTGGTTGGGGCACATTAAGAATCTTTCTCAATCTCCTCCCTCTCACTTTATTCATTTTTAAGGGAGAAATAGCAAGAGAGAGGGACAGACAGACAGCAAGGGAGAGAGATGAGAAGCATCAACTTGTAGTTGTGTCATTTTAGTTGTTCATTGTTTGCTTTCTCATATGTGCCTTGATAGAGGGGAGCTCCAGCTGAGCCACTGACCCCTTGCTCAAACCAGCAACCTTTGGGCTCAAGTCAATGACCATGGGGTCACATCTATGATCCCATGCTCAAACCAGATGAACCTGCGCTCAAGCTGGCAACCTTGGGGTTTTGAACCTGGGTCTTCATCGTCCCAAACCGATACTCTATCCACTGCTTGGTCCCCTCTCACTTAAAAAAAAATCTTGATTGTGCCTGACCAGTGGTGGTTTAGTGGATGGAGCATCAACCAAGGACGGTGATGTCTGGGTTCAAAACCCCAAGATCATTGGCTTGAGCACAGGCTTGCCAGCTTGAGTGTGGGATCATCAACATGATTCCAAGATCATTGGCTTGAGTCCAAAGATTGCTGGCTGAAGCTCAAGGTCACTGGCTTGATCAAGGGTTCACTGGCTGGGTTTGAGCCCCGGCCAAGGCATGTTAAAAAAAATCCTACCTGGAACACTGAGGTTGCTGGTTTGAAACCCTGGGCTCACCTGGTCAAGGTATAGGAGTTGAAGATTCCCGATCCTCCTCTTCTCTCTCTCTCTCTCACCTCTCTCTAAAAATGAATAAATAAAATTAAAAAAAAGAAGAATTTTACAGGCAGAGGACAGACTAGAAAAAATATCCTGATTATGCTGTGACATTTAAGTAATAAAAGAAAACAAAATTATAAACATATCCTTACACACACACACATATATATGTGCCATCATGTAAAAAAATAACAATATCGTGAAAAAGAGAACAGAAGGAAATATATCCAATTATTAATGATGTGATGACTTTTAAAAATTAATTTTTAAAGAGAGATAAAGAAAAAGGGAAGAGAAGTGGGAAGCATCAACTTGTAGTAGTTGCTTCCTGTATGCGCCTTGATCCGGCAAGCCCAGGGTTTCAAACCTGAGACCTCAGCGTTTCAGGCCAACACTTTATCCACTGTGTCACCACAGGTCAGGTATGTAATGGTTTTCCTTTAAGAAGTGGAATTATGAGTGATTCCTTCTATTTTTTTTCTAAATCTTTCATGATGAGCAGAAATTATTTTTAGAGAAAAACTGTGGTCAATAAAATGAAAATAACTTTTATTTAAATAATAAAATTGAGGATGATGAACAACAGCATTCCCAAGGGTTATCCTTCCCTTCATCCTCTCCAGAGAGCACTGGGGCCTTCTAGGGTGCATGTACCCACTCACCAAGCCTTAGATTGAACTTCCTTTTATGTCCACAACTGGCAATGTCCTCACCTGGCCCTTGACTCCTCAGGGCATGGGAGGAAAGGGGAGGGTCAAGTGTTGGTATGTGCCTCCCACAAACACTCAGGGCCTTATCCTGCCATTGAATCTCCTAGGATATCAGCAGGATGTGGCCCTGAGGTTTTTCCTCTCCTGGTTTCCCCAATCAAAAAACACAGTCCTTTGTCTAGACAAATCTTTGATGGATTATGGATACAACCATTTAAAACTTTATCTGAACTAGATGAAAATGTCCTGCAGCCACTTAAAACAGTAATTTGTGGAGGTGATTTTTGTTCACTGTTGATTCCTATTCTAGATGCAATTTGGCATCCAATACCTTTCAAAATGCTTAGTCTGAATTTAATTTTAAAGTACTCTTTGTTTTTCGTAAATACTTGGGAGTGTATGTAACGCCTTCAGATGTTGGTCTATCTGGTTAATGGGAGTGGTTCACCTAAAACTAAAAAGCCAAAATGAGAGGCAACACACATTTCTTTTGGAATCAAAAAGAATTGCAATTTGGGGATTACAGATTCAGGCAGAAACCAAGTGTCCTGATTAAAGGGTGAAGGCAAAGGATTTTATGAGAAAAGGAAGGGAAATAGTTCTATGAATAGAAGGAAGGAATTTCTGTTGGTGTTAACAAGCTGGATTACTCTTTAGGTATACATGGCGCATTACTGATTCCAAAGAATGCGCTTCATCATCAGTCTTTGTTGTCAGGATGCCTATTTTTCTGATGGCTTTACGAAAAGTTGCTTGAAAGACAATGTTAGTTTGACCCAATCCAAAGGTTATTTTACCCAGTTCAAACATTCAAAAACTTAAGGGGACTGACCTGTGGTGGCACAGTGGATAAAGCGTCGACCTGGAAATGCTGAGGTCGCTGGTTTGAAACCCTGGGCTTGCCTGGTCAAGGTACATATGGGAGTTGATGCTTCCAGCTCCTCCCCCTTCTCTCTCTCTGTCTCTCTTTCCTCTCCCTCTCTGTCTCTCTCTCCTCTCTAAAAAAATGAATAAATAAAATAAAAGTAAAATAAAAAATAAAAGAAGTGCAAAAAACCCCAAAAACATGTAATTAAAAAAAAAATTTCAAATTAAAAAAAAAAATAAAAACTTAAGGAACAAGACATGAATTCCTGGAATGCTTGCTCTGGCTTTCTTTTAAAATGGCTCCACTTATGTCTCACAGAGTTTCATGGGATATAATGTTATCTTAGCTTTTAAAATTTAGGCTGTCCTGGCTGGATAGCTCAGTTGGTTGGAGCATCGGCCTGAAACTGGAAGGCTGTGGGTTTGATCCCCAGTCAGAGCACATACAGGAACAGATCAATGTTTCTTTTATTTTAAAGATATATATAATACATATATATACATATATACATATATAATATATACATTATATACACACATATATAATATATATTTATATATTTACGTGTATATAATATATATATTTAGATCTTATTTATTGAGTCTGACCGGGCAGTGGCACAGTGGATAAAGCATTGGCCTGGGATGCAGAAGACCTAGGTTCGAAACGTCAAGGTAACAGGCTTGAGCACAGGCTCGTCCGGTCTGAGCACTAGCTCACCAGCGCAGGGTCGCCAGCTTGAGTGTGGGGTCAGAGACATGACCCCATGGTCGCTGGCTTGAAGCCCAAAGGTCACTGGCTTGAGCAAAGGGTCACTGGCTTGGCTGTAGCCTCCGGTAAAGGCACAAATGAGAAAGCAATCAATGAACAACTAGGGTGCTACAATGAAAAATTGATCTCTCTCCCTCCCTGTTGGTCTTTCCCTATCTGTCCCTTTCTCTGTTTTTCTCTCACTTAAAAAAAAAAGAGCCTTACTTATTGACTTTTAGAGAGAGGATGGAAAGGAAAAAAAGAGAGAGAGGAGAGAGAAGCAGGAAACATCAACTTACAGTAGTTGCTTCCTGTATGTGCCTTGACCAGGCAAGCCCAGAGATTCAAACCGGCAACCTCAGCGTTCCAGGTCAACACTTTATCCACTGCGCCACCCCAGGTCAGGCAATCAATGTTTTTGTTTCTGTCTCTCTCTCCGTACCTCTCACTAAAATTAATAAATTTATTTTTAAAAATTAAAAATAAATAAATAAATAAAATGTAGGCTACTCTGTATGAAATACACACATCTCATACATTTTTCAAATGAATTTAACATAGAACTTAAAAACAAACCAAAGCAAAGAGAAGCAGCAGCTATGTTGTTTTAGAATGATACATAGTTACACCCAAGCATGTCTTAAGATCTTACTAAATTCTACAATCCCAGTTCTATAATTTGTAAGGCCCAGTACAAAATAAAAATGTGGGGCTCATTGTTCAAAGATGATTAAGACTTTCGAAATGATCAAGCAGAGCATTAAAACAATTACAGGGCCCTTCTAAACAAGGGGGTCTGTGCCAACGCACAGGTTGCATGCCCACAAAGCCAGCAGAGGTCCAGGGGGGTCTCACCCCACATTAGATAAACGTGTTAAAATGCACTTACATCCTACATAAAATATGTTTTTTAGTTAGAACCATTTGTTGAAAAGATTTTGCTTTTGAAATTATGAGGCTACAAATAACTCATTTACTTTATGATTGGCTCTGATATCTCTATCTATAGATAGCTATACAAATAGTCCATGGTTAGTAATTCCTGCACAGTAAGAAAACCAGACCCATTCCTTTCAATAATGAAACATTTGTGAACACTTAAATTAGCAATTAATGGAATTGCCACCAGTAATATTGTATGAATGTTTAATTAAACAATTCATATAAATCTCCATATTGCAGTATTCTTTTGAGATTTTGAGGCTGAAAATTATATTTTGGCCCCAAATATTGGTGTAGGCCCTTGAAAGACTCAAGGCTCCATGTGACTAGACTACTTAATGGGGGGGGGAAAGGATACTAAGCACATCGGTCCTATTCTGATACATCCCTATTGAGAGCAGACCAGCCCTCTTCTAATATATCCCCTACTACACACACACAGAAGTCATTGATAAAACACATGGGATTGCAGCCTGACCAGAAGGTGGTGCAGTGGATGGAGCATTGGACTGGGGCGCAGTGGACCCAGTTTCGAAACCCTAGGTCACCGGCTTGAGTGTGAGCTCATCTGGTTTGAGCAAGGATCACCAGCTTGAGCCCAAGGTCACTGGCTTGAACAAGGGGTCACTCGGTCTGCTGTAGTCTCTTGGTCAAGGCACACGTGGGAAAGCAATCAATGAACAACTAAGGCCCCACAGTGAAGAGTTGATGCTTCTAATCTCTCTCCCCTCCTGTCTGTCCCTATCTGTCCCTCTCTCTGTCTCTCTATGTCTCTGTCACAAAAAAAAAAAAAAAAAAAAAGAAGAAGAAGAACGAGAAGCATCAATTCATAGTTTCTTTCACTGATGAGCTCACATTTAAGCCTGAGACCTCAGGATTTCCAAACAGCAACCTCAGTAGCCTGGATCATTTACTGCACCACTGCCAGTCTCACTAAGGCTGTGTTTTAAAATTTTTTTTTTCTTTCTGTTTTTTTCTGAAGCCGGAAACGGGGAGAGACAGTCAGACAGACTCCCGCATGCGCCCGACCAGGATCCACCCAGCACGCCCACCAGGGGGCGACGCTCTGCCCCTCCCGGGCGTAGCTCTGTCGCGACCAGAGCCACTCTAGCGCCTGGGGCAGAGGCCGAGGAGCCATCCCCAGCGCCCGGGCCATCTCTTGCTCCAATGGAGCCTCGGCTGCGGGAGGGGAAGAGAGAGGCAGAGAGGAAGGAGGGGGGGAGAGGTGGAGAAGCAGATGGGCGCTTCTCCTGTGTGCCCTGACCGGGAATCAAACCCGGGACTTCTGCACGCCAGGCCAATGTTCTACCACTGAGTCAACCGGCCAGGGCCTGTGTTTTTAAATTTGAACGTGGGCCTGATCTGTGGTGGCGCAGTGGATAAAAGGTCAGCCTGGAATGCTGAGGCCACCAGTTTGAAACCCTGGGCTTGCCTGGTCAAGGCACATAGGGGAGTTGATGCTTCTGTTCCTTTTCCCCTTCTTTCTTTCTCTCTTCTCTAAAATGAATAAATAAAATCTTAAAATAAAACTATTATAAATTTGAACTTGGCCATTTTATTTAGTTACCATGACTAGGTTGCTTATTCAGAGAATGTTTCTTTACCTATAAAATGGAGATCTTACTATGTACAGGCCTCTTTGAGTTATGAATGAGATAGGTTCCATAGGTTTGAAAATGTTTATGTATTTATATGCACAGAAAGGTAAAAATAAATACTATGTTAAAACAAAGATCTAAGTAAGTTGCATTTAATAGATAAATGAACCTTTTCCAACTTATATATGATTTCAACTTAAGAACAAACTTACAGCCTGAGCAGTGAGTAAAGTGTTGGCCTGGGATGCAGAAGACCCAAGTTCGAAACCCCAAGGTCACCAAATTGAGTGTGGGCTCATCTGGTTTGAGTGTGGGCTTACTAGCTTGGGTGTGGGGTCACCTGCTTGAGTGTGGGATCAGAGACATGACCCCATGGTCGCTGGCTTAAGCAAGGGGTCACTGGCTCTCCCTTCCTTCCTGTCTATCTCAATCACAAAAAAAAAAAAAAAAGATCAAACCTACAGAATCTATCTCTTTTATAACCCAGGGACTGTCCGTACCTCACAATCCTGTTATGACGATTAAAAATTATATATATATAAGTAGATATATATTTGTGTGTATCTATTCATATGTATGTATGTATACATATACACACATATACATTAAATAAATAGCAGTTTCTACTATTGCTGGTGTTACTATTTTATTATTAATCATAAAGAGTATGAATTTATGGCAACTTCCCTAAAAAAAAAGGGATTCTGTAGAATATTTAAAATTTTAAAGATTATCCCCAGATTGTGTCCTAGCTTCCCAGTGGTTTTACTGTTTGGGCACTACGCAAAATATCTCAGGGGAATTTGGGTGTAACAGGAAGTTGAAACAAATGGCAGCTTGTCACTCCCAGTTTTTTGTTTGTTTGTTTGTTTGTTTGTTTTTTACAGAGACAGAGAGAGAGTCAGAGAGAGGCATAGATAGAGACAGACAGGAATGGAGAGAGATGAGAAGCATCAATCATTAGTTTTTTGTTGGGACACCTTAGTTGTTCATTGATTGCTTTCTCATATGTGCTTTGACCGTGAGGCTACAGCAGACCGAGTGACCCCTTGCTCAAGCTGGCGACCTCGGGGTCTTGAACCTGGGTCCTCCACATCCCAGTTCGACGCTCTATCCACTGTGCCACTGCCTGGTCAGGCATCACTCCCAGTTCTTTGGGACTTTTTCTCTTTTCGTTATGTTTGTTTACTAAAGTAACAAATGCGAAGGAATTAAAATGTAGAATTTCATCAAAAGTATGACTTTTATGAAATGAATAAATAATACAAGCATAGTTTCATCAAAAGTTTTTCACCTATAGACGGAACGAGCATTACTATGGGTGCTTAGAATATGCTATTGTGCAGATGAACATTAAAAAAAGTAAAGAATAGGCTGACCAGGTAGTGGCTCAGTGAGTAGAGTGTTGGCCTGGGATGCTGAGGACTCAGGTATGAAACCCTGAGGTCACCAGCTTCAGCATGGGATCACAGACATGACCCTATGGGCACTAGCTTGAAGCCCAAGGTTGCTGACTTGAGTCCAAGGTCACCTGCTTTAGCAAAGGGTCACTGGTTTGGCTTAATTCCCCGCCTCTCCCAGTCAAGGCACATATGAGAAAGCAATCAATGAACAACTTAAATGTTGCAGTGAAGAATTGATGCTTCTCATTTCTCTCCCTTCTTGTCTGTCTCTCTCTCTCCCTCCCTCTCTCTCTCGCTCTCTCTCTCACTCTCACTCTCTGTCTTTAAAAAAAACCAACAAAGAGTAAGGAGTGTAAATTTTGTGATTTCCACATTGGGCAGCTACCCAGGTGCTTACCTTAGAGAGAACCTGATTACAAGTGCGATTTTAACAACCAATTCGCCGAACTAAAAAAATTAGGTATCAGTTCTGCCAAACAGATGTGAACCAGCTGAATCCCACCACTGAAGAAAGGTAACACTTAGCAATGGTTTCTCACCGGTCCACTTTGTAGACCTGCTCAAGCTCTGCCAACTGTACTTACCCACACAAGATTTTGACTCAGGAAATAATAATGCACAGAGGCAGTCTTGGCTGCAATCTATTTTGGCACCAGTAGTGCTACTCTAGCCATTTTCCACAGGTATGGTGGTGATAGTCCTAAGAAGAGGGGCCAGGGGCCAGGAACGGTGCAAGGGGCTGTGCCTATGCCCAGCAGCAGCAGAAAGAGCAATGTCACAAGCCAAATTAGCACAGTTTTGGACGTATTTTTGTGTGGATGTAGCCTCCAAATCTGGTTATTCCTCCTTCTGGACATTGTGTAAACTACTCAAATGCTTCTAATAATTTTTTCCTGCTTATATAAGTGGGTTGGATTCTGTTTCTTCTAACTCTGAATTTGATTATCAGTTCCTTTCTGAGGGGCTAAGTTGGATTGCTATGTGTGAAAAGGCCACGCAGAATTAAATGTGCAAGTGGACAACTTTATTTCACTGATCTTATTTTACCCAGGAGATCCTCAGTTTGAATTTTAACTTTCTTGCTTGGATATCTGAACTCGCAAGCATCAACTCCTTCTGTTTTTTCAGAGACAGAGAAAGAGAGTCAGAGAAAGGGATAGACAGGGAAATACAGACAGGAACGGAGAGATGAGAAGCATCAATCATTAGTTTTTCATTGCGCATTGCAACACCTTAGTTGTTCATTGATTGCTCTCTCATATGTGCCTTGACCGTCGGCCTTCAGCAGACCGAGTAACCCCTTGCTCGAGCCAGCGACCTTGGGACCTTGGATCCAAGCTGGTGAGCTTTTTGCTCAAACCAGATGAGCCCGCGCTCTAGCTGGTAACCTCGGGGTCTCAAACCTGGGTCCTCAGCATCCCAGTCCGACGCTCTATCCACTGTGCCACTGCCTGGTCAGGCATCAATTCCTTCTTCAAGGGAGTTTTGCTTTAAATCCTGGAAACAAAGGAATTGTCTTGTGCACTGAGCAAAACAACCTCTTTTGGTCTGACCTGTGGTGGCGCAGTGGATAAAGGGTCAACCTGGAATGCCGAGGTTGCCAGTCCAAAACCCTGGGCTTGCCCAGTCAAGGCACATATGGGAAGTGATGCTTCCTGTTCCTCCCCACTTCTCTCTCTCTCTCTTTCTCTTTCTCAGTCTCTTTTTATCTCTCCTCTCTAAAATGAATAAATAAATAAATAATAATTAAAAAAAAAACTTCTTCAAGGTTTGTAATCTCTTTCTCTCTCTCCCTTTGTGTTGGCCTGAGGGGGACCTCTCTTGGAAGGAGAAAGGTAGAGGATTCATAGTGGTAAAGAAAGTTCCACAATGGCCAAAGACAAGCTTCCTATTTCATAATAAAGCCACGTTCTTATTGGTTGCATTGTCCTAGCATATGGGTTATTTGGGGCATTTCAGGACCATATGAATCTGTGCATTTGTCAATGTTTGGATGCTGTTGAGGAATATGTTATAGCATACCAGACTGAAGATAACATATTAATAACAGTAAAATAGGTAACATATTATTAATAACAGAGTAACAGAGATAGCATATTAATAGCAGAGTAGAGGTTTCTACTGACCATAGTGAGTATTTGTGGGCTGCAGTCTTGACTTGGCATCCTCAGGTGATCTTCACTGAACTCCGTAAGAGTACAAGGCAACCGTGAAGAAATATCCATATGAAAGGCTTAAGGCATGGACTTTTAGAAGGCTTAGGGGCATCTGAAAGCTGTCAGGCACCTAGAGATGATTGTGAGGACTACGGCATGTGCTACAGGAGTGATGTCATGAGGCTACAGAGCTCTCTTGCCAACTCCTCATTGGCACAGGCCCCTTTCCCTGCTGCAGGGACGTATATTTTCCATTGAAGTTACTTTTAGATATAGCTCAAATCAATTAAGTCCATTATTATTTTTCTTTATCTTGGCAAATCTTGGTGATTGTAGCAGCATTTCTCTTTGTCTCAGTTCTTCTTCTGTTCCAGAGGACTCGTGTCAAAAAGTACAGTGTGTCCGTAAAGTCATGGTGCACTTTTGACCGGTCACAGGAAAGCAACAAAAGATGATAGAAATGTGAAAACTGCACCAAATAAAAGGAAAACCCTCCCAGTTTCTGTAGGATGATGTGGCAGCATGTGCACATGTGCAGATGATGATGTAACACCGTGTATACAGTGGAGCAGCCCACGGCCATGCCAGTCGAGATGTGGACGTACAGAGGAAAGTTCAGTGTGTTCTGAGGCTCGCTAAATTCGAATTCGTGATCAAAGTGCAAGGTAAATATCGGCGCGTTTATAATGAAGCACCACCACATAGGAATAACATTACTCGGTGGGATAAGCAGTTGAAGGAAACCAGCATTTTGGTGGAGAAACCCCGTTCTGGTAGGCCATCAGTCAGTGACGAGTCTGTAGAGGCTATACGGGATAGCTACCTAAGGAGCCCTAAAAAATCTGTGCATGAGCCTACATCGAACTGCACTGTATAGGTATGAAACTGGGAGAGTTTTCCTTTTATTTGGTGCAGATTTCACATTTCTATTGTCTTTTGTTGCTTTCCTGTGACGGGTCAAAAGTGCACCATGACTCTACAGACACACAGTATAGTTCCTAAAACTATAGAATCACAAGAATACCTCTGAATAAACTGTTTAGAGTTGCTATCAGTCATGGGCTCCTAGAAGAGATTCATTTAAAATTTTAAGGAAGTGCAGATGCTCCTCAACTTATAATGGGTTTACCAAATTTCCCCATGTATAAGACACACATTCTTTCAAAAAATTTGGGGTCTAATGATTGGGTGTGTCTTATACAGTAGTTGTAGATTTTTCTACTTGCATTTCCCACTTTTTCACACTTGTTTTTGTGCTCATTGTTGAAGACAGTGATTCATCATCAGACACAGATGAGGACAAGCTAATGGATGGGAGTTTTGACAGTGATGAGGAGTTGTATCAATTTTATGATGAATAAAACTTGAGTTCAATAACTCTATGTAATGCTTCTTTTTTTTTTCAAATTTCGGGCCCCAAAATTAAAGTATATCTTATACATGGGGAAATACAGTACAGTATATCCCAATAAGTTGAAAATATCATAAGTTGCCAATGTATTTAACACACCTAACCTACCAACATCATAGCTTAGCCTAGCCTACCCTAAATGTATTCAGAACACTTACATTAGCCTACAGCTGGGCAATTATCCTGTTCATCTCAAGAATACTTGCCTTCATCTTCTTCTTCTCATCAGAAGCAGGAGACACAGGTGGGTACTTTGTAGATGTGATGGGATGCAAAAACACAAAACACAATAGCCAAGAAAGCCTGTCCAGGTGGTGGTCCTCTGGGATGCAGAGGACTCAGGGTGAAAACCTCAAGGTCATCAGCTTGAGCATGGGGTTACTGGCTTGAGCATGGGATCAGAGATGTGACCCTGTGGTCTCTGGCTTGAGCCCAACCAAGGTCACTGGCTTGAGCAAGGGGTCACAGGGTCACTGGAGCTGCCCGGTCAGAGCACATGAGAAAGCAATCAATGAACAACTAAGGTGCCAGAATGAAGAATTGTTGTTTCTCATCTCTCCCTACCCATCTGTCTGTCCCTATTTGTCCCTCTCTCTGTTTCTCTCAATTAAAAAAAAAAAGCCAAGAAACACTGGCAACACAGTACAATGAGTATAGAACATCAAAACTTGATCTTCCTGCCTGACCTGTGGTGGCTCAGTGGATAAAGCATCAACCTGGAATGCTGAGGTCGCTGATTGGAAGCCCTGGGCTTCCCTGGTCAAGGCGCATATGGGAGTTAATGCTTCCTGCTCCTCCTCCGTTCTCTCTCTCTCTTTCTCTCTACTCTCTAAAACTGAATAAATAAAATAATAATAATAATTAAAAAAAAAACAAAAAAGAACTTGATCTTCCTAAGTGCGTGCCTGACTGAGAGCTGAGGCTCGCTGCCACTTCCCGGCATCACTAGAGAGTGTCATACTGCATGTCACTAGCCCAGAAAAAGATCAAAATTCAAAATTTGAGATATGGTTTCTACTGAATGCGTATTGCTTTCACACCTTTGTGAAGTTGGAAAATTGTAAATGGAACCATTATAAGTTGAGGACCACCTATACTTGGACTTGCTTTTTAAATTTGTGGTAATATCAAATAGTTATGTCTTCCTGTGGCCAATGACATTTTAAGATAGAGGTGCAGCCAGTGACCATGAGGCATTGGTCCTGTTTGAATGTGCCCTGCTCTCACACAGAGTAAGCCTAATAATGTCTTTCTGTGCAGAATCCTTTTCTCCACCACCTGAGCTCGACGTCTAGTTGACAACCTTCATCACAGTCTCTCATTCCTGAGTCACTGTTGAAAT
This sequence comes from Saccopteryx leptura, assembly GCF_036850995.1. Classification (NCBI taxonomy): domain Eukaryota; kingdom Metazoa; phylum Chordata; class Mammalia; order Chiroptera; family Emballonuridae; genus Saccopteryx; species Saccopteryx leptura. The sequence goes on along the minus strand of NC_089506.1, from coordinate 53,655,227 downwards.
TAGTTTTCAGGATCTTCCAATTTTAGGTTTTACTCTCAAGTAAAGAAAAAAAAAGCAGAATTTTAATTTTCCTTCAAATTGAAGATCTGAACATTAGAAACTGCTTGCCTCTGCTAATTTTCCCAACATATAAATGATTCCAAACTAAATGCTCACCTTGAAATTCTAAATTATACAAGATTTTTAGGAGAATGTAATAGTTACAACCAACTTGTATTATGCAGGCAATAAATATTATCTTAAGATATTAATCGCATTGTTCCAAAGACTTCTACTGCTGTCATCAATAAATATGTACCTTTATTATTTATAATAATTTTAAAGTTGCATAGATTTGTGCTTTGCAAGCTTTTCCTGTTTACACAAATCACCTGGGGATCTTGTTGAACTGTTGATTCTACTTCAGTATGTCTCGGTAGCTTTCTGAGAATCAGCATTTCTTACCTTTTCCCAGTTGAAGCAACTGCTGCTGGTTTGTGGGCCATGCAGAAGAGAGAGCATTTAATGTTAGCTTTAATCATTATTTCAGTTGGATTTTTAAAGAAACTCTCCAAAAATTAAAAATGGTGGCTATTAATGTTTTCCTTTGGCTACAAGGATGCCTTATTATTGTGTTTAGAATATGTCAAATAAATGTTTTTGTTTCTGTAGTTACCCATGTCTTGCTTAGATTAATTGTACTTACTAGCACAGGAATCTGGGAACTTTATCTGGTAAAGAAAACCTTTGTTTATTTGATCTCAGAAATTAGGCCAGGGGCCAGCATCTGGATGGCTGGTTCAGGTCTCCATGGCAATTTCAGAGTTTTGCCACAAGGAGGAACAGGAACACTCCAGAGAAAGATAAACTTACCAGGTAGCTTCTGTTTTGGTGGCTTCCTCAGCCCAACCTGGTAGGACACAGCAGCTGATGTCCATAGGGTGCTTATGAGCTCACACAGGGCCAAGGTGCACACTGAAGGCCCTTTCTGAGCTAAATCCTATTTGGCAGCTTTTCAACGCCCTATTGTGTGTCACTGTATCCAAGAACTCTTCTTCCCCTTCAACAGTTTCTTTCTTTCTTTCTTTCTTTCTTTCTTTTTTTTTTTGAGCAAGAGAGAAGGGACAGAGAGAGACAGAGTGAGGGACAGGCAGGAAGGGAGAGAGATGAGAAGCATAAATTCTTCATTGCAGCTCCTTAGTTGTTCATTGATTGCTTTCTCATATGTGCCTTGACTGGGGGCTACAGCAGAGTGAGTGACCCCTTGCTCAAGCCAGAGACCATGGGGTCATGTCTATGATCCTGTGCTCAAGCCAGCAAGCCCATGCTCAAGCCAGCGACTTTGGGGTTTCAAACCTGGGTCCTCTGCATCCTAAGCTGCTGTTGTACCCACTGCGCCACTGCCTGGTTAGGCCCCTTCACCAGTTTCTGACAGGATCTTCTGCCTCCTTGAACAATCCTTGGGCCTGCTGTCTGATCCCATGTGTCGTACACTTATCCTTATAATCTCTTTTATATTCTTGAGTGTCAGTGGGAATGGCCTCACGTCCAGACCTTTCATATTACTGAAAGGAAAGAAGCCCTAATATAACAGCACGATGTCATCTTTGCATCCCTCTAATGCATTTGTTACTAGGTCACCCTTCCTCTTCTGCCCCATGACATGGAAGAAACAGGAGGCCACACAAAGTGCAAAAAGTAGAGAAAGAATGGAATTCTTAAGTGTTTTTTTTTTTTTTTTTTGTATTTTTTTGAAGCTGGAAATGGGGAGAGACAGTCAGAGAGACTCCCGCATGCGCCCGACCGGGATCCACCCGGCACGCCCACCAGGGGCAAGGCTCTGCCCACCAGGGAGCAATGCTCTGCCCCTCCGGGGCATCGCTCTGCCATGATCAGAGCCACTCTAGTGCCTGGGGCAGAGGCCAAGGAGCCATCCCCAGTGCCCAGGCCATCTTTGCTCCAATGGAGCCTTGGCTGTGGGAGGGGAAGAGAGAGACAGAGAGGAAGAAGGGGTGGGGGTGGAGAAGCAAATGGGCGCTTCTCCTATGCGCCCTGGCCAGGAATCGAACACGGGTCCCCCGCACGCCAGGCCGACGCTCTACCGCTGAGCCAACCGGCCAGGGCCGGAATTCTTCAGTTTTTAGTTTGACAGGGACTGGTGCTGACACAATGAGCGTAATTAGCAGGAACATTTAGTCAACATGAGAGGGATTAAGACCCACGCTGGAGGAGACAAAGGTTTGGGAATGAGAGGCAGAGAATGGGAGATTTCTGTCACCAGTGTCACCACCCCCAAGCTTCCATGACAAGGGCAAGGAATGAGGGATATGCTAGAACCTCTCTCAAGTACGGTTCATGCTTTGCCTCAGTGGAGAGGCCAGGTAAGCTGGCAGCTTTGTAGAGGAGACCCCCATGCCATCAGCGAGTTACAAGTAAAATAGAAAAGCCCTGATTGCCCACTTGGTATCTGGAATATTCAGAGAGGGGGAGGCAGCAGGCTTATAGAGACATGAGACTGAATAAGAGAAAGCCATTGAGAAAGATGAAGCATTTACTACCCAGCAGGGGAGAAGACCCAGTTACATCCTTCCTTTAAAACTCCATCACAGAGTTGACTTTAAAAGCAAAATAAAGCTTAAAAACACCTGCTTAGAAAAGCTTAAACACAACTTCGCTGAAGTTTAGGGGACAGTGATGGGAAGATAAACGAGAGCTCTTCTTAGATCTCAGTAATTTGATTTATAATCAGGTTAGAACTACAATTCCTAGTTTTCGTCCTCCACTTTACAAGCTTATAGGCACTGTTTCCATGCTGATGATGTCATCACTGCCCAGTACCCAGGTGCCCAGACCTGGTTCTCTATGTACCCTAATATCTAGGCCCTTTCATTTCTCCTTTAACTATTATCCATTTATGTTCTTCAAATGAAGGACACCAGGCATTACAGCTCATTTCAGAAGAAACATCAAGGCTCTACCAAAAGGATAAAAGAATGACAAAACAAAACAAGCAAAAAATATTATATCAATACCTTCCCTATATGAAACCTTCAGATAATAAGGAAAGAAATTGGTCTCTTTCTCTTCATCAGGATTATGTCCAACGTTACAACGTAAGTATGTATTAAGGTAAGGGAGTCCCCTTAATATTCTAGCAGGCCATGCTGTGATGGAACAGGAAATAATCAAACCCGTTTCTGCTGGATAATCAGGTGTGATATCTCCTAGAGACCTAGATAAGCGAGAAGTACTGGGCTAGTTAAGGAAATTATTTGTTTCTTAAATATGAATATAGTCTGTATTTTTCCCTTGAAAAGTGATGTCTAGCATTGGAAACTTGTAGTTCACCTCCTGCTAGAAGCCAGGAGTGTTTTATAGACCTATTTGTTCTATCAGATCAAAGACTTAAAGAAACACACCCTCATAAACCTCTCAGAGATGGGATTCTTAAAGGAAACTCATCATCCTGGAGACTGAGCAGCCAACAGCAGCAGAGCATTATTTATTCAGACCCTCCTACCTACCAACCTGTGCCCTAAGGCAGTGGTCCCCAACCCCCGGGCCGTGGACCAGTACTGGTCCGTGGGCCATTTGCTACCAGTCCGCAGAGAAAGAATAAATAACTTACATTATTTCCGTTTTATTTATATTTAAGTCTGAACGATGTTTTATTTTTAAAAAATGACCAAATTCCCTCTGTAACATCTGTCTAAGACTCACTCTTGACGCTTGTCTTGGAAGTTCGACAATTATATTTAAAAATACCACAGTTTTTATGCCGGTCGCATAATTTTATTTTGTGCATTTATTCGTCCCATACTAAAGGCCGGTCTGTGAAAATATTTTCTGACATTAAACCGGTCCGTGGCCCAAAAAAGGTTGGGGACCACTGCCCTAAGGAACACCTCACCACTCTAGACAGACAAAGAGTGAAGACTAGCAGGACTGGCTAGGGGAATGGAGAGTGATTCAGATGGCGTGACCTTCATAGAAATGAGGCTTTCCTATTAGGATGGGTTTCCCAAAGGAGATTGGTAGAGATTCATGTGAAGATTGGAGGAGGGCCCTCAATAAAATACCAGGGCAATATGAAATATTGTCAGCCCTGGGGAGTCCCCACAGAGGGACCTTTCTGCAAAGGCCTAATTTTTTTTTTAATCTGGGAGAACCCTGACCTGTGGTGGCGCAGTGGATAAAGCGTCAACCTGGAATGCTGAGGTCACTAGTTTGAAACCCTGAGCTTGCCTGATCAAGGCACATATAGGAATTGATGCTTCCTGCTTTTCTTCCATTTCTATCTCTCTCTCTCTCTCAAATGAATAAATAAAATCTAAAAATAAAAAAGAAGACAAGTTGTGAAAAACTTTAGCTATTCCCCTCCTGCACTGAAATACCCTTTTGAATTTATTCAAAACTCTTAACTAAATTAGAAGATCTCGGCTCAGTGTAGAGTTGCGGTTTTAGGGAGGCTGACAGGACAGGGTGGTGTAAGGCCTGTGGCTGCCGCCGCCACTGTGGCCATGCAGGTTCTTGTTGGATTCAGGGAGATGGTAAAGAAACAGTGGAGCCAAAAAATGGTGGGCCATTTCGTTTATTAAAGTCTCGCACTGGCTGATGAGCAAACAGGCAGAGAAAACACTTCCCTTTCATTCAGGGCTCCAAGCCCTGATGCATTTTCCAATTCCACAACCAGGAGAATCTTCTCCACTTCCTCCTAGAATGAAAGGCCTCACCAGTCTCAGCAGAGCTCACAAAGCCCCTCAGCTCTGGTTCCCCATCTGCACACCTGCCTCCTCTCTTCCTCTGCCACACTGCCTTCTTCTTCAGCACTCTGCTTTCTCTCCACTCTCTCTGCAAAACTGCCTGGGCCCACAAAGACTTCTCCTCCAGCAAACATTAGCAAAACAACACTCCTCCTCCCCCCAAGCAGGAATACAATCTGCAATTTGCAATCAACTGCCCTGCTCTGAGGGCAAGCACACACATGGCTGCCCAGCGCCATTTTTTAACAATAAAAGTGAGCAAACTCAAAAAATACAAATTTTACAAAGTCATTTGACCAACAAATGGTGACATAGAAAGAGAGTACAGTCTTCCTCTGTCTGCTTACTGACCTGCCTTGTGATCAGAAATTTGAGTGATACATACCTATCATAACCTACTTGCTTGAAAGGCATAGCCTAGGAAAGATGACCTGAGATAAAGGTCTATGCCATTCCTCTTCTTTCCTTCCTTTCTTCCTTCCTCTCTCTTTCTCTCATTGCTTCCCTCCTTCTTTTTCCCCCCAGCTCTTTTGCTATCTATCTATCTATCTATCTATCTATCAATTTATCTATCATTTACCAATGGTTGGCTAAAATTTTAGGCAGATGGTGGGAACTAATGGTTGGAAGACTAGTTATAAGGAAGAGATATATAAACGAATGAATGGATTTTTCAACACAGTCCCACAGTGAGATGATATTTTTGTCCCATATAAATGCTCACTGGAAGTCTCTCACTGTTGAGTATGTATTCAAGTCAGGTATTTTCACTTTACAACAGCTCTTTGCCAAGCCTCTTGTAAACTTGCTCAATGAGTTCATGAATAAAGTGGCAGAGGTTCTGGGGATGGAAGACATGCTTGGCCTCAATAAACAGATTTCTTGTCATCAAGTGTAGGGAAGTGGTCACGGTCATGGCCATGCATGTGTAGAGATTCTCATCTAATTTGGACAGATGGTAAAGAAACAGTGGAGCCAAAATATGGTGGGCCATTCTTTTATTAGTCTCGCATCGGCTAACGAGCAAGCACACAGGACTCCCAAAGCTATTGACACATTCTCCAGTTTCACAATCAGGAGAATCTTCTTCGGTTTCTTCTAGGATCAAAGGTCCCACCAGTTTTAGTGGAGCTCGCAAAGCCCCTCACCTCTTGTTCCCCATCTGCACACCTCCTCTCTCACAAACTGCCTTCTTCTTCAGCACTCTGCATTCTTTCTGCTCTCTCTGCAGAACATGGCTTCTCTCTGCCTCTTCTCCTTATTCTTTTCAAAACTTTCTGGCATGAAAACCTCTCCTCCAGCAAACATTAGCAAAAAAATAGCCCTTCCCACGCAGGAAGGTAATATGCAATTTCACAGACCACATACACCTGGCGCTGCCCAGCCCCAATGCAAATTATAAGCAAGCAATATGAAAATCATATTTTACAAACTTATTTGACCAACACCAAGCTAAGTTGGCTGCCATACTACTCAGTGTCTAGCTTGTTCAGAGCTTGTCCAGCATGGTACTTCAACTCGGTACCATATCTTGAGTATGCAAAGCCACCCCAACTACTTTATAGCATGTTCACAGCGTGGACCTTTCTATTATACCTAGGGCAGCAATTTGTTCTCAGTGGAATAAATACATTCTAGATTTGAATTTGTCTCCCTTGTGCACCATACTTGTATGAGATTTACTAAATGCCTTATTTAAGGTCATGTATTTCATTCCAACGTTGATTGTGGTCAAGAATCTCATTGAACCTGACCAGGCAGTGGTGCAGTGGATAGAGAGTCAGACTGGGACACAGAGGACTCAGGTTCAAAACCCCGAGTCGCCGGCTTGAGCATGAGCTGCTGGCTTGGGTGTGGGATCATAGACATGACCCTGTGGTCATCCTGCCTTGAGCCCAAAGGTCACTAGCTAGAAGCCCAAGGTTGCTGGCTTGATCAAGGGGTCACTGACTCAGCTGGAGCCCCTTGGTCAAGGTACATAGAAGAAAGCAATCCATGAACAACTAAGGTGCTGCAACAAAGAATTGGTGCTTCTCATCTCTTCCCCTTCTTGTTTGTCTGTCCCTATCTGATCCTCTCTGTCTCTGTGTCACACACACACACAGAATCTCATTGATAGTGTGGATGAAAAAAATAAAAAATGAAACATTTTTTTTTCTTTTTCTCCCGAAAAAAATTTTTTTTTAAATAAATCAAGATGTGGCCACTAACTTAACCTGAAAAGCTCAGGGAAAGCCTACACAATGGCCTTGCAAACTCAGGGAACTAAGGTAAACACAGGATGGTCTAAATCAAACCTTCTAACTAAAAGCAGTTTATGGTGGGTAGTCATGTCCTAGGGAAGAACTTTTTCTGAACAAAGGTAATGTTTGCTTTTACTCAAGTCTGTCTGCTGTCTTTTGCATCTATGATAATGTACCTGATAACATTCCTTTGGAATATAAAGGAGTCCAACATTCCACCAGAGAAGAAGCCACTAGACTTCTCATTGTTATTGTTATGTGAACCATTAACTATTAACTCTCTTGTTCCTGCGTATGTATAGAAGATTCAACATATACGTTTTTAGTTTTTACCCAGGCCCAGAGATTTCCTTTCCTACTTTGCCTTCTCCCACTTCCCTAATCTATCACCAATCAATTTCATGTGACCCCTTTAAGTCTTCCCCTCTTATTCTGATGTATAAAATAAATGGTCAAACTGCCAGTTTTTGGAGCGCATTCTCAACATGTTGAGGCTACGTCCCAGCAATTGTCGACAATTTGGCTCAAATAAACTCATAAAAATTCTTACAGGTTTGGCAGTTGTTTGACATTGACAATAGTAAAAAAGTAATGCAGTTGGTCTTAAAGAACAGATTGTTGAAAATTCAGTTCTGTTCTCAGCTGAGAGATGCCTTTACCCAATTCTGCTGCCTGTACCTTGTGCATGAGCTTTGGGCTGCAAATTCATTGTTTCACTAGATTAGATCCAATGCCTAGGGCCATGACTGCCTTACTACATATTTTCTTCTAGTTTCAATCTACCATCACCCAGACCATTTACCCCCTCACCTGGTAGCTTTGATACCTCCTGAGAGGGTGTGGGAGAAACTTCATCTATATTTCTACCTCCCTACCTTCATGTTGAGAATTGCTGCTGCTTTGAGCCTCCAGAACTACAAGAGAATAATAACTATAAAACGAATACAATAAATAGAATAGCACCTCTGTTTATAAGGCTACCAGTCATTGGATTTAGGGTCCACCTTGATCAAGTATGTCCTCAGCTTGATTACATTTGCAAAGACCTTATTTCCAAATAAGGTCACATTCACAGGTAGGGGTAGAGGTGTTTGAACTTCAATATTCTTTTGGGGGAGATAGCATCTCTGTCAAGATAAGTAATCAAGACACAAATGATAAACCTTGTTACACAATTGTAAGGCCAAGGGCCGCCGCCATTGTGGCCATTCACGTGCAAGTTCTCATTGAATTCAGGCAGATGGTAAGGAAACAGCAGAGCTGAGGATGGTGGGTCATTCTGTTTATTGGTGTCTCACCAAGACAGGCAAGCCCCCCAAAAGCCAAGGCGCCTGGAGGACAAGGAATCAGGGAGGAAGAAAAAATCCTACTGCACCTCTCAGTGGTGGGGGCAGAATCTCTCTTCCCCTCCTGCTCTTTCCTTTCAAAACTTTTGTTTGTCAAATAGGTTTGTAAATAGTGCTATATATGTTTGCTCGCTTATAGTTTGCATTGGATGTGGGGGGACAGGCTGTAAGCAGGCAGGATTCCTATAGCATAAGGCTTAGTTTTAAGACTAAGCCTTTCCCACCCCTTTTGATGTAAGGTGGAGCACTTGCATGAGGAATCCCATTATGCCTCAGATAAGTGACTTTGTATCAGAGACTTCTTTGTTTGTATATTGATTTAAGGTTTTGATTTCTGTACTATAAAGTGGGCAGACTGGGAGCTTGCTCTCTCTTGGTTCCCGAGATTAACATTAGAGAGGAGAGCAGAGAAGGCCACTTGAAGGAGGCCAGGAAAAGCAGCCAAGATGGAGAAGTGCTGAAGGAGAAGCCAGTTAGTGCAGAATTTGTGCAGAGAGAAGGAGATGGGAACAGAAGTGAATAAGGCTGATGAGCTAGAAACCTTTGATTCTAGGAAACTCGGATAAGTCAGTAGCTTTGTGAGCACTGAATGTGAGTGGGTTTTGGAGCCCAGTGAGTGTTTTTACTTGCCCGCCAGGTGCAAGCTAGAATTAAAGCTAATGGTTCACCAGTTCTTGGCTCCATTGTTTCATTACCGTCTGTCCAAATCTAATGTGAACCTGCATGGGCTAGTTGGCTATGATGGTGGCCGTGGCTTCTGGCTTTACATTTGGCATAGTCTGTGTCAGGATTCAATATAGTTCGGTATGGAGCCACCACCACATTTGAGCGGTGGAGTAGAGGACTGACTGCTGTTATGATTCCCCATGACTGTCCTTTTGGGGACCATAGGCTGGCTGACTTTTATAGACATGTGTGAAAAAACCGAGAACTCTGTGGAAGAAGCTGCCCAGGACCTGCAAACTGAGCAGTGGAAGGAGCTGGAGCAAATGCGGGTAAAAGAGATGCTGACCCTGGAGCTGGAAAAAGTGCTGGAGGAGGAGGCCGACCAGGAAATGGAGCAGCCACGGGAGAAGGAATCACAGGTTCATGAGTTGCAGATTGCCCTGGATGTTGTGGAGAGCCAGCAGCAGCAGGAGGCCGGGGCTGAGACCAGGGCCGAGGCTGCAAGGACTATGGAGCAGATGGCAGCAGTGGCCCAGGGCTCATGTCCAGCAGCAGAAGCTGAAGTTTTCAGTTCCTCCTTGGAGGATGAGGAGAGTTGGGCTGGAGTTGCAATCTGCAGTCTCCAGAAGATGAGAGCCCAGCAGCACGGAGTTCATACTATGCCCCTGGTAGGTCTGTGATTTTGGGACATACGGGTGAATGCCATCATGCTCTCCGGAGGAGAGATGGAAATGCTGACTGCCATTGCCACGTGCTCCTCTTTGGGACAGTGTAAGACCTGCCAGAACAGCAGGGATGAGGGGGGGTGGTTGAAGCCCCATGTGCGTGGACTGAATCCTGGACTACGACTGGAGTGGGCATTGGCTCCTTTGTTGGATGGACTTATGGATTTTGGACACTGTGAAATACCCTGATGGGAGTGGGGAGTGGCTTTGCTGGAAGCACTCCCCTGCCCCGGGAAGCTTTTCCCATGGCTAGAAAGAAGGCCAAGGACATTTTGTGTTTTTAGCAAAGTGCTCAGAGACTGGTGAAATGTACCTTTGTAATTGTTTTAATTGTATGATTTGTCATGTTGTTGTAACTTGTGTAATGTGCCTAATTTCCTTGTGCAGGAATATCTGTGCTTTAGATTGTGAAGCAAGTAAAAGGGGTGGAATGTTAGTCAAATAAGTTTGTAAATAATGATATATATGTTTGCTCGCTTATAGTTTGCATTGGATGTGGGGGGACAGGCTGTAAGCAGGCAGGATTCTTATAGCATAAGGCTTAGGTTTAAGACTAAGCCTTTCTCATCCCTTTTGATGTGGGGTGGTGCACTCTCATGAGGAGTCCCATTATGCCTCAGAAAAGTGATTTTGTATCAGAGACTTCCTTGTTTGTATATTGATTTAAGGTTTTGATTTCTATACTATAAAGTGGGGCAGATCGAGGGCTTGCTCTCTCTCGGTTCCTGAGATTAGCATTACAGAGGAGAGCAGAGAAGGCCACATGGAGGAGGCCAGGAGAAGCAGCCAAGATGGTGGAGTGCTGAGTGAGAAGCCAGTTTGTGCAGAGTTTATGCAGAGAAAAGGAGATGGGAACAGAGGTTGTGAAGCCAGTAGCCTGGGCCACCATCACAGCCGCCTGGCCCATGCAGGTTCATATTGGAGTCGGTAAAGAAACAACGGAGCCAAAAACTGGTGGGCCATCATCTTTAATCCTAGCTTGCACCCAGTGGGCAAGTAAAAACACACACTGGGCTCCAAAACCCACTCACATTCAGTACTCACAAAGCTACTGACTTATCCAAGTTTCCTAGAATCAAAGGTTTCTAGCTCACCAGACTTATTCACCTCTGTTCCCCATCTCCTTCCTTCTCCCTGCACAAACTCTGCACAAACTGGCTTCTCACTCAGCACTCCACCATCCTGGCTGCTTCTCCTGGCCTCCTCCACGTGGCCTCTCTCTGCTCTCCTCTCTGCTCTCTCCTCTAATGCTAATCTCAGGAACCCAGAGAGCAAGCTCCCATTCTGCCCCCATTTTATAGTGTAGAAATCAAAACTTTTAATCCAATATACAAAATATGAAAGTCTCTAATACAAAGTCACTCATCTGAGGCATGATGGGATTGTACCACCCCACATCAAAAAGGGTGGGAAAGGCTTAATCCTAAAACCAAGCCCCAGGCTACAAGGATCCTGCCTGCCCACAGCCCGCCCCCAACACACATTAATATCACCTGGGCGACAGGCTTCCATGTGGGCAGCGCCATCTTTAACAAAGTGAGCATAATATATTTTATCTGCCCAACAATCCACCCCTATGCTCACTTTAGTACCCACAATCTACACCACCGGCATTCCTGTGCAAGGAAATTAGGCACATTACACAAATTACAACAGCACAAATCATACAGTTTCAACAATCACAAAGGTACACTTCACCAGTCTCTGAGCACTCTGCCCAAAGCGCAAAATGTTCTCGGCCTATGGGAAAAGCTTCCCAGGGCAGGGGAGTGCTTCCAGCAAAGCCACCCCCCATCCCCATCAGGATATTTCACATTATCCAAAATTTCTAAGTCCATCCAACAAAGGAGCCAGTGCCCACTCCGGTCGTAGTCCGGGAAATCAGTCCACACACATGGGGCATCAGCCACTCCCCTCATCCCTGCCATCCTGGCAGGTCTTACACTGTCCCAAAAAGGAGCATATGGCAATGGTAGTCAACATTTTCATCTCTGTTCTGGAGAGCATGATGGTGACCACCCCTATGTCCCAAAATCGCAGACCTACCAGGACCGTAGTAGGTGCTGCTTCTAGCTGGGCTCTCATCTTCTGGAGACTGCGGATTGCGACTCCAGCCCGATTCTCCTCATCCTCCAAAGAGGAACTGGAAACTTCAGCTCCCACTGCCGGTCCTGAGCCCCATGCTGCCGCAGACTTCTGTTCCACAGACCTTGCAGCTCCGGGCCCGGCCTCAGCTTCAGCCTCAGCCTCAGCCCTGGCCTCCTGCCACTGCTGGCTCTCCTCAATGTCCAGGGCAAGCTGCAACTCACAAACCTGTGATTGTTTCTCCAGCATCTGCTCCATTTCCAAACAAGTCTTGTGAACCTGGTCGGCCTCCTCTGGTGCTTGTTCCAGCTCCAGGGTCAGCATCTCTTTCTCCCATGTTTGCTCCAGCTCCTTCCACTGCTCTGTTTGCAGGTCCTGCGCAGCCTCTTCCACAGAGCTCTCAGTATCTTCACACATGGCTGTAAAAGTCAGCCAGCCTATGGTCCCCAAAAGGACAGCCATGTGGAACTATAACAGCAGCCAGTCCTCTACTCCACCACTCAAAGGTGGTAGTGGCTCCTTGCCGATCTGTATCGAATCCTACCGACTACACCAAATGTGAAGCCAGTAGCCAGGGCCACCATCACAGCCGCCTGGCCCATGCAGGTTCGCATTGGAGTCGGTAGAGAAACAATGGAGCCAAAAACTGATGGGCCATCATCTTTAATCCTAGCTTGCACCTTGCGAGCAAGTAAAAACACACACTGGGCTCCAAAACCCACTCACATTCAGTACTCACAAAGCTACTGACTTATCCAAGTTTCCTAGAGTCAAAGGTTTCTAGCTCACCAGACTTATTCACCTCTGTTCCCCATCTCCTTCCTTCTCCCTGCACAAACTCTGCACAAACTGGCTTCTCACTCAACACTCCACCATCCTGGCTGCTTCTCCTGGCCTCCTCCACGTGGCCTCTCTCTGCTCTCCTCTCTGCTCTCTCCTCTAATGCTAATCTCAGGAACCCAGAGAGCAAGCTCTCATTCTGCCCCCATTTTATAGTGTAGAAATCCAAACTTTTAATCCAATATACAAAATATGAAAGTCTCTAATACAAAGTCACTCATCTGAGGCATGATGGGATTGTACCACCCTACATCAAAAAGGGTGGGAAAGGCTTAGTCCCAAAACCAAGCCCCAGGCTACAAGGATCTTGCCTGCCCACAGCCTGCCCCCAACACACATTAATATCACCTGGGCGACAGGCTTCCATGTGGGCAGCGCCATCGTTAACAAAGTGAGCATAATATATTTTATCTGCCCAACCGAGGTGAATAAGTCTGGTGAGCTAGAAACCTTTGATTCTAGGAAACTCGGATAAGTCTGTAGCTTTGTGAGCACTGAATGAGTGAGTTTTGGAGCCTCATGTGTATTTTTACTTCCCTGCCAGGTGCAAGCTAGGATTAAAGCTAATGGCCCACCAGTTCTTGCCTCTGTTGTTTCATTACTGTCTGTCCAAATCAAATGTGAACCTGCATGGGCCAGTTGGCTATGATGGTGGCCCGTGACTACTGGCTTTACAACTTTCTGATGCAAAAACTTCTTCTCCAGCAAACATTAGCAAAACAATAGCCCTTCCCAAGCAGGAAGGTAATTTGCAGTTTCACAGACCACATATATACCTGGCGCTGCCCAGCCCCCAATGCAAACTGTAAGCAGGCAAATATAAAAATCATATTTTACAAACTTATTTGACCAACAACAATCTACTGGGGTTTAGAAACCCCGTTGTAATAGCCCTGATAGACAAACAAATTTAATGTTAATTAATGTGTTTTCATTTGGTGAAATAAATATTTTATAATTGGCATATATGGTGCCAGAAATAGACACTCATTGATAAATCAGTGGTATTCAAACTATGTGAGTAGACTACGATATTTTAGACAGTATCCAGTATCATAGCTTACGTGAGCGGGGTATATGTAAGACTTTGAAAGATGTCTCCATTGTTCTATTGGGATGGATCCCAAGGCATGGTTCTGAAATGGGCCTGTGTGTTCATCCATTATTTCGAAGAATTTTGATTGCCAGTGGATTTACTACATTGTGGGTCAAATAAGTTTGCAAATATGATGTATATGTTTGCTTGCTTATAGTTTGCATTGGGTGTGGAGGACAGGCTGTAAGTGTAAGGTATTTCCTCGTGGAGAAAGAAGGAAGGGCATAGCCATGAAGTGTGGAGTAAGTAGCAAAAGCTTTATTTAGTAGAAAGCTTCCTGAATGATGTTCCCTGGAGTGCTCCCTGGGGAGACAGGGGCCAGGGAAATCATGCTGCCTCCCCTGTTTGGGGGTAATTTATAGCGTCAGTAGGGTGGTCGGGTTGATATGACATGGCAAAATTTCATTGGCTGGCAGACAGTCGTTCTCTTTCAAAGGGCTCCTGGAAAGTTTCTTTTGGAGGGCATGGGTGTGGGCGGTTCCAGCCCAAGTTCCCAGGGCCTAGTTCCTCACATGACCTTCCCCCATTGCCAATCAACCTCACAGTAAACAGGCAGAGTTCTTATAGCCTAAGGCTTAGTTTTAAGACTAAGCCTTTCCCACCTTTTTAATCCTAAAATTTTCTCAACACTAAGGTTTTCCTCCCGCACACTTGTCTGTTGTATGATGTGGGGTGGTGCACTCTTATGCGGAATCCCATTTATGCCTCAAATAAGTGACTTTATATCAGAGTCTTCCTTATTTGTATACTGGCTTAAAGGTTTTGATTTCTACACTATAAAATGGGGCAGAACAGGGGCTCCCTCTCCCTCTCTCGGTTCCTGAAATTAGCATGACATAGGAGAGGCAGCCAAGATGGTGGGGTGCTGAAGGAGAAGCCAGTTTGTGCAGAGAAGGAGATGGGGAACAGAGGTGAATAAGGCTGGTGAGGTAGAAACCTTTGATTCTAGGGAACTCGGATAAGTCAGTGGCTTTGGGAGCCCTGAATGGAAAGGGAAGTTTTTCTACTGTGTGTATTTCTCACCAGCTGGGTACAAACTAGGATTAAAGGTAATGGCCCACCAGTTCTTGGCTCTGTTGTTTCATTACCATCTGTCCGAATCAAATGCAAACCTGCATGGACCAGGCGGCTGTGATGGTGGCTGTGGATACTGGCTTTACATATATCCTGCCTGTTAGAATCCTGTATCTGTCTCAGGTCAGCCTTTTAATTAAGGGGTAGCGAGAGCACATACAAAGACAGAGAGCTGAAACTTTCTGGAATTACAAGTTAAGCAGACTGTTTTTATGCTTGCTGGCTCATAAGTGTTTGCCTAATAAGTTACTCTATTTGTGGCAGAATTCCATCTGAGATCAGCTGTCATTAAAATTCAATAACAAGGTTGTGGGGGAGTAGTTAGACTTTCTCTTTCTTAACTTTTGGCAGCTACAGAATCTATCAAAAAGAATCTAATAGCTGTGCACAACCAAACTGCCTTGGGCGGTTCTCAGTACCATGGGAACAGTGAAAGGCAAGGCATGTGATCTAGTGGCTCAGGGGTTCTCCACTGGCCCTGACCATAGCCTCCGCGATTATTTGGGCCTGATTGTAACCATTTCTGACCTCACCTTTGATCTACAATTTCTTTTGTTTTTCTTCTGGTCTCTTTGATTGATGTCTTGGATTGTGCTGTCTTCCCTGTCCCCTTTTAAATATTTGTTTACTCATTTTAGAGAGGTGGGGGTAGGGAGAAAGAGAGGGGTAGTGGGAGGAGCAGGAAGCATCAGCTCCCATATGTGCCTTGACTAGGCCAGCCCAGGGTTTTTTGTGGTTTTTTTTTGTTTGTTTTGTATTTTTCTGAAGCTGGAAACAGGGAAAGACAGTCAGACAGACTCCCGCATGCGCCCGACAGGGATCCACCCGGCACGCCCACCAGGGGCCACGCTCTGCCCACCAGGGGGCGATGCTCTGCCCCTCCGGGGCGTCGCTCTGCCGCAACCAGAGCCACTCTAGCGCCTGGGGCAGAGGCCAAGGAGTCATCCCCAGCACCCGGGCCATCTTTGCTCCAATGGAGCCCTGGCTGCATCTCTGCTCCAATGGAGCCTTGGCTGCGGGAGGGGAAGAGAGAGACAGAGAGGAAGGAGTGGGGGGGTGGAGAAGCAAATGGGCGCTTCTCCTATGTGCCCTGGCCGGGAATCGAACCCGGGTCCCCCGCACGCCAGGCCGACGCTCTACCGCTGAGCCAACCGGCCAGGGCCCAGCCCAGGGTTTTGAACTGGTGACCCCAGGCTTCCAGGTCGACGCTTTACCCGCTGTACTACCACAGTTTAGGCTGCCCCTTTTTTATTTCAGTTTCCTTCTAGATGTTGCCTCCTGGCTCATCCTTGGCTCCAGGTGCTGCTGCTGAAATTAAGTCCTGTCCACCTAGGAGCTTAACCCAGTTCCCAGGAATCCCATCTGGGACCAGCGCCCCTACTTTACATTCTGGTCAGATCATTTGGACATTTTTTACGGAGTCACAGGAAACTGTAAGGCCAGTTTCTATTCGAGTTGTTATATATTCCACATTAGTATAGTCAGCATATTATGACACACTCATTAACTTGCAATTCAAATTGAATTGGGAAAACCAAGAGAAACTGACTTTAAATTGTAAGCATCAAAAGTTTACTGAGGAAGGGCACAGATTAAAAGGCACTGTGACCTGTGGCTACACATTAGAATCTGAATAGTTACTTTGATCTGAGCCAACAGCTCACTCTCTGAGTTACAAGACTATATTTGCCTTGAAGCTCACCCCACTTGGAATTTGGAACCAAACTAAGTCAGAAATTACAGAAAAGACTCTCTGTCAGCAAGAGCTACATTACGTTTTTCTTTAAAAATTCAAAGGTAAGGGTGACTTAGCAAAAACATTTTGATGAAATACTTTTTTTAAAATAAATGATCAAGACTTATTGATTTATAATGAATTAATAGATTTAAATCACTGTCTCCTATAATATATCAGGAGAAAGCCAACACCATTTAAAGAAGACAAATTATAGCCCAGTATCAAATGTGTTAATGAGGATGTAAAGTAAAAACAACATTGCTAAGATGTAGGCAAGACTATCTTGCAGATTCCATAAACTGTGAATTCTTTAATATCTGAAAATGGAACCAGGTGGTCCTATGTCACTAAAGGGGTCAGGGAGAGATCTTCAAGGCTGAGATTAACCTTGGACTGGGGACCCAGGATCTCCTCACAAGGGCCACAGAGTGAAACCTGATTCCTTCTATTGTTTAGAAAAGACCCTGTACAAGCCTCCCTTAGGGAAGGAGGTTCAAAGATCTTCCCTCCAAGTCATATTGGTGAAATCAAGGACAGCCCTAGAAGTGCCAAGACTTCACAAGAAGGCGATTTGAAGGAGGATGTAGAAAGAACAAAGGCAGATAACATTTTTCCTGGGCAATAGTGGAAAGGTTTATGGAAATATTGGTTGCAATAAGGTCCCAAAGAGAGTGACCATATGGAGTCCCAGCCAAGAATTGAGTCAAGTCCTAGAATGTCTGAGAGGAGGTGATGGAGGTGACGGGAGAGGCCTGAAGGGCAGAGAACAGAGTGAGAGACACTGATCGCTGGCTCCAGAGCTAAAACGTTAAGGGGTAGCCTTAGTTTCCTGTGCATGGGGAAGTTTGCTCTTCTGGGAGAGAGAATCTAAGTGTACAAGCTGTTTCTGAATGAAGAAGGCGATGTGGAATGCAACATGGTATGGTGTTGCAATGCAGATGGTATACTAGCCCAGCCATTAGTGCCTCTGACTGTTTTTTGGGAGATGACATTGACTAGGAAAATAAAATGCTGCGCTGCCCCGAACACCAGGCAACCACCATCTGAGTGACCTCTGGCAGAGTGCTAAGGCAGTGACAGAAGTGTGGTTCTCCCAAACCCTGAGGTTTTCCTGGAACTGCTCAGAATTGGAATCTCTGGATCATAAAGTAGTTCCAATTTTAGTTTTTTGAGGTAACTCCATACTGCTTTCCACAGTGGCTGTACCAGTCTGCATTCCCACCATCAGTTCATGTTCATGAGGGTTCTCTGTTCTTCACATCCCAGACAGCACTAGTTTGTTGATTTATTGATGAGCGCCATTCTGATTTGAGGTGTGAGGTGATATCTCATTGTGTTTTAAATTTGCATTTCTCTGATGATTAGTGACACTAAGCATCTTTTCATATGTCTATTGGCCATTTGTATGTCCTTTTAGGGAATTGTCTATTCAAGTCCTTTGCCCATTTTTCAATTGGACTGTTTGTTTTTCTGGTGTTGAGATGTATAAGTTCTTCATAAATTTTAGATATTAACCTCTTATCAGATGTGTCATTGGCAAATATGTTCTTCCATTCAGTGGGTTATCTTTTCACTTGTTGATGGCTTCCTCTGCTGTGCAAAGACTGCTCGGTTTGAAGCAGTCCTTTGATTGTGGAGGCCTCCACTTTGAAGAGGTATCTGCTTCCAAGTTGGCTATCTAGCCAGCCAGGAGTAGGTAATCAGCCAGGCAATCTGCCCCACCGAGGCATTTTTGTTTTTGAGATCTTGTTTAATTTCATAACTGATCACTTGGTTACTTGCTTTTTTTCTCTTCCCATGCTTTAAATTCTCACTCTTGTGTTTTAAATTCACCATTAAGGAGTAAACCCAAAAAACCCTAGGCATTAACCCTGGACCCCAATTAAAGCAGAACCCCAGGCCCAGGCCTGTTCTCATTGTTTCTCCCCCTTTCCCCTCTCCCACCCTTACTCATTGAGTCCTCACTGTATGCCCCCGGGCATGCTTTGTACACTTTAGGGCCTATAAGTACTAAACTTTTTTTTTCTTCAAAGTTTTCTAATGTTATTGCTAGAAAGAGTATGCAAAAATGATGTTTACCTAGAGGTTTAACAACTTCATCGATATTCTCAAAGAACCAACTTTGATTTCCTTTCCACTAAATTTTTTTTTGTTTGCTATTTCATCAATTTACACTTTGATTTTCATTATTTCCTTTCTTGCTTACTCTGGGTCTGATCACTCCACTTTTTCTAGTTTTTGTTTGTTTGTTTTGTTTTATAGTGAGAAGAGGGGAAGCAGAGACTGATTACCACATGCACCCCAATTGGGATCCATCCAGCAAGCCCACCAGAGAGGAAGGAGAGGGGGGGCGGAAGCGGAGAAGCAAATGGGCGCTTCTCCTATGTGCCCTGGCCGGGAATCGAACCCAGGTCCCCCGCACGCCAGGCCGACGCTCTACCGCTGAGCCAACCGGCCAGGGCCTGCTTGGGCATTTTCTAGATATGTTTCCGTTACTGAACTTCATTCTATAATGTATTTCTTGGAAATTTGATTCTTTAAGGTCTTGCATATTTTATTAGAAAGTTCTAGCATAGTGCTTGGTCTAGAACTAATTATTCCCTAAAACTGAAGCAAGGTCTTTCTGCATACAATGCCCATGCATTGTGAGTTTTTCGATCGGACCAGTAATCATAGACGTGTTTCCTTGCCCTATGGAAGTGGCAGTCCTTGTTCTTGCTCATGCATGTGCTAATCAGTATTCTGGTGTACGTATTCTCCAGGGATTCTTTCTCTGTGCAGCTCTCTAGTCACCTTGGTTTCCCTGGGCTTTTGGCTCTATCTCCTTCTCTCAGAGAGTCCAGTGGGTTCCGCATGGATGTCCACTTTCTGCACTGTGGCCTGGAAACTATTTCAAGACAGTAAGCTGGATGAATTTTGGGGCTCAATTTCTTAGTTTTCTGCCTGACCAGGCGGTAGCACAGTGGATAGAGCGTCGGGCTGGGATGCAGAGGACCCAGGTTCGAGATCCCGAGGTTGCCAGCTTGAGCGCGGGCTCATCTGGTTTGAGCAAAAGCCCACCAGCTTGAACCCAAGGTCGCTGGCTCCAGCAAGGGGTTACTCGGTCTGCTGAAGGCCCATGGTCAAGGCACATATGAGAAAGCAATCAATGAACAACCAAGGTGTCACAACGCGCAATGAAAAACTAATGATTGATGCTTCTCATCTCTCTCCGTTCCTGTCTATCTGTCCCTGTCTATCCCTCTCTCTGACTCACTCTCTGTCTCTGTAAAAAAACAAATAAATAAATTAAATTAAAAAAAATTTTTCTTAGTTTTCTGTTTTTCAGGAGTCAGTGCCTTCATTGCCTGGTGTCCAGTGTCTTTAGTCATACATACCTTTCTGATCTGTTGTTCTTCTCTCAAGTGGGAGGGTAAATCCAGTCCTGTTATTCCATCTTGACTGGACGCAGAAATCTGTCAAAGTTATGTTGTTGAAAATTAAAATTTAGTCAAAGACAATAATAAGCAAAAACGAAATGAAACTTCCCCAAAAACCCTTTTGGGCTTCTTTATTTAAATAATCTCCACCAATATCTGTTTCTCTAACATTAAATTAATTTCTTAGGATTGCTAGGGTTCTGGATAGAAATTAGTGAGACCAAAAGGTAAATGGTAAGACAGTTTCCTCAACTAAGCATCTTTCTTCATTATTTAGAGATGATTTCTTAATCAAATATAAGATGGTTCTTGTGGGCTTGTTCTCCCTCTCCTGGAGTGTCAGAAGCAGAAAAACTTCCCCACTCCCACTCACCAGCCCCAGAAAGCACATGTGATTGAAATTCATCTATCAGAACATCCAGCTGGCCCGACCTGTGACGGCACAGTGGATAAAGCGTTGACCTGGTATGTTGAGGTGGCCAGTTTGAAATCCTGGGCTGGTCCAACCAAGGCACATATGAGAAGCAACAACTATGAGTTGATGCTTCCCACTCCTTCTCCACCATCTTTTTCTCTTTCCTCTATCTAAATCAGTAAGTAATATCTTAAAAAATAAGTGTTCCCATTGGTTTAGGTAACATCCTACGGAGTCTCACATGGCCAGAAGAAACTTTGGCAGTTGTGTTTTCTGAAGCCTCAGGAACTGCACAGAGGAGGACAAGAAAAAAGGGAGTGATTCGCTGGTTCAGCGATGCCCTGGTTGCGTGCATGCTAGGCTCGGAGACAGACACATATCGTTGGGGCAGTTTTTCAGCTAATTGGTTTAACCTTGGGCAAGTCATTTTCTCCCATCTCTATCTACAAACACAAATCTGCTCAGTTGCATTGCTTTGAGAATAAAATGTACAGAGGCTTGAACTTAAAATCTGTATTCTTCATCCAAGTAATGAAATCATTGCTTTGAACATTTTAAATAAATTGACACCCACTCACCTCCAAGGCTAATATTTAATATTTTTATTGCTTCTGTTATTATAGCACTCAACTTATAAAAATTGCCTGTGTATTGGCTTAGCAAACAGCAATTTGTTACATGAAGACCAACTGTGTAATATTAATTGAAAACCAAGTAGATAACAAAAATAAACAAGGAGTGAGACTTTTCTTTCCCTAATAAACAAAAATCTCTAACTCATTTAACTTTAATAAACCACTTTAGACTTGCTTTCTGCTAATCATTCACTACTTTCTAAGTTCTGTGACTTAATTTGTTTTAAGTCTATCCTTTCTGCTCTCTGAGATCAAAGGGATGAGCAATGGGGTAAATGACTTCACCTCTTGTCCCCTCGGACATCACTGTGCTTTAAGGTTACAGGACACGGTAGGGAAATAATTCCTGGTTGTTGTCTTCAGAGCTTGAAGTTCACCATGTCACCATGGCCTCCAGTTTAGGAGACAGATCATGTAAGCCCATCAGTATGGCCTGCTTCATCAAGGCCAAGGCCAAGTACAGTTACTTACTTTCATTTTTCCAAGGAAACACTTGAGTACCCACTTTCCCCATTCACAAAAAATGCAGTGTACTCTCTTGTTCTTGTAGAATCATCACATACATTTCTCTCTACCCCCTGTTGCACTGTTTTTAAAACCTGGGTCTCTAGTGGGGATAAATAGTGATGGAGGGAGACTTGACTTCAGGTGGGGAACACACGATACAGTGTATAGGTGATGTATGATAGAATTGTACACCTGAAACCTATATCATTTTATTAACTAATGTCATCCCAATAAATTCAATTTAAAAATAGCCTGAGTCTCACTCAGTCTTCCACAGTGCAGAAGAATGGTTTTGAAAACACAGAGTCATGTTTCTGGATGGGATAATGGCTGTTGTAGTATTTGGTACAGGAATCATATCATACACACATACACACACACACACACACACACACACTCTCCCTCAAGAGAGAATTTCATGTCATGAAATTGATTGGGCTGGAATACAGTGATAACCTCATGGCCAGTGAAAAATAGGACACAGTAGTCTATGGCATGCAGTCACAAAACAGATGTTTAATTTATGGCTTGTGATTGCCTAGGTGAAGTGCTTTTTAAGACAAGGCTTTGAGACATGGAATGGTTACCACATTTAAAGTTTCTGTTGTGAATAACAATGCAAGGACCATGAAGTTGGATGGCTACTTTTAACTATACTGAAGAGCCTTATATAAAGAAAACTAGAAAGCCCAGCGGTCATACGAAATGACCGCTGTTCTAGATATTATAAATTGTAATTAAAATGATTTGTGCGAAGGTGTCTGCTAATTCAAACTGAATTACCCAGGGCAGGCAGCGAGGATGCCCCTTTGCTTACTGCCCCATGGGGTTTCCCCCTTCTACTTGCTTAATTGCTTAAAGTAGAGTGCAATGAAGGAAACCACTGGCGGTACATTTCTTAAGAGCCACCGCTAGCTCA
The DNA here is from genome assembly GCF_036850995.1 of Saccopteryx leptura. Classification (NCBI taxonomy): domain Eukaryota; kingdom Metazoa; phylum Chordata; class Mammalia; order Chiroptera; family Emballonuridae; genus Saccopteryx; species Saccopteryx leptura. The sequence continues at coordinate 53,632,777 of NC_089506.1, read as the reverse complement.
ATAAATAAAGGTGATTTAAATAATAAAATGTTAATTCACATGTCAAAGATCTCTTTGTACACAACATTTCTTGTGTAGATCTTTCCATCATTTTTAAGCTCACCTTGCAGAGGACCATCAATTATTTTTAATTTTACGTCCGTTCTTTCACAACTCTTGAACAGGCAACATAAAGTTGACCGTGTCCAAATGCAGGCTCAGGTAAAAAAATGCCAACACGCTTAAGCATTTGGCCCTGAGACTTATTGATGGTCATAGCAAAGGCAAGTTTTACAGGAAATTGTCTACATCTCAATTGAAATGGCAACCCTGTTTGAGATGGAGCCAAATCAATTCTTGGAATGACATGTATTTCACCTTTAGAGGAGCCAAAGACTTGGCTATTATGACATTATTTTTCAATTGGAGAACCTCTAGTCTTGTACCATTGCAAAGATCCCTTCTGGTGTTAAGATTTCTTAACAGCATAATAATTGCTCCAATCTTTAACCTCAATTTGTGAGGTGGCATGCCAGAAGGCGACAGACTATTTAAAAATTCCGTTGGAAAGTTGTTGGCACTCGCTTTATTATCAGCTACAACAGAATCAACACTTAAATATGTCGTGTAGTTCCTTCCTATGATATTTAAGACATCATTATTTAGTTTGTCTACATCAGAATTTTTAGGACACAATATTGCCCTTTCACTAATTTCACTGATGTTTCCAGGCTGAATTTTATTACCAAAAACCCAATCCGGGTTCTTTTTTGTTGAGAAAGCCATTTTTGTGCAGCTTTAGCTCCTTTTCTCTCCTCTTCAGTGCTGTATTTTCTAGGAGGCATTCTTAAAAGAAATTACGTTAAGACATAGTTTTTATGTAAAACAGATGATTGCCAATGCAAACAAATGTTCACCTTCCCCCTGACCCGCTCAATTTGTGTTCAGCCGTGGCAACTTCACCCCATTGGCTAGTACAGTTACGCAAGCAACCAATAAGCTATCGGAGACAAACAGACACTTAAGCCGCATATAATAAAGATAACAGGCCCTGGCCACTTTGCTCAGTGGTAGAGTGTTGCCCCTATGTGTGGATGTCCCAGGTTCGATTCCTGGTCAGGGCACATAGTAGAAGCACCCATCTGCTTCTCTACCCCTCCCCCTCTCGCCCTCTCACTTCTCTCTCTCTCTCTCTCTCTCTCTCATTCTCTCTTTCTTCTCTTCCCCTCCTGCAGCCATGGTTTGATTAGAACAAGTTGGCCCAGGGCACTGAGGATGGCTCCATGGCCTCTGCCTCAGGTGCTAAAGAAATAGTGCCAGTTGCAATGGAGCAAAGGCCCCAGATGAGCAGAATATCGCCCCCTAGTGGGCTTGTAGGGTGAATGGCGGTCGTGTTGCATGCAGGAGTCTATCTCTGCCTCCCCTCCTCTCAATAAATAAAAAAATATAAATAAATAAATAAATAAATAAATAAATAAATAAATAAACAAACTCATGCCTGACCTCTGGTGGAGAGGTGGATAAAGCGTTAACCTAGAACGCTGAGGTCTCCAGTTGGAAACCTCAGACTTGCCTGGTCAAGGCACATATGGGAGTTAATGATTCTTGCTCCTCCCCTCATCTTTCTTTCTCTTTTCTAAAATAAATAAATAAAATCTTGAAAAAGAAATAACAAACTTAAGACTTGAAACACTCACCTTAAGGCAGTCAGAGAATCTGAGAAATTTTATGATGGCCCTAAAAGAGTCACTGATCCCTTTGTAGCCGCAGGACTGAATCAGACCCACATTTGGATGGTTTGTGCTACAGAATTACAAAAGAAACTGATTTAGTGGCCTCTCCAGTTTCCTGATGTGAACCTTAGGTCATTAACTGAGAAGAAATGGGACTCTGAGAATTGAAGTAGGGACATTTGTGTAGATTTGGACAAATAAAAAACTTGTGAAACAACTTGTGTAATGTCACCATTACAAGTAGAATTACTCTCTTCTCCATATTCAAGGAAAGCAGACTGTGTTTCCTGGTTAAAAACACACTGCTCAGTTGGAGTGTTGTTCTAGAGGATAAGATGTATGCTTTGAAATGTATGAAACTAGAGGTATAGTAAGAGAAAATAGGTAAATGGCAATTTTTAAACAGAAATTGGCTGAGAATTTTCCAGAATTGGATAAAATAGGAGCCTCACTCTCAAATAGAATACAAAATGATAATAAAATATAAATGTATTGTTTTCTACTTATCATATGTGTAATACATGTATTATGTTATTATATTCATCAGTCATAGATTTTCAGGTTGAACAAGAAACAGCATATAAATATACACTGTTTATAATAAATACTCTTTAAATGTCAAAGGTTTAAAGTGAAGGTAAATGGTATATCAAGAAAATGTTTTCCCAAATAAAGTTGAAATTCAAATATTATATTAAATGTTGCCTGACCAGTGGTGGCTCATTGACCTGGGATGCTGAAATTCCAGGTTCAAAACCCCAAGATCTCTGGCTTGAGTGCAGGCTCACCAGCTTGAGCACAGGGTTGCTGGCTTGAGCGTAGGATGACCAACATGATCCCATGATCACTGGCTTGAAGCCAAAGGTCACTGGCTTGAGCCCAAGGTCGCTGGCTTAAGCAAGGGGTCATTGGCTCAGCTGGAGCCCCCTGGTTAAGGCACCTATGAGAAGCAATCAATTAACAACTAAAGTGCTGCAGCTATGAGTTGATGCTTCCCATCTCTTTTCTTTTCTGTCTCTCTCTCAATTAAAGAAAAAATTAAGTGTTATGAACTAAATGTTTGTGTCCCCTCAAATTCTTATGTTGAAGCACTAACACTCCATATGATTGTATTTGGAGGCAGGGCCTTTAGGGAGACAAAGTTAAATGAGGTCATAAGGGTAAGGTCTTGATTTGATTAGACAGTGTCCTTATAAGAAGAGAGAGTCCAGAGCTCTCTCTCTTTCTGGCAGCATACACCAGAGAAAAAGAAAGGTCAGGTAAACTCATAGTGAGAAAGCAGCCCCTTGCAAGCCAGAAAGAATACTCACCAGAAACTAAGCACACTGGCACCCTGATCAAGAACTTCCAGCCTCCCGAACCATGAGAAAGTGAGTTTCTCTTGTTTAATACATCCAAGTTATGGTATTTTGTTATGGCAGCCCAAGCTGGCTAATACAGTAATAATAGATGAAATAGATCCTATAGGAAATAAAAAACATTAAGAATAAAGAGTATCAATATTACAGGATATTTTTTTAAATCCCAATTTTGTACACATCTAATGATTTGACATCAACATCAAAGTACATAGAACAAAAATATCATTTGATAAATTCACACTTAATAATTAGATATTTTAACACATTCCTCTTAGAAACTCTAGATCAAATACAAAATTAATATGCATATAAATTTATCAAGTTTGATCTAATAGATATACAGTGGTACCTCAACACACGAGTTTAATTCATTTCATGGCTGAGCTCGTGACTCAATTTGCTTGTGTGTCAAATCGAATTTCCCCATTTAAATGAATGAGAATGCAATTAATCTGTTCTGGCCCCCCAAAGCCACTTAAATTTTTTGTTTTATATGCTTTTAAATAAGAAAATGTAGTTTATAAATAACAAATATATATATAAATATACACATAATAAGAGATAATATAAAGAAATAAACTGGTTTATGAAGTGTATTTACCTTGAAGGTCAGGTGAAGATGCTGGTGGAGGGGAAGGAGACTGGTGGAGAAGGTTTTCATTTTGTGCACTATTGTTTAACATAGTTACTCTCTACACACTTAACGCTACGTTTAATTGCAAAATTTAACTTAGACACTATGTATATGATATGTAGCTTTATCACTAAACTTAAGTGCTATTTTTTTACTTTGCTTAATCATCATCATTTTCTTCACTAACTTTTGGCTTTTTCACCACACTTTTCTCGCTTTCACTTAGAGGCCGTTTCAACAAAAACCTTTCCACGAAAGCTTGTTTCTTCCTCCATTTCAGAACGTTCGGCAGGCCATCTAGTGGAGGGTGGCAGAAGCTCGTGATTCAAATATCTTCTTGTGACTTAAAGCAAAAACTCCCATGAGTAACTGCTCGTCTCTCAAATTGCTTGTGATTTAAAGTGCTCGTGTGTCAAGGCACCACTGTATAAAACTCTGTCCAACAAATAAAGAATTAATTAAGAGCCTATGATACATTTTAATGAATTTATTAAGCCACAAAAGAATTAAAAGAATATCATATATAAAACTTTTTTTACCATGATGCAGCAAAGGTAAAAACAAATTGCAAAGGAATAACCCCCAAGGCATACAGTGGGAAACTAAAACTGATTCTTTGAAAAGGATAATGGCATAAGTAAAGGTTTGGCAAAACTATTCAAGGAAAAAAACAGAAAAAGAGAGAAGGCAAAAAAATTAAGATTGAAATAAGATGTGTAAAAATCATTAAAGAATACTAAAAAACAATTCAATAAAAATGAAAATGGGCAATATATTTTAATAATGCACAGTACGTTTACTTCAATAATCAAAAGATGGTCTAATACCAGAAAATATAACTTATCATATAACAACTATAAGAGGAAAACCTATATGATTATATCAATAGATTATGGTACCATTTGTTAACATTGAGTACCAATGAACAATCAAGTCTCCTCACTCCACCCAAAAATGTTAACTATGATTACAGAGTCAATCCCTTAATCTATTTAAAAAAACCTATAGGAAACATATATCAACATTGGATAAATAGCTTCAGTCTTATCTTGATACCATTCCTTTTTTGTCATGGCTATGCACTAGCCTATTCAGATAGCTTTCCAGTAATATTTTTTTCTTTTCTTTTTTTGTGTGGCAGAGACAGAGAGAAGGACAGATAGGGACAGACAGACAGGAAAGAAAGAGAGATGGAAAGCATCAAGTCTTCGTTGCAGCACCTTAGTTGTTCATTGATTGCTTTGTCACATGTGCCTTGTCAGGGGTGGGGGGAGGGGGCTTCAGCAGAGCAAGTGACCCCTTGCTCAAGCCAGCAACCTTGGACTCAAGCCAGTGACCGTGGGTTTCAAGCCAGCAACCTTTGGGCTCAAACCAGTGACCCCCACACTCAAGCTGGTGAGAACATGCTCAAGCTGGTGAGCCCGCACTCAAGCCAGAAACCTTGGGGTTTTGAACCTGGGTCTTCTGCATCCCAGTTTGATGCTCTATCCACTGCATCACTGCCTGGTCAGGCCCACCAATATCTGAAGTTGGAATAAAAAAAAACTTTATTTAGAAAATTTAATTTAATAGAATGACATTGATAAATAAGAGTATATAGATTTCAGGTAAACATTTCTTTTTCTTTTTCTTTTTTTAATTTTATCCCTAGGTTTTGTTGTTGTTGTTGCAATTGTAAAAGGAATTATTTTTTTAGTTCATTTTCTGAAGTTTCATTGTTGGCATATAGAAAAGTAATAAATTTTTGTATATTGATTATTTTACTTTACTGTATTGGTTTATTGTTTCTAAAAGTTTTCTGGTGTAGTCTTTAGGGTTTTCTATATACAGGTATACAGGATCACGTTTTCTGCAAAAAGTGATACCTTTACTCCTTCTTTGGTGATATAAATGCTTTTTATTTCTTTCTCTTGCCTGATTGCTCTGGCTAAAACTTCCAGAACGATGTTGAATAAGAGTGGAAAGAGTGGGCAAATTTGTCTTGTTTTAGATTGTAGAGGTAAAGCCTTCATTTTTTCACCATTTAATATGACATTAGCTGATAATTTGTTATATAGGCCTTTATTATGTTGAAGTATTTTCCTTCTGTACCCATTTTATTGAGTGTTTTAAACATAAAAGGATATTACATCTTATCAAATGCCTTTTCTGCATCTATAGATAGGATCACATGATTTTTGTTCTTTGTTTTGTTGATGTGGTGTATTATGTTGGATCAATTTTTATGTTGTACCATCCTTGTGCTCCTGGAATGAATCCCACTTGATTGTGATGTATTATTTTTTTCAATGTGTTGTATTCGATTTGCTAGTATTTTGTTTAGGACTTTTGCATTTGTATTCATTAGAGATATTGGTCTGTAGTTGCTTTTTTATATATAATGATTTAAATTTATTGTATTTGCGTAGATTCAAGATACAAGTGTCCCACTGAATATATCCCCCCACCCCCGTGTTCCCCTCAAAATCCCCCTTGCTCCCCTTCCCCCAACGCCCTCCCCTCTATAAGACTGTGTTATGTGTATATAATTTCACCAATCTTTTTCCCTTCTCTGATCCCATCCTCTCATCCCTTTTCCCTCTGTCTGCTTTCTCTCTGGGCCCTTTGATTCCACTTCTGCCTCTATTCTGTTCCTCAGTTCACATTGTTCATTGTGCTGTCTTTGCCAGGTTTTGGTATGAGGGTTATGTTGGCCTCATAAAATGTGATCGGGAGTATTGCTTCTTCTTCTATTTTTTGGAAGACCTTAAGAAGAATAAGAATCAAATCTTTGCATCTGGTCCTGAACATTTATTTTTGGGGAGGTTTTTGATAGTTGTTTCTATTTCCTCTCTGCTTATTGGTCTATTTGGGTTTTCCACTTCTTTGTGACTCAGTCTAGGAACATTGTGTAGTTCTAGAAATATATCCATTTTTTCTAGGTTGTTAAATTTAGTGGCATATAGTCTTTCATAGTATTCTACTGTGATCATTTGTACATCTATGCTGTTTGTGGTAAATTCTTCTCTTTCATTTCAGATTTTGTTTATATGAGTCTTTTCTCTTTTTATTTTCATGAGTCTTGCCAGGGTTTTGTCAATTTTATTGATTGTTTCAAAGAACCAGCTTTTTGTTGTATTAATTTTTCTATAGTTTTTTATTATTATTAATTTTAATGGGGTGACATTGATAAATCAGGATACATATGTTCAGAGAAAACATCTCCAGATTATTTTGACATTTGGTTATGTTGCATACCCCTCACCCAAAGTCAAATTGTCTTCTGTCACCTTCTATCTGGTTTTCTTTGTGCCCCTCCCCTCCCCCAGCCCCTCCTTTTCCTTTCTCCTCCCCCCCCCCCCGTTACCACCAAAATTTATTAAAAAACTTGTAAAACTCAACACCAGGAAAACAAGCAATCCAATAAAAAAATGGGCAAAAGAAATGAATAGACACTTCTCCAAAGAGGACATACAGATGGCCAATAGGCATATGAAAAAATGCTCAACATCATTAATCATTAGAGAAATGCAAATTAAAACCACAATGAGATATCACCTCACACCAGTCAGAATGGTGCTCATCAACAAAACAGCTCATAATAAGTGCTGAAAAGGATGTGGAGAAAAGGGAACCCTCCTGTACTGCTGGTGGAAATGCAGACTGGTGCAGCCACTGTGGAAAAAACAGTATGGAGATTCCTCAAAAAATTAAAAATCAAACTGCCTTTTGACCCAGCTATCCTACTTTTGGGAATATACCCTAAGAACACCATAGCACTGTTCCAAAAGGAGAAATGCACCTCCATGTTTATGGCAGCGTGGTTCACAATAGCGAAGATCTGGAAACAGCCCAAGTGTCCGTCAGTGGACGAGTGAATTAAAAAGATTTGGTACATATATACTATGGAATACTACTCAGTCATAAGAAATGATGACATCAGATCATTTACAATAACATGGATGGACCTTGATAACATTATACTGAGTGAAATAAGTAAATCAGAAAAAATAAGAACTATATGATTCCAAACATAGATGGGACATAAAAATGAGACTCAGAGACATGGACAAGAATCTATAGTTTTTTATTCTGTATTTCACTTAGTTCTGCTCTAATTTTTATTATTTCCTTTCTTCTGCTGACTTTAGGTTGCCTTTGTTCTTATTTTTCCAGTTCCTTATGGTGGATGTTAGGTTGTTTACTTGGGATCTCTCTTGTTTCTTGATATAAGCCTGAAATAATATAAACTTCCCTCTTATTACTGCTTTCGCTGGATCCCAGGAATTTTGATATGTTGTGTTGTCATTTTCATTTGTCAGTATATATCTTTTGATCTCTGTTTTTAATTTTTTTTTAAATTTTTTAATTTTTTATTTATTTATTTTTTTTGTATTTTTCTGAAGCTGGAAACAGGGAGAGACAGTCAGACAGACTCCCGCATGCGCCCGACCAGGATCCACCCGGCATGTCCACCAGGGGCGACGCTCTGCCCACCAGGGGGCAATGCTCTGCCCCTCCGGGGCATAGCTCTGCTGCGACCAGAGCCACTCTAGCGCCTGGGGCAGAGGCCAAGGAGCCATCACTAGCGTCCGGGCCATCTTTTGCTCCAATGGAGCCTTGGCTGCGGGAGGGGAAGAGAGAGAGAGACAGAGAGGAAGGGGGGGGTGGAGAAGCAAATGGGCGCTTCTCCTGTGTGCCCTGGCCAGGAATTGAACCCGGGTCCCCCGCATGCCAGGCCGACGCTCTACCGCTGAGCCAACCGGCCAGGGCCTGATCTCTGTTTTTATTTCTTCTTTGACCCAGTCATTTTTTTTAGAAGTATGCTACTTGATTTTCACACTTGTGTGGGTTTCTTTACTTCATTTTGCAGTTGAATTCTAATTTCAAAGCCCGTGGTCAGAAAATATGCTTGGTATAATGTCAATCTTCCTGAATTTGTTGATGTTAGTTTTGTGGCCTAACATATGGTCTATCCTTGAGAATGTTCCATGCACAGTGGGAAAGAATGTATAATCTGATGTTCTAGAATGAAATGTCCTGTAAATGTCTATTATGTCCATTTGTTCTAGAGTGTCATTTAATGCTGGTATTTCTTTATTGATTTTTTTTTGTTTGGATGATCTATCTAGAGCTGTCAATGGTGTGTTGAAATCTCCAAGTATGATTGTGTTTTTGTCTGCTTCTATTTTTATATCAGTTAGTAGATGTTTTATATATTTTGGTGCTCCCTAATTTGGTGCATATATATATTAAGAAGTGTTATGTCTTCTTGACTCAATGTCCCCTTTATCATTGGAAAATTTCCTTCTTTGTCTCTGATTACCTTTGTTAACTTGAAGTCAGCATTGTCAGATATGAGTATGGCTACACCTGCTTTTCTTTGGGTATTATTTGCTTGAAAAATCATTTTCAAACCTTTCACTTTGAGACTATTTTTATCCTAGCAGCTTAGATGTGTCTCTTAAAATGAGCATATGGTTGGATTTTGCTTTCTGATCTAATCTGCTACTCTATGTCTCTTTATTGGTGAGTTCAATTCATTTATATTTAGGGTAATTATTGACCCTTGAGGATTTCCTATAGACATTTTATGTTTTGTTTTCTGGTTGCTCTGTGTCTGGTTTGGTTCTTCTCTTTTGTATTTTTGTCAGTTGTTTTTGTTTGGTGGTATTTCATACTTCTTTTCCTTGTTCATTCTTTTTTTTAGCAATGCGTTTCAGTAGTGGCTTTTTCATGGGTGGTTGCCATTAAGTTATTAAGATAAAAGTTTTCATATGTACAAGATTCCTTTGTCTTAGGAGTGCTTCTGCACTCCATCCTCTTTTGCAATTGCATAACTTTATCCTCTCTCCTTTTGTTATTGATGTCACATCCTAGTTTTTTAAATTTTTTTAGAGGGGGGACAGATAGGGACAGACAGACAGGAAGGGAGAGAGCTGAAAAGCATCAATTCTTTATTGTGGTACCTTAGTTGTTCTTTGATTGCTGTCTCATATGTACCTTGATACGAATCTCTAGCAGAGCAAGTGACACCTTGCTCAAGCCAGTGACCTTTGGGCTCAAGCCAAGAAACTATGGGGTCATGTCTATGATCCTACACTTAAGCCAACAACCCTGTGCTCAAGCTGGTAAACCTATGCTCAAGCCAGATAATCATATGCTCAAGCCAGTGACCTTGGGATTTCAAACCTAAGTCCTTATCATCCCAGTCTGATGCTCTATACACTGTGCCACTACCTGTTAGGCTATTCTGGATTTTACTGTGACCTTGCTGGAGCTTTTACTTGTAGTTTTTTTTTTTTCTTTATATCTGATCAAATAACCCCTTTGAGTGTTTCTTGCAATGGGGTTTTCTGGTGATAAATTCCCTTAGCCTCTTATGTCTGCAAAAGCTTTTATTTCTCCTTTATACTTGAAGGGTAGCTTTAATGGATATAGTATTCTTTGCTGGTTTTGCCTCTCTTTCAGTAGTTTGAATGTTTTGGTCCACTCTCTTCTAGCTTGTAGAGTTTCTGCTGAGAAGTTTGATAATAACCTAATGTGCCTTCCTTTATATATGTTCTTCTTTTCCCTATCTGCCTTGTAGATCTCTTCTTTATCATTGATTTTTGACAATTTTATTGTGATATGCCTTGGAGAAGGTCTGTTTGGGTTGAGGCAACTCAGCATTCTGTTTGCTTCTTGGGTCTGAAGATCTAGCTCTTTCCATAGGCTTGGGTAGTTCTCATCAATTATCTGTTGGAATAGGCTCTTCATTTTGTTCTCCTTCTCTTTTTCTTTAGATATACCCATTATTCTTATATTGCTCTTTCTAATGGAGTCTAACAATTCTTATAGAGCTCTCTCATTTTTTTTTTCAGGTTGTATATCTATCTTTTTATTTTTATTTATTTTTTCATCTAGACAATTAATTTTAACAGGGTGACATCGATTAATTAGGGTACATAGATTCAAAGAAAACATCTCCAAGTCATTTTGACATTTGATTATGTTGTATACCAATCACCCAAAGTCAAAGTGCTCAGAGACTGATGAAATGTACCTTAGTAATTGTTGAAATTGTGTGATTTGTCTTTGTCATGTTGGTGTAAAAAAAAAAAAAAAAAGAAATGATGACAGGATCATTTACAACAACATGGATGGACCTTGATAACATTATACTGAGTGAAATAAGTAAATCTGAAAAAACTAAGAACTATATGATTCCATACATAGGTGGGACACAAAAATGAGACTCATGGACATGGACAAGAGTGTGGTGGTTACTAAGGGGAGGGGAAGGGAAGAATGGGAGTGGGTGGGAGTAGGGGAACGGCACAAAGAAAACCAAATAGAAGGTGATAGCTTTCTCATTTTTTTGATGCATGAGTCTCTTTCTTCTTCTTCCTGTAACATCTCTGGTTACCTGTCTTCAATGTTACTTATCTTCTCCTTTATCTGCCTGTTCTATTAGTTAAACTTGCTACCTCAGTTTTTAATTCATGTGTTGAGTTCTTCATCTCTGTATTTCTACTTGGTAAAATACTCATTTAGTTCATTTATTTTTCTTTTGAGCTCATTAAATTGCTTACCAATGTTTTCTCACATCTCATTGAATATTTTCAAAACTTCAATTTTGAATTCTCCATCATTTAACTCCAAGGTTTCCATGTAATTGAGATTGCTTTCTGGAGATTTTTTTATTTTCTTTCTGAATTACTTGCCTGTCCTGATTAGCCATGGTATTTGATTTCTTCTTCCTTGATGGCATTTGAGAGTGGTATTGTTAAGAACTCTAAAAAAAACAACTAAAGGCCTTGGCTTGTTGGCTCAGTGATAGAGCCTCAGCCAGGCATATAGATGTCCTGAGTTCAATATCCAGTCATGGCACACAGAAGAAGTGACCATCTGCTTCTCCACCCTTACTCTTTACTCTCTCCCCCCACCAACACAGCTATGGGTTGATTGATTCAAGAAAGTTGGCCCTGGGTGCTGAAAATGGCCCCATGTCCTCCACTTCAGGTGCTAAAAATAGTTCAGTTGCTGAGCAACAGAGTAATGCCCCATATGAGCAGAGCATAGCCCCATGAAGGGCTTGTCAGGTTGATTCCAGTTGGGATGCATGTGAGAGTCTGTCTCTCTGCCTCCTCTGATCTCAATTTAAAAAATTAAAAATAAAAATGGAAAACAAAACAATGAAAAATATAAAAATTTAAAAAATAATGACAAGAAAGAAAAACCACAGAAATCAGAAAGCAAAAACTGCCTGACCAGGCGGTGGCACAGTGGATAGAGTATCAGACTGGGATGCGGAGGACCCAGGTTCGAGACTTCGAGGTCGCCAGCTTGAGCATGGGCTCATTTGGTTTGAGCAAAGCTCACCAGCTTGTACCCAAGGTTGCTGGCTCGAGCAAGGGGTTACTTGGTCTGCTGTAGCCCCACAGTCAAGGCACATATGAGAAAGCGAAAATAAGAAAAGAAAAAAAGAATAGAGAAAACAATAAAGAAAATTTTGTTTTAAGAGTTTACTGTTTTCTTCCAGTAGGTGTCTCTGTACTATAAGTTTTAACTCTCTGAAATTCCTGGGCTGACCTCTGCTGAGCTGTTGCTGTCTCAATGATGTAATTGGGGCAGCCATCACGTTGGTGGGTCAGGCATCTTGTGAAGGCTTTACAGCTTTAGCAATGGCAATCTCAGGCCTCCAGGAACCCCTCCTTATGTCTCAACAGACCAGGGAATGAGATGCAGAGTTCCTCTGTTCTTCATGGGATAGAGCATCTCTGGAGAGTTAGCTTTGGGGTCTGTCTCTGCCACTCTCCCTACCTGCAAGGAGAAGAAAGCAGGATCTAGGAAACTGGGGGGCTGTGCTTTGGTTTTCTCTGTTTCTGTACTGATACGGGCTGCAGGCACATTGCGGGAACACTGGCCATGACGCCACGCTCTGCCACTGCTTTGGTTCAGTATCACCATCTCTGCCCTGCTATCTCACCACTCCTTCCAGCAGAAGGAGAGCCAGACACTGTGGGTTTTCTTCTCCATATTCCCACAGACAAAACCCAGACAGCTTGAGCTTTCTAAAAAAAACAATTACTACAGCTTCTCTCCTCTCCATAGCTGACTGCGAGTACATATTATTTTCTGCCCCTTCTTTCAAACCTTCCCACCTTTAGTTAGTTTGGTGCACTGATCTTTCAGGCGCACCTGCAAGCCCAGCTGGGCTTCCTTTACCATGTTATACTTGTTCAATTTGTTAAAATTTCAAGGGGAGAAATCAGAAGTATCTCTCACACTGCCATTATTCTGTGATCATCTCTTCTGAAGTTGGAAATTAAATATAATTTTGAAGAGGGTTGTGAACTTACCAAAGGCTTGGGGTGATGGGAGGGGTTAGCAAATTGAGGTTGTGATGCTGAAGGTAATTTTTCCAATCTTTTACAATTGTAGGGGAATTGGTTCTGGTGCAAAAGCTGTAATGTATGCCATTGTTGCATGTGATATGCCCTATATCCTAGTTTAAAAGTTGAGAGACAGTTACTAAATTAAAAAATAAAAAGCTGAGAGAAGTAACAAATCAATATGTCAGAGCCTCTTGCCATGTCCATTCTCAGCCCTTTTTCTTGCCCTTGTGAGTAAAGCCACTCAATTATCAAGGGATATATTTTTAAACAACATAAAGTTAGCTTGAAAAAGATTTAGACTCTGATTTAGAATTTTGGGGAGAACTAAGTGGATTTAAGGGGAAAGTTTAAGGCAGTTGGAGGGGTAAACTGGACTAGAAGGGTTGAGATGATGGAGGTCAGGGCAGGGGGAGGAGCAGCTGTAGGACTGGAGAATACTCAGTTCAGACGCTTTTCATCATCTTTCTTATCTCTCAGTCATGAGCTCACTCAAAAATTAGAGGGCTGGTTATGTAGAAATGGCAAGCCTTCTCTTGGCCTCAGCCTTACTCTTCTGGGGGAGGTGAGTGAAGAATTCACTATGTCACTGTTGGGAAAGCATGGTTATAAATGCGTACGCAGCAATGCCTCCCTTCAAGTTAGGAATAGCCCTTGAATAGGTCTGTAGGGAGAGTTTCTTCTCTATTTTAGGTCTAGGAGGCATTCTGTGGCACCTACCAGCAATGTCAAGGATGGATTTTAGGCGGAATTTATTATGATTAATAACAATAAAAATAATCAAGGCAAAACCAAAAGGGGCTTGAATTTATGTAACCTAAAGTAGAATGAAGGAAATAATCAACACAATAATAAGCTACACAATGTTACAAAATGGAGAAACATTAGCATGGACTCTGGAGTAATAGCTCTACACAACATCACCAGATGGAGAACATCAGCCTGGGCTCTGGAGTAATAGTTAGTTAAAGCAATAGACTAAGAAAAAGAGAATTATGAGCATGTACACATCTCACCACACCGTGGAGGAACACATCACTGGACCGGGAAGCCTCAGTCTGGGCTCTCAAGTCGGCCACCTGCCATGTGCATCTTAGAGGAAGAGTTCTCTAGAGCTACAGGGGAAGTCTGAGACCCTACTTATTTTATGGGAAAATTTTGACTGGGGGCTATTACAGGAGTCCTTCAGTTACAACACAGTTGTATTCCTATGGCAGTGACATAACCTGAATTTTGGTGTAGCTGAAACACAGCCTAGCGTAAGTCACTTATCTATCCTAACACAGTTGTAAAATCATAATCTAGAACATAAAAACACAACTAAGCCACAGAAAAAGGACATAAATACACTGTACTGTAGTAACAGAAAAAAATGACAAAAAAATTAGTGAAAAAAAATTCCTTGTCTTTATTCCTGTGGTTAGCTTGCACACTGGAAGAAGCATTGCAAGGTGGGAGAGAGTGACCTATTGGGAGGAGGAAGCTGGAGAGGCAGGAGAACCTGCAGAAGGTCCTGGAGATACTGGGTCAGGAGAATCAGGATTACCTAAGGAACATGCAGGAGACACTGGAGGTGATTCTACCTGTACTACAGGTGTTTCATCTTGAGAAGCAGCTGATGTAGAGGGTTCAGGATCTGTTGCAGGCCTCTCTACCTTCTTAAAGAATTTTTCCAGGCTAGTCTGGAAGGTTGATGACTTCTAATCAAACTAGTTTTCCCACATAGTCCCTAAGTACAATGCTAATGGTGTAAGCCGAAGCACACATCTCAATTTTTATAAGTTTTTATGGGAGTGAGTGTAGTAAACTCAAAATGTTTTATGTCAAGACTGTCATAACCCAAGGACCCCCTACACATGAGAGCCCTTCGTGTATAGCCTCTTGGAACAAAGAAAGGTCATCACATTCCAGAATAATTATCTGAGCCAGTAGTCAAGTGATAAGAACATCCTCCCTGGAGCACAGGCTCACCAGCTTGAGCACAGGGTCATTGGCTTGAGTGTGAGATCATAGATATGACCCAATGGTCTCTGGCTCAAGCCCAAAAGTCACTGGCTTGATTTCAAGGTCAGTGGCCTGAGAAAGGGGTCACTCGCTCTGCTGGAGCCCCCCAGTCAAGTATATGTGAGAAAGCAATCAATGAACAGCTAAGGAGCCATAACGAAAAATTGAGGCTTCTTGTCCCTGACTTTCTCTCTCTCAATAAAAAAAACCCAAAACATTCTTCTTGGCTTCAGGGGAAATTGCACACCTGAGCAGCCCTGGGAAAAGCAGGACATCTTATCCCATCCTGAGCACATGACTCAGTCCTTCCTGTTGCCATTTTTGTGACCCTTATTGTTCTTGTTCAGTTGAGTTCAAATTCATATTTCTCTATGTAGTGTTCCTCCACACATGTTCCCCTGTGACCTCTAGGGAAAGTTCTTAATTCATTTCATCTGCTTCCCCAGGGAGCTGCCCTGAGTGGCTTTTTGTCTAACCTGTGTTCTTCAAGAGATGTCTTTCTATCTTGACAAACATTCCTGAAGCCAACTTAGGCCTAAGCCAAAGGGGACTTCAATTAATTCCATCTTTCTAATGTCTTGGGTTTATCATAGAAATCAAAACCTCTTTTCCACAGGAAAATCGGAAACTCTCTTATTATGAATGAAAACAGAAGTCTTGTTAATGGCACCAGTTCTTAATTACCTGTTCTTTGCTTTGTGGGTTGGCAAGTTTTCTTGACCTGAAAGAGAAGAAAAAAAATAGACATCTTTGTAAAGACAAAAAAAAAAAAAAAAAAAAAAAGGAAATAAATAAATAAATATGGAAATAAAAAGGAAAAAAGTACTGTGCTCTTAATAGTTATTTGATACACAATTGTTAATGCTCGCCTTCTCGGGCGTGGAATCCAGCTTTGTGGGGCTCTTAGTATTGGACTGAATAAACCTGAGGTCAGGAACTATTGGGATGCAGTAGTGATTTGAGTGAACAAAACGAGGGCTTATAACTTGTATTCTTACTGCTATTTGGTATTTAATCTGCCATCTAGAAAAATGTTTTGAATAACTGGGCTAGAAATGTTAGAACTCACATCCTAGAGTCCCTCTGGCACAGCAAGACACACAAATGTCATCTCCAAACTGCCTAGTACATCCTTTGATGTGACCTAATTCCTCTCATCACTTTAAATCCATTCATTGAGTCCCCTGGGACATCTGCTCTGTATTCCAGGAACGTTCACACAATTCCATCTTTTCTTCCTCAGACACCCCCCGCCCCCTGCTCGCACCTCCTTTCCCCAACAGGCACTTCCCCCATAATTTCCAGCAAAGATTCTCTGTGTTCCTATACACACCATTCATCTGAGATTCTAATCTGGGTTCTATGCCTTTCCCAGTCTTCCAGACCTTTTCCCTTTTCCTCCTTGCCAAATGATCTCAGCTATCCTGATGCTCAGACCACCGCTCTCTCTTCCACTTTCTGCTATCAAGTAACCTACTCACCACCCCCAAGTCACTTAAAAGGAAAGTCCTGACTCAGGCTTTTTACTCCAGTTATCATCAGCATTTACAGGCTGCCCTATCCTGCCCTTAGCAATCTCATCTACAGGAGCCTTTCCCTCCAGTCCCCTTTTTTAGCCTCCCAATTGCAACACCAAACCCTAGATCTTGTCATCACCAGAAAGCGTGCCACCAAATCTCAAATTCAGAATTCCCTTCTCCAAACCCATCTCCTATTCTTTCTGCTTATTGGCTCCATGATGCCCCTGGGAACAATTCTGGCCTCCCTGAGACCCCTATCTGTGAGTCCTGTCATCCCTGGTCTCCTGTGTCCCCCCAGGATTCCACAGCCCAGAATCATAGTCACTCCCTGGAAAACAACCAAGACTTTCTCTATTTCTTTCAGCTATAGCATCTGGGGAAAAACCAACTCAAGGTAGTGGCGGCCACACCTCCTCCATGCTTGCAGCTGGGCATTACTGAAGAATTCACCCACCTCGGCACACTGATCTTAATTTGAGATGTTATCACAAACTTTAAATGGATTTTAAGGAGCCAGAAATTGTACTCTGTTTCACTCCCTAAAATAACTACCTCAGGCCCTTTCTTCTCAAGCTGTCAAACACATACATACACACACACACACACACACACACACACACACACACAAACACACACACACACACACACACACACACCTGCCTCCCAAGTTATAATATCTGCAATTCACTTTTTAAAACTTCCGTATAATTATTTGTGTGTTTGTCAGTTTAAGCTTTTACGCTAAGTATGGTCAAGAACATGCCATCTCATGGTCAAGGGCCCCAGTTTTGGGTATGGTAGGCATGGGGATCCCGTGACGGGATGTGGCAGAGGGGGGACACATGCAGGGGTCAAGATACACAGTCATGTGGTTTGCTGGAAGCAGGTAGGGCCTTGGGCGTCAAAGCCCTGTCAGAGTCTTACCTCTCCCCTTATGCTGCCTATGTTTACAGTGGCACGGATCCATCCGTCCCTGGCCTGGAGAATTTTTATGTATGAGGCTTCCCACTCTCTCTCTCTCTCTCTTTCTCTTCCTCACCATGAGACTCTCTGTATGTCCTACTGATCAAAAGGTTTAAGAGAAATGTACCAAAACTTGGATGGCTTAGAACAATAGAAATTTATTTTCTCACAGCTCTGGAGACCAGAAATCTGAACATGAGGTGTCAGTAGGGCCATGCTCCCTCTGAAGCTGCTGGGGACAGCCTTTCTTACCTCTTCTCATTTCTGGTGACCCCCAGTGCTCCCTGACTCACAGATGCCTCACCTCAGTCCCTGTCTTCATCTTCCCATGTGTCTTTACACCATCTTCCTTCTGTGCTTGTAGGTATCCAGATTTCCCTCTTCTTGTAAGGACACTGATCATATTGGATTAGGTCTCCCTACCTTTCGTTAACCAATAATATCTACAACTATCTTGTTTTCAAATAAGGTCATATTTTGAGGTAATGGGAATTTGGACTTCAACATAGCTTTTGGGGTACACAAATTCAACCCATTACAAAGGCAAATACACTGTTGAAGTGCATTTTCTTCCTCAGCTAAAGCCATGGGAAAGATGCAGGGATGGATTTACCCTTATTTCTGTACTGGGTGGAGCTCAGCAAGAATCAAAGGAGTAGGATTTATGAAAGTCTTCAGTAATTCTCTAGAGATCCTAATAAGCTCGTTGAGATTTCTTCTGATATTTACCACTGAGGTCAAACATTCCTCACAGTTAGAGGATCAGACCCAGGGAGAGAGTGAAAGATGCATTGAACATCTAGGTAAAGTGAATAATGGAACAGTAAGGTTCTGTATTATTCAACGATTACTTAAAAACATACCAAATATAATTTGTGGAAGGAATCCAATGGAGATGTTATTAAATGCTATCATGGAGATCCAGTAGAGATGGATGTACACAAGCTTCTGTTTCTTGAGTTACGCCAGGCAAGTCTGTGGAGAAACTGGTTAGACAGCTCTGTGGGTTGTGCAGAAGAAGCAGAGTCCACGGAGGCTCTGGTCCCTCCAGGATGCCACCTGAACATCCTCACACTAAGACTGGGACCCCAGCACAGCCCTCACAGGACAGCAGTCCTGCTTTTGGAGAATGCCCAAACCTTAATAAAATGGATATACTATTAGGCACTTAATTTTTTCTTTCTTTTTTTGTGTGTGTAACAGAGACAGAGAGAGACAGAGAGAGAGACAGATGGAGACAGACAGACAGGAACGAAGAGACATGAGAAGCACCAGTCTTTTGTTGCAGCTCTTTAGATGTTCATTGATTGCTTTCTCATATGTGCTTGACTGGGGGCTCCAGCAGAGCAAGTAACACCTTGCTCAAGCCAGTAATGACCTTGGGCTTTAAGCCACTGACCTTTGGGCTCAAGCCAGCAACCATGGAGTCATCTCTATGATCCCATGCTCAAGCCAGTGATCCCACGCTCAAGCTGGTGAGTTCGTGCTCAAGCCGGATGAGCCTGAGCTCAAACTGGTGACCTCGGTGTTTCAAACCTGAGTCATCTGTGTCCCAGATCAATGCTCTCTCCACTGCACCACCACCTGGTCAGGCGAGCAGTTATTCTTTTCAAGGCGTAATCCTTTTTAAATGTCAACTCATTAAAAATGCTGCATAATTTAAGACAGAGAGAGGAAGACAGGCATCAAAATGTTTTGATTTTTAAAATAATGGATGGCTTAATCTGTGGTGGAGCAGGGAATAAAGTGTCAACTTGGAACACTGAGGTCACCAGTTTGAAACCCTGGACTTGCCTGGTTAAGGAACATACAAGAAATAACTACTACAAGTTGATGCTTTCAGCTTCTACCCTCCCCTCTCTTTCTCTCTCTTTTTCTCTCTCTCTCTCATCTCTCTAAAAAAATCAATAAATAAAATCTAAATAAATAAATAAAATAATGGATGAAAAGCTTCAACTGTGACAGATAGTCTTTTGAATGGAACTTTTAAAGAATTTATCACATCCCATATTTGTATTATTAGAGACTTAGGAATAATATATTTTTATAAAGAAATTACATTTTAAAAATTATCTGTGTTAATATATAGTGTAATAAATCTACAGTATTGTCAATTACTATGCAAGATATACAATAGAGACCTTCTATTTTTGTTACTGATAAAGGGTTATAGAACTCAAAAATAAAAAAGTCTGGTCCAGGATGTCCAGCATTATATTAGAGAGGATTATACTCCAAGACACAATAAATCTTTATATTGTCTCTATCTTAATCCAGAACTGGTCTTTCACTTATTAGTATATTAGATGTCAAGAAATTGGTTTTTATTAGCAAAACTATTGGCCTATTAATTAGAGTTGAATAAATGAGAAAGGGCTGCTTTTTGGGGACATTAAAGGTATTTGAGATGTGTGGATCAGTTAAAATAGTTGTAAAACACCCTTTCTCTCTCTTTCTCTCTCTCTTTCACACACACACACACACACAAACACACACACCTCTGACTTCTGTATCCACTGAAGCCCCTAGTCTGAGCCACTGACAAATGGGGCTTGTGGCTTCCTCTGTCCAGTCATTGGTTTAGAAGGATTTCTGATACCAAAGAGAATCCACAGAATGTTTCCTAGGGAAAACAAATCCTCTACAGAGTTGAAAATGTAGGTTGGGGTTTCTATGTATATCAAACATAGCTAGCTTATGCTGTGGTAACAAAGTTCCCTGACTCTCAGTGACTAACAACAAACAAAGCTTATTGCACACTGGTTGCAGGTCAGCTGAGGCCTTGCTCCACATCTTTCTCACTCTATGAGGCTGAGTGAGCAGCCCCTCTCTGGTATATGCTGGTTTCAAGGTAGAGGGCAAAGAATGATGGTGGAACCAAGGGAAGAACCTTAAAGCTCTACTTTAGAAGGGAACACATATCATTTCCAGTCACATTTCATTGGCCAAAGAAACTATATGGTCAAACCTGAGGCTACCAGGACAGTAGCAAGAAATATGGGCAAATATACACCTATCAAACCTACAAAGTGATAGATAAAATGGCTACTCAGTTGCTAACCCGAGAATAGTGCAGGCTCAAAGGAGGAGGAAGGGCTTGAAACAGAACAGTCTCATCCCCCCACTGTAATTTTGTAGTTAATTTACTTGTTATTCTCTCTTTTAATGGCTTCCTGGCCTTTACGTTGAAATGTAGTAAAAAGTTTACCTTTGCAAGAATGCCAGGAAAAGCTCACATTGGGGAGGGACCTGACAATTAGGGGAGTTTAAATCACAATGCTTGTTTGTAAAAGCCTAGTCACTGGCTCTGGGGCACCAGGACCCAGTTGTTCCTGGGAGACACCTGACCTTAGCTATCTTGAAAATTTACCAAGGATACCAGATAGTACCATTCTGATTAGGCCTGTGCTACATCAAAAGAACTTGCAAAGGAGGTGTTTCTGCAGCTGAATCCCCCTCTTCCTTCTGCTCATCATCAGGTCAGTGACCAAAACCATAAACCAAGTTATACTAATCCACCCCTAGTTCCTATATCTACGGTCCCTCCCACACCCAGGGGCTGACACCCTTTGCTAGTTTCTGCTCTTCTGCACCCAGGCATTTTTTAAAATAATATTTTCTTCTTGGAACACACTAGCTTTGTGTTTTTGGTTCAGCCTGCAGTTTCTGCCTTTCACCAGGTTGGAGAGGTAGGAGTGGGTTGAGTTTGCAGAATGGGTTCATATGAATTATGTTGTGCCTTCTTTTTAAATAACTGTTTGCCTAATAAATATCTTCATGCAAAACTTGTATCATTCTGAGAACCAAGATGTCAGTGAAGTAGGCAGACACACAGACTCCCAGCTCATACCTCCAAACTGGATTACAAATTAATTTGGAACAATCAGCATGATAAACCAATTTTGGATTAAAAGAACAGGTCTCAAAAACTAAGGAGCAAAGAAGAAGCCACACCGAGGCTGGTAGGGAGTGCCAAGGCATGGTGGGTCTCCCCTGCTTCCAGGAACAAAGGTGAGGTGAGACTGGGAGCCCAGAAGGGCTCTCATTACAAGGAGACGAACAAAGAGTATCGCTCACAGCCACTTGCCTGGGGACCTGGGGACGAGGCTGGCTTGTCTTTCAAAAGGAAAGTAGGAAGAGAGAGAGAGATGGTGATGGGCAGAGCAATGCATGGGATGACCTGAGAAGTTGACTTATCCAGTGTGGAGGTGGCCATAGCTGGGGGAGGTGTTGAATCCTCAACAAAGCACAAGACTAAAGTGGTTCTGGGTGACTCACCTCCAGAAAGTTCTCCAGCTCCAATCAGAGTAACAAGACACAACTGAAAACAGGAAGTGGAGAGAAGGGGCAGCAACTAAGGTCACCATGGAGATCTGAGATACACCTCTCCCTACTGAAACAGAGAAAGCACCCCACCCCCAAAGAGAAGCTGGCAGATTGGGCCTTCAGAGTCTCAGGTTACACTCACCGCATTCCTGGATATAGCTCCAAATAAGTCCCCTGCTGAGATCAGTAAACAAGACTACCACTGAGTTAAGAAAACTGAAAAGAAAACAAACAAATCAAGACTTCAAAGAGGCTCTACTAGGTACGGAGATCACAGCTGGAAGAAGCCTACAAGTCATAGAGAATAATGGGTAGGCAGAGAAGCATAAGTAATATGCTTCAACAAGGTAAACCCTCTGATAAAGTCTTGGACGAATAGGATGTAATCAAGTTACCAGATGCAGAGTATAAAATAATGATATTTAGAATGCTTAAAGATCTCAAAGCTACAGTGGATGGACTTAATGAACACTTCAGTAAAGAAACTGAAAGCATCAAAAAGGACGTGGAAATCATAAAGAAGAACCAGAAAGAAATGACAAACACAATATTAGAAATGAAGACTACACTGGAAGGAATTAAAAGCAGGCTGGATGAAGCAGAGAATTGAATGAGCAATTTAGAGGACAAGATAAGTGAAAGCATGGAAGCAGAGCAGCAAAAAGAAAAGAGACATGGCCTGACCTGTGGTGGCGCAGCAGATAAAGCATCCACCTGGAATGCTGAGGTCACCAGTTTAAAACCCTGGGCTTGCTTGGTCAAGGTACATACGGGAGTTGATGCTTCCTGCTTCTTCCTCCCTCTCTATCTCTTTCCCTCTCTCTCTCCCTCTAATGAATAAAAAAAGTCTTAAAAATTTATAAAAAAAAAAAAAAGAAAGGAGACTGAAAAAATCTGAGGAAACTCTAAGACAGCTCTGTGACAAGCTTAAGAGAAACAACATCTATATCATAGGGATTCCTGAAGAAGAAGAGAAAGAACAAGGGTTAGAGACCTTGTTCCATGAAATCATAGCTGAAAACTTTCCTAAATTGATGCAGGAAAAAGTCACACAAGTTCAAGAAGCACAGAGAATTCCATTAAAGAGAAACCCAAAAGAATCTACACCAAGACACATCATAATTAAAATAACAAAGCTAAGAGATAAAGAGAAAATATTAAAAGCTGCTAGAGAATAAAAGGCTATCACCTACAAAGGAGCCCCCATAAGGATGACATCCAACTTCTCAACAGAAACACTTGAGGCAAGAAGGCAATGACAAGACATATTCAAAGTAATGCAGAACAAGAGCCTACAACCAAGACTTCTTTATTCAGCAAGGCTATTGTTTAAAATTGAAGGAGAAATAAAAACTTCCCAGACCAAAAAAAAAAAAAAAAAAAAAAACTCAAGAAATTCATTACAACCAAACCAATGCTGCAAGAAATGTTAAGAGGCCTGTTGTAAACAGAATAAAGGGGGGAAAGAATATAGTAAAAGAGAAATATAACTTTAAAGAATAAAATGGCAATAAACAACTACATATCAATAATAACCTTAAAGGTAAGTGGATTAAATGCTCCAATAAAAAAACATAGGGTAGCTGAATGGATAAGAAAACAAGACCCTTACATATGCTGTCTACAGGAGATGCACCTCAAAACAAAAGATACACATAGACTGAAAGTAAAAGGTTGGAAAAAAATATTTCACGCAAATGGAAATGAAAAAAAAAAACTGGGGTAGCAATACTTATATCTGACAAAATAGACTTTAAAACAAAGACTATAGTAAGGGATAAAGAAGGTCACTACATAATGATAAAGGGAACAATCCAACAGGAAGAGATAACATTATAAATATATATGCACCTAATATAGGAGCACCTAAATATATAAAGCAGATTTTGATGGATATAAAGGGAGAGATCAACAGCAATACAATAATAGTAGGGGATTTCAATACTCCACTAACATCACTAGATAGATCCTCAAGAAACAAAATTAACAAAGAAACAACAGAATTAAGGGATACACTAGATCAACTGGATTTAATAGATATCTTCAGAACCTTCCACCCTAAAGCAGCAGAATATACATTCTTTTCAAGTGCACATGGTACATTCTCTAGGATAGACCACAAATTAGGGCATAAAATGAGTCTCAACAAATTGAAGAATATTGAAACCATATCAAGCATCTTCTCTGACCACAATGGCATGAAACTAGAAATCAACTACAATAGGAAAACTGAAAAACACTCAGACTCTTGGAAACTAAACAACATCTTATTAAACAATGACTGGGTCAACAATGAGATCAAAGAAAAAATAAAAAATTTCCTTGAAACAAATGAAAATGAGCATACAACTCAAAATCTTCAGGACACAGCAAAAGCAGTCCTGAGAGGGAAGTTCATAGCATTACAAGCATACTTTAAGAAGCTAGAAAAAGCTAAAACAAAACAAAAAACAAAACAAAAAACAACTTAATTCTGCAACAAAAAGAACCAGAAAAAGTATAGCAAGTAAAGCCTAGAGGAAGTAGAAGGAAGAAAATAATCAAGATCAGAGCAGAAATAAATGACATAGAGACTAAAAAGACAATATAGAGGATCAATAAAACCAAGAGCTGGTTCTTTGAAAAAGTAAACAAGATCAATGAACCCTTAGCCATACTCACCAAAAAAAAAAAAAAAAAAGGACTCAAATAAATAAAATTAGATATGAAGGTGGAGAAGTAACAACGGACACAGCAGAAATACAAAGGATAGTAAGAAAATACTATGAAGAACTGTATGCCAAAAAATTAGACAACCTTGGTGAAATGGAAAAATTCCTTGAAAAATGTAATCTTTCAAAAATCAATCTGGAAGAATCAGAAAACCTAAATAGACCGATTACAACAAATGAGATCAAAACAGTTATCAATAAACTCTCAACAAACAAAAGTCCTGGGCCAGATGGCTTCACAGGTGAATTCTACCAAACATTCAAAGAAGAACTAACTCCTATCCTTCTCAAACTATTTCAAAAAATTCAAGAGGAAGGAAAACTTCCAAGCTCCTTTTATGAGGCAAGCATAATTCTGATTCCAAAACCAGGCAAAGACAACACAAAGAAAGAAAACTATCGGCCAATATCCCTGATAAATTTAGCTAAAATTCTCAACAAAATATTAGCAAACCAGATCCAGCAATACATGAAAAAAATCATACACTATGATCAAGTAGGATTTATTTTGGGGAGGCATAGCTGGTACAATATTTCCAAATCAATCAATGTGATTCATCACATAAACAAAAGGAAGAAGAAAAACCACATGATAATATCAATTGATGCAGAAAAGCATTCGATAAAATCCAGCACCCATTTATGATCAAAACACTCAGCAAAGTAGTAGTACATGAAACATACCTCAACATGATAAAGGCCATCTATGACAGGCCTACAGCCAACATCATACTCAATGGGCAAAAGTTAAAAGCAATCCCCTTAAGATCAGGAACAAGGCAAGGGTACCCCCTTTCACCACTCTTATTCAATATAGTTCTGGAAGTCCTAGCCACAGCAATTCAGACAAGAAGAAGAAATAAAAGGCATTCAAATTGGAATAAGAAGTAAAACAATCATTATTTTCTGATGATATGATACTGTACCTGTAACACCTTAAAGTCGCAGTCAAAAAACTACTGAACCTGATAAATGAATTCAGCAAGGTGCAGGATATAAAATTAATACTCAGAAATCAGAGGTATTTTTATACACCAACAAGGATCTGTCTGAAAGAGAAATTAGGAAAACAATCCACTTTACTATTGCAACAAAAAATAAAATAATACCTAGGAGTAAATTTAACCAAAGAGGTTAAAGACTTGTACTCGGAAAATTAAAAAGCATTGATAAAAGAAATTAAGGAAGATACAAATAAGTGGAAGTATATACCGTGTTCATGGCCAGGAAGAATAAACATCATTAAAATGTCCATATTACCCAAAGCAATTTATAAATTCAATGCAATTCTTATTAAAATACCAAGAACATACTTCAAAGATATAGAACAAATATTTCAAAAATTCATATGGAACCAAAAAAAAAACACAAATAGCCTCAGCAATCTTGAAAAAGAAGAAGAAAGTGGGTGGTATCACACTTCCAGACATCAGGTTATACTACAGCACCATTGTACTCAAAATAACTTGGTACTGGCATAAGAACAGGCATATAGATCAATGGAACAGAACCCAGAACCCAGAAATAAACCCACACCTTTATGAACAATTGATATTTGACAAAGGTGGTGATAGCATACAATGGAGTAAAGACAGTCTCTTTAACAAATAGTGTTGGGAAAATTGGCAGCTACCTGCAAAAAAAATGAAACTAGACCACCAACTTACACCATTCACAAAAATAAAGTCAAAATGGATAATAGGCTTAAATGTAAGTCATGAAATCATAAGCATCCTAGGGGAAAACAGAAGCAATAAGCTCTCCGACATCACTCGCAGCAACATATTTGCTGATTTATCTCCATGAGCAAGGGAAATAAAGGACAGGATAAACAAATGGTACTATATCAAACTAAAAAGCTTTTGCACAGCTAAAGACAATATAAACAAAATAAAAAGGCAAAGCACACAATGGGAGAACATATTCGACAATATGTCTGATAAGGGGTTAATAACCAAAATTTATAAAGAACTTGTAAAACTCAACACCAGGAAGATAAACAGTCCAATCAAAAAATGGGCAAAAGAGATGAATAGACACTTCTCCAAAGAGGACATACAGATGGCCAATAGGCATATGAAAAAATGCTCAACATCATTAATTATTAGAGAAATGCAAATTAAAACCACAATGAGACATCACCTCACACCAGTCAGAATGGTGCTCATCAACAAAACAACACAGAATAAGTGCTGGCGAGGATGTGGAGAAAAGGGAACCCTCCTGCACTGCTGGTGGGAATGCAGTCTGGTGCAGCCACTGTGGAAAACAGTATGGAGATTCCTCAAAAAATTAAAGATCGAACTGCCTTTTGACCCAGCCATTCCACTTTTAGGAATATACCCCAAGAATACCATAGCACAGTTTGAAAATGAGAAATGCACCCCTCTGTTTATGGCAGCATTGTTCACAATAACCAAGACCTGAAAACAGCCCAAGTGTCCTCAGAGGACGACTGGATTAAAAAGCTTTGATACATATACACAATGGAATACTTTGAGGCCATGAAAAAGAAGGAAATATTATTTTTTGCGACAATCTGGATGGAACTGGAAACTATTATGTTAAGTGAAATAAGCCAGGCAGAGAAAGAAAAATATCATATGACCTCACTCATATGAGGAATCCGACAAACAATATGAACTGAGGAGCAGAATAGAGACAGAGGCAGGATCAAAGGATCCAGAAGGATAGCGGACAGAGGGAAAGGGGATGATAGGGTGATAGGATGGGACGAGAGCAGAAAAGCAAATCCTGGAGGGAAGGGGGAGGGCGTTATGGGGAGGAAGACAAGGAGGATGTACTGGGGAACATGGGTGACATTAGAATCTATGTGAACACAATAAATTAATTAAAAAGTACTTGTATCATTCTAACAGTAGCAAGGGTGTGTGTGTGTGTGTGTGTGTGTGTGTGTGTGTGTGTGTGTGTGTGTGTGTGTTTGGGGCTGGGGTGGAAGACATCTGGTTAACCCTGATCTTGTGTAATTTTTTTGACAGCTACACTTATCCAGCACTAAACAACCTAAACTGTGCATGCCTCTTCCCCAGATTCCATGACAGAGGCCTATGGCTCCACAAATGCTCCCAAGGTGAATCTCATCTCTTCAAGACTTTCCAAATCTTGGCTTCTATAGTTTTCCTTAATCTCTCTTCTGCACCATCAAATTCTTCCTTTTTACTGACTCTTTGCCATTAGCACATAAACATGGAGAAGTTTTTCTCCTCTTAAAATCTAAACTTTTAATCTAAATTTAGATTAAATCTAAATTTAATCTCCTATTAAAATCTTGAGGGTATTATGCTAAGTGAAATAAGTCAGACAAAGAAAGACAAATATCATATGATCTCACTTGTATATGGAATATTTAAAAAAAAGAAAAAAGAAAAAGCTCTTCCCAGAAAAGGATTTCAAAGAAATTGTTCACACTTACTCTTTGTAAAAAGTAATGACTAAGCCTGACCTGTGGTGGCGCAGTGGATAAAGCGTTGACCTGGAACGCTGAGGTGGCCAATTCAAAACCCCTGGTCAAGGCACATAGGAGAAGCAATTATGAGTTGATGTATCCCACTCCTCCCACCTGACCCTCCTTATCTTTCTCTCTTTCTCCTTTCTTAAAAATAAATATATATATATATAGTGACTAAGACTTTTAGTCTTTCAACTTTTAGTCATTTTTTTTCTCTTGAGCAAGCGCGTGACAAGTGTGTTAGGCTTGCTCGCTTGTACTCTGCCTGAGTGGTGCATGAGCACAGGGCAGCCCCATGTGTGTATAGTCTATGTAAGGCTGCAAGTACTTTCTCTAAGGGCAGCAGAGTGTATGTTGTGGATTGCTTGCTACCACAGGAGGGACCATTGTTTGCTATTGTCTGCCAGAGAAGGGGTTTTTCTCCTGGCTTGTTTGCTTGTGAGTCCTGGGGGGCGGGAGGGAGAAGCAGTTTTTCCCTGCCTGCTTGCTCATTGGCCATTGTGAGACTCTAATAAATGGAATGGCCCACCATTTTCCAGCTACACAGTTCCTTTACTGTCTTCCTGAATCCAATGTGAATCTGCATGGCCACGGTACTTGACCTTACAGTTACCAACTCACCTCAGTCTACCTTCTATCTTCACAATGCCACAAAACCCACTATTGAAGAGATCACCAGGAATCTTCATGTTCTAAATCCAGTAGCCATTTTCTAGTCCTCACTTTTTTTTTACAGTGAGAGGAGGGGAGGCAGAGACAGACTACCACATGTGCTCTAACCAGGATCCACCAGGCAAGAAGCCCACTAGGAGGTGAAGCTCTGCCCATCTGGGGCATTGCTTCGTTGCTCAACAACTGAACTCTTCATAGTGTCTGAGGCAGAGGCCATGGAGCTATCCTCAGCACCCGGGGCCAACTCGCTCCAATCAAAGCCAGGGCTGCAGGAGAAGGAGAGAGAGAGAGAGAGAGAGAGAAGCGAGAGGAGGAGAGGTGGAGAAGCAGATGGGCGCTTCTCCAGAGTGCCCTGACTGGGAATTGAACCCAGGACATCCACATGCTGGGCTGACACTCTACCACTGAGCCAACTGGCCAGGGCCTTTTCTAGTCCTCATATGTCGGGCCTTCATGGCGTTCAACACAGTAGCCCACAGTCTGCTGAAACACCCTCCTCTCCTAGCTTCCTTAACATGGTCTCTTGCCTTTCCCTCTTGTCTCTGGTCAATATCTTTAGAAGGAAACCCTGACATCTTTTTAGAGTTCTGCACATTTATATCCAACTGAGCATTTGACCTGTCCCGGGACATAGCACAGGCATGTCACACTTCTTAGGTCCAAATTTATGTCCTTGGTCTCCACTCCAAAATGTGTTCTCTGTCATTTTTCCTCTTATCAGTAAGTGGCACTGCTATGCACTCGGATATGCATTCCCAAAACATTGTAACTATTATTGACATTGGCTTCTCTAGCCCATTTCCAAATGTAAAAGTTTCCACCACCAAGCAACTTCTTGACTTTGTCTGTCTTTCTAGTGTCACCACATAGTCTAGACTACAGAACTACACAGGCCTTCTCCAAAAAGGCTTATTTAACTATTAGTTAAAGAGGATTTTAAAAACCCTAAGAGGTTTGTTTTGGCCAGAATTTGAAGAGCTTACAATAATAGCACTCTTTGGAATTTGAAAGAAGGAAAGATTAAATACAGTTGTACTTTATTCAACAATTCCTAGTTAAGCTCCTTTAAAACACATCTTGAACACACATACACCCGCAAAGATGCATACAAACAGCTGTGTATTACAGGTATGGTTTTCACTGAAACACAAGAGGAAGAATTCTGGGTGTGCTGGACTGGAAGGAAGAGAAAGTAGTTCGGGGCTTCCCCAGGTGATGGGTGCGCACCTCCACCCCAGCAGAGGTCTTGGGGTTCTAGCTTCAGGTAGTTAGCGTCAGGCCCAAGGGCAAACTAGAGGATAGAATTCTTGCCTCCACCTGTGCCCTGACCATCATGTGAGTCTCGGACAAAACCCAGAGCACGCATGGAGATACCAGTGCAGTATAGGAGGGAAAGATTTATTTTTCTTCCTACATATATTATTATAATTTGATACCACTTTCCTATTGCCTCCACCTGACAAAAAAAGTGTCAAGCACTCTAGTCAGCCCAGCAGAACTTACAATTGAGCGAGTAAGTATCTTGAAGTATAAAAATTGGTACTTTTTATTTTTTTAATTAAAAAAATTTTTTTTATTGGTTTTAGCCAAGAGGAAGGGGAAAAGAGAGAGACAGGAACGTCAATCTGTTCCAGCAGTGGTCCCTAACCTTTTTTGGGCCATTGACCGGTTTAATGTCAGAAAATATTTTCACAGACTGGCCTTTAGGGTGGGATGGATAAATGTATCACGTGACCGAGACAAGCGTCAAGAGTGAGTCTTAGATGAATGTAACAGAGGGAATCTGGTCATTTTTTAAAAATAAAACATCATTCAGACTTAAATATAAATAAAACAGAAATAATGTAAGTTCTTTATTCTTTCTCTGCAGACCGGTACCAAATGACCCACGGACCGGTACCAGTCCGCGGCCCGGGGGTTGGGGACCACTGTGTTCCAGTATGTGCCCTGACCAGGGATCGAACCAGCAACCTCTGCACTTGGGTTGACGCTTCACCCAACAGAGTTATCCGGCCAGGACTGTACTTTTTATTTTTGAAAAAATGTAATATCTTTCCTAAATGACAGTTTTCATTCAAAATAATTGACATCTCAGCATGTCCACCAAATTATAGCTACAGCTAGTTTTTCTTATGAGTCTCTGACTCTGATTGTTATTACAGCCTATGATACTATTCAATTTTTAAGGGGAAAGAAAAATATTTTAAATTTAATTTTAAAATGGGAAAAGACTATAAATGATCCAATTATTTCTTTTTAAAAAATTTTTTTTTATTTATTTTAGAGAGGAGAGGGAGAGGGAGAGGCAGAGAGAGAGAGAGAGAGAGAGAGAGGAGAGAGAGAGAGAGAGAGAGGAGGGGGGAGGAGCTGAAAGCATCAACTCCCATATGTGCCTTGACCAGGCAAGCCCAGGGTTTCGAATCGGCGACCTCAGCATTTCCAGGTAGACGCTTTATCCACTGCGCCACCACAGGTCAGGCTGATCCAATTATTTCTTTGCTTTTATGTACATATATAAAGGAAAAAACAAGTAAGAATAGTCACACCTGTGGCAGGAACTTTTTTTTCCTAACTCTTCTTAAAAATAAATGAATCACAAAGCTGCTATCCTGAAACAATGCCCCTCGAGCAACTCTCTATTGTCTTTTATTTTTTTATTTTTTACAGAGACAGAGAGTCAGAGAGAGGGATAGATAAGGACAGACAGACAGGAATGGAGAGAGATTAGAAGCATCAATTATCAGCTTTTTGTTGAGACACCTTAGTTATTCATTGATTGCTTTCTCATATGTGCCTTGACTGTGGGGCTACAGCAGACCCAGTAACCCCTTGCTTGAGCCAGCGACCTTGGGTCCAAGCTGGTGAGCTTTGCTCAAACCAGATGAGCCCACACTCAAGCTGGCGACCTTGGGGTCTCAAACTTGGGTCCTCCACATCACAGTCTGATGCTCTATCCACTGCGCCACCACCTGGTCAGGCAACTCTCTATTCTCTTTAATAAGAGATTAATCGGTGTGGCATGCTGACTGGGGAGAGAGGAGCGAAACCCAGTCTTCAGCAATTTGGGGCTGACCCTGGGGAATAAGCATCTCATCTTGGCAGTATTTTCTCCAGCAGTGTTGCCGACAGATGGAGAGAGAGAGAAGAGGGATACATTTCAAGGGCTTTATGAAATGAGTATGGGTAAATCCGATGGATGGATTAGGCTTCATTTTCCTTTAATACAAAATGAGAAATAATAGAGATAACTGAGTTAAAAAGAAAAGTCTTTTGTGTATATCATATCTCACTGGTGTTTTCCCATCAACAAATATAATGTAGTTTCAAAATTCTACTATGTTCTAGGTCCCAGAGGAGTACTGTGTGCTTAGTGCATTCAGGGTGCTGTGCTTGGTGCTGACCAGCATCAGTCTGTTTATTTTCCCCCAAAAGATCTACCTTGAATAAGGTCTTCTACTTTCTCATAAGAAAACTAAAGTTTCAAGTGCCTAAGGCCCTGGGGGCTAGGAAGGTGGTAGACCTGAGATTGGAAAGCAAGCGATTTGATCCCAAAGTCAACATTCTTAACCACTCCCTGTTCTCAGCCCTCATTTAGTTGCTTGGGTTTATCATTAAGGTTGTGTTCCTTTTCAGAGTCACTACCCCTCCACCTGACCTGCCTGCAACAGACCCTAGCTCAAGGAATAGTCTGACTCTGCGCAGCCAGAGTGTTTTCTAGTGCATGGTGCCATCTCGTGGCCAAATTAGGCAATGGTAAGGATCAATATTACAGCTATTTGGAACAAGTCAGTGCTTTATTTTGGGTGGCAACAGAACTCTGTTATGTTTGTTTTGTCTGTTTTTGTTTAAACAGAATAACATTAATTCACATCTGATTATAGAATTTCATGTTTCTGTTTTAACTGACTCATGGCAGGAACAAGAAGTGCACATGCCAATAGAAATAGAAAAGGGAAAGATCGCAGGAACAATGGGCTTCAAGGAGCATTTTATTATTAATGTATTTCAGGTGGCTCCTTTTCAGTGGTATTCAAAGACACAGAAGTACAAGCATGCATGAATGAAGTACTGTGATAGTAGTACTTTTCAGAAGTATATAGCATTGTAAAAACAAATCCTCTCATTTACAAATGGAGCAAAAGTAGGTTTTTAGTTGTGAGCATGCAAAACAGTTTATTTATTTATTTATTTTGAGAGAGAGACAGATAGATAGGGATAGACAGGGACAAACAGACAGAAAGGGAGAGAGATGAGATGCACCAGTTCTTCACTGTGACACCTTAGTTATTCATTGATTGCTTTCTCATATGTGCCTTGACCAGGGGTCTCCAGCCTAGCCATGACCTCTTGCTCAAGCCAGAGACCATGGGCTTCAAGCCAGAGACCATGGGGTCATGGCTATGATCCCACACACAAGCCGGTGACCTCAGGACTTCAAACCTGGGTCCTCAGTGTTCCAGGTTGACACTATCTACTGCGCTATCACCTGGTCAGGCAAAACACAGTTTATTCTTGTATTATTGTTTGTTAATTATTATATTACTTTTCATATGAACAACTGTAAATCTACTTTGGCTTGATCCTGTGTGTATATATATATATATTTATTAAAATACATATGCATATATTTCAATAAATGTACAATGTAAGACAGTAATATCAAAACCATATTATATATTGTTCATTCTTACTTGAACATCTGATAATGTGACTCTTCTTTGGAAATTATGATTGACTCTCTTGCCTGGGATGAATTCATGAGAATATGAAAATGCCTTTTCTTCCCCAAACCTCTGTTACGTGATTGTGAACTCTGGGAATTTATTTGATAGAGACTAAAGCCTGTCTGTCAAATATTATAACATGTGTTTGCTGTATCACTCGGCACTAGTCAATTTTGCTAGAGAAGACAAGAAAAATAGGCAGAATTGTTGGAACTCATAAGTGTTATTGTGCTCTCTGTCCAAGAAAAGGAGAGAAAGCACAGAGCTGCTCAGCAGGCTAACTGGAAGCTGCAGCTATTGCCAGATGTGCATGTCTCTCTGATAGAGCAGGTGATATGTTGGCCTTCTGTTGGGCCCCCATGCTTGAACTTCAACACTGGTCCTCACATCCATGCTGCCAGGAGGCTGATGCTGGAGAGAGAGAGGGGGAGAGAGGGAGAGAAAAAGAGAGAGGGAACATATGAACTTTGCATGATTCACGCATTGTGGTCTTTATAATCCCCTTATACCCCAATCTAAGCCTGTGCACCTTTTGGACCTTGAGTCTTTCTATTCCATGGTCCCTGGAGTATGTTGCTTCAGTAGTGCTCTTAGAGGCTAACATTGCATCCAAGAAATTTTCTACACAACAAGTATATAAGGGTGAGTCATTGGGGTGCCAGAATGTCTATGTAGTGTTGGCTAGTTGCAAAAGATGCTAGGGCACTATCTTAAAGCTGCATTAACTGCAAAACACTTAAAAACTTTTAAAAAATTATTTTATTGATTTTAGAGAGAAGAGGGGAGAGAGAGAGAGACAGAGAGACAGGAACATCTTTCTGTTAATGTATGTGCCCTGACCAGGGATTGAACTGGCAACCTCCATGTTTCAGGATGATGCTACAACCAACTGAGCTATTCAGTCAGGCCACAAAACACTTTTAATTTAGAAACCAGGTGGCTTTAAACCAATAGTCATTGAGCTGAAAAAATTCATCCCTGAGAGGTACACACAAAACATAAATCCACACTAATCTACAGATGATAACAGCACTCCCCTCCCTTGAGAGCAGCTTGGGGTTGGGGGAGGAGGAGCGAAGGGAGTTAGGGAGGGAGCTGCCAGCAGGAAGGAAAGGGTAAGGAAAAGATGGTCATAGACTGGGAACTCAGGAAATGCAAGAATCAGAAGCTAAATCACAACCTGGACTCGTGCGGGTCCTGCTGCTACACATCTGGCAAGTTTTTTTTTTGTTTTTTTTTTAAATATTTTATTTATTGATTTTTTAGAGAGAGAGGAGTGAGAGAGAGACAGAGAGAGAGAGAAGGGGGAGGAGCAGGAAGCATCAACTCCCATATGTGCCTTGACCAGGCAAGCCCAAGGTTTCGAACTGGCGACCTCAGTGTTCCAGGTCGATGCTTTATCCCACTGCGCCACCACAGGTCAGGCCACATCTGGCAAGTTTTATAAAAGAAAACTGTTCTGGGCCTCTGAGTTAGCAGTTTAAAAATGTAAACCTCTCCCAGGTTGTAACAGACATCTTACATGGTTGTTGATGGACATCACCTATGGCAGCTTTGTTATGTATATCATTTGCCAGGTTCCTGGAAGGTGCCTGCTTTGCTCACCCTACCAGGGGTCCCCAAACTTTTTACACAGGGGTCCAGTTCACTGTCCCTCAGACCATTGGAGGGCTGCCACATACAGTGCTCCTCTCACTGACCACCAATAAAAGAGGTGCCCCTTCCGGAAGTGCAGCGGGGGTGCGGGGCCGGATAAATGGCCTCAGGGGGCCACATGCGGCCCACGGGGGGGGGCAGGGGCCGTAGTTTGGGGACCACTGCTAGACTCTGCTGTGTGCCAGGTGCCTGGCATGCTTCGTCTTCAGAGGTCCAACAAACTTCCCTGCACAGGATCCACACTGGTTAAAAATCCAGCACTCCTTGGTTCAGCATGAGGAGTCCTGGACACCAGAAAGCTGTTAGACAGTGTTTAAAGAGAGGAATCTCCCAGAGAGCATTTTTTTAAAAATTAAATTTATTGGTGTGACATTGGTTAATAGAGTATATAGGTTTCAAGGGTACAGTTCTATGATACATCATTTGTATACTGCACTGTGTGCTCACGACTTAAAGTCAAATCTTCAGTCACCTTATATTGACCCCTTTCCCCTTTACTACCCCGCCCCTTCCCTCTCATAACCACCAAACTGTTGTCTGTGGCTATGAGTTTTTATTTGTTTTTCTTGTTTGCTGCTTTCAGTTTTATATCCTACTTATGAGTGAAAGCATATGGTTCTTGACTTTTTTCTGTCTGACTTATTTCGCTTTGCATGATAGTCTCAAGATCCATCCATGTTGTCAGAAATGGCAGTATTTCATCTTTTCTTATGGCTGAATAGTATTCTATTGTGTATATATGTACCACATTTCTTTTTTCTTTTTTTTTTTAGCGAGTGAGAGAGCAAGACAGGAAGAGAGAGAGATGAGAAGCATCAACTTGTTGTTGTGGCAATTTAGTTGTTCATTGATTATTTTACATATGTGCCTTGACCGGCGGGGGGGGGGGGGGGTTCCAGTTGAGCCAGTGACCTCTTGTTCAAGCCAGCAACCATTGGGTCATGTCTATGATCCCACACTTAAGCAAGCAACCTCGCGTTCAAGCTAGTGACCTCGAAGTTTTGAACCTGGGTCCTCAGCATCTCAGGTCAATGCTATATCCACTGTGCCACTGCCTGGTCAGGCATATCTAATTCTCTATCAAGGGATACTTTGGTCATTTGCATGTCTTGACCAATGTGAAAACTGCTGCAATGAACATAGGGTACATATATCTTTGCAAATAAATGTTTTTAAATTTTTTAGGTACATGCCCAGAAGAGAGGTTTTTGGGTTATATGGTAACTCTATACTGTTTTCTATAATGGCTATAACCAGTTTACATCTTCACCAACAGTTGTTAATCCTAATCCGAAGGGACTCAAAACATTGAAGACACGAACAAAGTCTGTCGATTACACACCAAAGCTTTATTGTCTAGCTTGGCCAAGCGGCGGCAACTCCAACATTGGTCTGAGGGAGAGCACGCCGGCCCTTTGTTCTACTTAGTTTTTATAGTTTTGTAAGTGGGAAGTATAGAAGCAAAAATTGTAATTAGGAGCCCCTTATCACTATTGGTTATAGACATATGCACTTTAACATGATAGGACTACGTTCAATTTGCAAGCCATACATTATTTTGGAGAAAACAAAATTTACAAGTCAACACAATGGCAGAAAGATGTCTTTTTACATATTAAAAGGCATTCCTATATTATCTAGTGTTTATCTGCCATCTCTCTGTCCAGAGTCACACATGTTAACTACACTCATTTACATAGGAGAGGTAGTTTCCGTGGGGACAAATGCCCTCAAATGGTTCATTACTATAAGAAAAGGTTTATTTTGGCTTTTCTCTCCCTGCACCTGGCTAGCCATTCACCCCTTTCCCCACAGGTGTGGTGGAATGTCTGGGAATCCATGTTTTCCTCCCCTTGCATTTACAATACAATGCCAAGGGCCATCCTGGTCATGCCAATCACACAGTACAGAGACTATTTCTCACAATTTCTCTGCACACCTTAACCCAAATTAATAAAATATTCTTCAAGCCTCCCAAAATATTAATATTAATTCTGTAGCTTTTGGTACTTTACAACACCTGTGGGTGAGGTGGCGCAGTGGTTCCTCAACAGTGATTGAGGTTTCCTTTTTCTCCACCACCTCTCTCTAACACTTGCTATTACTTATCTTGTTGATAATGACCATTCTTACAGGTGTGGGGTGGTATTTTACTGTGGTTTTGATTTGTATTTTCTTAGTGAATATGAGCATCTTTTCATATATCTGTTGGCCATTTGTATGTCTTCCTGGGAGAAGTGCCTGTTCAGTTCCAACCAGACAGTAGTTCTGAAGCCCTTCCACACCGCTGGGGAAAGTGCACATGCAGACCAGCTACCTAGTCTCACTGGCCCCCACAGCAGTTTCTGGTATATGACTTGGACGTTTGTCACACGAGAAGTTTGCCTGGATTGCTCTGTGTTCACTGGACCCTGGTGGTATCTCTCATCTATCAGCCAAATACCACCCAATTTAAAGGTAGAGATAAGGCTGCTTATATAATACAACTAGCAGTTGTCGCAAACCAGTGCAACTCATAATTTTGCAAGTCTCAGGTGGGAATGGCAGAGGATTAGAAAACAAACACAGAAAGAGAAAGGGTTGGATTTGGAGGACCCATTGTCAAGCTGATGGCTTGCAAGAGTGAATTTCCACCCCCAAAATGCTTTATAGGGCAGAAAGCAAAGCCATTAGCAAATCAAAGAAATCTCTGATACAAAGTCACATTTCTGAGGCAAACCAAGAATTCTCCCTAAGTGCAGAAAACCCTCCACCCTGCATAACATCTTAACTTCACAAAACAAAGGGTAAAAAGAAAACTGCCTCCAGTCTCTTTTAGGGACATGGGGGAGGGGATGAGTAGAAATCATTAGCATCACAGCTAACATGGAGGTGTGGGGAAGGGCGTGTAAATTTACCTTTTCCAATTTAAACAGTGAGAGGTTGTGGGGAAGAGTTTTAGCCTTTAGCAACTTAACAAACAAGTGAGGTGGGGGGTGGCCAGCAAGGACCCTGTCAGCTTACTGCCAGTCCCCCAAGCTCTGCCCCCCACAGATCTGAACTGGAAGGACCCTGTCAGCTTGCAGTCTCCCACAGCAGTAGCTTGGAGGGGGGGGAGATAGCAAACAATGAGCATTACTGGGCATCAATTACATACCAAGCACCATACTTGCTTTTCAAATATGCTGGTTAATTATACGCCATGAGAATTGGGTGTATTTTTCTATCTTGTCTTCCAAATCGCTAATTCAGTCCTCTGCTTCATCCAACCTACTGTTTATTCCTTCCAGTGTATTCATTTCAGATATTATATTCTCCATTTTTTGACTGGTCCTTTTTTCATGCTGTTGAGCATCCTTAAAACCATTACTTTGAACGCTATATTTGATAAGTTGTTTGTCTCCATTTTATTTAGTTATTTTTCTGGAGAGTTCTCCTGCTCTTTCATTTGGGGCCTGTTTGTTTGTCTCCCCATTTTGGCTGCCTCTTTGTGTTTGTTTCTATGTATTAAATAAATCTGCTATGGCTCCCAGTCTTTGTGAGGTGCCCTTATGTATTATGTGTCCTGTGGGGTCCAGTGGTGCAATCTCCTTGATCAACTAGTTGAGTGTGCCAGGAATGTCCCTTGTGTGGGTTATGTGGGATATCCTGTTATAATTGAGTCTTGATTGCTATTGGCCCATTTATGTGTGTAATTGACCTTCAGGCTGGCTGACTATGAGACTCAACCCTGATCACAGTGTATAATCTGCCATGCAGGTGCTGATCACACAAAGTAGAATTCACGTCAGTGGAATTTGGTATCTTCCAAGATCTCCCTTTAGATATGCCATTTGTGAAGCTTATCGGAGCCTGCTATGATGTTGTCTGAAACTAGTCCCTGGGTATGTTGGTTCTGGGCCTCTTGGAAGAAACTCTGGCACAGGTCAATGTCAGATGCTTCCTCTGACTGGCCCTGGGCAACCTGTTTGAAGTTACAAGTGAACACAGTTTGTGGCTGTCTCTGCCAGGCCTGGGTGCCCATGGAAAGGGCCAAGCTATACATCTAGGCTAGCTTTTACCAGCACCGGTCCCTGGTGTAGATCAGCAGAAGTCCCAAGGCATCCTGAGATCCTCATTTGCGTGCCTGTGCCTGCTGGCTGCCTATTAAACTCAGTAACTGAAAGAGCTTTTGGTTGTATTTCAGTTGCATGAGGAAGGTTTACAGTGAGTAATTAGGTAGGAGCGAATGGTGTTCACCAGACTCGTACATATTCAAATTTGGTGCCAGTGCTGGGTCTGAAGCCACTCAGGAAATGTCTCCAGGTATACCAATTTTATATGCCACCCTCTGGGTGCTTTCACACCTTCTGTAGGGGCGGGGTCTCAGGGAATTGTCAGGGTGAGGCCAGTAGAGCTTATCAGGCCTAAACAGACCAAGATTTGGCTCTGTGAAAGTCAGATGAGTGAGGGGGAAATAGCCTCTGTGCTACAGTCACACAACTCAGTCTGTCCTCCATTCTGCTGGAAGGAGCTGGAGGTCAGCAGGGCGGGGCTGGTAGATTTCTGTGAGGTGGAGGTGCGGGCAGGCTTTGGGGGAGGTAGGGTATGGTCCTTTCCCAGAGCCACACAACCCAGTTGATAGATACGTGAATTCCAAACTGTCCTCTTGCTGTTCCGCTTATCTGTCAGACCTCACCCTTACTGGACTATTGACCCTGAGACAGAGGAATTCCAAAAAGTTGACAACCCACCCCAAGGAGGGGCTCCGGACATACCAGGACTATTGATTCAACACCCACATGCTCGAAGCCCCCCAAGGAGAAGCATTCCGGACATACCAGGACTTTTGCCTCAGTATCCCCTCAGGCTCTCCCAAACACTATATAACTCGCCCCTAGTCTGTAACCGGTGCTCTTCTCCCCCAGGAGGAGTGCCCGGGAGGGTTCCTTTCTTCCTTTCAATAAAGCCTCTTACTCTGGTCTTTCGAACTCCCATGGATTCCAACATTTGGTGCCGAAACCCGGGACAGGGTACTAACTGCCTGGATGATCCCTCTTTGCCGTCCAAACTTACAACCAGGGAAGCAATGGGCAGCGGCAGCTCGTCCCGGGCTTACTCCCTGATTCTGTTTGGACGTGTAATTGTGGGTTGATTGGCCGGCAGTCTAACCCTGTCCTGAACCCCTGCTGGACCAGAAGGTAAGGAGTTTCTCCCTTCCCCTTCCCCGGTTGGCCTCTAAATTTCTCTCTAAAAATACCCCTTTCTGGTCGGACGGTTTTCTCTGATATGCCTCACGTTTTGAGGGGTTTGACTTTCAGTCTCAGTGGACTGCACGGAAGACTAGGCGCCTAGCCAAACCTCTCCACTCTCTCGGACTTCTCGTCCTCGGAACTCCCTGACAGGTGGTGACGACCTCTATCAGGGACGACTCCCCCACACGGAGATTCTCTCCTCTTGGGACAGTGACAAAAGGTGGGGACGCCCCCTCTTGCTCACCTGTCTCCACTATGGGCTCTTCAGAGTCTAAGCCTTCCGACCAGACCCCTGTAGGATGTCTCATAAAAATCCTTGCCAAATTCGGTCTCTCAGACCTCAAACCAAAGAAATTAATCTTCTTCTCTAACACGGCATGGCCTCAGTACAGACTAGACAATGACTCCCATTGGCCTGAAAACAGGACATTCGATTACAATATCCTAAGAGATCTTGACAATTTCTGCCACCGGACGGGGAGGGCAACAGAAATTCCTTACGTGCAGGCTTTCTTCTTCTTTCTCTCCTGTCCTTAATTTCTGTACTTTCTGTTCTACACACAGGCCGGTTTTGGCCAAAGAAACCTCACCTAAAACCTCTGCTCCTAATCTTTCCTTCTCCGTGGACTCCCAAACTCTCTCCTTCTCCTGCCTGACCCCCGGGGCACCCCTCTCTCGGGACCCCTCTCTAGTCTCTCAGCAAATCTTTTTTGCTGGAGTCTCTTCCCTCCAGAAAGCCTCTTCCTTTCACTAAATCCTGTTTTCTCATTTCACCAGTCTCTCTTTCTCCTCCCCTGCTGGCCGGGGGCCTCTCCCTTCTCTACTGTGTTCTTTGTCACCTCCCCCCTTAGAAACTGTGGCTCTGGCTGCGGTGCCTGTCTCATCTCTGACCTCTCTTCCCTCCTTACAAACTGCAGTTCTATCTGTCTCCTCTCCGACCCCTCCTCCTTCCTTACAAACTGTGACATGCCTCTTTCCTCCTTGCCCTCTCCTCTCTCCTCAGAGCTCTAAATCCTTTTGACTCCTCTGACCATGTGGCGCCACACCAATACTTTAACCTCCTTCTCTCCTCCTGCAGATTCTGACCCTCCTTCTTTCCATCCAGCTGCTCACACTGTCCATCCACCTGCTTTCTCTCTTCTTCCTCTATGCTGGCAACTCCCTGCCATCTCGAAAAACTTAAAAAGCAGAATTATATTAAGCTATGTAAGTAATCCGTCTTGTCTCTTTGTTTGTCAGAAAATATCTCTAATATAATTTGAATTGAAACAAGGAAAGCGCGCTCATTTAAATTTCTTAATTCATAATATGTGAAGTCTTTGTTTAATGTGTAACTGTGTCTGTTTCTAAGGCCTTAAACCAGTAATTACCCACCTCATAAACCAGGTTTTCTCATCCCCACGGAATCTCCCTGAAATACCCCCATCTTTCCTGTTCAAAAACCTTCAGGAGCTTATCACCTCGTACAAGCCTTATACCTAATCAATGAGGCAGTAATTCCCCTCCATCCAGTAGTCCTTAATCTCTGTAAATTACTGTCACACATTTTCTCAAACACCACTCACTTCATGATCCTAGACCTCAAGAATGCCTTCTTTACCATTCCTCTACACCCTGACTCTTACTTTCTGTTTGCCTTTACCAGGACACTAATGCAGCCCAGAAATTTACCTGGATTGTTTTACCCCAGGGAATCAGAAACAGCCCACACCTGTTTCAGCAGGCACTAGTTTAGGATTTAGCAGCATGCAATCTCAAAACTAGTACTCTCTTACAATATATAGATAACCTACTCCTCTGCAGCCCCTCCCTGCCTGCCTCAAGGAGACTCACCACCTCCCTTCTTAACTTCCTCACTATGAAGTGTTATCCTGTCTTCTCTGCTAAGGCTCAACTTCATTCTCAGTCCATAGTCTATGTAGGCATCGCCTTAACCCCCACCACCTGAAGTCTCATCCTAAATCGAACTCATACCCTCCACAGTCTCCAACCACCTACCACCACAGATCAAATCTTTTCTTTCCTCGGTCTAATAGGCTTCTTTAAACACTGAATTCCCAATTTTGCTTTTAGTCAAGCCCCTCAGTGAGATCTTTTGAGCATGGCTTTTAAGGTCTATAATGACCAAGGAAGTAACAGAAAATGCAAATAAGGCCCAAAAGAAGTCAGGAAATACCAACTTTTGGCTCCAGCGCCCTAAGGGGTTTCACAGCATTCTATCAAGGCCCTGCTCCAGAGTGGAAAGAAAGGCACTGAACTGAAGCCTGCCAGGCTTCCCGGCCCCACCGGTGACACACCTGTGCTGTGGAAAGAGGGACATGAGAAGGTAAGCTGCCCCCTTTCTCCATGGAGGGAGGGTTCAGTTTCTTCTAACCCTGCTCCAGCTACCTGTGACCTGACCTTGCCCAGCGTGCTGGGAATTGCCACTGAAGGCCCAAGGACATCGTTCACGAGCCTAAGGTATTTCTTCCAAATAGCAGATAAACTGATCTAATTTCTTGTAAACACAAGGGCCATCTACTATGCCTTGCCTGAATATTTAAGTTTTATTTATCCCTCAAAGATCTCTACTGTGGGTATTGACAGTCTGATTTTATTGCTTTATTTAATGTTTAGTATCTCCTTTGTTCCTCTTATCTCAATGCCCCATGCCTATTATAGGCTGGGACCTGCTGGTAATTCCAGCTAGAAGCAGTGGTCACTAGAACTTAAACTCTAACTGCAAGGTGTAGAAATGTAACACCCTTTCCCTAAGTAAACAAAACCGACCCCTTGTCCTTCTATTCTCTATTCACCTCTCAGCCTGCCTCACCAAATCAGGAACTTTCTACTCGTGTGGGACCAACACCTATCTGCGTCTCCATACTAATTAGACAGAAACCTGTACCCTAATCTATCTCACCCTAAATATCAACCTAATCCCACCCCATGAGCCTCTTCCAGTTCCTAATATACTATCCATCAATGTAAGGACCAAACAAGCTATACAGGTAATTTCTCTTCTTATTGCTTTAGAAATCTCTACAAAAGTAGATCTAGGGACAGGGGGACTAGCCACACTA
This sequence comes from Saccopteryx leptura, assembly GCF_036850995.1. NCBI lineage: Eukaryota > Metazoa > Chordata > Mammalia > Chiroptera > Emballonuridae > Saccopteryx > Saccopteryx leptura. The sequence goes on along the minus strand of NC_089506.1, from coordinate 53,589,394 downwards.
CCCTGTCTTATTCCTATTTACTCTCTCTCTCTCTCTCTCTCTCTCTCTCTAAAGCCCAGTGAATTTGTAAACATGGAATCAGTGGTTTCACACAAACTGGGCATCTTACTATTGCCTTTCATTAGTCCACTCACTCTCCTATTTACTTTTCTAACTTTTAAACCCTGCCTCTTACATTTGTTTACTACTTTCTTACAGAACTGCATGCAGACCTTCACCAATCAGACAACTGGAAAAATCTACCTAACCCTACACATCAACCCTGAAACCTGCCCTCATGAAACAGAAAAATCTGAAACCCTGTATCAGCAAACCTCCTAAATTCTATCTTTCAACCTCTACAGGTCCCCTAACCCTAAAGCTCTCCCATATTCCTGAAGAACTAGGAGAATAAACAGCAACACCTCTTAACACTTCTCAGTCTTTTTCCCTTCACATAGTAAGGGGACAAGATCACTGGGTCTTCTTGGAGCCTACAAACAGGCATGAAACATTTCTTTTAGCTCAAGCTAACTACTCTATCCAGGGCTGCCAGGAAAAAATATCTCTGACTTTACCATGGAAGAACTTTCACACACATACCCCTATACAACCCTCCTTATCACTGCATTGCTAATCTCCAAATACTTGCCTCTTTCTTTATTAAGTTCATACAGGCCAGGATGAGAGAAATCTCTAGGATTACCTACAATCAAATGCTCCTACACTCCTATTCCCCAGTACCCCAAGGAGAACTTCATGAGGGAAATATCAAATAGGTAGGGATGACAGCAGGAAGAAGCCGCCCCTCAGCCCGAGAAGTTCCCTCCTGAATGTTCTCCAAACCCTCTTCCTCTTTACCACACATATTCAATCCTTCTAAAAAAACTTACACCAACAGGTTCCCTGTCTCCTAAAATCTCCATATGTCCTCCCATTCAAGAGGAACCAGACCAGCACGTCTCATGAGGCTCATCCAGGAGACCATGCATCACCATGTCACTCTGTCCACTTGGCACTCGCAGCAAGCAACTGACAATTATTACCCCGCAAATTTTTTTTTTACTTCCTCACTCAGGTTTTCAGAAACATCACCTGGTTCAGACCTTACAGCATGGAAATTGACGACCTCCTTAACTGGATGAGGGACTTGGCTTGGCAAGATTCCCTTCTTGAGTTCTCTCCAGAAGAAGAAATAATTTTCCAATTGTTTCTCCTCTTTCTCCTCATCACCCCTCACCATATATTATAAAATTAATAACTACCTTTCTTTTATATGTAATCACAGAGTTGAGAAATGATAGATACGTGAATTCCAAACTGCCCTCTTGATGTTCCGCTTATCTGTCAGACCTCACCCTTACTGGACTATTGACCTTGAGACAGAGGAATTCCAAAAAGTTGACAACCCGCCCCAAGGAGGGGCTCCGGACATACCAGGACTATTGATTCAACACCCACATGCTCGAAGCCCCCCAAGGAGGAGCATTCCGGACATACCAGGACTTTTGCCTCAGTATCCCCTCAGGCTCTCCCAAACACTATATAACTCGCCCCTAGTCTGTAACCGGTGCTCTTCTCCCCCAGGAGGAGTGCCCGGCAGGGTTCCTTTCTTCCTTTCAATAAAGCCTCTTACTCTGGTCTTTCGGACTCCCATGGATTCCAACATCAGTCAGTCCCAGATTTTGCTCTGACCTTAGCTGGTTGGAGCCACTAGGTGTCAGAGGCAGGTGAAGCCTTTGGAACTTGGAAGATGGGTCTGCCAGAAGTCTGGAGGGTCATTCTACTGAATCTCCCTGTGAGGGGGAGATGCCAGTCAGGTTCATGGGAAAGTGGGGGGAATGGTCCCTATCTTAAAGCCATATAACTCAGTCACTGACACACCCTGAGACTGCACTGACCTCTACACCCTGCTCAGGTAGCTGACTTCTCAGAAGGGTATAAGCTCTGCAGGGTATATAGCAAGAGGGCATCCAGAGGGTGGAACTAGTTTTCCCTCAGGCTGCTGCTGCACAGAGGGGAGTACGCCATCTGTAGTATTGGAGAATAACTCAGCACAGGAATTCTGGAGGCTATCCCTTCAGCTTTCTCCCGAGAGCCACAAACTTCTGACTCTCCTCATGTGATTCTAGTCCACTCTGCTTGCCCTCGCTAGAGCCCAGAATGAGTGGCTGCAAACAGCATCTTGTGTGTCTCTAGCTGACTCCTGTCTCACCCTGACAGACAGAAACCACTGCTTATCACAGCTCGATGTTATTAGGTGCCTATTCCTGGCTTTGGTGCTCTGGGCTGGGGAGCTTGGCTTGATGTTTAGATCCCACACTTCTCAGAGGCAATCCCCCACAGCTGATATATTCCTCTAGAACAGTGGTCCCCAACCCCCGGGCTGCGGACTGGTACCGGTCCATGGGCCATTTGGTACTGGTCCGCAGAGAAAGAATAATAACTTACATTATTTCCGTTTTACTTATATTTAAGTCTGAACGATGTTTTATTTTTTAAAAATGACCAGATTCCTTCTGTTACATCTGTCTAAGACTCACTCTTGACGCTTGTCTCGGTCACATGATACATTTATCTGTCCCACCTTAAAGGCTGGTCCGTGAAAATATTTTCTGACATTAAACCGGTCCGTGGCCCCAAAAAAGGTTGGGGACCACTGCTCTAGAACCTCAGTCACCATGTGTGTGAGGCCAGACCTTTTTGTGTCTCTGCCCTTCCTACCTGGCTCGATGTGGCTTCTGTAAATCCCTGGTTATAAGACTGCACTTACCTGCTCCACCACCATCTTGGATTCCCTCAATAGTCATCATTTTAGAAGGAGCTGTCGATTGGTACAACATATTGAACCAGCATAAATATTTGCTTTGAAAGACCTTTAATCTTCTTAAAGAAGTCAGGACATTTCTCAAGGAAAGTAAGAGAGGTTTTCTGTGCACTAGCAACCTGACACCAGTACACATCATGATTCACATTGTTTCTCTACCTATGCAGGAAGTGTGGACACTATATATGGTTCAGGAGTAATCTTTCTAGGTTTCTGTCCTGTTGGGGTGAGTTGAGGATTCAGCCTGAAACAAGTAAGGTCCAATGATGTGTTAACAACCAATGACAATAAAGAAGGAAAAAGATCTAGAGTGTGCAAAAAGAAAAAGATTAATCCCGGACCCAGATAGAGAATCAAGGAATCAGAAACCTGAGCTAGATAACTTATGTGAAGAAGAGCAATTTGGAAATAGACTTGAAATTAGGACACAAATGCTAAATACCAATAGTCAGGCCATTAATGAAGATTAGAGCAAAGTAGTTCTCTGAATGAGGACAGCTGGAATTCCCCTAGAAATAAGCATGTTACCCATTCACAATAGTGTGGTATGTTATGCTTTAGACGCTCTTCTGTATGTGTGTTATATATATTTCTCAATGAAGAGAAGGAATCGTGCATTGCATGAGCCTAAGGACTGGGGTTGGGAGTGTTTTTCTTGGGGGAGGGGAGTATGGTTTTATATATAATTCTCCCTGCTGTGTTTGATCTTCTCTATGTTGCAGCTTAACTAGGAGCTAAGATGAGGCTGGTTGCTGGTGTAATATTCCACCTGCTCTGCAGTTGAAGGTGATTGTATTAATGCTATGGTTTGGGATGAAAGTCTGAAGTGTCAGCTTAGCTCCAGGCTCCCTTCCACCCACCTGGCGATGCTCAGGAAGAATGTACCTAAAGGGGATCCATACTGTACATTCCAGGGCAGATTTGGGCAGCATCAAACATCAAGAGAACCAGCACAGCTCACACTTAATGAAGGATCTTGCCTGACTTTATGCAAAAAAAGAACTACTTGGAATAACTGCTCCTAATTTTGTTTGTTTATTTATAAGTAGAAAGACATGCATCTTTCATTGCTGGGTAAGAGTCACATCAAGCAATTTGATTCACTACTCACGATGGCAACTGACCTATTGTACTTCAAAGTAGAAGTAAGAACTGGGTGAACACATGGCTTTCTGGAAAATCCAGTTCAAATCCATAACTCTGAATTTTCTACGTTTTGCTCTGTGCATAGTATCATGCATCATATTATTTGTTAAACAAGTGACTAATGATTCAACAGCACTTTTTTTTATAACACCACAATCCTGTATTGGGTTACTTTGTTAATTTATCCCAGCACTGATTGCTCTAGAAGTCTTCTATTCAATTTACTGCCTATAACGAGTTCATTATATTTGCTTTGAAAGCCAGTTTAAAATGAGTGTGCCAAAGTAAAAACTCATTTGGCAATGCAATACATTTTACAATTTCCTGCAGTAAAACTATAATTATGGCCATGCTTACCTTAGTATATCAGAGAAATAGATATGGGATAGCAATACCTCCTGAGTTTAGATAACTTTCAGTGACACAGAACAAGTAATGTAGTTGTTGTCAATGACAGTTTTCTCTAAGGAGATGTAGGAATGTGAAAAATATCTTTTTACCCTCTTCATTTGTCTAGTGTCAACATCTCGCTATTTCTGTCTTACTTTAAAAAAAGTAGCTAATGTCTTACCCAAAGGATTTAAGAGATTAATATTTACCTAAGTCCAAGTATAATCAAGAGAATAATTTTTTTAATTAATTAATTTATTTTTTAAAATTAATTTTACTAAGGTGACATCAATAAATCAGGGTACATATGTTCAAAGAAAACATGTCCAGGTTATCTTGTCAATCAATTATGTTGCATACCCATCACCCAAAGTCAGATTGTCTTCGTCACCGTCACCTTCTATCTAGTTTTCTTTGTGCCCCTACCCCTCCCCCTTCTCCTCTCCCTCCCCCACCAACCACCATGCTCTTATCAATGTCTCTTAGTCTCATTTTTATGTCCCACCTACGTATGGAATAATACAGTTCTTGTTTTTTTCTGATTTACTTATTTCACTTCGTATAATGTTATCAAGATCCCACCATTTTGTTGTAAATGATCAGATGTCATCATTTCTTATGGCTGAGTAGTATTCCATAGTGCAGGGGTCCCCAAACTTTTTACACAGGGGGCCAGTTCGCTGTTCCTCAGATCATTGGAGGGCCGGACTATAAAAAAAACTATGAACAAATCCCTGTGCACACTACACATATCTTATTTTAAAGTAAAAAAACAAAATGGGAACAAATACAATATTTAAAATAAAGAATAAGTAAATTTAAATCAACAAACTGACCAGTATTTCAATGGGAACTATGGGCCTGCTTTTGGCTAATGAGATGGTCAATGTGCTCCTCTCACTGACCACCAATGAAAGAGGTGCCCCTTCCGGAAGTGCGATGGGGGCCGGATAAATGGCCTCCGGGGGCCGCATGCGGCCCGCGGGTCGTAGTTTGGGGACCCCTGCCATAGTGCATATGTGCCACATCTTCTTTATCCAGTCTTCTATTGAAGGGCTTTTTGGTTGTTTCCAAGTCTTGGCCACTTTGAACAATGCTGCAATGAACATGGGGCTGCATGTGTCTTTACGTATCAATATTTCTGAGTTTTTGAGGTATATACACAGTAGAGGGATTGCTGGGTCATAAGGTAGTTCTATTTTCAGTTTTTTGAGGAACCACCATACTTTCTTCCATAATGGTTGTACTACTTTACATTCCCACCAACAGTGAATGAGGGTTCCTTTTTCTCCATAGCCTCTCCAACATTTGCTATTACCTGTCTTGTTAATAATAGCTAATCTAACAGGTGTGAGGTGGTATCTCATTGCAGTTTTGATTTGCATTTCTCTAATAACTAATGAAGATGAACATCTTTCATATATCTGTTGGCCATTTGTATTTCTTCCTGAGAGAAGTGTCTGTTTGTGTCCTCTTCCCATTTTTTTATTGTATTGTTTATTTGTTTATTGTTGAGTTTTATGAGTTCTTTGTATATTTTGGATATTAGGCCCTTATCTGAGCTGTTGTTTGAAAATATCATTTCCCATTTAGTTGGCTGTCTGTTTATTTTGTTGTCAGTTTCTCTTGCTGAGCAAAAACTTCTTAGTCTGATGTAGTCCCATTCATTTATTTTTGCCTTCACTTCTCTTGCCTTTGGAGTCAAATTCATAAAATGCTCTTTAAAACCAAGGTCCATGAGTTTAGAAACTATGTCTTCTTCTATGTACTTTATTGTTTCAGGTCTTATGTTTAGGTCTTTGATGCATTTTGAATTAATTTTAGTACACGGAGACAAACTGTAGTCAAGTTTCATTCTTCTGCATGTGGCTTTCCAGTTTTCCCAGCACCATTTGTTGAAGAGGCTTTCTTTTCTCCATTGTGTGTTCTTGGCCCCTTTATCAAAAATTATTTGACCATATATATGTGGTTTTATTTCTGGACTTTCTATTCTGTTCCATTGGTCTGAGTGTCTATTTTTCTGCCAATACCATGCTATTTTGATTGTCGTGGCTCTATAATACAGTTTGAAGTCAGGTATTGTAATGCCCCCAGCTTCGTTCTTTTTCTTTAGGATTGCTTTGGCTATTCGGGGGTGAGAATAATTTTTTAATTGAATTTATTGGGGTGGCACCAGTTAACATAATTTATTTATTTTCTTTCTTTCTTTCTTTCTTTCTTTCTTTCTTTCTTTCTTTCTTTCTTTCTTTCTTTCTTTCTTTCTTTTACTGAGAGAGGGACAGACAGATAGACAGGAAGGGAGAGAGATGAGAAACACCAGCTCATAGTTGCTACACCTTAGTTGTTGATTGATTGCTTTCTTATATGTATCTTAACTGGGGGGCTCCAGCCAAGTCGGTGACCCCTGGCTCAAGCCAGTGACCTTGGGCTCAAGCCCGCGACCATGGGTCATGTCTATGACCCATGCTTAAGCTGGCAACATTGGGGTTCAAACCTGGGTCCTCAGCATTCCAGGTTGACGCTCTATCCATTGAACCACTGCCTGGTCAGGCTCAGTTAACATAATTATATGCTATGAATTTCAGGTGAACAATTCTATAACATATCTCAAAGTGCATTATATTGTGTGTACACACTCCAAGTCAAGTCTTCATCCATCACCATTTACCCCCCCCGAACCCTTCTTACCTACTTCCTCCCCCCAGCAGTCACCACACTGTTGTCTGTGTTCATGACTTTTTTTGCCCTTTTCTGCTCAATCTTTCCACCCTCTCACCAAGCCCCCATAACAGTTGTCAGCCTGCTCTCTACCTATGAGTCTGTCTCTATTTTACTTATTAGTTCATTTTTTTCATTTAATTCTACAAACGAATCTTTCTTACTTTCTTTTTTTTCTTTAGGTGAGAGGAGGGGAGATAGTGAGGCAGACTCCTGCATGCACCTCAACCAGGATCCACCCAGCAACCCCTGTCTGGGGCTGATGCTCAAATCAACTGAGCTATTTTTAGTGTCTGAGGCTGATGTACTCAGACCAACTGAGCTATTCTCAGCACCTGGGGCCACATTCGAACCATCTGAGCCACTGGCAGCAGGAGGGAAAGTGGGAGAGAAGGGGGAGAGGGAGGGGGAGAGTAGCAGATTGTTTCTTCTCCTGTGTGCCCTGACTGGAACTCAGAGCTGGAATGTCCATATACTGGTTGACACTCTATCCACTGAGCCACTATATTTATTTTTCTCTGATTGGCTTATTTCACTTAGCATAAAGCTCTCCAGGTCCAAAAGGTAAGATTTTCTTCTTTTTAATGGCTCTGTAGTGTTCCATTCTGTAAATGTGCCACAGCTTTTTTATCCATTCATCTATAATTGGGCACTTGGGCTGCTTCTAAATTTTGGCTACTGTAAATAATACTGCAAGAGAATAATTTTTAAAGATAATTTAAGACCTATAAATGAAAGCATGTCTAGAGATTTATTTTCTTTCCATTTGCATAGTCTCTTTTCTCTATATTATTGATGCTTAAAAACACCAAAATTTTATTACACTATGAAGTAAAGAATTGATAAACTTACTCTAAATGGTCCCTGGCTGGTTGGCTCACTGGATAGAGCATTGGCCTGGTGTGTGGACGTCCTGGGTTCAATCCCTGGTCAGGACACACTTGCGAAGCAACCATCTGCTTTTCTCCTCCTCCCTTTCCTGTTCTCCCTCTGTTCCCCTCTTGCAGCCAGCGGCTCAGTTGGTCTGAGCATAGGCTCTGGGCATTGAGTATAGCTCAGCTGATTGGAATGTTGGCCTCAGACAGCGGTTGCCAGGTGGATCCTAGTCAGGGCACAACCAGGAGTCTCTCTCTCTCTATTTCCCCTCTTCTCACTTAAAACAAAAAACAAACAAACAAAACTTACTCTAAATGTGTGTGAGAAATAAAAGTCCACTCAGGGTTGAATCGAGGTTTATAGTTTTGAGGGCTCTTTTGGAGAAATTCAAAATTAGGTGTGAAAATAAATATTTATTTTAAATAAGAAAAGAAATCACAACAAAAATAGAGACTCAGATCTTTCTTGTGAAAATACCCTTATGCAGTTTACCAGATGTGGTTTCTTAGAAATGTTGGCTGAATGCCACCTGCCTTTCCTTACCCAGAACCTTTAGGTCTCCCAGCTAGTCTCAGGAACCAGGGTGTATGCAAATGCAGGACTTTGAAGCTTAAGCTTCTTACTCACCATAACAAACACACCTCTCATCCATGAATAGCAAAAGCAAGTTTTACAAAGGAGGACAAGGACATTTAAGCCACGAAGGAGCACTACTTGAGTGTCTTCACCATGAATATTACTGGCTTTCAGAATTGTGAACAAGGGATTATGGACTGTAAAAGAAAATAAGGAAGACATCTTAGTGTCCTACAGCAATGAAGGATTTCTAAAGCAGAACTTGAAACACACAGAATACTAAGAAATTTGATTATATTAAAATGAAATATGTCTATTTCACAAAAAACACCCTAGAGAAATCAACAGATGCCAGGTTGGGAGAAGATATCTGAAGTGCCTAAAACTGACAAGGGACTAATATCTAGCATATGCTAGAAAAGCCCCCAAATTAATAAGGGATCTTAAATAAAAAATTGGCAAATTTAGAAGAGAAAAGGCTAAAAGGTTAAAAAGCATGTAAAAAGATGCTCAAATTCAAGTTTTCATCTAAATGCAAATTAAAGCAATGATATTACTTTATATCTATTAGTATGACAAAAATTTGGAAGTTACATAATGCTCAGTGTTGGCAGGGATCTAAGGATACATAGAAATCCCTGTGCTCCAAGGAGGGAGCATAGATCAGTGCTGCCATTGTGAAAAGCAATATGGCAGCACTCTGGCAAATTGAGCACTGGAAATGCAGACTCTATGACCCATTTCACTCATATATGGAATCTAATGAGCAAAATGAACTAACAAGCAAAATAGAAACAGACTCATACATAGAGAGCAGGCTGACAACTATGGGGAAAGGAATGGACTGAGCAAAAAAGGACAAAAAAGGAAGAGAGGTCATGTGTATGGACAACAGTATGGTGACTGTGGATTGGGAACGATGGAGGAGAGTATAGGAAGGGTACACTGTAATTGGCAGAGACTTGACTTGAGGGTGAACACACAGTATGGCATACAGAAGATGTGCTGTAGAACTGTGTATCTGAAGCTGTATAACTTTGTTAACCAGTGTCTCCTCAATAAAGTCAATTAAAAATAAAAAAGAAAACATAGATAAAAAATAAAATATTGATGAAAAATAAATAAATATTAAAAAAATAAATCTAAAAAAAACTGTAACAAGACTTTTTGTGTGTGTGACAGAGACAGAAAGAGAGTCAGAAAGAGGGACAGACAGAAAGGGAAAGAGATGAGAAACATCAATTCTTTGTTGCAGCACCTTAGTTGTTCATTGATTGCTTTCTCATATGTGCCTTGACCAGGGGACTACAGCAGACTGAGTGACCCCTTGCTCAAGCTGGTGACCTTGGATTCAAGCTGGTGAGCCTTGCTCAAACAGATGAGTCCACACTCAAAGCTGGCAACCTCGGGCTTTCAAACCTGGGTCCTCCACGTCCCAGTCAGATGCTCTATCCACTGTGCCACTGCCTGGTCAGTCCTGTAATAAGACCTTTAGTTAAAGTATATAACTTTAGTGAAAAACATGGTTAAGTAAGTGAAAAGAGATATGATGTTCATTAACAAGAAGACTTAATTTTACAAAGTTCACTTTCCTCAAATTGATTAATAGATACAATTCTTTTTTTTATTTTTTAATTAAAAATTTAAATTTATTGTGTTAACATGAATTCAAGTGTCCCACTCAATATAACACCCTCAACCACCACCAACATACCCTCAATTCACCCTCTTCCTCCCGTCCCCCTTCCTGCCCTGCCCTCCTTGCCTCTGGGACTTGCTGTTCTGTTATATGTATCTATGTGTTATGTATATATAATTTGGCTAATGCCTTCACCTTCTCTGATCCTGTCCCCTCATCCCCCTTCTCTTTGATAGCTGTCCCTCTGCTCCCAGTGACCCTACTTCTGCCTCTATTCCATTCTTCAATTCACTGTGTTCATTAGATTCCACATATAAGTGAGATAATATGATATTTGTCTTTCTCTGCTTGGCTCATTTCACTTAGCGCAGTGGTCAGCAAACTCATTAGTCAACAGAGCCAAATATCAACAGTACAACGATTGAAATTTCTTTTGAGAGCCAAATTTTTAAATTTAAACTATATAGGTAGGTACATTCCTTATCGAGGTAGCGCCCGCACATGGTATTTTGTAGAGCATGTGGCTTGCGAGCTGCAGTTTGCCGACCAGGGACTTAGCGTAATAATCTCCAGGTCCATCCATGCCATTGCAAAAGGTAAGATTTCCTTCTTTTTGTGGCTATGCAGTATTCCATTGTGAATATATACCACACCTTTTTTATCTACCCATCCACTGATGGACAGGTATCAGTCTGTTCAGACTTTTTTCACAGACGTCAGTGGAGTGTTGCCACTAGACTGCTAGGGCCTTTGAGACCCAGAAATTTGGTCTGCCTACAATCTGGACAGGTTCTACTGAGTATCCTGTGAGGCAGAAGCACCAGTCATATTCTTTCTTTTAAATTTATTTATTTATTTATTCATTTTTTTAGAGAGGAGAGAGAGAGAGAGAGAGAGAGGAGAGAGAGACAGAGAGAGAAGGGGGGGAGGAGCAGGAAACATCAACTCCCATATGTGCCTTGACCAGGCAAGCCACCAGTCATATTCTTAGTAGAGTGCAGGAGAAAGTTCTGTCCTGAAGCCAGAAAACTGACTCACTGCCACACCCCCTGCTTCCTGGCTTACTTCTCAGAACTTTCAGTCACCAAAGGATGGGTCAGGAGAGATTCCCAAGGGTGGGGCAGTTGCTTTCCCCTAAGCCAGCGGTTCTCAACCTGTGGGTCGCGACCCCGGTAGGGATCGAACGACCAAAACACAGGGATCGCCTAAAGCCATCGGAAATACATATTTATAACGTAACATTATAATGTAAATTATACATTTATATGTAACTCCTGGCACTGTTGGAGAATGACTCAGCACAGAGGTTCCAGTGGCCGTCCCCCACCGTATCTCTCCCTGGGTCACCAACTTCACATTTTCCTCATGCAACTCTCGTCCTCCCAACCCTTCCTCACCAGAGCTCCAGGTAAGTGGCTGTGAATAAGGTTTTCTGTGCTGGCTCTTTAAGACAGAGACTGCATCTCTGAGAGCTCCATCACTTTCTCACAGACAGAAACTTTGGCTCTTTTCACTGCCAAATGCTATATGGGCACCTCTTCTAGGCTCTGGGGCTCTAGGCTGGAACACCGTCCTGGGCCATTGGACCTTCTGCTCTCAGGGAAACCCTCCCTGCAGTGAGAGTCCCTCCAGACCCTCAGCCCCACTAGCTCCTGGAGCAGGGCAGCCCTTTCTGCTTGTCTGCCCTTCCTACCAGTCTCGATGTGGCTTCTTCTGTGATCCTTGGTTATGGACATCTTTTCATTTAGTCCAAAGTTGGTTTTTCAAGGTGATTGTTCTTAAATTTAGTTGTAATCCAATTTGGTCCTGGGAGGTGGCAGTTGGAACATTCACCTACTCTGTTGCTATCTTAGAATCCCCTAGATACAATTCTAACAAACATCCCAATAAACATGTATGTGTGTAGCTTAATTAACTTATTCTAAAATATATAAGAAAGAGCAAACAGCTTTAAAAAATTTCCCAGACATTTTCTCTCTCTTTTTTTCAAGAGAGACAGTGATAGAGAGAGATGAGAAGCATTAACTCATAGTTATATCATTTTAGTTGTTCACTGATTGCTTCTGATAGGTGCCTTGATCGGGGGCTTAAGCCAAACCCCTGGCTCAAGCCAGCAACCTTTTTGCTCAAGCCAATGGCCTTGGGATCATGTCAATGAGCCCACACTCAAGCCGTCAACCTTGTGGTTTCAAACTTGGGACCTCAGCATCCCAAGTCTATCTGTCTACTGTACCATCAGGGTCCCCCCTCAAAAAAAGAAGAGCATGATAGGTCATCAACTAGATCTCAAGATATATTTATAATATTAGAGTAATTAAGATATTTGTATTGGCATGGGAACAGACAAACCCATAGATGGAAGAGAGTAGAGAATTCAGAAGCAGACTATGCAAATATTGAAACTTGATATGACAGAGGTAACTTTGAAGATTAATGGGGAAACAAGGGAACAAGTAAAGATTTAAAAAAAAAAAAGGTTTCCATATTTAAAAATGAAATAGTTACCAAATCATAAAACACACAAGAAAGTAATTTCGGATAATTTAGAATTTAAGCTAAAACATTGAAATAGGAGTAAAGGGAAGTGTATTTATTATATCTGTGGAAGGATTTCCTCATCTATATCCCAGAAGCACAAATCATTTAGTAGAAGTTTGATAAATTTGAGTACATTAAAACTGAGACACTTTATCAAATGGCCATATAAAGACAAATCACAGCCTAAGGCAGGGATCTCAAACTCAACTCAGCATGTGGGCCGCAGAGCAAGATCACAGCCTTCGGCGGGCCGCACTAGGTCTACAAAAGGCAACTGTTACGCAACACTTTTCAGTGTCACAAAACAACCAGAAACTGTAGTTCGTGGATTAGTCTGCGGGCCGCACAAAATTGTTCGGCGGGCCGCATGCGGCCCATGGGCCGCGAGTTTGAGACCTCTGGCCTAAGGGAAAATCTTTGCAACATATATATAGTAATCAACAAAAGATTTCTATCCGGAATCTATAGGTAACTAATTGAAATTATAAAAAGTCAGAAACCCAATGGATAAAATGAACAAAAGCTACAAATGTCTTTGTAGGCAAAAACACAATGAGGCAATAAACACGTGAAAAGATGTTCAACCCCTTTAATAATCAGGAAAATACAAATTAATAATTAAAGGTAAGCCTTTACATCTTACAGAGTGGCTAAAAGAAAAAAAACTCTGCCTGACCAGGCAGTGGCACAGTGGATAGAGTGTTGGCCTGGGATGCAGAGGACCCAGGTTTGAAATCCCGAGATCGCCAGCTTGAGGTAGGCTCATCCAGTTGGAGCACAGACTCAGCAGCTTGAGCACTGGGGTGCTGGCTTGAGTGTGGGATCATAGACATGACCCCATGGTTGCTGGCTTGAGCAAGGGGTCACTGGTTTGGCTATAGTCTCCCCACTCCCATCAAGGCACATATGAGAAAGCAATGAATGAAGGTACCACAACAAAGAATTGACACTTCTCATCTCTCTCCTTCCTGTCTGTTCTGTCCCTCTCTCTGTCTCTCTCACTAAAAGAAGAAAAAAGAAAGAAAAATATTCTGACAACACCAGAGTACCAAGTACTGTGAAGTAGGGAGATCAGGACTCACCCATTGAGAGTGGGAAGTAAACTACAATAAGTACTTAGTAAAGCAATTCAGTATGATCTGTAAAGTTGAAGGTATTTCCTACATACTAGCATTCCTGTTTCTCAGATATACCTTGGAGAAAGTCTTGCAAAAGGCTCAAGGAAAAATCTATGAGAATGTTTATAGCTGTACCACTTGCTATGAAGGGAAAACACAAATGTTCATCTCCAGGAAAATGGATAAATTGCAGTACATTCACTTGATAAAATATTATATTCATCTGTTATATTTAATGAACAATTGCTATATTCCCAAACAGAAATAAATCTCACAAACATAATATTTTGTGGAAAACACAGGTTGTAGAAAGATACCCACAATGCTTTCATTTATGAAAAGATTCAGAAGCATGCAAGACAATAGTAATTAGTAAAAAAAAGCCCCAACTGTTACTGTATAATTTGTACTTTGTAATATCTGGTAGTGGCATAGTTCGTTAGGTTTCAGGTTAACAGAAAATTAAGCATTAACTATGGTGCCAGGAAAAAAATTATGAAGTGAGACCTTTAAAATCCATCTACAAAGGTTTAGTAGAATGTCTATGTAGGATATTAGAAAGTTCATCTTAAGGCTGTCTTTAAAATGCCAACAGTAAATCAGACTTTATCCAAAATTCTGGAACTTCCTCAGGCCATTTGAGCATGACATACTGCCACCTACCCACATTAACTTGCTGTAACACTTGTCTAAGTGTTACTCGTCGGCTGCATGCCTAGACCACCAAAGTGTTCTGTCTGGACGGCGTCACTGGAGAAGTCTGAGCGACATGTTTAGGGCACAGATTTCAGCTCTGCTGTTTGGTGTTGGAGGGTTTGGAGCTCTCATTGCTGCCACTGTGTCCAACGAGTGGAAGGTAACCACGCGAGCCTCATCGGTGATAACCGCCACTTGGGTTTACCAGGGTCTGTGGATGAACTGCGCAGGGAATGCGTTGGGTTCTTTCCATTGCCGACCTCACTTTACTATCTTCAGAGTAGAAGGTAAATATAATAGTTTTGTTTGGGGTTGAAGTAAAATGTCACCTTTCCCTCCACTATGCTGAGCTAGCTGTATACAGTCAGCTGTTCACTCTGTAAAGACAAACTGCTTAATTGAAGTGCCATGATTTGCTCAGGATGGATGGGTATGATGGCTGAAACAATTAAATCATGTATTTTATATGGCAAGGGAAAGTTAGAATAGCTCTATGGATCTTTTAAAAATACATAATGCAAATGATAGATTCATAAGAAAGGGCAGAAGAGACTGACTTGTTTTAAAAGCTAGTTTTAATTTGTCTCCTGTCTTGAATCATGGAGGAATTATTCATATGTAATCAATCATGTTATGCTTCCTCAGGCCACCTGTACATGAAATACATACCTACATATATGCATATACATATGTAGGTATATATATATTCATATACAGAGTGATAGAAGCATCTGACAAGAAGGACAGTGTGGAGAGAAGAAGAAATCCTGTTTTCAAAAGGGTTTCCATATATCATGTTTAGTGATAAAATAGCAGAACAAGAAGAATTTTAAAAATAACTAAGTGAAGAACAATTCCCATGAACTATCCCTTTGTGTTACTTGGTTTTATTTTTTAAAATATGTAGGCAAGCTTTCATGGTTATCCATATTAGAAATTATATTACAAGTGTATGTATTCTAAAGAGGAAACTTTTTTTTTTTTTAAATAAAGGCACTTTCACACATCTAGGGAAACAATTATTTGCTTTTCTGTCATTTGGAGAATCACTGTCTGTCTCTGTTTTCTGCCTATTTTATACACTTACAAATATGTCACAAGTTGTGGGTTTATTATATTAAAAATTGGCCCTAGTATTTTATAAAATATAGACTTTTCACAATCAAATGGCAAAACTGTACCTTGGCCCCAGTAAAGAAAATGAAATAAATTTTTAACTAGGAGGTTACTAAAGCATAATATTTTATGGGATTTTGTGTCAAGTATTCACGTCATTAGTCCACAGTGCATGTCAAAGGATTAAGAGAGAATAGTTAAAGCCAGGAGATTTCTAACAACAATCAACGGAAATGTTCAAGCTTGGATACCAGTTAGGGTGTCCAATAACATGGACTTTCCTAAGCACGCATTTTAGGAATCAATGTTATGTCTCTCTGCAGTCCCAACTTCTAAACTTACTTTGGGGTATTTCAAAGTTGGTACAAGGGAGGCTTTTGGAAGGAGAAGAAAAGTGCTGTGGAGACACTTGTCGTTCTGTATACCTCTTGTGGTTCTTCTTTCTCCCTGGTCCCCTTCCGCCCATTCCCACCCTGGGCAGCAAGTAAAAGATGTCATGCGGGTAAGTCTGTTTCTTTGTTCTTTACTAGGTTCATCTTTTTAAAAGACAATGTTCTCCCATATGACCTTCCATTTTTTAAATTTTCTTTTTTCCATTTTTTAAATGAAAGTTTTAATTTAGTATGTTAACATGGCTTCAAGTGTCCCACTCAGTATAACACCCTCATCCCCCAACAACATGCCTCTCATTATACCCCTTTTGCCCCCCCCTTCCTCTGGAACTTCCTGTCCTGTTATCTGTATCTATGTGTTATGTGTATACAATTTCACTAATCCCTTCACCTTCTCTGATCCCATCCTCTCATCCCCCTTCCCTCTGACAGCTGTCCCTCTGCTCCCTGTGACTCCACTTCTGCATCTATTCTGTTCCTCCATTCACTGTGTTTATTAGGTTCTACATATAATGAGATCATATGATATTTGTCTTTCTCTACCCGGTTTATTTCACTTAGCATAATAGTCTCCAGGTTTATCCATGCCATCGCAAAAGGTAAGATTTCCTTCTTTTTCACGGCCACATAGTATTCCATTGTGTATGTGTACCACTGCTTTTTTATCCACTCATCCACTGATGGGCACTTGGGCTGTTTCCAGATCTTGGCTATTGTAAACAATGCTGCAATAAACATGGAGGTGCATATCTTCTTTTGAATCAGTGTTTTGGGATTCTAGTGCAGTATTCATTTCTGATGTTGTATTTGTCATTTCTGAATGGTTTTTTTTTATGATTTCAATGTCCTTTTTAATGCTTAGTATCTCTTTGTTTAAGTTCTCACTGTGATCTTCCATTATTACTCTAAGATCCTTGAGCCTCCTAATAACCATTATTTTAAACTCTATGTCTGGCAGTTTGGTTACTCCCATTTTGTCCCAGTAGAACCCAAGCTCTACATCAATCAAGCATCCTCAATTTGACTTACCCGCACACTGGGACACTCCTGCTTAACAGTAGAGCTGGCAGCCTCTTTGAGACTGCTCTTGAGGCAGCTATGAGGATTCTACTTATCAGTGCCCAGATTAACTGCCACTGGAGGAAAGACATGACTGACACACAAGTTAGTTTCAAGAATCACACAGGCAGCTTATTACTCACGAATCCTTTTGGCATGCCTGGGTACAGCTTAAGGGGACCCCATTGGCGTGCTTCTCTTGGTTGTCCTTGGTCAGAGTGGCATGGAGACAGTCCACAACATTGGAGTCTGGGAGACTACCATAGCAGGGGGCCCCTAAGCTTTAGTGCCTTTTCAGGCCAATGCCTCCTAACAGGTATCAGTCTATAGGATTATCACCTCAAACCACACTTTTAGGCAGGCATCCCCAAACTATGGCCCGCAGGCCGCATGCAGCCCCCTGAGGCCATTTATCCGGCCCCCCACCGCACTTTCGGAAGGGCCACCTCTTTCATTGGTGGTCAGTGAGAGGAGCACTGTATGTGGCTGCCCTCCAACTGTCTGAGGGACTGTGAACTGGCCCTGTAAAAAGTTTGGGGACCCCTGCAAGGAATTCCTCACAGGAAGACCTTTTTATGTTAATCTACCAAATGTCACATCAAGCAACTTTTAAGGTATTCTTAGGGAAGCTTCTTGTTTATGTTAACATACAGAATTACCACATCAAGGCATTTTTTATCAATATATGTATAACTTCATACACACACTAAGTAGGCCCCGTGAGAAAGGCAGAGTCTGCCTATCATATCTGTACACATCAGATTAATTCCTATCCAGACAGCATAGCCTTAATCACTTGCCTTAATGGCTTTTAATATTATATCCTAACTTATTTCTATATATCGTCCATATTTTTTATATTTCTATATATTTAATTATTATAACATTATATTACTGTAACACACTTCATTTAGTTTTTTTTCTGGGGATTTCTTCTATTGATTCATCTGGGTCATATTTTTTTGTCTGCCCATTTTGTCTGTGTATTAGGTAGCTCTGTCTGACTTTGAAATTAGTTGTGGCATCTTTATGAGGAAGATATTCTCAGTGGTACTGACCTCCAGGCCACCTGGAGAAGTTCCTTGCTCTAGGAATGCTTCTTGAGGGTAGTATTTACACTCCTGTTGTATATACATGTTGAATGCTATTGGCCCTTTTGGGAGTGGGGTTATCCCTACAGGCTGGTTGGTTCTAAGGGTCAACCTTGATTATGTGTATTAGATGCTGTGCAGTGTCTGTCCTGTTGGGTGTATTTATTCTCCTCAGTGTCTGGTGTCTGCTGGACTCTTCCTTGGGCATGCAGCTTTTGTACCTAGCTGAGTCTAGTGTTGGTGCTGTCTGCCACCCACTACTGGTTGTGTTAGTTTGGGGTCCTCTTCAGCAGGGTTTGGGTATGGGTTGGCTTCAGCAGTCATTTGTAACCTGCCATGGACTACCTGTCTGGAGAGACTGCTCTGTTCACTGTTTATGTCTGAATTTTTTGTGCCTGGGTAGTGTGGGAGGGGCTAACCTTTGTACAAGGATCAGCTTCTTCCTGCTTAGAGATGACAGCAGATTCGTAAAAACCCCAAGCTCTGTAAGACTTATCTCCACTTTTCAGCGGCTCCACCTCCTCTTGCAGCTGCCTGTTCTTCCCACAGAGTCTTCTGTAGAAAGACAGTAGTCTGGGCTCAGACTGGCCTCACCTACCAACCCCTCTACAGGTTTCATGCTTGGTGGGTTAGGGCAGCTGAGACTGGGACTATGTTAGTGGGACCCTTACTTTAAGAGTCTCTTGGTCAGGAGCTCAGTATGGGGAAAGTGACCACTACTCCAGAGCCTAATTCTCCAGCCACTGCTGGATATTCCAATTCTATTTCTCCCCAATGTGAACATCAGATTGGGTGGGGTTGACAGTCCCCTCTACAGAAGTGTTTCCAGCTGGGATGCCCCAGTTCTCAGGGAGGAAGACTGAGAGAGTCCTCCCTTGGGGCTGATTGTGCTCCCCCCCCCAGAAAGTGGCTAAGCCCCTTGACCAGTCCCAACAATAGGTGCCAGGGAACCCACAGCTTGAATGACCGTGATCTAAACCTCTTTCCCTTCCCCTGAGGAAGCTAGCCTAGCAGGGCAGGATACTTGGGACCTGGGCTGGCAGACTGTGAAGCTCCACCTTGTCCAGTGCATGTCTGAGCTGCTCTGCTGGTGCTGACCACGGAAAGTGAAACTTGTTGCAGCTGGGTCCAGTGATTGATGAGCCCTCCCTTTGGACACACCACCAGCAAGGGTCATTAGGTCCTGAAACAATGCTATCTACAGCTGACCACTGGATGTGCCAGCTATGAGCCTCCCTGGAGGGAACCCAGTGTAGACCTGTGCAGGACCCTGCCTGTGACTGGTCCTCAGCAACCTTTGTGGAGCTATAAGCAAACCAGAGTCTGTGGCTGCTTCTGTTGGGCCCAGGTACACAGGGAAATACCAAGCTGCACTCCTAGGCTGGCTTTTATCCACACTGGGCCTGGGGGAAGTCAGCAAAAGGCCTAAAGTTTCTTGAGTCCTGCCTCCTGAAGCCTCTGTCTGCTGACTGATTGTTGGGCTCAGCCCCTGAAAAAACCTGTAGTAGAGTCTAGACCAGTGGTAGTCAACCTGGTCCCTACCACCCACTAGTGGGCGTTCCAGCTTTCATGGTGGGTGGTAGCAGAGCAACCAAAGTATAAATAAAAAGATAGATTTAACTATAGTAAGTTGTTTTACAAAAATTCATTCTGCTAAACTTAGCAAAAATCTGACATAAAGTACTTGGTGAGTAATTATTATTATATGCTTTAACTTCCTGTAACTCTACTTTATAAATTTTATAAAGTAAAGTTACTTCCCTACTTTATAAATCACCATTACTGTGGATCCGGTGGGTGGTTAGAAAATTTTACTACTAACAGAGATACAAAAGTGGGTGGTAGGTATAAAAAGGTTGACTACCCCTGGTCTACTGCCTGACTGAGGCAGTTCAGGGGTTAGAAAGGGTGGTGGGTGTGGCTCCTGCCTTTTGGCCCAGGTGTCAGTCTGTCCAGACTTTTTCACAGACCTCAGTAGGGTGTGGGCTCCAGGAGTCTGGTGGGTGTGGCTTCTGAAACTCAGAGATATGGTCTTCCCACAGACTGGGCAGTTTCTACTGAATCTCCCATGAGGCAGAAGCACCTGTCAGTCATATTCTCAGAAGAATGTGGGAAAAATTCCAGCCTCAACACTAGAAAACTGAATCACTAACGTGCCGCCTGCTTTCTGGCTCCTCAGAATGACTCAGTCTCCACAGGGTGGGGCAATATGGATTCCTAAGGATAAGACCCTTCCTTTCCCCCAGGATGCACACGGAGGGGACTGCTCTACCCAAGAAAGAGGGTGACTCCCACACTGGGAAATGACTCAGCACAGGGTTTCCAGTGGCCAGCCCCCACCATGTCTCTCCCTGGGCCACCAACTTCACACTCTCCTCACACAACTCTAGTCCTTTCAGGCCTCCCTTCTCTGGAGCCCCCGGTAGTGGCTGTGAATGAAATTTTCTACATTGGCTTTTGAGATGGTGCCTGCATCTTTGAGAGCTCCTGTCTCTTTCTCGCAGATGGAAACCTCAGCATTTTTCACTGCCAGATGCTACGTGGGCACCTCGTCTAGGTTCTAGTGCTCTAGGCTGGGGTACCCGGCTTGAGTCTTAGGACCCAAATCTCTCAGGGCAAAGTTCTCCGCAGTGAGAGTTCCTTTGAATCCTCAACCACCGCTTACTCCGAGGAGCGCGGCAGCCCTTTTGCATCTCGCCCTTCCTACCAGTCTCAATGTGGCTTCTTCTGTGATCCTAAATTATGTATTTCTCTTAATTTAGTCCAAGTTGGTTTTCCAAGGTAATTGTTCTTAAATTTAGTTGTCTTCCAGTTGGGTCCTGGGGGTGGCAGTTGTGACGTCCACCTACTCCATCACCATCTTGGAATTCTTATTCCCTTAATTTTTCTACTTGATAGTAAAGATAATGTGTTCTATATCTGCTGTGTATCTTACACATAAGAGATAAATTGAAAAATATTCTCCACTGACAAAGCTTCAATTAGAATATGCAAAATTTAATTTGACATATTCTCTCCATTATCTTCACCCTGAATTGAAATCTTTATACAAGGTCGTTACCACAGAAATGTATTTTCAACATTAGGAACACTGATTCATATTTCCAAAGGAAATGAGAACTCACAAATTTGGATTTCCTATTCATGTGGAATCATTGCTAATAAAGCTGGTTGCATTTCCTTTGTTCTCATTCAGAAATATATCAGTGGAAGCATTGGGAAACCTTTTTATGCCAATAAACTCACAAACATTGCAATGATTCTAAATTGAGAAAAGGACTCTGAAGCCAATGAGGAGTGCAAATGGTTATCTCACATTTTAAAATAACAAACTATTTAATCCTACATTGTCAATTTGAGAAGAATCTTCTTATATTTAAGCCAGATGAAGCCTCTTCTAAGAAAGGAAAACAGAAAACCTTTTAAAGCTACAGGCTTTTGTTTGGTTGTTTGTTTTTAATGGTTTTATTTATTGATTTTAGAAGAAGGAAAGAGAAAGAGAAAAATGCAAGGGGAGCAGGAAGCATCAGCTTGTAGCAGTTGCTTCTTGTATGTGCTTTGATTGGGTGAGCCTGGGTTGCAAATCGGCAACCTCAGCATTCCAGGCCAATCTATATCCGCTGTGCCACCACAGGTCAGGCTGTTTGCTTCTCACTGTCAGTGTCATACCTTCTTTTTCCTAGCCCTCTTACATGCCCTATTATAATCATGTATTTTTAAAAAATCCTTTAGATTAATAGTGACTGTACCCTTTAAAGATTTGATGAGGGTTTTTTGGACAAGGAGCATTTACAGTTATTAAGAAAAGTACAGGCTTCCTTCAATTACAGTTCTTTGGAATCAATTGCAGGAAAACACCATAGGGGCATTAGTGATTCAATCTTCATTGCATCCTGGAAGCTTCCTGACTCAATTTCAAAAGCACTTCACTTGTTTTAGATGCAATATCCACAATAGTCTGTGTTAAAAAAACTAAAATTTAATTGAGAAATTTTATTTTATTTTAATTTTTTATTAAGTGAGAGGCATGGAGGCAGAGAGACAGACTCCCACATGTGCCCAAACTGGAATCCACCTAACCAGCCCACTAGGGGGAAATGCTCTGCTCATCTAGGGCTGTTGCTCCATTGTTCAACAACCGAACTATTTTAGTGCCTGAGGTGAGGCCATGGTGCCATCCTCAGGTCTTGGGGCCAACTTGCTCAAATGAGCCATGGCTGCAGGAGGTGGACAGAAAGACAGTGAGTGAGAGAGAAGGGGGAGGTAGAGGGGTGGAGAAGCAGATGGTTACTTCTCCTGTGTGCCCTGATCAGGAATTAAACCTGGGACCTCCACATGCTGGAGTGACGCTCCACTGCTGAGCCAACTGGCCAGGGCCAACTGAGGAAATTTGAACATCTAATTGACTTTATTGAGTGACTCATGAATCAAGTAGCATCACATCCAGCAAGTGAAAAGAAGCCCTGAAAAGCTGTACAATATGGAAGGTTTTATAGGCAGAAACTGGGTGGGATAAGAAAGTAACTAGCAAAAGAGAAGGATGGATTATTTCAGGCAAGATTACCTCAGGCCAATTGCCTCAATTTCTTTTGGAAAGAATGGAGGAAGCCCATGTGACAAATTACCTCATTGGTACTGACCAGAGAATTCCAGACTGAGCAATTAATATTACATTGCTGGAGAAGGTTGAAACTGCAATTGGGTTAGGCGTCATGGGCTTTAGTGGAAGTAAGTCCATTTGGGGCTTGTGATTTTCTCTTTAACAGCTGCATCTTCTGTTTTATTGTGTTTTACTTTTCTCTCATGTCAATGTTAATAGGCATGCTTTAATAGGCATCAAAATAAAGCATTTCTCATGGGGAGAGAAGCAGTGATTTCTGGTGGAGAAGACTGAATCCAGAAGGCATTGTTACAAGTAGGTAGTCATGCTAAAATGTGGTCATCCTGAGGACAAGGACCACACTAACGTGATCTGTTGTGCTCTCTTCTGGCACATAGTGAGCTTTGGATATATATTTGAAAAATGACTGAATGAAAAAAATAATGAGTGCAACTGATAGTTTATCATGAGAGCAAGTTGTATTCCTGGAGGAAGGCTGGCATGTCATGAATTGAGGAGTAATTTAGGACACATACTGAGGCAACAAAAAGGAAGATCAGTGGATTGCAACTCAGCAGATGGAGCTTCAGATTCTGACTCTTCTGTTTAACCAGCCATGAGACCTCGACTTTAGCAATGAAACTCTCTGTTCTTTTTTTTTTTTTTTTTCTTTTTTTCTCTGTATTTTTCTGAAGCCGAAACGGGGAGAGACAGTCAGACAGACTCCCGCATGCACCCGACCGGGATCCACCCAGCACGCCCACCAGGGGGCGACGCTCTGCCCACCAGGGGGCGATGCTCTGCCCCTCCGGGGCGTCGCTCTGTTGCTACCAGAGCCACTCTAGAGCCTGGGGCAGAGGCCGAGGAGCCATCCCCAGCGCCCGGGCCATCTTTGCTCCAGTGGAGCCTCGGCTGCGGGAGGGGAATAGAGAGACAGAGAGGAAGGAGAGGGGGAGGGGTGGAGAAGCAGATGGGCGCTTCTCCTGTGTGCCCTGGCCGGGAATCAAGCCCGGGACTTCTGCACGCCAGGCCGACGCTCTACCACTGAGCCAACCGGCCAGGGCCGAAACACTCTGTTCTTCGTACATAAATTTCCTCCTCCATAAGTGGAGAGATCCTCAAAGTATCTTTCAACCTGAAGTTTAATTCAAGAGCATCACAATACTTCACCACCTGGCAGTAGAAATTCACCAAAGAATTATGGCTATAAAAGGCTTCTCTGTGATAATTGCTTATGAGATTAGTCCTTCTTTTTCTACCCTTATCTATTAGTATCTTGGCTGGCTGGCTCCCTGTGTTCCTGACTGTTCGGAATCTTATCTGTATCTGGGTGGAGACAGGTTTAAATGGCCTCAAATGAACATATGACCCAAGTGAAGGTGCCAGAACTTCAGTGGAATGAAACCAAATGTTATTCTGGATGCTGGCATTCAGCTGATGCTGGCTGCTTACAGGATAAAGCTGCTCTCCTCACTTCCCAACTCCTTCGTCTCTCTCTTCCCGTTTCCTTCTCCATCAAGCCATAAGAATGAAAGTAAAAAGAAATGGCGTTTGCTAGGAAAAAATGGGTTTTCTAGGGGTGTTTATTGACATACAGGAAGTAGCTATGAGTTAGCTGATGTCATAATTTTATTTCTTGCTATTTAAAATGTGTGCCTTAATTCATGAATAAATAACAGTCATAAATAAATCTCAAACAACAGTAATGAATAAATAAAAACTATGGTGTCAATGAGAAAAAATTATCTTTAATAATTTAGTAGCTTCCAAAACATTTCAAAAATAATACATTCACCGCACTTCTACATCTTTGGAAGACATTTACCGTTAATCTCAGGAGAAGCTTCTATTTGCTAAGATTTTGACTCTGCTTTCTGAGACTTAATTTCAGTATATAAGCTTAAAGTTAATTTCTTTTTCCTTGTGACAGAGACAGAGAGAGGGACAGCTAGGGACAGGCAGACAGACAGGAAGGGAGAACGATGAGAAGCATCAATTCTTCAATTTGGCATCTTAGTTGTTCACTGATTGCTTTCTCATATGTGCCTTGACTGTGGGGCTACAGCAGATTGAGTGACCCCTTGCTCAAGCCAGCGACCTTGGGTTCAAGCTGATGAGCCTTGCTCAAACCAGATGAGCCTGCCCTCAAGCCGGAGACCTCGGGGTTTTCTACCTGGGTCCTCTGCATCCCAGTCTGATGCTCTATCCACTGTGCCACTGCCTGGTCACCTGGTCAGGCAGCCTAAAGTTAATTTTACTTTTAGATTTATTCTCTTACTGTGTTCCAAATGCATTTAAGGTTATTTAAAAGATATAGAGCTTAACCAGGTGGTGACACAGTAGAAAGAGCATTTGCCTGGGATGCTGAGGACCCAGGTTCTAACCCCAAGGTCACTGGCTTGAGTGCAGGTTCATCCAGCTTGAGCACAGGGTCACCGGCTCGAACATGGGATCTTAGACATGACCCCATGGTCTCTGGCTTGAGGCCCCCAAGACCACTGGCTTGGAGCCCAAGGTCACTGGCTTGAGCAAGGGGTCACTAGTTCGGCTGGGGCATCCCAGTCAAGGCACATATGAGAAAGCAATCAATGAACAACTAAGGTGCCTCAACTATGAATTGATGCTTTTATTCTCTCTCCTTCCTGTCTGTCTGTTTCTCTCTCTCTCTCTCTCTCTCTCTCTCTCTCTCTCTGTCTTGCTAAAAATACTAATAACAATAATTAAATTTAAAAAAATTAAAAGCAGATAGAAAAACTCAAGTTTTGTCTTTGGCATTTATCACCACAAAAATATAAGCTTCAGGAACATCTATATGTTCATGTCCCATCAAAAAGGTGTCATAATTTTATGTTTACTGACACACTCATTGACACCATAGAATTTGGACAGGATGAGCCAAGAAAACATCGTCTCTGTGCCAAGAATGCACAATGCTAAAATGTGTCCAGGCCTTGTGGTGGTGAAGGTGGTGCTGAAACCAAAGCAGCCCATGACTGGACTTGAAATCCTGTCAGTATGATGCAAGGATGCCTTTTTATGGAAGCATCAGAGACATTCAGGGCAGCTTGGCTCCATTAATAGCTCCTTTCTTAAAGACCGGGTCCTTATCTTATTTATCCTCAGATATCATTCACCTCATTTCATCTCACAGCGGCATTGTAACATATCATATCATCACAGGAAGGAGGACGAGTACTGTACGATAAGAAAATTTGAGAGAGACGACATCCACATAACTTTTATTACAACTGTAATGTTGTAATTGTTTTACTTTATTATTTTTGTTGTCAGTCTCATACTGTGCCTAATTTATAAGTTAAAGTTTGTCATATATGAAAAACATATGTACATATATGAAAAACACAGTTATACCTAAGGGTTGGTACTGTTTGCGGTATCGGACAAGTTCCTCTTGGAGTTTAACCCCTATGGATAAGGGGATACTACTATACATTTGGTATTTAATGCTGGTCTTTTGGGGCAAGGAATTTATCTCCTAGCATTGAGCTGGATAAACTCGTGACCGGGAACTACTGCAGAGGAAAGTATGGGCAAGAGCCTTTATTGTGGTTTTTGTGGAAAGGAATGACCTAGGCAGAGTTGCCAGCCTAACCAGGTATAAGGCTAACTAGACTGAATAGTTTCATCAGGCTCTGGGGTGTTGTGGCTGTCTCAGTGTCTAGTACCCGGCCTTGGGTTGACTAAAGCAGAGGAATATTGACTTGAAGTGTGAAAGCTTGACAAAAAAGAAGTAGTTGGGGATGTGGGCTTTAAATTTGCTGTTTTGCTTATGAAAGGTGCACTTTCTTGTTATATCTAAGAATTGGCTGGCCTTGGGTAGGCAGCTTCCCCTCCTGTGATCAATGAGGTCTTAGATGTCAGAGCAATGTGAATACAGAAACTAAGGAAATATAGTTAATATAGTATTGATACTAGAGCCTTAGGTGCTGTTTGCATTGGGGTTCAGAGGACAAGTGCTTTGCTATTGCCACTTTCCTTTATGGCAGGGGTCCCCAAACTACGGCCCACAGGCTGCATGCAGTCCCCTGAGGCCATTTATCCGGCCCCCCACCGCACTTCCGGAAGGGGCACCTCTTTCATTGGTGGTCAGTGAGAGGAGCACTGTATGTGGCGGCCCTCCAACGGTCTGAGGGACAGTGAACTGGCCCCCTGTGTAAAAAGTTTGGGGACCCCTTTCCTTTACAGCTTCACCTGCTTATCTGATTTTCACTATTTGTTTTCTTCTGGAGGATATTTTGTGTAGAAAAGGTTCAGAATTTATTTCACAGGGCTCCTTGCTCCTCTCTCTGCTTGTCGCCCATCTGACAGTATGTGACAAGTGGGCTTTACTGCGTTTCCTTGGCACAGGTTCCGTTCCTCACTCTTAGATTAACTCTCAACCTAGAGGAACTAGAAACTCAAAGGACATCTTTCTGAAGGGCATTTGGAATTAGTAATGTATTTTTTAATTGTTTTAAAATTGAAGTTGAATTTATTGGGGTGACATTGATTAATAAGATTACGTAAGTTTCAGGTGTACCATTCCATAATACATCATTCGTGCATTGCACTGCATGGCCTTCGTAATTTAAAAACTTCCTGTCGCTGGAAGGTAATTTTTAGGTAATTACATAGCACTTCAGAAAGCTATATTGTTCTCAAATGAACTCAAGATAATTGAGCTGATGTGCAGCAGACAGCTAGTCTATAGTTATGCTTTGGTCATATTTTTGGTAGTCATTACAGAAAAAATGGACAATTTGACAAATTGCTATAATGCCATCTTATAACTGCCAAAGGAAATCTGTAAGTGGTTAATTCACTTATCCGTTAATGAGTCCTTTCATCAAAGCATTTATTAGATTCCTGGCACAGAACACAGGTTCTGGGGACTCAGTGAGGAGGAGGTTATGTGCGCATTCTCAGTGGACCCGCTGCTGAGAGAAAGACAATCAGTTAGCAAGTGAACCCAGAATGATAAGTTCTACCTCCTAGTTAAGTAAGTTCAACGATAGGCAGATTTCTCAGTAGCATTAGTGCTCGAACTCCCTTGAAAGATGGGTAGAAGTTTGCCAAGGAGAAAGAAAGAGAGGGCATTTAAGGCTATGAGACTTCATCCAGCTGTACAATTTATTAACTGCATGACTGGGCAAAATGCTTAATATATGAGCTCCTTCTCCACCCCCAGTAAAACAGGAACAATATTATCTACTTCAGAGGGTGGTGGGGAGGATTAAGTGAGTTAATTTGTGTAGAGCATTTAGGATGATGCCTGGCCTGCAAGCAAAGGCCCCAAAGCAGAAGAGAGCCAGTGCATCGGAACCCTGAGCACACTGAAATGACTGCAGTGTGAAATGTGCAGGAGGACGTTAAAAATTGGGCTGCAATGTGGAAAACAGGGCTCTCGAAAGGGGCCCTTTAAACTCTTTGAAGGGTAAATTTAGACTCTGTCTTGGAGCCGGAAAGCTATTGAAACATTTTGATCCGAGAACACCCGAAGGGACTTGCATTTTAGAAAGATCCTGCAGTATTTCATGTTAGAACCTGAATCAAAAAAATAGTAGCGGGAACAGACAGGAAGATAGTTAGGCATGACACTGATAAGACTTAGAAACTTGACTCGCGAGGGGTGAGAGGGACCAAGGATCCTCTGAGGATGCCTTCCTGGAGACTTGGGGGGAAGTGAAAGAGAAAGCTGGTCAAGAGCAGGTCCCAACCTAAGTTCCAGTCCCTCCTCCTAGTACAGTGTTTTCCAATACACACCAAAATTTTAAGTGATAAGATTCAAAACTTAATGTTTGACTTTTTAAAGATTCAACTATATAGAATGAGAGGGCATAGTTTGATTGAATTTAATTTTTTTAATTTAATTTTTTTTGAAAAAATATGCCTTTTAAATGTTTAATAAAAAACAGTGGGAAATGTTGCAGTGATAAAGTTTATTAATGCAATCTAAAGTGCCAATGATAGTATAATAACACCAGAATGGGGAGGGTAGTAGCCACCCTCTGCTCCCAATGTACTCTGTAGTCAAATTGCGGAGTACTAGTCTTGAGTGCCACATTTTAAAGTCATGGACATAAACCACACTCATTGATTCCTGAATAGGGTAACTAGGAAGATGAGAGATCTTAAATAACTACACATAGTAAATTGCTTCACATAGAAAAATAAAGGAACAAAATATGGTGGCAGGGACAAGGGAAGTAGAAAGAAGACAAGTAGGAACACTGAGAGATGTTCCTAGGGAACGAGGTTCAGGGGCACTATGAATAAGAAATGTCTGTTGCCCAGCAATGGAACAGGCTGTCTCACAACGAACCAGCTGGAAGTATCCAGAGGAGGCTAACAATCTGCTAAAAAGGTGGTAGAAACAATGCCTGCATTGGCTGGGAAGACAGACGAGATCATCTCCAAAGTCGTTTCCAATTTGAGAGATGTGAGATTCTATGAACAAAGAGAAATATTTATTTATTTATTTATTATTTTTTTTGTATTTTTCTGAAGCTGGAAACAGGAGAGACAGACTCCCGCATGCGCCTGACCGGGATCCACCCGGCACGCCCACCAGGGGGCAATGCTCTGCCCCTCCGGGGCATCGCTCTGCAGCGACCAGAGCCACTGTAGCGCCTGTGGCAGAGGCCAAGGAGCCATCCCCAGCGCCCGGGCCATCTTTGCTCCAATGGAGCCTTGGCTGCGGGAGGGAAAGAGAGAGACAGAGAGGAAGGAGGGGGGGTGGAGAAGCAAATGGGCGCTTCTCCTATGTGCCGTGGCTGGGAATCGAACCCGGGTCCCCCGCACGCCAGGCCGACGCTCTACCGCTGAGCCAACCGGCCAGGGCCTACAAAGAGAAATATTTAAAAATGGAAACTTCTGATTTGCATATTGACTTCAACGTTTTTGACAGCTGGTAGACTCTGCTGCACACCTCAGAACACAGCAAGAAAAGGACCGTGTCTCTGCCCTGGAGATGTGCAGAGCTCAGAAGGAACCATGAGTTAAAGCAGTGAATGTTATAATATATGTATTATATTAATGCTATTTTATTCAAAACGATCTATTGATACATGTTGGAATTCATATAATAAATATATAATTCTCTATCTCTGATGTTATAAACTGTCTTAAGCAAACCCAGGGGTGTGACATCTAAACCTTGCTGGGGGAAGGAATGACTCTTTCTAAATCCAGGCACTGAGCTGAGTGATAGGGGCTAAGGCGATTCAGGAAGGTAAGTCCTGCCTTTAACTGAATTGCTTTGGATCAATGTTTTTGATTTGTATATACCAAATACAGCCCGTGCATAATAACCAGACCAGTCATCCGACTGGGACACTGATTTTCTCTAGAACACAAAATGTGGACTTTTGGCAAGGTGGGCGGGAGGGGGAGGGGGGATTAAGAGCTGTTTTCTCTCTAACTTACTACAGCCAGATGTTCTCATCTACTTCCACCAGCAAACCTTGAATCAGTTTTACCTGGGTCCTTCAGCCAAATCTGTAAGACTCCTATAAATGTCCCCACTAAACTGATTCTCTCTGCTGCAATGGTTGAGATCCTTCCTTGGCTCCGTGCCCTGGCTCTGTGCTCTTCCCCCTTTGCTTAGCCTCCTAGTTCTTGGAGGTCAGCTGATACCCACTCTCCTGTTGAAACCTGGGCCTCAGACCTGTCACTTTGTTCTGGCAGCTGATATCTGGGTTCCACGCGGTCGGTCCGTTTTATGAATGGTCTACCACCTAATTCCAGCCTGTCTGACTACTCAGTCCTGACCCAACTGCCTGCTTTGTGCTCTAAATTTGGCTGATCGGTCTGGTAATTTACCCCATTGTCCACGGTTCTGCTCCCTTACCAGAATGTGTTCTTCTCCCACCCTGTGCCTTGGGAAGAGCTATTGGAGCATGTCTCCAAGCTGTGAGAATTCAGAGGGGAAGGAGAAGGGGGTAGGAAAGAGTGGAGCAGAAATTACATCAACCCTCTCATTCTCCTCACTGGGAGATTTGTGTTGTCTCTGACTCCACTTCCCTGCTGACTTAGATTGGCATCAAATATTAGAAAGACATTTTCTACATTCTGACTTGCTCTAATCACGGCTCTCCAATACTGCCAGATAAAACGTGCAAAGGCAAGGCTTCTCGCCAGTTTAATTCTGGGCTTTATTCAGCTGCATTTAGAGAGCATTTACTTTGTGTCAGGTCCCACTTGACAGAGTTTTATTTAATCTGAGTTAGACACTATAATCATGCTCATTCTATAGTTCTGAGGCAACTAGAACTTGGAGAAGTCCCATAACTTGCTCAATTTCATGGCTCTGCTGGTGGCCATGGCAAGATTCAAATGCCAGACTGTGTGACTCTTGACCCTAAACAATTGATTGCCTGCCCATCAAAGACTCCCCATGGCTAATTTCCAGCAAGAGGAATGTGTCACAACCATCCTGACTCTCCTTTCTAGTCCCCCTGCTTCCACCAGATTGGTCTACTTCTCTGGTCTGTGCCCCTGCTCACGCTCCTGCGGCAAATGCCTTTCTTCATTCTTTCCATCTCTCTCTCTTTTTTTTTTAAAAAAAAACTCTACCTCGAAAGCCACTTCCCATGCTAAAAAACTATTTAACCTTATAGCTGGAAGAAATCTTTGTCTTCATCTGTGCTCCATGGCATTTGGAACTTTTCTTACTCTGATTGTGCCACTCTGGCTTGTGTTGTGGTTATTTGTGTATTTGTCCTTTCCCACTACTAGATTATAAGCCCTTTGAGGACAAGGTTTGGGCAACTTCTTTCTATCACTTGCCTAGAAGACTGCCCTGCATTAAATCCATGCTCTATAGTTGTATGTTGAACTAGGCGAATTATTTGTTGAGTTAAATGAATCACACTGGGGAACACAATTTTTGTTGCATCCACGAAAACACTTGTTCTTATCTAATTCGAGTGTGCTGATCTCAAACCTGACATTAGTTTTTCTCTGTAAGCTACAGGTTTTTTTGCAATTCAAGATTTTAGGTTTTCATTTTATTGTAAAATTTCAACATTTAGTTTAACATAATGAAGTAGAATGTCTTCTTCGGCATCATCTTTGTGAAAATATAATAATTTATATAACACAGAGAATACACTAATACACTAAAAGATATGATTGCATCAGAATTTGTCTACAATTCCAAAATAGAACATATTAAAACACTTATTTTAATTATAAAATTTGCGCAAAACTTATTTAAATTCTATTCAGGCAAAAATTTGCGTTTGTAGCTCTTGCGTTTGTGTACTTGTTGAGGACGATCTCGTTTGCGTGAGTGCTCATCACTAACAGCTCCAAGATTTTCGGGAAACTTATCAAGGTGACTGTTCAGAAAGTGAATCTTTTTATTTTTCAAGGACAGAGAGAGTCAGAGAGATGGATAGATAGGGACAGACAGACAGGTACAGAGAGAGATGAGAAGCATCAATTATCAGCTTTTCATTGCGACACCTTTTGTTCATTGATTGCTTTCTCATATGTGCCTTGACTGTGGGCCTTCAGCAGACCGAGTAACCCCTTGCTCAAACCAGTAACCTGGGGTCTAGGCTGGTGAGCTTTTTGCTCAAGCCAGATGAGCCCACGCTCAAGCTGGTGACCTCGGAGTCTCGAACCTGGGTCCTCTACATCCCAGTCCAATGCTCTATTCACTGCGCCACCACCTGGTCAGGCTCAGGAAGTGAATCTTAATGCTAATGTTACATCCAATGTCGTGGAAAGCCAACAGCATCCTTTGAACCAGAAGTTCATAGTTTTCTGCTTTTCTGTTGCCAAGGAAGTTCTTTGTAACTGCCACAAAAGACTGCCATGCTGCTTTCGCCTCCTTATTCATCTTCCTGGCAAATTCTTCATCATGTATGAGGGTTCGAATTTGAGGTTCATCGAATACACCTGCTTTTATCTTTCGAAAGACAAGGCAGGAAAAGCAGAAATAATATGTCGAAAGCATTCACTTTCTCTATTCAAAGCCTGAACAAACTGCTTCATTAAGCCAAGTTTGATGTGAAGTGGGGGGAAAATGATCCTGTCTCGATTAACTACAGGCTCATTCACAATATTTGCATCCCTACTTCCAGAGCTTCACGTTTCGGCCACTCCTTCTGTGTCCAGTGTTTCTCCTGAGCTTGGATGTCCCTCAAACACAGAAACCAAGGATACTTCGTGAAACCTCTCTGTTGTCCTAGCAGGAAATTTACTATTTTAAGATCCACACAAATGATCCAGTTATGCTCCTCATACTTCAGAAAATCAAGGACAATTTTTATGTCATTATAATCTTCTCGCAGATGAGTTGAATAACCAATTGGAACTACTGCATAAACATTACTGTTGTGTAGGAGAACACATTTTAGACTCCATTTAGAGCTGTCAAGAAATACCCGCCATTCTGTTGGACTGTAAGTGGTAACATCTAGCTGGCTGAGAAGTCTACTAATATCATGACAGTAAACAAAGTATTTGTTTTCGGAAATAAAGTCCACAAAAATTTGTTCACACTTCCTGATATAGGATACTTAGATGACCAGTGAAGTATATTCTTTTCTTGAAGCCTGGAGGCTAATAACTCAGCTGCTTTCTTTGATAGGCCCAAATCTCTTACTAAGTCATTCAATTCAGGTTGGCTAAACTGCTGAGGGGTTAATGACTTTTTGGCATCAGAAGAAGACCCTTCAGATTATATAACCATTTTGTCATGCATCTTATCAAAATATACTTGATCACCATGTTCACTTTCTTTGTCCTTAGAAGAAAGAAAACCATTGAAAACTGGAACCAGGAGCGTCTCAGAGTGTGGGATAGGTCATATTGCTGAAGGAATATTAGGATATGCGATCATATGCTGTTTTTTCTTGCCGATGCCTTTTGTATGGATCAGACAGAAATAACAGTCACTGCTGTGGTCCTTAGGTTCACGCCAAACCATGGGAATACTAAAAGGCATTCCTTTGCGTTTTCCTTTTGTCCAGTCATGAAGCATTTCCTTAAAATGATGACACACAATATGAGGAGCCCAATTCTTGTCTTGATCACCAAGGGGAACTTGAAAATCTCATAAATGATGTCACAAATGATGAAATATTGCAACTTTGATCTAAATGTGTAACAGCTACATATATAACAGAAGGTGTCAGAACTATTCTTACATTTACGCCTACTCGAAGAAGCCATGATTCAATCTTAAAACAAAATAAGGGGGTGTTTTTATCAGATAATAATTTTTTACATTTAAAAACAACTACAATTATGTAAAAGTGATGTTTGTAAAATATTAATTGCCTTGTGGTTATGTTCAATCCAAGAGTCATTGCCCCTTTAACTCCAATTTAAAAACCAATGCATGCCATTAACTATAACAAAAAGAAATTAAAATTGCATAAAAACTAGAGCATGCACCAAAAAAATGGATTGCATATTTAGAATCAGTGATGCAGAAATATATAGAAACAATTCTAAAACCTCATGCAACAGAAAATGAAAAAAAAAATTGTTCCTCAGTGTAATAGGAGGAAAGACAGGACCACAGGACATGGACACTTTCTTTTAGGTTTACCATCCTTAGTGCCATTAACGAATCTATTCAGAAAGTTGCAGCCCCACGCAGTTGGCTCAGTGGATAGAATGTCAGCCTGGCATATGGGCATCCTGGATTGGATTTCTGGTGAGGGCACATAAAAGCAATCACCTGCTTATCTCCCCTTTCCTCCCCTCCCTCTTCTCTCCCTCTTCCCCTCTCATAGCTAGTGGCTCAGCTCGACTGGTCTGAACATCAGCGGCGGTGTTGAGAATAGCTAGGTTGGTCTGAGCGTCAGCCTCAGGAATTAAAAATAGCTCAGTTGATTCGAGCATTGGCCCTGGACAGGG
The DNA here is from genome assembly GCF_036850995.1 of Saccopteryx leptura. NCBI lineage: Eukaryota > Metazoa > Chordata > Mammalia > Chiroptera > Emballonuridae > Saccopteryx > Saccopteryx leptura. The sequence goes on along the minus strand of NC_089506.1, from coordinate 53,554,756 downwards.
GTTGCCAGGTGGATTTCAGTCCAGGTGCATGTGGGAATCTGTCTCACTATCTCTCCTCTTCTCACTTAAAAAAAAATATGGAAGTTTCCAGTACCATATTTCTTTTTCTTGACCAAGAGTGTAACATGATAGAAATTGCAAAGCATCCCCGTAAACTCATCAAAAGAGAGTATCTGAGGTGGCATTTCTTGCTCATGGGGAATAAGGCTGGCTCTCATTAGGAGTTTTTGTTTTGTTTTGTTTTAATTAAGAGCTCTAAAACCCTCTCTTTAATTATCTGTCCTAAAATTTATCTGGGGTTTGCTACCAAGCTTACCAATAACAGTACCTTTTTGAAATTTGGGACATTTTCTTGACTTTCTTTCTGGTCTTGTTTGCCTTCATTGTAAGATCACTTCTGGTCTATTCATTCAGATATTAACATCATGAAAAGTCTCGGCACCATTCAAAATGTCCCCTTTGGGCCATAGAAAACAACCTGTATTTAAAAGGTGCAGCTGAGAAATCAGAACATGATAAAAATGGCTCTGATTGTTCTGATTATTCAAACAAACTCACTCTTAATGGATATTTTTTTCCTCTGAGTGATTCTGGGCTGAGTCCTTCTCTTGGTAGTTAATGACTCTAAGATATGGATGTGGCTGTTGGGCTTGTCCATAAATCATCCAGTCATGCATGAACACAGTCAGCAGAAAAATGTAACCTCTTCAGCTTCTCATCTGCTGGATTCTGAAGAGTGACTGAACTACAAGACCATTTCTGTGAGTTGCAAGTTTCTGCATGTTATGAGCAACTTGGCAAAAAGTGCAAGGTAAACATATTAGTGTCATTCACTGACAGAAGACTAAATTACCAACCATAACCTCCTCTAGATAGTCTGGTCCCATTTAGGTTATCTATATTACAAAACATGTCTGAGGATGATTGCTTTGGAAATAATTGTTTTTTTCATGTCTTACTTTATATTAATTAAAATGGTTGAGATAAGGAGTGGAAATTATTTCCAATAATAAAGTATTTCCTTTCTGAATTATTTTCTTGTCAGGATTTTCTCATGGTTACCCTGTTCCCTGACCACATATACCCCACAACTGATCTGGACTTCCTTAGCTTTTTAAAATATTTGTAATTACCATTTTATTAACTTAATTGATGGGTCTTCTCTTCTGGTTTATAAATCTTGATTCTTCCCTAATCAAAAGCATTTTTAACTTTTTAACCCCTTGCATATCTCATCTATTTTTTCCCATGTGTAGAAATTATGCTCTACACACAAGCCTATGGGAACAAGTGCTTTTATCTTTACATTTAGGCCACATTTCAAATGGAATACAGGCTGAAACTTGAGAGTTTTCCAGGAGCTCCTGCCCTAAATATCTCTGAGCTCCCTAGCAACGCTTGGAATGATCTCTTACCTATTATTTTCTTCAGGGGAGATCTCAGACTCTACTCAACAGGGCTGTGGCTTGGTTCAAGTCCCACCACGAGCACTGCTTCACCCTCAAACTCCATCAGCCTTTTGTCTCAATAAACAAGTGTACATTTCTATGATACATGATCTGTATATTGCATTGGTTTTTAGTCGGAATAGGAGGAAATGACAGGGGTACAATGGGCTGAATATTTGTGTCCCTCCCCCAAATTTATATGCTGAAATCCTAAGCCCCAATGTGATGGTTTCAGGAGGTGGGGCCTTTGGGAGGTACTGCCTTTATAAAAGAAACCCCAGAGAGCTCTCTTGCTCTCTCCACCATGGGGGAGATAGAACAAGAAGTCTGCCACCTAGCAGAGGATCCTCACCAGAATCCAGCTATGCCAGCACCCTGATCTCAGACTTCCAGCGCACAGAACTGTAAGAAACAAACTTTTGTTGTCTATAAGCCAGTCAGTCTGTGGTACTTTGTAATAACAGCCTGAACTGACTAAGACACAGGGGCAGTGGGGAACAGTCCTCAAATGCCATATGGGTGATAATCACCCTTTCTGTATGAATGTTCATCTGCCTCACCTTCTTGGCCTTTTCAATAACACCCCATCATGGTATTTCTAATGCTTTCCATACTTTGTTTCATCGAAGAATGGAGAGCTACAGTTTGGCAATTAGCCAAGGTTGGGGCATAGATGGATTAAATGGAATTACCAATATACTTCAGAGCTATATGAACATTTGGTCCTACTCGACAATTTGTTTTTGTGAAAGATAATTTGTTTTAAAGCTACATAGGCTTATGTCAATGCTCAGAGAAAAAAAAGTTTACCTGATATGTTGTACCAAGAATTATTTCCTACAATCCCTAATGGAAAACTATATTTAAAAAATTCTCTTCCTGTAGCCCACTGATTAGTAGCCATGAAATTCAACCTAACCAAAACACAGATATTCTAACCAGTGGAGCAATGTGATTTTGTTTTGGCTTTTCCCACAAAGAATGTTCAACTTTTTTTTTTTTTAAGTGAGAAGACAGGTGATAGACAAACTCCTGCATGTGCCCTGACCCATCTGGGGCCAACGCTCGAATCAACCAAGCTAGCCTCAGAGCCCAGGGTCAACAACCAATCGAGCCACTGGCTGTGAGAGGAGAAGAGGGAGAGGGAGGGGAGAGAAGCAGATGGTTGCTTATCCTGTGTGCTCTGACTGGGGATCAAAACCAGGACATCTGCACACTGGGTCAATGCTCTATCCACTGAGCCACCAGCCAGAGCTCAACATCTTTTAAAATATGTAAGCAAGTTGTTCATGGCCATTTCTTTCTTTCTTTTTTCTCTTTCTTTCTTTCTCTTTCTTTCTTTCTTTCTTTCTTTCTTTCTTTCTTTCTTTCTTTCTTTCTTTCTTTCTAGAGACAGAGAGAGAGTCAGAGAGAGGGATAGATAAGGACAGACAGACAGGAACGGAGAGAGATGAGAAGCATCAATCATCAGTTTTTCATTGCAACACCTTAGTTGTTCATTGATCGCTTTCTCTCTCATATGTGCCTTGACCATGGGGCTATAGCAGACCGAATAACCCCTTGCTCGAGCCAGCGACCTTGGGTCCAAGCTGGTGAGCTTTGCTCAAACCAGATGAGCCCACACTCAAGCTGGCAACCTCAGGGTCTTGAACCTGGGTCCTCCATGTCCCAGTCCGGCGCTCTATCCACTGCGCCACTGCCCGGTTAGGCTCATGGCCATTTCTTTGTGAAGTTTTTGATTGGATTAAAATACCAATGTAAATTAAATGTCAATTGTCCAGTGGCAAATTTTTAATAAAGTAAAATTCTAAGCTTCTGGAGAATGGAAGCAGGGGCTTACTTATAGTTTTCTCTATATTACACAGTACTTACCAAGCTAAGTGCATGCTACAAATAAGAACTCTGTAAGTTCATTTGTTGGATGGGTGAATTTATTTATTCATGAATAAATTTTTTATTCATGAATGAACTTTTATTTATTTGCTCATTACTTTTCTTGCATTTTATCTGCTATTTTTTTATTCTTTCCACTTAGTAATACTTTTCATATTATTCTCAATAAGAGAGCTGAATAAATGCATATTGACCTGAATTGAAAAGAGAAATGGAAATAGACAGAAAATCGTTAGGAAATTGGACCCAAAATCTCCCAGTAAGTTGCAAATTAACCCAGTGAAACGTCCGGATGTTTTGGATGAGGAAATTCAGACAGGTCACACTCTCTTACTAACCTTGGATCTGGTTGAAGGAAGACTCCTCTAATCCAAAACATCCTGCAATTTTAATTTAATTATGAAACCGCATGTTGTGCAAGTCAGGTTAGACTTCAGGATGACTTAGCAGAAAGTCTCTGTTTTGATAACAAAAACAAATACTATCTAATGCAGTAAAAATAATTGTATTAGCATTAAGCCTAACAGTCAGAGATAAGTACAAACAAGCAAGAAGAGGCTTTTACATAACATGATGTTGGGAGCCATAAAATTTTGTGTCATTTGAGGTAAGACTATAATTTCATACCCTTTAAATGTAAAACTACATTTGCTATCTGTGCACCCAGTCGGTCATCTAGCCATCCCAACTCTCATTCCTTGCTATCCAAAACACAACTTATTTTAGGTTCTCCCAGTTCTTTATATATGTCAGTTTGTTTTCCCTGTAAATCTCGCCACCCCTTTCCATCCTCCGCTCTTCTATACTGCTTCACTTTGTTCTAAGGAATTCCAAGAAACAAAGATAAAATCTCTGCTCAAGGACATCTGAACATGCTCTATCCATCCCTCCATCCACCTATTCATCCACCCATCTATTCATACATCCATCTAACAAATATTTATTAAGCATCTTCTATGTGTAAGGCATTTTTCTTGGTTTGTGGGGGCAGATCAAAGAAAACCAAGTTACGGTTTCTATTCTTCACAGGAGATTCAAATTTGAAGGCAATTTGAAGCAGAAGGGGGGGGGGTAGGAGAAAGACAGACCTTTTGTACATATAGGCCATGTAGCCGTCCTGCCACATTATTAATAGAATAGGTCCCAAACCAATGTTCCATTATGTTCCCCCACAAAACCACTTCCTTTTTTGTCCGGTCCCACAACTACTCCTCTGTCTTTCAGAAGCATTTTATTGTACTTATCCTGTGTCCGCCTCTATTGTTGTCATGTATGCATTTGCCTATTTCTTTCTTTTCTCTTTTTTAATTTAAAGAGAGGAAGGGACAGAGAGAGAGAGAGAGAGAGAGAGAGAGAAACATGTATCTGCCTGTGTGTGCCCTGACCTGGGATTGAACCTGCAACCTTTGCATATTAGGACAATGCTCTAATGAACTGAGCTATCTGGCCAGGACTGCCTACTTCTTGAGGAGAATTATACCTTAAACCTGGAATATGAGAGCAGATCTGAATCCTAATCACCTTCACATCTCTGGCAATTACTTGTTTTCAGAAAACAGAGGTACTTCATACTATAAAATCTGCTCCCAGTGAAACAACCATCTTCTACATTGCACGGTTAGGTTGGATGGAAATGGATCTTGTTGTTTTAAGAAGCCAGGTGTATGGCTCAGGCAAAACCAAAACAAAGGCTCGTGGGCTTCTCTGCTCTGCACATGCTTAATAACTGACAGGAGGGTCTTGATTGTCTGGCCACATACTTGGTGAATTACATACTGCTTTAGGGGGATTTCCTATAATGCAACGGATTGTTCCATTCTCTAGTCTTTTACACTAGCTTCAACTACGTACTCTGCAGCTAGAAATTCCTTTGGTTTCTCCCAGTTACCAGACAGTATTTGCTAGTCCTCAGTTTCCTTGGGGATGCCACTGCCTAGCACTTGAATGACTTACAAATAAGGATTCCTTCCAAATAGAAAAGGCAGCTCAGATTTGTGGATATGGTCTCTGACCCTTTTCCCTTCTAATGACCCTACAGGAAGCTCAAGCTCCAAAAACTAAATCACTGTTTAGTGGGAGTGTCCCGAGACCTCTCATCTCATAAGCATATGATAAAAATGGGTTGGTATATGAGTTAGCAATTGTCAGAAAAATGGCTGTGTAACAAACACAGATCCTCATACTCAACAACAACAATAAATACTCATTTTTTGTACCTGCGAAGCCTAACCAATCTAGTTTGGGGTATGTTGGGTGGCTCTGCTGATCTCAGGTACGTATCTCAGTCAGGCATCTGGGGATCTGATGGGGACTGGCTGATTTCAGGTGGGACTGGCTAGAATGGTTTGACTCTGCTCTACCTGTCCACCTCTTCAAATCAAATAAGATAGCATAGACATATTCTTTTCATGGCAAAAATGGAGCAGAACAAACCTAATCCACAGATGGTTTTGCAACCCTCTTCTTGTAACATATCTTCTGACATTCCATTGTCCAAAGCAAGTCATTCATGTGGCTGAACTCAGAGTCACAGGATGGGGAATATACTCTTTATTTTGATGGGAGGGACTACAGAATCAGGCGGCAAAGAGTTTTGTTGTATGAAGTGAAGAACTGGAGTCATCAACACAGTATATAATTGTTGGAAGAACATTTATGCAGTAAACTACATCAACCTTCCTCTCCTTTCTTGATATTTTCCATTCTTTGCTCTTTCTAAGTAACATTGTGACCTTGAGTGAAGAAATTCAGCTAAAATATTCCAGTGGCTTTGTTCCTCACCATTCCACAAATCTTTGATTTCTACTCCCTCATAATGGAGTTGAGTAGAAGAAAGGACAGACACTTTTCAAAGACTTTATGCTGCCTGACCAGGTGGTGGCGCAGTGGATAGAGCATTGAACTGGGATGCGGAAGGACCCAGGTTCGAGACCCCTGAGGTTGCCAGGTTGAGCGCAGGCTCATCTGGCTTGAGCAAAAAGCTCACCAGCTTGGACCCAAGGTCGCTGGCTCCAGCAAGGGGTTACTTGGTCTTCTGAAGGCCCACGGTCAAGGCACATATGAGAAAGCAATCAATGAACAACTAAGAAGTCACAACGCGCTACAAAAAACTAATTATTGATGCTTCTCATCTCTCTTCGTTCCTGTGTGTCTGTCCCTGTCTATCTCTGCCTCTGTAAAAAAAAAAAAAAAGAAGACTTTATGCTAAAAAATCAATTCATTATTATTATTTTTTACTTCATCATTGATTGCCATTCACTCTCATCCCCCAATTATTTGGATTTCACTGTGTTTAATGGTCAGATCGACCTCAGTGTTCTTTCCACTCTCCCACACTGTGCCTCATTATTATTAGGAGACTATTGTCTTGCACTATTAATAGCATGTGAAGCCCAGAGTTATCTCGGAGATCTGAATTATTTCAGGAAAAAAGGAACTTTAAAATAAAGTAACTTTAATTTCCCAAACCAAATTCCTGAAGATTAATCTTCTTTTTTATTTAATCAAAAGAACTCTTCTTACCATAGTGCAAATGCTTTAACTGTGTACTTCTGTGAGATTCAGAACAGCAGAATCTGTTCTTTGTAGTAAGACATTTTACATGCAGCATTTAAACTCTAATACTAAGTTGGGCCTTTCCCCCCAAACACATCTTTGTTAAATATTGCAAGCATTCCAATATTTTCACATAATCCATAATACACAAGGAAAATATTTATCCAAGCCTAAGGCTTCTTGTGAGTTGAGGGAAGAAGCATGGAATAGGGATGAAGAAGAGATGAAGAGATGTTACCAACATGATTACAACGGAAGGGAAAATTTGTGAAAGCTGTTGAAAGGGAAAGAGAGTTTACAGAATATCTGTTCAGCGGAATACTAGGTTAGGAGGATCCTTTGCTGGATTGTTTCATCCTGTAGAGGTGAAGCGTTTTGTCTTTCATTAGGTATTTTACAAGTCTGTTAAGGAAGAAGTTAATTTATAGAAAACCTGTAGCAGTACAAATGGTCCCTGTTCATAGCAGTGCAAAATGATCTCTGCTCATGGCAATGTAGAAGAAATATTATAGTCTCAGGGAAAGAATATAAAAACCAATTATAGTGTCTGACTAATTCCATCGTGAATTAATAATAAAAATAACTATCTGTTGGGTCCAAGTTTAGAGGCAAGGGGTGGAGGGGTGCGAGGGGCCAGGAGCTGAAAGAAGACGCGTGAAGCTATAAGCAGATGGTACATTTTATTGGGCAGCAGCAGCAGCTTGATGCAGTGCATAGGAGTTTTATAGGAAGTCACACAAAAGTGGCACCAAGCCATGATTATAAAAAGTAGGTGGGTAACAGTTATCAGTTATATACAGTGGGCATGCATATATATGTACTGTTCTGGCCTGTTTCCCTTAGTCACGCATGGCTGGATTTGACATAGTTAACCTGTCCTCACTGACTCCATCTTGTGCAGGCTGTCTACCAATTCTGGGGAGACCAGCTTCCCCACACTACCTCATGGATTAGTGATGGTGATTTTATAGTTGTGTGGGAGTCATAATTTCAGCTTTCTTAAAATAGCCATTTAGTACTACATGGCTGAGTTATTTTCAGATTATAATTCCTATAGCCACTTATTTTGTTCATTTATCCTGTAAATAAGTTTAAATTTATTCAAACCATATTTGATCTTTTTTGATCATTCTCTAAATATTTTTTCAGAAGTAAATAATTTTCATAAAGGCAAAGGCTTTGGTATCAAAAGAAATTGAGAGGCCACAATGAGTCATTCAAAGGCTCTTTAATTATAGTACAAAAATATTTATTGACCACTTAGGTGAATAATTATTCTAGCAGCAAAGAAGGAATACATACACTTCCTTCTATTTAAGATTTCACACTTTATACTCCTCTTAGATCTTAGATAACTTATTGATGCTGCCATTGTTCATGATAAAGGGAGATTCATACTTTTTTTTTTCTAGTAGATTCAAGAAAACATTTTTTCCAGCAGCCCCCCCCCCCCGAGATCCACCCATCTTCTAGCCAAAGCATTTTTCTTTGTTATTGTTCATCATCTTCATATATTGAGAGATGCTTTAGAACAGGTGTTCTTAATATGGGGTTCATGAACATAGGTTTTGTCAAATACTTTTTCTGCATCTACTGAGATGACCATGTGATTTTTCTTTTTAAAGGTTTTATTATTGATTTTAGAGGGATGGGGAGAGAAGGGGGGAAGCAACTCATAGTTGCTTCACTTTAGTTGTTCAATGACTGATTCTTGTATGTGTCTGACCAGGCAAGCCCAGAGTTTCTAACCGGTGACCTCAGTGTTCCACGTCCATGCTCTATCCACTGCGCCACCACAGGTCAGGTGACTGTGTGATTTTGATTTCATTCTATTGACCTGATGTATTATATTACTTGATTTTCCAATGTTGAACCAAATTTGCATCCCTGAGATAAATCCCATTTGGTCATGGTATGAAATTATTTTTATTTATTTATTTTACTAAATTTTTTTTATTGTGCTAAAATACATTATCACATAAAATTTGCCATTTTCAATGAGATACCACCTCACACCTGTTCGATTAGCTGTTATTAGCAAGTCAGGTAACAGCAAATGTTGGAGAGGCTGTGGAGAAAAAGGAACCCTCATACACTGTTGGTGGGAATGTAAAGTAGTACAACCATTATGGAAGAAAGTAAGGTGGTTCCTCAAAAAACTGAAAATAGAACTACCTTATGACCCAGCAATCCCTCTACTGGGTATATATCCCAAAAACTCAGAAACATTGATACGTAAAGACACATGCAGCCCGATGTTTATTGCAGCATTGTTCACAGTGGCCAGGACATGGAAACAACCAAAAAGCCCATCAATAGATGACTGGATAAAGAAGATGTGGCACATATACACTATGGAATACTACTCAGCCATAAGAAATGATGACATTGGAACATTTACAGCAAAATGGTGGGATCTTGATAACATGATACGAAGCGAAATAAGTAAATCAGAAAAAAACAGGAACTGTATTATTCCATACGTAGGTGGGACATAATAGTGAAACTAAGAGACATTTATAAGAGTGTGGTGGTTACGGGGGGGAAGGGGGAATGGGAGAGGGATAGGGGGTGGGGAGGGGCACAAAGAAAACAAGATAGAAGGTGACAGAGGACAATCTGACTTTGGGTGGTGGGTATGCAACATAATTGAACGACAAGATAACCTGAACTTGTTATCTTTGAATATATGTATCCTGATTTATTGATGTCACCCCATTAAAAAAATAAAATTATATAAAAAATTTAAAAAAAAAATTTGCCATTTTAACAATTTTTAGTGTATAATTCTTTTTATATGCTTCTAGATTCAATTTAACTAGTACTTTGCTGAGGATTTTTGTGTCCATTGAATATGGATATTGATCTGTAGTTGTTGTTTTTTTTCTGTGTGATGATTGTCTGCTTTTGGTATCAAGGTAATACTGGCCTCAGAAAATGGGTTGGGAAGTGTTCTCTCTGTTCTTTTTGGAAGAATTTGTCTGACATATAGGGTGGAGCTTGATTATGGTGAGCTTTAATTATCCAGGTAGTGGGTACTTGCATTTTATCCCAAGGCAATAAGAAACCATTGGCACTTACTGTATAATATAGTTTTCAATAATTTTTTAAAAATCACTATAGCTAGTAAATAAGAACCCTCTTCATGAGATACAGGAGAGTTAAAATCATATAATTTAGGAGGCAAATGAAAATATGTTTGTAATAGACAAAAAAGAAATAGGTTTGGATTGGCACCTTAAAAATATAGTTACAGCCTGACCGGGTGGTGGCACAGTGAATAGAGCATTGGACTGGGACATGGAGGACCCAGGTTCAAGACCCCGAGGTCACTAGCTTGAGCATGGGCTCATCTGATTTGAGCAAGGCTCACCAGCTTGAGCCCAAGGTCTCTGGCTCGAGCAAGGGGTTACTTACTCGGTCTGCTGTTGCCCCCCCAGTCAAGCACATATGAGAAAGCAAACAATGAATAGCTAAGGTGCTGCAGCAAAGAATTGATGCTTCTCATCTCTCTCCCTTCCTGTCTGTCCCTCTCTCTGGCTCTCTCTGTCTCTGTCACAAAAGACAAACAAACAAACAACAACAAATATATATATAATATATATATATATATATATTTACAATATAGAGGTAGGCATTTAAGGGAAAAAAGGATTTACTTGTAAAAAATGTATATAAGTAATATACAAAAGTAGAGGAAATAGTGTAATGAACCCCTGTTCTGATTTTCTATTCTTCTGCAGTTATCAACACAATTACTTTTGTTTCCTCTATACCCCTCCACTCATTACACTAACTCTCACCCTTGCTGAATTATTTTGAAGCAAGTCCTAGATATTAAAATTATTTTATCCATAAATATTTCAGTATATATTTCAAAAATAAGGACTTTAAAAAGCATAGCCATATAACCAATGCACCCCCAAAATGAACAATATTTCTATACCCTATCAAATATCCAGGCAAATATCCCTGATTGTCTTATAAATTTTTTTAGTTGTTTTGTTCAAATCACGATCCAAGTAAGTCCCCTACATTGTATTTGGTTGATAAGTCTCTTAAGTCTTTTTTACTCTATAAGTTACCCCTTTCCCTTTTTTGTGCAGTTTATTGAAGAACAATAATTTCTATAGATCTATAGAATGTCTCATAATCTGTTTTTTATTGATCATATCCTTATGGGGATGTAGCTCCTATAAGCTGGTAATTAGATCTAGAGGTTTATTTTATCACATTCAGGTTTCATTTTGTTGTTGCTAAAGGAATACTATATTGACAGTGTTGTGTACTCTCATTGCATCACATCAAGAGGTTCCTGAGCCTGGTTGTCTTTTTTGCCATATGAAGAATCATTGGAGGGCTCAGATATCACAGCCTGGTTCATTTATTATAAAGTTCCTTATAATGTTTCACCTAATCCTTTAGCAGCCACTGAAAACCATTTGCCTCGATTTATTATTTTATTAGAGGTTACAAATATTCTAATGGTATTATTCTAGTGATATTCTAATTAAATTATTTCTTCTGCTTTTATTAGCTGGAATTTTTTTAAAAAGAAGAAATTTACATAAACTATTTGGTTACCCTTCAATAACAACTTCAGAATAACTCTGAAGAAGAAAGAATTGAACTATTGTTTTGTCCCCAGGTTTTCAGAATATTGAGTTGGATTCCTAGCTTCCTTCAAAGAGATTCCTGTGTGTTATAACTGTATAACACATTTAAAGGTTTTTTTAGTCCTTTGTAACTATACTTTCTGTTGCTGAAATTGTGTAATCTCTGGCCTATAGGTTCTTCAACTTGGTTCTTAAGTCTTTTGGGTATGACCTTGAGGTCTCGATAGATTCCTTGCTTACTGGTATAACAAGATGTTTCAGTCACATCCTTGACCTTGAATCAGCCATTCCTCCAATGAACGCTATTCCTTTTAATGGGAAATGTCATTTAGAAAGAACAGTTTGGGAGCTAAAGTTGCTCATTTCTATAAATCAGTACCGGTGTGGACCTTTTCAACAGACATAGCTAGAAAGACTTTTTAAAAAACTAAATACCATATATATATATATATATATATATATATATATATATATATATATATTTTACTAATATTTTTATTTCAAACTTGGATCATAGGTTTCTGTTTAACCTCTTTAATTGTTTTTTCAAATTTTCCATTGATTTGAGAGAGAGAGAGAGAGAGAGAGAGAGAGAGGAAGGGAAAGAGAGAGAATGCAGCATCAACTCAGTGTTCCACTTAGTTGTTACATTTAGTTGTGCCCTTGCTGGTTGCTTCTCTTATGTGCCCTGACTGAGGATCATACCGACAAGCTTGACACACTGGGACAACATTCTATTTCCTGAGCCACCCAGCCAGCACTCTATTTAGCCTTTTTGATTTGATATTTATATCTCCCTTTTTTTACACTGAAATCTTGGTTCCTAATAAAAATGTATACTTAACTTCCGTTGCTACTAAATATATTATTATTTCATAATAATTGTATTTTACTATCAGAAGATATCATAATATCAATGAAAAAAATCATGCCAAAAATTTAAGTAATTTACTGAAAACCATTTGAGATTTCTTTACAGTTTTTGGATTGTTTCATTATTTTTCTTTGTTTCTTTGGTATACAGCCCACTAGGAAGAGCTGTGTAGTCCAGTTACTGTGGTTTTAATAATAGAAGCACTTAACATGTCCAGATTTAGCAGACCCCCAGAGAGTTTTAGCCAACTTTGAATGTAGCAATGATGCACTCGGAAAGATTATGATGTGAGTGCTGTAGCCACCTGTTTATTAACTCAAGTTTCTGCCCATTCAGGGAAGGATGTGGACACAGTTAGATTCATAATAATTGCTTTAACTTAACCATCCATATTTAGTAGGAGTTAGATCTGGCATGGCTAACATATGGCCCACGGGCTGGATCCGGCCTGCGTAATGAGTTTATGCGGCCCACGATTAAATTTTTAATATTCTCCGCTACCTTAAAATCTCAGCTACTCAGAAGCAGAAGCATCTTTGATTATTGGAAATCGAGATGTTTAAAAAGATAATGATACGCGGAAAAGAATTGTGCGTGTGACTAATCTAGGGTTAACTTCCAATGATTGGTAGAATGGATTCGCGATACTTCTTTATTTAAAAAAAAATTCCATTATAAAGATTTACAACTTTTGTATTTGTCTGTACTCAATATGAACTGTTTGACGTTTAATGGCGATGTGAAACCCACATTCATTTAGGCGGAGTTTGCCAGTGCGCACCCAAGGTCAAACAATTCGTTATTTGTGTGGTCAAGTGTGCTGAATCAAGTGGCATTGTAGCATAGACAATAGTTGCAGTTGATAACTGAAAACGTGTCCAGGCTGTTTGTAAAACAAAATAATTGTTTTATTTGCGATATAACCCCTTCAAGCTCATTCTATTAATTAAATATTGTTTCGATTGATTGTGATACAGTTCGGATATTTATACGGTATGTAATTATATTTTTATTAAAATATATTTTTATTGCCCTGGCTGGTTGGCTCAGTGGTAGAGCGTCGGCCTGGCATGCAGAAGTCCCAGGTTTGATTCCCGGCCAGGGCACATAGGAGAAGGGCCCATCTGCTTCTCCACCCCTTCCCCTCTCCTTCCTCTCTGTCTCTCTCTTCCCCTCCCGCAGCCAAGGCTCCATTGGAGCAAAGATGGCCCGGGCGCTGGGGATGGCTCCTTGGCCTCTACCTCAGGCGCTAGAATGGCTCTGGTCGCAACAGAGCGACACCCCGGAGGGGTAGAGCATCGCCCCCTGGTGGGCAGAGCGTCGCCCCTGGTGGGCGTGCCAGGTGGATCCCGGTCGGGTGCATGCGGAAGTCTGTCTGACTGTCTCTCCCCGTTTCCAGCTTCAGAAAAATACAAAAAAAATATTTTTTTATTAAAATAATATTATATATTAACATTTTTCCACTCACATTTATTCATAAACAAATTACATACAAAATTTTGTTTACTTAAACAAATCGTTTTTGTATTTAAGATTTTTTAATTTTAATATTTTCTCTGGCCCGTGAAAGAAGTTTTCTTTCTAATCTGGCCCAGGGGCAAAAACTGTTGACCAAGCCTGAGTTAGACCCTCGCTAATGATCAATTACTCAACTGGTTGAGGGTTAATTTCATTCATGAAGTTTTAGTCTTTAGGAGGAAAGTTCAAAGTCCTCTAGCCATAGTTGGTTAAAGTGCTAATGAATCTTACAGGTTACCTGATTTAATAAACTCAGTTTGCAGAAGAGAAACTAAGATCCATAAGAGTCTAATAACTTGTCTAACATCACACAGGTAGTTAGTAGCAGGGGAAGAAGTGGAAAAGAATTTGCCATCTCCCTTTCATTATAGTGCACTCTGCTCCCTTAGTCTCCTTGTGTGAATGCTGAAAGCGATTGTCATCTTTGCAATGAGCACAGGAGGTCTTATCTGAAAGTTTAATCTCAAGACTCAAGATACTCAATAAATGTTTATGAGAATTTGCTCAGTCATTTGGTAAATATTTGGTAATTGGTTGATTATATACCAAGAAAGAATTGATTGCCTACTTTTGTTTTTTATTGGTCCAGGTAATAGATGAAGAAGAATATGTATCTGGTACAATGTGAAGACTAGAGACTCTATTTCAAACATTTAAGACCATTTTCTGTAATCTTTTATCAAAAAACCCACAACTATACAAACAAAAAAAACCCCCGAAAAACAGCACATTACTTTAAAATAATGTCTACTGTCGGGATTGTAAATGTTTTCTGTTTGTTTATCTAATTCAATAAACCACAACTGTGTAAAAAGGCACTGAGCTAAAGGGAATTTTCCAAATATTAGAACTCTCCAAACATGGAACTGGCTGCTTTGTAAATTAGTGATGTAGGGAACTGAGGGCTAGTGTGTTTTTATCAGATGTCTACAGAGAGGATTCTTGCAGAGGTCAAAGGATTGGGACTCGGTGACACCCAATGTCCCTTCTCATCCTGAGAGTGGATAAAAGATTTTTATTGTATGATTTCTGTGATGTCCTAATTAAAATGACTTGTTTATTTTAAAGGGTAGCAACCATTTATACAGAGACACAACGTGTGTTTCCCTTCTGGTTTTCTTCCAAGTTCAGTTTCTATTTACAGCATTGCCCCAGAGACTTGACATGTCAGAGATGATATTCCTTTACAAATGAAAGGGACAGGCTTTGGTGGAATTATGGCAATTTCCTATTGGCCATGCACTTCCTGCACTGCCAAATTCTTTTCTTCCTTTTCTTTCCAATTGTGTTCTGCTTAAATCACATACACTTGCCCAATCTTCTGATATGCACCTTCCACCCAAGGTTAATTAGCAACAGAGTTCCTAGACAAAAGATAAAAAAGAAGTAGACAAATTTGGGAGTTATTTGTAAGGTACTTTTCCCCGCCGAGAAGGAAGGAAGAGGCCAGAGCCACAAAGTGTGGAATAGCAAACGGCTTTATTCAGTACAGAGCACGCATCCCGCCCGGCAAGGTTTCCTGGCCCCGAGGAAAAAAAGATGGAGGTCAGGGAAGTTGCATGGATTAAACCGCGTGGGAGATATTTAAAGGGTCCCTCTAGGGAAGTGGAGCTACTATGACGTGGTGAAATTTCACTGGCTGGCAGACGATCGCTTCTTTCCAAATGGTTCCTGGGAAGCTTCCCCTGGTGCACCTGGTTGTGGGCAGTTCTATCCAAAGTTCGCGGGTCTGAGTTCCCCACGTGACCATCCCCCATTATCCACCGACCTTACATTCTGACCTTTTGTGTTAAATAGAAAAAGGGACGCCGTTTATTCGTCTGGCTACTCCCTGCTGAATAGGGGTGTCATGGGGAGAGGGAGATCAGAAGGTGGTGGCTTTGAGGGGTGTCAAGAGGAACATCTGTGTGGCTGTGACTGGAGAAACTTCGCAGATACGGTCCTGTAAGGATTTAAAAAAAGGAGTAATAGGGGGATTTGCAGGGTCCAGCCTTTTGGTGAGCTGGAAATGGATGGAGTCCAGTGGTTCCGACTGCCAGTGGTCCTATAAGGAGGCAAGCTTGAGGCAAAACTGCATGTCAGGAGTGGCGTAAAAAGGGGAAAGGAAGAGGGTCCCATCCATTCCCATAACCAAAACCTGTGAGGGAACTAGAGGTCCAGAGTGTGATGGTAAAACAGAGAAAGCAGCCCCCGTGTTCACAAGAAATGAGATGGACTTACCCACTTGTTGCAGAACCCTGGGTTCTCCGAGTCCAGGTTGTGTCCTAGGAGTTCGAGCAATGCACCCACCTGGCTGGATTGGCCTCCCATTTGGGCGCTTTGTCCTCCACATAGAGGCGCTGAGGAAAAGCCTGTTGCCCAAAGGGGCACTCACTCCGCCAGTGACTGGGCTGCTTGCAGTCAGGGCAGGGCTCAGTGGGCAGCTGCCGGCAGGGGCCCTGCCGGGACCAGTGGTCCTGCTTGCCACACTTAAAGCAAGCTGCTGGTGGCTCTGCTGGTCTCAGGGTTAACACAAGAGTTTGGGTTTGGAGTGTTACCTTCTGCTGCATGTGGAGCCTGGCGGAACAGCCTTGGCCTGTTTCTACTAGTTGGGACCGTTAAAAACTTTAAATGCCGTGTTCACAGGTTCCGGATAGGGGTTTGGTGGGGGTTGAGAATAAAAGGAGGGGGGCTCATGCGGAGCCCGGGACCCAGATCCTGCAGGAAAAATGCTGGAGCCAAAGAAAGGACAGGGGAGAAACTTCCTGCAAGAAAATTGGGGTTGGACTTCCTGAAAACCAGTGTAAGAGCCAATGCCAGGCTGAGAATAGCCTGACGGAGGAGTGACTTAAGAACACAATGAAGGGAGGGGCCCCTGGCCAGCAGGGGAGAAGAAAAGAGAGATGGTACTGGTGAAATAAGAAACAGGTTTTTGCGAAGGGAGGGGAGGAGGCTTTCAGAGGGAATAGACCCGAGCACAAAAGAAGTCCTCAGAGGGACCAGAGAAAAGTCCCGAGAGAGGGGGGGAGAGAGAGAGGCGCCCCCAGGGGTCAGGCAGGAGGGAAAGAGAGTTGGGAGTCCGCGGAGAAGGAAAGATTAGGAATAGAGGTTTTAGGTGAGGTTTCTCTGGCCAGAAAAAGGCCTGCGCAGTGGAACAGGCAGCACAGAGATTAAGGACAGGTGTGCGAATAATTAGAAGCTGTGAATGTAAGAGATCTCCAATCAGCTCCCAGCTTTTTTGGCCATAGTTAAATTGGTGAGGGTGTTAACACCGGAAGTCCCTTCAGGAAGCTAATTGAGTGGGTTCTGTGGCCTGGCCACAGTGGAGAAGAAGAACAGTTTCTTCCTCTTTAGGGAGGGAGATTCCTGTGCCCCCACAGCCGCCCTCAGTCCTTGGAGTGGTCAGTATTGAGTATTAGCATCCTAAATACTCAAAGTCTGGCCACAGATGGAAAAGGTAAAGTGGATATGCTCCAGACGTCTCCGAAGCACACGCTCACTCGGACGGAAAAGAGTTCCCTGACGTAGCTACGATTTCGGACAGGAAGTCTCGGAGTAAAGAACTGAGAGGAAGGCTGGAGGCAGGGGACTTACTGCACCGTGCGCCGAAGTAGGTGGAAGGTCGGAGATCCTGGTTCTTTCTCCTGGTTCTTTCTCGGAGGGAATGGGAAAGGAGCGGTCCTTGCAGACTTCTAACTCCTTCCGGGTTTTCGGCACCAAAATGTAAGGTATTTTTTCCCGCTGAGAAGGAAGGAAGAAGCCAGAGCCACAAAGTGTGGAATAGCAAACGGCTTTATTGAGTACAGAGCACGCATCCCGCCCAGCAAGTTTCCTTGGCCCCGAGGAAAAAAAGATGGAGGTCAGGAAAGTTGCATGGATTAAACCGCGTGGGAGATATTTAAAGGGTTCCTCTAGGGAAGTGGGGCTACTATGACGTGGTGAAATTTCACTGGCTGGCAGACGATCGCTTCTTTCCAAATGGTTCCTGGGAAGCTTCCCCTGGCGCACCTGGTTGTGGGCAGTTCTAGCCAAAGTTCGCAGGTCTGAGTTCCCCACGTGACCATCCCCCATTATCCACCAACCTTACATTATTCACCAAATGCCTGTGCACTTTGAAAGCCATCCACAAATACTTGAGCCCCATACTGTGTGTCAGGCTCTGAAATTGGTGCTGGGGGTAATGAAAGAAACACAGTTGTTGCTCTTCCAGGCGAAAAGAAGAAGGGAGTAAGAAAGGATCAAATACAGCAAAGTTGATGAGTGTGAGGACAGATAAGAGTAGAATTTTAATCTCATGGAGGAGGAAGAAGAGTCTTGCTGGTCAAAGTAATATTTCACTTTTGACCTGAAGAAGGAGTAAGAGTTAGTTAATAGAAGACAGGAGTAAAGTTTCCAGACAACAGAAAGACAGAAAGACAGGTCCAAAGGTCCAGAACCAAAGAGAGTTTGGTGAATTCAAGAAATGAAAGAGCTTGACCAGGTGGTGGCACAGTGGGTAGAGCCTCGGCCAATCTCTATGAGTTTTGTTTTGTTTTTGATGCAGAGGACCTAGGTTCGAAACCCCAAGATCACTGGCTTGAGCCCAATGCCGCTGGCTTGAGCAAAAGGTCAATGGCTCAGCTATAGCCCCCCAGTCAAGGCATGTATGAGAAAGCAATCAATTAACAACCAAGGGGCTGCAACAAAGAATTGATGCTTCTCATCTCTTTTCCTTCCTGTCTGTCTGTCCCTATCTGTCCCTCTCTCTGTCTCTCTTGCTTAAAAAAAAAAAGAGGTTAAGACTTGTTGGAGCATGGGTTGGAAAGAGACAATTGGAGATGAAGCAAAAGAAAAAGGCAGGAATCAAATGGTGGAGGGGCTTGTCATGGCACCCTCAGAAAGTGTTCATTAATAATGTCCAAAGCAATCTACAGATAGTCGTTAGTCTGAAGGTGTTCTTGCCCAGCTTCTTAAGGCGTATCAGAGTTTTTCACAGGGTATTCGAAAACCAATTTTTTTAGGTGAGAGGAGGGGATACAGTGAGGCGGACTTCCACATGCGCCCCAACCATGATCCACCCAGGCACCTTGTCTGGGGTTGATGCTCGAATACCAAGCTATATTTAGTATCTCTTAGTAACTTTCAAATATATGATACACTATTATTAACTACAGTTACCCTACTGAACACTACATCCCGCTGGTATATTTACTTTATAACTGGAAGTTTGTAAGTCTTGACCCCTTTGACCCACCCCTCTTCCCTACTTTTGACCACCACCAAACTGTTCTCTGTATGTATGAGTTTATTTTGTTTTTGACAAAATGATTTTAACTCTTTGAGTAGTATGAACGTTCATGTACGTCTTTGTGCCTTCTGACCATCCAGAGTACGATCGTACATGTACATCTTTAAACTTTGAGCTGGAGCAGTAAAAGCTGGAGCAGTAAATATATGTTCTTCTTGTTTCCATAAATTATCAAACAAACATGATTTTAAGTTAATAAAACTAGAACTAATTTCATTTTTGGAAAAAGAATTCACTCTCGGGGGGCAGCGAGCATGAAAAAAACTCACTACTGAAAGGGTTAATATGAGAATGTGGGATCAGAAACCTGTCGCCATGACCACACAGTTGAGCCTGACTGTACCGACCATGGCACTTAGAATCCAGAGCTCCCTCTGATCCCTGTGTTTCTTCTCTGGATATTCTTGAGAACTTTGTGTGTATTAACACCCTCAGGAGGGGATTCAATGTCACATGACAACAGCAGGCCCTCAGGCAGCCATAGTGCCCATTGCTTTTTAGTGACAGCGGCCAGTTCCCACCCCTGTGATGATTCAGCCTAAGCTGAAAAATAATAAAAAATCTCATTTACATTTCATTGAGGTGTCATTTATCTAATTCAGCTGATCTCAAACTTGAGCATTGATCAGAATCACATGGAGAGTTTGTGAAAGCTAAATCCTAGAGAGTCTGACTCAGCAGGTCCAGAAAAGGGCCAGAAACTTGAATTTCTAACATGTTCCCAGAGAATGCCGATGCTGTTGGTCGAAGGACCACACTTTGAGAATTAGTGAACTCATTCCACAAAAACTGCTCAAGGGCCAGAGGACACAAATCTCTGCCATCAAGGGGCTTGCCCACTAGTGGAGGAAACTGAAATAGAAAGAAAGTATAACCCAATGCAATGTCACAGGGTTCTAATAGAGAGAGAAGAGGTTTTGATGAGTGCAGAGAAGAGGAATAGCCTACTGTCAGGGTCAAGAGGTCCCTTGGGAAGTGAGGCAGTGCTGAGGGAAAAGAATGCATGAGGAGTTGACACGGGGGAAAGAAAGTTGCTACGCACTTTATTTCCCAAGGCCAGTTTTATACCGTGCAGAAGAACTCATGCATGTGTGAACCCCCTTCTGCTGAAGTCAACTATAGGTAAGGCAGCAGGTTATATAACTGTGGGAGCAACAGCGCATGCGCTCCCACTTCCAGGTTGTGTCCTTCGGCATAGCTACCGCGCAGGCGCTCCAGGCTCTAGCTCATAGCTGGGCTCTCACACCTACATGAGCCTGGGGTTGGTGAGAACAGGTTAGCCTCTGCTCCAGTCGGGAGGGGAGTGGGTACAAGGCCAGGAAGAAGAAGCCATGTGTTTAAAAAGGCAAAGGTCTACTAGCAATGGCTCAGTGGTGGTACCTACTTGTTCTTCTTAGGGTTACCATAGTGAGACTGAGCATCTTCAACAATGGAAATTTATCCTCTCATAGTGCTAGAGTCCAGAAGTTCAAAATCAAGGTATAGACAAGGTTGGTTTCTTCTGTGGGCTGTGAGGACAATCTGTTCTGTGCCTCTGTCCTAGTTTCTGGTGGTTTGTTGACAATCGTTGGTGTTCTTTGGCTTTTAGACACAGCACCAAGTTCACTGCCTTTATCTTCACATGGTGTTCTCCCCATGCCCAGATTTCCCCTTCAAATAAGGACAGCGGTCACCCTAATGACGTCATCTTAACTAATTATGTCTACAGTTACTTAAGGTCACGTTCTGCAGTACTGAGGATTAGGAATTCAACATATAGATTTGGGGATGGGAGACAGAGTGCAACCCATAACAGGAACGACCAAATCTGCTGATCCAGCTCTCTGTTGAGTTACTAAACGTTGGCAGGAGATGAGCCTCCATGGCCCCCATCAGGTCCTCTAGCCATTGGCTGAGAAAGAGTGCCAGAACCTGTGCCACCATCTTTACTGCCCCCAAGTATTGTCACCTCAGGGCATCTCTACTCCTCTCATAAGCCAGCAGGGTTTGAAAGAGTTTGAGTGTTCTCTTCCCAGGGGGTCTCATGCCTCTGATGAGATTGTGTCCCTTTGCTGTAGGGCAGGGGTGCCCATATTAGAGCTCTAGGAATTGGCTCTCTAGATCCATTTCTGTGGGTATGGTCTCAGCTAAACCATCCTGGGTTAGTTACCTCTTGTGCTCCCACAATCCCATGCCCACTTGCACAGATCAAAGCCCCTTGGGTTTAATTTTCTTTCTTTCTTTCTTCTTGAGACTGGGATGTGCTAACCCTTGATTGACTTAATGACTGACAGCTGCCTTACTGAGGCTGTTGGGTGGTCTTCTATGCTCATCCCAAATTTCTTCCAGTGTATTCCACTACACTGCCACTCACCTCTTCTCTCTCCATGGGCCATTCTCCTGAGAGTTAATGGCAATGAGATATATAAGAGAAGAAAGTGTTTGGGGAGATACAAAGAAATATAAACTTGATTTTGGATTGTTAAATATGACATACGAGTTGACAAGATGGAGAAGTTCTGCAGGCATTTGGTTAAGTGTATGGAACTCGAGAGGGAAGTCTGAATTGGGGACGGAAATGTGGGGCCTTGGGAATAAATAGGTCCTCTCAGGGAGCATGTGAAGGGCAAGACTGGAACCCTGGGCAGTGGTGACAAGTGAAAGAGAGAAAAGATGATGTCACCATGTTGATGAAAAAGATCTGTTCGTTTGTTTTTTAATTTTTTTATTTATTGATCTTAGTGAGAGAGGAAAAGAGAGAGAGAGAGAGAGAGAGACAGGAACATCCATCTGTTCCTGTATGTGCCCTGATTCGGGATTGAATCAGCAACCTCTGTGCTTTGGGACAATGCTTTAACCAACTGAGCTATCCAGCCAGGGTGAAAAGGATCTCTAATAAAATGATTTCATTTGGTCTTTACAATGAGATTATGAAATAAATTACCCAGAGGAAGTAACTGAGTCTCAGAGAGATTGTCACTTGATTAAATTATCATAGCCTATAGGTGGCCGAGCCAGGTCTCAAACTGCAAGTTCAGAGCTTTTCTCACTACATGTATTCATTTCTTGACTCAACAGTCATTGAGGTCTGTTCTGTGTTTGCACAGGGTCTCGTGTTCACATAATGGCAATGTAGTAAGGACCTGAGTGGGAGTGGGATGAGAAGTAGGATATGAAAGAGTTGAAAGCCAACCACTCTTCCCATTATAGCAGGGAAGGCAGAAAAGTAACACTAAACAGCTAGAACGATCACGAAGGCACGTGTGCAGAATCAGAGGACACTATCCTATAAACCCTGCTAGGTGTGGTGCATGGACCGGCAGCAAGGCGGCATCTGGGAGCTTAGTAGACATGCAGAGTCTCAGTGCCACCTGGATCCACCGAGTCTGAATCTGCACGTCAACAATATTCTCAGCTGATCCTATGTACATTCAAATGTGAAAAGCACTGGCACCAGCTACAGACAAACTCATGGAGAGATGGAGGAGGAGAATATGTGATTAGTTAGGGAGGTTTCTTGGAGGAGGCCTTTAGCAAGGAATGCCAGCTGCCATTTGGGAAGAGATAAGATCTTTCCCTGACCAGTGGTTCTCAAATGTGGCTGCAAGGTGGGATCACCTGCGGTGTTTTAGAAACTGTTGACGCCTCCTCCCCCCAGAGATTCTCATTTAATTGCGGTAAGGCGTTGACACTGGGATTTCACAGAGACCCCAGGTGATTCAAACTTGAAGCTAAGCTTGTGAACCACTGGTTTTAGTCGTATTTGGGATGAAGTAGAGTGTACCTCTATGAGGAAACAGAGTAAACAGCGATCAGGTGATTCAAATCAGGGCCAGGAGTGTGCATTTATGTATATGGAGGGCGGGGAGGACCTGAGGCTAGGGCTTGCTACATCCCTCTTGTCCCCAGTGTGGCCTTCCCGGTTTGGCATATCAGTCTTTCCACTCTCCTCATGTGGATGCTTGAATTCTGCTTCCTCCTAGTGGTGGTTTTCAGTACTGCCCAGCTCTCACAGGTCCCATAGAGGCCAGCGTTCATCACAAACCTAGGAGGAAGTGAGTCCCAAGTGATGGTCTTGATAGGTGGGATATCCTTGGAATTGTACACAACGAGCAGCTTAGCAGTGATTTCAGGAGTTGCTCCTTCACGGGGCAGCTCAGGGAGTTCCAGGTCGCTAGCCAAGCACTGATCTGGTGCAAGGCCACTACTGGAGCCTAAGTGACTTTCTATGCTTGGGGTTTGAGGAAATTCATCTTACCAACTAGTGGCAAATGCCTATAATATCAAGCATCAGGAAGTGCCAAGGGATAATAAAATAGCAAGCGTCATGGTAAACAGCAGCCACCCTTATTCGGCTCCGTGTGCCAAGGGTGTGTTTGTATTTATCACACCTAATTCTAATACAAGCCTAGAAGAGGTTGGATCCCCGTCCTACAGACAAGGAAACAAACCTACAAAGCGTAAGTAACTTGCTCAAGATGATACAGTTCGTAAGAGACAGAGGCAGAATCTGTAGCCAGCCAGCCCAGTGGGACAGCACAGCCTGGCCCAGCTCTCCGTGTTTCCTGCAGGACCCAGGAGGTCTCGCCTGCAAAGATCTGCACAACAGCTTCAGCATCAGTGCCCGACTGAGTCCCCGCTGGTGCCCGCAGCTCCTTCTTCTCCCTATGGTGTGTTGAGTCAGACACTTCCTTCGGCAGGGCAGCCCCCGAGAGCCCCGCATTGACAGGAGACACCTTGCCCCGTTCTGACAAAAAGCTTCTGCGTTCAACCTCCAGAAGTGGGTTCAGGTCAGATTATAAAAAGTCCTGAGAGAAGCTGGAAGTATCTTAAGATTCCTGTTAGCATCTTCCTTTGCCCTGGCTACCAACCTCACTTCTCCCCTGGTAAGCAGGCAGATTCTTCAGCTCCATCCTCAAAGATTTTGATTTAAGGGGTTGCAAGCAGGGCTGGAAATTTGCATTTTAAACAGATAACCTGTAAGAATTCTGATGCAGGTGGTTTGGAACACACTTTGAAAAGCATTCAACAGACCCACCATTAATATTTGTGGGTCCCAGGTCAAGAGTATAAATGGACGCTCATACTATATGCTTACATGTTTAAAAGTTGTAAATCAAGCTTAACAAACTATCAAATATCTCTTCATAACTACCTGCAGGCTAGGATTCCTAGTTTCTGGAGTTCCAAGCCCAAAGGCACAGCATAAGGAACCTACTCCCAGCCCCCAGCCCTCTCCCCTCGCTCCCTGCCTCTGCCTCTTGCCCCTCTTTGTGCCACGAGGAATCTGCCACTCAATCCAGGGGCACCCAGCCTGCAAGTCCAAGCCCGGGTTCCTCTCTTTCCACCCCATCAACAGCTGTATCTGGACCACCTGTAAAGCTAGGAGATGGTCCCCACAGAGGAGGCCTGCATTGGCACTGGCAGTGGGAATTCTAGGGTTCTAGGTATTCAGAGCACGGCCTAGAGGGGAGATGAGGGCACTAGGTAGACACATTCCCTTGTCCTTGCTGGCCGCCCGCACCATGAAAAGGGTGCAGCCAGAGGATCACCCAAGCAGGGTCCACTAAACCGGTGCTTCTCCAACTTTAATGTGAGTAGGAATCACCTGGGATCTGAAGGTTATGAATCAGTAGGTCTGAAGTAGAGACCAATGTTCTATGTGCCTAATAGCCTCACAGCAAAGCCAATGCTGCAGGTCCACAGGCCACACTTAGAATAGCAATGTTCGAAGGCAGGGTCAGCATAGTTATTCTGCAAAAAGCCAGGGAATACATTTTCAGGCTTTGCAGGCCATATAGTCCCCATGGAACTCCCTAGCTCTGCTGGTGTTGCATGAAAGTGGCCATAGATGAATCATGAATGAATGAGCGTGGCTGTGTTCCAATAAAACCTTATTGAAGGATGTGGGAATTTGAATTGCATATCATTTTCTTATGACACAATATATTCTTATTTTGTATCTTTCAACCACTGTAAAAACTATTCTTAGCTCACAGATTATACAGAAAGAGATAATGGACTGAAGTTGGCCTGTAGGCCAAATCTCTAAAATATAAAAAATGTTTTAATATAAGCATAATTCCAACATCACCTCTAAAAATAATTAGCAATAATTCTTTAATATCATCAAATACCCATTCAGTATTTGAATTCCTAATTGTCTCCTAAAGTTAGGTTAATTATCATTCTTCAATACAGAATTCCTGTTTAATATGTTCTTTAACTCACTTCCCTGTCCCCACAGTAGTTCGGTGTCTTGTGCCCAGTAAAGTTTTAACCAATAGATGGCACTACTGATCATGACATTTGCTAATTCCACTTGATATTGACATGAGAAACTATCATTTGTATGCAGTTCTCAATTCCAGGTGAATATATGAGCAAAAAAATTGAAAATAGACTGTGCTCTGTATAATATGCATAAAACCTCAGCACATTCCAATCCCTAGGAAAACTCTTCATTTCGAACAAATTTCAATTTGTTTGGAATAAGGAGCATGGTCAGCCCATTTCTCTGTATTAAGGTTTACCTCTTCTAGATCAACATTTACAGTGTTAAATGATTGAGGCCACTTATGTTTTTAAATTTTTTGGCTTAGGACATAAAGCAAATTGAATCTATTTGCACAGTGGATCTATGTGTTAAATACCCATCACAAACATACTGTCTGAATTGTATTAAGTGTGCCTACCTTGGAATTAAACTTTCCTTTGCAAATTTCCTCTAGCACAGTGGTCCCCAACCCCCAGGCCGCGGACCGGTAGTGGTCCGTGGGCCATTTGGTACCCGGTCCGCAGAGAAAGAATAAATAACTTACATTATTTCTGTTTTATTTATATTTAAGTCTAAACGATGTTTTGTTTTTTAAAAATGACCAGATTCCCTCTGTTCCATCTGTCTAAGACTCACTCTTGACGCTTGTCTCGGTCACGTGATACATTTATCCGTCCCATTCTAAAGGCCGGTCCGTGAAAATATTTTCTGACATTAAACCGGTCCGTGGCCCAGAAAAGGTTGGGGACCACTGCTCTAGCACATTCTGAAGAACGAGGAATCAGGATGTGCGATTGGGGTGGAATCTTTAAGGTTATCTAGTGGAGCCCTCCAGCTGACAGCAGAAATGAAGTCTCATTATGCAATCACACAGCAATTTGATGGTTTTCTGTGCATATTTACCACCTTTTTGCCAGTGAGCTCTCCTTCTTCCCCCACTCCTACTCTACAACAACAATACACTGTTAAAAATGTCTAACTACTAAATAATAATTAATATTTCATTTTAAAGACATAAAACCCAAATTATATAATTAATCCTTTTTTATGTCCTTTCAGTATAATTCAGCAAACATTTACTGGGTACTGCTAAGACCAAGCAGGGTCTTCTTACTCTCTTGCCAACTTGGTCTTTTATTTGAGTTTACATTTTTTAATTCTCTAGAAAGAAATTAAGACACTTTGGGAAATTAGCCTGTATTAAGTTTCTGAAGTGCAGCATATGTGGCTCTGTCCAGTACACGATAATAATTCTGAGAGTCATTTGTTATCTTCTCCTCCTATATTCAAATTAATACAATACCAGAACACCCTTTCTTTTTTTAAAATCAAACCTCCATCCAGGGCAGGCCCTAAATGTTGCTCTTGAAAGTGAGGTCTTGCCCTGGCCGGTTGGCTTAGCGGTAGAGCGTTGGCCCAGCGTGCGGAGGACCCGGGTTCGATTCCCGGCCAGGGCACACAGGAGAAGCGCCCATTTGCTTCTCCACCCCTCCGCCGCGCTTTCCTCTCTGTCTCTCTCTTCCCCTCCCGCAGCCAAGGCTCCATTGGAGCAAAGATGGCCCGGGCGCTGGGGATGGCTCTGTGGCCTCTGCCTCAGGCGCTAGAGTGGCTCTGGTCGCAATATGGCGATGCCCAGGATGGGCAGAGCATCGCCCCCTGGTGGGCAGAGCGTCGCCCCTGGTGGGCGTGCCGGGTGAATCCCCGTCAGGCGCATGCGGGAGTCTGTCTGACTGTCTCTCCCCGTTTCTAGCTTCAGAAAAATGAAAAAAAAAAAAAAAGAAAGTGAGGTCTTGTCTGACCAGGCAATGGCACAGTGGGTAGAGCATTGGACTGGGACATGGAGGACCCAGGTTTGAAACTCTGAGGTTGCTGACTTGAGCGTGGGCACAGCTCACCAGTTTGAACCCAAGGTCTCTGGCTTGAGCAAGGGGTCACTCGGTCTGCTGTAGCCCCCCAGGCAAGGCACTTATGAGAAAGCAATCAATGAACAAATAAGGTGCCACAGTGAAAATTTGGTGTTTCTCATCTCTCTTCCTTCCTGTCTCTCTGTCCCTGTCTGTCTCTGTCTCTGTCTCTGTCACATATACACACAAAAAGAAAGTGAGTTCTCACCAAGTTTTCCCCAAGAATAACTTTCTTATAGTAAGTAGGTTTTCCCCCTTTATCTTCTCAAACATTCTGGAATCTGGGCCACTAGCCATCTTGCATACAGCCATCTGCTTGCCCCGTCATTCTCAGGGTCTGCCTGCATTACTTCTTCCTCCTGGTCTCACCGACTAAACCTTCCACAATAGAACCTTCTGACCTCACTGGGCAGTTACATTCCACCTGGGAAACAGGCACACAGTCGTACCTGAGGCATTCTATTCACTCCCTGTAACATCATTCAAGTGTGTTCTATGAAGTATTCATACACAAGGGATGTTTCATAGTCAAATTAAGAAGCAATTGCTGGCTCTGGAAGATTGGTTCAATGGATAGAGCATTGTCCCGGCATGCAGACATCTTGGGATCAATCCCTGATCAGGTCACACATGGGAAGCAACCATCTGCTTCTCTTCCCCGCCTTTTCCTCCTTCATTCTCTCCACCCCTCTCCCAGCCAGTGGCTCAATTGGTTTAAGCATGAGCCTCAGGCACTTAGGATAGCTCAGTTGATTCAAGCATAGGGCCCAGATGGGGGTTGCTAGGTGGATCCCGGTCTGGGCGTATATGGGAGTCTATCTCTCTATTTCCCCTCCTCTCACTTAAAAAAAAAAAAAAAAAAAAAAGAAGTAATTGCTTAACCAAATGTAAACAGCTTTCTTTACTGCAGGACTTTTCAGAGCCTTTGACTTCCTAACAGACATTCTGAGTCCTTTCAGATAGGGAGCACATATAGCACATTTTCCAAATTGATTTGATTAAAGAACACTCTCCTGCTTTAGTTAGCGTGGGCTATTACAATAAAATAATGTAGACTGGTGGCATAAAGCACAGACATTTATTTCCTATAATTCTGGAGGTTGAGAAACCCAAAATCAGGCTGCTGGAAGGTTTTATTCTGGGTGAGGGCCCACTTCCTGGCTTGTGGACAGCCACTCACTTGCTGTGTCCTCATATGACAGAGAAAGAGAGAGCCAGCCTCATCTAACTCTAGTTCCCTTCCAAAGATACCATCTCCAAAAACCATCACATTGAGGGTTAGGGCTCCAACATATGAATTTTGAGGAGACACAAACATTCAGCTCATAACACCCCCTTTCACTCTTCTCTCACATTGTCTGCAGTGTGTTGTACAGAATGAACCTTGGGACACATACTCCAGTGCTGGCTTTGGAGTCAGACTGCCTGATTCGGAAAACAAACCACCCAAATTTAGTCCTAGCTCCACCACTTTCTCGCTGTGGGAGTTTGAACTCATGTCTTGATCTCTCCTTGCCCCCATTTCCTCATCTGATAAAACAGGGATACAATGGTACTTACTTCATGGAGTTGCTGTGAGGATTAAATGAGTTGATACAGAGCAATAGAGTGCAACGCAGAGTAAACATTCAAAAAAGTTAGCTATATTCATGAAATGTTATGATTGACAATGAATTATATAATCGAACTATTTCTTTTATCAATTTGCAATAAACATATTGATAATTAATAACACTTAAAATAAGGCACTATTTCTTTTCTGTTTAGAATATTGAATTTTGCCACTGGGTCAGGGTTAAGCGTCTATTTTCTACTGCCTGCAGACTCCTAGAGGGCAGTGTAGCATTGAAAGACACAGCAAGCCGAGATGTCTCCAGCATGTGCCAGGAAGCCAACATTGTGTGGCTGGATTTAAGGGAGAAAGGCCACTGACCTCGGTGCCAAGATGCTGTGCCAACCACCACAGCCTGGGCAGGAAACAGAGTGTGATTCTATAAAGGACAGAGCAGTCACATCATGAGGGTGGCAGACTTGCCTATCACCTCGTGCTCCTTGTAGACACATTAGTATTCATGCAAATGATACCGCCGTTCACACCCTCTTTAAACATGCATCGCCATTGTACCTTTATATCTCCCTTGTCCAATAATCTTAGAGCACAAATGTTCTCTTGGAACTTCAAGGGTATACGGGGTTCCTTTATGTAACCAGGCAAAGGCAAAGGATTAGTGCCAGCTGGGAAATCCAAGTGTTTAAAACCTAGGCAGCAGTTTTGCAGCCAAAAAGTAAGTTGCCAAACATTTCTCTCTCTCTCTCTCTCTCTCTCTCTCTCTCTAAAATATCAAGCTTCTGAATGAATACTAGATGGAGAAATTCTGCAAAAAAATCAAAGAAAGTAGGGAAGACTTAAGAAAATTAAAAGCCCTGACCTGTGGTGGCGCAGTGGGTAAAAGCGTCGACCTGGAACACTGAGGTTGCCAGTTTGAAACCCTGGGCTTGTCCGGTCAAGGCACATAAGAGAAGCAACAACTACTATGAGTTGATGCTTCCCTCTCCTCTCTCACCACCTTTCTCTCTCTCTCCTGTCTCTCTAAAATCAATAACTAAAATATTTAAATAAAATAAAAATTAAAATGATACTGAACTTTCATTGAAATAATATTAAACCTGAGAATATTCAAAAACTACACAAAGAGAAAAAACAGAACACAAGTGATTTTTAAAAGCCAATCAGGAGAAAAGTTTTACAATCCACTAACTTCTGCATATAATCAAACAAAACAGAGCTTCTTTGTTAGAAATCTTTTGAGCCCTCAGAGTTATGAAGTGAGGCTCTGCCTCTGAGGAATGATCTAAAAGGTCAAAGGCATAGTCTGAGACGAGGATTTCTTTGGGACCCACAATTCAGCTCTCATCTCCTATCATCATTAGCATCCCTATGCGCCCACCCTGGTCCACAATGCTGAACTCCAGATCCTTACTTTAGATATTCTTCAGGTAGACTCAGGGTAGAAAACGTTCCAAAGAGAATTTAGGCTCCCAG
Source organism: Saccopteryx leptura (assembly GCF_036850995.1). NCBI lineage: Eukaryota > Metazoa > Chordata > Mammalia > Chiroptera > Emballonuridae > Saccopteryx > Saccopteryx leptura. The sequence continues at coordinate 53,524,383 of NC_089506.1, read as the reverse complement.
TACAAGTACATATACAATATGTGCACTCGTGATACTTTTCTCCTAAAAAATTAATTGTAGTAAAATATACATAACATTTACCACTTTCAACATTTTTTGTGTTTAATTAAACTGCAGTAAAAGAACATATAAAACTTACCTTCTTAACCATTGTTCAAGTGTACCCTCAGTAGTGCTAAGTACATTCACACAGTTGTGCAATCAATCCCCAGAATTCTTTTCACCTTGCAAAATTGAAACTCTAGACTCTACACAACCGCTCTCCACACGAATTTCCCCCAGCCCTGGGAAATGCCATTTACCTTCTATATCAATGCACTTGAGAACTCTAAGTACCTTGTATAAGTGGAATCATACAGAATTTGTCTTTTTGTGACTGGCTTGTTTTACTTAGCATAATGTTCTCAAAGTTCATCCATGTTGTAGCATACCATGTGTCATGGTTTTTTTTCCTTATTCTTTTTTATTTTTTTAAAGAGAAAGAGACAGACAGAGACAGAAATGAGAAGCATCAAATCATAGTTGAGGCACCTTAGTTGTTCATTGATTGCTTTCTCATATGTGCCTTGATGGGGGCGGGGGGCTCTAGCTGAGTCAGTGACGCCTTGCTCAAACAGGTGACCTTGGGCTCAATCCAGCAACCTTGGGCTTCAAGCCAGAGACCATAGGGTCATGTCTATGATCCCATGTTCAAGCCAGAAACCCTGTGCTCAAGCTTGTGACCTTGGGGTTTCAAACATGGGTCCTCAGCATCCCAGGCCGATGCTCTATCCACTGTGCCACCGCCTGGTCAGGCTTGGTTTCCTTCCTTTTTAAGTCTGAATAATATTCCATTGTGTGTACTACATTTTGTTTATCCAGTCATCTGTCAATGGACCAGGCAGTACACTTTAAAAGAGGCCATGCAAATATGTGGTGTCATGCTTAAAATGGTTTCACAATTCATGATCAATAGCAATTATCAAGCACCTTTCTGTGCCTCTCTGACAGGCACCAAGAACAGACAGGATGTGGGTGATTTAGGCTGCCGTCTCGCAGTCAGGCAGACAGAGACGCTGATGCAGACCTAACCAGCCCCGCTGCTGGTCAGGCAGACGTTTTCAGGAAGGCTTGAAGGTCAGAGTAGGAAACTGCCAAAGGGGCAGCAAATGGAATCAGCAGCTGGAGCCACCTCACTGAATATGCTTATTGGAAGGCACTGACAGAGCATGTCTGAAACCCAAGAAAGGAATTGAACATTAGTAAAAAGTTCCTCTACACCAAATATCTCTTATCTACTTAACAGTTATTCATTGTTATTGACTCCCTACTATGTACCAGGCACAGTTCTAGGAACTAAGAATGTATCAGTGAATAAAACCCATAAGATCCTCAGTCTCATAGAGTTTACATTCTAGTGGGGTGAGGATACAAATAAACAAATAAATGAACAGGGTATTTGAGACAATGATAAGCAGTGTGGGGGCAATAAAATAGCCTGATGCATACATAGTGAGTGAGGGGGTGGCTGCTGCTTAAGGATGAGAGGTTAGGGAAGGACCCTGTGTGGAGCAACCATTAGATCTGAGGCCAGAATGGCTCAAAGGGGTTACCATGCGATGATCAAAGAGGAGAGCACGCCTCGAATAGGGTACAGTAAATGCAGAGACCCTAAAGTGGGGCCTAGTGTGGTATGTATTAGGCCAGTGTGGCTGCAGTATACTGGGGGGGGGTGGAGGTAAAATAGGTGCCAGTTCATATACAGCTTGTAGCCAAGTATGAAAGGATGCTTAACTACTGTGTGGAGGAAATAAAAGGAGGATATCTCTGGTAAGTGCAAGAAGTGTGCAGAGAGAGACTCATTGTTTTGGTACAGCAGTTATTGCCATGAATGTGTTCAAGGATAAGCAATGATCAATGAGCAAAAAAAACTAGATAGTTGGTTGGGACAAGCCTGGGAAATGCCTACAGCAAGCTAAGGACAGGATCTGAACTTTATCCAGCTAATGACTGGGAACTATCAAAGGTTTTTAATTAGAGGAATGATCCTATTTTTGTTTTAAAAATGGACTTATAGCTGGATGGATTAAAACAGGGCAGAGACATCATTCTTCCCAGAAATCAGGAGTCCTGAACTGAGCTAAGGGATAAGACAGATCAGAGAGGAGGTGGCATATGAGGGAGATACTATCAAGAGCAGATTTACTTGGTCTTCTTGATGAATTGACCTTTTATCATTATGAAATGATAACTATTTCTACTAATTCTTGTTGTCTTGAAGTCTTCTTTGTCTGCAGTCAATAAAGCTACCCTACCTTTCCTATGATGAGTGTTGCATGAATATCTTTTCCACATTTATACATAAAGTGCTTCTCTTATAAACCCCATATAATTGGGTCTTGATTTAAAAAAATCTAATTTAGGTGCTGGCCGATGGCTAAATGGATAGAGCATCAGCCTGGCATATGGATGTCCTGGGCTCGATTCCCTGTCAGGGCACACAGGGGAAGCAACCATCTGCTTCTCTCCCCCCGTCCCTCTCCCCATCTCTCCTTCTCCCTCTTCTTTTCCTCTTCCCCTCTGTAGTCAGTGACTATATTGGTTTGAGCATAGCCCCAGGCACTGAGGATAGCTCCGTTGGAGCACATTGGTCCCTGGTGCTAAAAAATAGCTTGGTACTGCATGACCAGGTGGTGGCACAGTGGTTAGAGCATCGAACTGGGATGCGCAGGACCCAGGTTTGAGACCCCAAGGTCGCCAGCTTGAGTGTGGGCTCATCTGGTTTGAGCGGAGCTCACCAGCTTGGATCCAAGGTTGCTGGCTCGAGCAAAGGATTAGCCAGTCTGCTGAAGGCCCATGGTTGAGGCACATGTGAGAAAGCAATCGATGAACAACTAGGGTGTCACAACAAAAAGCTGATGATTGATGCCTCTCATCTATCTCCGTTCCTGTTTGCCCCTATCTATCCCTCTCTCTGACTCTCTCTCTCTCTCTCTCTCTCTCTCTCTCTCTGTAGAAGAAAAAAAAAAGCTTGGGACTTGAGCATCAGCCCCAAATGGAGTTGCCAGGTGGATCCTGGTTGGGACACATGCAGGAGTCTGCCTCACTATTTCCCTTCTTCTCACCTAAAAAACAAACAAACAAACAAAAAACTAATCTAATAATCTCAAATTTAAATTGAAATGTTAGGCTCACTTACATTTAATATAATCCTTAATATGACTGAGTTTGAGTCTATATAGTCTGGTTTTTTTATTCTATCTTTTTTTTGTTCTTTTCTTTTTGGTTAATTGAATAAATTTTAATATTTCATTCTATTACCTCTACTGACTTTTTAAAACTATATTTCTTGGGGTTTTTTTTTTAAGTAGTGGTTTTAAAGATTCTATGTATACTCTTACCATAGGCTATTTTGAATTGACATCACCTAATGTAAGGACTTTACAGTGCTGCTCCCTTTACACCCCCACCCCATCCTTTATCATTTGTGCTATAGTATTTTACCTCTGCACACGTTCTAAAGGACAAATTTACAGGAAACTCATTAGATTTCACAGGAAAGGAAAAAGGAGGAGTTTAGCTCAATTCTTAGGTTCCTGAATTGGGAATATTGTCTGCAATTCATCTAGAAAAAAAAAGCTGTAAAAATTATATCTAAGAGTACAAATGAGACCAAATTTACAGTCATACTTCAAATCTTGATGTTTTATCCTCCCACCTGCTTGATACCAGGAAGTGTAGTCTTTTGGGATTTCCCTCATCTCTAAGGTCTGAGAAGCCTCAGGGGGTAGTTATGTGAATCTCTGAATCAACTAGTCACTTCTTCTCTGAAATTTGTCCTGATGCTCACAGCATGGATCAGTTTAGGAGCACGTTCTGAGTGAAGGGGATACAGACACCTTCAGTGCATAATACTCAGTAAAAGGGTCTCTCAACAAAGATGCCTGTCTCTGGAGTCACCACTCTTTCTTTCTTTCTTTCTTTCTTTCTTTCTTTCTTTCTTTCTTTCTTTCTTTCTTTCTTTCTTTCTTTCTTGCTTTCTTGCTTTCTTGCTTTCTTGCTTTCTTGCTTTCTTGCTTTCTTGCTTTCTTTTGACAGACAGGGACAGACAGACAGGAAGGGAGAGAGATGAGAAGTATCAACTTGTTGTTGTGGCACTTTAGTTGTTCTTGGTTGCTTCTCATACATGCCTTGACCATGGGGGCTACAGTTGAGCCCATGTCCCCTTGCTCAAGCCAGTGACCTTGGGCTCAAGTCAGCAACCATGGGGTCATATTTATGATCTCACACTGAAGCCAGTGACCCCATGCTCAAACTGGTGAACCTGCACTCAAGCCAGATGAGCTCTCTCGCTCAAACCAGCAACCTCCTGGTTTTGAACTTTGGTCCTCAGCATCCCAGATCGATACTTTATCCACTGCACCACCACCTGGTCAGGCTGGAGTCTTTCTAATGAACATAATTGTAGGTGATTAAAAGAGTGGTAAGAAAAACTCAGAGCCACAATGCATTCCCAGTGCTCACCCAAACATACTGGCTTCTTGTGTGCCTTGTCTTGTGGTTGGAATGAACTTGTTGAAATACTTCCTGTCCAGATCAGAAGAGATGGACTCACAAATGGGGTTTGTTGGGGGCCTGAATTTTGGGTGTTTCCCCACTGGAGATAGCCAATATGCATCTAAAGATGTTGATCTCAGGACAGAAGTCAGAACTGAACATGTGGCTTCACATCAATGATAGATGTATTCACCAAAAGAGAGACTCTAAAAGAAGAAAAACAGAGAGCCAATGACTAAACAATAGGAAGTAGCCTATATTGGGGGTTGAAGGTCATTAATAAAAATACAGACACAAGGTTCTAACAGATTTATTTTTATGTAAGGCCAAAGGAAAGGATGATGTAAAAAAGGAGCGGCTGTGGATGCTCCATGGTATTGCAGAAAAATGCACATCAGTATATGTCCTGGGTCTGAAAATTAAGAAACAGTCTGAAATAGAGAGGATATCAAGAAAACCAATAAATTAAACAAAGACTGTTACTGAAGAAGTATGGTGGCCCTGGCCAGGTAACTCAGCAGTATAGCGTCGGCCCAGTGTGTGGAAGTCCCAAATTCGATTCTGGTCAGGGCACACAAAGGAAGCAACCATCTGCTTCTCCACCCCTTCTCCTTCTCTCTCTCTCTCTCTCTCTCTCTCTCTCTCTCTCTCTTTTTCTCTTTCTCCTCTCTCTTTCTTCATCTCCCACAGCCATGGCTCAAAAGTTTGAGCAAGTTGACCCCAGGTGCTGGGGATAGCTCCATGGCCTCGCCTCAGGTGATAAAATAGTTTGGCTGCCAAGCAACAGAGCACCAGCCCCAGATGGACAGAGCATCGTCCAGTAGGGGCTTTCCATGTGAATCCTAGTCAGCGTGCATGCAGGGGTCTCTCTCTGCCTCCCCCCTCTCACTTAATAAAATAAAGAAAAAGAAGTATGATAAGTATAGGAAAGGGAGAAATTGTTAAAATGGGATTAGAGGACTTCTGGTTTCTGGTTTGTGTATAAAGAACTTGAAAATTGTCACTCTGTCCCACCAACAAGTAAAAATCTGAACAGACTGAAAAGTCAACAACTCTTCTTGGGTCAGTAAGAGACAGGAAGACACAGGGCAAATTCTATGTCCTCCAAGACTGGAGAGACAGAGAGCCCTGGGTTACTGGAGCCCACTCAGGAGCAGAAACTCCCTCGGGAACCACTGTCTGGGTCAGAAAACGGTAACTAGAACTAACAATGGCTACAGGCCAAGTGTGGAGGAGTTGAGAGTTGAACTTCAAGGGGAGTCAGTCCTAATAGCAGCCCCAGAATACTGTGGAGTTTACTTCCAGGAATTTGACCGGGTTCTCATAGTAGATATTGGAGAAAAACCTCCTCATGCTTCTAGCAAGAAGAGGGGGAAAGGAACCATTTTTAAATATACCCTAACCTGCTGGTTATTATCAGAAAGGGGAATAAAGCAAAGTGTATATTTTGTTAAGATATGGAAGACCATACATAGACATCTTTATAGGCAAGAAAAAAGGAACATTCTGATGTCCCTGCCTATGTATATATTTAGTTCTCCCACAAATCTTCTGCAAGAAACACTAATCACATTCACCAAAACATGATGTGACCTTTACACATACTTTAAAAGCATCCATTTGTTTATGTATAAATCACCACTGAATGTTACTTCATTGAAAATTTTCACTAATTTCAAGGTGCTAAAAATCTAAAATCAGGTCTTCTGACTCAATTTCTCTGGAAAGTTAGCAGAACATACAAACAGGCAAGCATCGTTATAGCCACATGGTTCACTCATTGTTCACCTGCAGAGACCCATATGCGAGGAGTATCTTGCAATGAGCCCAGTGAGGTCTTGGCTGTTGACTGACTGACTCGCTTTCTTCAGTGCACAGTTATTGGCTCTCATTAGTATAAATACTATGGTCTTTGAAAGTTGATTTTGGTTCCAACCCAGGCCAACAGTCTCTTTGTGGTTTATCTAAAGGATATTTTTGGCTTCCTGAGAGAAGCCAGAATGGCCGTTGGCAGCAAGAGAAGCAAGTACAATTCAAAAGCTCTCTTCTATTTTTCAGATTACTGCCACAACCTATTTAACTGCATTACTGAGGTGGGCAAAGCAGATGTTTGCAAAGTGAGGCTGACGTGGACTAATGCATAAATAAAATAAAATAGACACATTTGTCACTTTGCTGGTGCCAAGGCTCCTTCTTTTAAAGGCCCTATCTTAAAAGGGGGGATTAATTAATCCTTGGTAGGGGGGAGGATAAAGAACTCAGCCTCACCTCCCAGTGTCTCAAAGAGTGTTCTCCACTGCTAATCAACCTGGGGGGGGGGGTCTCTGCAGCTGCTCATGTGTGTATGGGGGATACAGGGTGGACTAGTGGGGAGAGGCTACTCAGCTCTTTCTCCTCTCGAACCCTGCAAACTGATCAACACGTAGCCTCTGTCTTTCTTCCACGTCCCTCTGCCACATCTACCTTCTCTTTGCAAACACATAATGAACTGTGATGCTTTCTTCAGAAGAGTCAGTAGGAGCTCAAAAGAGCAGCCCAGTCAGTGTAGGAAAAACAAAAGGTGGAACATCATCATTGAAGTCTCAGGCCTCCAGGACGGAGGGTGCCCCCCTTTTATTTCCCATCCCTTCTTTTTAGTGCTCTCTTGCAATGTTCAACTTACTTCTGAAATCTCAGCTTTTATTTACTAGTTAACAAAATTATACAGGTTGCAGGCGCACAATTCCACAACACATCATTCATAATGCTGTATTGTGCGTTCACCACCCCAAGTCAAGTCTTCATCTGTCGCCATTTATGCCTGCTATGTCCTGCTACACTTCTCCTCACCACCTCCTCCTGGCAATCACCACACTGTTGTTCATGTTTATGCATTTTTTAATCTTTTTTTATTTTTTGCTCAATTCTTCCACCCTGCCCCCCAACTCAGCCCCCTAAACGTCCCAACAGCTGTCAGCTTGCTCTCTATCTTTGAGTCTATCTCTATTTTGCTTGTTGGTTCATTTTGTTCATTAGATTCCACATATAAGTGAAATCATAAGGCAGCTGTCTTTATCTGACTGACTTATTTCATTTAGCATAATGCTGTCTAGGTCCATCCATACTGCCCCAAAAGGTAAGATTATCTTCTCTTTATAAAGCCAAGTAGTATTTCATTGTGTAAATGTACCACAGCTTTTTTTATCTACTCATCTACTGATTGGCACTTGGATGCTTCAAATCTTGACTATTGTAAATAACACTGCAATAACATACAGGTGTATATATTCTTCAAATTAGTGTTTCGGGTTTGTTTGGATATATTCCCAGAAGTGGAATCACTGGGTCACAAGGCAGCTCCTTTATTTATTTATTTATTTATTTATTTATTTATTTATTTAGTATTTTTCTGAAGTGAGTAGCGGTGGGGGGGGAAGGCAGACAGACTCTCGCATGCCCCCCAACCAAGATCTACCTGGCATGCCCACCAGGGGGAGATGCTCCGCCCATCTGGGGTGTTGCTCCATTGAAACCGGTGCCATTCTAGTGCCTGATGCAGAGGCCATGGAGCCATTCTCAGCACCTGGGCCAACTTTGCTCCAATGGAGCCTTGGCTGCAGGAGGGGAAGAGAGAGACAGAGAGAAAGGAGAGGGGGAGGGGTAGAGAAGTAGATGGGCACTTCTCCTGTGTGCTCTGGCCAGGAATCAAACCAGGGACTTCGACATGCTAGGTCAACACTATACTGCTGAGCTAAATGGCCAGAGTCCATTTTTAATTTTTTGAGAAATCTCCATACTGCTTTCCACAATGCCTGCGCCAATCTGCATTCGCGCAAACAGTGCACAAGTGTTTCCTTTTCTCCACACCTTCGCCAACACTTGTTTATTGATTTATTGTTGATAGTCATTCTGATAGGTGTGAGGTGATAAAAGAAAACATAGTCAGGCCCTGGCCGGTTGGCTCAGCGGCAGAGCGTCGGCCTGGCGTGTGGGGGACCCAGGTTCAATTCCCAACCAGGGCACATAGGAGAAGCGCCCATTTGCTTCTCCACCCCCCCCTCCTTCCTCTCTGTCTCTCTCTTCCCCTCCCGCAGCCAAGGCTCCATTGGAGCAAGGATGGCCCGGGCGCTGGGGATGGCTCCTTGGCCTCTGCCCTAGGCGCTAGAGTGGTTCTGGTCGCAGCAGAGTGATGCCCCGGAGGGGCAGAGCATCGCCCCCTGGTGGGCGTGCTGGGTGGATCCCGGTCGGGCACATGCGGGAGTCTGTCTGACTGTCTCTCCCCGTTTCCAGCTTCTAAAAAAAAAAAAAGAAAAAAGAAAGAAAACATAGTCAGCAAAATCTCGGACATTTCTCATAGGAATATTTTTTTCTGATATATCGCCCGGGCAAGGGAAACAAAAGAAAAAAATAAACATTTGGGACTACATTAAAGTAATATGTTTCTGCAGAACAAAGGAAACATCAACAAAATGAAAAGACAACCCTCTGAGTTGGAAAACATATTCACTGAAACATCTGATAAGGGGTTAGTACCCAAAATGTAGGAAGAACTTATAAAACTCAACACCAAAGCAATCCAATTAAAAAACAGGCAAAGGACCTATATAAATGTCCAAAGTGGACCTGCAGATGGCTAAACTACATCTGAAAATACGCTCAGTGTCACTAGTCATCAGAGAAATGCATATTAAAACCACAAAGCAATCTCAGCTTTTAAACCCCACCTTTAAATGCCTCACTCAGGAGACCCTGCTCCCTTTGCCCCAGGGAAGTTCTGCCTTCTGGGTCCCATCTGGTATCTGCAAACCCCAGCACCTCAAGCTTTAGCCCCTCACTAATGACACCCTTATTCTGTTCAAGAATGGGGAAGATGGACCTGAGCCTCCCAGTGAAAATAAGGGTCAGTGTACCATATCTAGTTCACTCTCCTCAGCAACACAGTTGATTTCTATAAGATTTTATCCAGAAAGAAGAATACCTTGCTAAAGTGAACTTTTTTTTTTGAGGGGAAGAAACTGTGCATTTTACTCAGAGGGCCCACAGGAAACACACACTGCTTGGCCACCCCAGTCTAAGGCACTGGGGCAGTCTGCTGTCACACACTCGTCCAGAGCCACCCTGTTTCTTTATCCCCCGCAGCATTAGACAGACAGCCCATCCAGTGCTCAGCAACATTCTGATAAGAGACGATCCTCAGTCTTGTCTTGATGAGAGACATAGACTGGGTTCCACCAACCTTGTAAGAAAATTGCTGGAGAAACTAGCTGAAATCCTTTTCTCCCCCCTCCTCCAAAAAAAAGGTGAGGAGAAAGGGAGGGTTGCTGTTCCACAAATTTAGCACCCCCCAAAAGGTGACTTGCCTTCTCTCTGCAAGTGTCACTAGTCATCAGAGAAATGCATATTAAAACCACAAAGCAATCTCACACATAGGTCGGAAGTTTGGGGACAGCAGAACTCTTCAAATGGAGTTTTTCAGCAGGCCGTGAGGAATGAGGTCCAATCTGAACAGAGAACCACAGGTATTTGGCTCCTTATTTTCTCGCATGGAGCCTTAGAACCCAATGCTATTCTGTAATGTGTACTTGCAAAGCTTCAATCTAAAGCGTTAGAGTTATCTCAATGAACACAATTTTTCATGGAAATTAAAAACAAATATAGAAAGATGTGTTTGTCTTGGAAAGCATCCAAGTTTCTCCACTGGAAGAAAATATTTCACCAATCCAGTTGTGAATTTTAGCTATTATTCTAACTTCCTGCCACTTTTCATGGATAAATGTGATTGAGCTGAAGGAAATGTGGAGTTGAGGCTCAAGGTGAATTCCACTGCTTTTGTTCCCACATCCTTTTCTGCTTCAGTACGGAGAGTGGTGCAAGGGGAGGCATCTGGAGTTAGGAGGGAATAAACCGGACTTTGAATCCAGATTGAGCACTGAGGAGGCACGACTCTACATCTGTCAGTTGAACCTCTGGGTTCCAGCTTCCTTGTTGGTCATTACATTTATTTTACTTTTTTAAGAGTAAACCTATTTCATAGAGTAGCTGTGAGGATGATGTGAAATTATATATGTAAAGCGTTTGGCACACCCAGGACTAACAACTGTTCATCAGCTTCCTTCTGAACTTCCTAATTCTCTGTGCTATTCATACTATTCCTCTAAAACCACCTGACTGAGGCCTCATTAATGTTCTTGTGGCCAAGTCCAACCATTCATTTACTCTAAAGCTCTTCTCTGTATCAGTATTGTTAATAAGTTGATCATCATGAAATGTTTCATTTTTGTTTTTGTTTTTCCAGCCCTTAAATTTTGGCAGCACTTGATAAAGCCAAGCACACATCACTTCCGGTATTGTAGTACTCCCTGCATCATATGTAACCTCTACATTCTCAAGCTGCATGGCCAGCCACAAGGAAAATCAAGCCCATGACAAACAGTTATGCAAACATGTTATCAAGCATCATCTAAGTGTCAAAGCAGACACAGGCCAAAGAGGACATGGTTCCTGGGCTGTAGTAAGAAAGGCAGGCAGATACCTGGCTGTGTGACAAGACAGTGATTAACCCTTTGAGTAGTACGAACGTTCATGTACGTCCTCGTGCCTCCTGACCGTCCAGAGTATGATCGTACAAAAATTTTCTTTTTAAAAATGTGTAAGGCAACACTTAAAAAAGCCAAATGTATGTTATTTTTGTTTCCATAAATTGGTTATCAAAGAAACATGATTTTAAGTTAATAAAACTGTAACTGAAATTAATTTCATTTTTTGAAAAAAAAAAAACAAAACACCTCATTCCCGGAGGTCAGCGAACATGAAAAAAACACTACTCAGAGGGTTAAAATGTATACAGGTGCCATAAAAGCAGAGAACTCAAGAGGGGTGGTGGCAAGGAGACTTCTGCATCAATCTGGATGTCACAAAAGATATCATTAGAGGTCATTTTAAGCTACATTCTGAAGGGTGAGTAGGAGTTAGATAAATAATGAAACAAGTAGAGGGGTTAGTGGAGTCAGGTAGGAACTCCAGGCTGAAAACAAAGAATGTGCAAATGCACTGAGGTCTGGACTGAAGGTTGCCTATGGGGGAGTCCAGAGAAATGGGACTAGAGCAGTGGTCCCCCACCTTTTTCAGGCCACAGACCGGTTTAATGTCCGAAAATATTTTCATGGACTGGCCTCTAGGGTGGGATGAATAAATGTATCACATGACCAAGACAAGCATCAAGAGTGAGTCTTAGACAGATGTAACAGAGGGAATCTGGTCATTTTTAAAAAATAAAACATCGTTCAGACTTAAATATAAATAAAATGGAAATAATGTAAGTTATTTATTCTTACTCTGCGAACCAGTACCAAATGGCCCACGGATCGGTACCAGTCCATGGCCTGGGGGTTGGGGGCCACTGGAGTAGAGGAGTAGATAAGCCTTGTTTGTGAGTTGATGTGAGGAGTTTGAACTGTATCTTCAAAATTCTAGAAAACTTTTGAAAAAACAGGGAAGTGACATGATCACATTTGTGGTTTCCAAATCTGACTCTAATATGGAGCATAGATTGGAGGGTGGGGAGGTTAAAGGCACAGAGACAGGTAATTAGGAAGTTTTTGTGGGACTCTAGAGAAAAAGTGACTAGAACTTGACATAAGGCAGTGACAGCAGTAGTGGCCATTGGGAACAGATACCAAAGACCGTAAGCCAGCTGGTTACATGTGGGTGGTGAGGGAGAGAGAGAAACCAGAGATGATGCCCAAGTTTTTATTCTGCGTAACTTAGATGGTGATAAGCAAGTTTTGGGGTGTGGAAGAAGAGGCCCATTTGAGGGGAGAGATCATGAATGTGGTGTTGGACATGCTAGATCTGTTCAACAATGTCAAGTATATGAAGATCAGCCACACTATGTTACCATTCATAGGAAGTTATCTATATACCCTACAGCAAGTGGTCTCCAACCCCCGAGCTGTGGACTGGTACCAGACCATGGGCCATTTGGTACCGGTCCGCATAGAAAGAATAAATATTTATAACTTACATTATTTCCATTTTATTTATATTTAAGTCTGAACGATGTTTTATTTTTAAAAAATGACCAGATTCCCTCTGTTACATCTGTCTAAGACTCGCTCTTGACGCTTGTCTCAGTCACGTGATACATTTATCCATCCCACCCTAAAGGCTGGTCCAGGAAAATATTTTCTGACATTAAACCAGTCTGTGGCCCAAAAAAGGTTGGGGACCACTGCCCTACAGAAAGTCAGGTCAGAGTGACAGAGCTGATATTCTTCCATGAAAACTGAGTGTAATGAGAACATCATTACCTTAATACAGAGGTGAGCAACAGGAGTATTTACAGACAGGGCCAAAATTTTTTAAGAATTGTTCCAGATTTGCTCAATGAACACAGAAAAAAGTGGTCAGGTCATACAGCAAAGCCACAATAATTTTAGTTTTATAAAAATGTTAGGAGTGGAGCAGAAAATAACAAGTTATTTTTTTTAAATCTCCATTTATCCCTCACACAATATAAAGTTCTAAGCTACTCGGCTTTTACCTAAAAATGTAAAGGAAGTGATTCCTCTGCTTTTTTAGACACATTCCTATCCTGTTAATGCTCAAATCCCTCCCTCACTCTTCTTGAAGGTCATTGGTGGTTTCTTGCCACCTTCGTCTCTGTTGCTTAACCCCGGATGCCTTTCCACCCCCTCTGGTCTATCTCTTTTCTCTTCCTCACACACAACTTTCTAGAATATATAATAGTTCCCTGATTGTAAACTGCCTACCTTATGGGTGTGCTGGTAAATGTTTAACACCTGGTGGGCAGGGTGGGCATGGAGGGCTGATTTATAGTATTTGCTCATTTCTGTGGTATAAATATTCTCACCTTGGCAGGTTGCAAACTACTGACATGTTGTCAATGGCCTCTCAAAATTCCTAAGATTTTAACAATGGGAAAGCTCAACTTAGCCTATGCACGTTGGTTCCAGAACAGCACTGCTTCTGAACTGGAGTCACGCTGAGCGTGGTGGTATTCCTGACCCTTCCCTTGGAGGGGAAAGCTGGAATGAAATGGGTAGTCTGGTTTACAAGGGAGGGCCTTTCTCAAGGGATGAAATTTGGAAGTTTCTACCCCTGAGTTTTGCTTAGGCCAGTCTTCTCCTTCCCTGTCAAGGCACATAGTCACTATCCTCCTTTTTGAAAACTTCTGTGATTTTTCTGAGCACACCTTCATGTTTATGAATTCATTTCTTCTTTGCTATTTTGTAGACCTTTGTCGCACAAAGTCAATAGTTTTTTGTGCTAGTGTCAATTAGAGAATATTTGTTCTGCCTTTTCAGGTTGATAGTAAATTTGTTAAGGGTAAGGATCTTACCTCTATGCACAATTGATGTGTGAACAGTTGATTGCCTGTGTATTTGTTAAGCCCTTCCCTGATTTGCCTTACCTTAATCTTTATTAGGCCCTGTTGAGAAATCATTTTTATTTTTATCGTGATTATATATATATAATCTTTTATATACAATGAAAATTTAACTATATTATAATCATGTAAAGTGTCCATGCATGGTAAAAATATCTTTCAATATCAGTAAATTAATAAATTATGTTGCCAGACTCTGACCAGTTGGCTCAGTGGTAGAGCATTGGCCCGGCGTGTGGAAGTCCCAGGTTTGATGCCTGGCCAAGGCACACAGGAGAAGCACCCATCTGCTTCCTCACCCTTCCCCCTTTCCTTTCTTTCTCTCTCTCTCTTCTCCTCCCACAGCCAAGGCTCCATTGGAGCAAAGTTGACCTGGGTGCTGAAGATGGTTCCATGGCCTCCACCTCAGGAGCTAGAATGGCTCCGGTTGCAATGAAGCCACGCCCCAGATAGGCAGAGTACTGCCCCCTAGTGGGTTTGCCAAGTGGATCTCGGTTGGGCACATGCAGGAGTCTGTCTCTCTGACTCTCTGCTTCTCACTTCAGAAAAATACCAAAAAAACCCGATGTTGCCAGAAATTAAAGTGATAAGAACTGGTGGTTAATTGGAGACTTATCTCTGTTATGAACTGCCTTACTATCTGAGGCAAATGATTAAGGCCTCAGGCCTCCAGGTATGCAACAAGGATAATGAGCCCTGGTCAGTTAGCTCAGAGTGTCATTCTGAAATGCCAAAGTTGTGTGTTTGATCCTTGATCAAGGCACATATGGGAAGCAACCAATGATTGAACAATTAAGTAGAACAACAAATGAATGCATCTCCCTCTCTCTGCTCCCCTGTCCCTCTCTCTGTCTCTCTAATATCAATCATTAAAACAAAAATACTCATCATGCTTGAACAGGTTGTGGCGCAGTGTATAAAGCATCAACCTGGGACAGAGGACCCAGGTTTGAAACCCTGAGGTCACCAGCTTGAGTGCAGGCTTATCTGGCTTGAGCACAGGTTCAGCAGCTTGAGCCTGGGGTCACCAGCTTGAGCCTGGAATCATAGACATGACCCCATTGTCACTGGCTTGAGCCCAAGGTTCCGGGATTGAGCAAGGGTCACTGGCTCAGCTGTAGCCCCCACGATCAAGGCACATATGAGTAAGCAATCGATGAACAACTAAAGTTCTGCAACAAGTTGATGCTTCTCATCTCTCTCTCTCTCTTTCTCTCAAAAAAAGTACTTATCATAAAAAAAATAAATAAGGGCATAAAGAAAGCTTTCAAGGTGTTAGAAAGGCTGAGTTGGCTAAATGGAAATGTAGTTGAACTCTAATAACTAGTATGCTATGAATATGATGTATTGGTCAAGCATAAGAATTTTATAGAAAATAAAACATTCTGCACTGCAGGGGTTTTTTTTTTAACTCAAAGATTCTTGAAACATCTACAAAATTTGAGACTTGACAACCAGTTTTGCAAGAACCTTATCCAATCTTTTTATACATCCAAAAGTCAGTTGGCTCTAGGAACCAAAATAGCATTAAGTAAAGTGAGATATTACAAATACAGATTAGTATCATTTGTCTAAGCCATTGTGGGATTTTCTTTAGGTGAAAAAAGCAAATCCTATGATAGAATGGCAGAGAACAAAAAGAAATGAGAAAAAAAGATGCCTGTAAACAAGGAGAACTTTCAAACCTATGACTGTTTATTAACAGAAACAAGTGTTGAGAAACCTGGGTGATGGGAACAAACTGGTTTCACAGAAAAGCATTTCTTTCTGCAAAAATTTCTGCAATAGTCATTATTGAGAGAAAGTCATTATGAGGACTCCCTCTTGGTGGTGTTTCAGACCCAGGTCAATGTTATAACTAGGAAAAACCATTTAACACAAAACTTTACTCATCTGTCTTCCTTTCCTTCTTCTTTTCTCTCTTTCTTGTAAATGGAAACATGTTTGGCCAACCCACAACAAGGTTTGGAAGGGAGAAATGGGTGAAGACAGCCATAGTAAATGTTTTAACTCCCTTTGAGGTAGGGGAATTAACCTGAGAATAACAGCTTCGTTTCTGCCACACAGAATGCTGTCTTGTGAATTTCCCAGGGGCACAGGGCCACCTCTACCACCTGTGCTTTCAGGTGAGCCAGGAGGGGTTCAGTCTCTGCCTGGACTTCATATCCCTACAGGCTTACTTGGGAGAATGGACTGAACCAGAATGCAGAAACTTCAGCTTTCCGTACACAGAAAGTACCTAAAGTTTTTGTTTGTTTGTTTGTTTGTTTGTTTTTTTACCAATATACTCAATAAATATTTATTAACTTAAATTTGAAATTTTCCTACCATTGTAGCATGGTCCTTAAATCCAAAGTCAAAACCTTCTGCATTATTTATTACTCAATAAATATTTGAGTACCAACCATCTGCCAGGCACCATGCTAGGCAATGGACACACAGTGGTGAAGGAGACATTTTACATTTTATATAACAAAAGGCAATGCATGTGCTATACTGAAGATAGGCTTGTTTTCTAATTAACATAAAGACAAAGTAGTTTCACTTGAGAGGTTTAAAGTCATTCCACTTCAAACCAGATGGCACCCTTCTAACTCGTGTTACACTTTGAGCCTTTCTCCTTCCACGCCCTCCCCACCTATCTCCTTCCTGGTCTTCTGGATTTTAAAAGCAGTAAACAGAGGCCCCCCCCCCCAAATAAGAAACTATATATTTTTAAAATTTAGGAAATCCTAACAAAAAACATCTGTGAAAAAGAAATCCTTTGTGTGTAGATTATCTGTGTGTGTGTGTGTGTGTGTGTGTGATAGAGACAGAGAGAAGGACAGATAGGGACAGACAGAGAGGAAGGGAGAGAGATAAGAAGCATCAATTCTTTGTTGCAGCTCCTTAGTTGTTCATTGATTCCTTTCTCATATGTACCTTGACAGGAGAGCTCTAGTTGAGCCATTGACATTGGGCTCAAGGCAGTGATTATGGGGTCATGTCGATGATCCCATGCTCAAGCTAGCAACCCCACACTCAAACTGGTGAGCCCGTGCTCAAGCCAGATGGGCCTGCGCTCAAGCTGGCGACCTTGGGGTTTCAAACCTGGGTCCTCTGCATCCCAGGCTGATACTCTATCCATTGAGCCACTGCCTGGTCAGGCTGTAGATTAGTTCTTAACATCAATTCATACATATCAATTTATTATATTGATAAGAATTGATCTAGGATTGAGATAGACCCTCCCTCATAGGCCCTGCATTCTAATCTCTGTCTATAAACTTCAGAGACCAACAACAAAAGATAATAAGTGTACAAACAGATATTTTTATTTATGACAGCTTTTCACGGGTGCTGTAAGGAAACAGGCAGTCACGTGTGTTGAGGATAACGCAGTAGTGTGCTGGAGGCAGCCCATAAGAGCTGAATGTTACATTTCAGAAATTTTGCCAACTCATGGGTGTCACATTGGTAGGTTGCAAGCAGCCACGGCAGTAGTATTTATGCAACAGAAATAAACAAACACTAGAAATCGGGGATTCTCTCCTTTCCCCCACATCACCTCAGGCCTTCAGGCTAGCCCATCACTTTAACATTCATTCCTCACACAGCAGCCAGTGGGAGCCTCTCAACATAAAAATCAGATCACATTACAACACCCTGATACCTGCTTAAAACTCTTCAATGGCTTTCCACTTCTCTTGAAAAAGCACCTAAATGCTTTGCCTTGACTTACAAAGCCCCATGTTAAATGGTCTATAGCTCATCATGGGCTCTACCTCCCTCCCTCACTGCTCTCCAACCACCCTCGTCAGCTTGATTCCTTTGATGGTGCTTGTCCAGCGCTGGCCCAAGGGAGGAGTGCCACCTGCCACCCGAGCAAACCTTGGACCTTGACTGGCTAGATAACAGTGAGTTTCTTTCTAGTCCTCTACTGAACTTGAACTTATTTGGTTCCAAATTGGCTTAAAAGTCTTCTTTCCTGTGTGTGTGTGTGTGTGTGTGTGTGTGTGTGTGTGTGTGTGTGTGTGTGTCAGTAACAGAGAGAGAGACAGAGACAGGACAGATAGGGACAGACACACAAGAAGGGAAAGAGATGAGAAACATCAATTCTTCATTGTGTCTCCTTAGTTGTTCACTGATTGCTTTCTCATATGTGCCTTGAAGAGGGGCTACAGCAGAGTGAGTGAGCCCTTGTTCAAGCCAACGACCTTTGGGCTCAAGCCAGCGACCATGGGGTCATGTCTATAATCCCACGCTCAAGCCAGCAACCATGGGGTCATGTCTATAATCCCATGCTCAAGCCAACAACCCTGCGCTCAAACTGGTGAGCCCATGCTCAAGCCAGTGACCTTGAGGCTTTAAACCTGGGTCCTCTGCAACGCAGTCTAACGCTCTATCCACTGTGCCACTGCCTAGTCAGGCAAAAAGACTTCTTTCCTTTAAGCACACTTTTCTGAAAGAAACTGTTCTTTTAATTCTTTGAAATGTAAGAGTTAAATGATGTGTTATGAAATCCTTAAACTGAGAAAACTTACTTATGAAAATATTAAGCTCCTTGCTCCAATAACCAAAGTTTATTTATTTATTTATTTGTTTGTTTATTTTATTACAGAGACAGAGAAAGAGTCAGAGAGAGGGATAGATAGGGACAGACAGACAGGAATGGAGAGAGATGAGAAGCATCAATCATTAGCTTTTCATTGTGACATCTTAGTTGTTCATTGATTGCTTTCTCATATGTGCCTTGACCGTGGGCCTTCAGCAGACTGAGTAACCCCTGCTCGAGCCAGCGACCTTGGGTCCAAGCTGGTGAGCTTTTGCTCAAACCAGATGAGCCAGTGCTCAAGCTGGCAACCTTGAAGTCTCGAACCTGGGTCCTCTGCATCCCAGTCCAATGCTCTATCCACTGCACCACTGCCTGCGTCAGGCACCAAAGTTATTTATTTGACAATTTAACTCTTGTGGTCTTTGGTGGCCACAATGCAGACAACAGGTCCAATATTGTTATGTGACATTTTTTTTCTTTAGGTGAGAGCAGGAAAAATAGTGAAACAGACTCCCACATGTACCCTGACTGAGATCCATCCAACAACCCCATCTGAGGCCGTTGCTCAAGTACCGAGCTATTTTTAGTATCTAAAGCTGATATGCTCAGACTAACCAAGCTATCCTCAGCACCTGGGCAATGCTCAAATCAAGTCACTGGCGGCCAGAGTGGAAGAAGGAGAGAAGGGGAGAGGAAGGGGGAGAAAAGCAGATGATTGTTTCTCCTGTGCGCCCTGACCAGGAATAGAACCCAGGATGTCCATATACCAGGTTGGCACTCTATCCACTGAACCATCAGCCAGGGCCTATGTGACACATTTTAAGAACATTTGACTCATCAAAGGAAAAGTGTGTAAAGGAGAACCTAGAGTTTGCTGTTTGTTTGTATGGGTAAGAAGAGTTTGACAGGATAGTTTGGGGTAAATTTTGTAGTAGTGGTGTTACTATAAGGCTTCTCCTTTCAGAAATAATAGGGACTTTTCTAAGAGATAAGTGTGTATTTTTGTGTTTGTTTTTTTGTGACAGAGACAGAGAAAGACAGAGAGAGGGACAGACAGAACAAAAGGTAGAGAGATGAGAAGCATCAATTCTTCGTAGCAGCACCTTAGTTTCTCATCGATTGCTTTCTCATATATGCCTTGACTGTGGGGCTACAGCAGACTGAGTGATCCCTTGCTCAAGCCAACGACCTTTGGCTCAAGCTGGTGAACCTTGCTCAAACCAGATGAGCCTGTGCTCAAGCTGGTGACCTCGGGGTTTCAAACCTGGGTCCTCTGCATCCCAATCCAACGTTCCACCACCTGGTCAGCCTGATAAGTGTGTTCTTAATAATCATTGAATGGAGCAAAATGGCAGGTATTCCAGGCCAGCTGGCTTTTGAAAGATTTTTAAACATGAAGAGCTGTTTTATAATTTAAATATAATATATTAAAATATCCAAATAAATATCGTTATAAATGTATACTAACCAAAAATTTGAAAAGCACTAGCACTTCACAGTAATAGAGTATTTCTCATCTGTATCAGTTGGCCCATAGCCATGATATCTTGACAGTATTATCACATTCTAAATCTTCAGACAGATTAAAGAGTATTATAAAATATAAAAAGTAACATGCAAGTCCAAAGCCTCTGAGAACATTTAAGATCATGCCTTAAGGCAGAAAAGATTCACAGGGAAGTAGCAGTAAACTTAAGGTTTGTGTTGACTGGAAGATTTGGATTCAGACTAAAGAGACACATTTTCAAATGAATGTTTCCATTTGAAAAATACATTACTTTGTGAATGCTCTCAAACTTGTTCTTTTTTAAAATTCCTCTGAAATCCAAGAAGATAATGTTTTTTATCAAAAATATTTACAAGGAAATAAGAAAGTTAAATGATTCCTAAAGAAAACCTATTGGACAGCAATCAGGCAAGAAAAAGAAATAAAAGGCATCCAAATTGGAAAAGAAGAAGTAAAATGATTATTATTTAACGATGATAAGATATTGTATATAGAAAACCTTAAAGTCTCAGTCAAAAAACTACTGGACCTGATAAATGAATTCAGCAAGGTGGCAGGATAAAAATTAATACTCAGAAATCAGAGGCATTTTTATACACTAACAATGAACTGTCAGAAAGAGAAATTAAGGAAGCAATCCCCTTCACCATTGCAACCAAAAAAATAAAGTACCTAGGAATAAATTTAACCAAGGAGATTAAAGACTTGTACTCGGAAAATTATAAAACATTGATAAAAGAAATCAGGGAAGATACAAACAAGTGGAAGCATATACCGTGCTCATGGTTAGGAAGAATAAACATCATTAAAATGTCTATATTACCCAAAGCAATTCATAAATTCAATGCAATACCGATTAAAATACCAATGACTTACTTCAAAGATATACAACACATATTTCAAAAATTTATATGGAACCAAAAGAGAATACGAATAGCCTCAGCAATCTTGAAAAGGAAGAATAAAGTGGGAAGTATCACACTTCCTGATATCAAGTTATACTATAAGGCCATTGTACTCAAAACAGCCTGGTACTGGCATGAGAAGAGGTATACAAATCAATTGAACAGAACTGAGAACCCAGAAATAAACCCACAGTTCTATGGACAACTGATATTTGACAAAGGAGGTAAGGGCATACAATGGAGTAAAGACAGCCTCTTCAAGAAATGGTGTTGGGAAAATTGGACAGCTATCTGCAAAAAAATGAAACTAGACCACCAACTTACACCATTCACAAAAATAAACTCAAAATGGATAAAAGACTTAAATGTAAGTTGTAAAACCATAAGCATCTTAGAAGAAAACATAGGCAGTAAGCTCTCTGACTTCTCTCGCAGCAGTATATTTGCTGATTTATCTCCATGGGGAAGTGAAATAAAAGACAAGATAAACAAATGGGACTTTATCAAACTAAAAAGCTTCTGCACAGCTAAAGACAATAAGAACAGAATAAAAAGACAAACTACACAATGGGAGAACATTTTTTACAATATGTCTGATAAGGGGTTAATAACCAAAATTTATAAAGAACTTGTAAAACTCAACACCAGGAAGACAAACAATCCAATCAAAAAATGAGTGAAAGAAATGAATAGACACTTCTCCAAACAGAACATATAGATGGCCAATAGGCATATGAAAAAATGCTCAACATCACTAATCATTTTAGAGAAATGCAAATTAAAACCACAATGAGATATCACTTCACACCAGTCAGAATAGCACTCATCAATAAAACAACACAGAATAAGTGCTGGCGAGGATGTGGAGAAAAGGGAACCCTCCTGCACTGCTGGTGGGAATGCAGACTGGTGCAGCCACTGTGGAAAACAGTATAGAGATTTCTCAAAAACTTAAAAATCGAACTGTCTTTTGACCCAGCCATCCCACTTTTAGTAATATACCCCAAGAACACCATAGCACTGTTTCAAAAGAAGAAACGCACCCCCATGTTTACGGCAACATTGTTCACAAATGATGACATCGGATCATTTATAACAACATGGATGGACCTTGATAACATTATACTGAGTGAAATAAGTAAATCAGAAAAAGCTAAAAACTAT
This sequence comes from Saccopteryx leptura, assembly GCF_036850995.1. NCBI lineage: Eukaryota > Metazoa > Chordata > Mammalia > Chiroptera > Emballonuridae > Saccopteryx > Saccopteryx leptura. Next base: position 53,502,349 of record NC_089506.1, on the reverse strand, counting down.
ATGATTCCATACATAGGTGGGACATAAAAATGAGACTCAGAGACATGAACAACAGTGTTGGGGTTACAGGGTGGGGGGAGGAGAGGGAGGGGTTGGGGGAGGGGAGGGGAAAAAAAAAGAGTGTGGAGGTTATGGGGTGGGGCGGGAGGAGAGGGAGGGGGTTGGGGGAGGGGAGGAGCACAAAGAAAATTAGTTAGAAGGTGACAGAAGACAATTGGACTTTGGGCGATGGGAATGCAGCATAATCAAATGTCAAAATAACCTGGAGATGTTTTCTCTGAACATTTGTGTCCTGATTTATCAATGTCCCCCCATTAAAATAATTAAAAAAAAAAGAAAACCAATTGGCAAAAACCTTAAAGAGCTCCTGTTACTAGACAAACAAATACCACACAGCGATCCTGGTCCCTCTGCCATTCTCAAGGACCTCTTTGGGGCAGCAAGAAACCTGTCAGGCAACTAAGGAAATATCTTTGGATCTTTGTGATGCATAGAAGGGCATGAAGGGGAATTTCATCTTTTTAAGATCTTCATATCATATTATGAATCCTTATCATATAAATTAAGAAATTAATCAAACGTTATGATGGGGAAGAGTTTTTTTTCCTGCCAGATACACAAATAGCCACCTCCATTAACCATAGGCAATGCTACCCGCAGTCACCTGTGATGAAGCCATTCACCTAGGGTAATAGATTTTCTTCCTTTATTTCCTCCTTCCTTCCTTTCTCTTTTTTCATTCTCTCCTTCCCTCCTTCCCTCTTTTCTTCCCTCTCTGCCTGCCTTCCTTCCTTCCTTCCTTCCTTCCTTCCTTCCTTCCTTCCTTCCTTCCTTCCTTCTTCCCTTCTTTTCTTTCTTCCAAACTGTTTTCCTTTCTTCAAAACATTTTTCTTTTTTTCTTTTGCTTCCTTCTTTCATGGAATTTAGTAAGATGCCCTCCTGCACTGTGCTCAGAGACAGAGATGCTGACATATGAGTAAGGCAACCCTTGCATTCTGGAAGCTCTTCCCACAGACAGACAAATAATAGGAGCCTGAAGGGATGAACACCTACAACCTTAGGGATCTGGCAGTGGAGGAAGGGAGAATCAAGGTAGGAAAGCTGGGAGTTAAATTGAATATTAAAAACAAAGAGACTTTTCAGTGAAACAAGTAGAGAATAGTTAGTAATGATTTTGACAAAAACTAAAAATTTTCTGTTTTTTTCTGGTAGAAATATAAATACGGCCACAGGTGGTGGTATAGTGGATAGAGCATGTGTCTGGAATGCTGAGGACCCAGGTTGAAAACCCTGAGGTCACCGGGTTGAGTGTGGCCTCATTCTGCTTGAGCATGAGCTCACCAGCTTAAGCACAGGGTTGCCGGTTTGAGTGTGGGATCATAGACATGACCCATGGTCTCTGACTTGAACCCAAAGGTCACTGGCTTGAAGCCCAAGGTTGCTGGTTTGAGCCCAAGGTCACTGGCTTGAGCAAGGGGTCACTGGCTCAGCTGGAGCCCCCCTGTCAAGGCACGTATGGGAAAGCAATCAATGAGCAACCAAGGTGCCACCATTATGAGTTGATGCTTTTCATTTCTCTCCCTTCCTGTCTGTCTGTCCCTGTCTGTTCCCCAGCCCCCACTATAGTATATATATGGGAATCATGTTATTTGTGCTAATCACTTCTGGAAAGATAGTAGCTATTGTAACTTTTTTTTTTAGCAAAATTTCCAACTAATTGAAGGGAGTAAACACGCTTCTTTCAAAAGAATGTGCCATGTTACATAGAAAACAAGGTTTGAAAGGAATTGTTAAGAACCATTAAGTTTATTAATATGTTATTTTTTGGTACCGTCAAGGGCACTGGGAACTCTAGCCTTTCGCAGTAGAATTCTTAGCTTCCTAGGTGAGCCTGCCTCCAGGCTGGAATAATTTAGTCACCTGACTCTCTTGTAACTCATTATTTTTGGCTTCATGAAGCAGCATTCATGTACAAGTAGTCCTTTTTCATTCCCCAAGAGTCTTTTGTAGGACACTGATCATCTTTCTTTCTTTTTTTTTTTTTCCCCTCTAGTTCTCTGGGTGAAGTGTGCAAAAATTCCTGGTCATAACCAGGGTTCATATGCAACTAATAGATACAATTAGGATTTTGATTTTGCTAATATTTGTTTCAAATAGTTTTGGGTTTAAGACTGCTATTTCTTTGTTTAGCAACAGATAAGCTCTCCCTTAAAACTAGCTTATAAAATTTCATTTGGTACTGTTTCTAATAATTATGGTGAAAAAAAAAACACATAAATTATTCTAGAGTTAAACCCAATGTAATTGTTATGAAAAGTCACTTTCATTATTCTTTTTAAAAAACACTGAGTTTGTTATACTGAAATTAAAAAGAGATAGTAGGAGTGCATAAATTTTGTATACTAGAATATCAGGCCACACTCATGTAGTGATTTTTCATGCCCACCAACACCAACTAGAAAATGTGTTATTAGGTTCATACTTCCCAGCACTTATATTTGTTTGTTCTTGAAAACTGGAGGAAGGGAAGAGCAACAGAAAGTTTTCACTGTGAATTATTTAAGTCCACTTCCTGTTAAATGAAAGCCCTATGACATTTTCAGAGCTGCTGTTTATTTTGGGATATGAAGGATGTTAAAATTCTTTGTGTTTAAACCACAACATTTGTGAATGGCGTGAGACAAAGACCCATAGCAGGCTGTAAGTGGTCAGGCAATCTCTACCGGAAGGAAAGAGACTATTGAATTACCAAAGTCAAGAGCAGGCAAATCCACCTGGGTTGGCAAGTTTAGGGGAAGCTGCTAAGAAAAACTGACATCCACTGTTCCCTCTCAGCTGCTTGAGTCTATTCAAGCTGAAGGAGTAGCATGTTTCTACTTTTATTAGTGCAAAGATAACAAACTCCAAATTACATAAAGGAGAAGGTTCATACGCTGTTATAAGCTTTTACACAAAGGGAAATACCTGATACACATATGTCCAATAGAAACACCTTGTTTTTTTTAATCAACTGTCTCATGAACTTATTTTTCATTTTTTATCCAAATGTTTCATTAAAATATTTTCCTGAAACGCACTGGTCTTTACAATACCCTATTGTAGTAGGAATAGTTTAAGGGTTACTTTTCTCCATTTTTCTTTTTTTGTTGAAATATAACTGACATGTAACATTATATTAGTTTTAGGTATATAACATTATGATTCAATATTTGTATATATTGCAAAATGATCACCAAAATATATCTATTTAACATCTGTTCCCATACACAGTTTTATTTTCTTCCATGCTTTTTCTTTCTTTACAAATAAAAAATAAAGGAAGGAAGTCAGCTAAGTTTATACTCTAAATTCATAGGAACACCCCCTGCTATTCAACCACATGAGAATCCAATAAGAGGAAACTGGTGGTCTTTATTAAATAATAAAATATGGTGAATTTTATTTTTTAAGACTTTATTCATTTTAGAGGGCGGGGGAGAGAGAGAGAGAGAGAGAGAGAGAGAGAGAGAGAGAAGGGAGGAGGAGCAGGAAGCATCAACTCCCATAAGCACCTTGACCAAGTAAGCCCAGGGTTTCAAATTGGTCACCTCAGTGTTCCAGGTCGATACTCTATCTGCGCCACCGCAGGTCAGGTTAAAATATGGTGAATTTGATTTTTCAACAAAGGCACCAAAGTAATCCGGAAGAAATTTTTTTAAACGGTGCTGATATAACTAGAGATTTATGAAAAATTAACCTTGATCCCAACTCACACCAAACACAGCAACATTAATTAGAGGCAATCATGGATGTAAGCAAAAAATAAAAGAAAAGAAAATATGTACATGGACAACAATGCGGTGATTGCTGGGAGAGGGAGAAGGTTGGGGAGGGTAAATGGAGGATAAATGATGATGCAGAAGGACTTGACCGGCGATGGGGAGTGAGCCACACAATATGGTGTACAGAGATGTGTTGTAGAATTGGGTCCTGAAATCTATATAATTATGTTAACCAGTGTCACCCCAATAAAAAGAAATGTTAAAATCATAAAGTTTTGGAGGAAAATACAGAAGCAGATCTTCATGACTTGGAGGTAGGCAAAGGTATTTCAAACAAGTCAGAAAAGTAATAAGCATAAGAGAGATGGGAGAAATGTATAAGTTATATATACATAATATAACACGTAAATGTTATATATATTAGACTTCATCAAAATTTAAAATTTCTGCTTATCAAAAGATGACTTTAAGAAAATACACAAGCTGGCCCTGACCGGTTGGCTCAGTGGTAGAGTGTCAGCCTGGCGTGTGGAAGTCCCAGGTTTGATTCCTGGTCAGGGCTTACAGGCGAAGCACCCATCTGCTTCTTCACCCTTCCCCTTCCTCTCCTTTCTCTCTATCCCTTTCTTCACCTCCCGCAGCCAAAGCTCCATTGGAGCAAAGTTGGCCTGGGCACTGAGTATGGCTCCATGGCCTCCACCTCAGAGGAGGCCACTAGAATGTCTCTGCTTTCAACAAAGCAATGCCCCAAGTGGGCAGAGCATCACCCCCTAGTGGGCATGCCGGGTGGATCCCGGTTGGGTGCATGTGAAAGTCTCTCTGCCTCCCTGCTTCTCATTTCAGAAAAATTAAAAAAATAAATAAATACACAAGCTATATACTGAAAATGTATATTCATTAAATATATATCTGACAATGATAGCTCCTAGACTATATTTTAAAAACCTTCTACATTAATACAGAAATAACCCAACGAAAAATGAGCAGAATATTTTCACAGACATTTTACAAAAGACATATTTGAACAGGTAATAAGCACACAAAGCTAGGCTCAATATCATTAGTCATCAGAAAAATGAAAATTAAAATTACAGTGAGATGCCATTACACATTCATTAAAATAGGGAAAATAAAAACTAACATCAAATGTTGACAAAGATGCAGAGCAACTAGAATTCCCATAAATTGTTAGTGGAAATGTGAAGTAGTATACTACTTTGGAAAAGAGTCAGGCTGTTTTTTGGGGGTTTTTTTACAAAACTAAACATACACTTACTATATAACCCAACAATTCTGATCCTAGATACATATTTTCCCATGATAACATATATTCACAGAAAGAGTTGTGCAAGAATGTTTACAGCAGCCTTATTTGTAATTATTTAAAACTAGAAACAGCCCAAATGTTCATCTGAAAAAAAAGAAACCATGGACCTTCAGATAATAGAATGCTACTCTGAGGGAAAAAAAGAGAGAAGGAAAAAAAGAGAGAAAAGAAAAATGAATACTACTCATACATGCAACAACATGAATAAATCTTTAAAATATACCAAATGAAGAAAGACTTATATGAAAGAGCACATGCTAGTTGATTCCATTTAGATAAAACATTCTAAGAAAATTTTGGCATGGGGATTGACTAGAAAGAGGTGTGAGGGAACTTTCTGAAGAAAAAGTAATATTTTGTATCTTGATAGAGGTTTGTTTTGTTTACAAAGGTGTATACATTGTCAAAGGTCAGTAAGTGCACACTTAAGATTTATGTATTTCATTATATATAAATTTTACATCAAAGAAAAAACTATTAATCTCTAGCTAATTATATGCATGATGAAGTATTTAGAAGAAAATGTATTGATGCTTATAATTCATTCTAAAAGGCTCCAAAAAATAAGATGGGCTGAAGGATGGATAGAGGGACAGAGGAGAGATGGGAAGAGAGAGAAATTGAGAGAGAGGAAAGCAAGTAAAATATTAATGGTAATATCTAGGTGGTATATATGATATATAGGTATATACCATAGACTGGTTGGCTTAAACCACCAAAATATATTTTCTCTCAGCTCTAGAGACTACAAGACCAAGATCAAGTGCCAGCATGATTGATTAGTCTCTGGTGAGGACTCTATGCTTGGGTTGTTGATAGCTGCCTTCACTCTGTGTCCTCACATGACAGAAAGATTGCTTTTACTGATTTTATAAAGCCACCAATTCTATCAGATTAGGGCCTATATTTATGACCTCATTTAACATAATTGCCATCTAAAAGCCCTTTCTCCAAATAGTTACATCAAGAGTTAGGATTTCAACATATAAATGTGAGTGGGAGGAATGACATAATTCAATTCATAACAATGGGTAATCACTGTAAAATTCTTTCAGCATTACTATATATTTATACAATTTCATAAGAAAACATTAAGAACAAAGAAAGTAGATTTTTAAGAGAAAAAAGATTTGTTCTTTCAGTGGTCTTTAGATACACCACCACCTTCCTGGTACTCTTTTGCAGAACTGCTTTCTGATGAGTCTATTTAACAATAAATAATTGATTAATGTGTTCAAGCCATTAAAAGATAAAATAAATCAGGTTAACATCTTTTAGTATCTTCCAGTAATTATAGAGGTATAAGAATGGGAGGGGAAAACCCTTAGGTCAATAAATGAAGAAGTATTCATTGAGCATTCACTACCTGCACATCCTATGGGATAGCGAGACATGGAAGAGCTAGAATCATCTTACCTGCAGGGGCCACAGTCTCATTGGGCAGCCTGACAAAATGGAGCAAAGTTAGGCCCACAGGCAATGCAGGTGAAGGATAAATACTCAAACGCTCAGAAGAGCCTTCAAGGCCAGCTAACCCGAGCACAATTCTTCCCTCCTTACTGATCTTCCTCTGATTTCCTCTCACCCCAGGTCCCTACACAGACTGTTGGCTCTGTCTGCAAGTCTCTTCTGCTATACCACGCTTGAGTATTCCACCTCATTCATCAAGCCTCAGACCCAGCCCAGTCCTCAGGGACTCTCTCCCTGACCCCAAGCACAGACCAGGTTCTTTCGTTTTCACAGCTTCAGAGTACAGTAGTCCTTTATTCTAGAGGATTGATTCAGTACATAATTTACGTGGTCACTGGTGGAGGAATCACTTGAGTTATGTGTGTCTCATTTTCTAGATTTTGAACTCCATGATAAATAAACAGTATTTCCTCTTAAATTCCAATTATATACCCAGCAATTAGTAGCATCTGTTGCATAGACAGCTATGTAGGAAAGCACATGAAAAGAATATGTGCTTTCAATAAGAAAAAAAATCCACATTGTTATAACCATATAAATTTACTGCCAGAATAGCTTTTTAATCAAATAAATTCAAGAAAAGATTTATTTTAAGTCGAAAGAAGGAAAAAGTGTGTAGAATCATAGAATCTAAGTTGGAAGAGACATTCTGGTTATCTGGTCCAGCTAGGTTTCACTATGCTCCTGGCAAACCTATGAATGCCCTAAGTAAGTTTTTAAAAATTTTATTTAGAAAATTAAATTTAACAGGGTAACATTGATCAATTAACTAAGTAAAATTTTTAAACAAAGCTATTTATATGAAAGTGTAAAATAATTGAAACCAAATCAATCCTCAATATTTCAGTAACTGATCATTATATAAAGCTTTTAATACAATGCTTGATTCACAATAATAGTCATAAAAATTATTATTAGTAGTAGCAATATTACCAGGAAATCTCTAAGTTGTAGTGTATTATTTTGAAAAGAATACAGGGTTTTTAAAAAATTTTTTTAACTAAATTTTTAATTTATTGTGTTAACATAGATTCAAGTCAAAAGAACACAGGTTTTGAACCATAAAAACTCCAGGATTAAATTACAACTCTGCCTCTAACAGCATATGGCTTTGAAGGGTTCACTTAATATCTCCAAATCTCAGTGTGTTTTTTTCTCCTGGCATTCAATAAATGTAGCTAACATGATTATAATATAACAGCCACAATATGCATGAATAAAAATCTGTGTTTACTCTCAAATACTCACACTTTAGCAGAAAAATAGATATAAATTCCAATTCTGTGTAGTAGATGCAACAATGGAAGAATGTCACCAAGAGGAATATAGTAGAGTAACTCTCAGACCTGGCCTTCTGTAGGATGAAAGAGATTTGTTTACAAAGTGAATAAAAAGAAATTCTCTAGGCTGATTAAGAAAAACATTCTGGGTAGAGAGACACTGTGAAGTGTTTCTGTATGATCCCAGCAGAATATCCCAAAGTTGGGTGTGGCAGGAGAGGGCAGATCCTAGCATATCTTATATCGTATGATAAAATACATGGATTTCACACTATAAGTGATGGAGAAGCAGTAAAGGTTAATTTTTTTAAAAAAGAAAGAGATATAACAAGACTTATCTTTAGAAAAATATCCTGGGAAGTCATATAGTGGATGGTTAAGAAGGGGGTGAGCCTAAAGACAGGGGACCAGTCAAGAGGCCATTGTGACATTTGATGAAGACGAGTTGAGAGCCTGAATCAAGAAGAGCGGTGTGGACATAGTGGTGAGAATGATTCAGGGGGTAGTTCCGGAGTAGAACCAACCAGCCAGGAGTACAGACGGAAGTAACAGGTCCAAGAAGACTCACGATGGAATCATGACTTACTTGAGGGAGTTAGTGCATTGACAAATCAGTGCAGAGATTACAGAAGGAAAAAGAGAGGAGGTGAAAATCAGAGGAAAGCTGAGGTGAAGACAAGAAGTTTGATTTTAGACATAATTGAGTTTGCAGTAGCTATGAGCCATCGGGAGATGGAGATGTCCGTTAGGGACTAGAAAGCAGAAGAACTGGGTCAGGGAATCTCATCTGGGGGCTACCAGTTGGCCCGGGGAAAGAGTGTAATGTGAAAAATGGTAAGTGCTAACCACGGAATGACAGAGATTCTACCCCATAAAGAGGAGATAGAGAATAAAGGAACAGGCAGAGAAAAAGAAGTGAGAATAGGATCCTGGAAGCTAAAGGAAGAAAGTATTTCACAAAGGAAGGACTGAGAAACTCTGTTAAAAGTGGGAGAGATCAAACACAATAAGGAATGGGAAATATCCAGTTAGTCAGATAGCATGAAGCCACTTACCACCTTTGCCTGAGGTGTGTCAGTGGAGAAAGATAGGAAACTAGACTGCCATGGGCTGAGAAGTGAATGGGATGGTGGAAAGAGAGGTTGTGATAATAGACAATTCTTTGAAGATGTTTGGTTAAAAAAAGAAAAATGAAGATAAAATGTGGCAGTATATTTACACAATGGATTACTCCACAGCCATAAAAAGAAGGAAACCTTACCTTTCCCAACAGCATGAATGGACCCGGAGAGCATTATGCTGAGTGAAATAAGACAGTCAGAGAAAGATAAGGACCATATGATTTCACTCATATGTGAAATCTAATGAGCAAAATGAACTAACAAGCAAAATAGAGACAGACTCATGCATAGAGATCAGGCTGACAGCTATGATGAGGGTGCTGGGTGAGAGGGGTGGAAGGGTTGAGCAAAAAAGGACAAAAAAACCAACAACTCATGGACACAGACAATACTGTGGTGATTGCCAGGGTGGGGAGAGGTGGAGGAGGGTATAGGGCAGGGGTCCCCAAACTACGGCCCGCGGACCACATGCGGCCCCCTGAGGCCATTTATCCGGCCCCCGCTGTACTTCCAGAAGGGGCACCTCTTTCATTGGTGGTCAATGAAAGGAGCACATTGACCATCTCATTAGCCAAAAGCAGGCCCATAGTTCCCATTGAAATACTGGTCAGTTTCTTGATTTAAATTTACTTGTTTTTTATTTTAAATATTGTATTTGTTCCCGTTTTGTTTTTTACTTTAAAATAAGATATGTGCAGTGTGCATAGGGATTTGTTCATAGTTTTTTTATAGTCCGGCCCTCCAACGGTCTGAGGGACAGTGAACTGGCCCCCTGTGTAAAAAGTTTGGGGACCCCTGGTATAGGGGGACAGATGGTGGTGGACAGAGACCTGACTGGGGGGGGGTGAACACACAATACAGTGTACAGAGATGTGCTGTAGAACTGGGCACCTGAAACCTGTATAACTATGCTAACCAGTGTCATTGCAATAAATTCAATTTTTAAAAAAGAAAAAGGAAACAAAAGAAAAATTTCAAAACATCCCACAAGATATCTTTACATATATTTGTGTATTTTCCAAAATCTGAAAGAAACCATTCCTTGAGCTCTGCTTCTTCCAGGCAGAAAGATCACCCATGGGATAATTTGTCCCGGCCCATACAAAAGTGACAGTCTCAAGAGGAAGACAAGTGCTTACCACTGTTTTCTAGAAAATATTGGCCCTAAGAAACATTACTTTGTAATTTAACATAAGGCAAAATTTCCCAACACAATTATGGTTAGAAGAAAACGATGGGTTCCTAGTTCTGGGTCCTTCTCATGACCATTTTGTCTTGCAGTCTCAGAATCTTTGCCTTGCAGTCTTCTTAACCCTGTCTTTGTAATGTCTCTTGCATCTGTTCTTTCCCCTCTTTTCCCATGATCTTTAAAGCAAAGCTGTGTTTATTTTGAAACCATTGACTGCATTTTATAATTCACATTTAAATGTCTTAACAATTTTATCCAAAAGAGGGCGCAAATTTTTCATGATATATTAAATAATTCTGTATTTCACAAAGTTCACTTGCTCCTAATAGTACTTAAATTTCACAGCTGTGTAATTGAATGTAGAAATATTATTTCAGTGGCATGTGCATATGAATTGAGTCTTATTGTATGAATGTTAATTCCTTTTGCTTCTTCCAGGCAGTTTCAGAAAAGACCCAGACTATTTTTGTTAAATTACAAAAATAAGTCAAAGCTAATGTGGAGTCAAATCAAATTAAGATAGACATTTTAAAATTAATCATTAAATAGGATTTTTTTAAAAACAGTTTATTTAAAGTCACCTAATTTTAGGGTGCATTTTATTCTACCATGGTGTAAAGAATAACTAATGAAGTAATATAGTTTGTACCTTCTGTGTATTAGCTTGGTTAATAGCTAATAGTTTATTTTGTTTTTGCCGTAGTTGAAATTGTTCATATTTCAAATACCTACTATGTATGGCTCTTCTCACATATAAAAAGTAGTATGAATGGTTAACAGAGGGGATGACATGAATTCCAATCTCAGTTATTTTTTTCATTTAAAGTGAATTTATTGGGCTGACATTGGTCATTAAAACTCAACAGGTGTCGGCCCTGGCTGGTTGGCTCAGCGGTAGAGCGTCAGCCTGGCGTGCGGGGGACCCGGGTTCGATTCCCGGCCAGGGCACATAGGAGAAGCACCCATTTGCTTCTTCCTCTCTGTCTCTCTCTTCCCCTCCCGCAGCCAAGGCTCCATTGGAGCAAAGATGGCCCGGGCGCTGGGGATGGCTCCTTGGCCTCTGCCCCAGGTGCTAGAGTGGCTCTGGTCTCAGCAGAGTGACGCCCCCTGGTGGGCAGAGCGTCACCTCTGGTGGGCGTGCCGGGTGGATCCCGGTCGGGCGCATGCGGGAGTCTGTCTGACTGTCTCTCCCCATTTCCAGCTTAAAAAAAAAAAACAAAAAAAAAAACTAAACAGGTGTCAGGTGTCCCATTCCATAGCACATCATCTGTACTCTGCACTGGGCATTCACCACCCTCACTCCAGTCTCCTTCCATCACTATCCCCCCTTTACACTTTCCAATTTCCTCCCACCTTCCTTTTGCTCCCGTAACCAATACACTGTGGTCTGTGTCTATTCGGTTTTTTTCAGCTCTTTCACTAGGTCGAATCTCTCTGTGATTTGCATATATTTTCTTAGGGGAATGGTGTACCAAATATATGCTGAAGTGGGCTTCCTAAATGCAACTTATAGAAATAGAAGGACAATGCAAAGAAGTCATTTTATCAATGATAGTAATGTCCTACAAGTATCCCTTACTTAACAGAAAAAATCTGTTCAAACAGATTCAGTATTTCAAATGTATAGATTAAGGCACAACCTCACTCTACAAATGGTACTTCCAAATTTGCAGGTCCTATGCGTTTATTAGCTCATTCTTGCTTCTGTAACTGTCTTGCATTCCAAATTCCAGCTTCTTTATCATATATAATTGCCTGGTAATTTGCTGGTGGGTGGTCACAATGAACACTTACCCAGGGAAAACAACACCATTTTGTGTGGCTTCTAGCCCCTAAAAATGAAACCAACCATCAGTAGAGAATCACTGAAACTTTATTTGCTACCTCACATCATCTAATGGCAACATACAAGGAGCACTTATGATGGCAAAAACTAAATTCATAGTCCCTCTTAATGCACCAGTCTAAAAACAATATTGCCAAAATCTGCATACATTTTGACAGGGAACTAACAGGAAAACAATAACTAAGCATTATTTTCCATTTTTATTTAGTGACAAATCTATAATCCATTGCCAAGAAATTCAAAGAAGTGCTCCTGCCTACCATTGTAAGAATTCCAAAAAAGTGTTCCTACCTACCCTCCTTATGTGGCCATAGAGCACAGTAATTTGATTCATCACATTGACAGATATTTTCTTGTGACTAAAACTTCCCTTCATCATGCAAGGTCAATGTATAAGTTCACCTTGAAATTCTCACACTGCATCTGTCCAGCTTCCTCCTTTCCTGAATATAAAATGTTATCTGCTCTTCTGTAGGACATAGCCTGGATCACATTTTCTTTTTGGCTTTTGGGGCCTCATGGCTCTTCCTCTTTCTCTGCCCCCTGCCACAGCCAACACCATTTGTTCCGCTGTACCCCTTATGGCCACACTCCTAACCCCCTTAATTTGTTTGATGATGCCAAACCCTGTTACATTTCTGAAACTTTCTATTGCTCTCCAAAAATAGAGACCAGGTCACTCAACTACCCAAACCGTTTGAGGACAGCAATGTGACAGTGGAGGGTATAAAGGAGTCAAAGACACAAATACATTTTCCAATAATACAGAAGAATGACCGAGAAGGCTGGTGATAAGACTGGATTTTGAAACTGTTTTCACAGACTTTGTGTCTGTATTGAGATGTTTGGAAATAGAGCATTCTTTCAATATATTCTCTGGAATGACTATTTGCCAGTTGGTACATGACTTGAAAAGGTTCGTCACATACAGGTGAGCAAAACTCAAAATCTGAAATCAATTTGTTTAGAAAATGAATTTGGTTTTATAATAAAAGTTCAAAAAAAAAGGTGCAGTTATAAATGTGGAGCTAGAAGAAAGCTATTACATTGTTTAGGAGCATTAATAATATGTAAGAGTAAATGGGTAATAAAAGCCAATTACAAAATGGCTTCATTTCTTACTGAAGTTACATTTACTACCTTTCCAGAATATTGTCATGAGAACACTAGCACATTCTCTTTTTTGTTTCTGTTTTGCTTTGTTTTGAGAAAAACTGTAGGACTTAAGAAGATACTCCTTAGTTTGAGCTCAAATGATTATGATTCTTTTCCTTCTTACCCAGCTTTCAAAGAATAATGTTGATCCTTTAACAAATGTTTACCTCTGAGAACTGTTTGCCACTAAAATCCAGCAGAACATATATTAAATTACAAAACACTACTCTTTAGTTTTTAGTCTGAATTAGACAAACAAATGGCATATAGGTATCTTTTGAAAATATCAGAAAAAATAATTAGAGGCTAGTTAATGGCTCTGATTGAGAAATGATACTAATTCTTAAATTTGGTCCTCTTTGTTCCCTGTAAAAACATGATTCAAACTTATATGATCTTTATAACCAATGTCACCCCAATAAATTTACTTTAGAAATATGGTCAAACTTCTAAATTTAAAGCTTGAGTCATCAGAGTAAAGTCTCATGTTTGTTGGAATATTGCTTCTTGCAACCGACACAGACAATACCGGTTTACTAACTACAATTTTTTATTTAGAACTTTAAAAGTTATGTACTATAGTATTTTTAAAGTTTCAAGGCTTGGGAAGTTAGAGTGTTTTGGACGAGTTCTGTTTAAGAAAGCTTGTCCACAGCACTGAGCATAGGAAGTTCCTTGCAGTTGACAAGCAATTTGGAGCAACATGTGGAACAGCTACGTGGCCTAGGGCCCTTTACAGAGAAATCAGCCACTGTGCATGCTAACTCTAGCTTCGTTATCAACTCGCTGTGGGACTGTCTACAAATTGCTTAATTCCAGCTGTGAAAATAAACACAGGCACCAATGCCCTAGAATAGAACTAAGGGAATCAGGCTGTATGCACACAGAACTGAAACTCTCTCTGCCTTTCCTTTCTCATACTTGTTGGGGACAGGGAGGAATTTGGAATGACCAGGCTGAGGTGACTCTTCTTTGCTCAATTGAAAGAGACAAGCATAAGTAAGTGAACATAATCGGGAGAAAGTGGACAGTGGAGGTAAGGATGAATAAAATTGAGAACTGAAGGGTACATCCCTGGAGTGGTGAGAAAGATTTTGCAATGATTCTAATTCTCCTGTTGCTTCCATATGAATACATGGCTCCATCACACTCTTAACGCTTTTGCTCTGTGAATGAACCTTTCTTTCGCTTCTATTTCTCTTTTCCTTTTTCTCCTCATTCCTTCTTGTTTTTCCTTTGTCAGCACTTTGAAGGGGAGAAGAAAACAGTATTCTTCCACTGCGTTTTTTATTTCCTCCCTCTGTTGTTAGAGCTAGGCAGAATTTTACAGACTTTTTTCAACATTCACTTTTTAGGTGGGAAAAATGGGTCCAAGTAATTATAAATTAACAAAGTAGTGACAGCATTAGAACTAGATGCCAGGTCTTTTATGTATGCGTGTATGTATTTGCATTTTTTATTAAATTTATCAGTGTGATATTGGTCAATAAAATGATATCGGTTTCAAGTGTACAATGCTATAATACATCATCTGTATATTGCGACATGTGTTCACTACCGAAAGTCAAATCTCCTTCCATCACCATATATACAATCCCCTTGACTCTATCTCCCACCCTCTCCTCTAGTAACTATATTGTTGTCTGTGTCTATGAGTTTTTGTTTGTTTGTTAACTTGTTGCTTTCAGTTTTATATCCCACATATGAGTGAAATCATATGGTTCTTGACTTTTTTGTCAGACTTATTTTGCTTAGCATAATATTCTCAAGGTCCATCTATGTTGTTGCAAATGGAAGTATTTCATCTTTTCTTACGGCTGAGTAGTATTCCATTGTATATATGTACTGCATCTTCTTTATCTAATAATTTAGCAAGACAACAACACTGTATTGTCTCCATGTCTTAGCCACTGTGAATAATGGTGCAATGAACATAGGGGTACGTATATCCTTACAGATAAATGTTTTCAAATGTTTGGGGTAGACACTCAGAAGACAGGTTGCTGGGTGATATGGTAACTCTCTTGTTAATATTTTGAGGTGCCACCATACTGTTTTTCATAATGGCTGTACCAATTTACATTCCTACAAGCAGTGAATGGAGATTCATTTTTCTCCACAATCT
Organism: Saccopteryx leptura; assembly: GCF_036850995.1. Taxonomy (NCBI): domain Eukaryota; kingdom Metazoa; phylum Chordata; class Mammalia; order Chiroptera; family Emballonuridae; genus Saccopteryx; species Saccopteryx leptura. Next base: position 53,487,075 of record NC_089506.1, on the reverse strand, counting down.
CTCTCTTGTCTTGTTGATAATAGCCATTCTCACAGGTGCGAGGTAGATCTCATAGTTTTGGTTCACGTTTCCCTAATAGCTATTGAAGTTGAACATCTTTTCATGTATCTGTTGTCAGGTTATTTTAATGGCACTCCAGGGCTATTTCTATACATTACATACACGTAAGTATATGATAAAAAAGATTTCAATGCTTTTTTGACCTTATATATTTATATTTAAAAGTGGTACTCTATGTTCATGACTTAAAATAATAAGAATTAGGGTTGGATGGCATTTAAAGTTCATTATTTTATGTATGCAAATATTATTTTATTTAGACAATGAAGTATATGTATTTCAAAGTCAATGTGATTTTTGAAATGTAGTCACAGATGTGGTTCTTCTTTGTTCCTTTATGATCAGAAATAAAATATTGCAGTGGAAATATGTATGTTACATGCAGGAAATAATAAAAAAATGTTATAAAGTCAAAGTCATTGTCACAATCATAGTAGAACAAAAGTTATAATCAGTAAAGAGCCACATTCACAATTTTCTGTTGATTAGGTAGAGTGAACGTTAGTATAGATGTGGGGGTCTAAAATCCACCTATTAAGAAGTCTTGTGTCCCGAGACTGAGAACCAGCTGGAACTTTCAAGGTGATGAGGAGAAAAGAGGATTGCCATTTTAAGTACACAGGTAGAATTGTGGAGGTGCATATTACTTAGAACTGAGCCTGGCTTTCCTTAAATCAGTGGAATACCAGCATCTGGAAAGTCAAAATTAATTCACTGTTAGGAAAAAGGATACAGGAAACTGATATTCCTAATCTGTGATCTAATTTACCATGTAGCTATTCCCAGTAGATTATAGATACAGGCATACTTCTGAATATTGCAGGTTTGGGTCTAGACCACGACAATAAAGCAAATCATACAACCATTGCTGGTGGAGGGTCTTGCCTCTGATTCATAAAAAGCACAGTACCTGTGAAGCTCAGGAACACAAAGCACGATAAAATAAGGTATGCTACTAGTCGGCTCTGTTTACAAATGGAAAAAAAAATTTAAAAATTATATTATTGCATTTTTCTAAATACATATCATGTGATTGCAAGCCATCTGTAAAAAATTCTTTGGTGATAAATATATTATTTATATATGTATACACAGTGGGTTTTCACAGATAAAAAGGAGTAATTATTTGAGGATTAATTTGATCATTTGGAGTATAAAATAAGATCCCGTATTTGTTGCAAAATTATATGACTTTTCTTTATTTAAGAAGATTATCTACTTGAAAGAGTAACTAAAAATTAGACATTTGCAGATGGATTTTGAAAGTTTATGCTTAATAGTATGTTCAATATTTTGTCATTTATCCTTTCTGATTTGTAAAATTAAATCCAACAACTATTTATCAAATGTGCATAAATATACTCAGGTTTATAACATCTGTGCTTTATTTCATCCTTTCTCTCACATCTGGAAATTAACATAAAAATAATGGAATTTTATTATTTGCTTTTCTCCTCTCCAGTATATAAACTTAGAAACTAACAAAAAAAACATCATTCAGGTTGCTTAACCAAATTTTATTGGCTCCTTCATTTACCATGTCAAAAGTTACAACATTAATCATCAGATCATATTTTGACTGGAAACAAAACATTACTTAACTCTATAGAACTACATATGTGGGTGAATTGTATGGTAAGGAAGTAATTGACTTAGGACATATTTGTTTGCCAGAAAAATTTATGTCCCAAATTCGAGCAGTGTGGCAGTTATAATAATAACTAGCCAAACATAACATCAATTTCTTTAGATCTTTTTTATTAATTCTTTCCACAAACTCTAAATCAAACATAGAAACAGCAATTGCTTTGAACAACAAAAAGAGGTGTGCCTGCTATCTGTCTACCCTATTATTAGAGTACAATTCCATTGTTACTTCCTTCCTTTTTATGTAACTATTCAAAAGCCATTTATACAGTTGATTCTGCATTAACCAGAAACAAAAAACCTCCTAGAAACATACTTGTAAATATTTCATTGGCACAAATATATCATTGAGAAGAACCTGTATGAAATATTATAGTTTTCAACTTCTAAATATTCAAACCTTGCTTGTAATTCAAATTCTTCTTCAGCACTCCATTCAAATAATTTTTCAAATTCACACACGTTTGAAGTAAACATACACAAAATGCAATTCTAAGCAATACAATACTTCAACATACACTTTATAACTTAATATACATTAAGAAGTCACTTGTGGACTCCAGTTTCCTCCTCTGTAAAATAATGAATTAAATAATTTTTGAAGTACTTTCTGACTTTAATATTCTAGAACTATAAAACACGTATGCCATATAACCTTTAAACAGCATCAAACTAAATGTGTATTTCAGTACAAAGTCCAATAGACATAAATGCAGATGGAAAGCTGCATCTGAGCTACTGTCTTATAGCATTTAGCCACATGGTGATGCAGCGGGGCAGAGGATGATCATGGATGGAGCGGTTTCGGGGCGTGGCTGCACATGGCATGGGCCCTGCCCACCTCCGCTGCCCGAGCTGTGTGCCTTGGCGTGGGACCGCGACCACACAGAGAAAAGGGCGCCTTTCTTGAATGGACACAAAGGCACCATACAGACCAGGCAGGCCGAAAATGTGGTTATTTCTCTCATCTTAAAAAATAAAAATTAAATAAAAAAAGCTTTTCATGATCCTACTTTCCGTGAGCTGCACACTTATATATTCTAGCCCCCCCACACATACACATTCAGAAACACACATGAAAAGTATGGGCACACACACAGACACCCAAGCAAAGACATGGATACACACAGACACAGAGACACAGACAGATACACACAATGACACATATAGATGCACAGGTAGAAACGAACACACAGATACATACACAGACACAACTATACAAACAGATATGCACAAACACATGCTGACACACACAGACAGCTCACACAGACACTCAGATACACCCACAGACACTCATGGAATCATATTAGACACACTCAGATAGAGAGCACATTACCTGTCTATTCTCATCTCTCACTGCTCTCCCCTTCACTCCCTCTGCAACAGTCACACTAGCTTCTCCAGGGTGGCTCAGACGAGTTGGATACACTCGCCCACTCTGGGACTACTCTGCCTGAAACCGTCCACATGGCTAACTCACTCACTTGTTCATGTCTCTACCCAAAAGTCATCTTCACAGGGAGGGAAGGCTCCACTGTTTATCACACACAAACACTCACACACACGTTATAACATCCCCCTTCCTCACTGGCTTAAATTTTTCTCCTTAGTCCAGTGATGGGCAATCTTTTGAGCTCGGTGTGTCAAAATTCGCCAAAAAACCGAACATAACTCAGGTGGTGTGTCACTTCGAGAAAAAAAAACACCATAATTTTGCAATATTTATAGTTTAAATAACAAAAATGTATAATTGTAATATATAACTGCATTTAATAAACCAAAAACTAATTATTTAACTTACCTGCTTAGTGACTTCTTTGTTCATCTGTCAGTCAGTTTCTTTTGTTGGTCCTGATATTATTTAACTTGTGTGGGGTGCCATGAACTAAGATAAGCGAGGGGGAGGGGGAATTCTTTAACTAACCTGCCTATTAGTGACTTTTTTGTTGCTGAATTTCATTGGCTAAATCTTCAGTTGAAGGTTGGTATTTTGTATACTTCAAGCCCAAGCAAACGCTACTAACTTCATCTGTCAATCTGTTTCTTTTGTTGGTTTTGATATTATTTAACACTGAGAATAAGGTCTCACAAAAGTACGTAGAGGGAAAAATTGTGAGTAAAGCCATTGCTCTATTTTTCAGGGTGCTAAAAGTGTCTGGTAATCGGTTCCAGGCACTCCAAATTTCCTGTTCATAGTGGCACTCCTCTTGATTCTCCAAGCTGCATCTTTCCAGATTCTCAAGCTTTGACCTTAAATTGACAAACACCTGAGCCCAGATGCTGTCTAGAAATTCTGCAAGTTGCATCATATGTAAATTAAGATGTCTGCTGCTATTTCTAATGGTGGGAAACGGCACCCATAGCACAGGCCCTCACCTCTCCCAGCCTCCCCCTCACTTATCTCAGTAATGATGGTCAATTAGAAATCCATGACACCCCAGAACAGTAGATTGGATAATGGTTGCTGTGGTTATGTGGTTGCTGGTAACGGCGATCACAGGGCCCCCAGAGATGCATCCCCCTGTGGCATTCTGCTGCTCTCTGCTCTGCCGGCCAGAAGTGAGGTCAAAGATCCCCTAACGGCCCAACCGGAAGTCCCAGAACTAGACACTCTGTGCCGGAGTTCTGTTGTTTTGGCCTACAGACCTCCGGCACAGAGTGTCTACACTACAGCAAATGTTTTATCCTCAGCTACTGCACCTGGCAATGCAGGAGCCAAGGATGAAACGTCCTTCTACTCATGCGGCTGCGTGTCATCGAAAAGGGCTATGCATGTCAGTGCTGACACGTGTGTCATAGGTTCGCCATCAAGGCCTTAGTCTATATTGTCTGATACACTAAATATTTTTCTTGCCTTCTCCAGTAGAATTGTAAGCTGTATTAGGGAAGAGACTTTGTCTGTTTTGTTTATCATATCTATAATGTGTGGAAGGAAGCATGCAGCATAATAGGCACCCAATAAATGTATTCCAAATAGTTTCAGTGAATAAATGATGCTATTCTCAGACTGGGAGGAAAACCTGAGGGAACTAAAAGGGCTTTCTGAACATCTCATGGCAATAAATCCCCTCTTCTTACACTGTCTTCCCTAATCTCTTTGAATCACCAAGAATCAAAACAACTGCCTGGGTGTAGCTTTTTGAGGCCACTATTCTCCTAATAATTGATCATACTTCCCAGGTTTCAGTGATGTTCAACAGTCTCTGATCATCCCTGTTTTCTCAATCATTTCCTTAAAGGCATCCCAGCAAGTTCCATGACAGCTGCAACTGCATTTAACAATATGGTAAAGAAAATGGAAGCAAAAATCATGGCCAAGAAAACTTGCATTTTTGGCACACCTAGTAGCACATAATATTTGGTGATGAGGAGATTCTGGTCACAAGTTTCTTTTCCAACACTTGAACAATTTAACTTTAAAGGAGAAAAGCAAAGAAGTAATTGGTCATGCTGATATACAGTCATTGTATTCTGCCTTTTCCTCATCTCTCCAAACATACAAGAACAACAGCACTAATTATCATTGTTTGGATGCATTAAATCTCTAGTGCTCAGATATGTATAGATATACTGTGGACAGATATCTATATCAGCTATCAGCCATCTAGCTATCTATTACCTACCGAGATGGCTAAAGCAACCCCATGAAGCAGAAATTGGTCAATGGTCCTGCCTCTCCCTTCACTCTACACATACATACAAGCTCACATTAAACATCCCCTTCATCGTCTCCTACCCTTATCACCTTCACTCTCAATCAATGTTTTATCAATTAGAGAAAACATCCTCCTTGAATACACACCATTCCTGTTTCCTTTTTACTCTCATGTCTTAACCTCTATTTCTTTGCTCTGTGTGTGTGTTTCATAATCAGGTAAGAGGAGGTTGCTGGAGAACAACAAACAGTAACAGACTCCAAAATGTTCAGATAATGACCTTTCTTTTCTTTTTTTCTTTTCTGAGTGAGAGAAGGGGAGATAGAGAGACAGACCCCCAGATGCACCTTGACTGAGATCCAGCAGGCAATCTCCATCTGGGGCCATGCTCTCAACGAGCTATTTTTAGTGCCTGAGGCAGAGGCTCCATGGAGCCATCTTCAGTGCCCAGGGCCAATGTGCTCAAACCAATTAAGCTATGGCTGCAAAAGGGGAAGAGAGAGAGAGAGAGTGAGAAAGAGAAGGGGAAAGGGGTGGAGAAGCAGATGGTTGCTTCTCCTGTGTGCCCTGACCGGGAATCACACTCAGGACAGCCACATGCTGGCCAACACTCTATCACTTAGCCAACCAGCCAGAGCCATGACCTGTCTTTTAACTTGGGATACAGTAATATTTGGAACTTTTGAGTATTTTTTATTTTTTATCTTAAAAAATATATTTTTAAATGTCTTCAGCACATGCTGAATAGGATATCATTTAAATATAATAAGATGAATTTTGGAGATGGAATAATTTTGGTTTTAAAATAGTAATATAACAATTATATATAGTCTGGTTAAACAACTATTGCAAGGATATAAGAAAACAAGAAACACGGGGGTGGGGAGGGGGGAGATATATTCGGTGGGACACTTGAATCTATGTAAGCACAATAAATTAAAATCAATAAAAAATTAAATAAAAAAAGAGGAAAACAAGAAACATTTTGCACTGTTGTGGACATACCATGGAGTACAGCCGTTCCAGAAACAACCAGGCAGTAGTACCTAGTGAAAAAGAAAAAAAAACAAACAAAAAACACCTAGCATTTTAACATTGGAATGGGACACTTTTCCTTTGTTTCATTGTAGCAAACATTTTTCTCAGCTAATATGGGTCAAATTTCTTCAGAAAACAGGCATAAAAGCCTGACCAGGCAGTAGCACAGTGGATAGAGTGTCAATCTGGGATGCCGAGGACCCAGGTACAAAACTCCAAGATCACTGGCTTGAGCACAGGGTCCCCAGCTTGAGCGTGGGATTAAAGACATGACCTCATAGTCTCTGACTTGAGCCCAAAGGTCCCTGGGTTGTAGTCCAAATTTGCTGGCTTAAGTCCAAGATCTCTGGCTTGAGAAAGGGGTCACTTGCTCTGCTGGAGCCTCCCAGTCAAGGCACATATGAGAAAGCAATCAATGAACAACTAAAGTGCTGCAACTATGAGTTGATGCTTTTTATCTCTCTCCCTTCCTATCAGTTTGTCCCTGTCTGTCTTTCTCTGTCTCTTTCATTAAAAAAAAAAAAAAAGATAGCAACCACAAGAAAGACAGGCACAGCACAGTAAACAACACACACTGAAGAACACACCCAATTCAGGATAAGAAGATGGAAAGGTGGGTGCTCATTATTTTCTAACTGGCTGAGAGTACATTATAGAATGCAAAGTATGGAAAAGACAACGTTAACAAAGACCTGTAATGAACTGGGTATAATGTGTGTGTGTCTTTACACACATATATACATACATGTGCACATACATACATATATCTACACACACATCCTTCCAGACACAAATTATGATATCATGAATCAGCCTTGCCCAGGGCATTGTTAAACAGCATATTAATGAACTTCAATCCACCTATTACATACAAAATAGTCAAACAATGGAATTAAATGAGGAAATTAGGTACCCTGTTCAAATCTGATTATAAAAGCCATTTTCCTGTGTTATAAAGATAAATATAAATTATCTAGAAATGTTTAAATTTATTTTGTGTGTGTGTTTCTACTGAGTGGATATTAACTGAATACTCTGCACAAACTACAGACTTGTCTTGGTAGGAAGCAATTTCCTACAAAGGAGTGGAGACTCTAGCACTAAACTGGCTAACTTGAAACCCCGCTTTCTTCTAGAACAAGTTATTTCATCTCTCTGTGGTTTGGTTGTACAGATGAGGATCTGTACAATGGCAATGAAAATACTACCTACTTTGTAAGGTTGTTATTAAATGAGTTAAGTATTTAGAATGATGACTGGGCCTGACCACGTGGTGGTGCAGTGGATAGAGCATTGACCTGGGATGCAGAGGACCCAGGTTTGAAACTCCAAGGTCACCAGCTTGAGAGCAAGCTCAGTGGCTTGAGCAGGGGTTCACCAGTTTGCGTGTGGGGTCACTGGCTTGAGCCATAGACATGACCCCATGGTCCCTGGCTTTGAGCCCAAGGCTTGCTGGCTTGAAACCCAAGGTCACTGGCTTGAGCAAGAGGTCACTGGCTCAGCTGGAGCCCCCCCCCCGCCCCCCCCCCGCATCAAAGCACCTATGAGAAAGCAATCAGTGAACCAAGGGGCCATTACTACTAGTTGATGCTTCTCATCTCTCGTCTCTCTCCCTTCCTGTCTCTCTCTCTCTCTTACTAAAAAAAAAAGAAAAAAGAATGATGACTGATATCTAAAAGGTTCCCATATGTGTTTATATTAAATAAAAATAGAAGAAAACCTACATTTTGAAAAAGAACACTCATAATCATTTGCCTATGGGTATATTTCTGTAAAGACTTGAATTTTAAAACAATGATTTATTGATTGTAAAGAGAGAGAAAAGAAGAGAGAGATTTGTTGTCCCACTTATTTATGAATTCATTGGTTGTTTCTTGCATGTGCCCTGACCTGGGATTGAACCCGCAACATTGTCATTTTGGGTTGACACTCTATCCAACTGAGCTATAGGGCCAGGGCAAGGACTTGCATTTTTGACCCTTAAAGACTTCATTTTAAACCTCCAATAATTTTTCCTATGAAGTGAACCAAATGGTAAACATGCAACTTTTGGTTACTTTTAAATAAATAAACCTCTCACTAGCTCTATTCTGCCGACCAGGGAGAAGAGAAAGTCTCTCCATTTATGACAGGCACTAGAAAGTGCTGTTTCCCACCTTTCACCCACAGTCATGTAGAAAGGTGAGGACTGTGAAAACAATCCTCCATTTTCCCACAGTGCCACCATCTTTCCTCATTGCTACCTCACTCCTTCCATCCACCGTTTAGCAGGTCCCTGTACCCCTTCCCATCTCTTTTATTTTTAAATCCCTTTCTTTCTCCTTTCCTTTCTCCTTATTCTTTCTTGTAGTTGTCTGCCTCTTTGTACATTACCATTCAATAGTTTTATTTCTCCCTGTTGCCACATTTCCCTTTGGAAAACCCCCTTTCTCCCTTTCTCTCTCTCTCTCTCTCTCTCTCTCTCTCTCTCTCTCACACACACACACACACACACACACACACACACTTTCTTTCCCCTGGACTAATCCTGCTCTTACTTCCTGGTTTCTTATCCTCTGCTCTTAGCACCCACCTCTTTGTTGGTACTTTATGAACACTTTGTTTTTTAACTGTAATATTTGTAATAAAGTCTATTCTCTTTCACTTACTGCATGTCAGTCTAACTCTGATTGATATCACTCTTAGGGTATAACTTTAAAGAGAGGCCAGGAGAGGAAAGAGCATGAGTGAACTGGACAATACCCATTTTTAAAATTGAATATTTACTATGTTCCAGGTCCTTTATATACATCGTCTATCCTCCTCACAATAACTTCAAAAGAAGCTATTATTCATTCCTGTTTTATAGTTGAAGAACATATGCTGAGCAATTATGTGACCTAAGGGCATACAGAGCTAAAATGGTATCTGTCTTGTCAGTTCCCTCTTTGCCCTCCAGCCCCCACATCACCCTGTTTCCTAAGTGACTTGATCTACCATGCTATCTCGCATGTTTCTGATAAAAATAAGAATTGAAAATACACCCCCTTTAAATAGAGCTAAGGAGGTAATGTCAGAAAGTGGGCAGAAAAAAAAAAAGAGTGATGAGAACACCAACAGAAAACTCTTGCCTCTCTTCTCTCCTTATAGATTTTGTCTGTGATTTGTTGAGCTTATTAAGAATCATAGACTCAGAGATTTTAAAGTTCAAAGTGTTCTTGGAGGCCATCCAAAATAACTCCTTCATTTACAAATGAGGAAGCTACAACTCAAATAAAACAACTTGCCCAAAACATAGATTTACGTACTGCCCAACCTGGATGGGTAGGTTGAATCAATAATCATAAGATGCTTATTGACCAGAAAAATATAACCAACCTATCTGCAACCCCTGAGAGATTCCCAGCATTCCCCAGAGTGAGAGTCATTCCAGGATGGAAGGTGTTCACCAAGATAGCTCTGAGCTGCTGGGGCCCAAACCTTACCCATTCAGGGGTTCAAGAGGAATCTAGATGGTTCTATCTCAGAATTGAGAATGACTGTGGCCTGAGTGGTGGTTGTGCAGGGGTTAGAGCATTGACCTGTGACTCTGAGGTCCCAGGTTTGAAACCCAGAGGTCACAGGCTCATCCGGCGTAAGCACAGGCTCACCAGTTTGATTGCAGGGTTGCTGGTTTGAGCATGAGATCATTGGCATGATCCCATGGTCACTGGCTTGAGCCCAAAGGTCTCTGGCTTGAAGCCCAAGACTAGTGGCTTGAAGCCCAAGGTCGCTGGCTTGAGCAAGGGGTCACTGGCTTGGCTGGAGCCCCCCGGGAAAGGCACATATGAGAAGCAATCAATGAACAACTAAAGTACTGCAACTACTAGTTGATGCTTCTTATCTCTCTCTATTACTGTCTCTCTCTCTTGTAAAATGACCAGTGGATAAAGTGTCAACCTAGAATGCTGAGATCGCTGGTTTGAAACCTAGAGCTTTTTCCGGTAAAAGCATATGCAAGAAGCAATTATGAGTTGATGCTTCCTGCTTCTCTGCCTCCCCCTTCTCTCTCTTTCTCTCTGCTCTCTCTAAAAATCAATACATTTTTTTAAAAAAGTATTGAGAATGACTGTGGTTTTTTTTTTTTTTCTTTTTCATTTTTCTGAAGCTGGAAACAGGGAGAGACAGTCAGACAGACTCCCGCATGCGCCCGACGGGGATCCACCCGGCACGCCCACCATGGGGCGATGCTCTGCCCACCAGGGGGCGGTGCTCTGCCCATCCTGGGCGTCGCCATGTTGCGACCAGAGCCACTCTAGCGCCTGAGGCAGAGGCCACAGAGCCATCCCCAGCGCCCGGGCCATCTTTGCTCCAATGGAGCCTCGGCTGCGGGAGGGGAAGAGAGAGACAGAGAGGAAAGCGCGGCGGAGGGGTGGAGAAGCAGATGGGCGCTTCTCCTGTGTGCCCTGGCCAGGAATCGAACCCAGGTCCTCCGCACGCTAGGCCGACGCTCTACCGCTGAGCCAACCGGCCAGGGCTGAGAATGACTGTGTTTTAAATAATTGCATGAAAAACCAACCCACATCATACATGGCATCCACTTGTAAGACGCCCGTTGAAACACTCTGATACAGTATAGACTGAAAAGGTACCAAGTAGCAAAATAAGGCACTGTTTGTTTTCTTATAATCTGTGCAAAAAATACATATACAGACACATGTATCATATATATGTGTATAGACAAACATATATAAAATCAGTGATGCAATGATAAGCATGAGTGTTCATTCTCAGAACTATTCGTATCACTCTGTGGCTTTCATGCTAACTAGATTACAAATAGCATAGAATTAGTGTAGAGCATTAAGATAAACTAAGAGTGTTAGGGAACATGGAAGGAAAAAGAACACGGATATGCTATTTTACTATCTTAGTATCGGTATTTAAGTCTTCTTTAACGTGGTGTAACAATATTTGGCTCCTGGGCAGTTGTTTTTTTTAGTTAATGCTGCATTTATCAGGACTTCAGTTTCTTCCTGATTAGATGCACGCCACCTCACTGGAATCTAGGAAGGAGCTAATGTATACTGAAACCAAATTTGATGCTTAGAAAATCCTTGAGCTGTTGAAAGGCACACCTGTGTTGTTTGGCAGGTGAGTTAAATCTCAAATAAAGAATTTCTACAAATCTCCTGTTCAGTTGGCTAAACTGGTTTCACTCCTATTGAACAGCTGCTGGGGTGGGAGAATCCTCTATTTTTCTTTAATAAGCATACTAATGCCGAAGAAAGAACTTCCAATGCTAATCTCAGTGGCTCCGGTCTCAAGGAACGGCTCAGCATTTACTTCAGGATGTTAAATGTATTAATGTCAAATTTATTAATTGATAGATGAATTAGTTTGCATATAGGACAAAAAAATCTATAGCTTTTTTGTAAAGACCATATAATTGTTAATTAAGGTGTTACTTTGAATAATTTGAGAAGTAACTTTCTAGCTGCACTCTTATATTTAAATTAAGACTAGTTTGTTATGAATAGTTAAAAAAAATTTTCAGCTAACTGAGTCCTAAAGAAAATAAGGAAGCATTTATCAGTTGAAAGGCACTCTGTAAATCGGTTTGCAGACGAACTGCAAAAGGATATTTTGGACAGTATAATCTTAAAGTGAAATGGGCCATTTATTCATTACTTCTTTTTAAAACCTTTATTTGATCTATTTCACTTTCTGTACATTCTTATGTTAAATTATGTGGTAGTCTGTACTATCTTTAAGTTTCTTATGACTAAACTGGTTTTGAAAAGCTTTAGATAAAGACATTCTAAAATAAAGGGTTGATTCATTGCACAATATTCTTTAGGTATTAAGGAAAGTTAATATTTTTCATCCTTTGACAGGTACTTGTGGGGTCTAAAATATACTCTTTATAGTATAGATGCAGTACATGCCAAGGAAGAAAAAGTGTTTAGGGTTGTCCTGTCTCATAGAATGAACAAAGGATAAAAGCAGAAAATTATTCAAGTCCACAAGCATAATGACCCTCGTCTGTCTGAGCTGGCAAAGGAACTAATCTGCCACCCAGGTCTTAATATATAGGTTGTTTGTGATACTTTCAATTCCTTTTAACTGTGTATTACAATCTCTATAGCAAAAGAATATTTATTTGTTTGTTTTCAACTAAGAGATTAATATTCTTTCTCCCTATGATATACACCATCTGTTCTACTAAATCAACAGGTTATACACACATATGTGTATCTCAAACAGTTAGAGCTGTGGTTCCCAACCTGGCTGTAAGTTTGAAGCTTTGGAAAGATCACTACTGGAGCCCTTCCCAGATTCAGGCTTAAAGGATTTGATCTGGTGATGTAGCAGAGAGTGTGGAGATGGAAGAGGTATTCTTTCTTAGAGATTCAGTTAGAATTCAGAATTTGTTTCCTCTGGAAGCTATGTTGCGGTGGTGATCTGGGTTTATGGATTTTTTTTAAGTACAACAGATAGAGCTACAATCTGTTATATATATATATATATATATATATATATATATATATATATATATATATATCATGTAGTTGTTATCCTGTGTCACCCAAATAAATTCAATTAAAAAAAACAGAGCTACATATAATAAACATATAATTGTTATCCAGTGCCATCCAAATAAATTCAATTAAAAATAGATAGAGACACATTATCTGTTAAATAACTTTTGGGAGCAGATCTAAAACACCAAACCATTTTTCATAGTTCCTTCTTTTAACAAACAATATGCCTTTGATTCTAAACAATGGGATTGAGAGCTGATCTATTGATAAATTAGGAACCGCTTGCATCTTCAAAGTCATAATACAAATTTGTGAAATTTTTAATTTCGGAAACTCCACAGGGAATTTCTGGGTTCGTGACTTTTTGTGTTTTCTGAATAATAAAATGGATCAGAAAAAGGTTGATCATTCAGAAAGGAGCATGGCATAGAAATAATTGTGGAAATATGCTGGAGGGCAAGAAACCAGATAATAAAAGCACTTTAAAAAGGCAAATCAGACAAAAGAGTAGAGGACACTTTGTAGTCAATACTGAAAGGTGACTGTTTGTAGAGCCAGGCAGATGAGAAGGCTGAGGTTAGATAGGCTGAGGTTTGACCCACTGGTGAACCCAACATGACACACCAGGACAAGTTGGAACCAAGAGCAGTACACTAGTGTAACCATGTCTACATCCCACCAGGCAAACTGTTTTCACCCTTATTTCTATTTACACAAGGCAAGCACACGCACACATACTTCCCAAGGGCTGCTACACAGCCAAAGAGTAGGACTTACCTGTTTTGTCTCAGTGTAGATGGCATCATTTGGGTGGACGTTAAGAAGAAATAAGTTTGGTTCAATATGAAGAAAAACTTTCTAAAAGGCTCTCAAAACAAAACAAAACCGTAATACACGCCTTGTCGTGAACTGAACCTATGGCTGTGAAGGTTAGAGCATGAACTGGATATTATCTCTATAAATAGAAATGATAATGTGTTTGGTGTTAGCATGTCCTAAGTCTTCAATGGCCCTAACAAATCTTAGTTCTGTAGTCCAACCTTCTCTCTTCTCCATAAGCATCTAATTACCTCAAATTTCATTCTGTAACCATTTGGTTAAAAAATAATAATAATGACAAAAGGGAATTGAGAAACTCTTCACAAAGAACCAAAGTGTTCCTGCACAAAGATTGTGAAACAGAGGGTTAGCAACTAGCTTTATTGTAGTGGACTTATTTATAGGTTTTAGACCTTTGGTTACTTTTGGCAAGAAGTGAATCCTGAAAACTCATATCAAGAACGGCAAGAACTTTTAAAATAGACAAATAATAACCCCATAGTAAAACCAGTGTCTTTGTTCTTTCATTTATGTCCAGATTTGTGACCTCAGGAGTGGAAAGTACACCCTGATCTTTATGTATACCTTGAGACAGCAATGAGGAATAAATTAGACTCTTCAATTAGGCCTGAAAGGTGGAGGTGGAAAAAATAAGATACAGAGCAGTTTCCACTGTGACAGAATCATCAATTCATAGAATAGACCCAAACCTGGGAGCTGGAAGGGTCCTACAGAAAAAATGGCTTAAAGGCACGACCTATGTGTAAAGCATTAGTATCAGCAGGCCGGCACTGTGGCTGGAACATTCAAGCTAGAGATTGCAGTGAAGTCTCCACTGGAGTTTGTGCTCTCCATACAGAGCAATCTTGAATTTAGGTCTGTGCCAAGCACATTTTTTTTTCTTTTTTTTTTTTTTACAGAGACAGAGAGTCAGAGAGAGGGATAGACAGGGAGAGACAAACATGACCGGAAAGATGAGAAGCATCAATCATTAGTTTTTCGTTGCACCTTGCAACACCTTAGTTCTTCATTGATTGCTTTCTCATATGTGCCTTGACCGCGGGCCATCAGCAGACCGAGTAACCCCTTGCTTGAGCCAGCGACCTTGGGTCCAAGCTGATGAGCTTTTGCTCAAACCAGATGAGCCCTCGCTCAAGCTGGTGACCTTGGGGTCTTGAATCTGGGTCCTCGGCATCCCAGTCCGATGCTCTATCCACTGCATCACCGCCTGGTCAGGCTCCAAGCACCTTTTAACAATGACTTTCCCTATACCACCGAGCCATAAAGAACTGCTGAATTTTAGATCAAGACCTATTTCGAGGCCAGAACTGCCACAAATCATCCCTCCCTGACAAGCCAAACAGGGTCACCCAAACAAACAAGACACAAAAACCTATAGAGTTCAGCAAGCCATGGGCTGCGTTCCCAGGCGGTGTGCTTTCAGGGTACACAAAAGATTTCTTCTGCTCTGCTTTTACAAGGTGCTCTGAAAGTCAAGCTATTTGCCATGGGTAGGTCTGGGCAGTGGTGGTATTCAAATAATTTAACAACCGGTTCTCTGCCCTAATGACCATTTTAAGTATAAAAAATATATTTACTGAACAGTAATTTATTATTTCATGCATTTAATACTTAAATAAGAACAATAAGAGGTACACAAAATCAGATTATAAGAAAGTTTTAAAATATTAATAAAAATATTAAATAATACCTGACAAAAACAATAAAACTGTTATTTAAGATATTTCCACATTGCTTTTTTTTAGATTTCATTTATTGATTTTTGGAGAGGGGGGGAGAGAGAAAAAGAGGGAGAGAGAGAAATTGGGGGAAGCAGGAAGAACCTACTTGCAGTAGTTACTTCCTATATAGGCCTTGACCTGGCAAGCCTAGGGATTTGAACCTGCAACCTTAGCATTCTAGGTTGATGGTTTTCCCACTGCGCCACCACAGGTCAGGATTCATATTGCTTCTTGATTGGCGTCCAAACTTGCAATTTTCTTCACTTTTATCCAAGCATCATCAGCTGTGTGATTTATCCTTAACCATCTTTTCACTGTGGGCATAGGATCCCATTCCTTTAGAGGTAGACCAATTAGACTAGCATTGTGTTTGATATAATAGAAACAGGTGACTGAAGTAAGAAACACGAGGGAATTAAAATGTAGTATTTTATCAAAAGTATAATGAGTTTTAGGAAATGAAAGATAAATATTACAAGCACAGTTCCTTCAAATTATTTTTATCTATATATGGAATGAACATTAGTATGAGCACTTAGAATATGCTGTTGTGCAAATGAATATTAAAAAAGAGTAAGGAATGTAAATTTGTGATTTCTACATTGGGCGGTTGCCCAGGCGCCTGCACCTCGGTGAGAACCCTGATTACAAGTGCTATTTTAACAACCGGTTTGTCAAACTCAAATTAGGTATCAGTTCTACCCAACGGTAGAAACCTGCTGAATCCCTGAATCCCACCACGGATCTGGGGAGGGGAGAGAGAGGAGGAAGGTGGGACGCAACAGGTTGTCCACATTCCGCTGCCGGTCTGTCCAACAGGAGAGCCATTCTGCGCTGTTCATCGGCTTCCGAGGAGCTGGGGCAGAGGGCAGGGGGCAGGGGGCTAGGGGGATAGGGGGTAGGGGACTAGGGGGAAGAGAGAAGGGGAAAGAGGTTAAGGGGAAGGGAGCGCAAGCTCCCTTCAGACGTCTGGCGCCAAGCCACAAGACTAGAGAGATCCTAGGTAGCGAACCTATAGGCGCCGGAAAGGCCCTCTCTGCCTCGGAGGGCTGGTCCTCAGGTCGATGCCCGCCCCCTGGCGCCGGACCGGGGGCGGACAGGGCGGACGGGGCGGATGGGGCGGGGCGCAGGAGGTCGTAGCGGAGGCAGAGTCCCGGGTTCCTGCGCGCGGGGGCCGGGGCGCCGGGTGGGAGCGCGAGCGCTAGCTCTAGTTCTGGCACCGCTGCAGCGGACGGCATGGCGAGCACGGCCTTGGAGATCATCGCTTTCGTGGTCTCGATCTCGGGCTGGTTGCTGGTATCTTCCACGGTGCCCACCGACTACTGGAAGGTATCCACCAACGACGGCACGGTCATCACCACCGCCACCTTTTGGGCCAACCTGTGGAAGACGTGCGTTACCGACTCCACGGGCGTCTCCAGCTGCAAGGACTTCCCCTCCATGCTGGCACTGGATGGTCTGCATCCCCTCGGCCCCCGCCCCTCACTCCTTTCTGGGCAGCAGGCGGGGGCGCCCTCTGGGCTACACGACCCCCGGTGGGACCCCTGGGCCAGACAACTCTGAGGCAGGGTCCCACTCCTCCCTTAGGGTCTGAGGGAGCTGGGGTTGAGTCCCCCGGTTCCGTCATCCGCCGTCCCCGGACATCTGTCCGCCATGGGCACCTGTTCGAGCGCGGGATCTCGGGGCGGGGGAGAGGGCGTGGGGAGTGGACACGCAGACAGACCTGGCTCGGTGGGTGACTTTCGGGTGTCGGGAGTGGAGGGAAATAACTTTGCTGTCCTGGGAGTCAAGGACACAGTTGTGGGACCCCCTTCGCTTGCGGACTGTTAGGACAGAGTCACGCAGAGAGGGGTTGTCTTCTACATCCACTCCCCAGAAGAGCTTGAGTGTGATTAAAATGGTATCATTGACTTGTCAAAGCGAAATGGGCTTGCTCTGAGCTCCCTTTAGCCGGTTCGTGAATTCTTTTAAAAGTGGGCAGGAGAAAAGGAATATTATTTCCCCCCTTAAGGACGTTTCCCCCCTTAAAAATTCTTCTACAGACGTGTCAGCCTGGGTGTTAATGCCTCCTCCAAATTTTAGGAAAGTAAATAGCTCTTGCCTGTGCCGCAGAGCGGTAGAGAATTCTGGCTAGGTAGAATCTTTGCGGGAGACTGACAAGTTCTGTGTCCGTGCCTCTCGGGTCTCCCTCCTGGTGTTCTTTTGGAAATTGTTTTCTACATTGTGTTATAGGCTTTATATTGCATTGCATTATAGCATAGATAATATAGATAGATCTTCACATAGAAAACGGACTCTTTTAATTTCAAGAGAATGGTAGATGTCAACGTAGTCAGAGGACTGTTCAAGTTATAGGCTCTTCTACCAGGATTTTACTGCACAGGACTACATAGATGGATCCCAGCAGAAACTTAAGGAGAGTCATTTACATTATTTCTAAATTGGTGGTGTTTTCTTTTCATTAGTGCACTGCACATTTTTATTTGTATAGCTGAGTAAATACAAGACAAGATTTATTTCCCCTAAAATGGTGCTTGCCACAAAAAGCAAACCGTTGCTCAAGGTGGTATTTGATAGAACCTGTGTATAAGGGCAGAGGTGTCTAGTTTAAGATGAGTGACACACATATCTGTGTCCTGCTGTGTAAAACAAGTAGCTGGGAGACTGTCGATTCCCTAGAATTACTGTTGGAATTTCCCGTGCTCTACTGAGCTCACACCCAGGCAGATGCTTTGAACAGGCAGGCTCTTGTTTCTATGGTTTATATTCAGGATTATGGGATTGACAGTTACTATCCTAAGCGCATTTTTCTGTTGTAACTGTATTGTTACCTGGGATAGCATGCCAGATAGATATGGTTCCTTCTGTAGAACAGTTGAGGGACAAGAGAGAAGAGAGACAAATAAATGCTCCCTGGATATTATCATGTGCAGAATAGTGAAGTTTTCACCTTATACGTCTGAGGTGAAAGTGGACATGGTATTAAGATTTGGGGGCAGGAGGAAGGAGGACATAGCCCTCAATTATTAAGCTCTAGAGGGAGTTGAGAATAGAGCAAATGGAAGAGTGACATTTTTATACAACCCAGCTTGCAAAATAGCCTTCCATGTATGCTCATGTGTCTAGAAAATGACTTTTAAAAACATAAATGACATCACACTACCTACTATTCTGCAGCATTCTAAAATTAATAACATAGCTTTCCCAGTCCGTACATATAGAAGTAATGGTCGCATCATGTTCTTTAGTCTGGATAAACTGGTTTATTTAACCATTTACCATTGTTGGACATTGGACCATTTCCAGCTTTTCATTCTTTTTTATATATATAAATAAATTTTTATTAATTTTAATGGGGTGACATCAATAAATCAGGGTTCATATATTCAAAGAAAACATGTTCAGGTTATCTTGTCATTCAATTATGTTGCATACCCACCACCCAAAGTCAGATTGTCCTCCATCACCCTCTAACTAGTTTTCTTTGTGCCCCTCCCCCTCCCCTTCTCCTCTCCCTCCTTCCCTCCTGCGCCCCCCCTCCCCCCACCCCTGGTAACCACCACACTTTTGTCCATGTCTCTTAGTCTCGTTTTTATGTCCCACCAATGTATGGAATCATGTAGTTCTTGTTTTTTTCTGATTTACTTATTTCACTCCATATAATGTTATCAAGATCCCACCATTTTGTTGTAAATGATCCGATGTCATCATTTCTTATGGCTGAGTAAGTAGTATTCCATAGTGTATATGTGCCACATCTTCTTTATCCAGTCTTCTATTGAAGGGCTTTTTGGTTGTTTCCATGTCTTGGCCACTGTGAACAATGCTGCAATGAATATGGGGCTACATGTGTCTTTACGTATCAATGTTTCTGAGTTTTAGGGGTATATACCCAGTAGAGGGATTGCTGGGTCATAGGTAGTTCTATTTTCAGTTTTTTGAGGAACCACCATACTTTCTTCCATAATGGTTGTACTACTTTACATTCCCACCAACAGTGAATGAGGGTTCCTTTTTCTCCACCAGCTTTTCATTCTTATTAGCACTTTACTGAAAATCTTTATATTTATCTCTTTGTATATATGTGTATTGTTACAGAGCAGATGCTGAGAAATTGTATTGTCAGGGCAGTAGAATATCCATTTTAATATTCAGTTTATACTACCAAATTATATTCTACCAACAGTGTTTGAGAGTACTTATTTCTCCCCCTGCTCACCACTAAGTTTTTTTATCTATAATGTTATGGGTAACATATTATCATGTTATTATTTTAATTGGCATTTCCCTGATTACCACTGTTTTTGACTATTTTGTCATGTATTGTTCTTTTTTTCTCTTTTGTGAATTGCCTGTCCATATCTCATGCCCACAGGAGTCTGTTGTTTCCGCTAGGTGTTAAATGATTTGTTGTTTTAAATATGGATGTTAATCTTCGATTTGTTATTTATATTGTAATCTCAGTCCACTGTTTGTCTTTTAAATTTATGAGTTTTCTCATACAAAATTTTGAAATATGTAGTGCAATCAAATTGATTAGAATCTTCCTGCTGGCTCTGCCTTTTGTGGCTTAAGAAGTCATTGCCTACTCCAAAACCATAGATTCTCTTTTCTATGTCTCCCAGAATAACAGTAAGGGGATTCAGTGACACAGCTACATTTTCATACAGAGAGGAATTGATTCGCCCATCTACAAGTGGAACTTCTCCAAGAGGGCCCCTCTGCTTGTCCACTCTCTGCCGTGTGTTTCCAGGGCAGCTGTATCTGCTGGATGCTGGTCCTGAGGCAGGTCCTGCTGACAGCACGCTGCATGTGGACTACCTGACATTGCCTTTGCAGTGGCATGAGGCAGCTACATGACCATGGGCCGTGGTGGCTGCCGGCTGGAGCAGACAAACCCTCTCTTTAAACCAGGCATAGGTCTAGATTGAGAAGAAAAGCCAGAAAGAGTGAGATAAAGCTCCTGATTCTCTCACCTAGTCTTAGATGGAAGAACAAGCCTCTTGGAAGCAGATTAGCATTATTCTGAATTTCCTATGTGAGGTCAAAGCTCTGATTCCTCATTATCAGGTGGTATCACTGTCACCCCGGTTTTCCCTAGAAGGAGAATGAGGCTGAGAAAAGATAAATGTTTAGAGCTAATGTTATGCCACGTTAAGACCCGAACTCTAATTTCTGTTTAGACTCGATCTTAGTATTATGAAAGGGAAGCTGCCGTGAGTTTCTTACCCCCTCACCAGACACTTTGTTCATTTTGTTCTGTCCTGTGAATTGAAAGCTGTTATCCCTGTTTTACAGAGGAGAAAACAGAGGCTCAGAAAGATGAACATAAACAAGGGCACACACTGGGAAACTAGAAGAACCAAAGCTAAAATTCAAAGTTCACAACTTCCCCCATACAGATTTTCTTTCCAAGTATTTGCAAAGAGTACGCAAAGCCACTAGCATAAGAAAAGCACGTTTTTCTCCCTTCAATACTAGTACATACGCTCCTAGGAAATTGTCTCCCCAAATGGCTACTTTCATTTTTGTTAGTTTGAAATGGAAAAGGTACACATCATTTAGAAAATCACTTAACTTTTAAGGGACACCTTGAAGGTTTCCGCCATCGTAATTCATTAAAGTCACTGTTATTTTACTAATTGAAAATTTCACAGTTGAATGAGCTAGTGATTTCTATTTATTGCTAACCCATGTACCTTTGAAAAAAACACCACTTGAACTTCAGCTGAGAATAATTTTCAGCCAGGTTGTTTTTTTAGTATATGCCATCTGTTTTTGTTAGTGGGAGTGTTTGCCATGTCTTCCAAGAGAATTAACTATAAATTATACTTCAGAGAACTTCTAAGTAAATATGTTCATGCCTCAGCACTTTAATGTGTTAATTAGCTATTAACGGTGTCAGTAAATTAGACCTGTCAAAATAATGGCCTCCTTGACTAGTTTTTACCACCACTTCATTTGATGGTTTTACTTACAAGTTTTGCCCTGAGGAACTGTTAGAAAGCAAGGTCTGCCTTGCAAAAGAGAAACTCTGAGCTTGTTGGAAGTCACCTAAAGCCTGAGTCTGTGAGTGTTTTAAGGATTGGTAACCCCTAATTTACAAACCTCAGGCTTACCAACAACTCGATTACATTTACCGCTGACAGGGTTGCTTATCCCTAGGAACTCCAATTCCTGCTCTTGGCTCCCTGTCTTAGAAAATCTAGACAGTGATTGTGCTCGTGAAGTGCCTTCTTTGGTACGTGCGACAAGTTAGCGATTTCTTTATTAGAACTGTTTTCACGCCAGAGTGGGGTACCTTGCCCTCAAATCAGGGTTCTGACTGGTACTGAGAAAGAACTGACCACATCAGAACCTGGCTCTCCCCATCTCTGCTCTCTCATTTGTACCAAGAGACCAGTCCTGCTATAGTTAAAAGGACTGAGATGGGAGAACCGAGTGAGAAACTCAGGAAAAAAGGTTATGAGTAGCAGTTAAATCAAGTTTAAACACTGCTATTATTTTCCAAATCAACATCAGCCTGGGATTCTAACTACTGTTTATCATCTGGGAAAATGCATTTCATGACTGTTAGGACTTAACCTTATGCCAGGCTCCTGCATTTTCTCTTCATAAAGCCTATAAGGTTATTGAAGTAAATGCAACTTAAGGTGTATGATAAAGTTTTCTAGGATAGTGGGGTTTTTTGTGTGGGGAGGTTGTTTGTTTGTTTTAGAGAAAGAGAGAGAGAAAGAGACAGACAGGAAGGGAGAGAGGTGAGAAGCATCAATTCTTCGTTGCAGCACCTTAGTTGTTCATTGATTGCTTTCTCATATGTGCCTTGACCGAGGGGCTTCTGCCAAGCCAGTTGACCCCTTGCTCAAACCAGCAACCTTGGGCTCAAGCCAGCTAACATGGGGTCATGTCTATGATCCCACGCTCAAGCCAGTGACCCCACGCACAAGGTGGTGAGTCCGTGCCCAAGCCTGCAACCTTGGGGTTTCGAACCTTGGTCTTTAATGTTCCAGGCCCATGCTCTAGCCATTGCGCAACTGCTTGGTCAGGCTAGGATAGTGGGGTCTTTTTTACACATATATTATAGAGGTTATATAACACACACACTGTTTTGTCTGTTATGTGATTGCAGTCAGAGTCAGCTAAATCACCTCAACACCTTAGATTAAAATAGAGCTCAGACAACAATGAAGGCACACACACTTTCCAGGTCCCCTCTGGTGGTAAGTGGCGAGGCAGTTGTGGTTCTGGAAGACTCTCTTTAAGCTTGTAGGGAACTAACAGCCCCCTCTCTTTGTCTGTGCTTCTGCCTGCTCCTTGGGCTCTGGCAGAGGGACTGGAGGGCTGAAGTGTACAATAGTTGGGCAGCAGTCGCCCAGAGAGCCCTGCAGCATGGTTATTGCTACCGAAATAAACTTCTATTGTCCTGTTTTGCTAAAAATAAGGTTTTTGTTGCTGTTTTTGGTAGTCTCATCATCAGTGAAACTATATTCTGTATGGAAGTAGTCCATGCTATAAAGTAGATTATTGTCATTGCAGTCTGAATTTATGAGGGCCTAAATTTGTTAAATTAACTAGAGCCTCTTCTGTGAACCTTTTAAAATAGATCCTAGAAATAGGATTAACACTTAAAATTTTATTCTTTCCCACAGAAATATGGACTGGAGACTACAGCCATCATTATTTTCTGAATTTATAATTATCATAGTTTTAGAATTATTATTTCTTATAGCCTTTGCCTAAGGACATATAATAAATACTTTCGGTATCTTGGCATTAACAAATTTTTTAGATGAACAAGTTTAATTCCAAATGTAAACCTGATGTACATGTATGTTTATTTGCTAAGTATGGGCCATCATTATTTCAGATTGAAATATGGCATTGTTTCAGACTGAAATGAGAATATCTATATGTGGAAAACATTATTTGTTTAAATCTTATTAATTTAAAATTTGTTAGTGTTTGGATGAAAGCCAGGCTGAGGGTTACATAACCCCTGGCTGTGCAAATAAAAATTATATGACTAAGGAAATGAATGGTGTAGGAAGAATGATCAAACAAGCCAACAGAGAACAAGCTTATAGAGTTACTTTGAGAGCATCCATTTATATGTAGTCAGTTAATTTAATAATTATAAACTTTTCTTCTAATAAATAGCCAATGCTTTTTTAAATAAAATTTTATTATATGTGCCCTGAAAATAATATATCATTAAAATAGTTTTTGGGGTTTTTTTTAGCGAGAGAGAGCAAGGGACAGACAGGCAGGAAGGGAGAGAGATAAGAAGCATTAATTCTTTATTGCAGCACCTTAGTTGTTCATTGATTGATTCTCATGTGTGCCTTGACTGGGGGGCTCCAGCTGAGTCAGTGACCCCTTGCTCAAGACAGCGACCTTGGGCTCAAGCCAGCAACCATGGGGTCATGTCTATGATCCCACGCTCAAGCTTGTGAGTCCGTGTTCAAGCTGGATGAACCAGCGCTCAAGCTGGCAACCTCAGGTTTGAGCCTCTGCATCCCAGGCCAACACTCTATCCACTGCGCCACTGTCTGGTCAAGTTAAAATACTTCTTAATTTAGACTTCTCATGGTTCATAATGATATTTTAGTTGGTCTCATTTATACACTTTCACTAATATTGGAAGATTTCACCCTTTGGGAGGTCTTGCTGCCCCAAATTTTATAAAAACCATTAAAATATCTATTTAAAAGTTGTGAGGTACAAAAACAGTAAGAGGGTTGGGACAGTGGTAGATGATTTTTCTCTTTGTGAAAGTCAGTGTGTTACATGGAGTTTGGAGTCATATCTGTATGGAATCCATTTCTGCCCTTTACTAACTTATCTCTGACATGTCATATCAACTTTGCTTACCTCAGTTTCCTCATACATGGTAGTAACACTCAGAAAGCAAATCTGAAGATTATGGGTAAGCCAAACTTAAAACTGTGTGACATAAAACAGGCACTTCGTATAAACTAACTTGCTTTCCTTTCTTGTGTCTTACCATATTTATTTTAATGTTTTATTTACTGATTTTAGAAAGCAGAGAGATAGACAGATGACAGATAGATAGATAGATAAGATGATAGAGAAGGGGGGAGGAGCAGGAAGCATCAAGTTGTAGTAGTTGCTTTTTGTATGTGCCGACCAGGCAAGCCTGGGGTTCTGAACTGGGGACATCAGCATTCCAGGTTGGCACGTCATCCACTGCGCCACCACAGGTCAGTGTTACCATGTGTTTTAACAATTATGATTATTTATCTATTTTTATGTTTTGGAAAACAGAATAGTCATCAGAAGGACAATGTGAAATGAGGATGTCTCCGTAAACAGCCACTTGTTTTATGTTAATGTGAATGACCTACTCTAATTGCAGGTTATATCCAGGCATGCAGAGGACTTATGATTGCTGCTGTCAGCCTGGGCTTTTTTGGTTCCATAATTGCCCTGTTTGGAATGAAGTGTACCAAAGTCGGAGGCTCAGAGAAAGCCAAAGCTAAAATAGCTTGTTTCGCTGGGGTTGTATTCATACTGTCAGGTAAATAATAACTTTCTTCCAAACAATGTACTTCCACCATGTTAGTGAAATAACACTAAACACGGTGCCTTGCCTCTGATGCCTTTTAGGGCTGTGCTCAATGACCGGTTGTTCCCTGTATGCAAACAAAATCACAACGGAATTCTTTGATCCTCTCTTTATTGATCAAAAGTAAGTACTCTTCTCAGTCTGTATGTTTCTAGCTCACAGGAAATGTATACAGAATTATATTCTACATGAAGGTACATAAATTTCTTACATGGCTTATGAAAAGAAAGTGAGACATATGGGTATATCATATTTGATGATGTCACTCAAGAGTAAATATTTTATGTGCTGTTTGGTAAATAATGTATTTAATTATTGCACTTGTTACATGGTTGGTATCTTGTCTCTAAATAGCTCAAGGTGTAGAATTTAGAGAGCTAAACTCTGTCCCCTGGACATCATAAAATTGAAGCTAAATGGAGGAGAAGCGGAAAAGAGCTGTAAGACGGGGGAGGAAGGCATGATGAAGTGTGACAGCATAAAATGAACTGATTTTACCCCTCCAGAATGGTAGTTGCCTGATGCTAACTAACATCGAGGCCGGTTTCCGTCTCAGACACTGAGATGAAAACTGAAAGGAAACCGTGCTCCTGAAGGTTAGAAACGTTCAATGATATTTAAATATTATTTTTCATTTTTAACTAAAAGAGCTCCACGTAATGAACCTTTATATATATATTTTAAAACTGTACATGATGCAAGGTTTTTTTAAAAAAAAAAATGCTGTAGGAGCGGCACGGACACTCAGCTATGACCTCAGTTGCAGGTGAACGCTTTGGCATTTACAGATCAGTTTGTTTATTGTTGTTTTAACTATGGGCTGTTGCTTTTTATAGCTTCCCTAGGCTTATTTCTTTGCATTGGGAAAACCCCAGGGATACCAAATTAGAAATAATACTATATCAGGTATTTTGTCTTCCGTGAGAGTGTGCCTGCATACCTCTGTGTAAAGCCACACGTGTGTGCGTGTAGATTGCTGTCAACCAGGATGGTGACTCTCTTTCAGTCTTCAGATCTAATGTAGAATTTTAGAAGAAATGCTAAAATGGCTGGTCAGGTCTACATTAGTTTTTTTCCAGTGGATTTAGAAATCTTCAAAAAATTGGTATTCTAGTTCTTTCTTTAGTATAGTGTATGCATAAATAATAAATGCTTATATAATGACTTATAATGAAAATAAGAGCTAACGCTTTGAGTCCCTACCATGTACCAGGCAGGACATTGCAGGCATTCTTTATTTTATTCTTACAACAACCTTATGAAATACCATATTTTTTGCTCCATAAGACGCACCTGACCATAAGCCACACCTAGGGTTTTAAGGAGGAAAATAAGAAATAAAATATTCTGAACCAAATGGTGTGTCAAAATATGTAATAAAATACCATATTTTCCACTCCATAAGATGCATAGGAATTTTCCCCTTTACCTTTGGGGGAAAAAAGTGAGTCTTATGGAGCAAAAAATAGGGTAGGTTCTCCTGGGACTTTCCTTTTTGAAAAAAATTGAGGAATGCGCTCAAGTAGTGTGTCCAGAGAAACTTGGACTCGTAGACCTATGTGATTCAAACCAGGCGGCCAGACTCTAGAATGCTTGCTCTAAAATGCACGATTTGTAATATTGTACTACTTTATAATTTTTGTTACCGTATGCTACATGTTTTTCATCAAGCGAGTTTCTTTTGTACATTTAAAAATGGTTTTTATTCTGAAATTTTACTAAATGGGAAACAAGGACAACTCTTTTTCAGACCACAATGTAATTTTTACTCCACTGCCTATATTAGAAAAGTGTGTTCTGAATTATAAATTTTCTCTTAACTAAGTTTTGATAATGAAATTTGCACAGATGTACATGACACCAGACATTGAAATGAGAACGAAGACTGTGCTCCTGAAGATTAGGAACATTTAAAAAAATTTTTTTTTATTCATTTTAGAGAGGAGAGGGAGAGAGAGAGAGAGGAGAGAGAGAGAGAGGGGAGGGAGGAGCAGGAAGCATCAACTCCCATATGTGCCTTGACCAGGCAAGCCCAGGTTTTGAACCAGCGACCTCAGCATTTCCAAGTCGACGCTTTATCCACTGTGCCACAGGTCAGGCCGATTAGGAACATTTTAATGAAATATTTAAATGAAATATTACTTTCCATTTAAACGATACATTTCAATTTCAGGGTTTGGTATCCTAAATATACAACAAAAGTGTATTTCTCTTGGTTTATTTTATTAAAGACATTGCTAACTTTTCTGGATTACAACACTTTTTTTCAGAATCTTAAAAATAGTTTTCATCTTTCCTCAAAAGGTTAATGCTAATTTGTGTATACACCTTGTCCTTCATATGGTTTTATTCTGTGCTTGCTATATGCTCAGGTACCTTATTCAATTTAGTACATTGGATTTTCTTATTCTCCTTTCAGATTTTAGTTAAACTCAGTTCAGTAGTTATGGACTCTGAAAGGTTCTCCTCTCCCCCACATTCTTGGTCCTACATTGAACTATCCCCTTCCCCCTCAGCCTCCCAGCATTCTTCTTTCTAGCTATGCCTACTCGTCCCCTGTGTGTCTGTATTCTCGTCTGTAAAATCAGGATAACACTAGTACCCCTCACACAGAGTTGCTGTGAGAGTTAAGAGAGAAACATTTATTGGTTGTTCCACTTACTTATGCACTCATTGGTTGATTCTTGTATGCACCCTGACTGGGGATCGAACCTACAACCTTGGTGTATTGGGATGATGCTCTTCTAAACCAACTGTGCTACCCTGTCAAGCACACTGTGTATTATCTTTATAGCTGTCTTTATTAAATTCTTCTGCAGTGACTTAAAACATAACACCTGCAAATTGCCAGTTTACTTTAATGTAATTAAAAACACGAGATAGGGATTATGAAAAACACCACAATTTACAGATTGGTAGTACTGACAAGTAACAGGCCCTTTATACTGAGGCCTTATAGAGAAGATAGATTTTTTTTTTTAATCCTACTTATTGAAAACAGGCTAGCTCTTTAAGATAAGGGCTTTTTCTCTCACTTCTGTGTCCCCAGCAGTGCTTTGCACAAAGCAAGCCCCCCTATGACTTACATAAAGTCCACTTAGATCAAAGAATTGTCAAGGCCTAAAAATTGTAAGTATGATCAGATTCTAATTACCTGCAATGATAGAAAGAATAGAGGCATAAAAATGACATGTGACGTCTAGAGGAATTCACAGACTGCCTTTAAATATAACTTTCTTCTGTATAAAACAACAAATCGAATAACTCAACTTCATCTGTATTCCCTTTATCAACACCTCTTGTAGAGGAGAAGGAGATGAAAATTAAGAGGGCCAAAGAGTTGCAAATTGTCTCTCAACATAATATAAACTGATTTCATAGATCTTAACATACAATCTTTAAAGCAGAACTTTCATTTGGCTTATTCTAGGGGATAGCACTTCTTTTGCTGGCATTTGCTAGTATTTGGTGATCTGTACTTCTGGTGTAGTTTGTACAGGAAATTGGAATATATTGGAGAATGAAGGCTAAAGGCAGAGCCAGCCCGAGGTGAGCTGGAATTTAGCGGGCACTGCTATAGGAAGGCTCTGACTTTCTTGGGTGTCTTCACTGACCTGCAGGAGAGTAAGTTACTTGAAGTCAGAAAACATCTATTTCATCTCTATCTTAATTGCCTAGCACAGTGCTTGGTACGTGAAATTCTTTTTTTTTTTTTTAATTTATTTGTTTTTTTCATTTTTAGAGAGGAGAGGAGAGAGAAAGAGAGAAAGGGAGAGAGAGAAAGGGGGAGAAGCAGGAAGCATCAACTCCCATGTGCCTTGACCAGAGAAGGGCAGGGTTTCGAACTGGCAACCTCAGCGTTCCAGGTCGATGCTTTATCCACTGCGCCACCAACAGGTCAGGTGGTACGTGAAATTCTTAACTGTAATGCTAGTCCTTTCACAATTAGCAGAAAAGGTTTCTGTTGTCTCAGCAGACAGAGAGCCTCTGGGTGGATGGACATAGAAGGCACACTCACTCTCCTCTTCCCATCCTTAGCGTACATTAAATCTTCCTAACGCTAGCTACCCCCAAATAACGTCTTTCCCTCCGGCCCCGGAAGGCATGTGTGTGTTTGCATGCTTAGGAAGGATAGTGAGAGGTAGCTTCTCTCCACATGCTCTAGCTTAAATTTCTAAGCTCTCATATACTTGCTCTCTCATACCCAAACCCTAAAATGAGCTAGAAAATGGTTCAGGTCTCAGAACCTACAGTAGTTTTGAAGTTGGCTTATTGCTGTTGTCCTTCCTTCCTTCCTTCCTTCCTTCCTCCCTCCCTCCCTCCCTCCCTCCCTCCCTCCCGAGCCAGTGACCCTTTGCTCAAGCCAGCGACCTTGGGTCATGTCTATGATCTCACGCTCAAGTGGGCAACCTCAGGGTTTCAAATCTGGGTCCTCCGTGTCCCAGGTCAATGCTCTGTCCACTGTGCCATCACCTTGTTAGGCTGCTGCTGCTGTTCTTAAAAATTCTGTTCTAAATTAATTGAATCTTTTTTGTAGATTTCCAGGACATACTTACATAAGGCCCACCTTGGTTGTAAGGTCATCAAAAACTTCTCACTACAGTCCTACTATGTGCCAAGAACTCAGTAGCCACTTTGTTGAAAATAAAATGAGTGGCTTCTAGTGTGTAGTTGGACTAAAGATTGTGGCGGTAGCATTGTGAACAGTAGCACACTTTATCTTCCATGGCCTTTATTTCTGAAATCCTTCCCTTCCCACCACTTACAAGGATGATTTTCCTTCCAAGCTACAACCATTTGACAGAATTGCAGTCTAAAGAGTTTCAACTGATTCTTGTGTGTCCTGCCATTTCCTCATTTTTTCCTTTTGTTTGCTTCCTTGCTTTTATTCAACTTACAATTGTATTTTATGACTCCAGAATGGACTCCTGCAAAACCTTAATAAATGTTTCTCAACTCTTCTCTTTGGGCTATTTCAAACCAAGTTCCTTCCTTTTATTATACACACACACACACATACAAAAAAATCTACCCTCCTACAAGTTTAGGGTAACAGTCACGCCTTAGTGATTTACCCTATTAGGGTGTTGAAATTTAATTGCATTATTTCCACCTTTGTATTATTTCCAAACCACTAACTTCCTGAATGTCGTGCTTTGTTTTCTTAAATAAACTTTTCCAAGTAAAATTTGGTTGACATAAAAAAAAACTTGTTTTCAAAGCATGCATAGTTAAAGTGCTGAACCAGTTGCCCTAACTGAGGAAACAGGTCATGGTGATCTTAAATTTATTCTCTCTTAGTATATGAGATTTATCATTAATGGCTCTGATATTTTCATGTTTAAGTCTTATCTGCAGGGTCTTCTGTTTTTTAAAACCATGGAGTTATTTATCTCTAGTATTCTTCATTCCTGGCATGTATTTAGTTTCAATTTGAAGATTTAAGCTTTACTTAGGTAAAAATCTTTTCACGACTATGGCTATTTAGTAGTTAGAAATAAACAAATGTTATTTCCCAGTATATTCTCTCATTCTTGTTATGTGTCAAGTTAAATGAACAGTAGACAATTCATGAAGTACATTTCTAGATCACACAGATTTTCCCTGGGGAAAGAAATATCGATCTCACTAAGTGACCTTGCCAAGATAGTTAACTTCTTTCTTCTGTCCTTATTATAGTTTGATGACTTAAGGATGTTTATTTAAGCAAACTCCATTCATGAGGTTATTTGGAGAATGAATTAATATTGGTAAACAGCTCACAGATTCTTGGATAAGGGATTCCACAGAAGTGCCACGTGAACAAAACAACTCAACTGTTAAATATTAAGAAGGTGTTCTGTGACTTTGTTCAGCGGTTGAACCAATTGATCTGACACTTTTGTTATGCTGGCATGACTTAGCCAAGTGTTTGGCAGCTGTACTTTGTTTTACTGACCAGTACATGAAGTCACCATCCCTGCCACTATGCCATGCTTTCTGGTCACTCAGCTGTTACCACACTGCCCCCCCCCCCCACACACACCCTTTTCCTCTGCTTTTCACTTCCTGGCTAAGCCATGTGCCTCCTGCAGGAGTTGCATTCTGGGTGAGGGGCCCTCGTGGCTGCTCCTCTTGTACCTTGTGCTTCTGTCATAATCCTACTGGGCAGTTAGTACTTGCTTGTTGGCGCATGTCCCGGACCAGACCAGGAACATCTCAAAACAGAGACTATATCTTGCTGTTTGTTGGGAGTCTCTTGAAACTAGTCCATGCTCTGTGACATTTATAGCAAGGATTGTCAATCAGCAGTGCTGTATGACTGTCTGTCTGCATTTTTCCTGGAGCAGAAATACTTGAGCATGCTTGTGGAGATTTCAGTTAGGTGAATGAGAAGAAGCAGCTTAACATACTGTTTAAGAGTGAGGACCTTGATGTCCTCACCACTTAGAAGAGCACTTGACACATAGGTGGCTCTCAAGAAGTCTTAGTTGAATCAACTACTTTTGTTTGAAGGAATAATGTTTAAAAATTATTGTGGTAAGAAAAATGTTGGCGAGCAATCAGGACCCTCATACTCTGCTGGTGGGAGCGTAAAATGGTACAATCACATTGGAAACCTGTTTAGATGGCAGCATCCAGTAAACCTGGACACATGACCCAAGAATTCCGTTCCTAGAGGTATATAATTCCGTTCCAACAGGAATGCATCCATATTTTTACCAAAGTACATGTGCAGTGTTCATAGCAGCACTCTTTGTAATAGACTAAAATGTGAACTGCCAAATGCCCATCAGCAGCAGAGTGGATGAGTCAATTGATGTATGTTGGGACACTACAAACACATGATTATGAATCATATACAACCATTTGGATAAATCTCAGAACCAGGGATAAGCAAAAGAAGTCAGACTCAAAAGAGTACATATAGCATGGTTCCACTTATTTAAGTACAAGAACAGGCAAGACTAACCTAAGCTGTGAGAAGTCCGAGAGAGGAGCAGTGACTGCAGGCTGCACGGAGGGGCTCTGGGCTGCTAGTTCTGGGTGCACAGGCGTGTTGAATTTGTGAAAATTGACCTGTGCATATTTGTGCATGTATATTTATTAAAAACTTAAAAAAAAATTTTTTTTTAAGAAAAGGTATATGGACCTTGGATCCAGGCTACCTGGGAGTAAACCCCAGTTCTGCCACTTATTAGTTGTATAACTTGAATAAGTTACTTGTCCTTTCTGTGGTCTGTGTTCCTCATCTGTAGAAAGAGGCAGTAGACACTATGAGGTTATTGTAAGGATTAAATGACAGTATATTTCAGCTGTTTAGAACTGTGCCTGGCACGTAGCACACACTCAGTAAATCTTTGCTATCGTTTTAAAGGGTACTGACCCTTAAGCTGAGTACATTAATACAGCAGTTTATTACCGCTTACAGTATTTTAAGGGTAGCTATACAGAAATGTATATTGAAATGTTGGAGACCTAGTAGAAAGGATAATTATAAGATGTTGTCTCTCAAGTAGAAGGCAGGCTTGAAAAGGGCCTAGCATGAAGCAATTTAAAAGAAGCAAGGCTTGGATAATTTCTTCTGTTTATGTCTAAATACCTGTGTCATAGCATTGCGTTACAGACACACAACACATTGACGTTGTCAAATGGACAGATGGTCCTGAGACTCTTCTCAGAGAACCCTCTCCACCAACAGCCTCCCCGACACCTGGTTTGGTTCTGAAACGTTTTCAGGTTGGCTGTTGAGGATTCTGAAGGAAATGCAATATGCTTTTAATTGACCCAAGGTTTTTGTTTTTTTCTTTCCTGCAAGTCCATCTGTGTGTTTTTCCTTCAACACGAACAGACATGCACACCCATCCCCACACACAGACCCTCCCCCTGTGCTCGCCCTCCAGTGTCTGGTGTTGCCCTCCAGTGTCTCAGTACCGTGTTAGCTATCTTCAGAATTTCCAGTCTTGAAGCTTAGCCCCCTCTGCAGTGTCAGTTTACTCAGACTTCAGAAATTTCACGTAAACACGTTACTGTGCCTACATTGAGTATGAGGGGTCAGCACATCATTTCTCTCTTCAAAAATACGCCTGACAGCCCTGGTCGGTTGGCTCAGAGGTAGAGCGTCGGACTAGCGTGCGGAGGACCCGGGTTCGATTCCCAGCCAGGGCACACAGGAGAAGCGCCCATTTGCTTCTCCACCCCTCCGCCGCGCTTTCCTCTCTGTCTCTCTCTTCCCCTCCCGCAGCTAAGGCTCCATTGGAGGAAAGATGGCCCGGGCGCTGGGGATGGCTCTGTGGCCTCTGCCTCAGGCGTTAGAGTGGCTCTGGTCGCAACATGGCGACGCCCTGGAGGGGCAGAGCATCGCCCCCTGGTGGGCAGAGCATCGCCCCCTGGTGGGCGTGCCGGGTGGATCCCGGTCGGGCGCATGCGGGAGTCTGTCTGACTGTCTCTCCCTGTTTCCAGCTTCAGAAAAATGAAAAAAAAAAAAATACGCCTGACATGTGGTGGCGCAGTGGATAAAGCGTCGACCTGGAATGCTGAGGCCGCCAGTTC
This sequence comes from Saccopteryx leptura, assembly GCF_036850995.1. Classification (NCBI taxonomy): domain Eukaryota; kingdom Metazoa; phylum Chordata; class Mammalia; order Chiroptera; family Emballonuridae; genus Saccopteryx; species Saccopteryx leptura. The sequence continues at coordinate 53,453,492 of NC_089506.1, read as the reverse complement.
AAAACCCTGGGCTTGCCTGGTCAAGGCACATATGGGAGTTGATGCTTCCAGCTCCTCCCCCCTTCTCTCTCTCTGTCTCTTTCTCCTCTCTCTCCCTCTCTCTCTGTCTCTCTCTCCTCTCTAAAAATGAATAAATAAAATAAAATAAAAATTTTAAAAAGCTTTAAAATAAAAATACAGGCCTAGTAAACCCCCCATTTCCACATGAAGGGAGGAGATCAATGGCATGGACCTTGCTAGACAACAGCTTTGTTTTTTAATTGAACTCTGTAGTTTGGGGACATGAGATCTTCCTTTTCTATTATAATTTACCTTGGCTAATAGTATACTGGGGATGGTTTCTTAAATTCCCACGACTAATTGGCAAGAATTTGAGCTCCTGGGGAGATAGCGGCTGAGCACCTTGCACACAGAGAAGGAAAGAAGCAGGTTTTAGAGTCAGACCTCTGCGCAGACCCCGCCCCCGCTCCTGGCCCTGGCTCAGCTGCTGTGTGGTTTCGGGGAAGATGCAGTCATCTAGTCTGAGGGACTGGAACACCACCTCCTGCTTCTGAACGTTCAGGATTAAAGAAAATCACGAAGGTAAAACACCCACCAGTGTGGCACATGGTGTGTGATCAAAACGTGTCACCTGTTATTCATACATGTAGTTTGTAGAATTCTGAACTACCCTAATGATAAATCACAACACAGGGAAGGATACTATGCATGTCTGCTGCCATAAACTAGCCACAGAAAAGCAATTTAGAATCTGCACTCCTCCAAAAAAAAAAAATCAGTCTTTATTTTGAGTTTCCTAAATTTGGTAAGTCTCCGTGAAATTTCCATGTGTAAGTAGACTTATTATTATTTAAATTACCCCATTCTACTTGAGTCACTATTTGGGAGGCAGTTGTCCTGTGGAGCCTTCCAGGTGGTCTGAGAGAACTGGTAACTGATACAAATTGCATGAGACTAGACTGCCACAGCCTCAGGGTGTTGCACAGGGTTGTGGGAACTAAACGCCCTGCTTCTAGAATGTAGAGTATTTGGGGGGAAATGTGTATTTGTAGAAAATCTTCAGAGTCCTTATTTAATATAAAATCCTACCATGCAGTTAGATAGACCCTGGATTTAATAAGCCTCTGAGTTAAGTCAAGTTTATTTGAAATGGTAATCTTTAATAGAAGGCAAACCAATAGAATTCAATTTTAAAATGTTAACATTGATGATATGTAAGTGTACTTTCCACACTTTAAATATTTATTTTACATATTCAGTTGTTTTAAGGAATATTTATTTTAGCTTCTACTCTTTTTTTTTTTTTTTTTTAAGAGAGAGAGAGAGAGGGACAGACAGACAGGAAGGGAAAGAGATGAGAAGTATCAGTTTATAGTTACGGTGCCTTAGTTGTTCATTGATTGTCTTGTCCCAAGTGGGGCACTCCAGTGAGCAGTGACCCCTTGCTCAAGCTAGTGACCATGGGGTCATGTCTATGATCCCACGCTCAAGCTGGATGAGCCTGCACTCAAGCTGGTAACCTCAGGGTTTCAAATCTGGGTCCTCAGCATCCCAGTTTGAAGCTTTATCCCCTGTGCCACTGCCTGGTCAGGCTTCTACTACTCTTGATTAAAATGAGAAGTAGGACAATATGTTTGAAAAAGCACTATCCTGAATGTCAAAGACCTGGCTCCTGGTCCTATGACTTTCAGCAAGGTCACATCACATCTCTGGAGATCTTAAAAGGATGATGTTTTTTCATTCACTAAACAGTTTTTGTTTTGTGTTTATTGGAGCTGATTTTCTCTTTTTCAAGTCCAACGGTCCTGATTTTAATTACTGCACTCACCGGTTTTTGTGTGCTGGGTGAGAAGGTAGCCTGAGGGAATCAGGAAAACCTTCCATACCCGAGTACTTGAGCCAGTGGGAATGGAATGAGCCAGGGAGAGAGAAAACGCACAGCCTTCTGAAATGACAACTAAAACTACGGTGCAGTGATTGTATTTTTTTTATATTAATGAAATCTGTTTCTTAGCTGAGGTATACATGAAGGAAGAAGTGATGACCAAGAGCTCAAGATTTGGATTATATAAGGTCTACCAGAAAGTTCTGTCCGTTTCTATCACAACAAGTTTCGACGCGTTTATTTGGCGCATGTGTGCCTCTCTATTTTTATCACTTAATGTATACATACTGACGTAGCAAATTAACTAAAACAAAGTTGATTCACGTTAGTCTTATGTGTGAAGCGATAGTGTACCCATGGCTACTGATAAAGTTCATTTACGCCACTGTAATTTTTACGAATTTTAACAAGGAAGAAATGCTACAGAAGCACGTCTGTTGCATCCACCATATTCCCCGGACTTAGCACCCTCTGACTATCACTTGTTTTTGTCCTTACAAAATTTTTTGAAGGGCAAAAAATTCAAAAATGAAGAAGATATTAAACAAGCACTGGTTCAATTTTTCGCATCAAAAGATAAAACATTTTTCAAAAATGGGATATACAAATTGCCCTCACGCTGGCAAGAAATCATTAATAATAATGGCAATTATATTATTTAATAAAGTTTATTGACGGTAAGAAAAATTTATATTTTGTTTTATTCCAAAAACGGACAGAACTTTCCGGTAGACCTTATAGTTATGGATTTAAAACCCTGGTTCTGCCATTTACTTAGCAAGTCATGTAATCTCCCTGAGTTTCAATCTCCTCATTTGTAAAACCCATCTCTCAGAATTGCAATGAAGATTGAATATGATAATATGTGTAAAATTTAAAAAATCGTGTCATACAAAAGAATCCTAGTACTTTGAACTGACTATAATAGTAGATTTTGTACCGTGGACATGTACTTGAACCACACCTATTATGGATTTGGGAGAGCAGATAATGTTTACTTTGCAAAAAATGTACTTCTGATTCTCTTGTTACATTTCATCAAACTTTTTTTTTTTTTTTGTATTTTTCTGAAGCTGGAAATGGGGAGAGACAGTCAGACAGACTCCTGCATGCGCCCGACCGGGATCCACCCGGCACGCCCACCAGGGGCGATGCTCTGCCCACCAGGGGGCGATGCTCTGCCCCTCCAGGGCGTCGCTCTGCCGCAACCAGAGCCACTCTAGCGCCTGTGGCAGAGGCCAAGGAGCCATCCCCAGCACCCGGGCCATCTTTGCTCCAATGGAGCCTTGGCTGTGGGAGGGGAAGAGAGAGACAGAGAGGATGGTGGGGTGGAGAAGCAAATGGGCGCTTCTCCTATGTGCCCTGGCCGGGAATCGAACCCGGGTCCCCCGCACGCCAGGCCGACGCTCTACCGCTGAGCCAACCGGCCAGGGCCACATTTCATCATACTTTACTACAATTATTTGCTTAATGCCTGAGTATTCCTACTGGACTATAAGATCCTTGAAAAAGGAGCTATGTCTCTCTCTTCCACCCCTAAACACATGATTAGTACGAGGCTTAGCTTCTTGTTTCTGTGCTAGTGACCAGGGTAGGCTCCCCAGCTTCCCCATGCATGGCAAATCAGGTGGTAACAGGGCTTTGGGTACAAGGAAGACAAAAATAGGAGATGAAAATAAATAGGTGTTCCTCAGTGCATTCCCTCCGGATCACTGTAAAGGTTAAAGCGCTAAAATCTGATGTGACATGTGAAAGTTATCAGAATTAAGGTCACCAAAGGTGTTTCTGGTTCTGGTTCTCTCAACAAGAAATGAGAGACAGGAATAACAGCCTGGAGCCCAGGCACAGCCAGGCAGATGAGAATGACTACACCCAAAAGTTCAGAGCACATTTTAATGCCTTTGATGTGTATGGTTCTTTTTGGGAACATTATAAGTGAGTAATCTGTGTTTTAATATCTCTGTATACAAGTACATTTCACCCCATTACTCATTTACTGAATTTGTATTCAATTATGTACACAAATTAAAGTCATACAGACACTTTTTTGATTTGTCCTAACAACTGAGCACAATAGCTGAGAAGTGCTCCAAAAAAAATATTCTGATCTATAAAACAAGGTTCTGTCCCCAACCTGATGATCATGGATCTGTCCAGTATGAAGCAGATTTATAGCCTTTCAGAATAATGAAGACACTTTGGCGATTGTAACAGCTCAATAAAGAGGCCATGCAGAGAATGGGAAGGCTGGTCTAGGGCAGGAGAACATTAATAAAATGTTAATAAAAGAAAGACCTGCAACAGATGACCTGAAATTTGGTTAGTTTTGTAAGATACTGAGGTCAGCTTTCCAGCATTACCAAAAATGAGGAAATATTTCCAGGCAGGGACAAAGTTTCCCAATAGTTTCAAGGAGATGTGCTATATGACAAATCTGAATGGATGTTATATTGCTCTCTCTCAATCCTGTCTTTCAATAATGCAAGTCCATTTTTGCCAGATCACCCACAGGTAGGTGTGAATTCAAGTAACTGTTGAGTAGGTCTGCTATATGTGTCTTTTAACAACAAAGAAAAAGTCTCTGAAAGAGAAAAAACCATGTCAAAAAAGCTGTCACATTCGAATTGTTAAAAATTATTGGTATAGCCCTGGCCTAGTAGCTCACTGAGCATCATTCCGATACACCAAGGTTGTGGGTTCTATCCCCAGTCAGGGCACATACAAAAATCAACCAATGAATACATAAATAAGGGGAACAACAAATCTATATTTCTCTTTCTCATTCCTTTCCTCTCTCATGCTCTCTCTAAAATCAATAAATAAAATAAAAATTAAAAAATTATTGGTATAGATGTAGAGTCTTAAAGGCTTCAACTCTAAACTAGTACTACTATTTAAATGTTTGTCTCTGATGTCTTTGACAAAAATCACAAAGAATTCAAATAGAAATGATATTTTCCTTGGAACAGAGTCTATATTTAGTAACTTAAAGAAAATTAAAATATATTTAAAACAAGAATAAACCAATTTTTAATATAAGCCAAACTCATGATTTTTAAATCCCTTCAGAAAGTTTCAAGTTGCTTAAATATGTATAAAGATATAACTGCCGATGTTGAGCTGCCTGGATAATTTATCCTCTGATTTGTAACAACACTGTGTACATGTTTGCATGCTCTTTTGAATGCATAATGCTGAGCTGTGGTGTATGATTTCTACTACCTTCACTTCTGACAACTAGTAATAATTGGAGACTTTTTTTTTTGTATTTTTCTGAAGTGAGAAGCAGAGAGGCAGAGAGACAGACTCCCGCATCCACCCACCTGGATACACCCGGCAAGCCCACTAGGGGGCAACACTCTGCCCATCTGGGGCATTGCTCGGTTGCAACCAGAGCCATTCTAGCACCTGAGACGGAGGCCATGGAGCCATCCTCAGTGCCTGGGCCAACTTTGCTCCAATGGAGCCTTGGCTGTAGGAGGGGAAGAGAGAGATGGAAAGAAGAAGGGGAAGGGTGGAGAAGCAGATGGGCACTTCTCCTGTGTGCTCTGGCCAGGAATTGAACCCAGTACATTCACACACCAGACTGATGCTCTACCACTGAGCCAACCAGCCAGGGCGAAGACTTATTTTTAATCAACCATGGTACCTGGCACAGACATCTTATTTTAGAAAACTAAATAGTTTAAGAAAAATTCCAGGTTGTTTCTTCCAGGGGTATTTATGCTAAGTTATACTAAAACATAATTTCAGCAAAGAAGACAGTCTAGATTCCAGGGATGGGGGATAGAGAAAAATAGAAACTATCATTAAATTGTAATCTTATAATAATTTCCTTCAAGTAGAAATTTTCAGTATGCACATTCCTTTAGTTGTCTTTGCAATAAAAGGAAGAGAAGGGATGAGTCTGGTGCTGGCTTACTAGAGGACTTTTAGATGTTTTAAAGGTCAAAAGATATGTATCAATAGCTTGCATTCTGCTTATTTTATTTGCATAATCTTGTTCCAACATCATCAAGCAGGGCTGATGTGGAAATCCAGGACATCCTTTTTAGATGTATAACACGTTTAAGGAAGGTTATCATTTATAAAACTGCCAGTTCAACACTCTTGATTTGGCCAGCTCGCTTCTTTTTCACCTGTGCACATCTCTCTTCAGTCCTCTCTTGGACTATTTATTCTGGGCAAACTTAAGAGATTTTTCTCTACTTACACCACCCTTCTCTTTCTGTCACTGTCTCTAATGGTACCAGTTGAAGTTTCTCAGTTCCCACAGCCTAACCGGTGTAGGTGAGATGCTTGCAGCTGTTCCTCGCTTCAGCTGTCACCTTAATTTCCCAGGAAAAGCAACACAGGAGTGAGAAAGAGAGGGATCACAGGGTAGCATGTATTATGTACATCACTCCTTCCCAGTTGCAAATGCAGGCTATGAAATTGCCTCTGCATTCAGATCTGAAAATAGACCAGTGGGCCAGAAGTCCCCACTCTTCTGTAAGCGTTGCTTTCTGGTCCAGTTAGCTGTTGGCTGGGGCCACGCTATTACACTACCTGCCACTCCTGTGACTCCACCCACACTAGAAAGTCTGCTCAGTCTGGATAGTTGCCCAACATGTAGAATGATGTGAGACAAAGCTCAGGACAGACACAAGCCAGCTGCTCTCATCTTGGTGTGACATTGGTACCAAATTCTGGACTTGGCCCTGCATCTGGGTTAGAGGGTTAGGTTGGGGAGGGAGCCAACCTTGGCATGTCTTTCTTATCCTTACTTTAAATTTTTTTTTATTGACTTTAGAGAAGAGGGAAGGAGGAGAGAGAGAGCGCGCGCATCATTTTGTTGTTCCATTTATTTATGTATTCATTGGTTGATTCTAGTGTGTGCCCTGACTGGGGATCAAACTCACAACCTTGGTGCATAGGGATGAAACTCTAACTGTGCTACCCGGCTAGGGCTTTACCCTTATTTCTTACTTTCCTTTCTCAGCTCCTCTGTGGATTCTGTATGATCAGATCCTTCTTCCTTTGACTTCATTACAATGAAAAGCACCCTTAGATAGGAAATTACAATCATCATTTTTTCCCTGGCAATGCCAGTTTATAGGCCAAAAAAGTTTGAGAACCACATCTTTAAAAAGAAAAAACTCCGTTATGGACCTGGCTAGCTTGCTCAATGGTAGCATATTAACCAACATGTGGAAGTCCTGGGTTTGATTCCCAGTCAGGGCATACAGGAGAAGTGACCATCTGCTTTTCCTTCCTCCCATTCTCCCTCTCCCTCTCCCTCTCTCTTCTCCTCCCACAGTCATGGCTTGATTGATTTGAGTACATTGGCCTGGGCACTGAGGATGGCATTGTGGATGGAGCCTCTGCCCCAGGAGCTAAAAATAGCTCAGTTGTGAGCATCAGCCCCAGATGGGCAGAACAACCCCAGATGGGGGTTGCTGGGTGGATATTGGGGTGCATGCAGGAGTCTTATCTCCCTTCCTCTAACTTAAAAAAACAAAAACCACTATTCTACAAGAATCAGATAGGCAAACATGAGGAAACGCATAGCCCCTGAAATTTGGGTATACATTTCTCATTCTTTGTTCTTCTGGGCAGATGTTCTTCCCCTAAAAGAATTCCCCCTAGCTCTCCACTGTGACTTCCCTTTTCGTTTCAGTAGGATTTTGTGACCCCCCCCCCAAAGCAGAGGCTGTCTTGCTTGTCTTTGCATCTATTCCAGTCATCAGTAGAGGTGACCTGCCATCTATGAGACTTAATAGCAATCTGTCACTAAATGATAATTATTTTTTATTCATTTCCCCCTAAGTTGTAATGATGAGCAAGGTAATGCCCTATCAATCACTGACTTTTTATGGGCACTGTAGAGGAGGGAAAACTTTTCTTTTTCTCTCATCTCCTACATTCTCCACATGGATCCTATAAATATGACTGACAATAGACATTAACAAGAGAAAATAAACAGAAGCTTATTAACATGTGCATCACACATATACATGAAAGTACTCAGTGATGAGTTACTCAAAGAAGTCGTTAGAACTTAGGCATGTATATATAACCTAAACAGAATAATAAATTTGTAGAGAAGTGACAAGATAAAAGACTTTGAGCTTCTCCAGTGGCCAATTGTGAAAAAGCAGATATATGAGAAACTAATGGAAGATGAGTGTTAGTCAAGTTTGTTATATAAATTCCTCTGGTGCCATCTCCAGGCTGATTAACTTCTGTTCTTCCTTATACGAGAGGGAGGGGGGACACCTTTACATATTTATGTCCCGCTTTTAGGCAAATAGGGGAGGGCAGAGAGCTTTTCCTGTGTCGGCTTCTTTTCAGTTGTCTTCAGCTCAAAATAACCCTTATGCCCAAGTGGCATGTTTGGGGCGGTACAATCGGCCTCCCTTCAGCACCTTGCACATGATTTGCGCACAGCAAGTGCTTAGTAAACATTTAATGAACTCCCGTGAAAGTAAAGGGAGTCTCCCCTCTTCTAACTGGATCTGCCTAAATAATTTGTCCTGCACAAATATGTAGATGGAAAGCTTTGTGAGGTTCAGGCAGAGCCCAGAGGAAGATGCTGTCTGAGCCAGGGAACCCGGGCTCGATTCAGCCAGCTTTGCTTCTACTTTGCCTGCAGGGATCCCTTTATCTTCCTTCTGGATGTTGGGGGTATATAATCAAGTGATGGCTATAAAAACACTTTGAGAAAAGTTTAAAGCAACATATGGATACAAGGTGTTATTTCTGGTACAAGCTCTAGTAGCAAACTATTATAATTAGCATTCAGTAAATATTGACTGGAGGTGTTACTGTTTATTCTCCCCCCCTTAATAAGTAAGCTCTAAACTCATACTTGTGTAATACTTCCTCACAGGTATGAATTAGGAGCCGCTCTGTTTATTGGATGGTCAGGAGCCTCACTCTGCATAATTGGTGGTGTCTTATTTTGCTTTTCAATATATGACAACAACAAAACACCCAGGTATGAAAACCAAACAAACTGACCTGTTAAAAAGTACAGTACTATTCTGAATTACTACGTGTGGAATAACTTATAGTTTAAGATTCTTAGAAGCTTCAAAAACCCAGATTTGAGAAAGGTCAGGAATATGTAGTAAATATTAAACATAGTAAATATTGTATGAATAGAATATAGTCATCATCCTTATACCCCAAAGCTATTTCTGAAAGTGAAAATATGGGTCTGGCTACAGGGGCCTCCTCATAATTTTCACATAGAAATTGCTGATGGTCACTACAGTCTCCTAGGGTCCAGGGAGGTGCGTTTTAAATAATAGTTTTGAAGGAGAATCACTGAACAAATGAAAAAGCCCGGACTTCCTTCTACAGAGATTCTTTATCACAGTAGCATTTCAGAAATAATGGAAATATTTCTCGGGGAAAAAAGCTAACTAAAAGTGATCAGGGAGACAAAGAGCTGTGACAGAAACAGGGGGAAATTATTTCTTCCTATTTTTGTTTGCCCTGCGTGTAAAACTGAATCTACCGAACTGTTTTGCCTTTCAGAATGGGATACACATATAATGGGGCCACATCTGCCATGTCTTCCCGGACAAAGCATCATGGTGGAGAAGGAAATATTAAAACCACAAATCCTTCAAAACAGTTTGATAAGAATGCTTATGTCTAAAAAGAGTACTTCTGTAAGCTGTATCTTGAGTTTGTTACAAAGGTGAACCATTCACCCACCAAGGTCCAAAATCATCCCACCAAGGTCCTCCTGTAATTAATACTCAAACTATTTTTAAAATATGAATTTGAAGAATTTGTTGATTGTATGGATGTAAATGTTCTTACATAGTTATATACTAATCATTTTCTGTTGTAGCTTTCTATAAAAAAAAAATAAACAGGTTATTTACAGGATTTGTATATATTTTATACATTTATATCACATGTATTTAGCACCAAAGGGGTGTCAAGAAGTATTTTGTAAAGTAACCTTAATTATATAGATCTTACAGTCTTTGTCTCCATTCCTTATGTTTATTTCTTCATATATTTAACAGAAAGTGTATAAGGAGTGTGTCTTATAAACAGTATGGGGGTAAACTGAGACTTTTCCTCAAAAGATGTGTTGGTTGACTGGACATGTTCCTGGCTCTGTGTAGTGACTTTAATTTCTTAACACTTGTCCACCATTACTTAAGGAAGGGCTATGGGACCAAGATGTTATGGCCCGTTACCCGGCTTGTTTGCCTTACATAAATGCTTAGGATTCTCTGATACAGAAACTATATAGATTCTGAGGCATCAGCAAGAGCTGAGCTGGAAATGCTGGTCATAGCTGACTGGGAGCCAACCAAGGAAGTCCTGGAGCCCACATGGTACCTGCTTTATACAGAGCCAACAGGCCAAGTTTTGATGCCCCTTAGGTCCTGTGTATGGAACTAACTGGGTAATGGAGAGACCATTTGTCAGATATATAAGTTGCCACAGCGGTTTCCAAACAAAGACAATGATTTATTCCTAGAATCGGCCCTGTTGCCACATGGCCAGCACTGTGTGAATGAACACTTTACGTGCCCTGACTCACTTCATCCGCACGGCCGCCCGCTTAGGTAAAATACTATTAGGATCCTGAATTGACAGAGGAGGAAATGAAAGAAGGTAACTTGCCACAGTGAGTGACAAAACAAAGACTTAGCACTGAGGCAGTCTCGGGTAAAACATGTAGTTGCAAGCTTTGGCTAAGAGTTGGAATCCACGTTACCAGTGAGCAAGACACTTCTGATACTAATCAGAACATGGGTGAAAGTAACACTTTTCTGAAGCCTGAAGACCAGGGGTCCCCAAACTTTTTACACAGGGGGCCAGTTCACTGTCCCTCAGACCGTTGGAGGGCCGGACTATAAAAAAACTATGAACATATTCCTATGTACACTGCACATATCTTATTTTAAAGTAAAAAAACAAAACGGGAACAAATACAATATTTAAAATAAAGAACAAGTAAATTTAAATCAACAAACTGACCAATATTTCAATGGGAACTATGCTCCTCTCACTGACCACCAATTTAAGAGGTGCCCCTTCCGGAAGTGCGGCGGGGGCCGGATAAATGGCCTCGGGGCCACCTGTGGCCCACGGGCCGTAGTTTGGGGACCCCTGCTGAAGACCAAAAAGGGAAAATCACATTGTTTGGAAGTGCTCAATGGAAAGAAAAGGAAATGAACACACTTGTTACCCCAAAATTTATTTATTTATTTATTTATTTATTTATATATTTCAGACCATGATAATACTTGAAATATCTTTTTCAGGGATACAAGTGAACAGAAAACAATAAGGGAAAGTTAAGTGCTACAGGCCAGCATAAGGGCAGGGTTTTGTAGTCTGTGTTGAAAACAAATCTTAAGATTTCAGAGCTGTGCTAGTGAAGATACTATTTAGATTGTACTGAGGAATTCAGGGAGAAGAGGGAGGGAAAGTACAGAGAAGCTGCCAGTAACCAGAAACGCGTGTGGTGTGCCCCACTGCCGGAAATACAGGCGATGGGCCAGCCGCAAGTGGGCAAAGCAGATGTGGTTGGACAAAATGATAAGACTAGACAGATAAGGACTGGCCTTTACAACACAGATGTAGCAACTTAATTTAAATGTTGGGTCTACTTAGCAGAAGTTCATCACATTTCCCCAGACACTTCCATGGCAGGCACAGAAAATGAAACTGACACCTGGTTTAAAGCCTGTTCTTCACTGTTTAGTTCAGGGGGCTCAAACTCAACTCAGCATGTGGGCCGCAGAGCAAGATCACAGCCGTTCAGCGGGCCGCACTAGGTCTACAAAAGGCAACTGTTACGCAACACTTTTCTCACTGCAGTTGAAAACAAAAAAAAATCAATACAACAAGCACAATCGTACATGCAGTTTACTCAGTGTCACAAAACGACCAGAAACTGTAGTTCGCATCACAACTGCTGTTAACTAAGCTAATATCTAGCTAGGATGCTAGAGAAATGAAAAATACAAGTAGGCCCCTAGGCTTACTTAATTTTATCCAAAATATTTTGAACTTCGTGGATTAGTATGCGGGCCGCACAAAATTGTTCGGCAGGCCGCATGCGGCCCGCGGGCCGCGAGTTTGAGACCCCTGGTTTAGTTGTATGGTCTTCAGCAAGTTAGTAACTGTTCCTCACGTTTTTAGGATGAGGATTATAATAATAACTATGTCTCAAAGTTTACCTAATTAAGTGAACTAATAATGCATGTTTAAAAAAAGTTCATCTAATGAACCAATAATACATGTTAAAAAAAACAACAAACCCAACCCACATAGCTCAATATCTGTTGACCAAATGAATGAACGCAGCGGCCCATGTTCCTCTGTGCCTTCTTTGTACGTTTTTGTAGGTTGCTTATCTCTGTCCTACTGAATGAAAATGTGATTTGGCTTTTATTAAAACTTTTAGAAACTTACATATAAAGTATGTACATTTGCGTAAAATGGCCCCAGTGGCAAGTTTTTGAAAGGATGACAATGACCTTCAGTTAAAAAGGATGGGAGGAGGGGAGATAGAAACATAACTTGTTCTAACTTCAGATCAGGAATGTTATATGGCAGAGCCAACACGGCAAGCTTGAATCCCCTAACAAGATTAAATTTAGCTCAGAAACTATCTCTAATAACTCAGCCACAGTCACAATTATGTAATGGAGGGCTTTACTCAAAAGGCTGACAAAATGAAAGGAGATCCAAAACCCAACAAACCATTTAGTTAAAATACAGTGGCACCTTGAGATACGAACAGACCAACGATTTTTTTTTTTTTTTTAAGATACAAGCTGCGACTTGGTCCGTATTTTTGTTCGAGATCTGAGCAAAATTCCAATACGAGTCGTGATTCGGGAAGCTGCCACTAGTTGGCACACGGGTCCAGTATCGGCAGTTTGATATACGAGTTGACTGACTTACAAGCTCAGTTACAGAACAAATTAAATTTGTATCTCAAGGTACCACTGTATTACTTTTGGGGAAAAGTACAGATAATACCACAAGTATAAAAAATACAAAAACACTGTTTATGAACTTTCTGCCAATTGACAATGCTATTGTTAAGAACAGGACTAAATTAGTTTTGAGTTATTTTGTAGTATGGGTTGGGCATTTATAAAAAGTGGAAAAAGAACTACATACACGTATCACTAGTAATGACTCAGTCTTTTCTATTCCTATTCTGATAAATTGACACTTAAGTAGCTATAGCTACTTTAAAAAAAAAAAAACAAGGAAAGGTTTATTGATCAAGAAGGCCTAACTCTAGAAGATGGGAGAACTAATTTACAAATCTTCCTTGAGAGTCTGGAATCCAGGCACCTTTTGTTGTTAAGGGAAGGAAGGATGTGTGCTGGCACAGACAGGTGAGGCTGGGAAGGGATCCAAGTGTGAAATTTCTCAATCCCTTTGTTCCAGGTAGCAGGACATTGACCCCCACTGATCTGAGTCAATATGGAGACTCCTATGAATCTCTGAAGAACAGTCTTTTTGTGCATATTTCCTCACCTCTGCTGAAGCATCTGGCAAACCCACTAATTAATTAGGGTATCCATAGCAGGCACGATTAGCCTGGAGGCCATCAGAGAGAGGAAGAATTTCTTACAATTTCCCCATTTTCTGTTTATCCCTTAATCTTGAGGGGATATAGCAACCTCTCAACATCCAGGTTCAATGTAGAGGGAGGATTAGCTTGTAAAATGGAGTCAAATTTATCTACCTATCTGGCTCTGTTATCTGGCTTTTACAATCTCACCCAACTCTTTCCAGATGGTCCCTGAACCTTAATACATGGAGCATTTTGGGGTTCAATTTACAAACAGAGACCACGGTAATGATATTAGAAACAGTAGGCTAGGATACATGTACTCTAAGTCAGTGTTTTTCAACCGTTGTGGACCAGTTCGCCAGAAATTTTGTGCCAGCCCGTGAAAGAGTTAACCACCCTGATGTTGTATGACAATTATAGACCCAATGATCTTCATCGAATTTGCTTATGCTCAGGGCGATTTCTGCCTTAGTGGTCCCTGAAATAATTCTCCTATTTTCACTAGTCCCCAAGTATAAAAAGATTGAAAACCACTGCCCTAAGTAACAATCAGAGCAGACCATAAACCAATTTCTGAGTATGTGAGGCTGCCAGCCGAGAAGACCTCCATGAAAAGCTCAAAGCTTCATTTTTGCTGGAATGAAGTCCAGCAGTGAGAATCCGGCAGATTCCACTGGTCTAGATCAAACATCCGGAAGATGTCGTCAGGTGGTCAAGTAAGCTCTGTGTGGCTTACACAGCATCAGTCACCTAAACCGTCCAAACCAGAGCTGCCGGGATGATTTCTCTGAAGTTTCCAACATGTCATCTACCTACGGTCAGCAATTGCACAGCTCAGGAAAAGGGTTTTAATTCTTAATAATTTCAAGGCAAAAAATAGGAGAAAAATGAAACAACAGTTCAAAGAACTACAGTCTAACATTTTCACTAGAAAAATTCAGTCCACAGGTAAAAAAATAAAACTTTAAAGACAGTCAACAGAACTATAATCTAATATCCACAACTGTACATTATGGTTTCTATTCAAACATTTTTTCTCTCTAGAATCACCCTCATTTTATCAAAAATAGCCAAGTTAAGACATTCACTGCATAAGTCTAGTTTCAATATACCATATTTTTTGCTACATAAAACACACCCATGGCTTTAAGGAGGAAAATAAGAAAAAAATATTCTGAACCAAATGGTATTAAAATATTTAATAAAATATACCACAAAAATATTTCAACAATGTAAACTCAACAGCAGTATTAACAGCCATTAGCACTGTTATTCACAAATGAGAAGAGACTTTACTGTTCAAATACTCTAGTAGTTGTCCAGGAACCCCAGGGACTCATCACTGCTTGTGTCAGAATTTAAGAAGCTCAGTTGCTCACAATCACTGGTATCACTTTCTTCGCTATTTTCATATATGATACCATCTTTAGTGCCATCTAAGGTATTGCTAATGCCACATTTTTTGAATGACTGTACCATAGTTTCATTCTTCACTGACTGCCATGATGTTTTCACCCATTCACAAACTTGAGTGATAGTGGGTCTCTTCATTCGTCCAGTTGGTGTCAGATCATGATTACCAGCAGCCACCCATTTGTTCCACTCATTCTTCTCGCATAAAGACTTTAAATGGTTTGTTGATGGAAACGTCGAGGTTGCAACTGGCCAATAATTATAGCTAGATGAGTCTTCACTTCTTTAAAGTTTTTTATTTTAGTGGTTTCACTAATAATGTGCTCTAAACTGGTCAAGCACTAATAGGGCAGTACATGACATCACCACTTCACACAGCTCCAGCAGCTGCAGCACAGCCCTCCACCTCTGCAGTGTGCCTCTTATGTCTGCCCTTGATGATGTCAGATGAATGCGCCGCACAAGGTCTCTGCCTTCCCTCCTGTGCTGCATGCCACTGTGGAAACTGGAACCAGGAGATCACTCAGCAGATGCCGGGGTTCCACACGCCACCGTAGTGGGTATGATTATGCTCCCACTGGTGCTCATTCTACATATGTTTACGGGTGCAGCACCCCACAGCAGCTAAAAAAATAAACGTTCACTCCATAAGATGCACGAGCATTTTCCCCTCCACTTTGGGGGGGGCGAGGAAAGTGCATCTTATGGAGCAAAAAATATGGTATTTGGTCTGTTGTGTGTTTAAGTACGACAAGAAGAGCAGTTGACTATGTAAGCTCTTTTAAATGTGCTTTGCTAGAATTTCATAAGGGATTTCCAGACTGAAACTCAATTAGCCTTTCAGGGCTGAGAAGCCAAGCCACACACTTGCCATCAACATTTGCCTGCAATACCTATAGATTTGGCTGAATGCCTCAGGTTCTTGAGGTCCTCCTAAATGTCTTCAGGTTCTTCTTTTGCCACTTGCCAGGTAAGCAACTTTATTCCGTACTTGGAAAGACTGCTGTGAACCATGTAAGCAAGGTCTCAGGCTGTTTTCCAAGGGGCTTTTATCAGTCTCCAAAGGCAACCTTACTCCTTTCGTGCTTCCCGGTGACATCTAGAGTCAGCGCATGTCTCTCTTAAATATGACATTCTAGTCAAAGCCTCATCAAGAGTTTCCAATTTGGATCCAATTTTGTATAAAGAAAACAGATTCCTATAGAATTTTATACAAATAAGTATATTGTCATAAAAATAATACTCATTCAGAGCTTCCAACCTTGAAGGATCAGGCAGGGACAAAAATATAAATGCTTACCTGCTCTAAGGAGAAAAAAAGAAAACAAAGTTCTTTATATTTCACAGACGGCTGACCAAAGTCCAAAGATGTTTCCTTACTTCAAATGTGACCTGTCCCAGAGGGGACAGAAGGATAGGGATACGACGTGATACAGGAAGACGGCACAGTGCGGCCCAATCCACCAGGAACACTGGCTCCTGGCTGGCTCGCTATGTTACACGCCCAAGGTTCATGTGCCCGATGCTTCAAAAGAAAGGCCAATACTCAGTAAGTAAGAGTTTGGAGCAAGGAAAGGTTTATTGATTGAGAAGGCCTAGCCCAGGAAGACGGGAGAACTAATTCTCTAATCCAATTAAAAATAACATTTAATTCATAAAATATCCAAGGTAAAGGTTATGCTTACAGAAATTGTATTTAAAGTTCTAAAATAATTGTTTTATAACAACATGCTTACAATGGCTCAAAGCTGCATATGGTAAAGGTACAGAGAATGTATTTAACATGGGCCTTTCTTTTTTCTGTTTTAGAGACAGGAGGGGGGGAAGATGAGAAGCATCAACTCATAATTGCTTCAGTTTAGTTATATATTGATTGCTTCTCATTCGTGCCCTGACTGGGGGGCTCAAGCCGAGCCAGTGACCCCTTACTCAAGCCAGCAGCCTTGGGATCATGTTGATGATCCCTCACTCAAGCCAGCGAGCCCACACTCCAGCCTCCAGCCAGGGAGCCCACGCTCCAGCCGGTGAGCCCACGCTCCAGCCGGCGAGCCCACGCTCCAGCCGGCAAGCCCATGCTCCAGCTGGCGAGCCCACACTCCAGCCTCCAGCCAGTGAGTCCATGCTCCAGCCGGCGAGCCCATGCTCCAGCCGGTGAGCCCACGCTCCAGCCTCCAGCCAGCGAGCCCATGCTCCAGCTGGGGAGCCCACACTCCAGCCTCCAGCCAGTGAGTCCATGCTCCAGCCGGCGAGCCCATGCTCCAGCCGGTGAGCCCACGCTCCAGCTGGGGAGCCCACACTCCAGCCTCCAGCCAGTGAGTCCATGCTCCAGCCGGTGAGCCCACGCTCCAGCCTCCAGCCGGCGAGCCCATGCTCCAGCCGGTGAGCCCACGCTCCAGCCTCCAGCCGGCGAACCCACGCTCCAGCCGGCGAGCCCATGCTCCAGCCTCCAGCCAGTGAGCCCATGCTCCAGCCGGTGAGCCCACGCTCCAGCTGGGGAGCCCACACTCCAGCCTTCAGCCAGTGAGCCCATGCTCCAGCCGGTGAGCCCACGCTCCAGCCGGTGAGCCCATGCTCCAGCCGGTGAGCCCACGCTCCAACCGGCGAGCCCACGCTCCAGCCTCCAGCCAGCGAGCCCATGCTCCAGCCGGTGAGCCCATGCTCCAGCTGGGGAGCCCACACTCCAGCCTCCAGCCGGCGAGCCCACGCTCCAGCCGGTGAGCCCACGCTCCAGCCTCTAGCCGGCGAACCCATGCTCCAGCCAGCGAGCCACGCTCCAGCCTCTAGCCGGCGAGCCCACGCTCCAGCCTCCAGCCGGCGAGCCCACGCTCCAGCCTCCAGCCGGTGAACCCATGCTCCAGCCGGCGAACCCATGCTCCAGCCGGCGAGCCACGCTCCAGCCTCTAGCTGGCGAGCCACGCTCCAGCCAGCGAGCCCACGCTCCAGCCTCCAGCCGGTGAACCCATGCTCCAGCCAGCGAACCCATGCTCCAGCCGGCGAGCCACGCTCCAGCCTCTAGCTGGCGAGCCACGCTCCAGCCGGCGAGCCCACGCTCCAGCCTCTGACCAGCAAACCCACACTCTAGCCTGAGACCTCGGGGTTTGGAACTGGGGCCTTCAGCGTGCCGCGTCGATGCTCCATCTACTGCACCACCAACCACCAGCCAGGCAGGCCTAGCAGTATTTTTATAGTTCTAAACTTCTATATGGAAAATAACCAATCTATCTTTAAGATATCAGACTCCACTATTTCAGTTTGTTACTAACCGAATTGTATAATAAAACACTTTCAATGTGATAACCTACATAAGAAAGCTATAAAGTTTTAATTCAAACCAAAACCTGCTATAATTAAATTTTTCACTTAAAAATTAGTTGGAAAAACATACACTGAAACACTAGAGTATGGTTATGAAGTAAAAAAACATTTTATGACTTTAATGAAACCCAATTTTTAAGGAGACTTTAAACACCTTTGTAGCTTCAAAATAATGATGACAATTTGTTTTTCAATAGTGTATTAGGTACCATTAAAGAGACCGTTGTTGTTTGAATCAGCTTCCTAGTTACTGTGGGAAATTCTGTATCACAGGACCATTAGTGTCTTTTTGGCAGGTTGCTGACATACTGCGATACAGAAATATTGGCACCTGCATCTTCTGACATGTGGGATTACAGTTATACATCTGAAGAGTCACTCCAGTCAGTCACAGTTATTAAGCTGCTTTTTAGGGTGCTTGATTCATCTTGAAGTCCTGTGGAGGGAGAGGGGAACAGGAAGAGGTCCCAATGATTGAAAAAACACATTGTCCAGCCGTAAGAATGCATAACTTCATACTGGGGTTTATCACTCAGTGTCTAGGTCTGTTCACCAGTTCCCACCTGGGAGGCTACAGTGTACCGAGACCATGGAACGGCCGTTCTCTAGGGTGCTCTCCAGGACCCTTCTGTATGGGAGTTCTGCTTGGCTTCTCTGCTTACTTGCATTCAGCACAGGGCCTACATGTTGACAGTACACAATTTATTTTTGTTGTTTTTGTTACTGACTCTGAGTGGGTAGGTCATAAAGAAAGAATAAAATTAACAAGCCAAGAATGTATTAAATTGTAAAAATAGACTTCCTAGGGTAGATAAGCTTAAATATTAAGTTTGTTAAAAACTGTCTTGACCAATGAAATAGTATGGGGCAGTGAATTCCACCGACTTTGATTCTAGTTTTTTGTTTGTTTTTTTGAAGGGCTTGGGGTCGTGGCATTGGGAGAAGAGAAAGGAAATGGACGCAGAGAGTCCTCTCTGCTCTGTGAACTTAGAGCCACTGTACTGTAAACACAGCCTTTTGGTTTTTCAACTACATATTAGAACTGATACGTAGACATAGCACAGATAACACAAAGATGGTTCCAGAACAGAGGTCAATGTTATGACTTGACAATGTGAAAGTAAAGGTGCAGCTGACACAATGTTGGAGGGAAAAGGTGAGTGAAGAATAGAGACAGCAATGGTTCATTTTAAAAAGTGTGTGAGCGAGAGATATTGCTGCAAATGGCCAGAGCAAATATGGACATTAACATCCTAACTTAAAATTACAAACACGGGTACAAAAGTATGGACAAGGGGTGCACGAGAAGTAGTGAGTGGAGAAAATGAGCCCAATCTTCATCTGTCTTAGCAGGACATTAAGAGTTAATGTCTAAAGTTGGTAAGTCTAGAAATAGTAGTCTAACCCCATTACTTCGATAGGGAGGTGCTCATCAGAAGCACTAACAGGACTGATGAGGCACTACAGATGGAGAAGCCTTTCTGTATAACTTGACTTTCACCAGGTGCAAGAATTACTTTGACACAAAATATGTCACATTTTCTAATTTTAAAAATTTAATGTATTGAGAGTTCAGTTACTGGACTTATATAGACTCTAGGACTTATTCAGGGAACAATTTCAACTAATGATTTCATTTGTCATTTACCCCACTGTGTACAGTGCCAGAAGGGAAATCTTCCTTCAGAAAAATAAAGACAATATGTAAACAGAATAATACAGGAAGACTTCCAGTAAAATGACCTCATTTAAGTATATCATCAGAAATCTTCATTTCTATGGAGCACCTGCATGAAAAGTATATTTATATAAGCATTTTCAAAAATAACATAAAAAATTCAATTACTAAAAAGTAGGCCTAAAATTAAATAAAAATAGGCTCTGGCCAGCTGGCTCAGTGGTAGAGTGTCAGCCTGGTATATGGATGTCCCGGATTCAATTCTTGGTCAGGACACATAGGAAAAGCAACCATCTGCTTCTCCACCCCTCCTGCTCTCACTTCTCTCTCTCTCTCTTCTCCTTCCACAGTCATGGCTCAGTTGGAGCAAGTAGGCCCCGGGTGCTAAGGATGGCTCCATGGCCTCACCTCAGGCGCTAAAATAGCTCAGTTGCTGAGCAATGGAGCAACAGCCCCAGATGGACAGAGCATCGCCCCACAGGGGCTTGCTGGTTGGATCCCAGTTGGGGTGCATGTGGGAATCTGTCTCTCTGCCTCCTCACTTTTCACTTAAGAAAAAGAATTTTTTTAATTAAATAAAAATAATTAGTAAATATACATAAATCAGTAAGTTGTACATATTTAGTTCTTATTAAAATAGAAAAGTATCAAGGTCTTTGTTATGCCAACAGATTATTTCTGTCTGATGATATATTAGCATAGTTTAATTAGATATTTATAAAGATTAAACAAATAATTGGAAAATGGACCAAGCTTTTGCAAGACACCAAAGTAGCAAACCTTCTCTTGTTGGCCCTCTAAGAGTAGATGGACCCCAGGCATTTGGCACTTGAGTAGAATGTGATTCCTTCTTCACAGGCAGAGGTTCTTTCGGCTCTTTCCCAGTTATTTTCCCCACAGATATTTCCTCCACTAAGGATGGTATGTCCCAGTCGTTGTCCCAGTCATCTGCATCTGAGCACTGAAAGAAATCCATAGAGAACAGTTTCTTAAAGCAGTAGTGCATGTTAGCGCCCCTCAATCATTTTGTTAGCCAGACTGAGCTGCTGACTCTGAATGATAAGAAACTGGAAGCCTCAGAGGATCCCCCTTCTGGTCATTGCCAGAGGCCAATGCAATGGACTTAGAAATCCGTGTTTTGAAAATGGAGAGGAAAACCTCTTTTTCTTTCTTTCTTTTTTTCTTTTCTGCCACGAAAATGTATGTTTCTTGCTTCACCAATCATGAATTTGGGAAATTCCAGAAACACTACTTTTTAGAAGAAAAGTTAGAATGCTCCCCAAAGTAGGAGCTAGGCCGTCTCCAGCGCTCTTGCCTGTGATAATGATATTTAATCCGCATGAGGACCCTGGAAAATAGCCCCTAACCAAAAGGAGCACGCATATCTACCAAACCCGAAGGAACATACATGAGGACTGCCTTAAAAAATACATGGCTTTTTGTCATTTTTGGCTTGTATAACACTAATAGCACAAACTAAATAAAAGTACTTTGACAGAATGCTCTGGATTCTATAGATGAAGAGGAAAAGAATTAATATAAGTGAAAATTTAAGAAAAGAACAACTATTATTGGAACAGCTACCCTGTCAACACCTCTGAGCCATGCCCGGGAAGACAATGAGAGATCTCCATCCGAAGACACACGCCTGGCATCCTGGGTGTCGGTCTGCTCCGAATGTGTTAGCATCTCCTGTCCAGGCGAGGAGCTCGGGCTCTGCCCTCCCCTTGGTTCACACATCTTCCTGAAGGATCCCCCACTGACTACCAAGTTGGGCTAAACCTACTTTACTTCCAGATCACAACATGGTAGCAGAAAAGCCCCTGGACTCGGATCTAGAGGACACATATTTTGAGCAGTCACAGGATTCTGTGCATGGTTAACCATCTAATATCTGTAAGCATCAAATAATACAGGGGACAGGATGATGAAAACATCTCAACTTTGATAAGCATTTGATGTATTATTTCTAGTTATCATTTCAATATTTATCTCTATGGAATAGGAAGAAAGGCAATACTGAAAACAAGAAAAGGTAAAAATCTCAACCTCAACACTACAAAAAAATTAAGATGTATTCATTAAAAGATGAAATTCTTTGTGTATGTTTAGTAAGTCAAACTGATTTTACCTTTAGTTCTTCTTTTAATTCTCGTTTGATGAATGCCTCAGCCACATTAATCCCACCAACTGGCTTACTCACATTTCTTTGATTTGAAACTGTCTTTTCAACTTTTTCAGTTAATGTTTTAATGGAGGTTCCTATATGACCAATAGGAAATAGACAGTTCTTAAAAACATGTGTCTATCTTCAGTTCCAAAATAACCTAACAAGCAACTCTGAAACAGTCTAATTAATCTTTGTAAATACTTATATACTATGAAAATAATCTCAATTGATATATTTTGGGGATTAAAAGTGTCACATTAAATACTTATAATGCCTTTAAAAAATAATGATTTTTGGCCCTGGCTGGTGGCTCAGTGGATAGAGCGTCAGCCCAGCATATGGATGACCCAGGTTAGATTCCTGGTGAGGGCACACAGGAGAAGTGGCCACCTGCCTCTCTCTGCCCCCTTCTCCTCTCTCCCTATTCCTCTACTGGAGCCAGCAGCTAGACTGGTTTGAGCATGGCCCTGGGCACTGAGGATAGCTTGGTTGGTCCCAGCGTATTTGCCTCAAGTGCTAAAAATAGCTCAGTACTTGAACATTAACTCCAGACAGGGGTTGCAGGGTGGATCCCAGTTGGGGCATATGCAGGAGTCTGCCTCACTATCTCCTCTTCTCTCATTTAATAAAAAATAATAATAATAATGATACTCTAGACTAGAAGCCATAAAATTTTCATTTTAAATCAAAGGAGGATGGTCTCATTCTAGTATTGATCAGAAACTTTAATCTCAGTGAGGTAACCTGCATGAATGGAATATTCATATGGATATTTACAAAAATATTAATTATTTTAAATGTATTAGTTATATTTTACATAATTATATAAATATATGTACATGCAAGTTATATACAATAAACTAATTAAATATAATAAGGTTAAATATATTTTAAAAATTACATTAAACAATTTGTTTTTAAAAAAATAAGCATGAAGTACAACTTCTCTTCAACAAATTAACAGCAGTCACAGACTTGGACTTTATGTTCCTTTCAATTGCCCCATCTCCAAAAGGCAGCAGAATGTATTAGCACAACCATTCTCAGTCACATAGTTATGGGTTGAATTGTGTCTCTACAAACTCATGTCCTATATTTCCTAAACCTAGTACCTTAGAATGTGACCTTATTTAAAGACAGGGCCTTTAAAGAGATAACTAAGTTGACGTGAGGTCATTAGTGTGAGCAGTAATCCAATATGACTAATGCCCTTACAAAAGTAGTAAATCTGGACACAGATACACTCATTGAGGGAAGTCAATGGCATGATACATAGGAAGACAGCCATCAAGACACAGGACAGACTTCTTTGGCCTCTAGCAAAAGCCCACTCTGCTACCCTTGGTTTTGGCCCTCTAGCCTCCAGGACTCCAAG
Source organism: Saccopteryx leptura (assembly GCF_036850995.1). NCBI lineage: Eukaryota > Metazoa > Chordata > Mammalia > Chiroptera > Emballonuridae > Saccopteryx > Saccopteryx leptura. The sequence goes on along the minus strand of NC_089506.1, from coordinate 53,430,096 downwards.
ATAATATATTTCTTTTGTTAAAGCCACCCGGTGTGTGATACTTGGCTATAGCAGCCCTAGGACACTAATACACCCAGGCGTTCCCAACTCCTTCCTCTCCTCTACTTGATTATCAAGTTGTTGCTAAACCCTGTCCATTTTCCTGAGGCAGCAGTAGCTTTCGGATGAGCCCTATGCTTTCCTCAAGCACATTTCCAGCTCAGACTGCCAGTGCTTGGTGCCCCTGGTTGAGAACCACTGCCCTAGACAAAATTTCCAAAAGGATTTTCAATGATAAAAGCTCACCTGTGGGCTTGGAAGAATGATCAGAGTCCTCCATTTCACTTCCTTCAGTACATTCAGTGTCACTTTTGACAGTTTTCCTTCCAAAGCTACTCTTGTTTTTAGATGACTGCACAAAGCGTACATCTGGGGATGTGTACACCTGGATGAGGTCACCAGCATCTGACTCTTCCTCTGAACTAAAGGGAGGTGTCCTAAACAAATCAAAACCCAAGCGGGCGCTGTTTTCATAAGTTTCAGAATTACAAATGATCTGCGTCTTAAAGTGGTGGGAACTTTCTCGGGTTATTCCCTGGGAGCCTACCAAACAAATGCCAGTGCTGCCACCGAACAACAGGGCAACAAGGCCCAGGGCTTATACAAAAGGCTGAGAGTCATTTCGAATCAAGGCCTGCCGACCATGTGACATAGTTATGAAAATGGACTGAAGTTACACCAATTCTCCTCTAAATCCAAACTTGTATATTCTTTTTTTTTTTGAGAGAGAGAGAGAGGCAGAGAGAGTATGAGAAGCATCAACTCGTAGTTGCTTTCACTTTAGTTGTATACTAATTGCTTTCTTTTTTAAAGATTTTATTTATTCATTTTAGAGAGAAGAGAGAGAGAAGGGGAAAGGAGCAGGAAGCACCAACTCCCTATATGCCTTGACCAGGCAAGCCCAGGGTTTCGAACCAGCGACCTCAGCATTCCAAGTTAACGCTTTTTCCACTCACCACCACAGGTCAGGCCTGAACATTGATTGCTTGTAGGTGCCTTTATTGGAGCCATGCCAGTGTCCCCTTGCTCAAGCTGGTGAGCTTTGGGATTATGTGGACCAAGTCAGCGACCCCACGCTGACGAGCCTGTGCTCAGAGCCAGCTACCTCGGGGTTTCAAACCGGCAACCTCAGCATCCCGGGAGGATGTTTTATCCAGTGTGCCACCACTTGTCAGGCCAACCTTGTATATTCATAACATACTTGGTTTTTACATATCCAAGAAACCTAGTTCTCCATGGGATAAAAAATAGTTCAGCAATAAAACTATCATCTTTTAAAATAGTTTCATTTACTTCTAACTTACTTTACCCTGCTTCTTACAAAGTGCTTTTACAGTTTCATTTATATTATCACATGAATTATTACCCCATTTTAAAGTGGAAAAAAGTTTAGAGCAGTGTTCATTCATTTAGAAAGTATTCACTGAACACTTAGATTTTAGACATCGTTCAGTTATACTATTCCCATGAAATAAGGCTCTTCCCATGAGATTATGTAAGTAAAAAGTGCTTTTGAAGGGTAAATCATTATTGATATTGTCTCTACTATATTATATCTCTATAATGTCTCCACTATGTTTATACATATAGGCCTCAATGAAAAGATTTATAGCATCAATAGCTCTAGAGTAAATCAATGATGGTAAAATTTAATTATAAAATCATTTTACTCATAATTAATAATAATATAATTTATTGAGTACTCACAAGTGCCAAGCCCTTTCCATATATTACTTAATAAATTATAGAATTATCCAGCCTGACTAGTGGTGGCACAGTGGATAAAGAGTCGACCCAGAAAGCTGAGGTTGCCGGTTCAAAACCACAAGGTTGCTAGCTCGAGTGTGGGCTCATCAGCTTGAGTACGAGGTCACTGGCTTGAGCAAGGAATGGTCCACACAATCCCAAAAGTTGCCAGCCTGAGCCCAAAAGTTGCTGGCTTGAGCAAAGGGACACTGGAGTGGCTTGAGCCAGAGGTCTGATTCCCCATCAAGGCATGTACGAGTAGCAATCAATGCACAACTAAAGTGAAAGCAACTATGAGTTGATGTTTCCTATTCTCTCTCCCTCCCTCTCTCTTTCTTGCTCTCTCTCCCCCTTTTCCTATTTCTCTCCCTCTTCCTCTCTCCCCCTTCCTTTCTCTAAAGTCAAAAAATAAAATAAAATTATAGAACCACCCAGTAATACAAATTTAAAAAACTGAGGCTTAAAACCAGTAAGCAATTGAATCAATGGCACACAGTAAGGAATAACTGAGCTAGGATTCTTACCCTAAGAGAGCCTTAGAATATTAAAATATTTGACGTGGGTCCAGCCATTAAAAGTCAACACAATTCCTTTAATTTATCAAGCTTATTGAAAATTACTAGACACTGAGGGGGATAATAGAAATAACTCCGGGTAGTCCCACTTCTTAATGGAAGCCACAATGTGATAAGAACTATTAAATTATATAGTAACTGATAAAGAAACAGAGAAACATCACAAAGGAGTAACAAATTAATGATGACATTTAATAATTAAGGCTTTAGTTAACCCCAGTGAGCATACTAATTTACAATAAAAGGGATATTCAGTGAAAAGAATTTTTAAATGGCCTCTCCCCACCCAAGTACTCACGTAATAGTTGAAGACTTTTGGGGAAAATAATCTTCAATGATATTTTTCTTAATTCTAAAAAACAACAGAAAACTATTTCTAAACAGTATGTGTGAATAGTGGAACTTAACATATATTTCTATGGAACTGGTGGTTTTTGCTGTTAATGTATAATAGAGAGGGTGAGCAGTAAGAGTCGCCCAGCACCAATGAAAGATGAGTAGAAATTACAAGTGTGATTCTCTCTTTGGTTAAACATTGTTGTGGGCTGAATAGTTGTGTCCACCTAAAATCATATGTTGCAGCCCTAACCCCCACCAAAGTGATGGTACCTAAAGATGGTGTCTGTGGGAGGTAATCACGTTTATTTGAGCTCATGAAGGTGGGGCACCTATGAGGGGCTTAGCGCTCTTATAAGAAGAGGAAGAGACCAGAGCTCACTCTTCCTGCCATGTGAGGATGCAGCCAGAAGGCGGCTCTCTGTAAGCCCAGGAAGAGAACCCTTACTGACTAAGCTGGCACCCTGATCTTTGGACATCTAGTCTTTAGAAGTGTGAGAAAATAAATCTCTGTTGTTTAAGCCACCTGGTCTATGGCATTTTGTTATGGCAGCCACAGCTAAAAGAAACACCAGTAAAGAAATCGGGAAATACTCACTTTGGAACAGATGTTCTATCAGTGAAAACAGGTCTTTGTCTAACGAACTGTCCACGTTTGGGAGGAGGTTCTATTGCTCTGGGTATTTCTCCATTTGAAAGGGTATCCACTTGAGAAGCACTGTGCCTATCTGGAATAGTGGTGTCATTTGTGAGTCTTCATTGCATGAAAAGCAGAAAAGACTGCAATACTGTTTATGCTGGCCCCGACGTGCACAAGCCCAGCTCTAGGGTCTAGAGCCCACACTATAGGGGATTTTCAAATGTAAAAGACAAAATGAAAAATCCAACACTTAGTGGTTCAAACAATAAGATGGTTACAAATTAAGTGCCAAAGTTTGTGAATTGTTTAAAATTATAGAGGTTGTTCAATTTCACTTCCATTTGCAGAATGAAATGGCTGTTTGTAACAGGCTTACCTGAAGACAATAATAGTCGCTCCTCAATTTTACAGCTGACCTGATGTTCAAGGGATTCTCGAATTTGCTGAATGTTAGGCATCTGTCTTCCTTGATCACGTCTTTTTGATTCCATGGTTCTTAGCACTCTATTCAGTTGATCTCTTGAAATACCACACGTATTCTGAAGGAATAAAATGTTAATTAATTATTCTAGGATGTTTTTCATTTCATGGACATTTGTTAGCATTACTGTGCCAACCTTTTGTCCTTACTGCTGCATGTAAGGTGGAGGATGCCCCAATATATAACATACTGTGTGGGCCTGTAATGCCAGTGGCTGAGGCCAGGCAGGTCCACATTGGATTCTGGCAGATGATAGAAAAACTGTGGAGCCAGAAAGCATTTTGCCATTCTGTTTAATAGAGTCTCACAATGGCGGATGAGCACACAGGCAGGGGAAACCACCTCTCAGGCAAACAATCAGCAAAATGGCCCCTCATAGTGGCAGGCAAGAAATTCGCCATCCACAATCCCCCATCTCTCTGAGCACAAGCACTCATAGCCTTATATAGGCCATACACACGTGGCACAGCCACGCACTCACGCACCCATCGGGCAAAGTGCTTGCAGCCAGCCAGTAAACCAGCGAGCAAGCCTAATACAGCTGCCCGACATTCCATCCCTTTAGGGTTGCTCACCTCACAATAGGTACATTACATACATACCAAAAATGACAATTACAAAGGTGCCCTTCACTATGTCTCCCTGAACACTCTGTCCAGGGAGTTAACTGGAGGTCCATCTCTAGCCCCCTACCCCAGGGTGCCAACAAGACCACACATCGTAGTGGGAGCTTGTACAGTCCAGAGCCATGTCCATTAAAGAAAGTGACCTTGGTGTATCTCTGCAACTGGGTAAGAAGCAGTCCATGATAGACAGTCCAGCTGTCTGTGCAAATCACCAAGGTAAAAAATCCGTTACAGGCAACTAGCCATACAACTCTTTATTAATGGACCTCAGCATCTTTCCATAAGTGCTCTGTTTGTGCCACAAGCCCCATCCAAATGCCTCAGAGGTCCAAGCTCACAGGGCCTGGTGGAGTCAAATATATTCAAGGCCTGTAGTGCCTTGACAGTTCTCTTAGCTGAACATGAACGCTACACATTTTCCTGGCAGAGCCAGGACCACCCATTTCTCTCACTTTTTCAACAGTTGGAACCTTGGTCTGACTCAAGATGTTGCCAAAGTTCCAACAAGACTTTATTAGGCTTGCCATCTAATTTCTCCCTATCTGCACCGGCCATAATCAAATCCACCCACATCTGTGTTCAGGCAACAACCTTCACAGTTCCATTTCTCCTGTTGGGGGGGGGGGCAGCATGGGCAGCAACCCTCACAGCCTTACAGTCCATCTCTGTTCCAGAGACCATGATGCCATCCACCCCCCGTGTCCCACAACCACAGCAACCAGGCTGCCAGGGGCTCAATGGGTTTCTGCCTGAATTTCACCCCAACTCCATCAGTTCTGCCTGGCTGTAGGCTGCCTGAATTCCACCCCCAACTCTATCAGCTCTGCTTGGCTGTGGGGCCAGACCACAGAGTGCTCTACTACCTGGTGAGGGGGTTGTGGTTGTCCCCGAGGGACTCTTGGCTGCTGGGTTTTTACCCGCTTGGTGACCACTGGCCAGGCTCTGAGTCTGCAGATGGAAGCGTCAGCCTGAGCCTCCTAATCCTCAAAAGAGGAGTTGGAAATACCTGCTCCCACTGACTCAGTGCCACTCTGCTGGCAGGAATGCAGCTGTCTTCTGCATGTGTTTCGGCTCCTGTGGCTGCTGGCTCTCAGCATGAAGCCGAGATTCAAGCTCCTGAACCCGCAGTTGTCTCTTGAACAGCTGTTGCTGCCAATGTTCAGTTTGCAGGGCAAAATACAACTTGTGAACCTGCAATTCCTTCTTCAGACACTGTTCTAGTTCCAGGTGCTGCTGGTACTCAGCCTGCACCTCATGCTACATTCAGCTCTTGAACCTGGTAGGCCTCCTTCTCCAGTGCTCACTCCAGTTCATACTGCCGTTGCTGTTCAGCCTGCAGCTCATCCTGTAGCTTTCAGCCTCACTCAGCTTCTCACACAGGGCTCTTGGTTTCTTTTTGCAGGACTGTAAAAAACACCCAGCTCACGGTCCCAATAGGAGAGCCACCAGGAACAGCCACTCCTCTATTCCGTCTTTCAAGGGTGTTGGCGGCTCCATACCAACTTGCTCCAAATCCTGCTCACTACGCCAGATATAATGCCGATGGCCAAGGCCAGGCAGGTCCAATTGGATTTGGGCAGATGGTAGAGAAACTGTAGTGCCATAAAGCAGTGGTTGGCAAACCACGGCTCGCGAGCCACATGCGGCTCAATCATATTGAGGATGTTTTTAGCAAAGGCCAGCTTAGGAGTACCCTAATTAAGTTAATAACAATGTACCTACCTATATAGTGTAAGTTTAAAAAATTTGGCTCTCAAAAGAAATATCAATCGTTGTATTGTTGATATTTGGCTCGGTTGACTAATGAGTTTGCCGACCACTGCCCTAAAGCATTGAGCCATTCCACTTAATAGTCTCACAATGGCAGATGAGCACACAGGCAAGGAAACTGCCTCTCAGGCAAAAAGCAAAACGGCCCCTTATAGTGGGGGGCAGGAAATCCGCCATCCATCCGCAAACACCCATAGCCTTACATAGGCCATACACACGTGGCACAGCCATGCACTCACGCACCAATCAGGCAAAGTGCTTGCAGTCGGTAAACCAGCAAGCGAGCCTAACACAGATGCCCCACAGGACCCCAAAAGAAGCGCTCACAGTGCAGTGGGCACACAGGGCATGTGATGACTGTATATGACCGATTAGCAGTAATTGGCTATAAATGCACAAAAGGCTTGTGTGAGTGCATATGACTGAATAATCAACAATGCAAGGTATGTGATAAGGACCAAATGAGTTCACAAGGGCTAGAGAAGTTCCACAGAGAGAGGTTACTGAAGGACTCAGTGACCAGAAAAAGTTTAAGGGGGAGACTGGGCTGTGCCCTAAAAAATGAGTGAGTCATACAAGTAGAAACAAGTAGTATTCCAGATGGGTAGGAACTGGGGTGGGGGCACGCTGCAGGTAAAGCAGATAGTGGGGCGGAAATAGTCAAGGCACGTCCAATGGCTAGTGCTACAAAGGAACGGGTGAGGAGATCAGAAAAGAAGACTGAATGCCAATATGAAAAGTAAAAGAAAGTCAACAGATGTTTTCAATTATGAAAATAGAATAATTAAAGAGGTAACTTGAGAAAATTCATTTGGATTTGATGTGTATTTAGACAGAAAAAGAACCAGTTAAAAAGCTGTTTAGTCAGTAACAGTGTCACACACACTTCTGCATCTCGTGTCCCCCACCCGCCCCCCATCCTCCAGTCTTTCCTGGTACAGGAAGTGACCTCCCATCCTCCCAACTGCTCCACATAGAAATCTCCTTCATCAGATCAAGTGCCCCTCCAAGAAGGTTCCTCTGACCTCAGCTATCCTATACCCTCTTCTTTTCCTTCACTGAATGCCCTCCAACTGATCATCACGGATCTACCACCTGTATGCACGGCTGTTCAACGCCTGTCGTCCTATACCCTGTGGATGAATACCCAATACTGTACTGATGTCAATCCTTCCTAATTAGCACACAAAAGTGAATTATGCAAAATTTAGGGAAATGTCAATCAGAATTCCAATAGGAATCATTCTGGAGCTGCAGAAGCTGCATCTAAAATTCACTGGAAAACAAAATAAAAGAGTTGCCAAAAATTTTTTAAAATAAGACTACTGAAGAAGGCATGGCCTATAATAGATATTAAAATATAGGACAAAGTTACTGCAATTAAATCAGTGTGTTGTTGGCAAAGGAATACAAAAAAGGGGGTAAAGCAGATGAAAGTCTAAAAAAAATCCTAATGTATATGGGAATTTCATATATTATAAAAGTTCCATTTCAAATAAATGGGGGGAGAATGGATTATTCAACAGATGATTTTGGGACAACTGATCAAATTGGAAATAAGATTAGATCTCCAACTCAGTGTTTCCAAACTTAAAGCCTAGAAAAAAAAAAAAAAAGCATTAAATGTTTTTACAATCTTGGGATGAAAGGAAATGTCTGTAATAAAACATAAAACCCAAAAACCATAAGCAAATAACTAACATGAAAACTATGTAAAAATTCACATAGGGATTATGAAATTCATGCATGTGTCTGGTTTCCATTGCCCGGCCTAAGGGTAGTCAAAACCTGCCTGAAAAGAGACTGGAAGCTCAAAGGCTGACAGTACTAAGAGTTGAGAAAGGTGTGAAGTAACTGGACCTCTTACACAATGACAGGGGTAAGGTAAACTGGTACAAACACTTGAATAACTATTTGGCTAAACCAGTTAATACAAAACATGCATAATCTTAGACTCAGCAATTTCTTTTTTTTTTTTTTTTTTTGTATTTTTCTGAAGCTGGAAACGAGGAGAGACAGCCAGACAGACTCCCGCATGCGCCCAACGGAGATCCACCCAGCACGCCCACCAGGGGCGACGCTCTGCCCACCAGGGGGCGATGCTCTGCCCCTCCGGGGCGTCGCTCTTTTGCGACCAGAGCCACTCTAGCGCCTGGGGCAGAGGCCAAGGAGCCATCCCCAGCACCCGGGCCATCCTTGCTCCAATGGAGCCTTGGCTGCGGGAGGGGAAGAGAGAGACAGAGAGGAAGGAGAGGGGGGGGGGTGGAGAAGCAAATGGGTGCTTCTCCTATGTGCCCTGGCTGGGAATCGAACCCGGGTCCCCCGCACGCCAGGCCGACGCTCTACCGCTGAGCCAACCGGCCAGGGCCTAGACTCAGCAATTTCATTCCCGGAAAGATATTCAAGAGAAAAGAATGCCTATATCCACCAAAACACATGCATAAGAATGTAATGGTCAAGCCTGACCAGTGGTGGCACAGTGGATAAAGCATCAGCCTGGGATGCTGAGGACTCAGGTTCAAAACCTTGAGGTTGCTGGCTTGATTATAGGCTCACCCAACTTGAGTATAGGCTCACCACCTCGAGTGCAGGGTCATTGGCTGGAGCCCAAAGGTTGCTGGTTGAAGCCCAAGGTCACTGGCTTGAGCAAGGGGTCACTGGCTCAGCTGGAGCCCCCTGGTCAATGCAAATATGAGAAAGCAGTCAACGAACAACTAAGCTGTTACAACTATGAGTTGATGCTTCTCATCTCTCTCCCTTCCTGTCTGTTTGTCCCTGTATGTCTCTCACACTTAAAAAAAAAAAGTAATGGTCAAAAAGAGCCCCAAACTATAAATTCAACTGTCTTTAACAGGAGAGTATATAAAATATAGCATATTCAGACAATAAAATACTACACTACAAACCACTGCTAAATAAAACTACAGATATGAACCTTACAGACAAAAATCATAAGCAAAAGAGGTCATATATACCCAGAATGCTACATGATATACATATGATTGCATTCACATAAGGTTCAAGAACAAGCAAAATTGAGTTAGAATAGCCATTACATCTTGTGAGTATGTGAAACAGTTTATTCTTGTACTACTGTTAACTATTGTATTATTTTCCATATGAATTCTAAACATGTTTTACCAAAATAATTCAATCTGGCAAAAACATAAACTATAACTCATCATCCATTCATTTAACAACTATAGCTTAAGTGCTAATTTTGTAGCAGGCAACAATTTGGAGTTAATAGTAGAATGTAAACAGCACAGCAGCTGCTTAGATACAAACGCTGGCTCCTTCGTACTAGCTGTGTGACCCGAAGCAAGTTACTTAACTCCTCTGTCAAGTGGAGAGAACATCGCCACTTACCTCATAGGTTTGTTTCTATGTTTAAGAGATTTACTATTCACGAAGCTCTTACAAAGGTGTATTAACTCCAGTCTCCTAATGTGAACAGAGCTGACATGTCTTCTTCTCTTCTCTGATTCTTTCTTATTTAGAAAACAAAACAAAACAAACCCAGCAAATATTCCAAAAACGAATGAACTTACTGCACTGATCCCCAGGGTTTCCAATTTCCGCACCAAATTCTCCTCCAAGATTGTTCTGATTTTCTTCGTCAGAGAGGGGTTATTCTTCAACGCTTTCCTGTAATGGCTCTTGTTATTTAATTTCTGTTCATTTTCCCTTCCTGAAATAAGTTTTCAAAAAATGTGTTAAAAAAACAACTAAATATAATAAATCTCGAAGTAGAAAATGATAAAAAACACAACTTTTAAACAGTGAGTCATCATTTGTAATCTTTTAAAGTTTTGGGAAATTTTAGTTATTCAGCACAATATATAATGCTTAATTAAGTACTGCAGCTTTTAAAACTTTAAGTTGGTTTTAGAACTGCAAATGTCTTTAAAGATTCTTTCTTGATCACTTAACCAAATTATAGCTAAATAATATAAGAAATGTCTCTAAAGAAGTATAATAAAAAATTATTTAGAAGTTTAAGTTTTATACTAAAATTATTTTACTACTTCCTGAAAAATTTATTTCTCCTAAATTCAGTAAGAATTGATGTATCATTTTGTGAAGACAAAGCTCAATTTATTTTAAATAAGTTTTTATATAGTAAATTTAGTAGTTCATATATACTTTCAAACTGTGAAATTATCCTTCTAAAAATATTTCATTAAAATGAAAAAGAGGTTAAGAGAAGTCATAGAAAGAGCATATTTTGTTTAAAACAAAGAAATAATTCATACAAAGAAATTAAATGAAAAATAATCATTTTAATTAAATTAAAAATAAATTATTAAATAATTAAAAACAAAGAAAAAATAACAGACCAGGTTCTTTTAACTTTTCCTTCTCTATTTCTCCTTCAATAGCCCACTAAAAAAATGTCTAATTCAAAAAAGTTTGAAGAAGGGGTTTAATCACATGACCTTGAAGAACTGAGTCCTTATATAATAGGAAACTAAAACCTTGATGATAGAGACCCAATTCTGGGCAGTTCTGACCCTTAGTAGAAGTCCAAAGGCAGACCTGGGAGAATACAACAACACTACTACCATTTTGGAGTCTGATCTTCTATACTCTGAACAGGGGCATTTCGCCTAATAAGGGGGCTCCAAACGCTATCACCTGGGTCTGGGGCTACAGGCAGGCCCCCAGACTCTCCACTTTCCCCCCACGTGATCCACCTCGGTAGACGGGGTTTTTAGGTACCCATGGCATTTGGATTTGTACATCTTAACAAAATGCCTTTGGTTAAGATGTTTTCTAAACATTAGATCAATTCCAGTAGTAAAGAATATGTTTGTTCACTAATAAATGATTTTGCTGACAGCAAAATTAGTCAAATTGTTATTTGTATATTAAGTAGAAGAAAAAATCCTATATGATGATGTTTTTCTATACTTTGCTACTGCAGCTTGCTAAATCAAAATGATGAAATTGTATATGATTATATATGATTAAAAGTTGGAAGTAATCTTAAAACTGTATATCCTCAATACTTACGCTGCTGTTTCACAAACAATATTTTCCAGGATTCTGAAAACAAAAAAAGTACTTCTGTACTAGAAACTGACAATACATAATAATCTAGAGGGCTTAGCTAGAACTATGGCTGTGTCATTGACTTTGGTTGCTAGTTGGCTACCGAGTCTACAATTATCGAGAGCTAAAAATAAGAAGAGGAACCCAGAGACAGTCCCGAGTCATGGCGCTAACATTGGAATTCAAACACCTCCTGTCGGATTATGCAGAGATAATTTGGGGGGCCAGAATCTGGGATATTAAAGGAACTCACAGAAGCATAGTGTGAAGAAAAGCTCTAGGCCCTGTCTTTCCTGAGCCATAAGGAACCCAGGGTCGAGGGATGCAAGAGTGACTTGGTCACAGTTTAGGAGAGTTATAAGGTCTTTAACAGCAGTTGCTTATTCACTTGTTGATTGATCCAGGTTCACCCTCAACCATGATGACAAGTTCCTTTCGGTGACCTAACTTCCCCAGTGACCACAGATTAAACATTTTCTTCTGTCCTCAAAATCAATTAATATGTTGGCACTTGCTTTGGAAAGCCATTGATGAATAATTAGAAAATCTTGGTTGGAAAGACTCACAAGGGTGGAGCTGGCTGATGGAAGCAAGAAAAAGAACGAAGAGTGGACAGGAAAAAGAATAATAATCAAGTTTTAATGTAAAGATGGAATTAATCACTTGAAAACCAACAGAGCTGAAGATTCTAATTAAAGCATGTATTGCTCACCAAGATCAAAACAAAACTTTCTAGATATCAGCACTTCCTCTAATTACAAATGTGAAAGCTTATGAAAACAGATGGCCAGTGCACAATAGCCCACACATGTGATCAGTTCTAACACATGTGCAACAAGGCATTTACGGTAAGCAGATAATTATAGCACAAAGCAAACGGTGAAAAACAAATGCAGAATTGGAGCTGGAAGGGACTTTTTCATCTAGTAATGAACCTCTTCATTTTCACATGAGGACACCAACACCAGAGAGGTGGGGAGACACCCCCAGGCTGCCCAGCTGGTCCTGCAGTGCCGGGACCAGCTTGCCTCCTTCCCTTTGTTCTTTGCATTAAGGTATGAAAAGCAGAAAACCTGGATTTAATTCCAGCCCTGACATCAATTAAATCAATGACTTAAAGCAAGCTCCTAATTCCTGTTTCAAGTTTCTGAATAATAAATGGCTTCTACTAGCCCTTCCTGGCTCACATACTAACACCCTATAAACAGCAAGATCAAGTACACCCCTACACAACTGTCAATAGTAAGGGTGCAGAGAGAGTCTTCTCAGTGAGTTACTCTTGATAATAGCAAACCACTGCCTAGGGCATTAGCCACACAGGTATTATGTGCAAAATGTTAGCACAAGCTGAGGAATTTATTGATGGCAATTAACTTGCTGCCAGCGCCTTGGCTCTGCAGAGGCACTGGAAGGATGTGGTCACTGTGCATTTGGAATCTGGGGTGTTCTGACAGTCCTCAGTACTATCTCTCACAATAGCTGTGCATGAACCCAAGAACGGTGGTAAAGATTTTTTTGCCCATTCTGATTCTCCAACTGTGGTGGCAATCAATGATAACGTTTGCTGTCAATGACCCCAAATTCATGGCTCATGTTTTCTGGGTAGAAGAATCTAAAAGAAACATAGGGCCTGACCAGTGGTGGCGTGGTGGATAGAGTGTTGACCCCAAACGCCAAGGTTGCTGGTTCAAAACCCAAGGTCGTCGGTTCAAAATCCGGGGTCGCTGGCTTGAGCATGGGGTTGCCAGTTTGATCCCCAGCCAAAGCACATACGAGAAGCAATCAATGCACAACTAAATGGAGCAATGAGTTGGTGCTTCTCTGTCTCTCCCTCCTCCCTCTCCCTGCCTGGCTCTCTCTCTCTCTCTCTCTCAATAAAAGAAAAGAAACAGCAGAAAGATGCAGTGGGTGGAACCTAGAACTGAAGTGGTGATGGTGAACAAATCAGGAGTCTGCTTGAAACCTAGCTGACTCATTTTTTAAGTGAGTGTGAACTAGATGACCTGAGACTCCAGTTTCAAAATTTTGGATGTTTTTAATGAACCTCCTGATACATTTCATGAATTCTTCAGGGAATAAGACATCAATAAATGATATGTAAAAAAGAAAAAGCATGTTACTTTAAAGTAAAATGACAATACAGACATCATATAGATCTTATGGATATGCCTGATTTAATTACTTCTAAATTTGTAGCCTTGTTAAAAAATTCTGGAAAAAGTCTAGAGACACAGAAGTTATAACAAATACATATTAAGACTTTACATATTAGAATATATCATTTTACTTTTCTTCCTAACAAAAATGATAAAACCAGAGCCCATATAAATATTAACAATTTGCTTTCTCCTAAATAAGTGGTATAGGATAAAGCATTATCATTACTAAGGAGAAAATTATGATAAACTGATTCAAATAGAATTTTTTTTTTTTAGAAATTACAAGTCTAGCATTAGAAAATATTGTAAAGTAACTTTCATAAGCTTCAAATATTAATTTCCAGGAAATAATTTTTAGAACTGCCAAATAAAATGGGTAAGCAGTAGTATTATAATTATCTCCCCAAACGTGTAACAGCTCCCAAATTCCACCAAAAACATTATTTTGCACATAAGTATTCCACATTCAGAGCTTAAACATTATGCTATCCTTTCTATTAACAGTAATTTTTGAAGTAGGCACTTCACCCATTCATTTCACAGGTTCAGGGTATGAGAAATAACCACTGTGATACAAATATTTTTGTATCATTTGATACACAACAAGTGTTGACCTGTCATCAGACCAGAAAATATCTGCATTGACACAAAGGCTTAATTTTTTTTTCAAGTTCCCTGAGACAGGGAACTTATTTATATACTAAGAATACAATAAAGCAGGAGGAAAATATAACAGCATATTAGGGGAGTAAGATGACAAAATACTGCATAAGGACTGAAAATATCATCCAAACCTAAAACATCTTCCTTAATTTTGACCCAGTGTGATAAAAACCACTGGATCGTATTTTCAAGGCTGGGGTTTTAGCATCTAAATATCATCTCTGCAGGTGTAAACCCTGATCAAGCCTTTCGTTACCTTTTTCTTCCTCTGAAAGTTCTTCTATTGGTTCCAGTATGTGCGATGAGAATGCCTGTTCTATTAATGAGGAAAAATAAAAATAGTACAAACAGGACAATAGCAAAGTAAAATTAGTTCACTTTCAAACAATTTTGAAAGCCATAGTTCCACAGTATTTTAATCATGTCTAAAATAACAAGAGTTTACTGGGAAAAAAACATTGAGGCAGTGAGTTAAAATAAAGCTGCTCACTTTTTCATGTATTTTCCACTAACTCCATCTCAGGATATTACATTTTAAAATGTAATTACAAGCTAAAGTTTCTCATTCATCAACCTCGTGCCTGATATGATTCTTTTAATGCACAAGGACACTACTGGACTGAGTAGCTAAATAGAAAATTATTGAAAATATTTCCATTCCCAAAGATAAAAACATAAAGAATTTCTAGAGTCTAGGGATTCCCACTTCTCACAAGCCTCAGAAGACCAGGATGGTCAAGGGCAAGGACAGGTGGCCCTAGGGTCAGCAGCAGGACTAAGAGCCATTCTCAAATACCTCCATGACCCCAAACTACTTTTCAAGACCTCGTTGTGCTATGAGAGGCACCAGGGCAAGGCTGCAGTCGAGCGAGGATTCCCCATCCTACCCCCGACAGCGGTGGGTAAGGTGAGGCCTCTGGGGGACGTTTCAGGATCAGGTTTCTGCGCAGACACAGAAAACACACAGGCAGCATGAATAAAGCCAAACCCTATTCTATCAACAAAGGGTAACTCCCTTCATGGGGAAGGTCAGGTTTTGGCTAGAAAGGTCTAACCATGGCAGTCAAGCATTAGACCTGAAATGAAATGTAACCAGGGAGTCTTGTTTAGTGGGGTGCATGGTTCACTCTTCTTCACCTTGGGGACTAAAACAGGGAACATCCCCAGGGAGCTTTCCACCTGCACCCATTGGACGGAGGTCATTTTATTCTACCAACAGACCCCAGAGCACAGGAGAATAATAATAGCCAAGTCCTGAGTTCGATTCCCGCCCAGGGCACACAGGAGAAGTGCCCATCTGCTTCTTTACCCTTCCCCCTCTCCTTTCTTTCTGTCTCTTTCTTCTCCTCCTGCAGCCAATGCTCCACTGGAGCAAAGTTGGCCCGGGTGCTGAGAATGGCTCCAAGGCCTCTGCCTCAGGCGCTAGAATGGTTCTGGTTGCAGCAGAGCAAGGCCCCAGATGGGTCGAGCATCGCCCCTGGTGGGCATGACAGGTGGATCCTGGCCGGGCGCATGCAGGAGTCTGTCTTTCTGCCTCCCCCGCTTCCCACTTCAGAAAAATACAAAAATAATAATAAAAGTAATAATGACAAATTATTACTCAGTGCTCACTAGGTTGTCAAGCACAGATCTAAGTGTTTTGCACGTATTAGCTCAAATTTAATACCTCCTACAATAAAGATCTGGCTTTTAATTTATTAAAGGGTACTTCTAGTACTCTAGTTTAGGCACATACAAATACACACACGTGAACACACACATATATAGGTATATACAATTAAATGTACATATAGTATTTAGGCATAGTATATAAACAGGCTTTTATAGCTTCGCCAGCAACCCTTTCAGCATATTCAACATTGGCTATATGCAAGAAATGCACTTTAAATTACTTTCAAAAAAACTTTTGGAACACAGACTATTAGTGAGTAGGAGTCCACTTTAATTTTCAGTAGGAGCACAGCCCTGCTAAGGAGCATTTAAGTCCATCCACGTAGCACAGCTGCTGAACAGCAAACGTGCTTTCAAATGTGTTATTCAGCATAGAGGTTTAAAAATATACAAACAGACTATTTACTAGTCTGGACTGCCGAAAGTATAAATTTTAGGCGGATATTCAATTTCAGGTTTTTTATGTCACGTGGTGTTTATTTTATTGTACTTCATGAAAATAATAAAAATGAGGAAAGTTCTATAAAATCTCAGAAAATCATAATATGCATATTTATTATCATTAGATGACAGGGAAAATTCTGTGGCTTATTTCTCAAGTCAGGATACACTGTCAAAATTCAGACTTTTCCTGCTGGGTATGTAGGGCAAGGCCCTGCGAGAGGCTAGCTCCCTGAACCCGGTCTCCTCCTACAGAGCTGAGGAAGTGAGGTCAACCAGACCCCAGCCTCCAAAACAAGCAGGCTGATGTCCCAAAAGGGGAGGGAGGGGCCTGCCATTCTCATATTGTGTAAGCCACAGGTCCAGCCTCTGAAGTCCCAGTTTCTGTCCTGAGATGAGATCTCCAGGATGAGAGCTGAAACACCCGAGGCTTGAGTCTCCCCTCTGAACTTACTGGACACTTCCAGTTTCCTACCGTTACCCAGAGGAAATCTCAGATCTGTACTCAGTCCTTTCTCCCACTGGCTGACTTTGTTGGGCTTCATCACCCCTACCCTTCAAGCTAACATTGAGCCATGCCCTGTTCCGTGGATCCTGATCCAAAGGTCCTTCATCATTTGTTCCACAGCCCACCTAATAGCCATTACTATTCTCCCCATTTGGCAGGCAAGGAAACTAAACTTATTGTTTCATGAGTCAACTGTGAATTCAGACTGCCTGATTGCAAAGTCCAAGCTACGAAGCCACGATGCCTTCCTACTGGTGCTCACTGAGTTTGTCTTCCAGATTCTCTAAACGGCACTGCCATCCACCCCATATCTGAGCTCATCATGTTCTGCTCCTGCCCTCACCCTTGCCCCCAGTCACTTGTCCAGTCTTTCCACCAATTCCACTGAACAACTGTTATGTCCACTCCCTCTTGTTTCATCACCACACCCTGACTCCTAGGTGAGGAATCTCACACAGACAACTACTAACATCCCCAGCTGGTCTCCCCAGTTCTGATCCTTTGAACACACTCTGGTCAGCCTAAGATTCCCAGAGCCCGCTCTCCATTCCAGCCTTGTCCAGCCTCAGAACAGTTAGCGGCTACACAGTACCACAGGCACAGCCCTGAACAGATACAGTCAACTCAGTAGTTGCCATGAACAATCTCAACCAACCTTATTTCCTTCAAATCTCTTCTGCATACTCTGTGCTCAGCCAGATAATTCATATGCACCATTAGTTCACATCTAGTGCTTTCCTGCTACCTTGTGCTTCTATTTTTGCTTTATCTCAGCTGAAGGAAGCAGTCCCCACCACACACACATCCTTCCTGCGGCAACCCACATCTGATAACTGATCACCTCAATCCAGGAAAATCTGGAAGTGCACATCCCAGCTCTAAGCTCCTAGACAGGTCTGCTGGGGGCTCCACTGCAGCTGTATCTCTTGTTCCTGCTTCTCTTACAGGTGTTGCCTGAGAGCACTGCCTACTAAACCTCCCACCTGCACATCTCCACCTCCGAGTCTGTTTCTCAGGGAACCCAACCCAAGATGATGAGTAATCATGACATTATTTACGGTAAAGAACCTCGTCAAGCTTTGAGATAGAACAAAAGGAAAGACAGAGGTAATCAGGCTAATTAATGTCCTGTAATATATGACTAACCCTTCCTGCACCCCTAACACAGGTGGGGGTGGGAGTAGATCAGTGAGCCCCAGCCAAGCCTCCTCCTCCCTCCTGCCCATCAAGATGCTCACAAATCAGCTTTGATCCCAATCTAAGGTTTGCAGGCCCCATGCCAAGTCTGGCTGGCATTTAAAACTAGCACTCCAATCCCAGCAGATGCCAGCAAGAGGGCATGGTTGATTCATGGGGCCCCAGCCCTATCAGTGTGGTCCCAGATGGGATACATTACATTAGAACCAACAGAATTGTCAGCAGCCTCAACTAACCCCAGATAGCTTAACATACAGACTATATGTGTCCTCTAGCACAGTGGTCCCCAACCCCCGGGGCCACGGACTGGTACCAGTCCGTGGGCCATTTGGTACCGGTCTGCAGAGAAAGAATAAATAACTTACATTATTCTTGTTTTAATTATATTTAGGTCTGAACGATGTTTTATTTTTAAAAAATGACCATATTCCCTCTGTTACATCCGTCTAAGACTCACTCTTGACGCTTGTCTCGATCACGTGATACATTTATCCGTCCCACCCTAAAGGCCAGTCATGAAAATATTTTCTGACATTAAACCGGTCCGTGGCCCACAAAAGGTTGGGACCACTGCTTTAGCAGGCACTTAAAAATATAAAACAAAGAAAATGTGGACCTTATATAAATGCTATACAAAAGCTAATTATAACAAAGTAAAGAAAGAGAAAAAGATGGCAAACACTGTTGAAGTACAAAAGAGAAGCAACTGCTTTATAAAAAGCAACCAGAGAGAAAAGCAACAGAGAAATTTTAGACCTGATATAAAATAATATGAATAGAGAATAATGCCAGAGAAAACTGTCTTGTATTTCAACATTAAAGTAAATTTATAAAAATCCAATATACATTTTATCTGTTACTGGCCCAAAGGGGGAAAAAAGCCCTGCATGTCCTAAATACTTATAAATAGTAACATTTAATGTGTGGAGAATTTGCATTACATATTATGAACACATGGTCAAGAAAACTGATCCACCTGAAATGTTTTAGAAAAGAAGTAAGGGGCAATAATTACTTCATGAGTCAGTCAGTGAGTAAAAAGAATAATGACAAAGGCCATGACCAAAATATTTACGAAGACAATCTGATTTGACTGATTAGGGATTTGACTAAGTCTAATTAAAAGGCTGAAACAAATGTCAAATGAAGTAATCATTAGGTAAAACAGGAAAAAGATGGTCCACCCCACCCCACCCCATCTTAATTCATTAGAAATATACAGCAGACCATAGGAAAACAATATATATAAAAACATACTACAAAAATTATAAGTACCTAATTGTAAAATATAGCTACAAATATTCCCCCCCCCCCCCTCTATTGGAGGATGTTAAAAACAATTATCACTACAGTGGCCAGTCCAACAACTGAATCCTGGCAGCAATTTCATCAGGGGTTCCTACTTTTTTCTTTGGTTTCCATCACATGTCTGTTTTAAATTTTTCCCAACCAAATGCTGAAACTGTTTGTTTTAAAAAGCTGACTTTCTGCCACACTGAAAGTTATAAAAACAGTCACATATGCCCTGCGGCATGTGCTGGTTGGCTGGTCTAGAAAGTCACCCTCTCACCCAATGCCTACTACTTTCCACTAAAAATCATAAATAATGAAAGTACTATTCAAAGTTAAAATGTCTATTGGTGAGTCCAGCAACATGTGTATTTTATACTTAATGGCATTGGTGGGTAAATTCAGCTTATGACATTAAACAGGAAGTTTTATTAACTGTTTTGCATTCACTAAAATGTTTCTTATTTTGCATAATTACTCCCACAGTAAAGCACTTTCAGTTAATAAGTTATCTAACTCAGGGTGGAAACTGTACATAAAACGCTGAGACTTGGCTGAAACTTACCATGTGCCATTGTTAGACTTGACTTAGCATCCAAAGTCTGTGGGCCTGAGGCGGTCACTGCAACAGCATAGAAACAGTCTCTATAATTAAAGTGTAAGCCTCTGAACATGATAACCAAGTACTACTCAAGTTAGTCAAGATATATACAGGCCACAAGGGACAAATGTTTCAAATTAATCTAAACCAAATTTTTTAATAATAGCATTACTGAAATATAATTTACCCTTTTAGAATATACAATTCAATGGGATTTAGTATATTCACAGTTGTGTGAGGGGGAGCAGATTTTGCCACCTCAAAATATGCATCTTTGGGATATTGGTTATTTTAGGATGGTTAATTTTAACCAGTACAAGTTACGGGGTTTGGAAAACTAAAGTTTGTGGGACACTGCATCCCATCACCTATTTTTATAAAGTTTTATTGGGGTCTTGGCCAGTTGGCTCAGTGGTAGAGCATCAGCCTGGTGTGTAAAAGTCCCGGGTTCGATTCCTGGCCAGGGCACACAGGAGAAGCGCCCATCTGCTTCTCCACCCTTCCCCCTCTCCTTCCTCTCTGTCTCTCTCTTCCCCTCCCACAGCTAAGGCTCCATTGGAGCAAAGTTGGCCTGGGTGCTAAGGACGGCTCCATGGCCTCTGCTCAGGTGCTATAATGGCTCCAGCCACAACAGAGCAATGCCCCAGATGGGCAGAGCATCGCCCCCTGGTGGGCATGCCAAGTGGATCCCGGTCAGGCACATGCAGGAATCTGACTGCCTCCCTACTTCTAACTTCGGAAAAATACAACAACAACCTCAAAAGTTTTATTGGAGCACACTATTGTTCCAATATTATGCCAAGTATAATGAACATATGAACAGTAATAACTGAGTGCCTTTTAACTTTTCATCCTTCTCTGAAATATATTGTTTTCTTTATTTCATAAGATGTAAGTCCAGCTTCTACTCTCCCCTCAGCCCTACTCTTCCATTTAAATTACCATCTCCTCTTTAGGACCTCTCAACCTCTTCAGATCCCAAAGCAACACTGAGGGTACTCAAGAAGCATCTCAGACAAATGAGGTTAAAACCATTAGCATTTCCAGTCAATGATACCAAATTCCCAGTCACATTCATTACTGTTTTTTATTCACTACACAGTCCTGGGACCACAGAAAAGGTGTCCCTCGGTGCCCAGCCTCAGGCCAGGCCCACCATTCACATTCAATCTCTGTTCCCAGGCACGTCCTCTTGCCCAGGGTCACCTCTCCCTGACTTCCTCCACCCTTACACCTTCCTGAATGAAAACAAAAGGATCTCAAATTTTAAACTATTATTAAGCGAACAACCTGTTCAATCCTAAACTGGACAGATTATGTCTTTTTGGACTATAGCCCAATTCTGATAGCTTCAGGAGACAGCTGTGCTGAGGTGAACTCGAGTGAGTAGCAAGAGAACATCAGCTCAAAGCCTGCGGCATGGAGAGTCTCGGAGAGGCCAAAATGTGGTGGCCACCCACAGTCACACCTTCACACCTGCAGTACCTGGGAGACCCCGAAGTGAAAACTGGAGTGATGCCAAAGAATTTGTAGTCATCCCTTTATTAGGTGAAGTGCAAATAATAGGGATGGCTAATCGAAATCACCACAAAGACACCTGGATATTTACAATACCGGGTTTCAGAACTACGTGAAAGCCAAGAATCAAAATAGATCATCACATAATCTGCAAACACATTGGTTTTCAAAGAAAAGTCTCTAAAATTAGTAAAAGTTATGTACTGGCTTAGCACTTTACAAAATACTTCTAGACTCCTGAGCTTATTATAGAAACTTACTAGATACAGCTGGAGCAGTGGACTTAGGTTCAAAAGTTTGCCAGGTTGAAGGATTCCCTGAAATAACAACCAAACAATTAACAACAAAAATCACAAGATATGGGTTATATTTTCCAGCACTTATTGTAATCTTCCCCCACACAAACAATAAACAAAATTTACCACCATAGAGCAACTCACCCAACAGTGTAAGGATGTTTAACAAAAATTATTATAGCCTGACCAGGTAGTGGCTCAGTGGATAGAGCACTGGCCTGAGATGCTGAGGACCCAGGTTTGAAACCCTGAGGTCGCAGGCTTGAGCATGGGCTCACCAGCTTGAGCTGGGGGTGCTGGATTGAGTCGGGGATCATAGACATGACCCCATGATCACTGGCTCGAGCCCAAAGGTCGCTGGCTTGAAACCCAAGTTTGCTGGATTGAGCAAGAGGTCACTCGTTCTGAGGGAGCCCCCCGGTCAAAGTACATATGAGAAAGAAATCAATGACAACAAAGATGCCACAACTACGAGTTGATGCTTCTCATCTCTCTCCCTTCCTGTCTGTCTGTCCCTCTCTTCCTCCCCCACCTCTTGCTAAAAATATATATATATATATATATATATATATATATATATATATATATATATATATATATATTTTCCTAAAAATCCTTTTTGGTCAAATAGTTATATGTTATCTAAGTAATTATACAGGTATTCCTCACTCTCTGAACTCTTACTATTCAAAGAGAAGTATAGAGAACCATGAACCTTCCCAAACCTTTCTCTCAAAACAAGAAGGAAATTAGTGTGTCAGTCAATGCATTTCCTGAGGCCCCTGAAACAGATGGGAAACCCAACATATACACTCATTTCCAATCCCCAGTTAGTGTCTCTCAAGCAGACAAGTTACATAAAAACCCAAAACGTGCAGGAAACAAGACTGGAGTCACTTGGAAGGAGACCAGGAAGAAGGCAAGCTTTACGTTTTATTGTGAGACCCTGTACTTCTGGCCGCCAGTATCCCATCTAGACTACCTCTTGAATGATACAGAAATGGGTGCTATCATTACAACACTTAATAGGTTGTAAATGCCTTCACTATGCTTAGAACAAACCTTTAACCCAAAACAACTGCAACTGAGAATAATGCAGTAAGCCTCTACAGAACTTTAAAACAACTGATTTTGATATCAGTAACAATAGCTAACACTAATGAATGTTTAATTAGTGCAATATTCATGTTCTCCAATGTTAATCCCTTAAAAAGCATAAGATGTAGTTATTACTAATAACTACACACTCACAAAACTACAAAGTGCCAGAGATGAGAGTTGAACTCAGTCTGTCTCTGGATCCTCTGAATCATAACTGTGTAGGAATATGCTGTGAAGACTTGCAGAGTTAGGGTAAACAATTAGAGACAGAGAGTCACCCTACGGCGAAAGCACTGAGCAGATGCGAGTCCAGGGGCCTCTCTGACCCATGCTGGAAACAGCAAAACAGCAGGATAAGATTCAGGAACGGAATATGTTTAGGTTCTCAGAACAGAGATTAGGAGTCATGTTCCTTGTCCTTGACTTCACCCCCTGAGAACTGCTGTCTGCTTCCTTGAGCTATTTGTACTTGCTAATAAATATCTGAGTAAGGCCGGGGATGGGGATCTGCTGTCCAGGGATCTGCCTCCCCTTACCCCCTCAGAGCATTCATTTGGTCTCCAAGTGGTTCTTTGTAAATGCGGCAACAAGCGGTGCCCCATGTGAGGATCAGGAATTCCCAATCCGGCCATGACTCCTCAGGAATAGCATTTCATTGTCATTGATTTGAAAGACTGTTTCTTTACAATTCCCCTTCATCCTACAGACCGAGAGAAATTTGCCTTTTCTCTCCCTAGCATCAATTTTCAGGATCCCATGAAATGCTATCAATGGAAGGTCCTTCCACAAGGTATGATTAATAGCTCCACTATTTATCAGACCTTCGTAGATCAAGTCCTACAGCCCATGCAGCAAATCCACCCCACTGCACTCATTTACCATTACATGGATGATATTTTGCTAACCCATTCAAGCCAACAAATACTTAACACCATTCTTTTCAATTTAACAATTCAAATTAACCAACATGGGCTACAATTTGCCCCAGAAAAAATTCAAACTCAAGAACTCTGGTAAGGCCCTGGCCGGTTGGCTCAGTGGTAGAGCATTAGCCTGGCATGTGGAAGTCCCAGGTTCGATTCCTGGCCAGGGCAAACAGGAGAAGCGCCCATCTGCTTCTCTACCCTTTCTCTTCTTTCTATCTCTCTCGTCCCCTCCCGCAACCAAGGCTTCATTGGAGCAAAGTTGGCCCGGGCGCTGAGGATGGCTCCATAGCCTCCACCTCAGGCACTAAAATGGTTCTGGTTGCAACAAAGCAAGGGTCCCAGATGGGCAAAGCATCGCCCCCTAGTGGGCATTCCTGGTGGATCCCAGTCGGGTGCATGCGGGAGTCTCTTTGCCTCCCTACTTCTCATTTCAGAAAAATACAAAAAGAAAAAAGAAGAAAACCCTGGCAATATCTAGGATACATCCTTACAGCTTATTCAATTCGACCCAAAGGAGTACAACTAAAAACATCCAATCCCATTACCCTCAGTGACCCACAAAAACTTTTGGGAACATCAATTGGCTGCGTCCATCAGTCAGGATCCCCATTATATGCTGTCTCATTTGTTCAATTCTCAAGGGGGATTCTGCATGAAATTGCCTTGCTTTCTTTCCCTGCAGCCTCTTGAAGAGTTACAGTACATTATTCAATTACTACTTGATAGTCAAATGACTAGAATAATCTCAGGGTTCCCCATTCAATTAATTATCCTTAATACACCCATAGTCTCACTGAGATTCTCCGTCAACATACCCCTCAATTAGGAATGACTGACTGGCTTTTCAAACCTCATCATAGGAAAAAATTATACACCAAATCAGACCAGAGGTTTCGCCCTCCTGTCCCAGGGATGAATTCACTGCCAGCAGCTAACAGGTTATGACACCAATATTATTATCCTGGGATTAAAGAAAGAATTTGATCTTCCATTCCAAACTTGTGAGAAGCTTCAAAGTGTCCCAAGCAGATTTCACAGGGACTGTTGACTGCACTGCCCCTTCTCTAAAGAACTTACGGGGTCATAATTACTTCCCAGACAAGCGATGCCCATCATTACCTCTTCTCCTGTCCATCAAGCT
This sequence comes from Saccopteryx leptura, assembly GCF_036850995.1. Taxonomy (NCBI): domain Eukaryota; kingdom Metazoa; phylum Chordata; class Mammalia; order Chiroptera; family Emballonuridae; genus Saccopteryx; species Saccopteryx leptura. Next base: position 53,405,316 of record NC_089506.1, on the reverse strand, counting down.
CTCACTCTTTTCCTCGATGGATGAGGAAGAAGCAGGAAAGGTATTGTCACTTGGCAGCAGAGTGGAAGACGGCACCACTTTATAAGGCCCAGACATAAAAGCACCCAAAGAGCAGAGTTAGCTGCCGCTACTGCAGCCCTAAGAATGCTTCCCAGCCAGGCACTTAACACTATTGCTGACAATAGTCCCCTCTATTGTGGACTATTGTCCACTCGGTAGAAGTTATTCAAAATGCCCTAGCTCATCAAACTACAGATAGACACCTGTTTATTATTTCCTCCCAATTACAACATTTTCTCTACTAGAAAATACCCTATCGATATTACTCACATTGGCTCTCTTTCAGGGCTCCCAGGTCCTTTAACAGAGGAAAACAGCTGAGCTGACCACCTTGCTATGGTTTCAGAAATGGTCTCTACAGCCATTCAGTCTCACAATTTTCTTCATCAAGGGGCTCAAGCTCTTGCCAAATATTTTCAAATTTCTTTCTCCCAAGCTCAAGGAATCATTAAATCTTGTCCAGATTGTCAGCGTTACACTCAGCCCAGATTAGTGGGAGTAAATCCTCGTGGCCTTGCAGTTAATGTCCTCTGGCAAATGGATGTCATTCAATACCCACCTTTCAGTAAACTTAAATACATTCATGTTACTATTGACACACATTCCAGTTTTCTCTCTGCCACTTGTCAATCTGGTGAGTCTGCCCGTCATGTCCAAAAACATCTTATGGTTACTCTTGCTTGTATGGGCCACCCAAAAGAAATTAAAACAGATAATGGTCTTGCCTATACCTCCAGGCGGTTTCATGAATTCTGTCAACGATGGGACATTTCCCACTACCACCAGCATCCCTTATAATCCTCAAGGACAGGCCATAGTAGAACGTGCCCAGCATACATCAAGCAATGTCTCTTAAAACAAAAAAGGGGGAGTCAGGAGGACATGCTTTCTTTTCCCCAGGAAGAACTAAACGAAGTATTACATACTTTGAATTTTTAAAATCTTAATGCAGCCAGGTTTATAGCAGCTGAGAAACATTTCTGCCTGACTAGTAAAGAAACTAAGCCATTAGTTCTTTACAGAGATCTTTACTGGGACACAAATGGGTTGGCCCCGCTGAATTACTAACCTGGGGCAAGGATATACAGCTGGCTGTTTTGTTATCAACAGGTCCCTTGTGAGTGTCCACCCACTTCGTGAAGCCATATCACGAGCTGGCATCAATCAAGCCCCAACCTCAACCAGAGATATAGATGCTGTCCCTCAAACAGATCATGCCACACAGAATAAGGACACTTCAAAGTGGAGGAGGGATGAGCTGTTATTAGCTACCACCTAAGTCACACCCAATACTTGGGGCAGTCTCATGAGCCTATGACCGGGGCTCAAGCCGTTCTTCAGAACCCTGGAACTCCGGTTACGCCTGCGACTCTCCTTTCTCTCTCTGCTGTCTGTTGTTACTATTGAGTCTCAGGCTAGCAAGGTACAACTTCTGTCCTTTCTTTTTCTTCTTAGTCTGCTTACAGTAAGTAATGCTACTTCTTTTATCTACTGGGCTCATACTCTAGACCAGGGGTCCCCAAACTTTTTACACAGGGGGCCAGTTCACTGTTCCAAAGACCATTGGAGGGCCGCCACATACAGTACTCCTCTCACTGACCACCAATGAAAGAGGTACTCCTTCCAGAAGTGCGGCGGGGAGGGGGGGGGCAGATAAATGGCCTCAGGGGGCCGCATGCAGCCCGCAGACCATAGTTTGGGGACGCCTGTTCTAGACCTACCTATTTTTTATGTAGTCACCTGGGGTGACCCAGAACCCTGTTTCTTCTAATAATTCTAAGATCATGGGGGCTTCGAGGCTCTCCCCGTCCAATCCTTTAAGAGATTGTGGGGAAACTTGTGAAGAGGAAGGGTGTCACAGCGGACGGTATAGACTGCCGCGAGAGTGGTTCTTTCTATCGGAACAACTTCCCCTCTGTCTTGTTAACCCCACAAAGTTCTAACTCCTCTACACAACCTTGTATTCCATTTTCCCCTCAGTAGTATATGAATTACAGTTATGATAATCTAACTGCCCAACGGGAAGCAGCCCATCATCGAGTCTTTATTCAGGTGGCTGGAGTAGATGGAACCTTAGTTCCTGGAAAAAATTATTCTAAGCCCCATATTCCTATCTGCCAGCATCTTTGGTTATCTTTTCATGAGGGGTTAGATCTCAGTTGCTCACTTTGTTGCTCCACTAATCTCACTAGTAATGCCCTCATGAATGATTATATCCTAGAAAACTGGGGTCCTCAGGGCCTCCTAGTAGAGGCCAGTCATACCCATTGGAATTGGAGCATGTCATATCATTATAGTAATGGCTCTTTATTATGGAACGCAGGCCTCACTGGCCCATTACTGCAGGTCTGATCAACTGTCAAAAATAACATCCTTTTCTCCCCTAGCAAGAAAAATACCTGGAGAGTTGCTTTACCCTTTTCTCCCCATATCTTTAGGCATGATCAATATCCTAGCTTTCAGTGGGTCACTAATGAGACAGTAGAACATGTCATGACCTGCACCTCCCAGCCCTATGTGTTTCTTATGTGTAACTTTCCCCCAAACATAAGCCAGGTAAATTTTATCCATTCTGTATGTCAACAGGAAGACTATAATGTCACCTTCCTTGCTAATCAGACGTGGATTACTCCCTGTATTACTCATGAATGTCACAACCCTTAGTAACACTCACCTCTTTATTATTCGACAGTGGACGCAAGCTTGGGTACCAATCAATCTTACTCGCTCTTGGGAAATGGTTCAGCTCTTGAGATTACTTGAGCTTTAGAAAAGGTCTGAGTAAGAGGTCTCTACGAGTCTTCATAGCCTCCATTATTGCAGCTACAGCCTTGGCAGCTACTACCATCACAGCTGCTGTCGCTTTATCAGTCTACTCAGATTGCCCGACATGTCAAAGTAAACCTCCAGAAGGTCACTTCCGAGCTTCAGTCTTTCGCTCAGACTGGCCAGGAAATAATGCAGTGCTTAGATGCGCTAGAGGCAGCTGTCTTATGGACAGAACAGCAACAAGCCATGTGGTAACATCAGAGATTTTGTGACACTGAGTTTCATACTATGTGCGTCACTCCTATTCCTTTCAATTCCACCAAGTCCTGGAAGGACTTTAGCTGCCTACTTCACAGCACCTTTAATTCTCCTTTAGGACAAGATGTTGTAGACTTACAACAAAAGCTTCAGAAGCAGATGCAACAACTGAAACTAGAAGCTCAGAGTATTACGCTTAGCACTTTAATGATATTGCTCAATGGCTTAATCCTAAGAACTGGTTTTCAGGCCTTAACCTTCAGGTATGGATCTTTGCTGCTTTAGTTATCATTCTCTTACTTTGTTTACTTTCAGTCTTGCACACATTAGCCACCTCCTGAATTGTACCTTCACGCTGAAGCAATGATTGCCCTACATTTCCCAGCACCGCCGCTGCCCATTGACAAACCGTACTTCCCCAAGCCACCCGGTCATCTTGCTCTCTGTTAATCTTTACTAAAACAAAAACAGGGGATTTGTAGGAATATGCTGTGAAGACTTGCAGAGTTAGGTAAACAATCAGAGTCAGAGAGGCACCTTGGGGCAAAGGACCTGAGAGGACAAGAGTCCAGCAACCTCTCTGACTCACACTGGAAACAGTGCATGCTGGAAACAGCAAAACAGCAGGATAAGATTCAGCAACAAGAAATGTTTAGGCTCTCAGAACAGAGATTAGGAGTCAACATGTTTCTTGTCCTTTACTTCACCCCCTGAGAACTTCTGCTGTCTGCTTCCTTGAGTTATTTGTACTTATTAATAAATATCTGAGTAAGTCTGGGGACGGGGCTTCAGTCCTTGGATCTGCTGACCAGGGCTGTTGCCTCCCCTCAGTTCCTCAGAGCATTTCACTTGGTCTCTGAGTAGTTCATTTTTGTAGCGACATAATTCCATCTACTGCACATGGGTACAGAGGTAAACAGTTACTGAGCATGACATATTCTGATAAAAAAAATACAGGAAACCATTCAATAATAGTTTTTGTATTTAAAATTCTTCAACTTTCAGGATTATAATAACAGGTCTCCCAAATTAAAATAACCAGAGGAATGCCATCTTAGCACCCAGAAACCATCGGGACCCCACGGTCTTCTGATGCCCAGCAAATGGTCAGGCAGGCCTGCCTTGCCTCCAGCACTGGGCTCCTGGTCCACTTACCTTTGGGTTCAGGGACACTGTTTAATGGTTTACTGGTAAACTCTTTAATCTGCAAAGAAAAAGAGTCTTCTAGTGAAGTGTGTTTGAAATTAGATAGGGACATACTGGGTAATGAACAGATACTGGACTTAGTAAATTAACCTTCTCATGAAATCCTCCAAAGACAAAGGAGGACAAATTGACTTTAAAGACAAGGAGAAAAGTTTCATGAAAGCTGCATCTGGGCCCAGCTGCTTCTCTAAGTAATTAATTACTAAAGCAAGTTCTTATGAACCTTCAGATTTGTTCTGAATTCTAATCGAATAAATCTGCTTTACAGTATTTTTAAATACCTTAAAATATATTTGGTTGAATTTACTTTTACAGATAACAAAAGAAATAACATATTCTATTTTCTATGCCTTGTCCAACTTACAATTGTTCTAAATCAAAAACATCTGTTCTTAGACAAGTTGCACCACTTAAAAAAAAACAATGCCAATATATAGCCCCAAATACCTGTTGTCTCTGACTGATAATCAGTTCATTCTGCTCCTGGAGTCTCAGCCCTTGCTCTTCTATACTTTTCTTGTAGAAAACATTATTTGCATTTATATTGTCTATCATGAAGGTTCGAAGTTTCTCTATATGTGACAGGAGCTGGAAAAGTAATTAAGAAAGGCACCAGTCTGCAAACTGCATGCAAATTGTCCTCTGCAGTCTGTATGCATGTGCCCTGCCTTCTCTACTGGCCTTACGTTACCGGAGCACACTAAGTCATGAAGTAAATCTTTTATCACTGGGTAGCAAGGCCGTGGCTGTACAAGGCGCTGCACTTCTGTTCCCAGGGAGCTCAAACCAACAACACTGATAATGTGAACAGCTGAGTGAACTTGAACACATTACATGAAATGACACAGGGATGAGCAACGATGAAGGATCAAGGCTTCTCCCACGGAGGGCTCCGAGCCCATGCAGTCCTGTCTTTCCATGTCTACATGCACCATCTCGGCTCAAATGTGCACTCTTTGGGCCAGAGAGCCCATATTGATTATTTTTACTTGTCTAGCAACTACTACAATCTCTGGTTGTTAATAGGGTCTCAATAAATATTTAATGAGAAAAGGAAGGTAGAGGGAGGTGGGTAGAGGGGAAAAGAGGAGGAGGAGGAAAGGAAGGAAGGAAGGAATGGCTGAAGGAAGAGAGAGAAAGGGAGAGACGCAGAGGACAGAGGGATCCAAAGATTCACAGACAGAGTCATCTTCAGAGGCTTAACGGAGGATCATATATTGGACAAAAAGAATTCAAGAAGAATATGTTTTCAATAACTTAGGGAAAGGTATTTAAAGCAATTTTAGTAGTTGCTTAAACAGAGGGGTAAAAAAAATCTTGGTAATTGGAGCTAAGGACAGTCCAAGCTTATGGCATGGAAATGGAACCAAGACTGTTCAGATCAAATAAAGGGGGAAGTAACCATGCCTGTGAGGGGGACAAAGGCATCTAGGGCAGCACCTCCTCACTCGCTTGAGTTTTTAAACACCGACCATGTGCTAGAGGCCATGTTAAGCACTTCACCTTCTTGAATCCACATCACAACCTTTAGGACACAAGTTTTGATCCCATTGTACAGACAGGGAAACTCAAGTCTAGAGAGGTCAAGTAGCTGGCCCAGACTCAGAGAGCTGAAGGAGGAAGAGCCCAGACTTGAATTTTCATGTCTGGTTTCGAAGTCAACGCTCCCAAATGTGGTGTCTAGGTTATGAAAGATATTAATAAATAATACTTGTACGCAATCTTACAGACCCTAGGAATTTTTTTTTTTTAAAGCTTAGTTTTTTATTTATTTATTTATTTATTTATTCATTTTAGAGAGGAGAAGGAGAGACAGAGAGAAGGGGGGAGGAGCTGGAAGCATCAACTCCCATATGTGCCTTGACCAGGCAAGCCCAGGGTTTCAAACCGGCAACCTCAGCATTTCTAGGTCGACGCTTTATCCACTGCGCCACCACAGGTCAGGCCAGACCCTAGGAATTTAAGAAATCACCAAATCAAAAAGTAACAGCAATGTACCTATTAGAATGGCCAGCATTCAGGTCAATGACTATATCAAATACTGGTGAGGACGTGGAGCAGCAGGAACTCATTCATGGTTAGTGGGAATGCAAATTGGTACAGCCACTTTGCAAGACAGTTTCATGGTTTCTTATAAAATCACAAATACTCATACTATACAATCCAGCAATCATGCTCCTTGGTATTTACCCAAAGGAGGTGAAAACTTATTCCACACAGAAACCTGCATACAGAGGTATACAGCAGCTTTATTTATCACTGCCAAAATTTGGAAGCAACCAAAATGCCCTTCACTATGTGAACGGATAAATAAACTGTGGTCCATATAGACAAAAAAATATTATTTTGCATTAAAAACAAATGAGCCCTGGCCAGTTGGCTCAGCGGTAGAGCGTCGGCCTAGCGTGCAGAGGACCCAGGTTCGATTCCCGGCCAGGGCACACAGGAGAAGCGCCCATTTGCTTCTCCACCCCTCCGCCGCGCTTTCCTCTCTGTCTCTCTCTTCCCCTCCCGCAGCCAAGGCTCCATTGGAGCAAACATGGCCCGGGCGCTGGGGATGGCTCCTTGGCCTCTGCCCCAGGCGCTAGAGTGGCTCTGGTCGCAACATGGCGACGCCCAGGATGGGCAGAGCATCGCCCCCTGGTGGGCAGAGCGTCGCCCCATGGTGGGCGTGCCGGGTGCATCCCGGTCGGGCGCATGCGGGAGTCTGTCTGACTGTTTCTCCCTGTTTCCAGCTTCGGAAAAATGAAAAAAAACAAACAAAAAAAACCAAAAACAAATGAGAGCCCCGGCCTGTTGGCTCAGTGGTAGAGCGTCGACCTGGCGTGCAGGAGTCCCAGGTTCGATTCCCAGTCAGGGCACACAGGAGAAGCGCCCATCTGCTTCTCCACCCCTCCCCCTCTCCTTCCTCTCTGTCTCTTTCTTCCCCTCCCGCAACCAAGGCTCCATTGGAGCAAAGTTGGCCTGGGCGCTGAGCATGGCTCCATGGCCTCTGCCTCAAGGGCTAGAATGGCTCTGGTTGCAACAGAGCAACGCCCCAGATGGGCAGAGCATTGCCCCAGATGGGCAGAGCATTGCCCCCTGGTGGGCATGCCAGGTGGATCCCAGTCGGGCACATATGGGAGTCTGACTGCCTCTCCTTTTCCAACTTCAGAAAAATACAAAAAAAAAAAAAAGTGTTGGCTGAGCCCATGCAAAAAAACCCCAAATGAGCTATCAAGCCACCAAAAGATGTAGCGGACTTTAAATTCATATTACTAAGTGGAAGAAGCCAATCTGAAAAGCTTAAATCCTGTATAATTCCCATAATCTGACATTCTATAAAAAGGAAAAGTACAGAAGCAGTAAAAAGGCCAGAGGTTAGAGGGAAGGAAGGGATGAATAGGCAGAGTTCAGCGGACTTTCAGAGCAGTAAAATTATTCTGTATATACTGTAATGGTGGATAATGTCATCTGTCCAAACTTACAGAATGTAGAATACCAAGAGTAAACCCTAAAGTAAACTCCGGTCTTGAAACGATAGTTTATGTAAGTTCACTGATTGTAACAAATGCACTGCTCTGGGATGGAATGTTGAGAGTGGGTGGTGGGGGCAGTGAGTATTTAGAAACTCTCTTTGATCTTAAAACTGCTCTAAAAAATAGTTCAATCACATTAAAAAAACAAAAAATAACAACAACAAAAAGTTAATGCTCTCCATCAATACATCGGGGTCCTCCCTCTGAGTGCTCTGTGCTTATATGAGGTTGGACAAACGCTGGGTTAAACCAAGTTAAAAAGTTTTCCTGAGTGAGAACTAAAAGCCTTTCTATCCTAGTGAATGCTAAGAATCTCCCCCATGCCGGACACTGTCAAGAATCTACATTTTTACAGACCACTGGAAGAGTGCCCCCAAGGCCAGTCTGGGAAACACCGAGCTGGAAACAGAAGTATAAACCTGTAAAGATGTCCAGGGTGCTGCCTGGAGGTTTAGGACCAATAATAGGGGAGTTGTTTCAACCCCAAGAATAGGATATAGGAAAAACAAAGGGATGACAGCACTTTGATATTGGAACTGAGAACTGATCACAAAGGTACAGAAAAAGTTCAGAGAGAGGAATGTTATCATCTATGTAAGGGATAGCCAGACATTATTTGAAAAAGTCTATAGCTCTTGAGCCCCTCTGTCATAACCTGCTACCATTTCAAGTTTTTGTTATTTTCCATCAGTCTACATCGCCCCATCCTCCTCTACTTCTGTGACTGTTCTACGACTTCCAAAGCTCTAGAGTCTCCCGTTGGGTCAACAGAGTATACCATCGTTTATCTGTGACTCCCTTTGAACTCCTACCAATGTTATTTTTTAAAAAACTACTGCCAAGAATCCAGGTAAGGCAATAAAAAGTTGGCAAATGCAACTTCCCTTAAACAGAGAAATACAATATGTGCATTGTAGGAACAGTAGGCACCAATCATGTGGAATAATTAATAGTTTGGTCTCAGGCAGAGATTACCAAACCTGATTAAATTCAACCCTCTGTTAGAGTTTAAGAGAAATAAAGGAAGAACTAAGTAGCTCCAGAACAATCAAAACCAACAGACAAGGGAGCAGCGTAGCCTAGCGGCGGCACAAACACTCCACAGTCCCAATCTGTGAAACGGGGTGCCTCGCTCCGACCCAGAAGGGCCTTTCCTCCTTCCTCTGAACTACCAAGAGTCAGTCCTTCTCTCTAGCATGACTTGCAGTGGCAAATTTGAAACTTGCATTCTATTCTGCCAGAAGGCCACTGAAATTACCTGGAACAGGTCATTTTAAAGGGGCTTTAAAAAAGCAAGGATTGCCTGGCTTGTGGTGGCGCAGTGCATAAAGCATCAGCCTGGAATGCTGAGGTCGCTGGTTTGAAGCCCTGGGCTTGCCTGGTAAAGGCACATGTGGGAGTTGATGCTTCCTGCTCCTCCCCTCTTCTGTCTCTATCTTTCTCTCTCTCTCTCTCTCTCTCTCTCCCTTTTCTGAAATGAATAAAGTCTTAAAAAAAGAGAGCAAGGACTAAAACTCACCCCTTATTAATAAGAAAACCAAATTCTGTCCCTAAATACCAATGCTTTAAGATGTCTTAAATAATAAAAGTAGGAACTTCGCCTGACCAGGCGGTGGCGCAGTGGATAGAGCGTCAGACTGGGATGCGGAGGACCCAGGTTCGAGACCCGAGGTCGCCAGCTTGAGCGCGGGCTCATCTGGTTTGAGCAAAGCTCACCAGCTTGGACCCAAGGTCACTGGCTTGAGCAAGGGGTCACTCGGTCTGCTGTAGCCCCCCCCCCCATCAAGGCATATATGAGAAAGCAATCAATGAACAACTAAGGTGTCGCAATGAAAAACTAGTGATTAATGCTTCTCATCTCTCTCCGTTCCTGTCTGTCTCTCTCTCTCTGACTCTCTATCTGCCTCTGAAAAAAAAAAAAAAAAAGTAGGAACTTCAAATTATCTAAGAACAGTGGTTCAAACCATGGATCCAAAACAGAACTGTCTAGGTTTGGTTTTTTGGTGTCTTCCCCCCCACCTCCCAAAAATATCTGCATATCCCAGACTTTCCTACTGAACAAGAATCTCGTTGTAGAGGGACATGTGTGTATTTTGGGAAAGAGTCTCAGGTCATTGTGAAGTGCAACTCTCTTTAAGAACTATTTATTATCTGGCCCTGGCCGGTTGGCTCAGTGGTAGAGCGTCGGCCTGGCGTGCAGAAGTCCCAGGTTCGATTCCCGGCCAGGGCACACAGGAGAAGCGCCCATCTGCTTCTCCACCCCTCCCCTCCTTCCTCTCTGTCTCTCTCTTCCCCTCCCGCAGCTGAGGCTCCATTGGAGCAAAGATGGCCTGGGCGCTGGGGATGGCTCCTCGGCCTCTGCCCCAGGCACTAGAGTGGCTCTGGTCGCAACAGAGCGACGCCCCGGAGGGGCAGAGCATCGCCCCCTGGTGGGCAGAGCATCGCCCCCTGGTGGGCAGAGCGTCGCCCCTGGTGGGCGTGCCGGGTGGATCCCGGTCGGGCGCATGCAGGAGTCTGTCTGACTGTCTCTCCCCGTTTCCAGCTTCAGAAAAGAAAAAAGAAAAAAAAAAAAAAGAACTATTTATTATCTAAGAGCATCTCAAAGGAAAGCTAGAACATTCTTACATAAAAGCAACCACTCTTAAGTTGTCATTGCCTATTCCCCTCCCCAGATGGCTACGTGCCTAATACCTGACAGGTCAGTAAGATAGGCAGACAAGCAGGGCCCTGAGGTTAAGAGGGCCTGGGTTCAAATACTATATACCAATGGACAACTCCTTCAACCCTGCTCTTTTGAACTCTACAATCAGAATTTCTCCATCCACAAAAGTATGGTTGAATGATCCCATTTGGGGACATCTAGCAACCTTTCACATTCACTCAGCAAATCGTTAATGAATTTCAATCACATTTTAGGCACATTATTAAATGTTGAGACTATAATGGAGAACTAAATAAGAGTCCCTCCCTCATAGGGCTAGTGATCTGGTTGGAGAAGCAGAAACTAAACAAGTCAACAAATAAAATGTGATTTAAAATAGTGATCAGAGCTACACTCATGAAGTGGTGAGAAATACAATGGGAGGGGACTACCTACTTAGATGGAGCAGTTGTAGGTGACACATAAAACAAGGCCCGGAGAGGGTGTGGAAGGCAAAAATCTAAAATGGCCCAAGTTTATACCCCTAGAATACAGACCCTTTGGAATCCCTTTCCCTTGACCTTATAGACTTGATGTTTGTGTTCTCCCAAAATTCATGTTGAAGCCCTAACCCCCAATACAATATGATATTAGAAAGGGGGGGCCTTTGGAAGTCATTTGGTTTAGATGACATCATGAAGGTAGGGTCCTCGTGATGGAATTACTGCCCTTATAAGAAAAAAACCTAAGCTTGCTCTCCCTCCCCCCCCCCTCTCTCTCCCTGCCATGTGAGGACACAGTGGCTGCCTGCAAGAGGGCTCTCATTAAAAATTAAATTGGCTAACACCCAGAATCCCAGTCTCAAGAACAGTGAGAAATAAATATCCATTTCTAAGATACCTAGTCTATGGTATTTTATTTTAACAGCCTATACAGACTAAGGCACAACAGATCCAAAGGGCTACAAAATATATATATATACAATATAAAGTGAAAAAATGAACAATTTCTCCTAGAGAAAAGGCTCTCAAATAGATCTACTTTAGATGTTTTGCAGCAGTGTAAAAATCATTTTGATAATGGTGTCCTCAGTTAAAAGGGAATTAGTGTTGTAATTAAATTTTGTTTTCTAAAAATGATTTTAATGTGAACAATCCTTGCCTTTATTTAAAAGTTAGATTGCCACTCTGTGTGAAAAAATCAGGAACATATACTCAACAACGAAGAGATGACTAAATAACTTATGATGCATCTACAAGATCATTACTAAAGTCATGATTTTGAAGAACAGTTTAAAATAAAACATAGGATATATTAAGTGAAAAGTATATAAAGTTATAGATAGAAAGCATAATTCAGAATCTGTAAGATTGTATGTATGGGTTTCTAACTTACAGAAATGCAACACTTACAGCACAGGAATAAGGCTGAAAAAACTTATAACAAAGAAGTAGCAGTGGTTCTTTGGTATTAAAATTAGAAGTCATTTTAATTTTGCTACACATTTCTCCACAAACTTTATTAAGTAAAAATACTATCTTAATTATAAAGAAAAACAAATTCTCTTTGCAAAAATGACTCACTTACAGGTTTCTTTTTCTTTTTTGCCGGTTACAGTTAACATACAGAATTAGTTTCAGGTATACAACATAGTGATTAGACCTTTAGATAACTTACAGAGTGATCCCCCCAATAATTCTAGTACACATCTGATACCTGACAAGGCTACTAGAACATTAATGACTGTTCCCTATCTTGTATTCTGCATCCCCATGGCAACTTTATAACTGCAACTTTGTGTTTCTCAATCCCTTCACCTTTTTCACTCATTCCTCCAACACCCTCCTATCTGGTAACCATTAGTTTGTTCTCTGTATCTATGAGTTTGTTCATTTATTTTGTTTTTTAGATTCCACATGTAAGTGAAATCATATGGTATTGGGTCTTTCTCTATCTCACTTAGCATAATTCACTCTAGGTCCAGTCATGTTCTCACAAATAGCAAGATTCTTTTTTATGTCTGAGTAATATTCCATTATAATAGGTATCAAATCTTCTTTATCCCTATCATGGCTACTGTAAACACAGGGGTGGTTTCTTCATCTTACCTGACTCTTCTCTTTCTTGTGCTCTTGGCGAAGTGCCTGAACTCGAGCTGTCCACTTGCTTTCCTAGGAAACAGTAAAATAAGAGTGATTTATGTGCAACTGCAACAGTGAGATCCACGCAAAATGGAAGCTTACTTTTTAATGGGTACCTTTGAAACCCAGCTATCTATTTGGTAAAGTGTTAGCAGGCATTTTTAGAATACATACAGTCAAAAATGTTTAAACACATTTGTACCTGGTTACTCTTGTACTCTAAGGCAGGTATCAGAAAACATTTTCTGTTAAGGGGCTAATAGTAAATAAAGGAGTGGGTAAAGTAGGTTTATAGTTGCATTATGACATTCTTTTAAATTAATAAAGCGATTATAATAATCATAACCTGCATGTCTTTTTCCATATTAACAACTATAGAGCTATTTGCCTTCCCCTATATTTTAGGCTCTGGGAACCAGATGACAGGATCACTAATACCAGTATTAGTAGAACAGCTATAGATAATATCTAAATAAATAGGTATGTCTGTGTTCCAATCAAATTTTATATTCAAAAATATTGGTGCTAGCTTGCCAACCTAAGCACCTAAATGGAAACACCAAGTTTTCTAAGGCCATGGGTTCTGAACTGACAATACAACTCATAGAAAGGAAATAGGAAAAATTTAGGTGGGACCCTAAGATTTTATTGCTGGGTCCTTTAATTTGTGAGAGACCATCCTGCTGGGAGCAACTGTCAACAGTTCAGGTCACGACCCAAGTCCTGGTCCTCTACCATGCACCAGACACCTTGCTGGGCAGTCGTGGCAGGCGAGGAGAAGACAACGAGAAAGTCCTTCCCTGTACAGGAGGGCGGTGGACATAACAACAGGGAGTTCCCACACAGCGTGCATGTGATCAGGTCCCTCTGGGGGAACAAGGGAAATTCAATATCCCAGAGGCCCAGGAGAATTCTCTAGAAGTACTGCCCCAGCTGAATAGGTACAGTACAGGCCCAGAAACTGGGAGGTGCCAACAGAAAGCCACAAGAGCCAGAGCAGAAAACAGAATGCCGTGTCCTGGCAATCCGGCTACTTGGTGCTACTGGGAGTGTCAGGGAAAGACAAGAACAGTGGCAGAGGGTGCAGGTCCAGGTCCTCAGGGACGTGGAGTGCGGTTAAGGGTTCAAGACTGTTCTGTGGAGAGCCGCTGAAAACCTTCAGACAGGACAGTGCGTGTTCAGGCCGGCTGCAACCCGGGAGGTGGCTTTGTGGGAGGGACGCAATGCTGCGCGGCAGAGCAAGCAGCAGCGATAGCTGCTCACATTCCAAAAACACACTCACTTTTTTAAATACCATATTACTGCTGATTGCTTTTAAAAACAATACTGAATTCATAAACTTTAATCTCATTTGTTTCCTAGTAAAACACAACGTTCCCCTAAACCAGTATGACCAAAATATCCAGCGTGACGGTTGTGCTGATTATAGGGGCTCACTTCCAAATTATTTTAATTAAATTTGATGAATGCGAAAGATCATCAGTTCATCATGCAGTTGCGTATTTAATCTCTGAAAATAAAGTTAGAACTTCAAGATGCCCTTCTAAGCCTTTTGAAGCTGAGACTTAGATCTGAACTGTAAAAAAGAAATACTGAGGTAATGTTAACCAATTCAAATAGATATTATCTTAGGGGAAAAAAATAAAGCAATCTCACCCACTATTCTGTATCTATATCTATTAGTCAATCAACAATCAGCTAATGAACATCTATTATGAATTATACATGTATTAGGAGACAAGAAAAAGGAATCAGCTATCTTCTAAGTCACTGAAAGACACACACACTTTTTCTGTAGAAGAGGCTTGTTGTGAATAATTTACTAAGAATAATTCGGCTTCTACCACAGTTCTCACCCACTTTTACATACCTGATTATCAAGAAATTGCATCACATTTGGGAAATCCTGGGGATACTGAGGACGCTCCTCTTTAAACTCATGTGCATCTTTCAGCGTACCTAAATTGGACTTGATCTGCAGATTGGACTTCTGGATTTCTGACAGCTGCTATAAAGTGAAAGGCACAATCACGGGTACAAATGTTTATACTTTTGTAAGGTTGAAACAGAATTCACATGGGGAGCTGTGTCCATGTTTTAAACCTGACTACACTGTTGGATGCTCACTGTGCTTCTGTGCTCCTTTCCAGTGGTTTTCTTCTTCTTTTTTCTTCCAACAAAGAAACATGCACAGGGTAAAAAAAAAGTAACAGAAAACCTAACTTTTTAATCTTAGACAATGGGTCTTAAATTTTTCGACGGACATGTAACAGTGCTAGAAATAAGAGGAACTGCATGCAGCTGATTTTCAAGATTACTTAGTGATGAGGCCAGCATCACACAGGACCACATCCATGAACCCAACAGGGACATAATATTGTAATCTTACCCTTTGCTTGTATGTCAATCCCAAAGTTACTAGCAGTGAGCACAGAAGGTAATACTGTGTTAACTTCAAACACAAAATGCTAGGGGAGCACAGTTCCCCGCTCTTTAAGTCTGGGCTACACATAGCAACTTCTTTTCAAAGAGAACAGTATGAAACAGGGAGAGGTTACTTTTCAGTGGAGAAATCTGGCAAACTACCTCAGCCAGGTGGTCAAGATATCAACAACCACAGTTAGGTAGGTGGTGTATACCTTTTATATGATATGAAGAAAACTGCATGCTAACTCTGAGGTCTTCTTCCCCAAAACCGTTAAGCCCAGTCTGACCTTAAAAATAATGTCAAATCAATTCCAATAGAGGGGCAGCCTACAATATACATTGTCCAAGTCATTAAAAACAAATCTGACTGTCACAGACAAGAAGAGGCTAAGGATAAATGTAATGTGGTATCTATACAAGATCTTGGAGCAGAAAAAGGGCATCAGGTAAAAGCTAAAGAAATTGGGAAAAAGTATGGACTTCAATTAATGCAAGTGTATCAGTATTGGTTCATTAAGTGTAACAAATCCACTAATTTAAGATTGTCAGAATATGGAAAATGTATATAGAGTAGGAGAGAGAGGTTTATATGGAACTTTCTGTATTATCTACTCAATTTTCCTGTAAACTTAAAACTATTCTAAAAACGTAGTCTACTTTAATAATAATTTTTAAATCTATTAATAGCCGAAAAGGGCAAACAAAATAAATACCATCAACTGATGAATGCACAAATAAAATATGGTATATCCATACAATAGATGATCATTCAACAATAAAAATAAGAACAGCCTGGCCAGTTGGCTCAGTGGTAGAACGTCAACCCAGCATGTGGCTGTCCCAGGTTTGATTCCAGGTCAGGGCACACAGGATAAATGACTATCTGCTTCTCCTCCCCTTTCCCCTGACCCTTCTCTCTCTCTTCCCCTCCCACAGCCATGGCTCAACTGATTTGAGTGTGTCAGACACAGCTGCTGAGGATGGCTCCATGGAGCCTCCACCTCAGGCGCTAAAAATAGCTCGGTTGCAGTTGCAAGCATAGGCTCCAGATGGGCAGAGAATCAGCCCCAGACAGGGGTTGCCAGGTGGTTCCTGGTCACAGCACATGCAGGAATCTGTCTGTCCTCCCTCCTCTCACTTAAGAAAAATAAAGAATAAAATACTGATAAATACAACATGAATGAATCCTGAATACATTATACTAAGTGAAAGATGTCACTCACAAAAGAGCACATATTATATGATTCAATTTATATGAAATGTCCAGAACAGGCAGATTCATAGAGACAGAAAGTAGCTTTGTGGTTGCCAGGGGTTGGGGCAAGGGAGATGTTGGGGAGAGACAGAAAGTAGATTTGTGGTTGCCAGGGGTTGGGGAGAGAGCCAATGGGAACAAGGTTTCTTTTATTTATTGATTGATTGATTTAAAAATTTTTATTTATTCATTTTTAGAGAGAGAGGAGAGAGAGAGCGAAAGAGAGAAGGGAGAATGCAGGAAAATGGCCAGGAATTGGAATGCTGCCCTGAAACAAGTTTTTAGTGTGAACTTTGGATCTCCAAGTCCTGTGGGAGCAGAACGCTGTCCCAGCAAACTCTGATAAGATTGTTTAATGGGAGCTTCTGAACCTGTTAGACATTTCCTGCATACCTGCAAGGTTTTAGTTAATCATCCTTCTCTGTTCCTGAGCCTATGCTCTGCTAACTTGCTTGCTGAGTAAAGAAACAAATAAATACAATGTCGCTGCAGATATGAGCTCTCAGTCTTAACGGCTGGGAGTCCCTAGTAACATCTTTTATTTATGTTGTATCTTGTGTGTGTGTGTGTGTGTGTTTTTAAGTTCTGCAGCACCTTCCCTTCGTGTACACCCATTGCCGAGCTGGTCCCTGCAGGGGGAGGAGCAGGAAGCATCAACTCCCGTATGTGCCTTGACCAGGCAGGCCCAGGGTTTTGAACTAGCGACCTCAGTGCTCCAAGTTGACGCTTTACCCACTGAGCCACCACAGGTCAAGCCAAGGTTTCTTCTTAGGGTAATAAAATGTTCTAAAATGACCATGATGATTGTTGCATAAGTCTGTGAACAATAAAGACAACTGAAATTGTACACTTTAAGTGGGTGAACTGTATAGTATGTGAACTATATCTCAATAAAACTATTTATTTTCAAGGTAGAAATGGTAAAGCTGTGGGGAAAAGTCCTACTCCACAATTATCTTAGGTGCAGGGAGCAGAGGACATGAGCACAGCAAAAGAATGGTAATTGGCAGATTATCACAAGGGAAAACAATGAGTGTGAACTTCATGGAGATGTAAGAAATCAGTCTTAAATCGGTTAGTATCAAAATCCACTCCTGTCACTGATATGGCATCCCACTTTGAGAAGGAGCCACAGATTGGGGTCTGGAGTACGGGTGGTAGAGGAAACCATGAAGAGAAATTACTACAGCCTGGGGCTCTGATGCTTAGGAAGAAGAACAGCAACAAGGAAGGGTCACAGGGGACCAAGTGAACCGACAGGAAGCTGCCTTAAGGAATGTGTACAGAAAAGATATGAGCCATCTGATGTTCTTTCCCATCAATTTTTTTTTCTTTGCAAATGACAAGTTACACGAAAGGTAAAGAATAGTATCATAAACATCCATTTCATCTTCACCAACTGTTAGCCTTGTGCCAATAAAGATATGACAGGGGCTGTCAAACTTTTCCTGTAAAGAGCCCCAGATAGCACAGTTTTTGTTCGAGACACAGAGGGCCTCCGTCACTACCCTGAACTCTATGGGCCCAACACAGAAGCACCACAGATAAGGGGTAAAGGAATAAGTGTGATTGTGTCCAAAGAAACTTTACTTGTGGACACTGAAATGTTAACATCATTTAATTTTTGTGTCATGAAATATTCTTCTTTTGACTTTTTTCAACCACTTAACAATGTAAAAACCTTTGTTAGCTCATGAGCCTTACAAAAACAGGGCTATGCCAGATCTGGTTCACAGGTCATAGTTTTGCCCATCCTTATGTGAGGGTTCAGGGTGTTTTAGAGAAGGATCTTAACAGTCTCTAAAAAAAAATTTCTATTTCAGTTTATAAACTCCATCCCCTAGAGGGAGCTCAAGGATCTTCCCTTGCTTCCCTCGTTTCTTTTTCTTAAGGATGACTTAGCTCTGAGCTACCCAGCAAGTTCAGATCATTCTTAGCGGGATGACAGCGGCCACTGTGTGAAGCAGGAGCTCACAGAATATGAAGAGCCCAGCCCAGCAACGAGCATGTCTGTGTCATCCATGTAAGTAACGAGGGCAATGTGGAGCGAGGCTGCTCCCACAGGGGAGGGAAGGGGCTCACTGAACCACATCCTGCCTGCTGCAGACCCATCTTCCTCCCCAGCCGGGCCTGGCAAAAATTCTCCCTCTGTCTGTCTGGGTCAGCTTCCTTTTCCTCCCACATTGGTGATCTCTGTCAGCCTTTCTTGGAAAGTTCCAAAACTCAGAGAAAGGTTTATGATTTAAGTTTTCCTAATCTAAACCAGCTAATAAAAGAGGGACCCTCTTCTATCATCCGACCAAATGTACCAACTGTTGTGCACTGGAGTTTGGGGACAAAGCTCCCATTCTCAAAGAAATAGTTTTTTTCACTTGCTCTGTCTTCTATATGTTTCTCCCTCCTCAAGATTCTCAGGGAGTGGGGTGTTTGGGCCAGGGATTAGGTCAGGTGGCCATAATGACATTCTAACTCCACCTTTCAAGGCAATAACTCTACCAGTACTATAGGGGCTTCTCAGTTTAATACTTACATATTCTAATGCTGAATTTTTGGAAGTTAATTCTTTAAATTCATTCTGACACATTTCCTTGAATTTTTCTATTTCATCAGCAAATTTCTCCTTTTCTTCTTCTTTCCATCTATGAAATAACTTCAGAAATTCTTCCTCTTTTGTTTTCTGCATTTCATATTCCTGAAATTATTTTAAGACATGGTTTTAAAAGTTTTGATATGAAGCAAATATGTAAAATTTTAAATCAGTGGACATAACTTCACCTCAAATGTGCCAACCAGTATTGCCTATTTCAGTAAGGGCTGCAATAACACTTCAAATAATAGCAGGTCTGTGCATACAACTTTTACAAACCAAGGGCAACACATCCTTACATCCTTCAAATACAAATGCAGAGCCCCAAAGTATCAAGTGTTCTGTGAACTTGTAGAATAGACATGTAATAATACTTAAAATATAAATATACTTTAAAAGAAAAAGTCTATTGAGCCTTTCTTGATACCATATCAATTTGGGTATAGTAGCGCCATCTCAACCTCATAAAACACAAATTCATATTTATATAAGCTAAATTCAAGATCCAATCAACCTTCGATTTCTTGATAATCTTCAGGTTTTGGGGTTTTTTTTTAACCTTAACTGGGGACTTGAGCAAACTATATACAATCTCAACCTATCAAACATATACAGAAAGAATACTGCACCCAACAGCAGAATATAAAATCTTGCTAAACACGCATAGGAGCTTCAGCAGAAGAAATCATGTATTAGGCCATAAAATAATTCTCAATAAATTGAAAAGATGGAAATCATGCAAAGTATACTCTTCAACCACAGTGGAGTAAAGCTAGAAATCAGTAACAGAAGAAAATCTAGAAGATAAAAATACATGAAGCTTGAATAACATACTCTTAAACTAACAGGTCAAAGAAAAACTCATTAGGGTAGTTAGAAAATACTTAAGATGAATGAAAATTAAAATACAACACACCAAAAAAGGGAAGCAGCCAATCAGTGTCCAGGGGAAATTTAGAACTGTAAGCACCTACATTAAAAAAGAGAAATATCAAGAAACAAAGAGGGTCATTCTATAATGATAAAGGGGTCAATTTATCACAAAGATATAAAAATTGTAGTATTTACATATCCAACGTTGGAGCACCTAAATATATAAAGTAAATATTAACAGAACAGAAAGGAGAAATAAATAGCAACACAATAATAGGAGACTTTAATACCCAACTCTCAAACAATGGACAGATCATCCAAACAAAAATCAATGAAGAAAAACAGGATTTGAACACTACAGATCAGCGATTTCCAACCTTTTCATCTCATGGCACTCATAAACTACTAAAATTCTGTGTCGTACCAAAATTTATATTTAAATTTTTCGCCAATCTGACAAAAAATAGGTATAATTTTGATTCAGTCACTCCAGATCGTTATTGTTGTGTTGGCTGTTGTCATTTTTTTATTTGACAATCTAAGAAAAAAGAGGTCAATGCCCCTGACTAAATAGTCAGGTATTGTATCATATATTTTAAAAGTTCTTAGCCCTGGATGGTTGGCTCAGGGGTAGAGTGTCAGTCCAGTGTTTGGATGTCCCGGGTTTGAATCCAGGTCAGGGCACACAGGAGAAGTGCCCATCTACTTCTCCACCCTTCCTCTTCTCTCTTCTCATCCTCACTCTCTCTCTCTCTCCCACTTCTGTAGCCATGACTCAATTGAAGTGGGTTGGCCCTAGGCACTGAAGATGGCTGCATGGACTCCACCTCAGGCGCTAAGAAGAGCTGGTTGCTGAGTAACAGAGCAAAGTCCCAGATGGGCAGAGCATTGCCCCCTAGTGGATTTGCTGGGTGGACACTGGTCAGGACACATGCTGGAGTCTGTCTCTGCCTCCTCTCCTCTCACTAAATTAAAAAAAAAGGGGCCCTGGCTGGTTGGCTCAGCGGTAGAGCGTCGGCCTGGCGTGCGGGGGACCCGGGTTCGATTCCTGGCCAGGACACATAGGAGAAGCGCCCATTTGCTTCTCCACCCCCCCCCCCGCCTTCCTCTCTGTCTCTCTCTTCCCCTCCCGCAGCCAAGGCTCCATTGGAGCAAAGATGACCCAGGCGCTGGGGATGGCTCCTTGGCCTCTGCCCCAGGCGCTAGAGTGGCTCTGGTGGCGGCAGAGCGACGCCCTGGAGGGGCAGAGCATCGCGCCCTGGTGGGCAGAGCGTCGCCCCTGGTGGGCGTGCCGGGTGGATCCCGGTTGGGCGCATGCGGGAGTCTGTCTGACTGTCTCTCCCCGTTTCCAGCTTCAGATTAAAATTAAAAAAAAAAAAAAGTTCTGTGGCACAACAGTGTGACATAGCACAGTAGTTGAAAATTGCTAGACCCTGGTCAGTTAGCTCAGTGGATTAAGAGCATTGTCCTGAAAAGAAAAACAACAAGGTTGCGGGTTCGATCTCCAGTCAGGGCACACATGGGAAGAAACCAATGAATATATGACTGCCCCTCTCCCTCCTTTCTTCTCTGTCTCTCTAAAAATCAATCAATTAAAAAAATATAATAATTAAGCCAGTGGTAGGATTAAAATAATTTAACAACTGGTCTTCTAGCTTACTGATCATTTTAAATAATTTTTTTATTAATATTTTTTATTTTATTTATTTTTAGAGAGGAGAGAGAGAGAGGGAGAGAGAGACAGAGAGAGAGAGAGAGAGAGGAGAGACACAGAGAGAGAAGGGGGAGGAGCTGGAAGCATCAACTCCCATATGTGCCTTGACCAGGCAAGCCCAGGGTTTCAAACCGGTGACCTCAGCATTTCCAGGTCGACGCTTTATCCACTGCTCCACCACAGGTCAGGCCGCTTACTGATCATTTTAAATATAAAAAAAGATACACCGAAAGGTAGTTTATTATGTCATGCATTTAATACTTAAATAAGTACAATAAAAGAGGTACGTACACAAAACTAGATTATGTTATAAGGAGTTTTAAAATATTAATGAAAAAGTATTAAATAATACTGGACAAAAGATAATAAAACTGTTATTTAAGATATTTCCATATTGCTTCTTGATTGGGGTCCTCACTTGCAATTTTTTTTCACCTATGGACGGAATGAACATTACAACAGGAGCTTAGAATATGCTGTTGTGCAGATTAACGTTAAAAAAGAGGAATGTCGATGAAGTGCAGAAATACTTATAAGATAGGGTACTACAATGAATATGGTAGGTACCCTTTTCATTACTTAATGGTAACCACCCGAGAAAAAACCACCACAAAAACACATGACTTAAAAAAGGTAGCAACAGAGGAAAGAAGTATGGAACACAAACAAACAGAAACAAATGATAGAAAAACAAAAGAGAAGAATCAAACTAGATACAAAACTAACAGAAAGCAATTTATAAAATGGCAGTAGGGAACCCACAAGTGTCAATAATTACACTAAATGTAAATGGATTAAACTTACCAATAAAAAGACACAGAGTAGCAGAATGGATTAAAAAAGAAAATCCAACTATATGCTGCCTACAAGAAACACATCTAAGCAACAAGGATAAAAACAAATTCAAAGTGAAAGGCTGGAAAACAATACTCCAAGCAAACAACACCCAAAAAAAAGCAGGTGTAGCAATACTCATATCGGATAATGCTGACTACAAGACAGAAAAAGTACTCAGAGACAAAAATGGTCACTTCATAATGATTAAGGGGACACTGAATCAAGAAGACATAACAATCCTTAATATATATGCACCAAACCAAGGAGCACCAAAATATATAAGACAGCTACTTATTGACCTTAAAAC
The DNA here is from genome assembly GCF_036850995.1 of Saccopteryx leptura. Classification (NCBI taxonomy): domain Eukaryota; kingdom Metazoa; phylum Chordata; class Mammalia; order Chiroptera; family Emballonuridae; genus Saccopteryx; species Saccopteryx leptura. The sequence goes on along the minus strand of NC_089506.1, from coordinate 53,382,723 downwards.
AAAAACTAACAAAAATACAATCATACTTGGAGACCTCAATACTCCACTGACGGCTCTAGATCGGTCATCCAAACAGAGAATCAATAAAGATATAGTGGCCTTGAACGAAATACTAGAACACCTGGATATGATAGACATCTACAGGACACTTCATCCCAAAGCGACAGAGTATACATTTTTCTCTAGTGTACATGGAACATTCTCAAGAATTGACCATATGTTGGGCCACAAAGACAGTATCAGCAAATTTAGAAAAATTGAAATTGTACCAAGCATATTTTCTGATCATAAAGCCTTGAAACTAGAATTCAACTGCAAAAAAGAGGGGGAAAAACCCACAAAAATGTGGAAACTAAACAACATACTTCTAAAAAATGAATGGGTCAAAGAAGAAATAAGCGAAGAGATCAAAAGATACATACAGACAAATGAAAATGAAAATACGACATATCAGAATCTCTGGGATGCAGCAAAAGCAGTAATAAGAGGAAAATTCATATCACTGCAGGCCTATATGAACAAACAAGAGAGAGCCGAAGTAAACCACTTAACTTCACACCTTAAGGAACTAGAAAAAGAAGAACAAAGACAACCCAAAACCAGCCGAAGAAAGGAGATAATAAAAATCAGAGCAGAAATAAATGAAATAGAGAACAGAAAAACTATAGAAAAAATCAATAAAACAAGGAGCTGGTTCTTTGAAAAGATCAACAAAATTGACAAACCCTTGGCAAGACTCACCAAGGAAAAAAGGCACAGGACTCAAATAAATAAAATCCAAAATGAAAGAGGAGAGATCACCACAGACATCATAGATATACAAAGAATTATTGTAGAATACTATGAAAAATTATATGCCACCAAATACAACAATCTAGAAGAAATGGATAAATTCCTAGAACAATACAACCTTCCTAGACTGAGTCATGAAGAAGTAGAAAGCCTAAACAGACCAATCAGCAGGGAGGAAATAGAAAAAACTATTAAAAACCTCCCCAAAAATAAAAGTCCAGGCCCAGACGGTTATACTAGTGAATTCTATCAAACATTTAAAGAAGACTTGGTTCCTATTCTACTCAAAGTCTTCCAAAAAATTGAAGAAGAAGCAATAATTCCGAACACATTTTATGAGGCCAACATAACCCTCATACCAAAACCTGGCAAGGATGGCACAAAGAAAGAAAACTACAGACCAATATCTCTAATGAATACAGATGCTAAAATTCTAAACAAAATACTGGCAAACCGAATACAACAACATATTAAAAAAATAATACATCATGATCAAGTGGGATTCATCCCAGAATCTCAAGGATGGTTCAACATACGCAAAACGGTTAACGTAATACACCATATCAACAAAACAAAGAACAAAAACCACATGATCTTATCAATAGATGCAGAAAAGGCTTTCGATAAAATACAACACAATTTTATGTTTAAGACTCTCAACAAAATGGGTATAGAAGGAAAATATCTCAACATGATAAAGGCCATATATGATAAACCATCAGCTAACATCATATTAAATGGCACTAAACTGAAGGCTTTCCCCCTTAAATCAGGAACAAGACAGGGTTGTCCACTCTCTCCACTCTTATTTAACGTGGTGCTAGAAGTTCTGGCCAGAGCAATCAGACAAGACAAAGAAATAAAAGGCATCCATATTGGAAAAGAAGAAGTAAAGGTATCACTTTTTGCTGACGATATGATCCTATACATCGAAAACCCGAAGGACTCCACAAAAAGATTATTAGAAACAATAAACCAATACAGTAAGGTCGCAGGATACAAAATTAACATACAGAAGTCCATAGCCTTTCTCTATGCCAACAATGAAATATTAGAAAACGAACTCAAAAAAATAATCCCCTTCACGATTGCAACAAAAAAAATAAAATACCTAGGAATAAACATAACAAAGAATGTAAAGGACCTATATAATGAAAATTACAAAGCATTGTTAAGGGAAATCGAAAAAGATACAATGAGATGGAAAAATATTCCTTGTTCTTGGATAGGAAGAATAAATATAATCAAGATGGCCATATTACCCAAAGCAATATACAAATTTAATGCAATTCCCATCAAAATTCCTATGACATTTTTTAAAGAAATGGAACAAAAAATCATCAGATTTATATGGAACTATAAAAAACCCCGAATAGCCAAAACAATCCTAAGGAAAAAGAATGAAGCTGGGGGCATTACAATACCTGACTTTAAACTATATTATAGGGCCACAATAATCAAAACAGCATGGTATTGGCAGAAAAATAGACACTCAGACCAATGGAACAGAATAGAAAGCCCAGAAATAAAACCACATATATATGGTCAAATAATCTTTGATAAAGGGGCCAACAACACACAATGGAGAAAAGAAAGCCTCTTCAACAAATGGTGTTGGGAAAACTGGAAAGCCACATGCAAAAGAATGAAACTCGACTACAGCCTGTCCCCGTGTACTAAAATTAATTCAAAATGGATCAAAGACCTAAATATAAGACCTGAAACAATAAAGTACATAGAAGAAGACATAGGTACTCAACTCATGGACCTGGGTTTTAAAGAACATTTTATGAACTTGACTCCAATGGCAAGAGAAGTGAAGGCAAAGATAAATGAATGGGACTACATCAGAATAAAAAGTTTTTGCTCAGCAAGAGAAACTGATATAAAAATAAACAGACAGCCAACTAAATGGGAAATGATATTTTCAAACAACAGCTCAGATAAGGGCCTAATTTCCAAAATTTACAAAGAACTCATAAAACTCAACAACAAACAAACAAACAATCCAATAAAAAAATGGGAAGAAGACATGAATAGACACTTCTCCCAGGAAGAGATACAAATGGCCAACAGATATATGAAAAAATGCTCAGCTTCATTAGTTATTAGGGAAATGCAAATCAAAACTACAATGAGATACCACCTCACCCCTGTTAGATTAGCTATGATCAACAAGACGGGTAATAGCAAATGTTGGAGAGGCTGTGGAGAAAAAGGAACCCTCATTCACTGTTGGTGGGACTGTAAAGTAGTACAACCATTATGGAGGAAAGTATGGTGGTTCCTCAAAAAACTGCAAATAGAACTACCTTATGACCCAGCAATCCCTCTACTGGGTATATACCCCAAAACCTCAGAAACATTGATACGTGAAGACACATGTAGCCCCATGTTCATTGCAGCACTGTTCACAGTGGCCAAGACATGGAAACAACCAAAAAGCCTTTCAATAGAAGACTGGATAAAGAAGATGTGGCACATATACACTATGGAATACTACTCAGCCATAAGAAACGATGACATCAGATCATTTACAGCAAAATGGTGGGATCTTGATAACATTATAAGGAGTGAAATAAGTAAATCAGAAAAAACCAAGAACTACATGATTCCATACATTGGTGGAACATAAAAATGAGACTAAGAGACATGGACAAGAGTGTGGTGGTTACCAGGGGTGGGGGGAGGGAGGACAGGGGGAGAGTTAGGGGGAGGGGCACAGAGAACTAGATAGAGGGTGGCGAAGGACAATCTGACTTTGGGCGAGGGGTATGCAACATAATTTAATGACAAAATAACCTAGACATGTTTTCTTTGAATATATGTACCCTGATTTATTAATGTCATCCCATTACCATTAATAAAAATTTAATAAAAAAAAAAAAAAAAAAAAGAGGAATGTAAATTTGTAATTTCCACACTGAGAGAGAACCCTGATTACAAATGCCATTTTAACAACTGGTTCATCCAACTCAAAAAAAAATTAGGTATCGGTTCTGCTGAATCAGTGTGAACCGGCTGAATCCCACCACTGAATTAAGCCCTAGCTCCGTGATGGCGAACCTTTTTATAAAAACCACCCACTTTTGCAGTGCTGGTCAACCTGGTCCCTCCCGCCCACTAGTAGGCAGTCCAGCTTTCATGGTGGACCAATCGCAGCACAGTTTGGTTGCTCCGCTACTGCCCACCATGAAAGTTGGAATGCCCACTAATGGTCGGGAGGGACCAGATAGACCAGCACTGCAAAAGTGGGTCGGTTTTTTGGTTTTTTTATAGAGACAGAGAGTCAGAGAGAGGGATAGACAGGGACAGATAGACAGGAACGGAGATGAGAAGCATTAATCATCAGATTTTTGTTGCAAGACCTTAGTTGTTCATTGATTGCTTTCTCATACGTGCCTTAACCACGGGCCTTCAGCAGACTGAGTAACCCCTTGCTCGAGCCAGCAACCTTGGGTCCAAGCTGGTGAGCTTTTGCTCAAACCAGATGAGCCCGCGCTCAAGCTGGTGACCTCGGGGTCTCGAACCTGGGTCCTCTACATCCCAGTCCAATGCTCCATCCACTGCACCACCACCTGGTCAGGCAAAGTGGGAGGTTTTTATAAAAAGGTTTGCTATCACGGCCCTAGCTCAATTGGTTGGAGGAGCATCATCCTGGACAGTTGCTGGTTAAATCCCCAGTCAGGACACATATAGGAGCAGTTTGATGTTCCTCTCAGGAAACGAAAGAGAAAGAGAGAGTGAGAGAAAGAGAGAGAGAGAGAGAAAGAGAGAAAGAAAGAAAATTGCTGCTATCAAATGAACCTAACAGACATACACAGGCCATCCTACCCAACAGCAGCTGACATACATTCTTCTCAGTGCACAAAGAATATTCTCCAGGATATATCATATATTAGGTCACAAAACAAGTCTTAACAAATTCAAGAGAACTCAATTTAAACCAAGCATCTTTTCTGACCACACTAGTATGAAACTAGAAATAAGTAATAAGAAGAAAATAAGAATATTCACAAATACATGAAAATTAAACAACACACTCCTGAACAACCAATGGGTCAAAAAAGAAATCATAAAGGAAATAAAAGATATCTTGAGACAGTCCCCAGCCAGTTAGCTCAATTGGTTAGAGTGCTGTCCCCGATATACCAAGGTTGCAGGTTCAATCCCCGCAGGGCACGTACTAAGAAGCAACCAATGAACGTGGAACAAATTGATGTAGCTCTCTCTATCTATTTCCATCCCCCCTAAAATCAATATATTAAAAAATTTTTGGCCCTGGCCGGTTGGCTCAGTGGTAGAGCGTCGGCCTGGCGTGCAGAAGTCCCGGGTTCGATTCCCGGCCAGGGCACACAGGAGAAGCGCCCATCTGCTTCTCCACCCCTCCCTCTCTCCTTCCTCTCTGTCTCTCTCCTCCCCTCCTGCAGCGAGGCTCCATTGGAGCAAAGATGGCCCGGGCACTGGGGATGGCTCCTTGGCCTCTGCCCCAGGCGCTGGAGTGGCTCTGGTCACAACAGAGCGACCGCCTCGGAGGGGCAGAGCATCGCCCCCTGGTGGGCAGAGCGTCGCCCCCTGGTGGGTGTGCCGGGTGGATCCCAGTCGGGCGCATGCGGGAGTCTGTCTGACTGTTTCTCCCCGTTTCCAGCTTCAGAAAAATACAAAAAAAAAAAATTTTTTTTTGAAACAAACAAAAATGGAATCACACATACTAAAACTTATAGGATACAGCAAAAGCAGTTCTAAGAAAGTTTAATGGCTTTAAACACCTACATTAAGAAAGAAATTGGAATGACCTAATATTTTTTTTTTTAGGTTTTTTTTTTTTTTTTTTTTGCATTTTTCTGAAGCTGGAAACAGGGAGAGACAGTCAGACAGACTCCCGCATGCGCCCGACTGTGATCCACCCGGCACACCCACCATGGGGCGACGCTCTGCCCACCAGGAAGCGATGCTCTGCCCATCCTGGGCGTCACCATGTTGCGACCAGAGCCACTCTAGCGCCTGAGGCAGAGGCCACAGAGCCATCCCCAGTGCCCGGGCCATCTTTTGCTCCAATGGAGCCTCGGCTGCGGGAGGGGAAGAGAGAGACAGAGAGGAAGGCGCGGCGGAGGGGTGGAGAAGCAAATGGGCGATTCTCCTGTGTGCCCTGGCCGGGAATCGAACCCGGGTCCTCCGCACGCTAGGCCGACGCTCTACCGCTGAGCCAACCGGCCAGGGCTGGAATGACCTAATATTACACTTCAAATAACTAGGAAAAAAGAACAAACTAAACTCAAAGTTAGCAAAGAGATGGAAATAGTGAAGATTAGAGCAATAATTAATAAAATAGAGACCAGGAAAACAACAGAAAAGATAATAAATCTAAGAGTTTTTTTAAAAGATAAACAAAATTGAGAAACCTTTAGCTAGACTAACCAAGAGAGAGAGGGGATTCAAATAAAATTACAAATGAAAGAGAGCACATTACAATTGATACTACAGAATTACCAAGGGTCATAAGATACCACTAGGAACAATTATATGCCAAGAAATTGGACAATCGAGAAGAAATGAATAAAATCCTAGAAACATACCTACCAAGACTGAATCATAAAAAAATAGGCTATCTGAATAGACCAGTAGGAGTAAGGAAATTGAATCAGTAATCAGAAAACTCCCAAAAGCCTGCCCAGGCAGTGGCACAGTGAATAGATTGTCAGCCTGGAGTGCAGAGAACCTAGGTTCAAAACCCTGAGGTCACTGGTTTGAGCGCAGAATCATAGACATGACCCCATGGTCTCTGGCTTGAGCGCAAAGATCGCTGGCTTGAAGCTCAAGGTCGCTGGCTTGAGCCCCAGGTAACTGGCTTGAGCAAGGGGTCACTAAATCAGCTGTAGCTCCCCTCCATCAAGGCACATATAAGAATGCAATCAATGAAAAACTAAGGTGCCGCAACCAAAAACTGATGCTTCTCATCTCTCTCCCTTCCTGTCTGTCAGTCTCTATCTGTCTCTCTGTCTCTCTCGCTAAAAGTAAATAAATAAAAATGGTGGCATTATTTCCATTAAAAATACAAAAACTCCCAACAAAGAAAAGTCCAGGACCAGATGGTTTCACTGATGAATTCTACCAAACATCTAAAAAGAATTCATGCCAATCCTTCCCAACATACCACTGTTTCGAAATTTGGTCTCCTACCTCGGAGAGTCGGACGGCATGGGCGCGCTGGGAAGCCTCTAGCTGAGACTTCGTAAGCTGCAGCTGCTCCTTCAGCATGTCAATCTCATTCTGGAGCTTATCGGTCTGCTCCTTTTTCGTATATGCTGTTGCAACAGAAATACCTTGTTAAACTATGAAGCCTATCTGAAAACTTACGGGGTGGACTTCTATTGACAAGACAAAGGAAACTGCTCTTACTTGGGATATTACTGTTTTAATGCCACATTAGCCAATTTTTTTTCCTTAGTATTTATTTGCAGCCCTTTGCATTACTGGGCACGGAATCAATTTTAGCAGATTCTTTCAGCCACTGTATTGAGGTTGGATTATCCCACAGAGACAGAGTGAGAGCCCATTCAGGAAGCAATAATGGTGACAAGGAATAATCCTGGGCCCTTCTTCAAGATATCTGTCTCAATCAAAGAAGGAAGCAATGGCTTCCACTGCAGGTGCCACGACATTGAAATCTCTGTGGTCACCATCCTTCTGCTCTCACCAAACTCTCCTGAGAACCCATGAATTTAGCTAAGACAAGCAGAGGCTGGCAGTCAAAGTGCAAACTCGGGCCATAACCTGTCGACAGGGCAAAAACGCAGTACTGAAAAGTTGTAAAAGGAAGCAACAAGTGAAGGGAGGAATATTTATGTACATGTACTTACATGCAGATGTACACATGACTGAATGGATATACATGTGTCTGTGAAGCAGACATGAAAGGTATGGAAACCAAAGTAGAAAGTCAGTATCTCAAAGATGACCTGAAGAAATAATACTCATTTCAGAGTGTGAAATGCTCTCTGAAACGAGTATGAGATAGAATAAGAGACTGAAACAGAAGAGAAAGAAAGTCAGTTTCACACAGAAGAATGGTAGATTAATTAAAATATTTACTATTTCCAATATATTGCTAGAATGTATCAGTAGCCCATGGCTTATACATGGTATTTTATGTTGTTCATATTGTTTACACAAAGCTTAGCTAGTTCCCAAATAAATCTATTTACCTGAAACTGGCAAAAATGGAAATACATTGGCCCAAAAGGGAAGGGAAAGCAGGCACTGAGCAACAAGCTAGAAGTACACACATCCTGATACTAAAGATATGTAAGCTCTTAATGAGAATTTCTGTGGATTGCTGTAGCAATCTGTGGAATGCTTTGATCTGCTCGTGGAGAAATAGATCTCGCATTCTTTACTTTTGAGAATGTTTAAGTACTAGGAAACCTGGTTCCTTGATAAACCACAGAACTGTTCCCTCTCTTGCTTCCTAGTTTCCTCCTGTACATACTGGTTAATTCACAATAGTACCCAAATACATTTGAGTATCTCCCACATCAAACAAAACAAACATTTTCTCTTGATCCCACATTTCCCTCCAGATAATGCCTCACATCTCTGTTCTTCCCAGTAAACACTATTGAAATAAATGTCTGTAATCGACATGACCACTTCCTCACCGGATTCTCAGTGCAGCTCATTCAGAATTTTGTCCCCACCAATCCACCCAAGCTGCTATATCAAGATCACCAACAGCTATAGTGACAACAGTCAATTCTCGGCCATCATCTTTCTCTGTGTCATAGAACATTCGATACAATTGAAACATTATTTCCCTTGGTTTTCATGATAACACACCCCAGAGGTTCCCTTCCCGTCTCCATACTCCTTTCAGCTACTCCTCCTGAGCCCCCACTGTTGGGAGAGCCTTGGAGCTGGCTCTTAGCTATCTTCTCTGTCTAGGTGACCTCATCCAGCCCAGCTCTAACAACTCCCGGGTTTATATTCCCAGCCTGGACCTCCACCTTGACCTCCAGACCTCTGGAATCTCAACTTGTATGACAACTGTATGTGTAACTTAAGTTTACCCATGGCCAGCACAAACTCTCCATTCTCCTTACTCCTTCAACCTGCTTCCTACCGCTAGATTTCCCATCTTGGTAAACATCGTTGCCATCCACCCAAGCACACAGCCCAAAACGCAGGATTGTCTTGCCTTCATCGTTTCCTCTCACGCTGAGCCTCATCCCTGTGGGCTCTGTGTCTGGAACATACCCTCTCTACCTTCACTTCTCCCATCTTCCCTGGTACCATTGTGGTCTAGTTGCCACCTTCTCTCTCCCCTGAGCTACTCTTGCAATCTTCTCACTCTCCTACCTGCTTCCACCATTGCCCTACAGCAGGGGTCCCCAAACTACGGCCCGCAAGCCACATGCGGCCCCCTGAGGCCATTTTTCTGGCCTCCGCCGCACTTCCAGAAGGGGCACCTCTTTCATTGGTGGTCAGTGAGAGGAGCACTGTTGTGGTGGAGCCGCAAAGCACGACATCACTCACGTACAGTACTACTTCCGGTGACGCAGGACACACGCATCACAGCTCCAGAAGCGCGTCATATCACTTATTATGGCTAGCAGTGACAAATATGGAACCGGACATTGACCATCTCATTAGCCAAAAGCAGACCCATAGTTCCTATTGAAATACTGGTCAGTTTGTTGATTTAAATTTATTTGTTCTTTATTTTAAATATTGTATTTGTTCCTGTTTTGTTTTTTTACTTTAAAATAAGATATGTGCAGTGTGCATAGGGATTTGTTCATAGTTGTGGGTTTTTTTTATAGCCCAGCCCTCCAACGGTCTGAGGGACAGTGAACTGGCCCCCTGTGTAAAAAGTTTAGGGACCCCTGCCCTACAGTCTATGCTCCAACAGCAGCTAGAGAGGTCATTCTCAGGTGCAATTTGGATTGTGTTCCCCCCATACTTAAAAACCTCCAGTGGCTTGCCATTACGCTTATAAAAACACCCACATTCCTCCTGCCCAGGGTGTTCAACGCCCATGGGATCTGGCTCCTTCCTTTCCAATGTCACCACACATCACAGCCTTGCTCACTTGACTCCACCAACCGTCTATCTGATCCTCAAACACACTGTCCTGTCTCCCCCTCACACCTCTCACAATCAGAGTTCCCCTTGCCTGGGAGATTCATTTCTCAGATTTTCCCCAGACTAGGACTGCCTCATCATTCTGTTTTCCAATCAAAATCACCTCCTCAATAAAGCCTTTGCTGATTACCTGCAGTCAATCTCCATCCCATTCTCCTGATTTATTTTTCTTTGCTGCATTTGCCATCATTTTAAAAGAACCACTCATTCATTTAAGTGTATTTGCTCTGTAAGACCATTGGAATGTAGGACTTAGTTGGTTTCCCTTGGGGCTACAGCCCCAGGCCTTAGTACAGTGCCTCACTCACAGCAAGGCCTCAACACTTAATTCATGCACGGACAAGGACAGCGGTACTTTCTTTTAAAAGGATTGAGAAATGCACTGGATCATGTCTCACTGAAAAAAGGAAATATTACCAGATAGAAAACAGCTCATTAAAGTTGAGCTCAGTACTTACCAAGGTGAGAATCTTCCAGATGGCGGCGTTGAATATGACTTTGGAGAAAGGCTTGGTTCATGAAGGCCTTGTCACAAAAATGGCACTGAAAAGGAGAAAGCAACAAATCAAAGTGGCCGTAATGAGTCCCTTCCACCTGATTTCAATTAAAATTCAGGTACCTGAAGTACTACTACTGCTTGGTGGCTTTCCTCCAAAAGATACCATCCTGGCAAGCGATACTAAAAGCCTGACTAAAACAACACATATAAAACGTGCGCGCCCTTCCCAAACTGCCCACAAGGTAGTGGAAACTATCACCTAGCAGTTACATAAGAGTAGCCCATCATGGCTTTCTGGAACCCTAATGCTGCTGCACTTAGACTGGGGGTACCCAGCATCATCACCAACTTGCTGGGACACTCCAGCAGCGCAAGTCTTCTTTCTGTTTCTCAAGCAGGCCAACCTCAGAGACTCTGCACGAGCTGGTCCCCTGCCTGAATCTTCCACAGGCCTTCCCATGACAGACTCCTTGACACTCAGGATGTCAGTTATAAAACATTTCCACACTGGGAATCAGTGGCACGTCCTCAACAAGATTTTCAAGAATGGTCCTTCTGCCAGTCACTGTACATCTCACCAGTTAATCTTTTCATGTTTATTTACTTCACTTGTTTGTCTTCAGCCTAATTCCTGTAGGTTACTGAAAGCACTGACTCTCATCTATCTTATTCACAGCATTGTCCCTGGAGCCCAACATTAATAAATGATTAAACAGATGCTTAGAAATATTTGCCCTCCTAAAATAAATGTATTGAAAAAAAATTCCACCAAATCTCTATTTTCCACTTAAACACAGATTCAAATTTTAAGCCAAAATTCAAATTGTTTTCATATATCCTCACCCCTGGATTACTCTGAAATAAATCCTGGATATTATATATTTTATTGGTTAATATTTCAGTGTTTTCTCTATAAGGACTTTATTTGACACAATCATAATATCATTATTCCATCTTTTAAAATGTGAATATTGTCCTGGCCAGATAGCTCAATTGGTTAGAGCAGTGGTCCCCAGCCCCCCGGTACCGGTCCGTGGGCCATTTGGTACCGGTCCACAGAGAAAGAATAAATAACTTACATTATTTCCGTTTTATTTATATTTAAGTCTGAACGATGTTTTATTTTTAAAAAATGACCAGATTCCCTGTTACATCTGTCTAAGACTCATTCTTGACACTTGTCTCGGTCACGTGATACACTTATCCGTCCCACCCTAAAGGCCGGTCAGTGAAAATATTTTCTGACATTAAACCAGTCCGTGGCCCAAAAAAGACTGGGGACCACTGGGTTAGAGCATCATCCCAATATGCAACAGTTGCTAGTTCAATCCTGGGTCAGGGCACAAACAGAAACAGATTGATGTTTCTCTCTCTCTCGCCCTTCCTCTCTCTCTAAAATCAATTAATAAATTAAAAATAAAATGTGAATAATTCCTTAATATCAATAAATATCTAACCATTTATCCCCCCCAATATTTCACACTTTGTCTCAGAAAAAAATTTTACAGATTGTTTTGAATTAGGATCCAAATAGTTATATTTTGCAATTGATTGTTATGTCCCTTAATTCCTTTAGTCTATAGATTGCCCCTCCCTCTCTCATTTTTCCTTGCAGTATTTTGCTGAAGAAACCTAACATTTGTTCTGCAGAGTTTCTCTCAGTTTGGATTTCACTGTTTCAGCGCTATTGTGCTATTTACATTTCTTCTATTTGTGCACTGCCTTACTCTTAGCATAACTGCACCAGAACTTCAGGTCCTAGTGTCCTAGAAAACCAATGTAACAGCAATTTCTCAACATTGCATTTCAGAGAATCTTTAAAAAACCATTTCATCCTTCTCTGCTAATGGTGAATGCTCTGGTTTAGCGACTTACTCAAGTGTAAGTGTGAGCTCTAGAGCTATGCACAGCACTGGAGAAGGAAAACAATAAAGAACCCTAGATAAAACTTTTCATTTCTGTTATTCTTTTTCTTTTTTTTAAGTGAGGAGGGGAGATAGAAAGAGACTCCTGCATGGACCCTGACTAAGATCCACCAGGAAACCCCCATCTGGGGCCAATGCTCAAATCAATCAAGCTATCCTCAGCACCCAGGACTGACACTCGGACCAGCTAAGCTATCCTCAGTGCTTGGGGCCAATGCTCTAACTAACTGAGCTATCTTCAGCACCTGGGGCCGACACTTGAACCAACGGAGCTATCACCCAGAGCCAACACTTGAACCAATTCAGCCACTGGATATGGGAGGGGAAAACACAGAAAGGGGGAAAGGGAGAGAAAGAGAAGCAGATAGTTGCTTCTCCTGTGTGTCCTGCCTGGGGATCAAACCCAGGACATCTGACGCTGGGTTGCTGCTCTATCCACAGAGCCCACTGGCCACGGAAACTTTTAATTTCTAAAAATGAAAAAAATATTTTAATTATTTGAATAGTACAGAAGACTCATGAGCTCACGGTAAGAAGGGGTTCCTATTCCAAAACAGAAAAGACTGACATTTTCACTACGTCCAAATGAAAAACACTGAAATCTAAGAGATTTGTTTCTGGATCTGCATGTAGGAAGCTTGAGAATCACCACTTCATCTCAACAAGCAAAAAGCTGAACAGACTGAAAAAGCAACTCTTCATAGATCTGTAAGAGGGGAGGTCACAGACCAAACCACTGCCCCAAGCTTGGAGAGATGGGAAGTCACAAGGGACTGGAGCAGAGGCTCACCAGCAAAACCCCCACAGGAACCAGTGCAGCTAAAAAAACCTAAACTGTAATTGACTAATTACTTCAGGCTCAGAGTGGATGGTTTGAGAGTTAAAAGCTCTGAGTGGGGAACTTTCAAGTTAATAAAGACAATCTACAAAAATCTATATCTAACACCTACAAAAACCTACAGTGTGTCCGTAAAGTCATGGTGCACTTTTGACCAGTCACAGGAAAGCAACAAAAGATGACAGAAATGTGAAATCTGCACCAAATAAAAGGAAAACCCTCCCAGTTTCTGTAGGATGATGTGGCAGCATGTGTGCATGCGCAGATGATGACGTAACACCATGTATACAGCAGAGCAGCCCATGGCAATGCCAGTCGAGATGTGGACGGTACAGAGGAAAGTTCAGTGTGTTCTGTGGCTCGCTAAATTTGAATCCGTGACCAAAGTGCAATGTGAATATCAGCGTGTTTATAACGAAGTGCCACCACATAGGAATAACATTACTTGGTGGGATAAGCAGTTGAAGGAAACCGGTAGTTTGGTGGAGAAACCCCGTTCTGGTAGGCCATCAGTCAGTGATGAGTCTGTAGAGGCTATATGGGATAGCTACCTAAGGAACCCTAAAAAATCTGTGCATGAGCCCACATCGAATTGCACTGAATAGGTATGAAACTGGGAGAGTTTTCCTTTATTTGGGGCAGATTTCACATTTTTATCGTCTTTTGTTGCTTTCCTGTGACCGGTCAAAAGTGTACCATGACATTACAGACACAGTGTATATCTAACGTACTTAGTGGTGGGAAACCCAAAGTTTTCCAATGAAGATCAGGTAAAGGCAAGAATATCCCCTCAGCACTGCTTTTCAACGCCGTACAATGAAATAAGGCAAGAAAAGGAAATAAAAGATATACAGACTGGGAAGGAAAACACAGAAATGTTTTTGTATGCAGACAACATTTCCATGTAGAAACTCCAAAAGCACTGACCTAAAACCAATAACCAGGTATATCAAAGTTGCAGAATATAAGTGTAATATTCTAAGGTCAATTGCTTTCCTGTACTTTAGCAATGGCAAGTGGTATTTGAAATTAAAAACATAACATCATCGCCTGACCAGGTGGTGGCACAGTGGATCGAGAGTCAGACTGGAACACAGAGGACCCAGGTTCTCTCACAGAGGACTGGAACACAAGGTCCCCAACTTGAGTGCGGGCTCATTCAGCTCGAGCATGGGCTTACCAGCTTAAAGGCAGGGTCATTGGCTTGAGCATGGGATCATGGATCCCATGGTTGCTGGCTTGAGCTCAAAGGTCACTGGTTTGAGTCCAAGGTCACTGGCTTGAGTCCAAGGTCACTGGCTTGAGCCCAAGGTTGCTGGCTTGAGCAAGGGGTCACATGCTCTGCAGTAAATCCCAGGTCAAGGCATGTATGAGAAGCAATCAATGAACAACTAAAGTGACACAACTACAAATTGATGGTTCTCATCTCTCTCACTTCCTCTATTTCTTTTTCTCTCTCAAACACAGAAATAAATAAAAATTAAAAATCCCAGAAAGTTATTTTGTGAATACCAGCAAACTAATTCTAAAGTTTCCAGGAAGAAGCAGAAGACCCAGACTAGCCAACACAATACTGATGAAGGACAATGTTGAAGGACTGATACTACCCAACTTTAAGATTTAATATATAAAGCTATAGTAATCAAGATGCTGTGGCACTGGCTAAACAATAAACAAATCAGTGGAACAGAATAGAGAATCCAGAAGTAACCCATATAAATATAGTCACCTAATCTTTAACAAACAGGCAAAAGCAATATAGTGGAACAAGGACAGTCTCTCAGCAATGGTGCTGGAACAAGTGGTTTTCCATATGTCAAAAAGAAAAGGAAAAAAGGATCTAGACACAGAACTTATATATCAATATCCTTCACAAATCTAACTCAAAATGGATCACAGAACTAAATGTGAAATGCAAAACTATAAAACTCCTATAAAATACCATAGTTAAAAAACCTAGATGACTTTTGGGTATGGTGATGCCTTCTTTCTTTTTAATAATTTTTTTATTGATTGATTTTAGGGAAGGGGAGAGAGGGAGGGAAACATCAATTTGTTGTTCCACCCACTTATGCATTCACTGGTTTCTTGTATATGCCCTGATTGGGGATTGAACCTGCAACCTTGGCATATCATATCACTCTAACCAACTGAGCTAAAGGGCCAGGGCTAGTGATGCCTCTCAGACACAACACCAAAGACACAGTCCATTAAAAAAATTAATAAGTGAAGTTAAACAATTCTGCTTGGCAAAAGACAACATCAACAGAATAACAAGACAATATATACACTGTCTTGAAAATATTTGCAAAACACATAACTCATAAAGTTTTGTTATCCAAAATATACCAAAAAACTCTTAAAACTCAAGAAAAAGGAAACAAACAATCCAACTAAAAAATGGGCCAAAGCCCTGGCTGGATAGCTTAGTTGTTTAGAGCATCACCCCAAAGTGCAAAGGTTGCCAGTTCGATCCCTGGTCAGAGCACATACAGGAACAGATCACTGTCTCTCTCGCTCCCTATTCTCTCTCTAAAATCAATAAAATAGACATTTTTTTAAAAAGGGACCAAAGACCTTAAAAGATACGTCACCAAAGAAAATATACAGATGGTAAATAAGCATATGAAAGGATGTTCCAGCTCTGGCCAGATGGCTCAGTCGGTTAGAACATCTTCCTGATACACAAAGGTTGCCAGTTTGATCCCCAGTCAGGGCATGTACAAGGGACAGATCAATGTTTTGTCTCTCTCTCTTTCCCTACTTCTTTCTAAAATTCATTTAAAAATAGTTCCACATAGGCCCTGGCCGGTTGGCTCAGCGGTGGAGCGTCGGCCTGGCGTGCGGGGGACCCGGGTTCGATTCCCGGCCAGGGCACATAGGAGAAGCGCCCATTTGCTTCTCCACCCCCCCCTCCTTCCTCTCTGTCTCTCTCTTCCCCTCCCACAGCCAAGGCTCCATTGGAGCAAGGATGGCCCGGGCGCTGGGGATGGCTCCTTGGCCTCTGCCCCAGGCGCTAGAGTGGCTCTGGTCGCTGCAGAGCGACGCCCGGAGGGGCAGAGCATCGCCCCCTGGTGGGCAGAGCATCGCCCCTGGTGGGCGTGCCGGCTGGATCCCGGTCGGGCACATGCGGGAGTCTGTCTGACTGTTTCTCCCCGTTTCCAGCTTCAGAAAAAAAAGAAGAAAAATTAAAATAAATAAATAAATAAAAATAAATAAATAAATAAATAAAGTTCCACATAATATGCCATCAAGAAAATGCAAATTTAAATAGTGAGATATCACCACATACCTATCAGAATGGCCAAAATAAAGAGAACTGACCATACCAAATTGTGGTGAGGATGTGGAGCAAAGGGAACTCTCGTTCACTGCTGGTGGAAATGCAAAATGGTAGAACCACTTTGGCACTTTCTTACAAAACTAAACATACTCTAACCATACAATCCAGTAATCACACTCCTTGGCATTTACCCAAAGGAGTTGAAAACTTAAGTCCACACACACAAAAAACCTATATACAGATGTTTACAGAAGCTTTATATTGGAAGACGTTCTTCAGTATGTGAATGGATAAATAAACTCTGAAATGAACTATCAATCCATGAAATAAAGTGGAAGAACCTATCAAGATTACATCCTATATGATTCCAACTATATGACATTCTGGAAAAGGCAAGAGTACAGACACAATAAAAAGATCAGTGGTTGCCAGGTTTTGAGGCGAGAGGATGAAAAGGCAGAGCACAGAGGACATTTAGGAAGTGAAAATATTCTTTATGATACCAAAATGATGGGTACATGACATTAAACATTTGTCTAAACCCAGAGTGAACGATAAGTAAACAATGAACTTTGGTGGATAATGATGTGCCAATATAGGCTCGTCAATTGCTGTCACTATGGTGGGGATATTGATAATGGAGGGGGCTATGCATGGGTGGAACGAGGGGGTACATGGGAACTTTCTGTACCTTCCCTCAATTTTGCCATGAACTTAAAATTGCTATAGAAAAACCCTGCACATGAATGTTCATATCAGCATTATTCATGTTAGCCAAACACTGGAACACAACAAAATATTATCCAAAGGTGAAAGGTTAACAAATCTGATACATGTACACAATGAATGCTAGTCAGTTAAAAAAATAAATTGATACACCTCAACAACTTGTTCTGTCAAGCCCCAAAACCAATGCTATCTGATCTTCTGTCACTTTGCTTACAAAGAGATCTTACAGTAATTAGAAACTTAATAAGCCTAATGTGGTGGCGCAGCAGATGGAGCATCAACCTGGAGCACTGAGGTTCAAAACCCTGGGCTTGCCTGGTCAAGGTACATTTGGGAGATGATGCTTCCTGCTCCCCTCCTCTCTTCCCCTCTCCAAAACAAATAAATAAAATCTTTTTTAAAAATTAGAAAACAGGGCCCTGGCTGGTTGGCTCAGCGGTAGAGCATCGGCCTGGCGTGAGGGGGACCCGGGTTCGATTCCCAGCCAGGGCACATAGGAGAAGCGCCCATTTGCTTCTCCACCCCTCCCCCTCTCCTTCCTCTCTGTCTCTCTCTTCCCCTCCCACAGCCGAGGCTCCATTGGAGCAAAGATGGCCCGGGCGCTGGGGATGGCTCCTTGGCCTCTGCCCCAGGGGCTAGAGTGGCTCTGATCGTGGCAGAGCGACCCCCCGGAGGGGCAGAGCATCGCCCAGGGGCATGCCGGGTGGATCCCGGTCGGGCGCATGTGGGAGTCTGTCTGACTGTCTCTCCCCGTTTCCAGCTTCAGAAAAATACAAAAAAAAAAAAAAAAAAATAGAAAAGAAAGAAACTTAATAAAAGTCAAATAAGCTTTACAATGAGAAGTAGCAGAAGGTTCAGGAATCCTATTTATTTGAACAAAGACTCTGCTTTAGAAATAATAAGGTTTTCTTTCAGGAAAAGATGGCAGGACAGAATTCCACATAACTGGGAATCAAATTTCCCCATTAATAAAATAAGACTTTAAAAAAGTATTTAAAACTTTTATCCTCTAAAACCCTTCGCATTTTGTTTTTTCTTTTTTTTATTCAGTGAGAGGAGGGGAGGCAGAGAAACAGACTCCTGCAAGCACCCCAACCAGATCTAGAAATTGCACCCCAGAAATCCCACTAGGGGGCAATGCTCTGCCCATCTGGAGTGTTTTTTCATTGCTCAGCAACCCAGCTCTTCTTAGCACCTGAGGTAGAGGCCATGGAGCCATTCTCAGTGTCTGGGGAAAGAGGGAGAGAGAGAAAGAGAGAGAGAAGCAAGAGGGGAGGGGTGGAGAAGCAGATGGGTGCTTCTCCTGTGTGTCCTGACCTGGAATCAAACCTGGGACATCCACATGCCGGGCCAATACTCTACCACTGAGCAAACCAGCTAGGGCCTGCATTTTCTTAAAAAGATAGTATATATAGTATACACATATATATATACATACACACACATATATATATATGAGATAAATATAATGCATCTATGAATTTAATATACCAGTGAATGATATACACTATTTCAAAAGAGTATCCTTTAAAACATTTTCAGAAAAGAAAAAAGTGATATAATGAAGTAAGAACAGTTAGGTATTATTATATTCATAAACAGGAATCTGATGCTCTTTCCATGACAACCCCAAGGATAGAATATGTCAAATTATGTTCAGTATACTCAGTTTATGAAATGTAGACTACATGTAGATTATATGCTATGTGAAATACATAAATGATTTATCACCACTTTCACTCAAAATCATTAAAAAATGAAAAATACTTAGTGTAATAGAATTAACACAAGAACTCAGGATTCCTTTACCAAAATGAAGTAGGATGGAAGTTCTCTATTCCTCCAGAATTCTGAGACCTCCCAAAGACAATGGCAGTGGGAAACTGTGGATAAAAAAAACATTTCCACTGTACCTACTCAAACTTAGGGCCTGTTACATTGTTACTTATTTAATTTCGATGGCCACCACTTTATGAAGAAATCAAAGTTCAGAAAAATTAAGTTGTAGCATTATCAGCTGCATATTTTAACCTATGTTTCTCTAACTGCAAAATGCATGCTTTTTCTACCGTCCCACGCTCTTCTCCAACTCCAAGAGACTCAGTAACCGGAAGCAGTAACAGCAATTCACTGACAGACTCCAAAATCTGCCTGTGTTGCTGGAGCATGGAGAGGAATCTGAGGCTTCTAGCTATGAAAATGAAAGGTCTTCATAGAATGAGTCTAAGTCCTGTTATGATGCACTAGTGTTTCAAAACATTTAAATAAAGAAAAAATAATTTGATATCCAGATCCTTGGTACACACAGGCCTTTACACATGACCCCCAGACTTCCCCAGCGATTAAAAGTCTCTATTTAAGTACAAATTCATGACTGAATGGTATAATCAAATGACAATTTAAACAAAATCAATTGTCTTCCCATAAATTTATATTAGACCAAATATTCCCAGCTTATGAAACTGGTGTTTCAATGATTATAACACCATGGAACCCCAGCTAGCTTATGTGCTAACTAGTCTTAGCAAGTCTTTGACGACACCTCCCTAAATCACTGATTCTTACAGAATTAGCACTGTGACCTCTGGCCCTCTTTTCTGTACTCCCACTATATGATAAGCTCCTAAGAGAGGTCTGTCACAGCTCACTACCAGGAAGCCACTGCAGAAATTAATATCCAGCCTTGGTTGGATAGCTCAACTAGTCAAAGCATCCTCCCAATATGCAAAGTTGCTGGTTTGATCCCTGGTCAAGGCACATGCAGGAACAGATCAATGTTTCTGTCTCTCTCTAAAATCAATAAAAAAAATTTTTTTTTTAAATGAACATCCATATGTCATATCTCAGATGCTATTTACTGAGTCTTCCTCATTTTTTTTTTTTTTTTTTTTTTTTTTAAGAATACTTCAGTTGGCCCTGGCCGGTTGGCTCAGCGGTAGGGCGTCGGCCTGGCGTGCGGGGGACCCCAGTTCAATTCCCAGCCGGGGCGCACGGGAGAGGCGCCCATTTGCTTCTCCGCCCCCCCCCCCCCTCCTTCCTCTCTGTCTCTCTCTTCCCCTCCCGCAGCCGAGGCTCCATTGGAGCGGGGATGGCCCAGGCGCTGGGGATGGCTCCTTGGCCTCTGCCCCGGGCGCTAGAGCAGCTCTGGTTGCTCGAGGCAGAGCGACGCCCGGGAGGGGCAGAGCATCGCCCCTGGTGGGCCTGCCGGGTGGATCCCTGTCGGGCGCATGCGGGAGTCTGTCTGACTGTCTCTCCCCGTTTCCAGCTTCAGAAAAATACAAAAAAGAAAAAAATGTAAAAAAAAAAAAAAAAAAAAAAGAATACTTCAGTTGTTTTTATTTTGGAAAGAACTAATAATTAGTTTATAGTAAGAATTTTTTTATTTTTCAATAGCAGCAGCTTTTTTTTTTTTTTTTTACTATTTACCTTTTTTTTTCATTAAATTTTAAATTTATTGTGTTAACATGGGTTCAAGTGTCCCACTCAAGGCTTTCTCATGCTTTAAATGTAATATCTCATGGAATTCTCAGAACCTAAAAAGGTTGCTACTACTATTATTCTCACTTTCCTGATAAGGAAACTGAGGTTTAGAAAGTCAAATGATTTGCACAATGGAACAGTTAGCATTCAAAACCAGAAAGTTAACTCTAGAATTGCTCACACTATTCAAAGACTCCATAAAAAAACAATGTCAAGCCACCTAACAGAGGGCAGAGTGTACCTACACTATATAGGAAAAGGTGGTCTGGTCCCTCCTACCTCTTCTCGGTCACACCTGTACACACCACATAGCTACCACTATCATTCAGAACCCACTGAGTGGCCCAGGGTTGGCAGGTGTCACTCGTTTAATAAAATTGAGTATTACCTTTTTATTCTTATAAAATGTTGATTTATTAACAGCTATTTTTATGGTAACCAAAAGAATGAAAAAAATGTTTATAAACATAAAATTCTATGTTAGAGGATTTACTGTTTCGTTAGATTACTAACAAATCTTTAGCAAGATAAATTTTTTTTTTTTTAATTTTTATTCATTTTAGAGAGGAGAAAGAGACAGAGGGAGAGAAGGGGGGGAGGAGCTGGAAGCATCAACTCCCATATGTGCCTTGACCAGGCAAGCCTGGGATTCCGAACCAGCAACCTCAGCATTTCCAGGTCGACGCTTTATCCACTGCGCCACCACAGGTCAGGCCAAGATAAACTTTTTTTAAGTTTAAATACACTCATTGTTTAAGACATATATATTTATAAAGAGCCATTTCAGCAATATTTATAAATATTTAGATTTGAAATTGTATTTATGAAACAAATCAGCAATTAGCAACACCAATTTGACAATTATACCCCAGTGTGTGTACCCAAAGCTAAACACTAAGCCTTTTCCAACAGTCTTTCTTTCATTTTCTTTCTTTCTTTCTTTCTTTCTTTCTTTCTTTCTTTCTTTCTTTCTTTCTTTCTTTCTTTCTTTCTTTCTATCTTTTTGACAGAGACAGAGAGAGAGACAGAGAGAGAGGGAACAGATAGGAAGGGACAGACAGACAGGAAGCGAGAGAGATGAGAAGCATCAATTCTTCGTTAGAGCACCTTAGTTGGTTCATTGATTGCTTTCTCATACTGCCTTGAGGGGGTTTGGGAGCCGCTCACGGGGTCATGTCTATGGTCCCACGCTCAAGCCAGCGACCACCACACTCAAGCTGGTGAGCCAAGCTCAAGCTGGAGAGCTCAGGATTTCGAACCTGGGTCCTGTGTCCCAGTCTGACGTTCTATCCACTGCGCCACCGCCTGGTCAGGCTTTCTAACAGTTTTCTTTCCCAACTGTTCACCTCTTTAAAGTACACTTCTTTCAACACTCCTACTGAGTCAATCCTAAGCACTATTAACTCCACTATTTTCTGCACTATATACCCAGTTCTCTGTATTCACTATTACCTAAATCTACTGAAACCGTTTAAGCCATATTTAGCCAAATGACTAGAATATAAGGGTATGAAATCAATCCTGTCAGGCTGTTCCTTATTTCAGTATCTCCATCACACATTGTTGATACCTTTCTGCACTTCCTCCACCTAACTGATAAAAAAGATATATATGTTGATTTCTGTTACATTAAAAAATTACTATATTTGCCTGACCTCTGGTGGCGCAGTGGATAAAGCGTCGACCTGGGAACACTGAGGTTGCCGGTTCAAAACCCTGCACTAGTCTGGTCAAGGCATATATGGGAGTTGATGCTTCCTGCTCCTCCCCTCTTTCTCTCTCTCTCTCTCTCTCTTTCTCCCCCCTCCTCTCTAAAATGAATAAATAAAAAAAATTACTATATTTATCTTGTGTTCAATGTCCAACCCATAACAGTTGGAGATTGACAACAGAAAGGCAAATCTTTTTTTTTTTTTTTTTTTTGTATTTTTCTGAAGCTGGAAATGGGGAGAGACAGTCAGACAGACTCCCACATGCCCCCGGACCGGGATCCACCCAGCACGCCCACCAGGGGCGATGCTCTGCCCACCAGGGGTGATGCTCTGCCCCTCCAGGGCGTCGCTCCGCCTCGACCAGAGCCACTCCAGGGCCTGGGGCAGAGGCCAAGGAGCCATCCCCAGCGCCCGGGCCATCCCTGCTCCAATGGAGCCCCGGCTGCGGGAGAGGAAGAGAGAGACAGAGAGGAAGGGGGGGGGGGGGTGGAGAAGCAAATGGGCGCTTCTCCTATGTGCCCTGGCCGGAATCGAACCCGGGTCCCCCGCACACCAGGCCGACGCTCTACCACTGAGCCAACTGGCCAGGGCCAAAATTTTTTAATTTTTAAAAAACTGTTGTTATATATAGAGTGTTAGGAAATATACACATTGAAATATTTAGGAGCCTGCAACTTACTATCAAATGGTGCAGTAATATATATAAAGACAAAGGAAATAAAGCAACTATGGCAAACATTAACAATTGACGAATATGGTTGAAAGGTATATGGAACTTCCAGGCACTATCGTAACTTTTCTGTAAATTTGACAAGATTTTGAAATAAAAAATGAGAAAAATTTAAAAATGTAATCAGTTCAGATTGTTCTGGGGGCCAACCTCAGCTGTAATTTGTACATGGTTTATTTTCATTACACGCATTAGGACAAGAAAACAGCTTCTCAACTAACCGGCATTTACATGACTTAAATAAAGCGCTACAGACAACGTTTAATCATTAATCCTATGGTAATCTACATAAGGTAATGATCCATGTCATCTGTTGGTTAAAATTACTGTTCTGGTTCATTTAAATATGCTGTTTCTTCTGCTTCACAGTACGAATCTTAAAACAAGACAAACAAACAAAAACAGTGATATAAAGGACTCACAATATCCTGGCCAGTGGGAAACTGAGGTTTTGGGGGGTTATGAATTTTAATCACAACACAGTTTCCCACCTGGTAATAGCTGGCTTTGGCCTCCATCATCATTTGTTGAGTAGAGATCATTTTTTTCCTTCGTTTACACTCTTCCTTGAGGAACTTGATCTCCCCGGCCTGCTTGGTGAGGAGCTCCCTGCTCTGCTCGCAGTTGGCCAGGCTCAGGCGCAGCCGCTCCTCCACGCCGTGCAGCTGCGAGGTGAGGAACTCCTGCGAGTGCATCAGGTACTCGATGCAGAGCTGCGCCAGGCGGATGAGCTTCAGCAGCACGGGGTCCACCCCCGACTGGCAGTGCGGGCACTTCTCGTCCTCCAGCTTGCAGAAGGTGATGTTCATGATGTTCTCCTGCAGCGTGAGGACATCCACCGCCCCGGCCACCTTGTCCACGTCGATGGCGCTCAGCCGCCGCCAGTCAGCACTTTCCAGCCGCGGCCGGAACTGGAAGAACGGCAGGGGGCCCGAGGCCGCGCTGGCGGGGAAACCGGCCATGGCCGCTGTCCCGGCGGCGGCCCCTCCAGGGGAGTCGGGGCCCTCGAGGCCGCTGGCCAGCGGGTAGTAGACCTGCTTGTGGAAGGGCTGTGGGAAGGAGACAAGATGGGGGTGGTGGGGGCGCTGTGCGTCCCGCGGATCCCCGACCCTCGCCGCCCCGAGCATCCCGGGCCTCCAGCCTCTTACCATGCCTGGAAGCAAGGCGGCCACCTCCGCTGGCATCGGAGGAAAGGGCGATCTTGGCCACTGCGCCGCGGCCGCCTCCCAGACCCGCGCCGCTGCCGTCAGCGCGGAGGCAGGTCCCAGGAGGCGGCGGCGGCGGTGGCGGGAACGGCAGCAACGGCCTAACGTCTGGGTGTTTGGGCCGTTGCTATGGCAGCGTCCTCCGCCGGGACTGGGAGCAAAGGGCGCGCTGCACCCCGCCTCCCGCGCTGTCAGCGTGCGCCCAGGGCCCTGCGGGTCCAGAGAAGACCTATTGGACTAGTGGACACACCCGTCCACCCAGAGGGGCACCACCCTCCCGAACCTTTAGGCCGAATATGCCCTGTTCCCAAGCGGATCCACATTCCCGGGACCTTCCAGTCCTAGTTCCATCGTCTGGTTACTCACTCCTATTCCCGCCTTAGATTTTGAGATCAGAAATATCTATTCATCCTCATTTTTTACACACAACTCAGAAAACATTAAGCATCGAAACTATGTAAAATTAAACGGGATGGAGGGGGACTGGCTGCCAAAGGGTCCAAAGACACTTTGGGGTGTAATAAAAATTCTATATTTTGATTATTTTGTTGATTACATGGGCGTATACATAACAAATTCACCATATTGCACACTGAAAACTAAGGGTGTATTTTGTATATAATGACTCAATAAAGTTTTTAAAATTAAATTTCTAGTGTAGTTAATTATAGTTGGTGGTAGGCTTTCTAAATTTCTTACAGGAAGGATACTTTTTAAAATGGACTTTTTCTTCCTTTTATGGGTTGGCTACCTAAGTTAACATTCTGATAAAAGTACAAACCAAAAAAACTTCCCCAAATATTTATTACTTTGTTTTTCCAAGAGGATGGATTTTCAAAAAGGCAAGATTAAACAATTACATGGAGGGGAATTTTAACCATCAGCTTTACCATCAAGTTTTACAGGGCCCTGGTAATCTACCTTACAGACTTGTGGGGCAGCTGCATTCCTGGGTTTTGTTTCTGTTTTTGGAGAGGCTAAAAAATTTCTAGCAACAGCTTGTAGACCTCAGGCCTCTCATTCTTGGGGTCTTCTGATGGCTGCATGTGGCTATCAGAGATCAGTGAGCTGAGGAAAAGCCAGACATTTCTCAATCTACCGGGGAGCCCCGGCGTGGACCAACCATCAGGAAAACTTTTGTCTTTCCTAACAGCCAAAGAACAGAAGAAAGAAAAATACAATTCAGAGTAACCAGAAGCAAAGCTATAATATCAAATATTTTTACCACTTCCCAGTTACTGTAATTAAAAATAAACCTGCATAAAAGCATCCAGGAAACAAGCATGCACTTCATATTATTTCATAGGAATCATACATCTAATTAACGTCTAATGGAACTTGGGGGTGGGTTATGACAGATTCACTGCTGCCGCATTAAAGTCTTAAACATCTAGGTTCAAGGTTTGACTTTTTGTCTACTTGCTTCCTGACCTAGAACAAGTTAGGTCAACCTTAGGCCTCAGTTGTCCTATCTATATAAAGGGCGTCAGGATACCAACCTGGCAGGTCTTTGAACTTTGGACTCCATCCACTGGGCTGAAGGATTATTGGGAACAAGGGCCGAGGTCTCTCTTGCTCACAGTTATATCCCCAGCACCTAGCATAGGACAGGCAGGCAGAGGCGTTAAGAATTCGCAAACGGACACGTGGATAAAGAATGATCAAATGAAATAGGAGCTTCCAGCTCTTATCCCTCGTTATTTTCTCGCCTCTGGCCTGGTAGGGAGATTCACCTGTGCTCTGGGACCAAGCCCTTGGAGTTGAACGTGGGTGGCTGTCCGCGTGGCCCCACTACAGTCCGTGAAGGAGGCATAAGGGCCCGAGAAAGCCTCTGTTCAC
Organism: Saccopteryx leptura; assembly: GCF_036850995.1. Lineage (NCBI taxonomy): Eukaryota > Metazoa > Chordata > Mammalia > Chiroptera > Emballonuridae > Saccopteryx > Saccopteryx leptura. The sequence continues at coordinate 53,356,550 of NC_089506.1, read as the reverse complement.
GCCACCATTCTGGCCCCGAGCTCGGTAGGATTTACCACCCTCCCCCCTTGATGGAATCTCTTTGGCAAGATGGCCGGACCGGGAAAGAAGGGGGTACGCTTCCCGATTCCTCTACCCCCCATACCCCAGCAGGGCCACCAACAGGACGCACCGTGGGGCCGGCTCCGGAATCCGCAAGGACAAAAGCCGGGAAAAGCGGGCTCCACTGGAACTTCGGCCCCTGCGCTTTGAAGACAAATGGCAATGGGGGCTGCGGCAGCCTAGCCAGCGGGGTCTGCAGCGCCTCTGCTCCCAGCCGGCGGAAGCGGGAGGAGGACCCAGCTTCGCTAGCACCAAGATGCCCCTTCTGCCGCGGACTCCCCGGGCGCCTGACGCATCTCAGGCCTCGGCAAACCCCCGGTGCGCGCTCCTCCTGGGCGAACGGCGGGCGCTGCAGTCAGCCAGGGCGACGCTGGGAATCCAGATGCGCTGCTTAGGGTACGCAGGCCCACCGAGGGTCTGGAGCAGCAAAGCGGGAAGCAGCGAGTATTGCTCCTTCCAAGATGCAGGATAAAGCCTGCCTGGTTTAGGCAAGTTGTGGCAAGGCAGGCAGCCTGGCGCCGCTCCGGGCCCTCCCAGACTCCAGGCCGCTGGCGCCTAAGGATCCCCCACCCCCCTCCCGCTCCCTCCCCTCCGCGATCTTTCTCCGGCCTCTTCTCTCTGCGTCCCAGATCCTCTGGCAGCTGGGCGGGACCTTGCACATCTAGACTGCAGCGCTAAAATGCGCTCCGCCAATCCGGCTGTTAGTGCAGACACGTGGTACCCGGGGCCGCTCTGTTGCTGGTGCGGGATGCTCTCCCCAGGAAGGCTTTTCGAGAGAACCCAGATTCACTCTAGTCGTGTGGATGGCCTGGCCTTCTAGCAATTTCCCTTAGAGGCTTTACGTGAATTCACTCCCAAGAAGAGACTCTTTTTAATCGCAGAAATCTGCACATTCCGGAGACCTAGAAGATTCAAATGCAGCCCTGCGTTTGGGTGACGAGGAAAACGGATTAGCACTTTACAAGTGAAGCACATCAGGATTTAAACCTACGTAGCCTTGGCCGTTTCTTTCGGTTATGCCCACTTTAGAACTAGAGGCATGGGTCTCCGTTGGCAGAAAGGTCGAAGGTGTGGGGAGAGGGAATTGTGGTCAAGAGTAATGTGACTATTTAATCTAAAATTGGAACATGTGTGTAAAGCCAGTAGCCACGGCCACCATCACAGCCACCTGGCTCGTGCAAGTTTGCATTACATTCAGACAGACAGTAATGAAATAACATCACCTTTAATCCTAGCTTGCACCCGGCAGCAAGTAAAAACACATACTGGGCTCTAAAACCCACTCATTCAGTGCTCACAAAGCTACTGATTTATCCGAGTTTCCTAGAATCAAAGGTATTTACCTCACCAGCCTTATTCACCTCTGTTTCCCATCTCTTTCTCTCTGCACAAACTGGCTTCTCCTTCAGCACTCCACCATCGTAGCTACCTCTCCTCTCCTCCATGTGGCCTTTCTCTGCTCTCCTCTCTAATGCTAATCTCAGGAACTGAAGGAGAGCAAGCTCCCGGTCTGCCCCACTTTATAGTGTAGAAACCAAAACCTTTAATCCAATATATAAACAAGGAAGTATCTGATACAAAGTCACTTACTTATCTGAGGCATAATGGGATTCCTCATGAGAGTGCACCACCCCACATCAAAAAGGGTGGGAAAGGCTTAGTCCCCAAACCAAGCCCCAGGCTACAAGGATCCTGCCTGCCCACAGCCCACCCCTAACACACATTAATATTATCACACCCACCCCAAGCAAGAAGGGCAACCAATACTATCACCTGGGAGATGGGCTTCCACGTGGGCAGTGCCATTTTTAACAAAGTGAGCATAATATATTTTATCTGCCCAACAATGTGGTATGACAATGGAGAAAAATTCAGTAGTTTAAAATAATGAGCAGCCCTGGCCGGTTGGTTCAGTGGTAGAGCACCGGCCTGGTGTGCGGAAGTCCCGGGTTTGATTCCCGGCCAGGGCACATAGGAGAAGCGCCCATCTGCTTCTCCACTCCTCCCCCTCTCTTTCCTCTCTGTCTCTCCCTTCCCCTCCTGCAGCCAAGGCTCCATTGGAGCAAAGTTTGCCAAGGCGCTGGGGATGGCTCCATGGCCTCCGCCTCAGGCACTAGACTGGCTCTGGTTGCGACAGCGATGCCCTGGATGGGCAGAGCATCGCCCCCTGGTGGGCATACCGGGTGGATCCCGGTCGGGCGCATAGCGGAGTCTGTCTGACTGCCTCCCCATTTCCAGCTTCAGAAAAATACAAAAACAAAGCAAAACAAAAATAATAATAATAATAATAATAATGAGCAATCCAGAAGTGTGCATTTTAACAACCATAAAGTTGACACAGATTGAGAAATTTGAGTACGTCTTTTGTAAAATCTTAGTGTCTGCTGTAGCAAGAATCGTTCTTCAGTTAAAAAAGAGTAATAAAGGCCCCGGCCGGTTGGTTCAGTGGTAGAGTGTCGGCCTGGCGTGCAGGAGTCCTGGGTTCGATTCCCGGCCAGGGCACACAGGAGAAGTGCCCATCTGTTTCTTCACCCCTCCCCCTCTCCTTCCTCTCTGTCTCTCTCTTCCCCTCCCGCAGCCAAGGCTCCATTGGAGCAAAGTTGGCCCAGGCGCTGAGGATGGCTCTGTGGCCTCTCCTCAGGTGCTAGAATGGCTCTGGTTGCAACATAGCAATGCCCCAGATGGGCAGAGCATCGCCCCCTGGTGGGCATGCTGGGTGGATCCCAGTTGGGCTCATGCAAGAGTCTGTCTGACTGCCTCCCCATTTCCAACTTCAGAAAAATGCAAAAAAAAAAAAAAAAAAGTAATAAATACAATATTATCTCACTTATATGTGGAATCTAATAAACATAATAAACGGAGGAACAAATAGAAAGAGAAGCAGTCACAGGGAATAGATGGACAGTTGTCAGAGGGAAGGGGGAAGAAGGGTTGGGATCAAAGGTGAAATAATAGGCCAAAAACATATACATAACAACAAGGTAGCAATAGCCCAGGGAGGGAGGAGGGTGTGGGGGAAGGGGGCAGAGTGCGAAATGGGAGGCTGAGAGATTTTGTATGGAGCATGGGAGTCACAATGTGGTGTGTAGAGGATATTATATTGAGTAGGAAACTTGAAACCATGTCATAACAACAAATGAAAATTAAAAGAATTACCATTCTCATCATCAAGTGCATAAAGTGCTTAATTGTAAATGGAAGAAAATATTATTCACTTTATTTTCTTAAAATGTGTTCACACCTGTAAAAAAAAGAGAAAGTAACTACAGACAACAGGTTACTTGCAGTGGTGGGATTCAAATAATTTAACAACCAGTTCTCTTGCCCTAATAACTGTTTTAAGTACAGTATAAAAAAATATATACCGAAAGGTAGTTTATTATTTCATGCATTTAATACTTAAATAAGTACAATAAAAGAGGTACACAAAACTAGATTATAAGAAAGTTTTAAAATATTAATGAAAAAAATATTAAGTAATACCTGAGAAAAAAAACAATAAAACTGCTATTTAAGATATTTCTATATTGCTTCTTGATTGACATCCTCACTTGCAATTTTTTTCACCTATGAACGGAATGGACATTACTATGGGCACTTAGAATATGCTGTTGCACAGATGAATGTTAAAAAAGAGTAAGGAATGTAAATTTGTGATTTCCACATTGGACAGATGCCCAGGCACCCACCTTAGAGAGAACCCTGATTACAAGTGCCATTTTAACAACCAGTTCGCCAAACTCAACAAAAAACTAGGTATTGGTTCTACTGAACTGGTGCGAGCCAGCTGAATCCCACCACTGGTTACTCGTACTTTGCCCCAATGGAGTCAACTTTGTGCCATACTTTATTTGCATGATTCTTCAAATGTAGTAACATCTAACTATTTATGTTGAATTCCATGCTTTAGTTTTTACTTAAAATCATAGACTTAGGGCCTGACCTGTGGTGGCGCAGTGGATAAAGCGTCGACCTGGAAATGCTGAGGTTGCCGGTTCGAAACCCTGGGCTTGCCTGGTCAAGGCACATATGGGAGTTGATGCTTCCAGCTCCTCCCCCCTTCTCTCTCTCTCTGTCTCTCCTCTCTCTCTGTCTCTCCCTCTCCTGTCTAAAATGAATAAATAAAAAAAGAAAAAAAATCATAGACTTAGGACACCCTTGGTGAGATTTTAAAATTTGTCTAATTTTTAAATGATTAAATTTGAAAAAGAATCCAAGACCCCTCTAAAAATTTTCTAAAGTGGTGATGTTGCAAAGATTTCTAGATAGAAATTGCAGGCACTATGAGGTAGATAAGGCCAATGCCCTTTAAGGCATGTGTGTGTGTATGTTTGTGTGTGTGTGTGTGTGTGTGTGTGTGTGTGTGTGTAAGGTGATTGTTTAATTAACATTACTTGATGATACACCATTTGAGTTACTTGTATTCCCAATTCTCCAGTAATATACTGTCAGTATATTACCCTACAAGTGCATAGTTGGAAGAAAAAAGATGAACCAATTGACCCTGGCGTGACATAGCAGCAATTCTACATTCTTCATCCTTTCAAACCCTTTATACCAATTACCACAGCTAAGCGGGAAGTGGCTGTGATAATTAAATAATTAAAAGTTTTGTTATTTCAGTATTGTTCTTCTCCATCTGACTATGAGATCCTCAAGTGTTCTAGCACATTGATTGGGGACATCTAGTGAGTGTTCAAATAAATATTTGGCATTTGAAGACAGAAATGATCCCCCAAAAGGGATATAGAAATGTTGGTGATCCTATCCTGTGGTAGGTACAGTGATTAAAGCACTGACCTGGAATGCTGAAGCAGCTGGTTCGAAGCCCCGGGCTTGCCCGGTTGAGGTACATACAAGAAGCAACTACAAGTTGATGCTTCCCGTTCCTCCCCCCACCTTTCTTTCTCTCCCACACCTCTCTTTAACATCAATAAATAAACTATTTAACAAAAAGAAAAAAAAACATATTGGTGAATATTAATCATTTATTATAGTAAATAAATAAAAATGTAGCTGAATTCATTTCAAATTTTTGTTTCTGTTTCTCATTTGAAAATAGTTAGTGTGAGAAAATGAAAATTACAGTGGGCCAGGCAATTTGGGGTGGTAGTTAACATGGTATCTATTTATTATTAAACATCAGATCTTATGGAATAAAGCCAAGGTTAGATATTCAAAATGGGACTAGGAGCCAAAACAATTTTAAAATATTGAATCAGGCAATATGTGCCATTTCTGCTTTTCTTTTTTTTTTTTTTTTTTTTTTGTATTTTTCTGAAGCTGGAAACGGGGAGAGACAGTCAGACAGACTCCCGCATGCGCCTGACCAGGATCCACCCAGCATGCCCACCAGGGGCGACGCTCTGCCCACCAGGGGGCGATGCTCTGCCCCTCCGGGGCGTCACTCTGTTGCGACCAGAGCCACTCTAGCGCCTGGGGCAGAGGCCAAGGAGCCATCCCCAGCGCCCGGGCCATCCTTGTTCCAATGGAGCCTTGGCTGAGGGAGGGGAAGAGAGAGACAGAGAGGAAGGAGGGGGTGGGGGTGGAGAAGCAAATGGGCGCTTCCCCTATGTGCCCTGGCCGGGAATCGAACCCTGGTCCCCCACACGCCAGGCCGACGCTCTACCGCTGAGCCAACCGGCCAGGGCCTCAGCTTTTCTTTTTTTTTTTTTTCATTTTTCTGAAGCTGGAAACAGGGAGAGACAGTCAGACAGACTCCCGCATGCGCCCGACCGGGATCCACCGGCACGCCCACCAGGGGCGGTGCTCTGCCCCCCAGGGGGCGATGCTCTGCCCCTCCGGGGCGTCACTCTGTTGCGACCAGAGCCACTCCAGCGCCTGAGGCAGAGGCCACAGAGCCATGCCCAGGGCCCGGGCCATCCCTGCTCCAATGGAGCCTTGGCTGCGGGAGGGGAAGAGAGAGACAGAGAGGAAAGCGCGGCGGAGGGGTGGAGAAGCAAATGGGCGCTTCTCCTATGTGCCCTGGCCGGGAATCGAACCCGGGTCCTCCGCACGCTAGGCCGCCGCTCTACCGCTGAGCCAACCGGCCAGGGCAGCTTTTCTTTTTAGATCAACTGGCTAATATCTTTTCGTTATCATTATAATGTCATATATCTAGTATATACAAGAGTCTCTAAAATGTATATGTACAGCCTGACCGGGCGGTGGCGCAGGGGATAGAGCATCAGACTGGGATGCGGAAAACACAGGTTCTAGACCCCGAGCTCGCCAGCTTGAGAGAGGGCTCATTTGGTTTGAGCAAAAAGCTCACCAGCTTGAGCCCAAGCTTGCTGGCTCAAGCAAGGGTCTACTCAATCTGCTGAAGGCCCGCGGTCAAGGCACGTATGAGAAAGCAATCAATGAACAATTAAGGTGTTGCAATGTGCAATGAAAAACTAATGATTGATGCTTCTCATCTCTCCATTCCTGTCTGTCTGTCCCTGTCTATCTCTCTCTCTGTAAAATGTATATGTACAGCCTGACCTGTGGTGGCGCAGTGGATAAAGTGTCGACCTGGAAATGCTGAGGTCGCTGGTTCGAAACCCTGGGCTTGCCTGGTCAAGGCACATATGGGAGTTGATGCTTCCAGCTCCTCCCCCCTGTCTCTCTCTCCTCTCTCTCTGTATCTCTGTCTCTCTCTCTCTCCCCCTCTCTCTCCTCTCTAAAATGAATAAATGAAATAAAATGAAAATTAAAAAAATAAATAAAATGTATATGTACAGTTTGCAGGGGTCTCCAAACTTTTTACACAGGGGGCCAGTTCACTGTCCCTCAGACCATTGGAGGGCTGCCAAATACAGTGGTCCTCTCACTGACCAATGAAAGAGGTGCCCCTTCCAGAAGTGCAGTGGGGACTGGATAAATGGCCTCAGGGGGCCGCATTGCGGCCACGGGCCGTAGTTTGGGGACGCCTGGTAAAGAATAATAGATCCAGCTGATCTAGTGTGTCATTTAAGGACACCATTTCCTTGTTGATTTTCTGTCTAGAAGATCTATTCATTGATGTCCATGTGTTGTTAAAATACTCTGCTATGCCTGTATTGCTGTCAATCTCTCCCTTTATGTCCATCAAGATTTGTTTTACTGCTCACAAAAATTAGGGGATATTTTATCACTTCATATTAATTGTGAAATATCCCCTAATTTTTGTGAACATTATATTTAAGAACACCGATGTTGGATGCGTAAATGTTTATAAGGATTATGTATCTTGTTAGATTGCTCCCTTTATTATTATGTAGTGTCCTTTTTTTTTTGTATTTTTCTGAAGCTGGAAACAGGAAGAGACAGTCAGACAGACTCCCGCATGTGCCGACCGGGATCCACCCGGCACGCCCACCAGGGGCAACGCTCTTCCCACCAGGGGGCAATGCTCTGCCCCTCTGGGGCGTGACCAGAGCCATGCTAGTGCCTGGGGCAGAGGCCAAGGAGCCATCCCCAGCGCCTGGGCCATCTTTGCTCCAATGGAGCCTTGGCTGCAGGAGGGGAAGAGAAAGACAGAGAGGAAGGAGGGGGGTGGAGAAGCAAATGGGCGCTTCTCCTATGTGCCCTGGCCGGGAATCGAACCCGGGTCCCCCGCACGTCAGGCCGACGCTCTACCGCTGAGCCAACCGGCCTATGTAGTGTCCTTCTTTATCTCTTACTACAGCCTTTGTTTTAAAGCATATTTTATCAGATATAAGTATTGCTACCCCAGCTTTTTTTAAAATTTCTGTTTACATGAGATATCCTTTTTTTCATCCCTTTACTTTTAGTCTGTGTGTGTCTTTCATTCTGAGTTGGGTCTCTTATATACAGCATATGTATGGATCTTACTTTCTTATCCATTCACCTATCCTATCATTATTTTTTAAAGATATTATTTATTAATTTTAGAAAGAGGGGAGAGAGAAAGAGAAGGGGGAGGAGTGGGAAGCATTGACTCTTAGTTGCTTTGTAGTTGCTTCTCATATGTGCTTTGATGGAGCAAGCTCAGGATTTCAAACCGGCTATCTCAGCATTCCAGGCAATGGTTTATCCACTGCACTAACACAGGACAGGTTACCTATCTTTTTTGATTGGAGTATTTAAGCCATTAACTCTTAAAGTGATTATTGGTAGGTACGAATTTATTGACATTTTATTCTTTTAACTATGTTCCTCTTTCTTCTTCCTCTACTCCTTCTCCTTCTCCTTCTCCTTCTATTCTTCTTCCTAAAACAGCATTTCTTGTAATACTGTTTTGGTGGTAAAAAATCCCTTTAGCTTTTTATTATCTTAAAGAGCTTTATTTCTCCTTCATTTTTTTAAATTAAATTTAATGCAGTGACATTGATAAATCAGGGTACATATGTTGGGAGAAAAAATCTCCAATTTCTCCTTCAATTTTACTTTATTTTATTTTATTTATTTATTTTATTTTATTTTTTGTATTTTTCTGAAGCTGAAAATGGGAAGGCAGTCAGACAGACTCCCATGCACCCGACGGGGATCCACCTGGCATGTCCACCACGGGGAGATACTCTGCCCATCTGGGGTGTTGCTCTGTTGCAACCAGGGCCATTCTAGCACCTGAGGCAGAGGCCATGGAGCCATCCTTAGCTCCCGGGCCAACTTTGCTCCAATGGAGCCTTGGCTGTGGGAGGGGAAGAGAGAGACAGAGAGGAAGGAGAGGGGGAGGGGTGGAGAAGCAGATGGGTGCTTCTCCTGTGTGCCCTGGTCAGGAATCGAACCCAGGACTCCTGCATGCCAGGCCAATGCTCTACCACTGAGCCAACCGGCCAGGGCCTCTCCTTCAATTTTAAATGACAGTTTTGCTGGGTAAAGTAGTCTTGGTTGTAGTTCCTTGCTTTTTTTTTTTTTTAAGAGAGAGAGAGAGAGATGGATGGGGGAGAGAAGCACAGACAGGGACAGACAGGAAGGAAGGGAGTGAGATGAGAAGCATCAATTCTTTGTTGTGGCACCTTAGTTGTTCATTGATTGCTTTCTCATATGTGCTTTGATGGGGGGGGAGGGTCCAGCCAAGCCGGTGACACCTTCCTCAAGACAGTGACTTTGGGCTTAAGCCAGTGACCTTGGGTTTTAACCCAGCAACCTTTGGGCTCAAGCCAGCGACCATGAGGTCATGGCTATGATCCCATACTCAAGTCTGAGACCCCACACTCAAGCTGGTGAGCCCACACCCAAGCTGGAGACCTCAGGGTTTCAAACCTGGGTCTTCAGCATCCCATGCCAACACTCTATCCACTGCACTGCCACCTGGTCAGGCTGTGATTCCTTGATTTTCATCACTTTGAATATTTCATGCCAATCCCTTCTGTTAAGAAATAAGCTGAAAGGCCCTGGCCAGTTGGCTCAGTGATAGAGCATCGGCCTGGCATGTAGGAGTCCTGGGTTCGATTCCCGGCCAGGGCACACAGAAGAGGCGCCCATCTGCTTCTCCACCCCTCCCCCTCTCCTTCCCCTCTGTCTCTCTCTTCCCCTCCTGCAGCTGAGGCTCCACTGGAGCAAAGTTTGCCCGGGCGCTGAGGATGGTTCTGTGGCCTCTGCCTCAGGCACTAGATTGGCTCTGATTGCGGAAGAGCGTCACCCCAAGATGGGCAGAGCATCGCCCCCTGGTGGGCATCTCGGTCGGGCGCATGCGGGAGTCTGTCTGACTGCCTCCCCGTTTCCAACTTCAGAAAAAATACAAAAAATAAAATAAAAAATAAAAATAAATAAGCTGAAAGTCTTTTTTTCTTTTTTAATTTAAGTGAGAGGAGGGGAGTTAGACTCCCACATGCACCCTGACTGGGATCAACCTGGTGACCCCCGTCTAGGGCTGAAGCTCTGCCAATCTAGGGACAGTGTTTGATGCTCACAACTGAGCTATTTTTAGCACCCGAGGCAGAGGTTCTACGGAGCCATCCTCAGCTCCTGGGGCCAATGTGCTTGAACCAATCAAACCACAGCTGTGGAAAGAGAAGAGAGAGAGAGAGAAAGAGAGAAAGAGGAGGAGAAGAGAAGCAGATGGTCACTTCTCCTGTGTACCCTGATCAGGAATTGAACCTGGGACTTCCACACACTGGGTCAGTGCTCTATCACTAAGCCAACCTACCAGGACCAGCTGACAGTCTTATAGGAGCTCCCTTGTAGGTAACTAACTGCTTTTCTCTAGCTGCTTTTAAGATTCTCTCTTTGCATTTAATCTTTAGCATTTTAATTATAATGTGTCTTGATGTGGGCCTCTTTGGGTCCATCTTGTTTGGGACTCTTTTTCCTTCCTGGACTTGTGTGTCTTTTTCCTTTACCAGGTTAGGGAAATTTTCAGTCATTATTTCATCACAGTGGTTCTGGATCCCTTGGTCTCTCTCTTCTCCTTCTGGTACCTGTATGATTTGAGTATTGTTATATTTTTTGTTGTCACAAAGGTCCTTTAAACTATCCTCATTCTTTTTTTTTTTTTTTTTTTAGATTTTATTTATTCATTTTAGAGATAGGGGAGAGAGAGAGAGGAGGGGAAGGAGAAGGAAGCATCAACTCTCATATGTACCTTGACCAGGTAAGCCCAGGGTTTTGAACCAGCAACCTCAGTATTCCAGGTTGACATTTTATCCACTGTGCCACCACAGATCAGGCAAACTATCCTCATTCTTTTTATTTCTTTTTTTCTTTTGGCTGCTCTGATTTGGTGTTTTTTCTACCCTGTCTTCTAAATTGCTGATTCAGTCCTCTTCTTCATCCAACTTACATTTGATTCCTTCCAGTTTATTCTTGATGTCAGGTATTGCATTCTTTATTTCTGAGTATGCCTTTTTTTGTGGTTTATATGTCCTTTTTTATGCTGCTGTAGTTCTCAACAAGTTCCTTGTAGTTCTCACTGAGTTCCTTGAGCTTCCTTATAACCATAATTTAGAACTCTATATCTAATAAATTGCTTGCCTCCATTTAACTTATCTCTTTTTCTGTAGAATTCTCCTGCTCTTTCATTCGAGGTCTGTTTCTTTGTCTCCCCATTTTGGTTAAAGCTTTGTATTTGTTTCTATGTATTAGATAGATCTGCTATGACTTTCCATCTTTTTGGGGTGGCTTTATGTAGTAGGTGCTCTGTGGGACAAGTGTCACTGTCTCTTTGATCACCTGAACTGGATGCTCCAGGAATGTCCCTTGTGTGGGTTATGGTGGGCCCTCCTGTTGTAAGTGGGTCTTGATTACTATTGGCCCATTCGTGCATGAAATTGATCCCAAATTGGCTGAGAGGCTTGAACCCCACCACAGTATGCAAGTTGCTGTGCAGGTGCTGATCTCACAGAGCAGAAGCCACCTCAGTGGGGTTTGGTGCCCACCAATACCACCCTTTGGATATGCTGCTTGTAAAGCTTATTGTATCCTGCTCTGATGTCTGAATCTGGCCACTGGGTGTCTTGGTTCTGAGCCTCTAGGGAGGGACTCTGGTGCAGGCGAATGTCAGACACTGTCTGGGACTGGCCCTCAGCAACCTGTTTAGAGCTACACACAATTAACAGTTTGTGGCTGCCTCTGCTAGGCTTAGGTGTGCATTGGGAAGAAACAAGCTACACACTAAGTCTGGCTTTTACCAAAAGTCCCAAGGCACCCTGAGATCTGCCTCCAGCTACTTCTGCTTGCCAGCTATGTGTTAGGCTCAGTCACTGAAAGAGCCTCTGTTGGAGTCAGGAGGATGGGGCCAGTGGATCTTCAGTGAGGGGTAAGTGATGGTCAAACATCAGGGAAGGTGGTGGGTGTGGCCTCTGAACCAGAGCTGCTCAACTCAGTGACTCAGGCTGACCCATATTTTGCCCTGGTATTAGCAGGGTGGAGCCACAAGGATTCAGGCAGGTGGGTCTGTTGGAAGATGGTAGGATAGTTCTATCAATCTCCCATGAGGGGGAAGTGCCAGTCAGGTTCACAGGAAAGTGGGGAAATGGCCCCTGCCCCAAAGCCAGACAACTGAGTCACTGATACCCCCAGAGTCTGTCCAGAGCTCTATACCCTGGGCAAGGCATCTGACTCCTCAGCAGGGCCTCTTGGATTTAATTGATATCTTCAAAGCACTTCACCCCAAGGCAGAAGAATATATATTTAAAAAAATTTTTTAACAGCTATAGTAATTTTGAGAAAGAACAAAGTTGGAGGAATCACACTACCTGATATCAAACTATACTACAAAGCTATAATAATTAACAGCATGGTACTAGTATAAAAACAGACATATAGATCAATGGAAAAGAACAGAGAGCCCAAATATCAACCCATGTTTTTATAATTAATTAATATTTGACAAAGGAGGCAAGAACATACAATGGGGTAATGATAGTCTATTCAATAATTAGGTCTTGGGAAAATTGAACAGATACATGCAAAAAGTAAAACTAAATCACCTTCTTATACCATACACAAGGATAAACTCAAAATGGATTAAAGAGTTAAATGTGAAACTCAAAACTATAAAAATCGTGTAAGAAAATATAGGCAGTAAAATCTCGCACATTTCTAATAGCAATATTTTTTTTCTAATATATCACCTCAGGCAAAGCAAACAAATGAAAAAATAACAAATGGGACTGCATCAAACTAAAAACATTTTGCCCACAGAGGACATCATCAACAAAATGAAAAAACAGCCCACTGAAAGGGAGAACATATTTATCAATACATCTGATAAGAACTTAATATCCAAAATTTACAAGGAACTTATAAAACTCAACACCAATAAAATGAACAATCCAATCAAGAAATGGGCAAAGGACTGAATAGACACTTCTCTAGAGAAGAAATACAGATGGCCACTAGACATATGAACAGATGCTCAACGTCGTTAATCATCAGAGAAATGCAAATTAAAACCACAATGAGATATCACCTTACATTGTCAGAATGGCTGTCCTCAATAAATCAACAAACAAAAAGTGTTGATGAGGGTGTGGAGAAAAGGGTACCCTCACACACTGTTGGTGGGAATGCAGGCTGGTGCAGGAACTGTGGAGAACAGTAGAAGTTACCTCAAAATATTAAAGATGAAACTGCCTTATGACCCAGCGATTCCACTTCTCAGACTATATCCAAAGAAACCTAAAGCACTGATTTGAAAGACTATATGCACCCCTATGTTCATTGCAGAGTTATTTATAATAGTTGAGATTTGGGAGCAGCCCAGGGATAAAAAAGCTGTGGTACATTTAAACAATAGAATACTACTTGGTCATAAAAAAGGACATCTGACCCTTATGACAGCATGGATGGAGCTGGAGAGCATTATGCTAAGTAAAATAAGCCTTTACTTAGAAAGAATAATAAGTCAGAGAGAGACAAGTACCATATAAATTCACTTCCATATAGAATCTAATAAAAATAAACTAAGGAACAAAAGAGAAACAGACTCATAGGTAAGAAAAACTGACAGCTGTCAGAGGCGTAGGGGTTGGGGGCTGGGTGGGAAAGGGCTGGGAAAGCAAAAAAAAAACTGATAGAAACTGGCAATAGGGCGGGGACTGTGGGAGGGAAACGAGGGTAGGGGGAGGTGAAGAGGGGTTGGGGGCTGGGTGGGAAAGGGCTGGGAAAGCAAAGCAAAGAAAACATAGAAACTGGCAATAGGGCGGGGGTTGCGGGAGCGAAACGAGGGTAAGGGGAGGTGAAGAGGGGTTGGGGATGGATAGTGAAAGAGGGAGACTTGACTTGGGGTGGTAAACACACGATGCAATATACAGAAGATATATTGTAGAATTGTGCACCTGAAACCTGCATTATTTTATTAACCAATGTCACCCCAGTAAATTCAATAAAAAAATTAACAAATAAATACTAAAGAATAATGGAATGAACACTTGTGTTCCCGCCATAGAAGTGAAGAAATAGAACATTCCTGGCCCTAGCTGATTTGCTCAGTGGATAGAGCATCAGCCCAGTGTATGGGCGTCCTAGGTTCGATTCTTGGTCAGGGCACACAGAAGTGACCTGCTTCTCTCCCCTTTCTCCTCCCCCTTCTCTCTCTTTTCCCCTCCTGCGCTAGTGGCTTGATTGGTGCAAGTGTCCACCTGGGGAATGAGGATAGCTCAGTTGGACCAAGCGCATCAGCTTCAGGTGCTAAAAATAGCTTGGTTTATTGAGCATTGGCCCTAGATGGAGGTTGCCAGATGGATCCTGGTTGGGCCTCATGCGGGAATCTGTCTCATTGTCTCCCCTCCTCTCACTTAAAAAAAAAAAAAAAAAAGAAGACATTCCAAGCATGTTGGAAACCTCCCTCTGTGCACCTCACCAATCATATCCTTCTCCATCCTCCTATTTAACAATTTCCTCACTTTTGGATTAAATTATTTCCTTGTATCTCAAACATTATATTATTGACTTTTGAAAATTGAGTAGCAAGCACAAACTGTAAAGATGAGTTAGATGAGCATTTGGGTAGGTAGCACCTTTACACAAAGGCAAGAGGACTTCTGCACCAGTCCAGCACTTTAGAAAAGTCCAAGGAGCTAATGGACAAGGTTTTCCAATATCCTGCGCTCTTCCACTCTAGACCACATTCCAGCTACGCAGAACCCCAGAATTTCCTGCACAAATACATCATGCCAACTTCCAGAGCCGATATGGCTGCTTCCCCAAGTCCGTATTCTGAAAGGTGGATTGTGCTGCTTATAGTTAGGTACGTGGGGTGGGGGAAGGGCTACAGGCAGCAGCAATACTATTTAGAAGTACTAAATAGTGCAGACATACAGATGGGAGGTTTACACCTGTACAAACAAGGTTTCTTGCTGGTCAGATGGACCTAGCGTAGAAAGAGAAGAGTCACTGCCCGGAATCTTGGCTGAGAGTCCAAAAATTCTAAATTCAAACCTGTCTGCAGTCTCAGCCTCCTTTGAGTATCTGAAGATATGATTGTTGGCGGGCAGTTGTAAAGGTATATTGCAAACTCTAGGGCAACCACTAAAAAAATTAAAAAGAGAATTAATATGCTAACAAATAAGATAAGTGGAATTGTATAAAATGCTCTGTTAAAACCAGAGAAAGCAGCCTGACCTGTGGTGGCGCAGTGGATAAAGCACGACCTGGAATGCTGATGTTGCCAGTTCAAAACCCCATGCTTGCCTGGTCAAAGCATATATGAGAAGCAACTACTAAAAGTTGATGCTTCTCGCTCCTCTACCCTGCCTTTCTCTCTCTCTGTAGTCAATAAAATCTTAAAAACAAAACAGAGAAGGCAAAAAAGGGGAGAGAAAAGAAACAAAAGACAAATGCAGCAAATAGGAAACAGTTACAAAGAAATATTAGCCCAATTATCATTTTAGATGTGAATAGTATAAATAAATCAATTAAAAGACAGAGATTGTCAGAGTGGATTAAAAAACAACAACAACAAGAGCCAACATTACGTTATCTATAAGACACTCATTTTATAAAGACTTAGGTGAAAAATAAAGGGATGGGAAAATGTATACCTTGCTAACATGAATCAAAAGAAATCTGGAGCCTGACCAGGCGGTGGCGCAGTGGATAGAGCGTCGGACTGGGATGCGGATGACCCAGGTTCGAGACCCCAAGGTTGCCAGCTTGAGTGCGGGCTCATCTGGTTTGAGCAAAGCTCACCAGGTTGGACTCAAGGTCACTGGTTTGAGCAAGAGGTTACTCAGTCTGCTGTAGCCCCACGGTCAAGGCACATATGAGAAAGCAATCAATAAACAACTAAGGAGCCGCAACGAAAAACTAATGATTGATGCTTCTCATCTCTCTCTGTTCCTGTCTGTCTATCCCTATCTATCCCTCTCTCTGACTCTCTCTCTGTCTCTGTAAAAAAAAAAAAAAAAGAAATCTGGAGCAGCTCTGTTGATTGCAGACAAAGCAAACCTCAAAACAAGGAAAATAATCAGGGATTAAGAAGGGTACCACATTATGATAAAGAAGTCAATTTTCCAAGAAGACATACAATCCATAATATATATATGTACATAACAACGAAGTGTCAAAACACATGAGGCAAAAACAGATAGAACAACAAGGAGAAATAGACAAATACACTATTAGACTGGAGACTTCAACATCACTCTATTAACAGTTGACAGATCAATAAAGACATGGTTGACCAAAATAGCACTATCAATCAACCTGATCTAATTGATATTTATAGAATACTCCATCCGACAACAGCAAAATTCACAGTCTTAAACTGGCATGGAACATACACCTTAACAAAGCTAAAAGAACAGAAATCTTACAGTCTGATGCTCTATCCACTGCGCCACCATCTGGTCAGTCTTATTTACTCATTTTAGAGATGAGAGAGGGGAAAGAGAGAGAGAGAAGGGGGGAGGAGCAGGAAGCATCAACTCCCATTTGTGCCTTGACCAGGCAAGCCTGGGGTTTTGAACTGGCGGCGAGCTCAGCATTACAGGTCGAGGCTTTATGCACTGCGCCGTCACAGGTCACGCCCTAAACTCCTTTTCACCTCATATTCTGGAAGCAAATTAGATACTACCAGTTAGATACCCTCTTGAATGATTTGAAAGCTAGAGTGAGACAAAAGCTATCTTCTTTTTTCCCCCTTTTCATTGGATTTATTGAGGTGACACTGGTTAACAAAATTATACAGGTTTCAGGTGCCCAATTCCATAATGCATCCTCTGTACACTGTGCTGTGTGTTCACCACCCCAAGTCAGGTCAAATCCATCACCATGTGTTCCCCCTCTACCCTCTTCTATCACCCCCTTCCCCTTTTCCCCTGGCAATCGCCACACTGTTGTCTGAGTCCATGAGTCTTCTCTTTCTCTCTTTTTCTTCTTTTTTGCTTAATTCCTCCGCTCCACCCGACACACACACCCAGTCCCTCAACTCCTCCAACAGCTATCAGCATGCTTTCTGTGAGTCTGTTTCTGTTGTGCTTATTAGTTCATTTTGTTCATTAGATCCCATATATGAGTGAAATCATATGGTACCTGTCTTTTTCTGGCTGGCTTATTTCACTTGACACAGAAGCTAACTTCCTGCTGTTGTTTTCTCTAACAAGCAAGGCCATGCAGATCAGAAAAGGCAGCAGCTGAATTCCGTGTCTACTCACAGCTTTCAATGTGTCAAGTGGCTGCTGAAACAGCAGTGGCTGCACTGGCTATTTTCTTTTTTAAATTTTTTTAATCAAAGGATCAAAGTCCTGAACTTAACAGATCTAATACTGCACTTGTCACCCAGTACTCCTCTTTCAATGATTTTGCAAGCTTTTATTTGGATGCAATTACCTTTTTGCTTGAACTACCTATGTGTGTGTGTGTGTGTGTGTGTGTGTGTGTGTGTACACACACACACACACACACACACACACACATACATACATACTGGCAAGAAAGAGAGAGACAATCAGACAGGGACAGACAGACAGGAAGGGAGAGAGATGAGAAGCATCAATACTTCATTGCAGCACCTTAGTTGTTCCTTGATTGCTTTCTCATATGTGCCTTAATGGGGGTGGGGGCTCCAGCTGAGTCAGTGACCCCTTGCTCAAGCCAGTGACCTTGAGCTTCAAGCCGGCAACCATGGGGTCATGTCTTTGATTCCACACTCAAGCTGGTGAGGAGCGCTTAAGCTGGATGAGAATGCATTCAAGCCGGCAACCTCAGGTTTTGAAACTGGGTCATCAGCGTCCCAGGCTGTTGCTCTATCCACTGCATGACACCTGGTCAGGCTCCAGTCTATTTTTTATTTTTTTCATTTTTGTATTTTTCCGAAATTAGAAGCAGGAGGCAGTCAAACAGACTCCCGCATGCACTGGACCAGGATCCACCAGGCATGCCCACCAGGGGGCAATGCTCTGCTCATTGGGCATTGCTATACTGCAACGGGAGCCATTCTAGCACCTGAGGCGGAGGCCATGGAGCCATCCTCAGTGCCCAGGCCAACTTTGCTCCAATGGAGCCTTGGCTGCAGGAGGGGAAGAGAGGGACAAAGAGGAAGGAGAAGGGAAAGGGTGAAGAAGTAGATGGGTGCTTCTCCTGTGTGCCCTGACCAGGAATCAAACCCTGGACTTTTACATGCCGGGCTGATGTTCTACCGCTGAGCCAACCGGTCAGGGCCTCCAGTCTGTATTTTCTTATTACTACAATAAATGTTTGTATCAAAGATGTGAGGAGGTGCCTCGACTAGATGAACATAATTTATCTAAACTTTATTTCCTTTTCCTGAAGTCTTTGAATTCCTTCCTTTATATTTGTTAAGGGGTTTCTGACTTCCGGGGTTGTAATTTGTTGTGGAACAAAGTTCAGTATACATTTACATTGAACAATCCTCCCCTAGTTTGTTATACAGTGAACACACAATCACTGGAAAATGCCCACAAATATACATTTGGTCTGATTCAAAATAAGGACCATGCTCCTTGACCTAGCAATCTCAAAAATTTATTTCCACAAACATTCTTCCAATTTGGAGGGTGATATAAATTAACAAAGTCCTACAACTTCTAGATTTCTAACTCTTTTGTACCAATATCCAGGATTGCCTCACCTTCGTACTGCTACTTTCAAAGCCATGCTAAATTTGTACTCTGGTTGCTATAGCAACATTGTGGCTTGGCTGCTGAGGGGAAAATTGTTAGTTCTGTGCACAGGTGGCAAAGCTTCCTCAGCCAAAGAAGCAAAGTGTGGAATTAATTCAGGATGGTTTGAAGACTTGAGAGCCTCTACATCAATTGCTCCCAGACTTTCCTCAGTGTCCTCTTGGATTCTATGTTTCACACAGATAGCCCCTAGAGTTCCTGGTTTAGCAGGTCTAGGCTGGGGCCAGGAAATCTGCATTTTTAAAAAGTTTCCAGCTGATGCCACTGTCTGGGGATCTCACTTTGAGAACCACTGCATTCAATATTACAAATCCCCTTAAATGTTGCCATTTGTACTTATTCTTCTGATTAGTTCTCTTATCTTCATATAAAAGACTGGTTCTTCTGATTAGTTCTCTTATCTTTATATAAAAGACTGTGAACCCAACTCACAAAGTCAGTTTCTGGTTTGGGTTTTTTATGTCCCCAGTCTTACAAATCTAGATAGGTACTAATTTTTTTCCCCCATCAATGGTCATAGGATATTTCAAAACCCCACCTTTCCCCAAGGGTGGTCATTTCAAGCACCAATCTCCAATTAGTTGAGGTGTTTGCTTGTGGACAACAGACACTGATTCTGTTAACTTAAAGGGGCAAGGTTACTGACAGGATAGCTCATGGTAACAAAGGAGAAATTAAACAATGGGGCCTCATGACATAGTAAACAGGTGAGCTCCAGAATTCTCTGCCACAAAGATAATTCATCCCCATGTACCTTCAGCCCTTTGAAATTCCGCTCAAGATTCAAGTTCCTCTGAGATGGAATGTGATGGACGTATCGTGGGTCATGTTTCTGTGGGTTTCATATGGTAGTGGGGCTGTGATGGAGATACTCTACAGTGGTATACAGTACCTGTATGGCCAGTAGTCACTGCAGTTGAGTCCATGCACATTCAGGTTCTCATTAGATTTGGGCAGACGGTAAAGAAACAGTGGAGCCAAAAAATGGTGGGCCATTTGAGGAGCCACTGCGCCACTTCACCTGCAGGTGTTGTAAGGTACCAAAAACTACAGAATTAATATTAATATTTTAAGAGGCTTGAAGAACATTTTATTAATTTGGGTTAAGGTGTGCAGAGAAATTGTGAGAATAGTCTCTGTACTGTGTGATTGGCATAACCAGGATGGCCCTTGGCATTGTATTGTAAATGCGAAGGGGAGGAAAACATGGATTCCCAGATGTTGCATCCTTCAAATCTAGGACAGAATAATAGGTATGAGTTGGGGGCAATGAGCTCAGTAAGGTATACGGATTGGGCACCGTGGGATGAATAGTCTCTACCTGTGCATTCACCTCCTGCAAGTCCTGGACCGGACCATAGTCTTGGCTCCCCGGTTTCTGGACGGGAAGCAGCGGGGTGTTCCAAGCTGATTGGTATCTTCGAAGGATACCTGCCTCCAGCAGGCGTTGCAAGTGCCGGGCGATTCCCTGTCTAGCTCGGGCTAGGACCGGGTACTGCTTGATCCTAACCGGTCTAGCAGTGCTAAGCAGTTGCACCAGGACAGATGGTTGGTGAGCAGCCAAACCTGGGGGGTTGGTTTCCGCCCAAACCTCAGGTACCTGGGCACGCAGGGCATCTAGAACCCCTTCCTCGGCCTCCCTATCTTCTAGGACGGTGGCAAGTAAGTGTTCTTCAGACAGTGGGACAGTTACTTCTATGCTGACCTCTGCCTCTTTGTTCCCCATAGGGCTTTCCTCCTGTCGGAAGGTTATGGTGGCCTGAACTTTCTGCAATAAGTCCCTTTCAAGCAGTGGGTAAGGGCAGTCTGGAATGACTAGGAAAGAGTGGGTGATGGTGCCTCGACCTAAGTCAGTAATTCTTGTGGTGGCCCATGGGTAAGCTTCTGCTTTGCCCGTTGCCCCTATTATCTTAGTAGTTGTCTTCTGCATCTGGCCCTGTGGTTTCTTTAGGACTGAGTAGGTGGCTCCCGTGTCGACTAGGAAGTCTATTGGTTTTCCTTCGACTGTTAAGGTGACCATGGGCTCCTGGGAGCTGGTGGGAATGGAGCCCTGGCCCCGTCAGTCTAAAGTTTGGAGCAAGACCTCTGGGCCCTGTCTTGGCCCTTGGCTGTCAGATTTCAACCTTGGACACTCTCTTTTCTAGTGTCCTTTCTCCTTACAATAGGCACATTGATCTTTGGCTATTCGCCGTCCCTGGCCCTTTTGCTGTCCCCCTTTCCCTTTGGGGGGAGGTTTCTGGGCAGCAATCAGGATTTTGGCAACTTCCTTCGCCCTGCCAACCTCCAGATCATCCCTATTGACATACACCTTCTGGGCTATCTCTAATAGCTTGCTTCTATTCTCTCCCTTAAATCCCTCTATCTTCTGAAGCTTTTTCCTAATATCTGAAGCGGCCTGAGTCACAAAGGCTATATTTACTAGTCTCCTGTTCTCTTCTGCCTCAGGATCTAGAGGGGTATATACTCTATAAGCCTCTATGATTCTTTCTAGAAAGGCTGCTGGCGATTCCTCTCTTCCCTGGATGACTTCACTAACCTTACTGAAGTTGGTTGGCTTTCTAGCTGCTGCCTTGAGCCCCTTCAACAGAGCCCGGCGATACTGGAGGAGCGCGTCCCTTCCCCCAGCGGTATTAGGGTCCCAGGTAGGAGGTTGAGACGGAAGAACATCTTCTATTTCCCTTCTTCCCTCCTAAGTTTCCCTTTCTTCTCCTATTACCGCCTTAGCAGCTTCTCTCATTATTCTGTCCCTTTCTTCAGAAGTGAAGAGGGTTTGTAAAATCTGCTGACAATCATCCCATGTGGGCTGATGGGTCCTAAAAAATGGTCTCAAGGAGAGATATTAGTCCCTGAGGTTTCTCAGAAAATGGGGGATTCTGATGTTTTCAATTGTATAAATCACTAGTGGAAAAAGGCACATAGATGAGGCGAGGAAGTGCCCGTGGGCCAGCATCTGGTGCTGGCAGCGCCTCCCGGAGGAGGAGGCAAGATGGCTGCGCCTCCCAGAGGAGGAGGAAAAATGGCTGTATCTACCTACACATCCATATACAGGTATTGGTCTGGGTGGGGAGCCCTATAGACTGTGGCTCTGACAGCAAACAAAATTGGAAGGTCAAAAGTGCCCTCTGTGGGCTGTCCTACATTAAATGCAGGCCATTCCAGCTGGCTCAAGGTCCGAGGAAACCTGGACTCGGCTGCGGACCTCCGTACCCCTGAGCCCTCTTCTGGAAATCAGAAAAATTCTTCAACAGGCACTCGAGCAGGGATCCTGTCACAGACTCCTGTTGTCCCATCCCAGATGACTCAGGAATAATGAGAATGGGTAGGATACAGGCAACACACACTATTAACACAAGGGACACACTTGTCTCTCTCACACTCAACTCAGTCATTTGAGCTCAGACAAAACGCAGCACAGCGCAAAATGGATTCCTAATGTGACCGGTCACTCTAAAGTTAACAAATCCAAATATCCAAATTAAAGAGAGTGGTGTCCTGCTTCTGAGAGCCCTGGGTAGGTTACCGGCAGCATCCCACCTACTACCTCAGTATTGTGTGCTCTGGAGCCCAAAAGCCAAACCAAATGAGGATCCTCCATGAATACTTACTCAGCTCGAGCTGTCCTTCCGGTCTCTGACCCAAAACTCTGCCAACGGAGAATCCCGATGAGCCCCCAAAATGTTGCATCCACCGGGTACGAGAACAAACGTCGGAGACTTTCAGGAGTTTAGATGTTACTTTATTGGCCAGTTTAACCTGCGCAGGGGCAAACTCCCAAGATGTCCGGAGACACCGTGCTCACAAGGAGCTGCAAACGGAAGCCGTGCCTGGCGCTTACAGCCAGGTCCTTATATCCTAAGTGAGCAAGCATAATACAGAAGCAGATGTGGCAGTTTAGCTATTGGCTAGGGAGGTTGCACACAGCATAGCAACAGGGGCCGGCATAGCAACAGGGGCCGGTTTTAGCTTAGTGGCGAATTTCAAACATAAACTTCTGATAAGGGTCTTTGACCTTCTTTGTTCTCAGCCTCACAGGGGCCTTATCAGCACTCCCTGTTCCTTCAATAGTTACACTCTTGGCAGCCCCAGCATATCAGTACTCCCTGAATCTAACACCAGACATTCCACCACGCCTGTGGGAAAAGGGGTGAATGGCTAGCCAGGTACAGGAAGAGAAAAGCCAAAATAAATCTTTCCTTATAGCAATGAGCCATTTGCGGGCATTTATCCCCACAGAAACTACCTCTCCTCTGTAAATGTGTGTGGTTAACACGTGTGACTCTGGACAGAGAGATGGCAGATAAACACTAGATAATATAGGAATGCCTTTTAATATGTAAAGAGACATCTTTCTACCATTGTATTGGCTTGTAAATTTTGTTTTCTCCAAAATGATGTATGGCTTGCAAATTGAACATGGTCCTATCATGTTAAAGGACATATGACTATAACCAATAGTGGTAAAGGGCTCCTAATTGCAATTTTTTACTTCTGTACTTCTCACTTACAAAACTATAAAAACTAGGTAGAACAAGGGGCCGGTGTGCTCTCCCTCAGATTTCTGTTGGAGTTGCCGCTGCTTGGCCAAGCTAGACAATAAAGCTTTGATGTGTAATCAACAGACTTTGTTCGTGTCTACCATGTTTTGGGTCCCTCCGGATTAGGCTCAACACCATTCCTTTATTCAAGTCTCGCACTAGCCAGCAAGCAAACACACAGGGAAAGCACATTTCCCTTTCACTCAGGGCTCCCAAAGCCACTGACACATTCTCTGGTTCCACAACCAGGAGAATCTTCTCTGGTTTCTCCTAGAATCAAAGGCTCCACCACTCTTAGCAGAGCTCGCAAAAACCCCTCACCTCTGATTCCCATCTGCACACTTTGATTCTCTCTGCACAAACTCTGCAGAAACATGGCTTCCTCCCTTCTCTTTTCAATACTGTCTGGTGTGAAAATCTCTCCTGCAGCAAACATTAGCAAAACAATGGCCCTTCCCAAGCAGGAAGGTAATTTGCAATTTCACAGATCACATACCTGGTGCTGCCCAGCACTATTTTGTAATACTAAAAGTGAGCAAACTCTAAAAATACAAACTTTACAAACTCATCTGCCAAACAGTACCCAACAAAACTGCATGCAGGGTGTGATAATTCTCAAAAGGAGGATATTCTGAGCAGACGAGTAACAGATACCTAGTATGAACAGCATCAACTTTCCCTCTTTACCACCCACTCCGTCGCCTGACCTTTAGGAAAGGCATCCTGATGTTTTTCTTCAATATCGGGGAGATAAAATATATTATGCTCACTTTGTTAAATACGGCGCTGCCCACGAAGAGGCCGTCGCCCAGGTGATATTAATGTGTGTCTCTGTGGGCAGGTAGAATCCTTGTAGCCTGGGGCTTGGTTTTGGGATTAAGCCTTTCCCACCCGTTTTGATGTGGGGTGGTACAATCCAATCATGCCTCAGAGAAGTGACTTTGTATTAGAGACTTCCCTATTTTGTATATTGGATTGAGGGTTTGGATTTCTGCACTGTAAAGTGGGGACGAAGCGGGAGCTTGCTCTCTTGGTTCCTGAGATTGTCATTAGATGAGAGAGCAGAGGGAGCAGAGCAGAGAGCAGAAAGAGGCCATGTGGCCAGGAGAAGCAGCCAAGATGGCGGAGTGTTGAGTGAGAAGCCAGTTTGTGCAGAGTTTGTATTTGGGAGAAGGAAGGAGATGGGGAACTGAGGAGAATAAGGCTGGTGAGCTAGAAACCTTTGATTCTAGGAAACTCGGATAAGTTAGTGGCTTTGTGAGCACTGAATGTGAGTGGGTTTTGGAGCCCAGTGTGTGTTTTTACTTGCCCGCCGGGTGCAAGCTAGAATGAAAGAAAATGGCCTATCAGTTTTTGGCTCCATTGTTTCTTTACCGACTGTCCGAATCCAATGCGAACCTGCATGGGCCGGGCTGCTGTGATAGTGGCCCTGGCCGTGGCTCCTGGCTTTACATTCAAAATGTTCTCTCTTCCAAAATGGAAGATTTAAGATTTGATGATAAAGACAAGGCAGAGGAAAGGAATGCACCTTTATATCCCTATGAATAATCTGGATTTTCTTCTCTCAGGGACGTTCTTTCATCCCTCACCTACAGTTTCTCCATCCAGGGTCTGGGATCTCAGCTTCTTTCATTCAGATTCTAGGATCATAACCAATTCCACAAGAAATATGATCTCCTAATATTTCTTCACCACTTTCAATACAATAATTCCTTTTTTAAAAAATTGATTGATTTGAGAGAGGGGGAGGAGAGAGAGAGAGAGACAGACAGAAAGATCAATCTGTTCCTGTATGTACCCTGACTGGGGATTGAACCCACAACCTCTGTGTATCAGGATGACACTCTAACCAACTGAGCTATCCAGCCAGAGAAATACAATAATTTCTGCTTATTTAGAAATTTTTATTCTTCTGTTTCTTTATTTTTGCTCTGTAGTGTTTCTAGCATCCTGAGCTGAATGTATCATTTGTTTTCCTTTTTTTTTTTTTTTTTTTTCTTTCATAAGTTTATGCCTTTATATTGAGAACGTTTAGGATTTAGGGGTTTTGCTTGTTTGTTTCAAATCCCATTACTTTTGAGGGCAGTTAATTGTTTTTAGTACATGGATTAGGGAACCTATTCAGTACAGTATACAGTTAAAAACTCCGACTTTCTGGAAGACACTACTTTTACTTTGTTCTCTATGTTCAACTAAATTTAATCCACTAAAGCTATTACCATATTTTTATAGAGAAACATATGCTATTTAATATAAATGTCAACAACTGTCAAACTTGTCACCTACTTAGTAAGGATTTCTTTAAAATTGTGCTTTCACTGTAGGGAAAACGTGTTACATATTACACATTTAGTATTACTGATAACAGTAGTATTATAAACATAGATTACAATATAAAAATGAATTGCTGGGCTTCTAAATGACCCAAATCTATTAAACAGGGTTGGTTAATCATTAGCCTTGATCTCTTTAACATTAAAAAAAAAGTAAGTTGCTATATATAGTACCAGTACCTTTTAAGGTTCAAAAGTGGTTTTGCATGTACTTCACAAGAAAGTTCAACAGCAGCTGCTACCAGGTTTCAGGCGGGAAGTACATGGATGGGCTGAGTGGTCGGTCTCTTCAGAGGTCCAGAGAAGATAGTTAATACAAATCTAAACACATCCTTAGTTAGAGTTATTTACATAAGTACAATGCTGTAGTTGTGTTGCAACAACAACCAAAAAAATTGTGTATGTTGGAATCTCACCAATGCCTCGAAACACAAAGTTCATCTTCTGTGGTTCATTATTTCCTAGTCCATCTACCTCCAAACTTCACACACTGAGATGCTACTGAAGCATTGCAAGAGGCAATGCTGAGAAAGTTCATTTCAAAATATCCCGTTCACTCACATGTAGAAGACTCCCTGAGGCCCTTGGCTGGGAACTTCTCTTTACATATCATCCAAGTCCTCCTCTCAAACTTTGCATTGCAATAAAGTGGTTTTCTTAAAAGGATCCACAGTGGCTCCAGGGGTGGAAGGTACCCCTTAAATCTGTCAGTTAAAGGAAGCTGTCCTCCACCAGGTCTGAGGAGTCTATGCCAATGTCATCCATCATGTCGATGTCCTCAATGGTCTCGTCCTCTCTCTTGATGAAGGTGGAGCTGCTGGAACCTGTCTCAATGGCACTTTCTTCAGAGGTCTGCGAGCTGTGTCTGTTCCTCTTGCCCAGGTCTTCCTCCTCAGGAACAGGGTCGATGTCTGGCAGAGGGATGATGTAGCCGCTGTCAGCACTCAGCCTCTGCTCATCCAGGCCACCCTCCCAGTCCTTCAGCTTGTCTTCCTCGTTTTTGTAGGTGACACCAATGTAGGCATTGTCAGCATCCACTCGCATACGTGCCACAGCAGGATGGTCGCTTTTCAGGAAATCCAGGTGAATCTTTTCATAGCTCTTTTTGTACTGTCCGGGCAGCAGGCTCTCCACAATCTCTCTCAGGTGGTGGAAGGAGGGTCTCTTCTCCGGCTCACTGTTCCAGCACTTCCCCATGATCTCATAGATTTCACTGGTGGCGTGGTCAGGCTTGGCCATGCGATACCCACTCTTGATCTTATTGTAGAAAGTAGAGTCCACCATCATGCCAGGGTAGGGTGTGCCACCAAGGGAAAAGATCTCCCACAGCAGAATGCCGTAAGACCAGACATCGCTCAGCGTGGTGTACAGGTTGTCGAAGATGCTCTCGGGAGCCATCCACTTCACAGGGAGGAAGGTGCTGCCTTTAGATACGTAGTTTGAATCATGCATGATGTCTCTGGCCAGGCCAAAGTCACAGATCTTCACGATTTTCCCTTGTGCGAGAAGTACATTGCGAGCGGCCAGGTCTCGGTGGACACAATTTTTTGAAGCCAAAAACTCCATTCCTCGGGCAACTTGATAGGTGAAGCTCAACAAATCCAGCAAGGTAAGGCCTTCCGAGTTATCATCCGAAAGGAGGTTTTTGACTTCCGAGTCTAACATAGCTTTCTTCTTATAGGAGGCCGGGCGGTCATACAGTGATCTCTGGATGTCCGAATATTTAGAAACCTCTTTCCTCTCCAGCATGGGGACATACTGCGTGGTGTCAGCTTGCTTCATGTCCATGTAGTCACCATTGTTTTCAAAAGACAAAACAACATAACTCCGTGTGCTTTCATCAGCGGGGTTCAATCCAAAGATGTCCAGCTCTTTCTTTGGCTTCTCTGGGTGGCGGCTCAGGAAGCTGTCCCTATTCTTATGCAAATAGTTGACCAAATCCCCATAGAAGCAGTACTCAGTGATGATGTAAATGGGGCCTGACTTGGTACAGGCCCCCAGCAAGTTCACAATGTTTAAATGTGGCCCCAGGTGGGTCATTATCTTCAGTTCGGACATGAGAGCTTGTTTTTCACTGGATCTGGCTGTGGGCTTCAGCATCTTCACTGCTACTTTCATGACAGGTTGGGAGCGGCTCAATCCATATTTTTTTCCTTTTTTTTTAAAACTGAAAGCATTTAAGGCTATGAATTTCCCTCAAAATACTTGCTTTAGCAGCATTTCACAAATTATGATATTGTAGCATTCTCGTTATCATCTAGTTTTCGGATTATTTGAAAATTTTATGATGATTTTACTTTTAATATAATTAATTTAGATACACTGTTTCTAAGCATAAGTTGAAAATATGTTTATTATTGACTTTCAATTTAATTGCATTATGGTCAGAGAAGATGAAATGTATAACAACTCTTAGAAATTTGTAAAACTTCCTGTGAGAAATAGTATTTGGTAGATTTTATAAATGTTCCATGCATTTGAAAAAAGTGTTTTGTATTGCTAGGCAGGTCATCATCTCTCCATGTAGAGCAGTTTAGGTAAAGTGCTAGATAAAACTTTAAAAATTTTTACTCATATTTTCTAAGGGTTTCCAATCCTTACTAAGATGTTTGTGTGTGCTTAATCTAAGCGTTTCTGATAGTGATATGTTTTTAAGTGTCTTCTAATATTAATCTTTTCACTTTGTGTTCTAAATCTTACTCCATCTATTAGATGTATATGTGTGTGGGGGTGTGGTGTATTAGGGTGTGTTTTTAATTTTTAATTTCAGGGACTATTTTTTAAAATTTGAGATTATTTATTAATTATAGTGCTCCTTAAACCAAATTTCATGTCCACTCAGTCTCAAAATGTGACTTTATTTAGAAATAGAGTCTTTGAAGATGTAATTAGTTAAGAAGCAAAGGAAAAGACACACTGAAGAATGCCATGCAAAGGTGGAGGCAGAGGTTAGAATGATAAAGCTATAGGCTAAGGAATGCAAGGGTTGCTGGGAGCCACCAGAAATAAGGGAATAAGCAAGAAAGGACTTTTTCCTAGAGCTGTCAGAGAGAGGATATGGCCCTGTCAACAACTGATTTTAAATTTCTAGTTTCCAGAACTATGAGAAAATAAATTTCTGTTCTCTTAAACCATCCAGTTTGTGCTAATTTATTATGACAGCCCTAGGAAATTAATACAAGTATTTAAAAACCTTTTACAAAAATTGTTTGATTTTTTAAAAAGAGAGGAAGGGAGAGAGACAGAAATATCTATTTGTTTCTGTATGTGCCTTGACCGGAGATAGAATCAGCAACCTTTGTACACTGGGACGATACTCCAACCAACTGAGCTATCTGGCCAGGGCAACACAAGTATATTTTTATATACCAGTTTTGTTCCATACTTTCTTGTATTTTTGGAAGTGATTTCTTTATCTATGTCTGTAGGCATCCTTGGTCTATAAAGTTAATTTTCTTTTGAGGTCAGGTTCAGTTGTTTGTGGTTGCTTTTTCTTAGCATTCAAGTTCTTGGTATGTTTTGAAATTTTGTTTTCCAGTTCATTTTGAAGGAAAAGGTAAAAGTAAGTGTAATGCTGGTGATTGAGGCCAGGCAGGTTGCATTGAATTTGGGCAGATGGTAGAGGAACTGCAGAGCTGGAAAGTGTCGGACATTCCCATTTATTGGAGGCTTGCAGAAACAGGTGAGAGAGTAAACAAAGGAAAACCTGCTCTTTTCAGTGGAGGACAAGGGATCAGGAAAACTGCCCCTCACGGTGGCAGCTGAGGGAATCAGTTAACCACACTTCATGGTGGCGGAAGAGTAATCTGTGAGAATCTCTAATGAGGGAAAGCACCCATATATTTTCTTAGAGACACACACATGGCTTTCTGCCACATGCTCATGCATTAATTGTGCGAAGTGCTTGCAAACCAGGAAAGCAGTAAGCAAGCCTAACTGTGTTTTCTCCACAGGAAGGTTTTGCTTATTATTTTTCTTTTTGTTCTGTTGTAAAGCACCTGTACCTCAATTCCGCAGGTTTACGTAGAGACACCAAGTCCAGATGAATTTTAAGGAGTTTTATTAAAGGATGAAATTTATTAAATATGCTGGCCGCATATGGCTGACATGGGGCAGTTGCAAACCCAAATCATGTGTGCCAAATATATCTCAGGGGCTGGTTATATACCCTTGATCACACACGGGCTTGGGAGAGCATGACATCATGGCACAAGCTTACAACACTTGTTTAGGGGATACACAGAAACATTAAGACTTTTAAGGTAACACAATCAAAGTTGTTTACAACCTTTCAGGGTTTATCTTCCCTCCTTTGCATAGAGGTATGTTACTCTCAAGATTCCAGGAAGCGGGAGGAACTTCAATCAATGTAAGGTGGTATGTAAATTCTGTCTCCCATTGAAAGAGAAGAAGTTTCTCGGTTAACCTTTATTTTAGATTTAAAATTAGATGTACCATTGTTCTTGCATGCCAGAACCTTCTACATTCTTCTCCCTCCCCTCCCCAAAGGAAGGATGGGACAGGAAAGCCTGACCTTTCCTCCTAGAATATCAATATTAATTTTGCAGCTTTTTGGTACCTTACTACAGTTCCACTCATTCTTCTGTGTTCACTCTCTCCCATCTAATAATGGCAGTTCCAGGCTGATAGTGTGTTGGGCAGATAAAGTATATTATGCTCACTTTGTTAAATATGACGCTGCCCATGAGGAGGCCGTTGCCCAGGTGATATTAATTTGTGTTGAGAATCCTTGTAGCCTGGGGCTTGGTTTGGGAATTAGGCCTTTCCCACCCTTTTTGATGTGGGGCAGTACAATCCAATCATGCCTCAGAGTAGTGACTTTGTATTAGAGACTTCCCTATTTTATATATTGGATTAAAGGTTTGGATTTCTACACTATAAAATAGGGGCAGAACAGGAGCTTGCTCTCTTGGTTCCTGAGATCATCATTTAGAGGAGAGAGCAGAGCAGAGAGCAGAAGGAGGCCATGTGGATAGGCCAGGAGAAGCAGCCAAGATGGTGGAGTGTTGAGTGAAAAGCCAGTTTATGCAGTTTGTGCAGGGAAAAGGAAGGAGATGGGAAACAGAGGTGAATAAGTCTGGTGAGCTAGAAACCTTTGATTCTAGGAAACTCGGATAAGTCAGTAGCTTTGTGAGCACTGAATGTGAGTGCGTTTTGGAGCCCAGTGTATATTTTTACTTGCCCGCCGGGTGCAAGCTAGGATTAAAGACTATGGCCCACCAGTTTGTGGCTCCGTTGTTTCTTTACCAACTGTCTGAATCCAATGTGAACCTGCATGTGAATGGCCACGATGGTGGCTCCTGGCTTTACATAGTGCTGAACCAGTAAGAAGCAGACTGATTCCACATTCCTAGGTTTCTACAATTCCATGTAAACAAGCAGCCATAATAGAGCTGCCACTGTTGGTTTCAAGCAGCAAAAACAGGAGAATGTCTCCACATTACTTTTGGTCCCTCTCTAGATATAAAACACAGGTTCATTTCCCTGCGGCTTCCACTTCCACATGACTTTGTGGTCACCCCCACCCCTCCGTTTCTAGTCCATAGAAATATTTATCTTGGCTTAGGCTCCTGCCAGGTCCTTTTCAGTGGTGGGATTCAAATAATTTGACAACTGTTCTCTGCCCTAATGACCATTTCAAGTATAAAAAAGTTAATATGCTGAAAGATAGTTCATTATTTAATGAATTTAATACTTAAATAAGAATAAAAGAGGTACACAAAACTAGATTATGTTATAAAAAGTTTTAAAGTATTAATAAAAAAATAATACCTGACAAAAAACAATACAAGTTTGCACCCCCTGGTTGTTTGGCACTTTTTCTCTTTACATCATATGTTTGTTTACTGATGTAACAAATGCGAGGGAATTAAAATGTAGTATTTCATCAGAAGTATAATGAATTTTATGAAATGAATAAATATTACAAGCATAGTTATGTCAATTTTTTTTCACTCGTGGACAGATGAACATTACCAAGGGCACTCAGAATACAATGTTGTGCAGATGAATGTTAAAAAAGGAAGAAAGAACATACATTTGTGATTTCTACACTGGGTGGCAGCCCAGGCACCCACCTTAGAGAGAACCCTGATTACAAGTGCCATTTTAACAACTGGTTCACCAAACTCAACAGAAGATTAGGCATTGGTTCTGCTGAACCAGTGCAAACCGACTGAATCCCACCATTGGTCCTTTTGTTTGCTTATTTGTTTTTCTTTTTAGTTTCCATACTATTATATGAATTTGTAATAAAGGCTCAAAAGTGAACCCTTGATATTTTACGTCTTTTTGCCTGTTGGTCTTTCCAGAGCCTAAACAGGTATCACAAATATTTCCAGGGGTCCCCAAACTTTTTACACAGAGGGCCAGTTCACTGTTCCTCAGACCGTTGGAGGGCCGCCACATACAGTGCTCCTCTCACTGACCACCAATGAAAGAGGTGGCCCTTCCGGAAGTGCGGTGGGGGGCCGGATAAATGGCCTCAGGGGCTGCATGCGGCCTGCGGGCCGTAGTTTGGGGACACCTGTTAGGCTATACTTCTGTGTTGCAATTAAAGAGTAATTCACTTAATGAAGGTAACCTGATGACTAACTTGGTCCTACTCCCATCTATTCTATTTATTAGCACCAAAATACATCTCACATTTGTTTGCTTCTCTCCATTTTCATATCTGTAGTTACCATCATAGTTCAAGCTACCATCATCTTTCACCTGGCCTACTGCAGTAGCCTCCTATCTGGGCACACTGCTCATCCCTCTATATTTTTCATATAATAGCCAGAGTGATTTCTTATTTTTTTTAAAATAAAGATTGTAGGGGGACATAAAGATAGAGGGAGAGAGAGAAAAACACATCAGTTTGTTGTTCTACTTATTTGTGCATTCACTGATTGATTCTTATATGTGCCCTGACCAGGGATCAAACCTGCAAACTTGGTGTATCAGAATGACACTAACCAACTCAGCTACTTGGCCAGAGCTAGACTGATCTAAATCCAATAATGTCAGACTTCTGCTTAAAACCCTCTGATTTTTATGTTTAAAAAAATACATTTACCCTGTCCAGTTGACTCAGTGGTAGGGCATTGGTCCAGTGTGTGAATGTCCCGGGTTTCATTTCTGGTCAGGGCACACAGGAGAAGCGACCATCTACTTCTCCATCCCTCTTCCTTCTCTCTCTCTCTCTCTCTCCCCTCCTCTCCTGCAGCCATGGGTCGAATGGTTCAAGTAATTTGGCCCCAGACTCTGAAGATGGTTCCATGGCCTTGCCTAAGGCATTGAAATAGCTTGGTTGCCAAGCAATGAAGCAGTGGCCCCAGATGGTCAGAGCATCATCCTGTAGGGGGCTTGCCAGGTGGATCTGGGCCAGGGCGCATGTGGGAGTCTGTCTCTCTGTCTCCCTGCCTCCCCACCTCTACTTAATTAAAAAAAATTTTAAAACCTCCTTTTAATAGCCTAATTTTTATTCTTAGAACTTTTATTTTTTAGAAAGAGAGAGTGAGAGATACATTGATTTGTTGTTCCACTTATTTATGTGTTCATTGGTTGATTCTTGTGTTTCCTGACCAGGGATTGAGCCCACAACCTTGGCATATGGGGAAGATGCTCTAACCAACTGAGCTCCCTAGTCACAGCCTCACAGGAAGGGAGAGAGATGATAAGCATCAATTCATGGTTGTGGCACTTTTAGTTATCGATTGTTTTCTCATACGTCCCTTGACCAGGGGGCTCCAGCCAAGTCAGTGACCCCTTGCTCAAGTCAGCAACCTTGGGCTCAAGCCAGCGACCTTGTTTACAAACTCTTTCCTCACTATATTCAACATTTTGTTGGCTGTCTTGAACATGGTACATCATTTAGATGATGTCTTTACTAATTACTTGTGGACATTAAAATATCTGCCATTTTTGTCACTAGCACCACAGTGATGTCAAAAGGAAAAGTGCAAATCAAAGCAAAACAAACACTCAAGGAATTTCCAGAGACGAATTTCTTCATTATTCTGCTGTTAGAAGGATGAGTAACATCTGTATAACACCTTATAATGTACAAGAACCTTTACACTTCATAAGACCTCAAAACAAAACTGAGGAAGTCAGGATCATTACCACTTTACAGATGGTTATTTAGATAATAATCATGATATAGGATTACAGTTCTTGGATCTGAACCTCTCCATTTCACATTATACTGCTTTCCATCACAACTAAACAAGGATTTGTTGTTGTTTTCCTCGAAACTATTTCCTTTGCACTAGTTCTCTTTGGAATAGAAGACTTTCTGCTTTTACTTTCCTTAGTGTAGCTCCAGAGAATGATGAATTCACTGTTATTTATAATTCACGAGTACTTCTAAAGTGTGAAGTAGTACCAAGGTACCAAATGCATACCCATTGGTAATGTTTGCACTGGACAATGCTTAACACAGAAAAACATTACTGCTTTTTACCTCACATAAAACACCACTGGTATATAGTGCGTGTGGAGGAGAGGCCAGAGCAGTGGGCTGTGAACCAACATCATGCCAAATTAAGTAACTTGAACTTTATCTCGTGTGGGTTCTTATCTCTTTTGTATAGTGAGTCTCTTCTGATGAGCACAAGGTTCAAGATCCCTTTTAACAGTTTTTTTTTTTCTTTTTCTTATAACTGAGGTTGGCTACACTCTCAAGTACCCCTTGCTCTCTTAGCTGCTGAGGCTCCCTGGCTTCTTCTTCACAGATCTTCCAGGATTCTTCTCTCTTTTTTTTTTTTTTTTTGTACCCACTGGCCCGCTGGACAATCTGGGTGGAGGGTGGGAAGGGTTCCCAAACTTCCAAGCCATTCTTATTTAGTGCTTTAGGTCACTAATGTACTTCTCTCGGCTTGTCCCTGAAATGTTTCGGCCTCCATCAACTCACCCAGCTTCTCCTGACCGTTTCTAGAGCTTTTCGGTTCACTCAGTGTTTGTCCCCTCACTGTCCCCCACCCCCGCCCGAGACGTGCAGCGGGAAGTAGCAGGTTCTGTGATTCCTCGTGTTTACCAGTCCATTCTGAGACCTCAATTCTAGGCCCTTTAAAGCGAGGTTTCGCCTTCTCATTCCGGACGCCGAGGCTTTACCTTTCTCACCAAGCAACACACCGGAAAACCTCGAATTGCTGACGTCCTCCTCTTGGCTAACCTAGCTCACGGAGACCGACCCCAAGAGGCTTTCGCAGCCTGCGCATGCGGCCTCGGCTGCCTCCCTCCGGAGGGCCACGGCAGTTTGGAACTCCTTGACAGCTCCGCGACAGGCGGACGCAGTCTAGTCTTGTGCTTCCACGTTAGCCTATCAGAGACGGGGCGGGGCGATGGCCTCCGCAGCCTATCCGCGCAAACCACGACCCCGGCGAGTCCAGTAGAAGAGTGGCTAGGAAGAAGGCGATTGGACGGCAGCTGCGCTTGGGGCGTATCGTCGCTCGGGCCCCGCCCACCGCTGCCATCCTCCGGTGGGTGCCAGCTGCTGCTTAGGCCTGAGCGCGTTGCGACGGCGGGCGGGTGCAGCTGCAACCTGAGCGGCGGCGGGGTTGGTGGGCCCCGCACTCTAGTTTCTTCTCACCAGCGCGCTCTCGGCATGGTGGCCCCCGGTTCTGTGACCAGCCGATTGGGCTCGGTGTTCCCCTTCCTGCTTGTCCTAGTGGACCTGCAGTATGAAGGTAAGTTTTGCCCTGCCCTGGCGAGAGGAGCGGGCTCCGGGGTCAGGTCCCTCGGCACTTCCCCGCCAGCTCCTGTGCTGGAGTTTCGGGGCGGCCGGGACGGTGGGCGAGACCGGGACTCCGCGGCTCGGCCTGGGCCCGGGCCCCGGCCCGGACCCGCCCCTGGGTTGGGGCTGGCGCCCGGTTCCGGGTTTGTCTGGGGAAGAAGTGCTGGGACCGGCGGGCACGGGGCTGGAACGGGGCATTTGGAGTGTGAAGCCGGGCCGAACGGGTCCGGGGAGAGCGGGGCACCGGGCAGCGACTTCGCGAACGTCCCGGGACGCGGAGACTCGAGCAGCCCTCGGGTCCGTCCTCGCTTGGGACCCTCTTTGGCGACTGGGGACACTTGGTCAGTGGTGCTGGCACGAGGCGGCGAAGGTAGCCAGAGGGGTGGTTCCTTTCGCTTTGGAGTTCCGGGGGTGGCGGGAGGAAGCGTCCCACTGAGGGAAGTGAGGGGACAGTGGTGACTGTGAAAAGTGGGTAACCATCGCTTTATGGTACCCTGTCTTGTATAGAAGTTGTTAGGTTGGTGCGTTCAAAGGAGCTGGTGTTGGAATTCAAGCTCCCGGAGGGCAAGGCTTGTGGTTTTACAAGTAGCACGGTGCCATTCAAATTAGGACCGGCTCTCCTTTTCCTAGTTTTCTAGGGGTAAAAAGTCCCCTTAAAAAGGTATGAATGATTCAGTTTCACTTAAAAGCTCTACAGATTGGATTGTTGGCTCCTCTTAACTGAATAGCAAATACCGAGGGCTGTCCCATCTTGAGGGATCAGCGGGAGGAGTAAGAGTTTAAAGCTGAAAGTGCCAGTTGAACTAATGCTCCTAGCTTGGTTACTGTGCGAAATAGTTGAGTATAACATCATATCAAATGCCCTGATCTGTTTTCATCCCCATGAAAAGGGTTAGTAAAGAGAAAAAACTTAACATTTTAATATGAGATTTAATATTAGACAGAAGGAGTGAGGAGCTGAAGCTGGTAAAGTCCCCTTAAAAGTCTAAATTTAAAAGACAAGTAATACTTTCCAGTTTTTAGGTCTAATGTGTGGCAGGTGGTTGGTTTTTTGTTATTGCTATTTTGGTTCCCCTAGTGTGTGTGTGTGTGTGTGTGTGTCTCTCTCTCTCTCTCTCTCTCTCTCTCTCTCTCTCTCTATATATATATATATATATATATATATATATATATTTGAACCAAAAATCAGGACATGTATCAGGACAACATTGGAACAGAGAATTTGACAGTGAGGCTGCCCCAGAAAATCTAGGGAATTTGAATTTTAATGCCCGAACCACATTAATATGGGTCATGTATTCCAGTTCTCTTGAATTTTCTAATGCTAATCCTCTCCTCCCCAAATGTAGCATTTACATCCAGTTGCCATTAATGATTTGTTTTGGCTACTTAAGAGAAACTTGTTTATTTTATGTTTAATGCCAATCATTTTAAGGTACAAAGGTGTACACTTTTGTATGATTTGCTTTTCCCATAGCTTTTGGTTTACCCTTTTAGAATTGCTGTTCTGTATAGGATTCTGTAGGACTCTTAACACTTCATTTCCATCTGCGATATTTTCCTTAAGAAAAAAACCTTATTGGAGAGCTTTACTATATAGGAGGCATTAGTGGCATTTCTCAAAAGTTAGTGCCAGAGTGCTATCTTGTTTAGGAGCATTGCCTGTAGAAAGTAGCGGGGACTTGGTACAAATAGTACAATAGAAAGGAAAAAGACTTAAATTTATTGAAGATCTGCTGTGTGCCCGCACCTTTGTGTACGAGAGCTCTTATTCACGGAAGTGTGTGATATTTAAATTTTTCCTACTTTACAGATTAGGGAATTGAGGCTCCCAGTTAAATTAACACATATAAGGTCACATACCTACCTGGTAACTCTATGATCCTTAAGTTGAACTCGTTATTTGACTAAATTTTATCTGTGTACAGGCTGGAGAGAAAAATGATTAATAGCATCACGTGGACCCCAATTTTCTGTAAGTGATGGCAGCTGAGAACAATCAGAATATTTTGCCTGTTTGCTACCAGCAGTAATGAACAGGAAGGTGATTTCCTAGCGTGTTTAGTAGAATACCTGAGTGTGCACCCAGGAAGGCGTTTTAAAACAGAGTTCATACCTGATCAGGTGGTGGTGCAGTGGTTAGAGCACTGACCTCAGATGCTGGGGACCCAGGTTTGAATCCCTGAGGTCGCAGGCTTGAGTGCAACTATGAGTTGATGCTTCTCATCTCTATCCCTTCCTCTTTCTGTCTTTCTCTTAAAAAAAACAACAATTAAAAACAAAACAGAGTTTAGGTTCCCACTCCCAGGGTTTCTGGAATTTAGGAGGACTGGGTGGTAACTGAAATTTTGCATTTCTAAAAAGAAATCCCTGATGAAAATTACTGGTGTAATAAGTTATATCGAGGAGTTTAATTAGGTGTCTGCTAAGTGCTATAGTACTATGCACTGAGTTTGGTGGTGGCACTCTAGAGATAAGAATCTCTGATTTGGATTAGCAAACTGTTAGCTCCTATTTTCCCAAATACGTTTTGTGTCTGAGTTCAGTAACCTCAAAGTCCTCCTGGAGAAATTCAGGTCTGCATGATTCCACTAGTAGGCCTGCGGCTTGGAGAAAGAAGAAATAAAGTAGAATGGGTTTGAGGAGAGGGAATGTGAAACAAAGAGTTGCACAGTAATCACCAGTAATTAGCTTAGTTGGCTTTGTTTTTTACTCGTTTAAAAATATCTTTTTTTTCTAGGCTTTTCTGTTAATTGTAACCCAGAGAAAGAAATATGTAATAGGTTTATGAATTGAAAGTTTTAGTACTCCCTTCTAAAAGAACTTCGTAGTCCAAAGCACTACACAAGGAATAGAATTTTTGGAGCAGAAAGAAAACTTTAATAGATTACTTTAGTATTCTCATGTTACAGATAAGGAAGTGAGTTTAATTCTTTGCTAATGGTTTGTTCTATTTGATGCCTTGAGTAGGAACACAGCCTGGGAACCAGGCCTTTTATTTCTTTTTTTTTTTCTTTCTCTTTTAAAGAGCTGGGGAGGACAGGTAGGGACGGACAGACAGACAAGAAGGGAGAGAGATGAGAAGGATTAATTCTTCCTTGTGGCACCTCAGTTCATTGATTGCTTTCTCATTTGTGCCTTGCCTGGGGACGGGGGGAGGCTCCAGCTGAGCCAGTGACCCCTTGCTCAAGCCAGTGACTTTTGGGCTCAAGCCAGTGGCCCTGTGCTCAAACTGGTGAGCCCACACTTCAGCCAGCGACCTCGGAGTTTTGAACCTGAGTCCTCAGCATCCCAGACCGTTGCTCTATCTACTGCGCCACCACCTGGTCAGGCATCTTTTTCTTTCTTAACATATTACCTGGACCCAGTTTTTCTTTATTTCACTGAACTCACTAATTCATGTATTTGGCCATAAGGAAAATAATAGTTTAAAATATATAACTATAAAAGATGATAGTGATTTTTATATGAATATTACTGCCGCAAACCAGCACGGCTACTAATTCCAGGTCCTGAGTGGGAACGGTGCAGAATTAAGAATATAGGCTTAAAGTAAAAGGAGGGGCTCGGGAGGGCTTTGCAATTGCTGTTGGCAAGAACAGAGCTTGCTCCACCACCGCTTCTTGCTTTATTTATAGGGCAAAGTGGTCCATTAGCAAATCAGTGAGATCTCTGATCGTATTTCCAAGGCAACACAAGAATTTTACCATGTGCAGAAAACCCCCACAATACATAACATCTTAACTTTACACAAAACAAAGGATAGAAGAAACTTGCCTCCAGTCTTCTGGGGACCATGGAGGGTAGGATGAGTATAAACAATCTAGCACCACAGCTTAACAGCCTTTAGCAACTTCACAGAACAAGTGAGGTGGGGGGTTGGGCAGACTGTCAGCTTACAGCCAGTTTCTCACACC
Organism: Saccopteryx leptura; assembly: GCF_036850995.1. Lineage (NCBI taxonomy): Eukaryota > Metazoa > Chordata > Mammalia > Chiroptera > Emballonuridae > Saccopteryx > Saccopteryx leptura. The sequence continues at coordinate 53,317,427 of NC_089506.1, read as the reverse complement.
TCTGTCCCCCAAAAATCTAAACTGCATAAACCTTGTTGGCTTTTCGGTCGCCAACAACTTACTAAAAGTATGTTTTGTCTGTTCTAGGATTTTCTTGACATTATTTAAATACAGAAAGAATAAGTATAATAGGGAAAGTGAATGACTTTCAGTAATTTATAAACTAAGTATTCTAGCAGAGGGTCAGATAACTTCTAGAATTGTTTTAAATTATTTTAATAATATATGCAGTAGTTAGAAGTAGTGTCAAAGTTCCAGTTCACTTGACTAGTTAGCCTGGATGAGCCAGTGCCTGGAAAAGCAGTAGTTTTAATTCTGTGGGTCAGAAAGAGTTGTTCTAATATAGAATGCCCTTTAGTGATTAGGCTTTATTTTCCCATATGGGGTGAATTAATTGTGGTTAAGGTAACTTTCTATTGCCATGCTTTTCCTTTGATTAATTCTAGCAATTAATCTTTGTTTATGTGGAAATATGGGAACCCAGTTAGCTGCTCTTTAGAAAGAAAACATTTCAACTATAGATTTATTTTTATCTTATTATTTTTTTAAATTGATTCCACTAATTTATGCAATTATTGTTTGATTCTTGTATGTCCACTCTGACCAGGGATCGAACCTGCAACCTTGGCTTATAGTGGCGATGCTCTAACCAACCAACTGAACTACCTGGCCAGAGCTCTTTGGAAATATTTAGAAAGCTATTTTTTTTTAATGTTTTCCTTTTTTTTTTTTTTGTATTTTTTTGAAGTTGGAAACGGGGAGGCAGTCAGACAGACTCCAGCATGCGCCTGACCTGGATCCACCTGGCATGCCCACCAGGGGGCGATGCTCCGCCCATCTGGGACACCGCTCTGTTGCAACCAGAGCCATTCTAGCGCCTGAGGCCGAGGCCATAGAGCCATTCTCAGTGCCCGGGCCAACTTTGCTCCAGTGGAGCCTTGGCTGCGGGAGGGGAAGAGCGAGACAGAGAGGAAGGAGAGGGGGAGGGGTGGAGAGAGGAAGGGAGAAGAGAGTGAGAGAAAGAGACAGGAACATCAAACTGGCAGCCTCTGTACACTAGGGACAATGGTCTAATCAATTGTGTCTCCAGCCAGGACTGCCTCCCCCCTTTTTTAAAAATCTGATGAGTTTATATCATTTGGAGTTCTGAAATATGGGGAATACTCATTTAATCAGACAGCAGAGGCTGTAGTACACTTTGGTGAGGTATACATAGTATTGAATTCATGGTTTTTGTTGTTGAGTTTATAGGTCACTTGGGGATATAAGACTTACTTTGTGAAACATCCGTGTCCTTTTGTCCTTTCTCAGTTTAGATTTAGTGGTTCATCTTGTAGTTCATACATTGCAAACACCCTTGAATTTCCTGTCTCTGTATGCATTTTGTTTTACTCACTTGGCAAAATTTAATACCGACTAAATCCAACTTGGCCACCAACTTGTTTGTTGTACCTCAAAGGTGAACTTGGGTGGAGAAAAATGGACATAACCTTGCCAAATGTTCTCATTACACTCAATACTGCCAACATTCCTACATTTCCCTAGTATGTCTGTCTGTCTTGAATACCAGTATTTTAAACCTTTTGTCTTTTCTTAAATCTCCAACTTAAACTACCCTAGTCCTTTCTTTCTTTACCTCATTCTCTAGACTGTGTCTTTATTGAGAAAATGAAAGATATCATAGAGCAGTTTGCTGTCACTAAATTCACTAGCCTACCTGTATCTGTATGTACTCTGCTACTTTTCTTGTATTAAAATAAAAAACCATCTCTATTCCTGGCAATTTTTTTTTTTTTTTTTTACAGAGAGAGTCAGAGGGAGGGATAGACAGGAATGGAGAGAGATGAGAAGCATCAATCATTAGTTTTTCGTTGAGACACCTTAGTTGTTCATTGATTGCTTTCTCATGTGTGCCTTGACCACGGGGCTTCAGCAGACCGAGTGACCCCTTGCTCGATCCATTGACCTTGGGTCCAAGCTGGTGAGCTTTGCTCAAACCAGATGAGCCTACGCTCAAGCTGGCGATCTCAGGGTCTCAAACCTGGGTCCTCCACATCCCAGTCCGATGCTCTATCCACTGCACCACCGCCTGGTCAGGCTATTCCTGGCAAAATTTAATTTCTGAGCTTTGGATTTTATTTCCTCTCATCTTTTGTAATTTTGCTCCTACAATGATGTTTCTCTATGTCATCACTTTCTCCCTCTGCTGGATCATTGACATCAGCACTCCAACGTGCTGTGCTGTGTCCACCTTAAACTGTTCTTTGATGTCATGTGCCCCTTCCACTGCTGAACTGTATCTTTGCTTCTCTGAACAGCAGAAATTTAAAGGGTTGTTGGCAGTCTCTATCTCTGTTTCTTCATCTTTTGTTCTTGCTTTCATGTCTCCGTCCAACATGACAGTCTTACATATCTGAGTCCTGTTTACTTATGCCTCTTGTCATCTTAATCTTCCCCTTCATCACCAGGCTCCTACCAAATCAATTTCTTTTACTTTCAGATGTCAAGCTCATTTCTGATTGAGTGTCTTTATTCTTGTTTTTCCCACAGCCTGGAAAGCTCTTCTGAGAGCTTCAAATGAGCATTTATGTTTCAAAAAAGCCTGCCTTGAACTATTTAAAAAAATACCCCCAAAAACCACTCCTTCAGTTAATACTTTCCCTTTACCTTTTTGTATTTTCTTCATAAAACTTAAACAGTGTCTGAATTATCTCACTTGTTTTTTCTTGTCTGTCCCCTCTAGAATGTGAACTTTATGGAAGGACCTCTTGTGTCTGTACCTGACATTTGTTGACATGTAGTACCTGGGCAATAAATGATTTTTAAATGGATGAGTAAAGTTGACTATTTGAGCTGTTTTTGTGATGGGGTCTTCTGAACTTATTTTCCAAGTTGAAATTCCTTGGAGAAGGAATCCTATTACAGCTAGAGCTCAACTTACGACCACGACTGGTTCCAACAGACCGGTCGTAACACGATTTGGTCGTAAGTTGAGTAGGCTATAGGTACAGTACTGTGAAATGATGTTATAAAAATCTTTAAGTCATATTTTTTATCATAATTTTCTTTCATTATTGTTATATATCATAATTTCCTTTGTTCATTTTTTGCCATTTGTATCATCTCTACACCACTTTGTTTCTTATTTTTACATTCGTCAGGTTTAAGTAAAACACTGCATTACCAGTACAACTGGTTTAATATTTGCAAAGACAATTTCCTCTTGGTAGACATCTTGGGAGGGGTTTGATGAAAAATATCCAAGACACAAAACAAAAATTGCTGTACCGAGCAACTCAAGCTCTGGTCACTGGCTGGTTAGGTAGAGTGGGAGTGTCCGGGACGTCTCCATGGGCACACACGCACTCGGATCGGATACGAGGTCCCTGATGCAGCTCTAATTACGGACAAGGAGTCTCGGCGGGAAAGAACTGAGGGGAGGCTGGACGCAGGGGACTTACTGCACCATGTGCCGAAGTGGGTGGCAGGTCGGAGGTCCTGGTTCTTCCTCAGAAGGGAAGGGGAGAGGAGCGGTCCCTTGCGGACTTTAAACTCCTCCCAGGTTTTGGCACCAAATGTAAGGAATGCCCCCCCCCCCCCCCCAAGAAAGAAGGGTGTATTTACCAACTGTGGAATAACAAAAACTTGATTCAGAGTGCATCTCGGGCAAAGTTCTCTGGTATGTGAAATGGGCCAGAGAAGTCGTGCTGCCTCCCCTGTTTGGGGTAATTTATAGCGTTGGGAGGGTGGTCGGGTTGATATGTGGTGAAATTTCATTGGCTGGCTGACAGTCATTCTTTTTCAGAGGGCTCCTGGGAAGTTTCTTTTGGCTTGCATGGGTGTGGGAGGTTCCAGCCAAAGTTCCTGGGCCTGGTTCCACATGTGACCTTTCCCCATTGCCAACCGACCTCACAGTTACATTCATTCATTAAATACTGAGTGCACTTTGTTCAAGATACTGAACTGGGTGATTGATGTAAAGAAGAAAGACTAGATTCTCAGACTTGCTTTGGTCTGAGAGTTGAGGGGTTGAGGGGCTGGGCATTGTGAGTGACAGACAGGCTGAAGGTCAATGTATTGAAACAATAGAATTACAAAGTGAAGTCAATTACTTATGATTGCGAGGATACAACGTATAGTAGGAATAGAGAATGGTCTTTTCCCCACGACCTCACTAAAGTGGTTTGGGAAGGTTTCATAAAGGAGTCAGCATTTGAGGGCAGAATCCTGGTGGAGAAGTAGACATTTTCCAGGTGGGTAAGTGGGGAAGGTCTTTTCATGAAGCAGCAAGTGCTAAGGTCTGTGGCACGAGCACGTAGTATGTTCAGGGTAGTCTGTCCAGTTCATTATGCTGTAGGAGTATGAAGTAAGAGGTGGGGAATGAGGGGTGGTAAGGCTGGACCTACATCCTGGATCTGATCATGAAGGGTCTTGTTTGCCTTTAGATCTGAAGGGTTTAGTTTGAACCTAGCCAGTGATGTGAAGATACTGAAGAATTTCTATTAGGAGTGTATTTTGAAAGGACTGCTTTGTAAGCAGTGTGGGGGCTGGATTCAGAGGAAGAAAGTGAGGGAGCATCCCAATTAGGAGGCACAGGGGTCTATACAATCAACCTTTTTTTTTTTTTTAATTTTTATTTTATTTATTCATTTTAGAGAGGAGAGGGGGGGGGGGAGAGACACACAGAGAGAGAGACAGGGGGGAGGAGCTGGAAGCATCAACTCCCATATGTGCCTTGTCCAGGCAAGCCCAGGGTTTTGAACCGGCGACCTCAGCATTTCCAGGTCGACGCTTTATCCACTGTGCCACCACAGGTCAGGCCTACAATCAACCTTTACACTGTGACAGGTTCTTTTATGGTAAGGTGACCAAGGTATACAAAAGGGATAATAATTAATTCTGTCCAATGATTAGGGTGAGCCATATAAATTTTTCATAGAGGAGGTGGTATTTACTTATCACTTTATGTATGTATGTATGTATGTATGTGGTATTTTTCTGAAGTGAGAAGTGGGTGGCAGCAGATAGAATCCCTCATGCGCTGACCAGGATCCACCCGGCATGCCCGCCAGGGAGCGATGCTCGCCCATCTTGGGTGCTGCTCTACTGCAACTGGAACCATTCTAGTGCCTGAGGCAGAGGCCATGGAGCCATCCTCAGAGCCCAGGCCAACTTTGCTCCCATGGAGTCTTGGCTGCAAGAGGGGAAGAGAGAGATAGAGAGGAAAGGGAGGGGGAAAGGTGGAGAAGCAGATGGGTGCTTCTCCTGTGTGCCCTGGCCGGAAATCGAACCTGGGATTTCCACACACTGGGCCAACACTCAACCGCTGAGCCAACTGGCCAGGGCCTTTATCATTTTATTAAATGGAAATTATATTGGATAAAATTGTAATGCAATAAAGATCTGAGTTTTATTCAAAAGGGGCAGAGAAATGCTAGATAACTCTTTTAATCCTAGAAGGCAAGAAAAGTTTAGTTTGAAGAGTAACTTAACCTTTGGGGTGACAGTATGACATAGCTTTTTTTTTTTTTTGACATGTTACCAAATTACTTATTTGAAGACATGGTACAAATGAAAGAACTTAAGTGGATGTTTTGGTACAACTTACAGAAAAGATAAAAGTCACCCCAACATGGATCCTCTACCTTGGTGACTAGGCAAGTCTATTCCATGGCAACAGGAAGCCAGCCTAAGGCTTAGCTTGTCACTGTCTCCCAGACTACTTGTTAGATAGTCTGCCATGTCAGATTCTGGGCTTCCCAGACACATGAGTTGGTTGTGTGGTTACCTGATTCTTTGATAGATTATACCTGCTCATTTAGGTAGGTAATGAATTTTTGTCAGTGGCCAGTTTGTATAGTTCCAGTGGTGACTGAATTATACTTTTTTCCAAGTGTAACACACACTTTATTGCATTTAGCCAGCCCTCCCTGTCATCATGGGTTGGTTTCTTAATATTCTGAAGAAGTTAGGATTTGGTCTCCTCACTGATTCTGCAGATTCATTAATTTCTCAGCATATTGCCTTTTCTCAGGAGATTGGTGAATAAAATATATTATTTGACAAAATTCTTCAAAGCCACATCATCAGGATCAAAGTAGTAAGACATGGGCAGGTAGCTGTAAAGAGGCAAAGAGCTCCAGGTTGAGCTGGGGCTTGATCTCCAAGTCCTCGTGGTAGTTCTGGTACATCTGCAAGGGTGATCTCATCTGAGGGCACTGTGAGGAGGTGGCTGACAGCCTGCTGGGTGCTGTTTATATTTATTTACGTATTTTTTAATGAATGGTGCATCCTTTTCAATCTGTAAAAATGTCAATTTTATTCATTTTTAGATTTTTAAAATATTTGCTCTACTATTTTACTCTTAATTTTCTTATTAGGTGTTAGTTTTTAAAGATTGATTTCATTATCATCTTTGTATTTCAGAATTGCTCAATGCCAGTCTTTTTGGATTGTGGGAGAAGGCTGATGGCCAGGCTGGGAGCTGGGACTTTCCCTGAGTCCCTTCCTTTTCCTTTATCAAAGTTGGAATAATTAAAGAATTGTAACCACCTCCACAGGCTGCTTTCCCTGGGAGGGTGCTTGGTTGTGATTTTGTCCACTAATCCAATCCTGTCCTTTTTATGTTTTAAGAGTTTTTATAACATCTGTTTTTCTGATGGCCCTGTTCTTCTTTTTCTTTCTTTTTAAAATTATGTGGGAGGTAGGGAGGCAGAGAGACAGCCTTCTGCTAGTGTCTTGACCAGGATATTCTTGGCAAGCCCTCTGTGGGATGATGCTCTGCCCATCTGGGATTCACTCTGTTGCCCAGCAACCGAGCTATTTTAGTGCCTGAGGAGAGGCCATGGAGCCATCCATCCTCAGTGCCCAGGGCCAACTTGCTTGAGCCATTCAAGCCATGGCTGTGGGAGGCGAAGAGAGAGAGAAAGAGGAGGGGTAGGGGTGGAGGAGCAGATGGTCACTTCTCCTTTGTCTCCTGACTGAGAATCGAACCCAGGACTTCCACATGCTGGGCTGACACTCTACTGCTGAGCCAACTGGCCAGGGCCTGAGGACTCTCTTGTAAAAAATTTTTTTCTGGCAAAGTTAAGCATTTATTTCTTTAAATAATTTGTCATTTCTAGAATTTGAGCATATTGGAGGGTAGGCTCATGTACTCAGTTGGCTGTTCTAAACTATAGTCCCTGTAGTGTCCATTTTCTTCAAAAACATTTCTTTTTATTAAAAGAGAGGCAATTTTTATCAGCCAGTTTTCTCTTCATGGGAGATATTTTTTTAAAAAGTACCTTGATTTTGGAAACTTACAAATGTGCCAAAGTGGAAAGAATAGTATAATATCCCACTGTGACATGTGTACTGTCACCAGCTTCAAAAATTATCAATACAGGACCAATCCGGTTTCACTTATACTTTCATCCTCCCGCCAAGATTATTTTGCAGTCAGTCCTGTTCTTCATATTATATATTCTGTAAATATTTCCGTATATAGCAAAGACTCCAGTGTAATTCTAGAAAGCAGCCTGTCTCTCTCTAGAAAATAATGAGAACGCTGCAGGGTAGGGAGTTCGTGGCTAACGCCTACGGGGTTTCTCTTCATTGCCTCTTTGGAAGAGACTAGTCTATGTTATGGCCCCATTTTTACATATAGTATATATTCAGTAACATTTGTTGAATGAAAACATTAGTTTCCATAATCTCCATTGTGAAAATCAAGTTATAGTTCTAGCTATAGTATGGAGTTGGATGCTATATGAACTTATCATTTTCTAAATCAATATTGCATAGTGAATTTTCACAGAGTAGGATCCTGTATCCTTATTTTAAATGAGAAAAATAATACTTTCCCAGATCACTGAAAACCCACAACTAATTTCTCTATGTGACTCATATACTCTTAAATACCCTATCTGTCTCTACATTGTTGCCCAAAACAAATAGGGCTGTGTAGGAGGACCCTAAGTTTTTGAGGCCATTGAGTTAGAGTTACTTCCCTCACCTTTTTTCCTTCTTTTCTTGAATAGAGGGGGTCCAAAAGGCAGCCAAGGTAATGAAATACTGTACTGAAACTGCAGACTAGGAATACTAAAAGCTAAAAAAAGCTACTTTGTTTAGTAGGGCACGCAGCAAAGTAAAGTGAAATGTTCAGCTTTTTGCTTGAATGAAATGGAATAAGAATTCAAATAGTTGCCCTGAGTATCCTCCTGGACTCATTCCTCACTTGGCCTCCATATCCAGACAGTCAGTACAAGTCATGCTTAGTCTTCTTTGTCTCTTACATTTCTTTAAGTACTTTTTCTGTTTCCACTGCTACTCCTCCAGGGTCAAGTCACCATAATATCATTTGGGTTAATGAAACAGATGCCTTATTGGTTTCCCACTTTCCTACTGGCTGTTTCCTGTAATCACCTAGCACTAAAGTTACCCACTCCAGTTTTAAATCATGGAGGGATGAGCTAGCTGAAATACTTGACTTGAATTTCTATGAAAACCTCATTAATTTTTTGACCACTGGGCATTTAGATAAGATGTTCTTTGTGTTTGGAATGTTGGTTTCCCTCTCCTGCCTTTTCACATAGGGATATTCTTTCTTTAGGTTTTAGGTGAGACCTCAAGGAAACTCCTGTCACCCCCAAAGCACTGTTCATTAGAAGTTTCTGTGACTATGGAAAATGTTCTGTGTCATCTGCACTGTCCCGTATACTACCCACTAGCTCTCCAGTACTGTACTGCGGCTGATGTGACAGAAATGGAATTTCAGATTTTATTTCATTTGAACTGTAGATGTTAGACACCTTAACTTGTGTCCTCACAACATCCTTTGTGTATTTTCCCTGCCATAACACTTATTTTATTGTATATTTTAAAACAATTCTTTTTATTTATTCATTTTAGAGAGGAGAGAGAGAGAGAGAGAAAGGAGAGAGAGACAGGGGGGAGGAGCTGGAAGCATCAACTCCCATATGTGCCTTGACCAGGCAAGCCCAGGGTTTCGAACCGGCGACCTCAGCATTTCCAGGTCGACGCTTTATCCACTGCGCCACCACAGGTCAGGCTTTTTTTTAAAAACAATTTTTTTTTATTTATTCATTTTAGAGAGGAGAGAGAGAGAGAGAGATTTTATTGTATATTTTACCAGCACTATTAAACATTTTGCAAAATTGAAAGAATTTTACAGTGTTCACTCCTAGATCTACCATTAATATCATTACTATACCTGGCTTTAACATATATCCATGTGGGTATTTCTTTACCTATCCATTATCCTTTTAAGAAAATACATTTAAAAATAACATCAGTACACATGCCCCTAAATACTTTGACATGCATATTATGAACAGCTGTTTTGAGTGTAAACTTTATATATAATAAAATGTCCATATTTTAATTATGTATTTGCTGAGTTTTGATAACTGCATAACCCAGTGTAACCCATATCTCTGTGAAGATTAGAACATTATCAACACCCTCAGAAAGTTCTCCCCTGCCCTTTCCAAGTCTGTCCTTTCTCCCACTTTCCCAAGTGACTGCAATATTCTGATTTTTTCCCCTACAATGTCCTCTTTGCAACCTGAAATACTGAGCCACAGCTTCTAGCAGGAAGCACAGGATTAGGATCCTGCAAGCCTCAGGTCACTACATTTTTGTCAACAGATCAAACATTACCCTGTTTTATGTGTATTTCTGTTTAAAAATATCTTATTCAATATATATTGTTAACACTGAACTCATTCATGGGCAACAGCATTATCATTCATGTCTGAATGAAGATTTTCTAACATTTTCTGTGAAAGTGTATACAACAGCCTTTTTCACGTAGGAACATTAGACAGCACTATACGTGGAGGCCATTATAAACATTGTAATCACCAACAAAAACACAAAAATGTGAAAAACATGACCCTACACATACCGTGAAAAGGACACTTGTTTACAATATGAGAGCTGAAAGAAGGTGGCAAAGTATTGCCTTGCATGACTTCATCTGGGAATTTGTACTTCGAGTGACTCAAGTTTTTCATCATTCTGCACATGCACATGTCTGCGAATGACTACCAGGGTGTCCTACATACTAATTTTGGGGTTATAAATGAGTTTTAGGGGATGACAAATGAATTTTATTGTTGGGAAAATTCACAAATACAGAATCTTTGAATTGTGAAGATTGTCTGTATTTACCAATAAACGTGTATAACAAGCAAAGAGAAAATCTGCCTAGCTACTGAAGTTTTTATGTCTGGTAATGAGATCGTAGTTGACATAAATGGCCTCCTTCATCAGCTACCTTTTGTATACTTCTATCCTCAGATACTTTTTTTTTTTTGACAGAGACAGAGAGTCAGAGAGAGGGATAGATAGGGACAAACAGGAAGGGAGAGAGATGAGAAATACCAATTCTTCATTGTGGTACTTTAGTTGTTCATTGATTGCTTTCTCATATGTACCTTGACTGTGGGGCTACAGCAGACCGAGCAACCCCTTGCTCAAGCTGGCGACCTTGAGCTGAAGCTGTGAGCCTTGCTCAAACCAGATGAGCCCATGCTCAAGGTGGCGTCCTAGTTTGATGCTCTATCCACTGCACCACTGCCTGGTCAGGCACCCTGGCTTCTTTACTGGTGCTTTTACCCAAACCTTTATTCCTGAAGGGTTTGAATGTTTAAGTGTACCTTTTGTTTTGGTTGCTATAGTTTTTTTTAACCTTTGGTGCTGGAAGTATTAGGTTCACCAAGAGAAATTACATGAGGCTTAGGGAGGTAAAACAATGGACTTTAGAAGAGCATCTGGGTGCAGATGGGCTGAGGCCAAAAAAGGCGTCAGCCTGGATCAAAGGGAGTCTGGGGGTTTAGAGGGTTTGAAAGTTCCTGCTGACATGTGTTGTTAGAGAACTGGTGAAGCTTCTTCTGCTTCTTGGAATTTAGGGGGGTCAGCCTGTGATCAGTTGGTACCGGGAACACCAGAAAGGTGTTGACAGCCTTTGGGTCTCTCAAGCACATCGTTCCTCTTGGATTAGCCCAGCGGTTCTCAACCTGTGGGTTGCTGGATCAGACTGTGGTCATTGTGACCTGCAAAGTCCTGATAAAAATGGGAGTTAGGAGGGGAAAAATGGAGCTGTCTTTGATCTACCTAACAGGAAATACTTAAGAATGTAGAAAATCCCCTGGCTTTCAGGTGTAGCCACCACTGTGTAGCAGCAAAAAAGCTCCTTGATAATTGAATATTTATCTATTTGTTTATTTTCCCGTTCATTTTAGTGCCATAATGAGTACAAAATGGTGAGGTGGCATTGTCATCTTCCAATTCATTGGAACCATTGTATATCTCCTTGTGGAAGCATTTTTACCCTTTGGGGAATAAGAACTCCAAAGCATCAGAGCTTAAGCTGCCAGGTCTGGAAGCAAACATTTTGTAAGTGGATTATTAAGTATAGTAATGAGAGGCACCAGTCCCTCTTCTACTTCTTGATTCCTGGACCCATGTATTCTGGCTGTGGGGGAGATGGCACCACCTAATGGCCTGTCACTGAAAGCATAACCTGGAGCCTGCAAAGTAGTTTCTTAGGGTTTTGTCTCCCACTTGGTGCTGCCATTCCACTTTTCAAATGAACATGCTGCTTCTGGGTGAAGGAGTATGTTCTAAGACCAGTTAATTCTATGGGCACGAGCAAATTGCTGCACCTTCTTTGCTGTGAAGTGAGTAAACGTGTTTCCTGATTAAATACAAAGCTGTGTGGAATGCCAAGATGATGGACAATGCATTAGTGAGTCTATCAATGGTAGTGCTGGCAGAAGCATTACAGGCAAATCTATATGCTGAATATATGAAGGTGATCCATTGTGGAAGAGAACCAGTGTAATCAACCTGCTACCAGGTGACTGGCTTGTCTCCCTACCTTCACCCCTTATGGTGCTGTATTGGGAACTCAGGTTTGTTCTCTAGGGTTGTCAGATTAGGTCTCTGGCAGATTAGCTTTGGTAAGCAGTAGTCTGTTTTTGATTTGAACCCATTGATATCCTCTATCTCTGCCATCATGGCCACTTTGTTTATGGGTTCATTGCACAGGCACTGGTGTCGAGGAAAGGAAGTTGACTGATAATCATGAAGAATGTCATTCTGTATCTGATTATTAAGCTTCTCCTTTGTAGTCGACGCCGTTTATAGTTGATGTGCTCACCTAGTCTGGCTGTGGTGGTGAAGTGCTGCTACTTAAGCTTCAGCTACTGGAGGATCCTGTCATCCCCACAAATCAGAAAGCCCAGCCCCTGTATCTGTCCTACGAGGGAAGTGACCATAGAGCTTTGAAAAGATTCCAGGTGATCCACTAATATATTTCTCAATGCTTTAGTAAATGGAGTATCTGCTAAGCCTTCTCATGGAGCATAGGTAGGAGGTTCGTGTGTAATGGTCCCCTTGGTCTAACACCTTCAGAATCCATTTCCACACATGTCCCATGGGTTTCTGTTAGTTTATCGTCCAAGTCTTGGAGGTCTTTTGGTGTATAATTTATTTTCTTTGGTCATAGTGTATACCTATCTAGTGACACCAGGAATGGTTAGGGTTGGCTTTAATGGAAATGAGTATCCACTTTCATGGTATTTGCCCTACATGATATTATCCTAAGAATTTTAAACAGTGGAAGACTAGTCTCCTTTGGTGTAGAGGGCGAGCTACTTCTTTTGGTAAAAGAGGCTCTCCAGAAGGACTTGGGGGTTTAAGTTGATTAGTTTCATCTAAGTCTAATTAAATGTCTTCATTCTAAGTTTAGGGTCACATTCTTTACTAATACATGCTCTAAATTTCAGAGGAGAAACTTGGTGACACTGTGAATTCAACTAGTATTCTTTTAATTTAACAACACTCAAAAGTGGACTTTATGTTTTATTTTCAGCTAAATTAGCTCTGTGGGCACAAAAAATAAGAGGTTGTTTTAGAGCTGCCATGGAAGCTGCTTGTTATTTTTTATTTTTATATTTCTGTGTAAGTGAAGACCCATCAGGGTGGTTAATTCTTTTGTGAACTGGCACAAAATTTCTGGTGGACCGGCAGTGGTCTGTGATCCGGCAGCTGAAAACCACTGCAGTGTACTCAGAAGAATCTGCCCCACATCTCAGTTCTCTATGGTCTCGAGCGGAAACCCCTGGGTTTCCAAGCATGCTCCTTGGAAGCAAGTTAGCACTTGCTTACTGAAAACCACAAATGATATGTTGATTAATTTTGATTCTAATACCTGCCATGGATTACTAGTATCTTGTTTTTTATTGTCAGGAAGTTCAGCACTGCACTCAAGCTCGAGGGCATGACCAATCCAATTTTCCACTCCCATCTTCGTGGGTCTGTCTCCTGGGATCACTCCCAGTACCAGCTGTGTATAAGTATGGGTCTTCTCGGGCAACAGAAACCACATAATAATTTTAAGAGGGAAGTTTAACATGAAGAATTGTTAAGTTGTGATAGGCGTGTAATTATAAAGATGTAAAGGGAACTTTAAAGGATATTCTAAGGCTTAAAGACAGTCCCCAAGGAAGGGTCAACTTAGAGTGGGGACTCCCTACACTTGGTTGGGGTCCAGACATCATTGGAGAAGGGATAGCTCTGTAGCTTAAGTTTCTCGTAGAAAAGGTTGCTGAGTTGCTGGGTCAAGAGCTGGTCCGCAGTAGCTGGGCAAGCAGGAAACAACCCTCTCAGGTATAGTTAGGCCCAACCTGGTTAGCCTTAGGCAAGGGGAAGTTGGGGTGCTGTTGTAGGTATGAAGCCTGGAGTGCATGGTGTCCTTGCTGGGAGGTGGTGCCTGGCCACGGCTGCCAGGTTGCTGAGGGACTGGGCCCCTGGGCATATGGCTAGGGCAGTGTACCACTGGATGTCCTCCCCATGAGGGACTGGGCCCCTGGGCAGATGGCTGGGGCAGTGTGCCACTGGATGTCCTCCCCATGAGGGACTGGGCCCCTGGGCAGATGGCTGGGGCAGTGTGCCACTGGATGTCCTCCCCATGAGGGACTGGGCCCCTGGGCAGATGGCTGGGGCAGTGTGCCACTGGATGTCCTCCCCATGAGGGACTGGGCCCCTGGGCAGATGGCTGGGGCAGTGTACCACTGGATGTCCTCCCCATGTGCACCAAGAAGCAGGAGCCAGAAAAAAGGAAAGGCAGCAACTGGAACCAGAAGGTGTCCTTGCAATTCCCCTTCAGAGCCCTTTTCCGACAGTGTAACATTGTGCTGTGGAAAGAAATGCTTAAGAACTCCAGCCCATTTCTTTACAGCCAAGCACTAAAGAATGAACTCAAAGCTGAGAGGCAGCACATTGATAATTGTAAGGTTACCGACTTTTTTACAACGAAAAGGAGGACAAAAATAAATAGAAGAAAACAATATTGTAAATAAAAGAAACATTTTATTCATTCTAACAATAATACACTATAATAAGATAAATGCATAATAAAAACATTTGTAATATTTTATATTGTAATTATGCTTACATGCCTATTAATTTTTAATAATAATTGTAAAGAAAAAAGTACTCATTTAGATACAAATACGTCACATCACATGCAATGGATCGACTTTGCATCGATTGAATATGGACATTTACAGCTTAGTCTTCCAATATCAAAAAGGAGGACTACATGTAGGAGGACACTTTTTGGGGGAGGACGGAACTTACAAAAGAAAGGCTGTCCTCCCTAAAGGAGGACGATTGGTCACCTTAGTAATTGGCTTGGTCAGTCAGATAGTGGTGTTCTACTCACAGTTCCTCAGTAGCTCCCCATTTTAACCAGTGAAGCTGGAGCCGTACATAGGTCTCCTACGTTGACTTCATGTACTGCTGTCTCCCTGTTGGCTCTGTGGTAGCTATTCCGGCCTCCCTGCCGTTTCTGGAACATAACCTGGCACGTGGCTGTTTTAGGGCCCTCACACTAGCTGGTTTTTCTTGGAAAGCTCTTTTCCCAGATATCTGCATGTTCAGTTCCTCACTTCCTTCAATTAAATCTTTGCTCAAACGCTTTTTCAATAAAGCCCAGCCTTCACCACCTTATTTAATACTGAAAGCCCAGTAGTCCTGACCCCATCACATGGTTTTACTTTTTCCAGAGTACTTTCCCCATAACATGCTCTGTAATTTACTTACTTCTTATGTCTGGCTCTTCCCATAATGTCAGGCACTGTGAGTGGCAGAGGTTTTTGTTTGTTTTGTGCACTTATCCCGAATACAGTACGTACTTAGAATAGTACCTGGTACATTGTAGATGCTCAGCAAGTACTTGAATATTTTAGTGGACTCTAATCATTAAAGTGAGAGTCTAGTTTAACAAAGCAATTCTGATTTTGTTCAACATATTTTTACTAGTTCTGTGTTGTACATTTTCCCTTTATTTTATAGACTAGTTAAAATCTTTTCACGATGGTTGATACGATCGATGTATTTTTGGGTTGCTTATATTCTATAAAATGAAGTGCTGTTTGTGCTTTATTGTTACTTTCTCTAAGTCACTTTTCAGCTCCTGTTACTTTTCTCATCTTATAAATGTCTGAGACAAATATAGCTTTAACATTGTATTCTTTAGAATTAAATTTGGTCCATGGAGATTTAACTAATTTTTTAAATTTGTTTTTAGGTGCTGAATGTGGAGTAAATGCAGATGTTGAGAAACATCTTGAATTGGGCAAGAAATTACTTGCAGCTGGACAGCTAGCTGATGCTTTATCACAGTTTCATGCTGCAGTAGGTTTGTATCTTGGAAATAAAACATTCAGTGGCCATCTTTGTGAATTCTAATTAATAGTTATTATTTTTTAATTGATTTTGAGAGAGAGAGGAGGGAGAGAGAGAAAGAGGGGGCGAGAAGTGGGAAACATCAACTCATAGTCGCTTCCTGTATGTGCCTTGACCAGGCAAGCTCAGGCATTTGAACTAGCGACCTCAGTGTTCCAGGTTGATGCTTTATCCACTGTGCCACCACAGGTTAGGCAATAGCTATTTTTTTGAATAACATTTAAATTAAACATCACTTAATGTTTAAATACAACATTTAAAAATATTTACAGGATTCTGGGTGAAACAGATTAGTAAAATAAATGCATGACACTTGAATGTATATAGATTTCCAGGTATCTGAGATTTACTACTATAAGTGCTAAGAATAATGCAAGATAATTTTGATAGAAGACTTTTCTTAATGTATTACATAATTTTCTACTTTCTTAAAAGATTTCACTAAATACAATTTAATTTTCTTGATGACACCATCAATATAGTAGTTTTCTGGTGAGTTGAATTGTCTTCAGTGTAGCAGCATGGTAATTAAAAAATACTGTTATTGTCTTAAATAAAGCATGTCTTAAAAAAATATGATTCTTTCCTACTACCACAGGAGTATTTGCAGAAATTTATGCTTTCTACCTATTTTGTACTTTATTATTTGCATTTTTAAATTCCACAGTTAGCAGAAACATTAAGGTCTATGGCGTATTGTTAAAGTAGTTTAAAATGACTGCTTATTTTCCTTTAGCTTCACTGCCACACAAGAATTCTTGAAATGGCTCTTCCCCCAAATACGCTATAAAATATTGTCTTCACTGAGAGATGTACACTAGTGAAGCTAAAGTAAAGTATAGCTGTGAAATTCAGTAAAGGGCAGAAGTGAAACATTTGGTGCTTTCAGAATTTGAATAAACAATGTCACTTTGTTTATAATTTGGCAAATAGCAGTGATTTTCAAGTGGTACACATAATTTCTGAGGAAGACCTGTGTGGTGTGAGACATTCATCATTTTATTTTATGTAAAACACTGATTGTTCATAACTAACTGTAGAAAATAAAAGTTTAATTTATATATGACGACAATATATAATAGATAATGATGGTGTAATATTATGTCGTGGCTTACTGAATCTCTTAGGAGATGCATATTTATCAGGAAAGAAGTGTACATCCTCTATTTCAGTTGTCTTATTTACCAAACATCAAATTTAGTGTGGTCTCATTGGCTGCTTCAGGTAACTCAATGAGTTGGTCGGAGACTCTTTTTTTATTTTTTTTATTTTTTATTTTTTTCTGAAGTTGGAAACAGGGAGGCAGTCAGACAGACTCCCGCATGTGCCTGACTGGGATCCACCCGGCATGCCCACCAGGGGGTGATGCTCTGCCCATCTGGGGTGTCGCTCTGTTGTAACCAGAGCCATTCTAGTGCCTAAGGTAGAGCCATCCTCAGTGCCCGGGCCAACTTTGCTCCAATGGAGCCCTGGCTGTGGGAGGGGAAGAGAGAGACAGAGAGGAAGGAGAGGGGGAGGGGTAGAGAAGCAGATGGGTGCTTCTCCTGTGTGCCCTGGCTGGGAATTGAACCTGGGACTCCTGCACGCCAGGCTGACGCTCTACCACTGAGCTAACTGGCCAGGGCCAGGAGACTCTTAACTAACAATGAATTCTAGATGAACACGTCGTATATGCTTATTGCTGTAGGTCATAGAGCTGCTTCAAAATGTACACTGATCTTTTGTGGTAAAATATCATCCATGTTTAAAACATTGCTTTAAACTGACTATATAAAAAGTTCATTAAATATTCATTCATAAAAATGTTTATAGCTCTCAACTTCTAAATTTTGTAATGTACTTTATTTCTTTAACTTTATCTGATTAGAAATTGATGTTAAAGTTTATAATAGAATTTGGCTAGCAGCACTGTATCAACAAATCGTTTTTATTATAATGTTCCAGACTTATATGGTTGTGACACCCTTCATTTATATTTTTGAAAAATTACTTGGTACATTTGAAGATTACTTGGGCGTGGTATGTTTTATGATTACAGTTTTACACAATAAAAGTTTTATTAAAACAGCATACAAATAATTGTTTTTACCTTGTGGTTTGAAACTTTTTGTATCCAGCACATAAATATTTTTGGTAGGGGTTTTACGATCTGGAACTTATTGGGAAACATTCTTGATCTGTTAGAAACATTATGATTTAAAGAAGAGTGTTGATTATCACTTTTCACATAGTCTTCTGAAATAGTGCATCTATTTTAAAGCAATGAAGAGTCAGATACAGGGGGAGGGAAGGAAGGAGAGGGGGAGGCGTACAAAGAAAACTAGATAGAAGGTGACGGAGGACAATCTCTCTTTGGGTGATGGATATGCAACAGAATTGAATGACAAGATAACCTGGACATGTTTCCTTTGAATATATGTACCCTGATTTATTGATTTCACCCCATTAAAATAAAAATAAATTTATAAAAACAAAACAAAACAAACACACACACACACACAAAAGAGTCAGATACAAGTTTTGTTTAGAAATTTATCATTAGAGAAGACTGCAGTGCAGGTGTGAAGATGGCTCCACCTCTCATTTCTGCAGCATGGTCTTATGTTCTGTGGTTCTGAAATTAATTCTTGGGTGTAAGATTTTATCTTTGATAGATCTTAGGTATATTTGGCATGAATGAATGTCTAAAGTAGATTAAATGGTTGGCATGTTTGAAATGATAGTATTTGTCATTTGCTTGGTAAGAAAACCAGCATCACACTTATGTAGTTCTGCTAAATCAAATGTCAAAATCATGTCCACATATATGTCACTTGAATATGTGGTGTTTTCTCATGACATTTAAACCTCACTTGTGAAGTGGGGATGGACATTGTTATTAACATTTAGATAGAAGGAAAGGAAGAATGCGCTAGTGACTTTACAAAGCTCATATTCCAGTTCAAAAGATTGCGGTGGCACAGTGGATAGAGCGTCGGACTGGGATGAGGAGTACCCAGGTTTGAGACCCCGAGGTTGCCAGCTTGAGCACGGGCTTATCTGGCTTGAGTGAGGGCTCATCTGGCCTGAGTGCGGGCTCGCTGGCTTGAGCGTGGGGTTGCTGGCTTGAGTGTGGGATCATAGACATGACCCCATGGTCACTGGCCTGAGCCCAAGGTCGCTGGCTTGAGCCAGGCGTCACTCGCTCTGGTTGAGAAGCAGATAGTCACTTCTGTGTGCCCTGACTGGGAATCAAACCTGGGACATCCACATGCCAGGCCAATGCTCTACCATGAATCCAACTGGCAAGGGCCTAATTTAACCATTTTAAACATATTGGTCAGTGGCATTAAGTGCATTCACATTGTTGCAAACTATCACCACCATCCATGTCCAGAACTTTTTCATCATCCCAAACTGACACTACACAATAAATAGTTCATTTTGATAAAAAAATTTCTTTTGTTACTTACTGACTTTATTTCATATTCCTTTTCTCTAGAGAGAAAAAGGGAGAGAGAGAAAGAGAGAGAGAGAGACAAAGAAACATTGATTTGCTGTTACACTTAATTTAGGCACTCATTGGTTGATTCTTTCTTGTATATGCTCTGATGAGGGATTGAACCCACAACCTTGGTGTATTGGGATGGGTTCTAACCAGCTGAGCTACCCAGCTAGGGCCTGTTATTCATTTCTGATCCCCTTTCCTTCCCAGCCCCTGGCAACCACCATTCTAATTTCTGTTTCTGTAAGATTGACTACTCTAGGTACCTCATTGAAGTGGAATCATACAATATTAGTCCTCTTGTGTCTGGCTTATTTCAATTAGGATAATGCCTTCAAGGTTCCTTTGCGTTGTAGCATACATATATCAGAAGGTAATTATTTTTTAAAGGGCTAAAGATTAATGTTCCATGGTGTGTATATGTCACATTTGCTTTCCATCTTGGGCGTTGTGAATAATGCTTCTGTGAGCATGGTATACAAATATCTATTTAAACTTCGCTTTTAATTTCTTTGGGCATATACCCAGAAGTGGAATCCTCATCAGTATACTTATTTTCTTCTTTCTTTCCTTCCTCTGTTTCTTCACTACCATTTTAGTTGGAGTTTTTGAGGGAACAGAGATCGTACATTCAATATATCAATTTAGATGGAAGTCTATAATTTTCTGAAATCCTGTGAATAAGGCCTCATTTTCAGTCAGTATTCCACTTAGGAAAATTTTGGTAAGGACAAAGTTATGAGTGAATACAATTAGTACTTCAAGCTAGAGGCTAGTAAACTTTTACTCTAAAGCAGTGATTTTCAACCTTTTTTGAGCCACGGCACATTTTTTACATTTACAAAATTCTGGGTCACACCACCTACCAAAATGACACAAAATGACACTCTAATACAGTACATATTATACATATAGTTAATAGTATAGTTTCTAAATGTATTTATACTCACACCTGACCAAGTCTCACGACACACTAGTGGGCCGCAGCGCACTGGTTGAAAAACACTGCTCTAACGGGCCAGATAATAAATGTTTTAGGCTTCGCAGCCATACAGTCTCTGTTGCATATTTTTCTTTCATTTTTTTTACAAATTAAAAAATATATTAAAAATATTTAATTTTTTTACAACTTTTAAAAAAATAGAAAAAATTTTTTTATTTTTATTTTTTTATTTTTCTGAAGTGAGAAGTAGAGAAGCAGAGAGACAGACTCCTGCATGTGCTCAACCGGGATCCACCCGGCAAGCCCACCAGGGGGTGATGTTCTGCCCATCTAGGGCATTGCTCCATTGCAACCAGAGCCATTCTAGCACCTGAGATGGAGGCCATGGAGTTATCCTCAGCACCCGGGCCATCTTTGCTCCAATGGAGCCTTGGCTGCAGGAGGGAAAGAGAGAGATAGAGAGGAAGGAGAGGGGGAGGGGTGGAGAAGCAGATGGGCGCTTCTCCTGTGTGCCCTGGCCGGGAATCAAACCCAGGACCTCCACACACTGGGCCGATGCTCTACCACTGAGCCAGCTGGCCAGAGACATAAAAATATTCTTCACTTTGTGGATTGGATTTGGTTCAGAGGCAACAGCTTGCTAACCCCTGTTCTGGATTTATTTGCAGTGATCTTGTTAGGCAACACGACTCATTTTTGATGATGAAATACTTAATAGAATTGCAAACTCTAATATTGTTCAGGGAATTTGTTTTTTTTAAATAAATCACTGAGTGCTAATATTTATTATTTTAATTTTCAGATGGTGACCCAGATAACTATGTTGCTTACTATCGGAGAGCTACTGTCTTTTTAGCTATGGGCAAGTCGAAAGCAGCACTTCCTGATTTAACTAAAGTGATTGAATTGAAGATGGATTTCACTGCAGTAAGTGCATCTAAATTTTCTTTAAAGGAGAATTTAAGAGAACTCGGAGGAGGTATTTTGTTTCTTAAGGTGAAGATTGGCATGTTGGGCATAGCTGGAGGATATAGAAAGTCACTGTGATGTAGTGGACTGGACAAAGAGAGACCTCCATAGTCCCTGGCATCAAAGGTCTGGGAGAAAGGTGAGCAGTGTGTGCGTTAGATAGTTTTGGAAGCTTGGCAGTGATGTTTGCTTTGTCATTTAGAATAGTATTTTTCATCCTCTAGTTCACAGACTGCTGCAGGTCTGCCAGAAATTTCATGCTGGTCCATGAAAGAGTTAACTACCATGATGGCGCTATAATCTTCACATAAGCACCAGGGTAGTTAACTCTTATGTGGACCACCATGAAATTTCTGGTAGGCTGGCACTGGTCTGTGAACCAGTGGCTGAAAACCACTGATTTAGAAAGACCTCTGTGGCTCAGTGGATGGAGCGTCAGCCTGACATGTGGATGTCTGGGGTTTAATCACTGGTCAGGGCAAACATGAGAAGCCACCATCTGCTTCTTTCCCCTCCCTTTTCTCTCTTTTCTCCGTCTTTCTCTCTTGCAGCCAGGGCCTCAATTGGTTCAAGCGTCAGCCCCTCCCAGGCACTAAGGATAGCTTGGTTGGTCTGAGCATGGCCTCAGGTGCTCAGGATAGCTCTGTTGATTCAAGCATCAGCCCCAGACTGGGGTTGCTGGATGGATCCTTGTTGGGGCACATGCGGAAATCTATATCTCTTATCTCCTCTCCTCTCATTTAGAAAATCAATCAATCAATCAATAAGTAAAAAGACCTCTGTGTGGAGGATGGAGAGGTATAGGGCAAGAAGTGAGGCTGAAAAATGAGTTCACTAAAAGGCTGTTAAATTATAGGCTGTCACGTAGCAGGAACAATGAAGAAAAAGAAAAGGGGTTAAATCAACTAAGCAGTGGTGTGTAGTGAGGACACTGCTGAATTAGTATTCTCCTCTGAAACCAACACACAGACTTCAGAAGTGGAGGAATTTACAGTCTACTGCAGGGGCCCCCAAACTTTTTACACAGGGGGCCAGTTCCCTGTCCCTCAGACCGTTGGAGGGCCGGACTATAAAAAAAAAACTATGAACAAATCCCTATGCACACTGCACATATCTTATTTTAAAGTAAAAAAACAAAATGGGAACAAATACAATATTTAAAATAAAGAACAAGTAAATTCAAATCAACAAACTGACCAGTATTTCAATGGAAACTATGGGCCTGCTTTTGGCTAATGAGATGGTCAATGTCCGGTTCCATATTTGTCACTGCTAGCCGTAACAAGTGATATGACGCGCTTCCGGAGCTGTGATGCATGCGTCCCGCGTCACCGGAAGTACTGTATGGGAGCGAGGCCGCCACATACAGTACTCCAGGAGCACAGGATGCATCTTTCACTGACCACCAATGAAAGAGGTGCCCCTTCTGGAAGTGCAGTGGGGCCAGATAAATGGCCTTGGGGCTGCATGCGGCCCACAGGCTGTAGTTTGGGGATCCCTGGTCTACTGGTTTATTTTGACAATTGGCAGGTCATTGAAATGGCTTAAAATAACAGGATCAATTAGATGATTTCAGAATTAATTTAGTAACTCATTTATTGTTTATATCCCGCCATATAGCAGAATGAATTTGAGATGGGTAAGAGTTTGGTTTGAAATATTACTATTTTAAGATGGAATTCCCAAGTGCCTAATTTTCTTTAATCTCGTACTTTACCCAACTAAGCACAATCTTTCACAAAGGTTAAGTAGCTCATTATCCTAGTATTACGGTAACTGTTAGCTGGGAACCTTTAATATTGAAATAGGTTTATATCTTTTTTGTGTATATTGATGTATTTAACAGAGGATTAGGGAAATTTTACATATCATACAATTCATATATAAGTTTTAGTGGAATATCTGTGATTTCTCTTAAAATTTTATTTTAATTTTTTAAATTACAGTTGACAAACAATATTATGTTAGAAATTAGACATTTATATACCTTACAGAGAATTCACCCTGGTAAGTCTAGTACCCAGTTGACACCATATAAAGTTATTACAATATTATTGCCTCTTAAAGTATGGCTGTGCTATAATATATTCTACATCCCTACGACTGTTTTTATAACTGGCAATTTATATTTCTGTAATCCCTTTCACATTTTTCACCCTTCCCTCCAACCACCTTCCCATCCGGCAAACATCTATTTGTTTTTTGTATCTGTTTGTTTATTTTGTTTTTTAGAGTCCACATATAGTTTAAATCAAATGGTATTTGTCTTTCTCTGACTTTTTTTCACTTAGCATAACAGACTCCAGGTCCATTCATGTTGTCACAGATGGGAGTATTTCATTCTTTTTTTTTTTGTATTTTTCTGAAGCTGGAAACGGGGAGAGACAGTCAGACAGACTCCCGCATGCGCCCGACTGGGATCCACCTGGCACGCCCACCAGGGGCGACGCTCTGCCCACCAGGGGGCGATGCTCTGCCGCGACCAGAGCCACTCTAGCGCCTGGGGCAGAGGCCAAGGAGCCATCCCCAGCGCCCGGGCCATCTTTGCTCCAATGGAGCCTTGGTTGTGGGAGGGGAAGAGAGAGACAGAGAGGAAGGAGGGGACGGGGGTGGAGAAGCAAATGGGCGCCTCTCCTATGTGCCCTGGCCGGGAATCGAACCCGGGTCCCCCACACGCCAGGCCGACGCTTTACCGCTGAGCCAACCGGCCAGGGCCTTCATTCTTTTTTTTATAGCTGAGTAATACTCCAATATATATATAAATAAGTACCAAATCTTATTTGTCCATTATATATCATGGACACTTGAGCTGCTTCCATGTCTTGGCTATTGTAAATAGTGCTGAAGTGAACATAAGGGTGCATATATCTTTTCAAAATACTGTTACGGGTTTCTTTGGATAAATACCAAAAGTGGATTTCCTGGGTCAGGTGGTAGTTCTGTTTACACTGTTTTCCATAGTGGCTACACCAATTTGCCATCCCATCAAGAGTGCACTAGAGTTCCCTTTTCTTCACATTCTTACAAACACTCATTTGTTGATTTACGGATGATAGCCATTCTGACAGTTGTGAGGTGACAGATCCATGTGATTTTAATTTGTGTTTCTCTGATGATTAGTGATGTTGAGCATCTTTTCATATGTTTGTTGGCCAAACTGTATGTCCTCTCTGGAGAAATGCTTATTCAGAGCTTCTGCTGTTTTTTATAAATCAGATTATTTGTTTTTTTGGGTTTATTTGAGTTCTTTACATATTTTGGATATTAACCCCTTATCAGATGTATCATTAGTGAATATCTTCTTTTATTCGGTAGCTTGTTTTCTGTTTTGATGATGGCTTCCTTTACTGTGCAAAAACATTTTATTTTGATATAGCCCCATTTGTTTACTTTTTTCTTTTGTTTCCCTTGCTTGAGGAGACATATCCAAAAAAAAATTCCAATAACAATGTCATAGAGTTTACTGC
This sequence comes from Saccopteryx leptura, assembly GCF_036850995.1. NCBI lineage: Eukaryota > Metazoa > Chordata > Mammalia > Chiroptera > Emballonuridae > Saccopteryx > Saccopteryx leptura. The sequence goes on along the minus strand of NC_089506.1, from coordinate 53,292,802 downwards.
CTTTGTTTTCCTCTAAAAGTTTTATGGTTTCAGGATTTATATTTAAGTCTTAGTCCCATCTTGATTTTATTTTTGTATATTGTTTTGGAAAGTGATCTAGTTTAATTTTTTGCATGTATCTGTTCAGTTTTCCTAACATCATTTACTGAAGAAACTGTTGTTACCCCATTGTATATTCTTGCCTTCTTTGTCATAGATTAGTCGACTATATAGGTGTGGGTTTATTTGGGGGCTCTCTGTTCTGTTCCATTGAGCTGTGGTCTGTGTTTATGCTAGTACCATGCTATTTTGATTACTATAGTCTTGTAGTATAGTTTGATATCAGATAGTGTGATACTTTAAACTTTGTTCTTTTTCCTTCAGATTGCTTTCGCTACTGGGGGCTTTTATGGTTCCATTAAATCTTTGAATTATTTATTCTAGTTCTGTGAAAAATGCCATTGGTATTTTAATAGGGATTATATTGAATCTGTAAATTTCTTTGAGTAGTGGGGACATTTTAACAGTGTTAATTCTTTCTCTGCAAGAGCATGCTGTATCCTTCCATTTATTTGTGTCTTCTTCAGTGTCTTACAGTTTGCCAAGTAGAGGTCTTTTACTTCCTTGCTTGAATTCCTAGATAGTTTATTCTTTATGATGCAATTGTAAATTCTATCGTTTTCTTAATTTCTTTTTCTGATAGTCATTATTGCTATATAAAAATGGAATTGATCTCTGAATATTTGTTGTATATCCTGCTTAATGAATTCAATATTAGTTTTTTTTTTGTTTGTTTGTTTTTTGACAGAGAGAATCAGAGAAAGGGACAGATAGGGATAGACACAATGGGAGGGAGAGAGATGAGAAGCATCAATTTTTTGTTACGGCACCTTAGTTGTTCATTGATTGCTTTCTCATATGTGCCTTGACTGGAGGGTGGGGGCACAGTGACCCCTTGTTCAAGCCAGCGACCTTGGGCTCAAGGTAGCCACCTTGGGCGTCAAGCCAGTGACCTTTGGGCTTAAGCCAGCAACCATGGGGTCATGTTTCTGATTCCACGTTCAAGCCAGCAACCCTGCACTCAAGTTGGCGACATTGGGTTTTAAACCTGGGTCCTCTGCGTCCTAGTCCGATGCTCTATCCACTGCACCACCACTTGGTCAGGCTCATTATTAGTTCTAATAGTGTTTTTGGTGAAATCTTTAGTGTTCTCTATATATTGCATGTCATCTGCAAATAATGACAGTTGTACTTCTTTTCAATTTGGATGCCTTTTATTTTTTTTCCTTATCTGATTGCTCTGGCTAGGACTTATGATACTATGTTAAATAAAGGTGGTGAAAGTAGACATTCTGGCCTTGCTCCTAATCCTCTGTGTGGGTTATGTATGCCCTCCTGTTTCAGTTGAGCCTTGATTGCTGCTGGTATGTTGGTGGGTGGAGTTGACCCTCAGACTGATTGGCTGTGAGGGCTGGCCGTGACTACAGCAGACAAGCTGTTGTGCAGGGAGTGGCCCCATGTAGTGTGAAGTCACTTTAGCAGGGCTTTGGTCCTAGCTGAGGCTGCCCTTTGGATGCGTTGGTTCTGGAGTAGACTGGATGTGGTCCGAAGCTGGCCATTAAATTTGTTAGGTTTGCAGCCTTTTGGGAGGGACTCTGCTACAGGCCAAGGTCAGCTGCCTCTTGTGCTGGGCTTGGAGGTACGGGGCTTGGGACTTTTTGATGAGCACTATAATGTGAGCTGAGGCCAGCTGCCACTTGTGACAGGCTTGTGGCCTTTTAGTTGGAGCTACATTCTAGGTCAACACTAGCCGCCTCATATGCCAGGCTGGGGCCACCTGATGGGAGTTATGATGCAAGTTAAGACTGGTTGTTTTGGACTTGGGGTCACATAGCAAGAGCTACAAGTCACAGTGAGGCCTGTTACTGCTTGTTGGGGTATTGTGGACCTTTGAGAGATTTGGGGAAGTTTGCAGAATGAGCTGAGACAGGCCATTTGTATGGATGAGGCACTGGAAGGGGTAGGGCTGGGTGATTGAGTTGGGTGTGATCTTAGGGAATCACCAGAGCTGGGTGAATGGTGTTAGCCAGGTTAATGGAAAGCACAGAGTTGGTGCCAGCCTGTGCCGAACTAGCTGGGTGGGAGGAATTCTTCACAGAGGAACGATGGTGCCTGACAGCGCTTCCTGGGAGAGAACTGCCCCTCCTCTGCCCCTCCAGCTCCTGCCCTGACGTTAGTCAGTTCTCATGTATTTCACTATATAATGAAAGGGAAAACGGAATGGTTATATGGGTACTCACCATTAACATACACAGCTGAAAGCACACTGGTACACAGATGGGCACTTTGTGGACATGATGGGGTGCAAAACACAAAACACGATAGCCTAAAAACCCTTGCAGCACAGTGCACTGTAGAGAATTGGTGGTTTACCCTCGATTGTTGGCTGACTGGGAACTGAGACCCCCTGCTACTCCCGAGCATCATGAGAGAGTGTCGCACGAAGAGTGCTAGCTCGGGAGAAGATGAAAGCAGAATTCAGTCTCTACTAATGCCTGTCGCCTTTGCACCATAGTGAAGTCAAATAATTGTAAGTCAAACCGAACCATCCTAAATTGGGCACTGTGTATATGCACAAGGTTGTGCAAGTATTACCACTGTCTAGTTCCAGAACATTGTTATCACCTAAAAAATAATGTACCCATTAATGGTCATTCTCATTTCTTCCCTAGCCCCTGGCAACCACTTATTTTTCGTCTCTATAGATTTTGGATGTTTCACATAAACGAAACCATACAATATGTAGCCTTTTGTGTCTGACTTCTTTCACTTACCATAATGTATTCAGGTTCATGTTGTAGTATGTGTCAGTACTTTATTCCTTTTCACGGCTGATTAATAATTCCATTGTATGGATATATCACATTTGCTTATTGATTTATAAGTTGATGGGAATTTGGATTGTTTCCACTTCTTAGCTGTTTCTGTGAAATTCATGTACAAGGTTTTGTGTGGATACATTTTCAACTTTTTTGGGGACAGCAGAAAGTATTTTCAAGTAAGCGTACTTTATCAAAATTTATACATAGTAATTGGTTCTAGAAAGTATTCTTAGAGTGCCAATATTTTTCTAATATGTATTGGAAAATAAATATTTTATTAATAATTTACTAGCCTATTTAGTTTTATTCTTTGTGTTTAAATAAAATTTAGAAATAAGTAGTACTCAGCACACCCTTGTTTTTTTCCTAGGCAAGACTACAGAGAGGTCACTTATTACTCAAACAAGGAAAACTTGATGAAGCAGAAGATGATTTTAAAAAAGTGGTAAGTTCAATTTGTATATGGCTCTATGTGTTATTTTGAGTGAACATACTAGATTTATATTTTATAGAAAGACATTTAATAATTTTATAGCTAAAAGGGAAAATAATTTGATTTGTATATATAAGAATCACAGTTCCTGAATTAATATTTAGTGATTGACATCAAAGAATCACTTTAATAATTGGGAGGTAAAGTCCATGGAGTACATATAGAATCCTAACTCAGTTTATGTAGCTCATGTGCTCATTTGTGTCTTCTATGAAACTCTAGAGGTGTCAGCTAAGCTATTCTAAAAGACTTCTAGCTATTTGGGAAGCCCTTTATTTGATTTGAAAGGAGTAATGAAACATTCTGAATAGGAAATTTTGCAGTTACCTATATGGCTATGCTACAAAGTGTAAAGTGTTGGTGAGAATTTTGGTCAAGATGGCAGAGAATCCAGAGCCTCTGTGACAAACAGACCTTTTATTTGCTAATGTTGGCAGCCTTTCATAACTAGCTTTGTGGTATTATTATGCTAAAAAACCTGTACCAGTAGAGCAGAGATGAAAACGTAGGAAACTGGGTGAAGAGAACAGAGAACTCCACATACCCACTTCATTCATTCATTTATTTGTTTTATTTAACAAACATTTATTTTTTTTCTAGGCAGTATATATCTAGTGTTAAATAAAGTATTTGATTTCTGTCTAGAAAGAGTGTAAATGTTTTGGATTTGTTGCGGGAATGTTACAGAGAATATGTAATTGAAGAGGGTATAACCTGAAAGATGATTTGTAGAGAGATGGTTGGCCCAATGTCTTTGTGCCTTTAGTAGGCTTGTTTTAAGACCTGTATCTTTGTTCTACTTAGACTTGTTTCTGGAATAGTTTAGAAAGGGCATATATGTAGAATCTGTTGTTCATTATTTGCATTTTTTTAGCTTATTAAAATGCTTAGTTACCATACTGATAACCACTATGAAAACAAAATTTCTGGCATTTACATAACCTTTGTCACAATACTCAGTCATATGCAGAAAAATCTAGAAAATATTAGACTTAATTGTTTTGAATCAGAAGCTGTTTCATGGTCTCAATAACATTGGGTGTCATTTTCTGTTTCTCTAATCTTCCTTACTACTTGGAAGATGCTTGAGAGCAGGCTGAAGGCCAGGTGGTAAAGAGGCGATGGTGCTGGGAGTATATCTTCCCCTAGCTCAGTCCTTTGTGTATAGCAAGTGTTGTATAAAAAGTTGTCAAATGGAGACCTGGCCAGTTGGTTCAGCAGTAGAGCATTGGCCCGGCGTGTGGAAGTCCCCGGTTCGATTCCAGGTCAGGGCACACAGGAGAAGCGCCCATCTGCTTCTCCCCCCTCCCCTCTCCTTCCTCTCTGTCTCTCTCTTCCCCTCCCGCAGCCAAGGCGCCATTGGAGCGAAGATGGCCTGGACGCTGGGGATGGCTCTGTGGCCTCTGCCTCAGGTGCTAGAATGGCTCTGGTCGCAACAGAGCAACTCCCAAGATGGGCAGAGCATCGCCTCCTGGTGGGCGTGCCAGGTGGATCCTGGTTGAGTGCATGTGGGAGTTGGGAGTCTGACTGCCTCCCCGCTTCTCACTTTGGAAAAATATTAAAATTTTTTTTTTGTCAAATGAGTAAATGATAAAATGTAAGAATGTATTTTTTTTCTTTTTAACAAATCCTTAAATCTTTTACTTAGAATTTTTTTCAATCACCAATTAGAGTAGTCTTTTAGAAATAACACTATTTAGAATAAAGCTTTAGCATATATTAATCTTTAGTGGGCATTGGGTGTGTATCATTTTAGAACTTTGGGTATGGTTTAACTTAATTAATGCTTTTTCTGTGACCAATACTAAAACCTCCCAGAAACAAGACGGGGAACTTTCATGTGACTTTGCACACTCAGATTATTCTCTGGCAGTCATCTCTTGCTATTATTGTTACTGGATTCTTCTATGACGGTTGGGAACCTATGGCTTGTGAGCCAGATGTGGCTCTTTTGATGGCTGCATCTGGCTCGCAGACAAATCTTTAATAAAAAAAAATAATGTTAAAAATATAAAACATTCTCATGTATTACAATCCTTTCATTTCCTACTGCTCATGTTCATGGTTGCGGGTGGCTGGAGCCAATCACAGCTGTCCTCCGGGACAACACCAAATTTTTATTGGATAATGTGTAATGTACACGGGTCGTTATATGGCTTTCATGGAATTACATTTTAAAATATGTGGTGTTCATGGCTCTCTCAGCCAAAAAGGTTCCTGGCCCCTGTTCTATGAGAATATGCATCTGTATTGAGTATTTAATTTTGAATTTAAAGTCTTATTGAGATAATTTAGATTCCCATGAAATTATAATTACTTGAGATTTTTTATACCCTTTACCCAATACCAAGTTGCCCCAGTGCTAACATTTTGTAAAACTGTAGTACAGAATAAAACCGGGATATTGATATTGATACTGATACAATCTATGAGTCCAATTATGTTTCCACTGTTTTATAGTATTCATTTCTGTGTGTATTTCTGTATCTGTCACCACAGTCAAGGTATTGAATAGTTTATTGCCAGGAGGATATCCCTCCTTTTATGGTTGACCTTTTATAACCACACTGAGTTCTCTTCCATATTTGTTCAGCACCTCATCCATACTCCTAGCAATCACTAATTTGTTATTCATTGTTTGAATTTTGATAATTTTAAAATATTGTATACATGGACTTGAATGTATGTAACCTTTTGGAAGTGACTTTTTTTCGCCTCAGCATACTTCCTTGGGGATTCATCCAGATGTGCAGATATTACTTAGGTTGTTCCTTTTAATTGCTGAGTTTTCCATAGTATGTGTATGACACGTTTTAGTTACTCATTCATTAATTGATTGACATTTGCATTGTTTCCTCTTTTTGGCTATTATGAATAAAACCATTATGCACTTTTGCATACAGGTTATAGTATAAACATAAATCCTCATTTTCCTGGGATGAATAAATGCTCAGGAGTACAATTTCTGGGGTGTAATTATATGTTTAGTTTTATAAGAAACCACCAAATTGCTTTCCAAAGTAACTGAGCCATTTTACATTCCTCTGCATCCTTGCCAATATTTGGTGTTGTCACTATTTTTTATTTTACCCATTCTGAGAAGTAGTAATAGTGCATTATAGGCTAATGATCTTTTCATATGCTTATTTGCCACTTATAAATCCTTTTTGGTATGATGTTTATTCATGTCTTTGCCTGTGTTCTAATTGGATTGTTTGCTTTTTTACTATTGTATTTTGGAAGTTCTTTATATATTTTAGATAGTTTATCACATATGTAGTTTGCAAATATATTCTGCCAGTCTAGACTCGTCTTGTCATCCTTTCACAGAGTCTTTCAGAGAGCAAAAGTTATTTTCAATTTTTTTTTTTTCCCTGAAGCTAGAAATGGGGAGAGACAGTCAGACTTCTGCATGCGCCCGACCGGGATCCACCCGGCACGCCCACCAGGAGGCGATGCTCTGCCCCTCCGGGGCGTCGCTCTGTTGTGACCAGAGCCACTCTAGTGCCTGGGGCAGAGGCCAAGGAGCCATCCCCAGCGCCCGGGCCATCTTTGTTCCAATGGAGCCTCGGCTGCGGGAGGGGAAGAGAGAGACAGAGAGGAAGGAGAGGGGGAGGGGTGGAAAAGCAGATGGGCGCTTCTCCTGTGTGCCCTGGCCGGGAATCGAACCCGGGACTTCTGCACGCCAGGCCGATGCTCTACCACTGAGCCAACCGGCCAGGGCCTATTTTCAATTTTAATGATGTCCAGTTTATTGATTTTCTTTTCTGTGGATCGTGTATTGATATCTTGTCTAAGAACTTTACCAAACCTAAGGTTTCATAGACTTTCTCCTATGTTATCTTCTATAAGTTTTATGTTTTATGTTTATGTTGTCTGTAATCAATTTTTAGTTAATTTCATATAAAGTATGAGGTTTAGATTGAGGTTTTGCCTCTGGATGTCTCGTTGTTGTAGCACCACATTTTGAAGAAGCTTTCCTTCATTAATTGAATTGCTTTTGCACCCTTAAAAATAATTAGTTATTGCCCTGGCCAGTTGACTCAGTGGTAGAGTGTCCGCCTGGCATGTGGATGTCCCAGGTTCAAGTTCCATCAGGGTACACAAGAAGTGACCATCTGCTTCTCCATTCTTCTCTCTTTCTTCTCTCCTCTTTCTCTCCTTCTCCCTCTCTTCCCCCTCTCCCTCTCTCCCTCCTCTCTCTCTCCCACAGCTCGTTAGCTTGAGCCTGGCCCAAGGAGTTGAGGATAGCTCCATTGGAGCACATTAGCCTCAGGCATTAAGAATAGCTGGGTACTTGAACATCGGCCCCAGATGGGGTTGCCGGTGGATCCCAGTTGAGGTGCATGTGGGAATCTGTCTCACTATCTCCTCTCTTCACCCAAAATAAATTTAGAAAATCTCACATATGTTTCCTTTTTCTGAATAGTAAGTACAGTGTCTTAAGCAAGGGTCTCCAAACTTTTTACACAGGGGGCCAGTTCACTGTCCCTCAGACCATTGGAGGGCTGCCAAATACAGTGGTCCTCTCACTGACCACCAATGAAAGAGGTGCCCCTTCCAGAAGTGCAGTGGGGGCTGGATAAATGGCCTCAGGGGGCCGCATTGCAGCCCGCGGGCCGTAGTTTGGGGACGCCTGGTCTTAAGGGTATAGGTGGCAGAGGGGGAGATAGGATTATGGAATAGGAATATTGAGAAGAACTTATCAGTTAACCTATATAAAATGTATTAAATTTTTAAGCATTAAGAACCTACGTTCTCCTGACTAGGCAATGGCGCAATGGATAGAGTGTCGAACTGGGACGCGGAGGACCCAAGTTCGAAACCCCAAGTCACTGGCTTGAGTCCAGGCTCATCTAGCTTGAGTGTGGGCTCACCAGCTTGAGCATGGAGTCACTGGCTTGAGTGTGGGATCATAGACATGACCCCATGGTTGCTGGCTTGAGCAAGGGGTTGCTTGCCCTGCTGTAGCCCCCTGGTTAAGGCACATATAAAAAAGCAATCACTGAACAACTAAGGTGCCACAGAAGAATTGATGCTTCTCATTTCTCTCCCTTCCTGTCTGTTTCTATCTGTTCCTCTCTCTGACTCTCTGTCTCTGTAAAAAAAAAAAAAAAAAAAGAAAAAAAGAAAAAAAAGAACCTACGTTCTATTGGACAAATAAATGATAGAAGAATATTATTGGGTGAACAACTCAGATACAAATCCAAAGCCAGTATCTCCAATACTGCCTTTCTAAGTGTACAGGTAAACATTAGAACTATATATTTAGAAGGACCACTATCTGTTAAGTTTAGCAAAAATAAATAAATAATATAGACCCTAATGTTGATGGGACTCGAATGAAATGTTTCCAGTCATGTAATACTGTTATATTAACATTGCAAATATAGATGGAACTTTGCAGAAAAATCTTGAGTATTATGAAAGAAAAACATTTGCCCAAAGATACCTCTTGGAACTCCATTTGTTTTGGAAACTATTAGAGAATGTTATGTCAATATGAAAAAATTATATTCATTAACAAGAATTAATTTATGGGCCCTGGCTGGCGTGTGGATGTCATGGGTTCGATTCCCGGTCTGGGCACACAGGAGAAGCACCCATCTGCTTCTCCACCCCTCCCCCGCTTCTCTCTCTCTCTCTCTCTCTTTTGTTTCCTCTCCTCTCCTCCTCTCTTCCCTCCTCCCCTCCTGCAGCCAAGGCTCTGTTAGAGCAAGTTGGCTCTGGGGGCTGAGGATGGCTCCATGGATGCTGCCTCAGGTGCTTAAAAAACCCCCAAACAACAACAACAACAAAAACGCCCGGATGGGCCAAGCATCACCCCCTGGTGGGCTTGCCTGGTGGATCCCAGCCGGGGTGCATACAGGAGTCTCTCTGCTTCCCCTTCTCTCACTAAGATTAAAAAAAAATAATAATTTATGGATGTTGTTGCTTTATAGACCTATATGTACACAATAAAGTCAGTTAAAAGGCAAAATAAAATTTTGTGTAACTGTTACTTATTATTACAGAAAACTTTTATTTGTACTAGATGGGTATAAACTGGCAATTATTTAAAGCTTTTATAACTCTTTCTTTTTGTAAAATTGTATACAACAAATTTCGAAGAAAAAAATGTTTTGGAACAAAGTATAGGTTGAGGTTTTAGGCCTTTGTAATTCATTCAGTCCTGGTTAACAGCATTCGGGGGTTTCATAGATTATTTTACTTAATCATTGTTTCACCTCTGGGTTGTGGTATATTGGTAATTACTCCCCCTTCATCTGTGGTTTCACTTTCTGTGGTTTTTACTTACATCAACTGTGGTCTGAAAATATTAAATAGAAAATTCCAGAAATAAACAATTCATAGGTTTTAAATTGTGTGACAGTCTGAGTAGTGTGATGAAGCCTTGAGCCTTCCTGTTCTGTCCCAGCCAGATTGGGAATCATCCCTCTGTCCTGTGTATCCGCACTGTATGCACTGCCTGCCTGTTAGTTATTTAATAGCCATCTTGCTTATCAGGTAAACTGTGCAGGTATCGCAATGTTTGTGCTCAAGTAACCCTTATTTTACTTAATTGTCCCTAACGTGCACAAGTAGTGATACTGGTGATTCAGATATGCCAAAGAGAAGTAGTAAACTTTATCATAGGTATGTGTGTATGGGAAGAAACGTAGTATATATAGGGTTCTGTACTTCTGTGATTTCAGGTATCCCCTGGGGTCTTGAAATGTATCTTTCTCAGATAAGGGAGAGACTACTGTGCTCTCATTTTACAGCAGAGGAAAGTGAGGTTTAGAGAGGTGTAACTTGCCCAAGGTTACACCACTAGTAAGCAACTAGGTTTTAAGAATTTAGAACATACACTCCTTTTTTTTTTTTTTTTTTTTTTTATATTTTTCCAAAGTGAGAAGTAGAGGGCAGCAGACAGACAGACTCCGCTATGCGCCCAACTGGGATCCAGCCTGCATACCCACCAGGGAGCAGTGCTTGGCCCATCTGGGCCATTGCTCTGCTGCAACTGGAGCCTTTCATGGCGCCTGAGGTGGAGGCCATGGAGACATCCTTAGCACCCAAGCTAACTTTGCTCCAATGGAGCCTTGGCTGTGGGAAGGGAAGAGAGAGACAGAGGAAGGGGAGGAGAAAGGGTAGAGAAGCAGATGGGCGCTTCTCCTGTGTGCCCTGGCCGGGGATCGAACCCGGGACTTCTACAGGCTGGGCCGACGCTCTACTGCTGAGCCAACCGGCCAGGGCCAGAACGTACACTCTTAAGCACTGTAGCATTTTGCTTGTACTGTAATTAGTAACTGTTTGTATGTATCCTTTGAAGGCTATTCCTACAGAATATGCCCAGGACTCCAACATGTGTATGAGTTCTACATAGTGCAGAACATTTGCTGCTATTTGTATAAAAAAAGTGAGAAAACACATATTGCTTGTAAATGGATAAAAGTTTCTGGGAGATAGTGCAAGAAATTTATAGTATTGGTTATCTCTTGGAAGAAAAGTATAAAGTGGCCTTGATAAGTTCTTACCTTCAAGGACCTCATTGTGAGTGTAGAATTGTGAAGAATAGATGTCATGATTCTATTGTTTGGTATCATAAAATGGATGTTTTCTGGGTCTGGTTTGAAAAATTTTATGTTATGACTATCTTTATCGACTAAAGAATTACAGTTTAATTTTCAAGTATTTGTGAACACAGATTATATGTACTAATTTATTTGCTTTATATATTTTTAGTTAAATGAACTTTTTATGGTGTTTAAGAGCAGATACTAGCCTATTGAATATGCTAAAAATATCGTCTTACTAATAAAGAACTAGATACAACCAGGTAGATACGTTCAGCTACATTTTACATGATGGAGCAAAAGTTTAAATATCCTTAATCTCTCTGGGTTACAGTGAGGATCTCCTGCTATATGTGTATAGTTTACTCTGCTGGCAGAGGGTCTCAGGTCCACTCCAGCTGTCCAACCTACTATACAGGATCTTAGGTAGTTTAGTTTGTATTCTAGCTGTCAATGACCCTTCTATAACCATTGCATAAAACCCTATGTTAGTTCAACAAGCATTTGCATTCATGTTATTTGCAACTCAGAGTGGTAGGTGTTAAAGGGCTGCTGACAAAGAAAACAAGTGTCTGCCGTTACAGAGATTCTATTATATATTGTATATTACATATTAGGTTAAGAACTAGTCAGGCAAATATGATACTGTGTGATAAGTGCTGTGATTTGAGCCCTATGGGAACATACGGAAAGGTCATCTAACTTAGCTGCGATTTGGGGGCCTGGAGTCAAAAAGGGCTTTCCCAAAGGAGGGAATATATTTCAAATATGAATGTTAAAAGGATGAATGTGTTAGCAAAGTGGATAGGAGGACCATCACTGAAGAGGGTAGGCAGCTGTGTAAAAGCTAGAGGAAGAGAAAGCCTGTCATTTAGAAAATGATGCCTCCAAGAAGACCAGAGCCCAGGGGTATGAGAATACTGAGCAGGAAAGTAGGGGTCTGATTGCAAAGAGGACATATGTAGTACCAGGAGCCGGATCTTTTTAGCTATGGAATCATGTTGGGAGTGTTTTTACTGGAGCAAAAACATGATCAGGTTTTTGCTTCAGTAAAATCCAGGCTACTCTGAAGAATAAATTGGAAGACGACAAGGATGGAAGCAGACAGTCTGAGATGAAGCTGGTGCAGAAATCCAAGTGTGACCTATAGAGGCCAAATGTTAGGCAAGAGTAGGTGGGGATTGAGAGAAACAGACATTTAGGAGTTTGGATCAAGAGAGGTGCAATGATTGGAGTCAAGTTTCTGGATTGTCAAATTCGTACCTATCTATGCTATTCCCTGAGATATCCCAGAGAGAAATTATTTAGGGGAAGGAATGGGTGAGAAAAATTGACTGACTTACTCTTATAAAACTTTCAGATTCTCTCAGCAACTCATTTTATTTAATAATTTGTAGCCTATGAGTTCTTCCCTTTTATTCCCAAGTCCAACAATATAGTCAGTGCAATTTAAACTCTTCTATTCTTGGTGTTTAGTGTTTTGTTTATCTTTGCTTTATTTATCTTTTCTAATCATGCTTTGGGTTTAAGTGGAAAGTATTTAGATTGAGACAGTGTTCCATGAGATCCAAATACAGTGAAGGTAATGGTTAATTTAAATGTTTATTTCATATTTCTATATATTTTTATTTTGACAAAGTTAGAAACTTGCATTTTGATTGGGGTGAACAACTGTACATTAGGTAAATATCAGTGCCAACTGCAGTTTAATGATTAAATCAATTATAAACCTTTGGAATAACATCCCATTGGTACTTTGTGAACTGTGTTAATTGAAAACAAATCAAACACATAAATCCACTATACTTCAATATAACTTTAGGCATTGTTTTTTCATTTTTAATCTTTTAGTGCATAAAGAATGATTATATGTCTCAAGATAACTAAATCACAACTAAAGTTAATATGTATATATAGTATTATAAACTGGGAAGAGAAGCAAATAGTATTTTTTACAAGCATGAAATAAATTTGGTTATAATTTAACATAAAGATAGTTGTTCTGATTTTTTTTTCTTTTCCAAGTGAGAGGAGGGGAGATAGAGAGACAGACTTCCGCATGTGGCATGACTAGAATCCACCTGGCAACGCCTGTCTGGGGTCAATGCTCTGCCCATATGGGGCCTTGCTCACAACCAAGCTATTTTTAGTGCCTGAGGTAGAGGCTCCATGGAGCCATCCACAGCACCTGGAGCCAATGCACTTGAACCAATGGAGCCATGGCTGTAGGAGAAGAAGAGAGAGTGAGAGAGAGAAAGGGAAAGGGGAGAGGTGGAGAAGCAGATGATCGCTTCTCTTGTGTGCCCTGACTGGGAATCGAATGCAGCACATCCACATGCTGGGCTGACTCTCTACCACTGAGCCAGCTGGCCAGCGTCTTTTCTGATTTTCTTTGAATCAGATACATACTGGATCACACACCATAATTCACCAAATATAAAGAACCATCAGTTGTAAGAAAGGTGAATATTTTATGTACTAAGAAAAGAATAAATGCTGTGAATTGAATAATGCCTTCCTATAACTTAATGTTTTTACTCTGTATTTGTGGAAAGAGCTATTTGAGTCTTAGCATTACATTTTTCTTCCATCACACTGCTCTGTACTTTGCCCTTCTGCGTATGTTAACTTCTTGAAGATTTTATGTGACAGTTAAATTCAGTATGATTAGTACCAACAATGCTTATTAATTCAATTGAAGCATGTTATACCATTTTGTGCAGTCATGTCTACAGGCTAACAGTGAAACTCCATCAATTTTAAGACTCATTTAAGAGAGGTTGACATGTGCTTTCTTATCAGCTTGCTCAGGTGTGAGGGAGAGGAAGAAGAGGGAGGGCGGGGGAGGTTTAAAAGTTGTCAGCTGTGAAATGGATTCAGATTCATAATTATAAAAGGGAAAGAAGAAACTCTTTCTGTCATGACATAGCATGACCTAGGATTTGGCCTAAAGAATCAAGAGGAGCCACTTACTGAAGAGGATGGGGTGTTGGTGGTGGTTGTGGTACACAGGTCATGGCAGTGGTTGGAGATGGGAACTGGAATTCTGTGTTGGCCTGGTACTGATATGCCATTAGGATGTCCTATTGGAGATGGCAGGGAGGCAGGTGCCTGTCTCATATCAGTGTGCACATAAAAGAGTAGTTACTGCCCTGGCCGGTTGGCTCAGCGGTAGAGTGTCGGCCTGGTGTGCGGGGGACCCGGGTTCGATTCCCGGCCAGGGCACATAGGAGAAGCACCCATTTGCTTCTCCACCCCCACCCCCTCCTTCCTCTCTGTCTCTCTCTTCCCCTTCCGCAGCTAAGGCTCCATTGGAGCAAGGATGGCCCGGGCGCTGGGGATGGCTCCTTGGCCTCTGCCCCAGGAGCTAGAGTGGCTCTGGTCACGGCAGAGCGACGCCCCGGAGGGGCAGAGCATCGCCCCCTGGTGGGCAGAGCCTCGCCCCTGGTGGGCGTGCCGGGTGGATCCCGGTCGGGCGCATGTGGGAGTCTGTCTGACTGTCTCTCCCCGTTTCCAGCTTCAGAAAAATACAAAAAAAAAAAAAAAGAGTAGTTACCGAATGTAGGCTATGAACATGACTTGAACCACAGTTTCCTTCTGTGTGGAAATAGAGATAATATGAAATGTCCTTTAGGGTTTTAGGCTTAGGATCAGTGCCTGGGGCCTATGGAGCTTTCAGTAACTGTTTACTGTTGCCACGATTGAGCGTCCTCATCATCATCATCCAAAGTACATTTAACATATTACTTTAAAAGTAATAACCTCTCTGTATGTTAATATGAATAACTTTTTGCATGGAAAATAATTTCAAAAATAAAATAGTAATGAGTGGTATTTTTACATTTTTACAAATCTCTTTAATATCTGGCTTACTTGAAGACATCAGATTCCCAGATCTGACTTACATTTTGGTTGAAGTATTGAAAATGTGAACTCAAACATATAAGCAGTTGGAAAAATAAGAATATTTGAATAGTCTTTTTAGGTAATTATGAATATTCTTTGATGTTGTTATACTAAACCTCCACTAGTGGTTATAGGTGTTTTTACTCTGTTATAATGAAATCCATTGGTTTATCTTCCACTTTGAATGGATTCTTTATCTTTTCTCCATACTTGCTTTTGTCCTCACAGACCCCTGAAAAGTTTTTAAGGACTTCCAGGGTTCCCTGAACCACACTTTGAGAATCACTGCTATTGGGTATATCTGAATTTATATACAGTGCTCACAAAAATTAGGAGATATTTATTGCTTCATGTTCATTTTGAAATATCCCCTAATTTTTGTGAGCAGTAGATTATAGAATGTTCACAAAAGGAGTTTGGAAATTTTTATTATTTCTTTGCAGTACTTGCTGTGTGTTTCATAAAGTGTCTTCTTAATTTCTCAGTGACTACAGTTGTCCCTCACCATATTTGCAGTTCACTTTTCACAGTCTCACTGTATCATGGTCTTTAAAAATTTTTTTTTAATTTTTATTTTATTTATTCATTTTAGAGAGGAAAGAGAGAGGGGGGGAGAGAGAGAGAAAGAGAGAGAGAGAGAGGAGAGAGACGGGGGGGAGGAGCTGGAAGCATCAACTCCCATATGTGCCTTGACCAGGCAAGCCCAGGGTTTTGAACCGGCGACCTCAGCATTTCCAGGTCGACGCCTTATCCACTGCGCCACCACAGGTCAGGCCTATCATGGACTTTTAAATTGTATATGTCTATTTTTTTATTTTTTTACAGGGACAGAGAGAGAATCAGAGAGAGGGATAGACAGGGACAGACAGACAGGAACGAAGAGAGATGAGAAGCATCAATCATCAGTTTTTTGTTGCAAGACTTTAGTTGTTCATTGATTGCTTTCTCATATGTGCCTTGACCGGGGGGCTTCAGCAGACCAAGTGACCCCTTGCTCAAGCCAGCAACCTTGGGTCCAAGCTGGTGAGTTTTTGCTCAAACTAGATGAGCCCGCACTCAAGCTGGTGACTTCGGGGTCTCGAACCTGGGTCCTCTGCATCCCAGTTTGACGCTCTATCCACTGTGCTACCGCCTGGTCAGGCGTATATGTCTAATTTTGTATCACAGATTTTTCACCGTATTGTGGGATTTTGCAGTATATAGGTATTTTTATATATTATTTTAATTATTTTTGTGGTAAAATAAGCAAAATAAGTGGGAAAGGTTAGTAACAGTGTGGGAAAAGTATGTAAGAGTGTGGAGAGGGTTTATAAAGCCTTAAAAGATAGAAGTAATAAAATAAATATAAGGTCACTACTTCGTGGATTTTTGCCTATTGGGGGGGGTTCTGGAACCTAACCCCCATGATAGATGAGGGACCACTGTACTCCTTGGGGTGTAGGTTTTATTATCCCCCTTTTATTGGTGAAGAAAATGAAGATACCATATAGATAATAAGTGTTAAAGTCAGGATTTGGGCTTAGTTTTTTTCCATTTAGACTTTATTTTAAAACATTAATAATACAAAGTCTTTTGGAAATATTCATAATCTGGCCATTGAGAAATGGTCAAAGTATTGTGTTAGTTATCTATTGCTGTGTAACAAGTTGCCCAAAGTTAGCAGCCTAAAGTAACACACATTTATGATCTTACAGTTGATGGAGTCAGGAATCTGGGCATGCATAGTGGATCCTCTACTCCAGAGTCTCTCACAGGCTATGGTCAAGGTGTCGGATAGGGCTGCAGTATTATCTGGAGGCTTGGCTGGGGAGGAACTGCTTCCAGACTCACCCGGTTGTTGGCAGGATTTAGTTCCTCTTGAGCTGTTAGACTGAGGCCTCAGGGTTTTTTTAGCTGTTGGCCAGAGGCTTACCTTGGTTCTTTCTTTCTGTTTTTTGCATAAATATTTTTAACAGTTTTATTTTTGAGAGATTGAGAGGGAGGATGAGAAGCATCAACTCGTAGTTGCTTTACTTTAATTGTTCATTGATTGCTTCTCATATACTTCTTGACCAGGGGGCTCAAGCTGAGCCAGTGACCCCTTCCTCAAGCCAGTGATCCCGTGCTGAAGTGGTGACTCCATGCTCAAACTGTTGAGCCCATGCTCAAGCTGTGATCTCTGGGTTTTGAACTGGGTACTTTCGTATTCTGGGTCACACTCTACCCACTGCGCCACCACTGGTCAGGCTTCCCTTTGTTCTTTACGTGGATGTCTGCGTAAAATGTCTCACAGCTTGGCAGCTTGATTCGTTAGTGTAAACAGTGAGAAGGCAAGAGACGGACAGCAAAAGAGAGAATTCTAGTAAGATGGAAGTCGGTGTTTTGTATCTGTTTAAGAGAGTGACCTCCTTTACCTTTGTTGTATTCTGATAAAAGGAGTTACAGCTTCATCCCATACTGTAGGGGAGGGGATCACACAAAGGCACAAATTCCCGGAGTTGGGGATTATCTGGGGCTATCTTGGAAGTCTTCCCACTACAACTACTGGTCCACTGCTTCCATTTGAGGTCCCAGAAATAGGGGTTTATGTAGATTAGATTAGGGAGGACCACTTATCTGGCAACCAGCCCCTATCCCATAGCTATTACGGGTTTTACCCAAAAGCTCAGTGACCACAGTCAATGGTAAGAAATAAGAAATAAAATATTGTCATACTCAGAGATTTGGCTGAAAGGGTCAGAAATGTAAAACAGTAAAGAGGAGAATAGCTATCAAGGAACATGAGAAAAGGACAGAGGGAAATACCAGTGTAGTCTACCTTCTACTTGTAAATATCCTGGAACGTAAGAGGACAACGGGGAGGAGTCAGCAATCTCGTGCAGTAAGAGTGAATATCTTCATCTCACTTAACCCTCTTGGAAGTTCTCCAGGGTTATAAGGGTTGTTTTTCAGATTCCTTTTTTACCTCCTTAGGAAAATTCCCTCCATTTCTTCCTCCATCCTCACTCCCAGTCCCAAAGAGGCTCAGATGACCTGAGCTGGCTCCCTCTTTCCTATTCCCATTGTCTGAGCGTGGAGTGAGGCTGAGCGCCCATCCTCAACCTTGAGACTTAGGGCTTTCCTCTCCCTTCCAACAAGAAAAATTGTGTGGAAGAGATTAGACTCTAACGTTTAGGAGAGGAAAGATGCAAATTCTATCCAGAAGAGGCAGTCTCTAATACATTCTATCCAAAAAGGAGCAGTAGTGTACATATAGAGAACTTCTACTTTGCCAAGAACATAGTGACAGCACCCACATTTACACTCCTTCCATTGTGGTCTGTCAGAAGTATTCATGTTCACCCCAAGGGTGATAACACAGTCATAGGCAAGCATTCTGTGGCTCTACTGCAGCTCCCTTTAGCTGGATGGTTCAGTCGTGCATGACATCCACTCCTTAGAGCCAGCTGAGGGGACCACTTCCTTCCTAGTTACCTGTCGGTACTTGGAGTCCTGTCTGTGTCTTCTAAAGCCAGGGAT
Source organism: Saccopteryx leptura (assembly GCF_036850995.1). NCBI lineage: Eukaryota > Metazoa > Chordata > Mammalia > Chiroptera > Emballonuridae > Saccopteryx > Saccopteryx leptura. The sequence continues at coordinate 53,274,485 of NC_089506.1, read as the reverse complement.
TATACAAGATGAAACAGAATACCTAAAGAATCCTAAAAATGAACAGAAATATAAACCTTCTACTAAGTTGTGGTAATCTGACGGTTTCTCATTTGGAGTATTCTTTCCTAACAGGTGGCTATAGGGTGTTTTTAAAAAATCCACTAAAAATGGAAGCAGTACGCTTGGTCAATTGAAGGAGAGACATTTCTAGAAACAATCTACTGTTGTCTGTACCTCATCCAAAATTGGAACACATCAACTACAATTCCCATCTTAAGAATTATTAGAATTCAGAAATTATTACATATAAATTGTAATGTTAAAAAGTTCCAGGCCCTAGCCAGTTTGCTCAGTAGATAGAGCGTCAGCTTGGTGTGTGGATGTCCCGGGTTTGATCCCCGGTGAAGGAACTCATTAGAAGCGCCCACCTGCTTTTCTTCCCCTCCACCTCTTCCTTCTCTCTCTTCCCCTCCCACAGCCAGTGGCATCACTGGTTTGGCCCCAGGCCCTGAGGAAAGCTCGCCTGGCCTGAGTGTCAGCCTCGAATGCTGAGGATAGCTTGGTTGATTTGAGCATCAGCCCCAGATGGGGGCTGCCAGGTGGATCCCGGTCTGGGCGCATCTGGGAGGCTATCTCTCTATTTCCCCTCCTCTCACTTCAAAAAAAAAAAAAAAAAAAAAAAAAAGAAAGAAAATATTCCAAAAAAGAGTTAGTAGGTTTTTAATGTAAGCACCCATTTTTTCTGAGCCATTAAGCTTAAGATTTTTTCTCTGATGGAAGAAACCGTTGAGCGTCCCTGTGTGTGAAACCAGGCTGGGAGTGAGGACGAACTGGAAGCGGACACAGAGGCTCTTACTGGGTGACAGAAATGGTCCAGACTGTGGTGATGGTTGCACACTTGGTAAATTTTTAAAAATCATAGAATTACAGACTCAAAATGAGTGAATTTTTGATATATAAATTATACCTGGGTAATGTTAAAAAAGAGACAAGGGTGTAAACCTCTTAAAACCAAACCATAACCTTTTTAAGTAAATTATTACTATCTTATTTTTCCCTGTAAATTTTTCCTTTCTTATACCATAGCCCCTCTGGTATCATATCCTCTTCTGTCTTATGATTTCTAAAAAAAAAAGAAAGAAAGAAAAAAGCCCTCTCTCTGCTTCCCTGTGTTTTTCATTATTTTGATAAAGTTATTTTATATTTTAAAATGCTTAGAAAATGTAACTAGAAGGTAAAATACATAAAACTCAGGTTATTTTCTCTAGAGCTGTACATGGAGAAGTGAGGAAGGCGCTTCCCCTGATTACTTCACTTTTCTCTGCCCTTTGACAACTCTAAGTATATTTGCTTCCTTAGCAGTGTGGAGGGTCCAGGGCTTTGGACGCCTGCACCGCTGCTCGCTCTGGCGCCCCATGTTGGTGGAAGGAGCTTTTGCTGTTACTTCCCACAGTGGTCAGCATCAGGGGCGAAGTTTTTGGACAAGCCAGTTTGGCCAGGGTCTCTACCCTTTCTCCCCAATATACTTAAGTATTTTGAGTGGTCAGATCATTGTGTATACCATGAATTTTAGACTTAAGAGGTCGAAAACCTTGTTTATTATTTTTATAGCTCAAATCTAATCCAAATGAAAATGAGGAAAAGGAAGCCCAGTCCCAACTTATGAAATGTGATGAAATGCAGCGTTTGCGTTCACAAGCCCTGGATGCTTTTGAAAACTCGGATTATGTCTCTGCTATAACCTTCCTTGATAAGATTTTAGAGGTAAGTTTCTTAGATATTGCAGCTGACAAGCCTGACAGTGCTTTTTACCATACACGTTTGTACACTTTGATATGTTATATACCACAGAAAACCTAGGTAGGATAAAATCGGACTGGTACTTGGGCTTTGCACCTGAAATTTTCAGGAAATGTAATGAATGTGCTCTGGAATGGGAGCTACACATTTTTACACATTGTTTACTTTGCTATTTTTGTTGGACTTGACATTTTTTTCTGGAAGCGGGGAGAGGAACAAACTCTAGAGGTTAAATTATGAGTAGAAGATGAAAAACTTGGTTAAGAAAAAGGAAAAGTAATGTTAGGGAGGACAGAGGAGTGTTTAGTGTGAGAAGTTTCTAGGGCAGAAGGCAATGAAGAGTTGATAGGATCCAGATGGTTCTAGATTGGGAAACCAAGTCTACAGTCTCCTTGCCTCTGAGGGGCTTATGACAGATGGTTTCAGAAGGAAGTCTACTAAAATATTCAAATGAAAGAATTCGTAATTCAACTTTACTTATAATTTTTCATAGCACTTTGATATACAGTTTTATTTAATATTGTCAGTAAACTTGTGATATATGTATAATGGGCACTTTGGTAATTTTATAGAAAAAATTGTGGTGTGATTCAGTGGAATTCACATCTTACGGAATTATTTTGTAAATGCTTTCTAAGGAAAAATACAGTTTCAATTCTTACCTCCCTATATTTAGACCCCCTGTTTTGACCTAGCTTATTGTCCATGGCATTTAATTTATGGCCAGTGTTGACTTTGATATATCATATTCCCCCATGTATAAGATGCACCTTAAGTTTGGGGCCTGAAATTTGAAAAAAACAAAAGAATTTCATAAAGTTATTGAACTCAAGTTTTATTCATCACAAAATTCATACAACTCCTCATCACTGTCAAAACTCCCATCCATTAGCTTGTCCTCATCTGTGTCTGATAACGAATCACTGTCTTCATATGTTGCCTCGTCCTCAGTTCCATCTATGGCATTTGAAATGCCACAACTACTGTTTAAGACACAGCCAGTTTTTAGATCCCAAATTTTTTGAAAAAGAGTGTGTCTTATACACGGGGAAATATGGTATATGAGAAGTTTACATGACTTTACCCTAGGAAATGTGTATAGATACTTCCACAGCCCATATTGGTGAGCTTTTGGGTTTATATTTTGACAAATAGTGGTGCATTTACTAAACATTGTAAACTTTTCAGTAAAATGGAAATGATGAAGCTTCAACCATCCCACATTGTTTTTCTTTCTTTTTTTTACTTTTTGTGCTATGAGTAAAAAATTTAATTTCAAGATGACATTTTATAAGAGAATTTCATTTTGATATTAGTAAAAATATTTTGCAAATTTAGAACCTAGATTTTAATTTTTTTTTTTTTTTTAATTTTTGATACTAGAAATTAGAATTGTTGATTAAGTACAAAAAACCTGATTACAGAATATTCTCTTCAAAATCAAATGTGTTTCGCTGGGAACAACCTTTGAAACTTATTTTCAAAGCTTAAAATTATATAATTGGAGGAGATAGGAAAAGGGCCTTATTAGTATATATATATCCCTTCTCCCATTAGAATTTATTTAGGATACTATTGTAGAAATTATCTTATATCTAATTATTTTTATCACACCTAAATTATATCATGCTTCACATACTGTTTACCACATTATAGAAGTTTCCACATTAATTGAGGATATTTTTTGTTGATAATTATATAGGTAAAATATTGATATATGGGATATGAGATAAATGTGCATAATTTACTGTTTCTTTCTTAAAGTCCAATTCTTTTGTTTCTCAAGGTTTGTGTTTGGGATGCTGAACTACGGGAACTTCGAGCTGAATGTTTTATAAAAGAAGGGGAACCTAGGAAAGCAATAAGTGACTTAAAAGCTGCATCAAAATTGAAGAATGACAACACTGAGGCTTTTTATAAAATCAGCACACTGTACTATCAACTAGGAGATCATGAACTGTCCCTCAGGTCAGTTCAAGTGACATATACATCTCATCGTTGTTTTATTGTTGGCAGTAAGATAATAAACCCATTTTCTTTCTAATTTAAAAAAATTGTGAAGCCTGTTTTTATTTTGTACTAATATCCTGTTATCTATTTATACATTTTAAGTTATTCTACTTCCACAGTTTATTTTCATGAATATTGCTTATTAAAATAAATAGGGATGTTATACTTTTAGAAGCAAAATGGAGTGTTTAATGTATAACTCTAACTCATTTAAATTTGAATTACTGCGTGAGTGCTTGGTATAATACCATATGTAAAAATATATAGTCAATTATTAAGAAAGTATATTTTGTTAAAAATAATGAATACTTTTTATTGTGATTTTTGTATTTAGTATTGGAGACTACTTATTAATTATTTTGACTTGGAATATTTTCCTTTTTTTAAATACATGAACAGTGAAGTTCGTGAATGTCTTAAACTTGACCAGGATCATAAAAGGTGTTTTGCACACTATAAACAAGTAAAGAAACTTAATAAGCTGATTGAGTCAGCTGAAGAGCTCATCAGAGATGGCAGGTAAGAGTATGCTTGTCTGTGCTGTCTAGCGCAAAGAACAATTGAAACGCTTGCTTTTTTACTTTATAGCAATTGCAGCTGGACTATCTTAGATGGCACTGGACCTTAAACTACCGCAATTGTACGTATTTTTTAATAAGGCAGAATGTAAATAATAGTAACTACATAGTATTCTTGTCAGATATATGTATATTTTACCAAATATTTATTGAATATCTCCTGTATCAGGCACTATGTACTAGGGTTGTAATAATGTGTATGAGTATAGATTTTGGTCTTAAGAAGCTTATAGTATAGCCTGACCAGATGGTGGTGCAGTGGATAGAGCGTCAGCCTGGAACACTGATGACCTAGGTTCGAAACCCCAAGGTCACCAGCTTGAGAGTGGGCTCACCAGTGCAGGGTTGCCAGGTTGAGCATAGGATGATAGACATGATCCCATGGTCACTGGCTTGAGCCCAAAAGTCGCTGGCTTGAGCACAAGGTCTCTGGCTTGAGCAGGGGGTCACTGGCTTGGCTGTAGCCCCCCGGTTAGGGCATGTATGAGAAAGCAATCAATGAACAACTAAGGTGCCGCAACTATGAGTTGATGCTTCTCATCTCTCTCCCTTCCTGTCTGTGTCTTTCAGCAAAAATAAATAAATAGATAGATAGATAGATAGATAGATAGATACATAGATACATAGATAGATAGATAAATAAAAAGCTTCGTCGGCCTAGCGTGCGGAGGACCCGGGTTCGATTCCCGGCCAGGGCACACAGGAGAAGCGCCCATTTGCTTCTCCACCCCTCCGCCGCACTTTCCTCTCTGTCTCTCTCTTCCCCTCCCGCAGCCAAGGCTCCATTGGAGCAAAGATGGCCCGGGCGCTGGGGATGGCTCTGTGGCCTCTGCCCCAGGCGCTAGAGTGGCTCTGGTCGCAACATGGCGACGCCCAGGATGGGCAGAGCATCGCCCCATGGTGGGCGTGCCGGGTGGATCCCGGTCGGGCGCATGCGGGAGTCTGTCTGACTGTCTCTCCCCGTTTCCAGCTTCAGAAAAATGAAAAAAAAAAAAAAAAAAAAAAAAAAATAAAAAGCTTATCATGTCGTGACGGAGACAGACATATAAGTTGATTATTACAACATAATATGGTCTCTGAAATGATAGAGAAACACACAGAGGATCCCCCGTCCCGCCATGGTGTAAGATTCTGGGTTAACAGTTCTTTTGTTATAGTACCTGAAAAGTATTATATCACTTTTTTCTGGCCTTTACAATTCCTAATGAGAAATAAATTGCCATTTTGGATTTTCCTCTGACTGCTTACAAGGTTGTTTTCTTTGTCTTTAATATTCGTAAGTTTTATTATGATGTGTCTCAATGTGCATTTCCTTAAGTTTGTCCTTTTTGGAGTTTAGTTTCTAGAATGTGCAGGGTCATGTCTTGTCAAATTTGGGAAGTTTTTAGCTATTTTGGGGGATACTTTTTCTGCCCAGCCCTCTCTATTCGTTGCTTCTTAGACTCTGATTGACACAAATGTTAACTCTTATAACAGCCTTCCTGGACTATGTTCACTTTTTTCAATTTCTTTTCTCTCTGTTAAGATTTTGTAATTTTATTGTTCCAATTCCCTGAGTCTTTCCTATCTCCTTCAATAAGCTATTGAGCACATTCAGTGAGCTTATTTTGTTTTTCTATTTTTTAGTTCAAAAAATTCCATTTGGTTAGTCTTTTTCCTCCCTCCCTCCCCCTTCCCATCCCCTCCCTTCCCTACCTTCCATCCCTCCCCTCTCCACCCCACCCTCCCCTCCCCTTCCCTGCCTTTCCTTTCTTCTTTCATGAGAAGAAGGGAGATAGTGACACAGACTCCTGCATGCACCCTGACTGAAATCTACCCAGCAACTCCATATGGGGCCTGATACTCGAGTACCAGGCTATTTTTAGTGCCTGAGGCTGATATGCTCCAATGGAGCTATCCTCAGTGCCCAGGGCCACACTCGAACCAGTCAAGCCACTGGCTGCAAGAGGGGAAGAGGGAGAAGGAGGTAGTCGCTTCTCCTGTGTTTCCTGACTGGGAATTGAACACAGGACATTCATATATCTGGCTGATATTCTATCCACTGAACCACTGGCCCAGGCCTGGTTATTCTTTTATATCTTCTGTTTCTTTGTTGATACTTTCTATTTCTTTGTAGAGGCTTTCTGTTTTTCCATTTGCTTTAAGCATGTTGGTCATTGTTGCCTTTTTCATGGCTGCTTTAAATATTTGATCCTCTTGGTAGTGGAATTTATTGTCTTACTCAGGTTGAGATCTGTCTCTTGGTAAGGTGAGTGGCTTTTAATTGAAACCTGCATATTTTCATTTTATAAGACTTTTTCATTTAAATCTTCTGTTTTGGCTGCATTTTTCTGACATTATTCCAGCAAAGTTGGTGTGGGCAGGTGGAGGGAGGTAGGAGTTTACTACTCAGCTTGATACCGGAGGTGTGGGGCTTCTTGCTACTGTTTGGTGCAGGTGAGAGTTTGGGGCACTCATTTTTAGCTATGGGTGAAGGTCCTGGCTCCATTCCTGGACTGTTCTGACACCACCTGGGTATATGTGTGAGCACACCTCTTCACAGCCTAACCTTGGAGAAGTCTGGAATCTTCATGTAACCTGCTGGCATTGGTGGGGTTTGGGCCATAATTTTCTCTGGTGTTTGGCTGGAATAGAGCCATTATGGTCAAAACGTTTTTGTCTTGCTAAATTGGTCTTCCAGGTCGTCTGGCTTGGGACGGCAGGCTTTTGCAGTTTTTTCTTGTGTGTGTTTGTGTTTGTACCCATTGGCATTTCTGGGTTGCTGGCTTCCTGGGTTCCAAGTCTGGGGTACATAAAGCAAAAAAGAAACCCAGGGAACTTAACCACACACTGTTTTTCCTCGGGTCTAGAGGTCCCTAGCTGGTGTACCTTTTTCTTTCCCTTTCTGAGTCTTTGCATATTTAAAAAATATTTAATTCTAGGGTGTTTATATGTACCTAGCTGGACAAATTGGGGAAAACACATTTATTCCATCTTCCCAGTAGCTAGCTTTTTTTTTTTTTTAAGTGAAGTGCAGTACTTTAATTGAATTTTTACTTCGAGCTAATTGGAGTTTTGCACGTAGTTGTGAGAGGTAGAGTAAGACCTGACACCTGACATAGTCTGTGCACTTTCCTACAGATGTTTTACTGTCACGGAAAATTTTAGACTAATATCCCAACTAGATAGCTCACTTCTGTTTTAAATGTTATATTTAAAGCTGTGTTTCATCCATCAGCCTTTAAAAGTGAAGACTGCAGCACTTTGGGAACAATGTTCCACATTCTATACCTTTTAATCTGCCATTACTGAGGAAAGTAACGGTGTATAACATGACCAGTACTTTTAAACAGTTTTAAAAATGCTGAAATAGCTTTTATTGTTCTCAGAAAGCTAATAGAATTAGGAATTTAAACAGGTTACTTCTTCAAGGAAGTATATTGTACTTAGCTGTGAATATGAACACTCATTATATAAAATAGTATGTATGAAATGGGCTCCATTATTTCATGAAAGAGTGACTAAAAAATAAAACCTATCTCTGCTTTGCTGAAAGTGCTTCATGTAAACCAGACTTTACCAAGGTATTTTACTCAGTTTCAAAATCATGAGCATTTTTCTGTAAAGAAATTCATCAGGTGATTTGATTGGTACAACTGTGCTCCGATTTATCCTTTTCTGTGGTCATGTGTTTTATCTCCTAACTCTTAATTGCAGATAGTACGTTCCTTGATACTGTGAATTAGTAAAGCAGTGTTTGAAGATATGTGCTCATTCAGGTGAACTGAGTCAGCAACATATAGTGAAAAGTAGAGGGTTTCTTGCTCTGGCTCTGGAAGTGGAATTCCTTACTTACCATGATTTGCTCATTTAATAGATACACAGATGCGACCAGCAAATATGAATCTGTCATGAAAACAGAGCCTAGTGTTTCCGAATATGCAGTTCGTTCAAAAGAAAGGATTTGTCACTGCTTTTCTAAGGTAACAGTTGACCCATTCCCAGAAATGGAAGAACTTAACATATGGAATAGAAGCTGTAAATCATTTTCTCACATTTACTTTTAGGACGAGAAGCCTGTTGAAGCTATTCGGGTGTGTTCTGAAGTTTTACAGCTGGAGCCTGACAATGTGAATGCTCTGAAAGATCGGGCAGAGGCCTATTTAATAGAAGAAATGTACGATGAAGGTAAATCTGCAAGGAAAGGAGCTTCAGTATCTCAGAGTTAATGTATGTGAAAATTAGCACATCCTTTTGATTAGAAAAAGTTTACCAGAGTACCAGGAAGGGTTGATAATTTTAGAAAAATGGCATAGAACTTCAAAATTATTCTTGGTTTAACTTGAAAGGTATACCATATAAAGAAAAAGTTCTGCTGTTGAAACCAGTTTAGTGGAATATAAAATTAAAATTTTAGCCTTTCTTTTAGACAGGGTAGAAAAGATAAATAAAAAAATTGAAAATTTAAATTGTAGATGTCGTTTCATCCAGAAGTAATCATGGTTTGTTTTGAGTTTATATCTTTCAGATTTTTCTATATGTATAGTCTATATTCTATACATATTAGAATATGCATATTCTATTCATATATAGTATACATATTATACACGCAAGAATACATATTTATTCCTAAGTATAAAATGATCTTCTGTGCACCCCAAGCTGTTTAATAACACTAGGATAACTGCTTACCTGACTTTGTTCAAGTTGAAGTAACAGAGTTTCCTGTTAGATGTAAGGACCTTGAATAAAGGCAGTGACCTATTTTTGAAGGATAACTAAGGCATGTAAAGTAATATACATTTTTTGAAAACTAGACACTTTTCATGTGACAATAGGTTATGAACATTTATAAGAAGTGAGTCTTATTGCACATATTGCTGTTTCATTTCAAATCAGGTAAATTATTTTAAATTGAAAACAGCATTTTTCTGGTGAAAGTTTGTGGTGCAGCTCTTTTTTTCAAACAGGTACTGAATATTTAACAAAAGAGTTTGGTTATTAAAGTAATATGTATTAAATTTTAATGTTTTGCCAAAATAGTCATAAGCGGTAATCTTGGATAAAAAAGTTTAAATGCAGTAAGATGCATTTGCAACAATGATAAAACCTATCTTAAGACAGAGATAACCACTCTTTTAATAAGAAGGGTTATTGTGCTAATTTTTTAAGGCAAACTGATCATTCACTTTTTTTCTGCTTTCCACAATTTGAAAAAAATTTTGCTCTTACATGGTTTCCTGGGAGTGATGACAACTGGGGTTATTCCATTTGTGGGACATTTTTATAGTATAGTCCTTGAAATCTGAGGCTTGAAATGTAAGCAGTCAATATGATGTTTTAATATTCGTAAGAGCACTTCAGTAAGGCGGGTAATTTACATGGGAGAGCTCATTAGCATAATTGTTCTTTTCATTTTTGAGGTAGTGTCTTCTTTGTGATATGACTTTAGGATTTGCATTCCAGTTTTTGGAATGCTTCATCAAAGGTTCTTTTGTCATCTGTATATAAACCCTCAGCTCTAATTGTGAAATTAGAGAAGCTGCAGAATATAAAAAACTTAGCTATTAAAAAAGGTTAAATCTTGTAGGCTGCTAAATATAACTTGAGAGATGCCTTTGTGAATGTCAAACTGACTTTTTTTAGGGAAACTTGACAGCTTGATTCTTGAATAAAAAGATGCTAAAACTAAATAGAATAGATGCATTTAAAGACTGTTTTTTCCTTTAAAATTTTCTTTTAAGTAGTTTATTCTTTGTCTTGGGGGTTGGCTTAGGTTATACAGTGGGGAATATTTCTGAATTATGGTTTTACAAGAGTAAAAAGGTTGTTTGAGTCACAAGTGTGGAAATTAAGAACCTCCTGGAGAGAGAATGGATTGCTAGGTCTCAATATGGGGGGTGGGGTGGAGGAAGCCTGTATAGTTGAAACTGAAAGGTATTATTTGACTTGTTTGTTTGGATTTGAATCAGAGATGTAGTAAGTGATGTAAATAAGTAATAATCTTACACAACTAGGCTAAATAATATGTTGAAATCCTGAGTTAAAATATATAGGGTTTTCATATTCTTGTTACTAGTTTTACTTTTTTTAAAATCAGCATTTTAAAATGACAGCTATGTATTGAATAATGAAAAAACAGGTTTAGATTAGTGAATAATGGAACATGGAGATTTATTAATTTGGGGCTTACAATAAAATTATCAATCAATAAAGGTATTAGGAGATTCCACTCATTAAGAAGTAAAGTAAAATTGTTGTTTGAGGATGCCTCGGACCATGAAAAATGAAGGAGGCTCTTCAGCTGTCTATGAGTAATTCTTTTAATAGTTTTTGAGAGGAACAGACTGACATTGAAGCAATAATTCCTTTGAAAATAGGGTTATTCAAATGTCCTTACAAGATTAGCAGTTATGTGGGCCAGAAACTTAAGCTACACTATTTTATGAACTGATGCATCTCTGGTACTTGTGATTGCCACATAAGCAGGCACTCATATATTAATATTTGCTGAATGAATGAATGTAGTTAAACAATAAGGACATACTGAAAAGAATAAGGAATTTAGATCTAGTCCTGAGTTTCAGTCTGGCTTTACTATTCATTTTACTTTTTGTTTTTAATTGTAAAACACACGTAAGATTTACCATACTGTTTTTTAAGAGTACCGTTTAGTAGTGCTAAGTATATTCACATTGTCGTTCAACCATTCTCCAGAACTCGTTTCATCTTGAACAACTGAACTCTGTACCCATTCAACTCTGGACCTATTACACATCCTTCCCCCCATCTTCCACCTCTCAGGCCCTGGTAACCACCGTTTTGCTTTCCTTCTGAATTTGACTACTTTAGATACTTATCTAAGGGGAGTGATGCAGACTTTGTCTTTTTGTGACTGGCTTATTTCACGTAGCATAATGTCTTCAGGGCTCATCCATGTCTTAGCTTGTGTCAGATTTCCTTCCTTTTTAAGGCTGAATGGTATTTTCTTGTATGTATATAATGTGTACATCAATAATCTGTTGATGGACATGCTTCCATCTTTTGTCTTTATTGTGAATAACGCTACCATCAGCACAAGTGTATAAATACCTGTGCAAGACCCTCCTTTAGAGTCTTCTGCATACATATCCGGAAGTGGGATTGCTGGACCATATTGTAATTCCGTTTTTTGAGTTTTATTAGAAACCACCATACTGAATTTTTAATAATGGTTACACCATTTTGTATTTCAATCAGCAGTATTGAAAGGATTCCAATATCTCCACATCCTCATCAACACGTATTTTCTATTTTTTTTTTTTTTTTATAAAAACCATCCTTAGGAGTGTGAAGTGATATCTCTTGTGGTTTTGATTTACATTTCCCTAATGTTGATGTAGAGCATCTTTTCATATACTTGTTGGCCACTTGTATATCTTCTTTGGAGTGTGCCAGTTATTTTTGCTGTGTCGTCTCAAGTAACTTGGCCAGTTACTGTTTTACTTTGCTTATCTGTAAGACAGGAAGGAGAAAAGCATGCATCTCATACAACTGTTGGGACAAATAAAATGATGCTCAGGAAATGCTCAGTAAGCCTGGCCTGTGGTGGCGCAGTGGATAAAGCACCAGCCTGGAATGCTGAGGTCTTCAGTTTGAAACCCTGGGCTTGCCTGCTCAAGGCACATATGGGAGTTGATGCTTCCTGCTCTCTCTCTCTCTCTCTCTCTCTCTCTCTCTCTCCTTTTTAAAATAAATAAATAAAAATCTTTTAAAAACTTAAAAAAAAAGAAAGAAAATGCTCAGTACAGTGCTGGTGCACTTTTAAGTAAATGACTTTCTTTATACTCATTTTCAGTGTAGTAGTTTAGAACTTGCATTAACTTTTCTATGCAAACAGTATTATATTGGATAGCTAGCTTCTAGGTCTAACCAATCACTGCTGAATTAACTCTGCAATAATATTTGACACAGCTGTTATTTTAATATTATCAATAAAGTTCATAATTCTGAGACTAGGAGCCAGGTAGTTCTTTTTCTGGATAAAGGGCTGGCCTAGGCAAATTTGTGAAATGGAATTTGTGTTTGACATCCTATATGTTGTCCTGTACATAGATTCTTTGGCCCTCTTGATTATTCTAGGACCCTACCTAGTGGCATTAGGCTGCCCTATTCCCCGGAAGTAGTCTATGTTCAAAATACACATCACCTATTTACTTCAGTACCCTCATGCCTCCTCCGGTACATCTGTATTTTAGGAAGAGTGGCCAAATTTAGGATATTCGTATAAAACACTGATTGTATTCTTTATAAGAATAAATAACCCAAAGGAATCTCTGATTAGTGGAATTTCAGGCGAGTGCCTATGCTACCACATACATGTTGGGTAATGTGCAGGACAGGTATGGGATTACAGGGCTCATCCTCCCCTCTTTTTAAAAGATTTTATTCATTTTTAAAGAGAGAGGAGAGAGAGAGAGAAGGGAGGAGGAGGAAGCATCAACTCCCATATGTGCCTTGACTGGGCAAGCCCGGGGTTTCGAACTGGTGACCTCAGTGTTCCAGGTTGATGCTTTATCCGTTGCGTCACCACAGGTCAAGTGAAAAGTCAAATCTTAAAATAGGTGCACCTATCTTAGCTTCACCAAGGGAGTTGGAAACAGGTGGTTAGAATAGAAAACTAGTTCTTTGCAAAGACAACCAGTATAACATAATATATGTGGATTGCTTAACTCCTTTGGCTGTAAATCTCACAAACTGTAAATCCAGCCTGCAATTTTATTCACACACAGGCTGTTTAGCCCCAGCCGCCTCTTTTGTTTTGAAAAGTACACAGTTGCAGGGAAGACTAGATAGCTACCTGCTCTGTGGGGATTAGCACGTTTGCCTATCATATCAGTCGGCACAACATTATATCCCCTATGGTACCAACCCTGGGACTTCCTGAAATACCAAGGAATCTTTGAGCTTAATATGTAGGTAGATGGGGAAACATTGACAGTAAACAATATTATTCAGCAGAAAAAATATAAGGCTAATTTCCAAATGATCAAAAGCTTAAAGTATTAGAAAAGAATATTAAGGAAAACAGTAGGGAAGGACACACTGCAGCTGTGGGAGATGTACCAAGAACAGAAGCCCGGAGGCAGGGGTGAAAGGTCCTTCGTCTCTCCCAAAGGGGGCGTATATGTGAGCAGGACAGAGAGTAGGTAGGTTTGGGCGGAAGAAAGTAGGTCATACATATGTTTTTGATTGGGCTTTTTATGTGCCAATTAACAAGAAAGTGATTACATATAACAAACAAATGTGACCTCAAACAGTGAAGCAGCTTCTTTAAAAGAGAAAGGAAAAAAAAACACCTTCATGTTTCTTACCATCTTCAGAAACAGACTAAGTACCTGGAACAAGGCTTATATTTGTGCCTCTCTACTCCAGTGCTTTGAATATAGTTGGTGATATTTTCTAACTGTTAATAGAGAAATTATAGCACAAGATTTAAAATTTTATAATCCTACAACAATTGGAACTCTTTTTGTATTTAGCACTATTATGTCTTCCCACTATAAACATTTCAACAAAACACATTTTTTACAATTTTTATTTATTTATTTTTTTGTGGCAGAGACAGAGAGAGTCAGAGAGAGGGACAGATAGGGACAGACGGACAGGAAGGGAGAGAGATGAGAAACATCAATTCTTTGTTGCGGCTCCTTAATTGTTCATTGATTGCTTTTTAATATGTCCCTTGACTGGGGGGCTACAGCAGACTGAGTGACCCCTTGCTCGAGCCAGCGACCTTGGGCTCAAGCTGGTGAGTCCTGATCAAACCAGATAAGCCTGTGCTCAAGCTGGCGACCTCGGGGTCTAGAACTTGGGTCCTCCACATTCCAGTCCGACTCTCTGTCCACTGTGCCACCACCTGGTCAGGCAACAAAACACATTTTTAGAGCACATTGATGTACCAGATTCCGTTAGAGGTGCAAGCCACTTTATGTCCCTATGTACAGAATTAAACATAATTAGTCTCATCACTATTTAAATCAGTCTAAAATAAAATTAGGCTTGCCTTTGTTATTGCCAATATGAGAATGCTGTCTCCTGTAGCAAGCAGTTACGTTTATGGAAGTTTGACTTTACATTGTTTAGCCCTCTTTTAATGTCAGAAACAGCTCACAAGTCTCTTAACAGTTCTGTGATAGCAATGAAGCTCTATGTGTTCTTAAATAAAGCTCCCTTTGTGTCTAAGGATGAATATGTATAAGAGTGGTAGAACACATTTTCATTGTCTATATTATGACAGTTTCACAGGAGGTAAACATTGCCCTCAACGTTTTATTATGCAAAATGTCAAATATAGTGAGAAACTGAAAGTTTTATCGTGAACACTCATGTCCTCACCTAGATTCTAAAATTAACCTATCACTGTCTTATCACATTTGTCTATCCTTCCATCTGTCAATTCATCTTTCTTTGATACATTTCCAAAAAATACTTAGACTTTGATTTACTTTCCTCCAAATACTTTGGCTTGTATGTTATCAACTTGAAATTGTTTACTGTCTTTCTTAGTTTTTTTTGTGTGTGTGTGTGGGGGGGAGGTAATTTTAGATAAGATGAAATGCACAAATCTTAGGGATACCAGTTCTGATTTTAATGCCTATTAAATAGAAAAATTATTCTTGATACTTGTTAAAAAACTTTATTCAAAGGGTGATGGGCAGAGGATCACGATAGGTATAGGAACCACTGCAGTGGGGTCCTGGAGTGGGAGGTTGGGCTCACGTCTGATTCCGACAAGGATAAGTGGGGAGTTCTACCCAAGGAGCAGGCTGGGAGGTAAGCAGAAAGAAAACAGACTAGGCGGAAATGTCAGGGAAAAGGGGGATTCTTGCTAGATGGACTGAATTCTTGCTGAAGACAAGGCAGGAAATGAGGAATTTTATCAGACATCAAGTTCTAATTAGGTCAAATACCAACGGTGGAGAATTTTAGCCAAAATCACCTAGCAGTATTTTTGCTCAGACTGATTCTACAAGGACAGAGAAAGAAGCCCAAGGTTGAGCTTAGACGGAAAGAGAACTCAGAGGAACCAGACTCAAGTTTTGGCCAAAGGAGGGAGTCCTTGTCAAACCGAGACTCCTGTAAGATACAGAATATTCTTTTACCCTCTGTCCCTTACTTCCCAGTCAGTCCTTATCCTGCTGCCAGGAGGCAGCCATTGTTCTGATTTTCCTATCGTAGACTCGTTTTACCAATTCTAGATCTTCATATTAGTAGAACCAAATACTCTTGAACAACACAGGTATGAACTGTGTGGGTCCACTTATATGTGGATTTTTAAAATAAATACTGTAAATGTATTTTCCTTAAGATTTTCTTTTCTCTGGCTTAGTCAATTGTAAGAATATGGTAAGTAGTACACAAAGTATACAAAATAGACGTCAGTTGACTGTTTATGTTATTGGTAAGGCTTCCAGTCAATGATAGGCTATTACTGCTTATGTTTTTGGAGAGTCAAAAGTTATATGCGGATTTGACTGCACAGGGTCAGCACCCCTAAATCCTGCGTTGTTCAAGGGTCACTGTAGTATGTTGACTTTGTGTAAGGCTTCTTTTATTCAAACACGTTTTTGAGATTTATTTATTATTTATGTTGTTACTTGCACCAGTAATTTATTCCTTTTTATTGATGAAGAGCATTAAGTGGCAAACTTTTTCTGTAAAGGGCTGGTAGTAAAAATTATAGGCACCATAAACTCTGTGTTGCTACTTCTCATCTCTGCCACTGCAATGCAAGAGGGGCCACAGACAGTATAAATAGACATGGCTATGTGCTAATGACTTTATTTTAAAAGCAGGTAGTGGGCTGAAAGCACTATTTTATCTATCTCACCATTAATCCTATCCCTGAAGACAATACATTTTATGACTATACTACACTTTATTTATTCTCTTATTAACAGACAGCCAGGAAGATTTCAGCTATGAAAAAACCTGCTATGAACATTATTCTGCAAAGCTCTTTTTAGATAGCATTTCATTTCTATTGTGTAAATGTCTAGTAGAAGTGGAAGTGCTGAGTCGTCAGGTAAGGTGTATGCTTAGATTTGAAAAAAACTACTAGGCCCTTTCTGAAAAAGTAATTTACATTTTACACTCACACCAATAAAGTCTATAGGAATCCCTGCTGCTTTTTATCCTTGCAAACATTTGGTGTTGTCAGTCTTTTAATTTTATACATTTTAGTATCTCCTTGTGGCTTTAATATGTCTTTTTGATGACTTCGGTTGTTGAATATTTTTTCATATGCTGCCTGCATATTGAGATATCTTTTTTTTGGTGACGTGTTCAATTACTTACCCACTTAACAAAGTGTGTTGTTTCTTTTGTTATTGAGTTATACAAGTTATGTATATATTTGTATTTTTCTCCTTTATTCTCTTAGTATGATAAATTACAATGATATTTCTAAAGTTAAATCAGCCTTGAAATACTGGGTTAAACCCTTCTTGGACATGATGAATTATCTGTCCTCTTTAGATATTGCTGGATTTGATTTACTACTATTTTAATGTGCATCTGTGTTCATAAGGAAAATTGCTCTTTTTAAAATATCTTTGTCAGATTGTAGTGTTAAAGTTGTGCTAGACTCAGATATTAAAGAGTATTCCTTTCTCTGAAAGAGTTGTGTAAGACTGGTATGTATCAGTCTTTCTCTGGTGTTCACCAGTGAAACAACTTTGGTCCTGGAGTTTTATTAGTAGGAAGGCTTTTTGATTATGAATTTTCATTAATTGATACTGGGCTATTTATATTCTCTGTTTCATTTTGTGTTAGTTTTCATAAGTTACAAACTTCCAAGGAATTTGTTCATTTCACCTATATTGCTGATTTTGTTGGCATGAAGTTTATAATATTATTTTCTCTTTCTTTTTTTAATCTCTCTGAAGAGGGAAGATAGACAAACTCCCGCGTGTGGCCCATCTAGAATCCACCCAGCAACCCCTGTCTGGGGCCGGTGCTAGAATCAGCCAAGCTATTTTTAGCATCTGGGGCTGAGTCTTGGAGCAGCTGAGCTATCCTCAGTGCCCAGGACCATGCTCTAACAATTTGAGCCACTGGGTGTGGGGGGGGGGGGAGAGGGAGAGAAGGAGAGAAACAGATGGTTGCTTCTCCTGTGTGCCCACTAGGATCAAACCCGGGATGTCCATATGCCTGGCTGATGCTCTATCCATTGAGCCTACTGGCCAGGGCCTATTTTTCTCTTAATGTCTGTAAGACCTGAAGTGATTATTCCTTTTTCATTTCTAATATGATAATTTATACTTTTTTTCCTCTTGAAAAATTAGCTAGAGTTTGGCAATTTATGGATTTGTTAATATTTTCTGTGATTTTTAAAAAAATATTTTATTCATGTCTTCTCTGCCTTCCTCTGATTTTGGGTTTACTTGTGCCTTTCCATCTTCTTAAGGTGGATCTCTCATTGATTTTGGGTCTCTTTTTAATATAAGCATTTAAAGCTTTACTTTTCACATTGTTTTATTTTCATTATCATTTGGTTTGAAATGTATTCTGATTTTCTTTGATGTATATATTATTTAGATGTAGTTTCAAATATAGGCTGGGGAAATTTTATTATTCGACAGTAGATGCAATTATAAACCTATGTTACCCCACCCTGTATTTGTTGGTTCCCTAGGTACCTGATTATTGATTTGTAATTTAATTCCATTGTGGTCAGAGAACATACTCTGTGTGATGTCCTTTCTATTAAATTTATTTGGATTTGGTTTCTTTAAAATTTATGTAGACTTGTATTGTAGTCTAGTATGGTATGCTGAATGTCTTATTTGCACTTGAAAATAATGTGTATTCTGCAATTGTTAGATGTGAAATTTTCTCAGCAGTTGCCGAGAGAGTTAAAATCTTTATTCTTATTTTTCCCTTTAAGTGTCCAGTTTTCCTTTCTGCATTTTGAAGCTTTGATATTAGCAGCCAACACATTTCAAATTGTTAAATTCTCCTGAAGAACTTTTTCTCTATCCTCTCCCCCTCCTTCTATTAATTCTAGAATGGAGTATTGCAATATTCTCAAAAAATTCTGAGGAAAAATAATTTTCAACCTAGACTTTTATATATAGCAAACTAGTAATTAGGGTAGTTTTGTTTATTTATTTATTTATTTAAAAATTATTTTTATTCTTTTTAGAGGAGAGGGGGGGGGGAGAGAGAGAGAGAGAGAGAGAGGGAGAGAGAAAGAAAGAAAGAGAAAGAAAATGGGGAGGAGCAGGAAGCATCAACTCCCATATGTGCCTTGACCAGGCAAGCCCAGGGTTTTGAACCGGTGACCTCAGCGTTCC
The DNA here is from genome assembly GCF_036850995.1 of Saccopteryx leptura. Taxonomy (NCBI): domain Eukaryota; kingdom Metazoa; phylum Chordata; class Mammalia; order Chiroptera; family Emballonuridae; genus Saccopteryx; species Saccopteryx leptura. The sequence continues at coordinate 53,255,797 of NC_089506.1, read as the reverse complement.
AGGTTGACACTTTACCCACTGCACCACCACAGGTCAGGCTTATTTTTTAGCAAGGGGAACAGACAGGAAGAAAGAGAGATGAGAAACATCAACTCATAGTTGTAGCATCTTAGTTGTTCACTGATTGCTTTCTCATATGTGCCTTGACTGGGGAGCTCCAGCCGAGTCAGTGACCCCTTTCTCAAGCCAGTTACCTTGGGCTCAAGCCAGTGACCATGGGGTCATTTCTATGATCCCACGCTCAAGCTGGTGACCCCACACTCAAGTTGGATGAGCCCGCACTCAATCAAGCTGGTGACCCTGGGGTTTCAAACCTGGGTCCTCAGCATCCCAGGCTGACACTCTATCCACTGCACTATTGCCTGCCCAGGCGGGTAGTTCTTAATAATTGGAAATTTCCCTTTTTAAGTTGTAGGATCTCCATGGAAAGCCCGCTGCTTTATTGGAAGACAGCTTTTTAAAAAATATTTTATTTTTTCATTTTAGAGAAAGTAGAGAGAGAGAGAAAAAAAGGTGCAGGAGTGGGAAGCATCAACTCCTAATTGCTTCCTGTATGTGCCTTGACCAGGCAAGGCTGGGGTTTTGAACCAGTGTCCTCAGCATTCTAGGTCAACACTTGAACCCACTGTGCCACCACAGGTCAGGTGGAAGATGACTTTTTCTAAGACAGTTGTAATTTTCTGTCTCTTCTGGGTTGAGTTTGAGTTACTCTTCTTGAAATTTCAAGTTTATTTGTATGGAATTTAGTTAAGTAGTCTCATCATTTTAGTTTCCTAATGGTTATTTCTTAATTTCTTATTTTTTTTTTTTGTATTTAAACTTGCTTTTCTTCATTAGATTAGAGCTGTTGGCTGATTTTTGTGAAGAAAATAAGCTTTTTGACTTATCAGTCTTATTATTTTGTTCATTAGTTTCTGTTTTTGTCCTACAGTTCACCTTTGTTTTCTTACTTTGAATAATGATTATTTTGTTCATTTTTTCCTGTTATTTTTATTGAACCACTAAGGCTATGCTGTTAACACTCATGAGCTGTGTCTTATGGATTCTGAAAGGTAGCGTTTTCATCATTATTTTCTAGATATTTTGCAGGTTTTATTTTTATATTTCTCTTTCATTTCGAGAGTGTTTGGTGCCCTGGCCGGATAGCTCTGTTGGTTGGAGCATCACCCTGAAGCACAGACTTGCTGATTTGATCCCCAGTCAGGGTACACACAGGAACAGATGTTCCTCTCCTCTCCTGCTCTCTCTCTTTTTCTCTGTAAAATCAATAAAGTAAACATTGAAACAAAGAGTTGTTGGGGAGTTAAAATTTTTTAAGTGTAAAGCTTAATTTTTGATATTAATTTCTAGTTATTGTGATCAAAGAATATTTTTACTACTTCATTTTTTATAAGTTATTACTAGTTTCTTTTCTTTTTTTTTTTTTTAACCTAACATGGCTGACTTAATGAATTATAAGAAGTTGAAAAGAGTGGACACTTGTTTCTGGGACAGGATTTGACATATCAATGAAATGTATCTTTTATTGTGGTCTTCCTCTATCTTGCCTCTTTGTACACTTGATCTGTTACAAGCAGAGAGGTACAAGGTTTCCTCTACTAGTGTCTTTAAGTCGGTCCTAGTATCTTCTTTCTGCTTTACAAACGTTGCCATTGTTTTATTTTATGCACTGATATTCACTATAATGCCTTTACCATTATACAACCTCCCCCTGTTTTTGTAGTTTAATGTTTTTGACCTAAATCCTAATTATCTGATGTTAGGGTTGTGAACCAAACTTTATTTGCATTTGCCTGCTGAAACTTTGACCATACCTTTTGTATTTTTTTATTGATTTCAAAGAGAGGAACATCAATTTAAAAAATTGTATAGTTTTTAAAACTTTTTTTAAGTTAAATTTTTGGAGCAAGAGGAAGGGGGGCAGAGAGAAAGATAAATATAGATTTGTTGTTCCACTTATTTAGGCATTTATTGGTTGATTCTTGTATGTGCCCTGGTCAGGGATTGAACCCATGACCTTAATGTATCAGAATGACACAAATCAGCTGAGCTACCTGGCCAGGGCCAACCATACTTTTATTTTTGCCTTTTTGGAATCACTTTGTTTCAGGTATGTCTCTTGTATAGAGTTGGGTTGGATTTGTGATCCAATACGACAATGCTTTTAAATAGGTGAGTTAGGTACATTTATATTGATTGTTTGATTTTACAGAGGGAAGGGAGAGAGAGGTAGGGAGGAGCAAGAACTATCAACTCATAGTTGCTTCATTTTAGTTCATTGATTGCTTGTTTAGTTGTTCATTGATGTGCCTTGACCCCGCAAGCCCAGGATTTCAAACAGGTGACTTCAGCATTCTAGTTGGACGCTTTTGCACTGCGCCACCACAGGTCAGGCTGCATTTACATTTATTGATGTGACAGATGTGTTTGGTCTGAATTCTAGCATTCTGTTTTGCTGAGAAATTTTGCTATTTGGCCCATATTGTTTTGCGTATTATTTTGTTATATAGAAAGGTTTGTATTTTTCTTGTTTTTATTTTATTTTTTTAAGTTTTGTTAACTAGCCCTCTTACTTTGGGCAATGTCTTATTAGTATCTTACCATGAAGAAAAATGTTAGCATGTTTTTTTCTTTTTTCCTTTTCCTCTACCACTTAATACTTATTAATGAATTTCTCTCTAGTATTTGCCTTTGATTTATTAGTGGGTGATGTTTTCTTATGCCTTCCGCTGTAAGTGGGGAATTTTTTGTTAGCTGTATCCCTTCTGCCTTGTCAGGGCATACATTGTACTTTGTCACTCTAATTTTGTGTTTTGTTTTAGTCTCGGTTCTACAGTAAATGTATTCAGTGTGTGCCACCCTCCTTTGGCCGTGGTTTCTCCAGACCTCTCTTGGTGAGTTCATCCCACAGTAGTTTCCTGAGAGGCTCCTGAGAAAATTTTTCCTTGATTTCTTCTATGTTCAGAGCTGTACCTTTTGTACTTGAAGGAAGGCTTGACTAGATAATAAAATCCTTGGTTCACAAATTCTCTGTGTATTCTAGTTACTATTCCAGTCTGTTCGGGCACTGAGTACTGCTGTGGAGTGTCTGGGGCCAGGAGTTTGGTCTTGGCCCGGCAACCCACAGCACCCTTACCTGTCAGCATGTTACTTGCACTGGGCCGTCTCTAAATGGTGAGCATTCTTACCTTGTTTGCCTGGTGCCTGCTGGGCCCTTTGAATACATAGATTTATTTCTTATTTTAGAAAAGTTTTCTTAAATTTAATCTGGCTTTTGTTCTGTTCTATTGGTTTTCTGCTTCAGAGATCCAATTATGTGTAGGTTGTATTCCCTTTTGTTTGTCATTTAGAGTTACATTTTTTTTCCTCTAGTTTTTTAAAACTACTTCCATTGCATTTTGTTGGGTCCTTATATTTTTCCCATATGTTGCTTCTCCCGTGTGTTCATTTTATCTTCTATGAGTTTTTACTGTACTTATTTTTGAGTTTTGACTATTCACATTTTATCTCCTCCATTTCATTCTTTGCTGAGTTCTTATTCTGCTTAGTGATTACTCTTAATAGAGGTGATTAAATTAAAATTTAACTATTCATGGCATAAGGTTTGCTCAGAATTTTCATGTATTCTTTGGCTAGTGTTCTGATGCATGTTCATCAGGTAAGTTTTGGTGCTCTTTTCCCGTTTCCATTTAAAAATTAAATATCTTTAAATTGATGCTATACCACTAAAAAATACTGATTACAAAATGGCATGAAATGATCTTTTCCCAGTGATCTGTGGGAAAGTCCTGTGGGGGTATGTGTGTAAGGGGGTGTTGGGGACAGGGCAGCCTTCTCTATTTAACAATCGCAATACTCTCTGCTTCACTGTTTCCACAGACATTCTGCTTCCTGCTAAAATGGCCTTTCTGTATAGCCCTGCCCTTTCTGCTTCTCTGAACCAAACCGTGTCCAGGAGGTCGTCTGCTGCCAGTCCTGCGCCCTCTGCCCACATCCTTTGCTACACCAAAGGGGTATATCTCTTGCACTTCAGGGTGAGCCCTTCACCTCAGAGAGCACCTAGTTGCTGAGTTTCCTGAGATGTGCTGCCCAGGGCTATCTGCTAGTCTCACTCATTGCAGTCCCTTCTTTCCTGTCTTCTCCCTAGTAAGGCCTCTGCTTTATCTTCACTAAGTCTGCTTTATTTGATTAGATTTATTGGGAAGACATTGGCTAATAGGATTGTATGGTTTTGAAGTGTACATTTCTATGATACATGATCTGTGTATTGCATTGTGTTGCCACCGCCCAAAGTAAGATCATCTTCCGCCACCATATGTTTGGCCCCATTTGTCCTTCAGGACCCTCCATCCCCTTCCCTCTGGTAACCACCATGCTGTTGTCTGTGTCCAGGAGTTTCAGTTTTATATCCTACATATGAGCGAAATCATATGGTTCTTAGCTTTTTCTAACTGACTTCGTTTACCATATTCTCAAGGTCCATCCATGGTGTTGCAAATGGCAGTATGTCATCATTTCTTATGGCTGAGTAGTATTCCATAGTATATATGTGCCACATCTTCTTTATTCAGTCCTCTATCGAGGGACACTTTGGTTGTCTCCATGTCTTGGCCACTGTGAATAATGCTGCAGTGAACACAGGGATGAATATATCGTTGTGAATAATTGTTTCAAGTTTTTTGGGCAGATACCCAGAAGAGGGATTGCTGGGTCATGTGGTAACTCTATTCTCAATTTTTTGAGGAACCTCCATTCTGTTTTCTGTGATGGCTGTACCAGTTTACATTCCCACCTCCACCGCCTCTCCAGCACTTGTTATTGCCTGTCTTGTTGATAATAGCTAATCTAACAGGTGTGAGGAGGTGTCTCATTGTAGTTTTGATTTGCATCTCCCTAGTAGCTACTGAATTTGAGCATTTTTTCATATCTGTTGGCCGTTTGTGTGTCTTCTTGGGAGAAGTGTCTGTTCAGGTTCTGCCCATTTTTTAATTGGATTGTTTGGTGTTAGGTTGTATGAGTTGTTTTTTTTTTTCCAGTTATTAACCCCTTATTGAAAATTTCATTTGCAAATATTGTCTCTGATTCAGTTGGTTGCCTTTTTGTTTTGTTTGTCAGTTTCTTCTGCTGTGCAGAAGCTTTTTAGTTTGATATAATCCCATTCATTTATTTTTGCCTTCACTTCCCTTGCCTTTGGGGTCAAATTCATAAAATGTTCTCTACGACAAATGTTCGTAAGTGTAGTACATATGTTTTCTTCTGTGCAGTTTACAGTTTCAGATCTTATATTTAGGTCTTTGATCCATTTTGATTTAATTTTTGTGCAGGGGGACAAACTATGGTCAAGTTTCATATTGCAAGTGGCTTTCCAATTTTCCCAGCACCACTTATTGCAGAGACTTTCTTTTCTCCATTATGTGTTTTGGCTCCTTTGTCAAAAATTATTTGTCCATATATATGTGGCTTTATTTCTGGGCCCTCAGTTCTGTTCCATTGGTGCATGTGTCTGTTCTTCTGCCAATACCTTGCTGGTTGATTACCATAGCTCCATAGTATAATTGGAAGTCACGTAGTGTGATAGCTCTGGCTTTGATCTTTTCTCAGGATTGCTTTGGCTTTTCTGGGTCTTTTGTGGTTCCATACAAATCTGATGATTTTTTGTTCTATTTCTTTAAAAAATGACGTTGGGATTTTGTTGATGATTGCATTAAATTTGTATATTGCTTTGGGTTATATGGCCATTTTAAATATGTTGATTTGTCCAATCCATGAACACGGAATATCTTTCCATTTCATTGTGTTTTTCAGTCTCTTTTTATAATGCTTTGTAGTTTTCAGTATATAGGCCCTTCACATCCTTTGTTAAGTTTATTCCTAGGTATTTTATTCTTTTGGTTACAACTGCAAAAGGACCTGTTTTTTCCATTTCTATTTCTGAAGTTTCATTGTTAGTATTTAGGGAAGCAGTGGATATTTTTTGTACATTGATAATGTATGTATTCTGCAACATCACTGTATTTGTTTCTTGTTTCTAATAGGTCTTGGTGAAGTCTCTGGGTTTTTTACATACAGAATTATGTCATCAGAAGGGGTAGAAGCTGAAGAGAGTTGTTATAAAGTTATTACAGCTATTATACCTATTAATACAGGTGTATTAATGACTGGCTTAATCACAGTGGTAACTGAAATGGTGAGAAGTAAATTCTCTTGGAAGGGAAGCTGATTTGGGATTTGCTAATGAATTGGTGAAATGAGAGGGGAGTCATTGGCAACTGTGCACATTTGTCTTTCAAATGTTTCTCTGTGTTGGGGAGCTCATGGCAGACTTCTGAGAGGGTAGAAACTGTTCACAGGAGACTTCCCCTACGTTGCTAGCCAGCTTGCCAGAATGAGCAGGGCTGTATTCCTCTTTTACTCGTTTTACTTATCAAGTGGAGTCACTTGAAATATTTAAATTCTGGACGGAACCGCTTTTGCTGTTCTGGGTCTGTTGTAGAGGTCTTACGTGCCTGCGGGGTCAGTTCTGCTTCTCTTCCTGGTGCCAGCAGCCACAGTGGGGCCTCCAGATACACATCCTCCATTCTGCTGAGGCTGGTTCTTGGACACTGGTAGGGGTTAATGCTGTAGCTGCTCCACTCGAAAGGGGAGAGCCTGCCCAGCCATCCTGTAGTCATCTAACAAACACCATCCTGATGGGTGTGTTAAAGCTACTCTTGCTCGCTAAAGTGAGGGTCCTTGGACAAATAGAATGGCCTCCAAATTTGCTAGGGCCTCTTTCAATGTGTATTTGGATTGTGATTCTTCTACTTAAGGTCATTCATTATATATAATATGATCCCATTTGCTTTCTCTCTTCCAGAAATGTATCAAAATTTCAGGTCTGCTGTTTTTATTGCTGCCACGGCTATATTACTTTTTAACTTTTGTCATTTTGGTGGGATCATGGGATGGAGGGCAGGCAAACTCCTGTGCTTACTGTCTGCCGTCTTGATCTGGTTGTTTCAGTACTCCTTAAGAAGTGGGTGAGGGAAATATGGAAGAAAAATAATTCGGGAAGGAGAATATTCTTTTAGATTCAGAGGTTAGAAAATGAATTGTCTAATATGTAATAGACTGTTCATTTAGGACCTTAATATTTTTGGCTTATTCTACTTTTCACAGCTGCTTAGTGTGGTATGGGATAAACATAACTGAGTGGCATTTAGGTTTCTTTTTAGATTCTCTCAGAGTAGTAGAATCTGAAATATAATTGACAATGATCTAGTTTATGTCCAGGGCAAGTCTTAATCATCCATATTAAGTTTCTAATTAATTATCTACCTATAATTATGTGAATTTAGGAAACCCAACCTGTAATTTTATACTTTGTTTTATAGTATATTGGGAAAAATGTATCTACCTTAAGTTTTAATAAAAGGATATAGAAGACTACTTTGGGGGAGATACTGTGAACACTTAAGAATGCAAACATGTTTCAAATGTGAGCTTGCATAAGCAGCAAAATTGCATATACTGAAACATTTCCCCTTGTAATAAAATCCTTAAAGTACATTTCCTTACTCGGTTCTGGTATCCCAGTGCTCTGGGTATTAATTGCAAAGTTAAACCTCACTACTATTTATGATGGGTTTTTGTCATAATTGGAAAGATATTTTAGGATGTCACTGTGAATTGGGTGACAGTAATAATGTTTTATATTTAATATTATATTCAATATTAATATTAATGCATTGAGGCAGGAATTAAGATAAAAGCTTCAAGCAGCCCCCCCGTGGGCCAGAAGTTAGTGTTGGTTCATTTTTCTATGTAGTGCAGGTTTATAAATTTGATCTTATCCTAATATCTTTATTATTTTCATGTTTCCCAAGGTTAAACCCCTTTTAGGATTAGCTGTTGCCAAGATGATTGTTCAGGCATATTACCCAGAGAGATGTCTTCTCCCACATGAAATATATTTTCATAAATACTAGAATTTGAAACCAATAGTCTTATTATTTGAGATGTCTTTCCAAGGAGAACACTGAGAAAAATGTGTGTTGGAGCTTCCCGAGATCACCCCCAGATTTGATGACTCAGTCGTAGGACACATGGAACTGAGCATGTAGTTGTGCTCGGGGCCAGATTTATTCCAGTGAAAGAGCAGGAAGTAGGATCAGCAGAGGAAAAGGCTCATGGGGCAAAAGCCGTAGGAGACCAAGGGAAAGATTCCGAGTGTTTCTCTCTGAAGTCATACAGCACAAGCACATCCTTCCAGTTGTCTACCAGGGAAGCTTGTTAGAGACCCAGTGCCCAGGGTTTTTTTTGGAGGCTGGTGACGTAGGCACCTTGTGCCTACTTCCTACCAGGATTCTGGCCTTCCAGAAGGAAAGAAGACATTTACCATAAATCACATTGTTTATACAGATAGTTTCAGCAGGTGAGCCAGTCTTATCAGGGAATGCTGGGAATACTCCTGAAATCCAACTTTCCCGAAGCCTGCCAGGGGCCACCCTGCCAGCATGCCTTTCAAAGCAGAACAGAATGAGGCCTGCTGTGTGACTCTTTTCTGCATGACGTTAGGTTTCCAGGTAGACGCCTTGGATTTTCTAAATATTTTAAATGACCATACCAGGTCTCTATATGGTTTTCTATTGTGATTGATACTTTTTAAAAAAATCAGGTTGTACTAGTTGTTTGTGTTGAAGCCTGTGGGTGGCATAGTGATTGATTGTGATTGCTGCTGGTTCCTCTTGCTTCCTTTCTAATCCTCTAATTCTTCTGTATTATGGACCCAGTTGCTGACCACACAGATATTTTTTTTCCATTGTCTTAGTTTCTTGTGTAACAATCACTTGAGTCTTCTTATGGTAAGATTGCTTTGTATAAAGTGCTGATGTTAAAACATCTAAAAGGCTAACAGGTACGGGGAAGATAATGAGGGAGGGTAAGGAAACAGCAGCGACTTCTATTGACTGGGAGAAATAAGCTACTGAATTCAGCCTTAATTGTGCCTTTTGTAAGTTTGCAAACAAAATTACTAAGGTGATAATATTTCTTAGGCTCTTAGCAGTAATGGCAGAGTGAGGGGGCTGGGGATGTGACTTCAGTGTCAATGTTGCAGGATAAATAAAGGTTATAAATTGTAATTCCTCTTAACAGCATTATCTTAAACATATTTTGACAGCTATTCAGGATTATGAGACTGCTCAGGAACACAATGAAAATGACCAGCAGATTCGGGAAGGTCTAGAGAAAGCACAGAGACTACTGAAACAGTCACAGAAGAGAGATTACTATAAAATCTTGGGAGTAAAAAGGTGAATTAATTTAAAATTGGCATTTTTTAAATTGTTTTAAAGCTATAATCGTTGCTCCTCTTTTCTCTCTGATTCATTTCCTTTCCTTATGTAATTTCGGTCATAGATTAAACCCTGACAGTCTAACATCATAAAGCTCTTTTGAATAGGTTACAGTTTTCTTTGATAGAGACTAGTAATGCAGTAATGGAGAATTAGGAGTTGGTGACAAAGACAGGGTACTGTAGCATGAGTAGGTCCTTTTGCGGGGGAACCGGGAGGGAGAGAGGGGATGGGGGAAATAAAAATTCTCTAGGTCTGTAAATAAAGGGGTATTTTAAGAATCAACTTGCAGGTACTAAATGATGCTCAATTTACTCAACATGTGCTTTTATATAAGACCACCCTCCTTGAAAAAAAATCAACCTTTTAAGTAATTGTTTATATTAAACTAGCTAATCCAGAAGTGTTGAGAACTCCTTAACTAATGATTATTAATCAATTTTAATACCCCTCAGAAATGCCAAAAAGCAAGAAATCATTAAAGCATACCGAAAATTAGCAATGCAGTGGCACCCAGACAACTTCCAGAATGAAGAAGAAAAGAAAAAAGCTGAGAAAAAGTTCATTGACATTGCAGCTGCTAAAGAGGTCCTCTCCGATCCAGGTATCACTGCCTTTAACATTCTCTATGCTCTTGAACTAGCTGAGCTGGTGACCGGCGGCTGAGCCGTCCCCGTCCCTGCCCGTCGAGGCACTGCCACAGTGGGCGTAGGCAGCTCGGGTTCACCTCGGGTCGGGCCTCCTCCGGCCTCGCAGTTGCAGAAGCCCAGTGTAGGCCTGTTCTAGTCAGACTGGGGGCCCACGGGTGCGCAGTACAGTGGAAAGACCAACAAATGTGGAGTCAGACCGCCTGGGTCCGACATTTCTCCCTTTTTTTCACCTGTGGTGTGAAAGCACAGCAGTGAGGGGATCTCGTAGGTCCGCTTCATCGATCAGTGAGGACTTCCTTACACACACACGGGAGCTTGAGGTGGAAACCGGACGGGGTGTGCAGCCGGGGGAGGAGCTGCCTGCCCGTGCCCCCCCCCCCCCCCCCCCCCCCCCCGGGAACCTTGCCTAAACTGAATACTCTTCTCTTACACGCTAACATTGCCTGGAAAATAAGTGAAACAGCAAGAATGTAGGTAATACTGAGTAATATTTTGACATCTATTTCCAGGAGGAATTTAATACTAACCTAATGTCTGGTTTTTGTGCCCTTCCATGTCTGGGAGCAGAAGCTATGACTTGAGCTAGACAAATTAAAAAAATAGAAGTTTTATGCCCATTTGATGAATCTTTCCCTTTTTTTTTGTTTTTTTTTTGTTGTTGTTTTTTGTTTTTTGTTTGTATTTTTCTGAAGTTGGAAACAGAGGCAGTCAGACTCCCGCATGCGCCCGACCGGGATCCACCCGGCATGCCCACCAGGGGGCGATGCTCTGCCCATCTGGGGCACCGCTCTGTTGCAACCAGAGCCACTCTAGCGCCTGGAGCAGAGGCCAAGGAGCCATCCCCAGCGCCCGGGCCAACTCTGCTCCAGTGGAGCCTTGGCTGCGGGAGGGGAAGAGAGAGACAGAGAGGAAGGAGAGGGGGAGGGGTGGAGAAGCAGATGGGCACCTCTCCAGTGTGCCCTGGCCGGGAATCGAACCTGGGACTCCTGCACGCCAGGCTGACGCTCTACCACTGAGCCAACTGGCCAGGGCACATTTTTTTTTTTTTTTGACAGAGATAGAAAGACAGATAGGGACAGACAGACAGGAATGGAAAGAGATGAAAAGCATAAAAGCATCAACTCTTCATTGTGGCACCTTAGTTGTTCATTGATTGCTCTCTCATATGTGTCTTGACTGGGGGGGCTACAGCAGAGCGAGTGACCCCTTGCTCGAGCCAGCGACCTTGGGTTCAAGCTGGTGAGCCTTGCTCAAACCAGATGAGCCCGCACTCAAGCTGGCGACCTCAGGGTTTCGAACCTGGGCCCTCTGTGTCCGACGCTCCATCCACTGCACCACCGCCTGGTCAGGCGACAAATCTTTCTTGAATACCTACTATGCTACACAGTTGAAGTTAAATGATCCTTGGTTCTCAGGTGCAGTAGGATGCGTATGTTTGTGCTTGTATTCAGCAGATGCAGGTCTGCAGCGTTCTTTGAATGGCCTGTCCTCTCTGCCTGTACATGCGCAGTGGGGGCTTGAGCGGAGCTCTCAGGGCAGCAGGGAGCTAACTGGGAAGCTGGGGCTGACAGTCACCAGGCAGGCATTGAGAGAAGAACTGCATCTGTAATTACTAAGAGTTCTTTTTTGGTCTCGGATCCTTTTTCTTAGCCCCTGTTCTTTTAAGGATTAAATAGCTTTTTCTAACTTCAGAATATTAGCTTGCTCTTCTGCTTCCGTAGTGATCCTTTCTCCTGTTGGCTGTGTAGGTATCTGGCTCATGGGGGCTTCTCCTCAGGACCGACAGGTACAGCAGTGGAGGGGGGCTCGCTCCCCTCAGGTCTGAAGAACCCTTGTTCTGTTCCGATTTAAGAGGGAGGCACTAGAAAGCTTGCCGGGTGGCTGAGGTCCTGCCTGGCTGAGGTCATTGTTGGGGTGAGGGTGGCCACAGGCCGTTTGATCAGACCAGTGAGACTGAGGTCTCTCTCTGCAGTCACTCATTTTCTCCGGAGAAGCTTGGGGAGCTTCTTGGAGGAGAGCAAGTTCAGCGGCCTGCACGGCAGTGATTCCCTTTGCAGCCCGGGCCCTCACCCCCTCCCTCTGTGTGACGGTGTTTCTCTCACCTGTTTTCCCGAGACCAGAGAGCCTAGACGGGGTGTCAGGCACACCTGTTTCAGCCCCCCCACCCCCCTCCCGCCACACCGTAGTCCGTGCCTGGGGCCTGGGTCTTACCTCGCTGGTTTCTTCTACAGAAATGAGGAAGAAGTTTGATGACGGAGAGGACCCTCTGGATGCAGAGAGCCAACAAGGAGGCGGCAGCAGCCCTTTCCACAGGAGCTGGAACTCATGGCAGGGCTTCAATCCCTTCAGCTCGGGCGGACCTTTCAGATTTAAATTCCACTTCAATTAAACCAGCTCTTCTTTTTTCTCCCTTAATTTTTTTAAAGGTTAAAAACAAAGAAACATTATTCCAGGATCCTGATGAAAAAAATTTGAAAACTTTTTTGTTTGTCCATGACCAAAGAGTTGTTGTAATCTGTTCCTGCCATCCTAGACTTGAGGGTTTTCAGGGCCGGAGGGAGGAAGGCTGGCAGCAGCGTGCGCCGCGCTGAGGCTGGTGAGGTCGAGGCGGGCGCGCGCACGGAGGTGGCGCGCACTGTTTTCTACACTGGAGCGGGTAGAAGTTACTTTCTTCACGGCCTTGCGTAGACTCAGTGCCTTCGTGTATAAGGAGCTGTACGTAATCTTCATGAGAATGGGTTATATTTCAGTATTCTTAAAGAGAATATTAACATTGGGAGTTATATGTTCTTAGGGACAATTTTGCTTAGATTTTGGTCAGTCCAGTCATTTGCAAGTATTTATTAAATTACAGAGCCTCCTTTAATTCACATGCATTTCCGTCTCCCTACCAGCATGAACATGGCTGTCACTGAAGGGAGGGGTGGAGATCGTGTGTTAGAGCGGTGTTTTTCAACTGCTGGGTCCACGAACCTGTGCTGGTCCGCCAGAAATATCGTGCTGGTCCCTGAAATTTCTGGCAGACTGGCACTGGGCTGAGGATTCCGCGGTTGAAAAACAGTGTTTTAGAGAGCTGCTACCAAATGGTAGTCAATATAACCAGCTTTAGACTTTGGATTGATGTTAAGCATATACTTTGTATTTGTTCTTCAGTACCTGCAAGAGAATAGTAAAAACCACTGAAACAGAGTAATTATAAACCTGTGGACCCTTTTAATATAAAACACAACAAATTAACTTCAAAGTTATGTATAAAACAGGTTCAGATAATGTAAGCAGTGGTTTTATTTAAAATAATTTTGCTAAAGTTTGGAGTGAAATACTTCAATAACTGAAATTGTGAATTAAACAGTTTCCTGTAACAGAAATGTCAGATTGCTCAGTTAACATGAACAGAATGCCCTCTTCCTCGCTTTTAATGAAATGCATTGGGGTCGCTTCTCTTGCCTCCTGGCCGGCCCCTGGGCTGCAGGAGCTCCCGCGTGTGGCTGTTTCCGGTGGGCGTTCCAGAGCAGGCCTGCCCCTCTGCCCGCCCTGCTGCCTCTGCCTTCTCCTGCCTAGAAAACGCCGGGTTTCAGCAGTCAGCTCTGTATCCCCACGTCTGGATGGCGTCTCTCCCTGGGATACCTTCTTCGTACCTTTTAAGAAACGAACTGTTCAGTCCTTGTATGATATATGTCATAACTGTTTTCCCTAAAGCAATGAGTGCTTAATGAAGAACAGTAAATATTTATGGAAATATTGATACTGCATTCAAAATCTAAGAGAATTACTTCAGAAAATTAGTGCCGTGATTCTGGAAAGGTTTTCCTGTTTGACTCAGAGCATGTTGAACCATTAAGCAGTCTAACGAACTGTTTTTATGAAATTATTTAATTTTAGCTCTAGGAGGCCTCCTGACCAATACTGTGCAGACCAGCCGAGCACAAATAGTTTTCTTCTATAGTCATCCTAAATGGAAGTGGAAATTGTTTTAAACTGAGACAAAAATCACAGAGTTGAGTTGGGTAAAACACATTAAGTGCTTTTTGCATCTTAATTTAGAAGTCTGTTTCTTACCCATAAACTTAACAGTGCATTTTGAAAACTAGTGAACAGCTTGCAGCTTTTTGTTTTAATTTTGAAAGTCAAAGTAGTGAAAATAATTTCTAAAGGAAATTCATTTTGTTAATCTCCGTAATCGCGTTACTTTATTAGTTATATCAGAATTTTTTTCAATGTTTATTTTTTGTGTGTGTGTATAATGTCACTGTGACCTCTTTGCTATCTAGCAATGGCCTCTACCTACTTTCAAAATGAAAATTTTTTCACACATAATCAGAACGAAGGAGATCAAATCACTTGACCTTCCATTCAAGGGAGACGATGGAAAGTTGCCAACAAAGAACCTGAGGGAGTCGGGAGGGTGGAGAGCGGGGCCGCCTGGGAGGGTGTCGGCACACAGGTCACCTTGCCGCCTGCCAGCGGCCCCCAGAGGTTGTTTACATGATTTTCTTTCTCCAGTTCTAATGACCATTAATTCCTGTTTATAAAGCCTTACCATGGATTTAATTTAGTCATAACAAATGTGCAGAATTACTTGCCTGTTTTCAGTGAAGAGAGAGTAAAAGTTATGATGCCAAGTGCCAACACCAGTGAGAGAAATACTTTGGAATCTGTTTTGCTGATTAATGAAGAAAACGACCTTTACGTTCCAGCCTTGGTGGGCATCAGCGGTCTTCTGGTACTCACCTGAATGGAGATGGTCACTCCATGTTTCCTTCAGTGATGGAGAAAAACGTGGGTGTGTAAAGGGCCAGTCAGCCTTCTTGCTGGCCTCATGGAGAAGATCACTGTGCAATGGAGCAGATGACGGAGAAAGCATTCGACTTACATCACCACTCTCATCTCTGGAGACAGCAGTGCCAGGAGCCCTGAAGGCTCCTCTGGGAAGGGGAACGGGAGCAGCATCCCCACCTGGATTCTGTTCCCTTCTCGACCCTCCCCCTTTTTGGTGAGCTCCGGAAGTGAAGGATTGCTGTTCTGTACATTATGGAGATTTTCCACAGCAGAAAGTATTACACATATCAGCCTATAACTGTGAAAAAGTTGTAAAAGGAGAGAATAAATTAATTTATTGCCACCTCTGAAAGTTTGTGCTTTCTTACCATGAATAAATGAAAACTTGAGAACAACTTTGTTTACTGATGTGAATTGGATATCACATAATACTAATTTTAAAATGTCTTTTTATTCAGCATTAAAATTTTATTTTAAATACCAGTATGGAAACAGAACTTTTTGGGACTCTGATAATGGAATGTAAACTACCCACAAATATTTAAAGAGAAAAATACTGATAATCGAGTAGAAAAAAGTTAATAACAATTTGACCATTTTCTATTCGTGGTGGAAAATGAAAGATTTCACCTTTAAAGGCATGACATTGGTCAGAAGTTGTGAGATTTAACCATAAGAAAATGCATGAGATGCTTATGTTAACAATGGTTTCTTGGTTTTTGTTAGAGCCAACTGCCTTAAAGGGATTAGGACCCTGGAGATGGGCCTGGCCACAGTCTTCACTGAATCCACATCGGTAGCGTAATCTAGAGAGATTCATGCCACTTTGTTGAATGTGATTTACTTTTCTATATTTATAAAGGAAGGAAGAAGGCAAGTGCTAATTTGTCAATACACAGTACCCTTATTCTAAATCATCATTCCTTTTAAAGTAGCAGAGTTTATTCTGTAATTGCAAATAATATTAATAGGTGGGGATAATTTTTTTATGGATGATCTCATTTGTTGAACGATTTAAGAGTAAAATTAGCCACTGCGTGGCTTTGTGTGTAGTTAACGGGTTTTGTTAGAATCATCTGGTTGAACCTCTTCCCTGCAGGGCAAAGCAGAGCGTGGAGAATGTAAAGACTGGAGATGTTGGGAAAGTAAAATATTACTCCTGCTGTAAGGCTGTATAGTTAGTTTTGAATGAAACAAAACTAACTTAATCCATCTCAATTCAGTGTTTTAATAAAAAAAATTGAAAATTAAAATGAGTCTCAGACATGTCTATACATATGGGTACTATTTTTATGCCCTTGTATTTTCACGTTTAATAAAAATATTTATGGTCAAAATAAGTACTTTTTTGCTTTCGATTTATTAAGTCTTTTGGAGAAGTCTACTTTCCAACTTCATTTTACACATAATCTACTGAAGTGGCAGGTGCCCCTTTACGTGAGCTGAAGCGAGAAGATTGGAGCACCAAAAGCAGAAATGGCTAAAATCTCAACTCGCAAAAGTCGGTGCTAAAGTGGATAATTCTTCAACTTAAGTACAGTGTGTCTAAAGTCATGGTGCACTTTTGACCGGTCACAGGGAAGCAACAAAAGATGATAGAAATGTGA
Organism: Saccopteryx leptura; assembly: GCF_036850995.1. Taxonomy (NCBI): domain Eukaryota; kingdom Metazoa; phylum Chordata; class Mammalia; order Chiroptera; family Emballonuridae; genus Saccopteryx; species Saccopteryx leptura. The sequence goes on along the minus strand of NC_089506.1, from coordinate 53,239,426 downwards.
AATCTGCACCAAATAAAAGGGAAACTCTCCCAGTTTCATACCTATTCAGTGCAGTTCGATGTGGGCTCACGCACAGATTTTTTAGGGCTCCTTAGAGAGCTATCCCATTATAGCCTCTACAGACTCGTCACTGACTGATGGCCTACCAGAACGGGGTTTCTCCACCAAACTGCCAGTTTCCTTCAACTGCTTATCCCACCGAGTAATGTTATTCCTATGTGGTGGCGCTTTGTTATAAACGTGCTGATATTCACGTTGCACTTTGGTCACGGATTCGAATTTAGCGAGCCACAGAACACACTGAACTTTCCTCTGTACCGTCCACATCTCAACTGGCATGGCTGTGGGCTGCTCTGCTGTATACATGGTGTTATGTCATCATCTGCGCATGCGCACATGCTGCCACATCATCCTACAGAAACTGGGAGGGTTTTCCTTTTATTTGGTGCAGATTTCACATTTCTATCATCTTGTTGCTTTCCTGTGACGGTCAAAAGTACACCATGACTTTACGGACACACTGTACAATTAAAATTGAATGCTTAAATTGGCTTTGTTTGAAGACTTTCCCTTTAACACTATATTTGTACATTTCTATTAAAGTCTTCAAAAGGGTGATGGTGAACACACACTGCTATTTCAAATTTCTGACAACAATAGTAACTTTCTTCTTAATTATATATTCTGCATATTCTGAAACTAAAGGACAGCAAGAATGCTTATTTAGAACTACAGAAAGCTCAACATTTGCAAATTCTTAATAATATCTTTGTAATATGTGAGCAATTGTCCTTAGTGTGAAGACAGTGAAAATACCTCTAACAGACATAAGAGCTGCTGGAAGAGCAAAGAGGAATGTCCTATAAAATATGAATAAATCCAGATTATTAGATACAAGATATCAGCCATGTGGAAATGAGACATGTAAATTTAGCCATTCAAATCAGGGACAAATCACATCAAAACTGTGTTTATAGTATTTTGCAATTCTAGCTTCTCTATGAAATACAGAATTAACAAACTGGACATGATAGTAATTGGCATGGGAATCCCATACCTTTGCCTAGTCCTTCTTCCCACAAGATTCTTTCGGAAGTGGATACAGAGGCTGACAATAAAGGAGAGCAGAGTACCAGCTTGCAGGCAGCTGGGGCTTCTCCAAATACCACAGTAAACTTCAGGTGAGGTGGGCTGGAGCATTCGGCCTAAGCCAGGAGCTCAGAATCTCTCTTCTCTCACCAAGCCCAGATGTTACACCTGACTCCAAAGAGTAAGCCAGAGAGCACAGTGCAGTAGGTCACCTCAAGCCAAGTTACCACTGTAGCCTTTGATAGGATCCCTGGAAACCACAGGAATAACCTAGTTCCATTAGGGTAGGAAACATCTGGAGCACTCCATGTAATCATCGACAAGAACAAGTAACAGGGAGGTGTGACCAGGAGAGGGAGAGGTTTGTGATCTCTTACTAGCAATGAGTGGAGCTGCTGGGTACAGAGTGCTTATTTGCAAATACTCTGGGCTGTGCTGTCAAATAGAGGACTAAACTTGTTCAGAAAAGCTCAAAGGAGCAAGAGTAGAGACTGCCATTTAATAAACAGTGTTGGGTAAATTGGACAGATACATGAAAAAAAAATGAAACCAGACCACCAACTTGCACCATATACAAAATTCAAAATGGATAAAAGACTTACATGTAAATTGCGAAACCATAAAAATCCTCAAAAACAGGCAGTCGAGTCTCAGACATCTCTTGTAGCTATATATTTTTAAAAGATTTTATTTATTGATTTTAGAGGAGAGAGAATGGATGGGGGAGGGGGAGGAATAGGAAGCATCAACTTGCTTCTCATATGAGCCCTGACTGGGCAAGCCCAGGATCCCAAACCCATAATCCCAGCGCTCCAGGACCACGCTCTATCCACTGGGCTACCACAGGCGAGGCATCCTGTAGCAATGTTTTTGCCGATACATCTCCTTGGGTAAGTGAAACAGGGGGAAAAAAATGGGATGACATCAACTAAAAAGCTTTTGCACACCAAGAGAAACCATTAACAAAAAGACAACCCACTCAATGGGAGAACAGGTGCCCTGACACATCTGATGGGTTAATAACCAAAATTTAAAAAGAACTTCTAAAACTCAACACCAGAAAGACAAACAATCCAATCAAAAAACAGGCAAAGGATCTGAATAGATACTTCTTCAAAGGGGACATACAGATGGCAAATAGGCATATGAAAAAATGTTCAATGTTACTCATCATCAGAACAATGCAAATTAAAACCACAATGAGATATCTTCTCATACCTGCCAAGATGGCTATTATCAACAAATCAATAACATGCTGGAGATAACGCGGAGAAAAGGGAACCCTCATACCCTGCTTGTGGGAATGCAGGCTGGTGCAGCCACTGTGGAGAACAGTAGAGAGTTTCCTCAAAAAATTAAAAGTGAATCTGCCTCTTGACCCAGCTATTCTACTTCTAGGAATATATCCTAAGAATCCCAAAACACTGATTCAAAAAATATATGAACCCCATGTTCATCGCAGCGTTATTTATAATAACCAAGGACTGGAAACAGCTTGAGTAAATAAAAAAAGCTGCGGTACATTTACACAGTGGAATACTATGCAGCTGTAAAAAAGGAAGTCTTGCCTTTTGCCACAGCATGGATGGACCTGGAGATTATTATGCTAAGTGAAATAAGCCAGGCAGAGAAAGACAAGTACCATATAATTTTACTTACATGTGGAATATAATGAACACAATAAACTGAGAAACAAAACAGAAACAGAGGCAGGGTCACAGGGAACAGATGGACAGCTGTCAGAAGTAAGTGGGAAGAAGGAAGTGGATCAGAGAAGGTGAAGGGATTAGCCAAAACACGTATATACATAACACATAGATACAGATGAGAGTAGCAACAGCCAGGGGAAAGAGCGCGTGGAGGCAGGGGAAAGAGGCACAGGCGGGGGGTGGGGTAGAAAGAGACTTCATGGGGCACAGGGGGCAGGATGTGGTATGTAGATGGTGCCATATTGAGTGGGACACTTGAAACCATGTCAACACAATAAGTTAAACAAGAAACAAGAAAACATAGGGAACCAATTTATAAATATATTTATCTTTATACTGGTTCTATGTCATTATTGTTTTGGTTTAATGATTTTTTTCTTTGGGGATATAAAATTATAGATATATTTCAAGTTTTTTTATGTAACAATTTGTGTGACTGAGCCTATATAAATATTTTTAATTTACAATATACTGCATGTTCTGTTTCCTTTCAAAATTATACTTTTCATTAAAATAATAATAAATTAATTTTATAAGATGAAAGGAAAAAAACAGAGACTGCTGACAGGGACCTAATGGTACAGAGCTGCTCAGGGATGGACCTTCCTGTCTCTAGAGGCAGACAGTTCGCTGAGGCCCTGGAGATTTCCACGCTGGCCTGGGGCTCCGCCTGATAGGGCCTTGTAAGGGGGGCTGCCACAGAATAAAAAACAAAATACGTTTCTCTGAATGCATCTGGTAAATAAGAAAATATAAATGCACATAGAGCAGAAATACATAAAGATGTAGATGGTTTGGTAAGTCTCCATGGGCCAGATACGTTTTTTACTAGGTAACCTGAGAAAATATCACTTTAACTGGTGAAAACAGCATTTTAAGCAATCAGGAAAAAGGAATAATCTAGTTTTAAATACTCAATGGTCATTTATTATATAACTTAAACTTATTCAATACATTAAGTACATGCATTTTTAAATAATATTTTTTTTAAAAAATTAGTTTTTTAAAATTGAATAATCTCACTGATCTTTAATAAAACTTCCAAAAGTCTTAGTAGTAGTTCCACACTTTCCCAGCAGGTGGCAGATTTCTTCTCAAATGTTTATCTTCTTATAAAAGCCAGTGCTAGAGTTCATCATGTGTCATAACTGTAGGGGAGGAAAATTTATTTAGTTCTTGAAATTTTAAATGTCAAATTAGCTCAAATCTCACTGATACATGATATAAAAAAAGTACAGGTACTGACTGAGGATCCTTTTGTTAGTTTAGCACCTATTTGCTTCATTATGTGACATGAGAATAACTCTTCGTACATGATGGTATCTATTACACTGTACTGTATCGTAACTACTTGTCTTTGCACCTCTTAGAAGTGAGCTCCCATGAGTATATGAGGACAAGGACCATACCTTACTTACCTTTGTTATTTCTAGGACCTACCTGGCAATGGAAGCCTTAAAAAATACTAATAGATTACTTGCCAAGACAACATGTCCTATCATTAGTGTAATGGAACAACAAAGAGCAGAACACAGGGTAATCTACAAAGGGAGGAGAGAGCATTCAAACCTAGATATTGGCACAATACAAATATGAGGTTCTATAATAGTGAAGACTCTTAGAGACAAGAATGGGTTCTTTTCCTTCTGCATCATTGACCTGTCATATACTAATTGATCTAAGAACACTGAGAATTCAGGCTCTGGCTGTTTGGCTCAGTGGTAGAGCATCGGCCCAGCATGTGGAAGTCCTGAGTTTGATTTCCGGTCAGGGCACACAGGAGAAGCGCCCATCTGCTTCTCCACCCCTCCCCCTCTCCTTCCTCTCTGTCTCTCTCTTCCCCTCCTGCAGCCAGGCTCCAATGGAGCAAAGTTGGCCCGGGTGCTGAGGATGGCTCTATGGCCTCTGCCTCAGGTGCTAGAATGGCTCTGGTTGCAGCGAGCAACGCCCCAAAGGGGCTGAGCAACGCCCCAAAGGGGCTGATCATTGCCCCCTGGTGGGCATGCCGGGTGGATCCCGGTCCGGGCGCATGTGGGAGTCTGTCTGCCTCCCCCCACTTTTCACTTTGGAAAAATACCAAAAAACAAAACAAAACAAAACAACAATAACAACAAAAAAAACCCACTGAGAATTCAGGTAGAAATAAATTAATATACAGCTAAAATGCATCCTGCACCATAACTCAATATGGCAGGCAATATTTCTCTTCACTAAATTACACTTTAAAGATAATAAAGAAATATAAAAGGGAATACCAATAAAGGAATGGGCAATAAAGGAAGTGGTTATGAGACATCATTGGAGCAGAGCTGTCAATGAATTTCTAAAACTGGAAAAGAGAATATACAGCTGAAGACATAGGCACATGGCTGGAAATGCTGGTATGTCTGACAGAAGAAGGTGGGAGAGCCTACCAACAGAAAACACTGGTGGGGAGCGACAGAGAAGCAATGAACTGAAGGGCCGGTCTGGAAAATCTGTGCCGTCAGCACCCTCCTCCCATTCGACTGCACACCAGAGAAGATCTGACAGCTTGTTGGTTCCAAGAGAAAAAGTAGAAGACTCTTCTTGAAAACCAATAGAAAAATCTATTGAGGTGGGGAGGCAAAGAGAGAGAGAGAAGAGAGAGAGAAAGAGAGGGAGGGAAACAGAGAGATAGACACACAGATATTTCTGTATGGGTATCGACACTCTTGAGTAAAGTCCTCTCATCTTGGCTTTTGGGTAGGGTGTTGTGTGGGATGGGCTTTGATCTATTCCATGCACATATATCTAGAGGGCAGCCTGCCAGTTCTACAACATGCTAATGTACCCAGAGCTATCAATTTACCCTCTTATGCTAAGAAGGAGCCTCTTGGAAAAATAGACACATTTACACCATGGCAGAGGAAGGCTATGTCAGCTCTCTATATTAATCAATCTAATCTTTCATTCTTAAATATATAAAATTTGAGGAAGAGTAAAAGCAAAAGGAACAAGGACCGAGATGACCAAACAAAACAATTCATCCAATGGAGAGAAAGATAACAAAGAAAACCAGATACTTAAAATAATTCTAATTAATATTTTCCAGAGATGTCTGAAAAGTCAATAAAGCTATAAAATAAGAACAAATAGAAACTCAAAGAAAGTAAGCAGGGAAAAGAAAGATCTGTTGGAGCCTGACCAGGCGGGTGGCACAGTGGATAGAGCATCGGACTGGGATGCGGAGAACCCAGGTTTGAGACCCCGAAGTTGCCAGCTTTAGCGCGGGCTCATCTGCTTTGAGCAAAGCTCATCAGCTTGGACCCAAGGTCGCTGGCTTGAGCAAATGGTTACTCAGTCTGCTGTAGCCCCATGGTCAAGGCATATATGAGAAAGCAATCAATGAACAACTAAGGTGTCGCAATGGAAAACTAATGATTGATGCTTCTCATCTCTCTCCATTCCTGTCTGTCCCTGTCTATCCCTCTCTCTGACTCTCTCTGTCTCTGTAAAAATAAATAAATAAAGATCTGTTGGAAATTAAGATGTGACTGTCCCTCTTAAAAATAAAGACTAATAGAAGGGTTGAAGATAAAGTAAAAAAATTTCCCAGGGCCTGACCTGTGGTGGCGCAGTGGATAAAGCGTCAACCTGGAAATGCTGAGGTTGCTGGTTTGAAACCCTGGGCTTGCCTGGTCAAGGCACATATGGGAGTTGATGCTCCCAGCTCCTCCCCCCCTTCTCTCTCTCTCTCTCTCTCTGTCTCTCCTCTTTCTCTGTCTCTCCCTCTCCTCTCTAAAAAAATAATAAATTAAAAAAAAATTTTCCCAGGACACAGAGGAAAAGGGAATATAAAAAGACAATATAACCACAGAAATACAAATGATCACAAAAGACTGCTATGAACAATTACGTGCCAGCAAACTGGAGAAGAAATGGATACAGTCCTAGAAATATACAACCTACCAATATTGAATGTGGAAGAATTAGGAAATCATAACAGACCAATAACTACTAAGTGTTAGAGTTAAATTAGCCACTGTAAAATTCATATTCTCCTCACCCAAGCATTCTGTAAAGTTAGAGTTCATTTGCTTGCTAGTCTCTTTCCTAAAAGCTGCCTGGGTTTCACTTTGAAATGTAACAAAAAGTTTACCTTTGGAAAAATGTCTGAGAAATCTTGTATTGGGGAGGGACCTGCCTATTAAGGGAGTTTAAACCACAACAGTTGTTTGTGAAAGCCTATTCACACTCACATCCCAGCTGTTCCTGGCAGACTGACCTCTTGGCTGTCTTCAGAATTTATCAAGTCTATGCTGCATCAAAGAACTTGTGTCTCTGCAGCAGAATTCTGCTCATTAGGTCACTAACCAAGGAAACAAAAACCCTGATATGCTAATCTGAGTTTACCCAGGTGCAGGTATGTAAAACTTTTATTCAATTTCAGGGCTTAGATTTTCATGTTTGGGAAATTTGGTGTGATCTTAAAGACAAGCCTTTATTATTATTATTATTATTAATTATTAAGTGAGAGGCGGGGAGGCAGAGACAGACTCCCACATGAGCCCTGACCAGGATCCAACCAGCAAGCCCCCTATGGGGTGATGCTCTGCCCATCTGGGGCTGTTGCTCTGTTGCTTGGCAACTGAGCTATTTTAGCACCTGAGGCAAGGTCATGGTGCCATCCTCAGCATCCGAGGCCAACCTGCTCAAACAATTTGAGCCATGGCTGCAGGGGGGGAAGAGAGAGAGGGGGGGCAAAGAAGAGGGGGACAAGCCCTTTTTAAACTTATTTTTAGCTCTATCTTGTGTTAGGAGGTAACTTCTGTATGGTGATATGTGGTGATATGAATTGATGCTATATCCATGGGGGTATAGATTCTCTGCTCATATTTTAAATTTGTGCATTTAGTCCACATAAAAATATTTTTAATTATGTCACACACTTTCTTAAAGAAATTCTGACCTAATCATTTGATAACTTCACAAATAAGTTTGTAATCTATTCTAATTTCAGGTAATACAACATATGTTTCACACACCACTGCAGAATGATGACTTACTTGCATTTTTCTTCTTGTTTTTAAGGTGATCTAACAGTTGTCGTATCTCAGTATCGTACTCCACCCATTCTGGGACAATCCTGACAGCAGCTTGTAGTTTTGGTTCTTTTGTTTTGGGATTATTGCACTAAAAGTTTAAATAAAGTTTTGTTAATTAAAAAAAACATGCTCTATAAAAATAAAGGAAACACTTTAGGACACTGCTGTGTGTCACAGAGCAAACAAAATGCATTTCATAAAAAACAGAGTCCTCAGTAATGAGTACTTGAAATACTGGAGTTAGTTTAATAGAGACAGGATCAGTGAAATGACAAATTGTAGTTTATGTAAGCAACAAGTGTTCAATGCAAATATATCAATCAGAAATTTAAACAAAAATTGTTTAAAGACATTCTCATGGTTCACAAGTTTGCCAAACAATTCTGCAAAATGTTTTTGGCAAGAGGTCTAAATACATGACCATTCTGACAAAGAACATAGCAGACTATCTTAATAAGTGTTTTCCTGCCATTTCTTGGAACTAAAAATCTGGTTTAATATACTTTACATTCTCCACAGACAAAACCATTTGTCAGCCTTTAGAAATGTCTTGAATTTCTTTAGCAAAAGAATTCATTCTCCTTCATATGCCTGTGTTCTAATCAGAATTTGGTTTATATTAAAAATCAGCTAACCAGCCTGACCTGTGGTGGCGCAGTGGATAAAGCATCGACCTAGAATGCTGAGGTTGCTGGTTTGAAACCCTGGGCTTGCCTGGTAAAGACCTATATGGGAGTTGATGCTTCCTGCTCCCCCCTCTTCTCTCTCTCTCTCCTCTCTAAAATATATAAAAAGATTTATTTTTAAAAAGAAAAAAAAGTACTGAATAAAAACCAGCTAATCAGAACTCATTTATCATAATACTAATAGTTGTGAAGTTCAGAGTAGTCCATAAATCTCGGTCCTCACAGTTCCAACTTATTGGTGGAGTAAGACCCAAACATATCACTTAACTTTGATGTGTGTCGGGGATCTCAGTTTCTTCATCTACAGTGGAGGAAAGTAAGATCACCTCTACGGTTCCACTAATAGGAGCATAAATTCACCAAGTTACAAAGATACCCATTTCCTTATTAAGAAACGTTAACAGAAAATGCACCCTGAAGCTCATGTCTATGGACATTTTGTGGTTGCTGAAATTTGCCCCTTGCCATGTCTTACAGGAAAGCTAGTAATTATGAGCCACGAGCCTGTTGTCTTAATCCTTTCCTCACCAGATATTTTCAGTTCATTCCATTATGGACTTTTATATATTCCAGAAGTAGTGGAAAACAGATTTTCTTTGCAAAAATCAACCTAACATGCAATTTGTTCTATAAAGTTTAGAAAATAGAACTATTTCCTCTCTTTTTGGGTTAGAAACTATTAGAATAAAAATACTGTTTTTCTTAGTTTTTATTTGTGCTACAAGCCCTGCCCCAATCTGTAGCCATGGTGCTTAAATGGGGGCTATAATGCCCCTCAAGGGAGCTTTGGCAAGATCTGGAGACATTTTTTTTTTTTTTTTTTTTTTGTCATTACAAGGGGGTGGTGGGGTGCTACTGCCATCTAGTGGGTAGAGGCCAGGATTGCTGCTAAACATTCTACAGTGCACAGGACAGCTCCACAGCAAAAAATTATGTGGTCCAAAATGCCAATAATGACTTAATTGAGAAATCTTTATTGAAATAGGGTCTTACCTTTGATACATTATTCATTCTTTTCCTTCCCCTTATGCTATTTCCTTGGGATTTTTTTTTGCATTCCCTTAACTTTTCCCGCAAGGAGCTAGCTCCAAGTAGCATGTTCTCTTTTTAAAATGACATTTTTATTGATTGATTGATTTTAGAGAGAGAGGAAGTGGGGGAGATAGAGAACATTGATTTGTTGTTCCTCTTATTTATGCATTCATTGATTGATTCTTGTATGTGCCCTGATCAGGGATCGAACCTGCAACCTTGGCATATTGGGACGACATCCTAACCAACTGGCTACCCAGCCAGGGTTGCATGTACTCTCATTTTTATTTCAAGTCCACTAAAATCTGTGTCATCTGTCCTTTTCCTATGCAGACTTATGTTAGGAAGTAGCTGAGCATCCAGGAATGACATTTCTCAGTTCTTCTCACATCTCCATGTGGCCACATGAGCAAGTCCCACCATGGGGCCAAGGCCTTTAAGAGTCAGGATGCATTCTCCACCATCCTTTTTTTCCTTTACTCCAGATTATACTACCCAACAGAAATACGAAAACTGCGTATGTAATTTAAAATGTTCTAGTAGCCACATGTAAAAATGTAAAAGGAACAAGTAAAATAAAATTTAATACCCCCTTTTATTTAACCCAATATGTCCAAAATGTTATCAGTTATCAGTCCATATGTAATCAATATAACATTCTTTTTATTGCACTGAGTCTTCCTAATCTGGTATATATTTTACAATTTACAGCACATCTCAATTCAAACTAGCATCATTTTAAGTGCTCAATGGCCACATGACCGCCATACTGACAGATGGATACAGCTGATGAGAGGACCCTAGAGGATACAAGCCACAAGTTGGATAGAGTCTGGTCCCTGAATTATGAGATACAGGGAAGTTTCCCGAAAGGATGCCCACTTAGATCTGCACTTGGGTCAGTGTGGAACCACTGAAATTTGGGGATTTGTTAAAGCAGCTCAAGGTAACCCAAGTACTCCTAAAGATCCCAAGGAGACATATGTCACTAAGATATTAGTCACAACCTTTTATGTTACTACACAACCTTAAACAACATCATAGCTAGGTTCAGTAATATTCTTGATTTCTCTTTAGAAAACTCCCTTGCTTATAATCCTGAAATATTAATTCAAAAGAATATATGCACCCCTAGGTTCATTCCAGCACTATTTACAATAAAACAATAGCCAAGATCTGGAAATAACCCAAGTGCTCATCAGTTAGATGAGTGGATAAAAAAAAGCTGTGGTACATCTACACAATGGAACACTACTTGGCCATAAAAAGAAGGAAATGTTACCTTTGTGACAGCATGGATGGACCTGGAGACTATTATGCTAAGTGAAATAAGCCAGGCAGAGAAAGGCAAGTACCATATGATTTTACTTATATGTAGAATCTAATGAACAAAATAAACTGACAAATGAAACTGAAACAGAAGCATGGTTACACGGGACAGACTGACACGTCAGAGGGGAGGGGTCTAGAGGGCTTGGTGAAAAAAGGTGAAGGGATTAAGCAAAAGAAATGTATATATACAAAACAGACACAGACAACAGTATGGTGAGAGCCAGAGAGAGAAGCAGGGTGGGGGAGGGGAAGAGGGCAGAGGGGAGATAATGGGGACGGAGAGACTTGACTGTGGTGATGGGTGCACAATACAATTATGCACATGGTATTTTGTTGGGTTGTACATTTGATACCTGTATGGTTTTGTTACCTGTCATATACCAATAAACTCAATACAAAAAACTTTCTTGCTTCTTTCTTAATAATACCATCTTATTTGTTTCTGCTTCATTCTATCATCTATAATTGCATTCTAACATGTTGGCATGCTACCATTTTTTTTCTATATATTTCTATACATATCTGGAAAAACATCCTTATATTTTACTGTTCTGTTTTATTTTGTTCAAAACTGTATGAATTCTAAAATTTAGATAGTTTATTCTTCAGGGAATATCTTATAAATAATTATTTTATACTTAAGTTAGCACATAAAAACAATATAGTCAGAAAATAAATGATAATATCCTGTAACTGTTAAAGACAATATAGTATTTGAACATGTGTTTTAGACAATAAATAAATTACTGTAGTTTGAAATATTTCCTGCTTAGGAGAGTGAAACTGTAGCATAATTAAATTGCTTAAAATGAAAATAAACTTATTTCTCAAAAACAAGGAATAAAATAGACATGTATAGAATAATTTGGGTAGAGACAATTATTTTGGTTATCATTATTTGGGGAATATATTTGCAGGAGAATTAAGTTGATGACATACTAATATGATAGCTTACTAATGAACATTTCTGTCAGCTCATGGCCTTTCTTTCAAAAGCCCTGTGCAGAAAACAGTTAACATAGCCAGCCTAAGATTCCTATTCTTAGAAAGGCCTGTTCACAAGGTTGTCCCATGGCTGGCATCTGGGGACATGTATTTCAGAAGTGTTCCCACCACTCCCCAATAGGAACGGCTCACTGTACCTAATCTGAGCAAACAGTATGCTTTATGCTGAATGCCCACTTTTCTTCTAGATGGTGGGAATTTTGGTATGTGCCAGGCAGAGGGGTTACTTATCTGACTTGTCCCCAATAAGAACCCTGGGCATTTCATTTCTAATAGCTTCCCTGCTAGACAACATTTTGCATGTGTTATGAAACTTTTCATAGCTTAAGGAATTAAGCTTGTCCCGTGGAACTTCATAGGGTGAAGGCTCTTGGACACCCACGCCTGGTTTTCTCTGGACTGGACCCCATGCACCATCTCCCTTTGTTGCCTTTGTTTTATACCTTTTCATTGGAATAAATCATAGGCATGAGCAAGACTGTGTTCTCAGTCTGTGAGTCCTCTTAATGAATCATCAAACCTGGGGGTGAACCTGGGGACCCCTGACACAGCCGTGTACTTGTATGTGCCATTCCATTTGTAAAACACAAAATATTTCTATTTGAACATTTTCATATCTGCTTATACACAAATGGAAAGAACCACAGATATTCACCAGATCAATTGTTTTGGCTCTTTCTTTGGATTCATCGTCACACCAGGTTTCACACCATAGCCAATCTTGAGGAAGAGACTTAATGGCAACTCGGTAAATCATATTATTGGGAAGATCCTACAGAAAAAAAAGAGATATTTTTTGTTAATTTTTTTTTTTGGTTAGCATTTTTATTTATTTAATGAATTGTGTTTACATAGATTCTAGGGTCACCCCAAATGCATCCCCCCTCCCCCCTATTCCCCTCAACATCTCCATTGCCCCCTCCCTACAGTGCCCTCCCCCCTTCCCTTCAGGTTTATCCCATCCTATCATCCCCTTTCCCTCTTGGCGCAGTGGATAGAGCATTGTTGGACTGGGATGCGGAAGGACCCAGGTTTGAGACCCTGAGGTTGCCAGCTTGAGCGTGGGCTCATCTGACTTGAGCAAAAAGCTCACCAGCTTGGACCCAAGGTTGCTGGCTCAGCAAGGGGTTACTCGGTCTACTGAAGGCCCGTGGTCAAGGCACATATGAGAAAGCAATCAGTGAACTAAGGTGTTGCAACGAAAAAAAAAAAGATTTAAACAAAGACATATATAGAGATTAGAATCAGACAAAAGAAGTTGAAGATGTCATTTAGATTATAAACATATCCTTAAAAAACATGTAAATCTGAGATATCTATTTTTAAGCTTTAAATATATAACTTGACCCAATCATTTTGTGTCATGAATGAACCCATGCACCGGAACTAAGTCCACACCTGCCTTGGACTTGACCCCTAGCATCAAGTGGGCAGAAGAGGGAAGCCCAGAAACCCAGCACTTCCCATTCCCCAGATTATCTCCCTTGAAACACCAGTATTAATCACTCACAATGTGCTTGCTATTACTGTTTATGTCAGTCACTGCCACATTCTGATACTGAGGTGACCTTTAATTTCCCTATTAGAAAACAATGTTCCATGAATATTTTCACATTTCTGCATGCTCAGGGCTTTCTAAGCAAAGATTGCTGGCATCTGAGTTAGAGGATATTTAAATGGCAAATGAGCCCAGTAAGTTAAAGATAGTGACCTCTGAAGAGATTTAGGGACACCTTTCCCAGAGATATTCATTCATATGCCAGGGGATATAGAGACCTTTCCTTCTTCTCCCCAGATACTGTGGGTTCACATTCCAGAGTAAAGGGCATGCTTCTTCTCTCTTTGAGAGTGCACAGGGGTACCTATGTTAGCTGTCTCAACTAAGTTCCAAGATTCATAATTTTAAGGTTCTTCTCTCACTCCTATTAATATCAATACTGGAAGTATTAGTTAATGCAACAAGACAAGGAAAGGAAATTCAAGGTATGCAAACTGAAAAGGAAGAAATAAAACTGTCTTTGTCGCAGGTAACAGAATTGCTTATGCAGAAAGTCCTAAAAATAAAAACAAACAAACAAACAAAAATTTCTGGAACTAATTAAGAATTATAGCAAGGTCAGAAGATACAAGGTTAATATACAGAAGTCAGTTGTTACATACCAGCAATGAACAATGAGAATTTGAAATTAGGCACTGGCCAGTGGCTCAGTGGATAGAGTGTCAACCTGCGTATGGATGTCCTGGGTTCAATTACCAGTCAGGGCATACAAGAGAAGCGACCATCTGCTTCTCTCCCCTTCCCTCTCGCCCTTCTCTCCCTCTTCCCCCTCCTGCAGCCAGTGGTTCGACTGGTTTGAGCATTGGCCCCAGGGCACAGAGGATAGCTTGGTAGGTCCCAGTGCATTAGTCTCAGGTTCTAAAAATAGCTCAGTTGATTCAAGCATCGGCCCTAATTGGATTGCCAGGTGGATCCCTGTTGGGGCACTTGAGGGAGTCTGTATCACTATTTCCTCTCTTCTCACGTAAAAAAATTTTTTTAAATTAAAGAACACCATTCCATTAGTATTAAAACAAACAAAAAATAACTCCCCAAAATAAACCTAGGTAAAAATATAACAAAATATGTTCTTCCACATGAAGAAAGAAAATTATAATATATTGATAAATAAAATCTGAGAAGGTCTAAATAAATGGAAAGATAGTCCATGCTCATGAATAGGAAGACTCAATATTAATAAGGTGTCAATTCTTCTCAAATTGATCTATTGATTCAATGCAATCCCAATAAAAGTCCTAGCAAATTATTTTGTGGATATTGACCAACTGATTCTAAAATTTATATGCAACGGTAAAATAAAAAAAAAATCCAGGACAACACAATATTGAAGAATAACAACAAAGTCAGAAGACTTTTACTATTGAACTTAATAGTCTTACTATAAAATCTATAGTAATTAAGAAAATACGGTATTCGAAAAAAGAATAGACAAACAGACCAATGGAATAGAATAGAGAACCCATAAATATGGGAATTCTTTGTACTTTCTGCTCATTTTTGTTACTATAAAACCAATACTGCTCTACAAAAAGTCTATGAAAAGCTTCGCTGGCCTGACCAGGCGGTGGCACAGTGGATAGAGTGTCTGACTGGGATGCCGAGGACCCAGGTTTGAGACCCTGAGGTCGTCAGCTTGAGCGCAGGTTTATCTGGTTTGAGCAAAAGCTCACCAGCTTGGACCCAAGGTCACTGGCTCCAGCAAGGGGTCACTCGGTCTGCTGAAGGCCCGCAGTCAAGGCACATGTGAGAAAGCAATCAATGAACAACTAAGGTGTAGCAATGCGCAACGAAAAACTAATGATTGATGCTTCTCATCTCTCTGTTCCTGTCTGTCTGTCCCTGTCTATCCCTCTCTCTCTCTCTGTCTCTGTAAAAAAAAAAAAAAAAAAAAGCTTCGCTGTTCCTTCTAAAACTGTTTTCTTAGATAAGTCTGTCATCTTATCTCAGCCACTTTCTCCCTCGTCATGCTCCAGTCAAATCCTCTATAATTTCAAATTCATGATCCCACTCCCTGACAACCTCTGATTTTCAGCTCACTCCATCTACTATTCAGATATCAATATCCTTTGACCACAATTTGAACCTTCAATCAGCTGATCCCACCACTATTTCATTGTCCCTCATCCCTTAATGTCTTCACTCCCTTCCTTACAGAGTTAATTTCCATGGTTAGTCATTCCAGTTAAACCTTTGAACACACTTTTGACTATCTTACCTGTGTCATTTAGTTGTATTCACTTGGCAAAATATAGTCCTGGTTAAATCCAAACCTCCGCACTCTCACCCATGCAACTAAACATGGCTTGCAAAACACAGACACAGACACAGACACACACAAACCATGCTGACTGCTTTCACTTTAACCTCATGAATATTCATCTTAAAGGGGGACCTTAGTGTTGTTGAACAATTACACAAATATGCAAAAGTCTTTGTGTAGATACATTTCTATACAATTCTCATTTCTCTTAGGTAAATACCTCGAAGTGGAAAGACTGATCATATGGTAGGTGTATATTTAAATTTATATGAAATCGCAAAACTATTTTCCAAAATGGTTGTATCATTTTCATTCTCTATCAGCAATGTATGCAAGTTCTAGCCACTGCACATACTTGTTAGCACTTGGTGTGGTCAGTCTTTTTAAAGTTAACCATTCAAATGGGTGTGTAGAATTATTCACTGTAGTTTTAATTAGTGGGATATGAAGAAAAAAAGTGTCTGCTAGGTGAAATGTGAGGCAGAAGACAGATGGGGCACAGGAGGAAAACTGTTTTGAAGATCAGAGACATGTTTAAATGATGATGGAAATGAATAAGAAAAAGATAGGGTACGAGAAGGCATATAGAGGGAAGAAGAGGTTTTAGAATGGAAAAGTGAAGATAAAATACTATTATTTTTAAAATGTTGAGCTTGAAGTTAAAAAATTATATATAAGTCTAGATATCCAATAGAGAATTCTATAAAGAGAAAAAGCTGAAAGTTTAAGAGCAGGGAGTGGGAGCAGTCTATATCTATATACTGAAAATTATTCCGTGAACATTTTACTTACCTGATCTAGGTTTGAAAGACTGTTTGGATCTTGACTGAGAGCTTGGTACTGGCCCCGGAGCCTGTCACCTGCTGCGATTCTCCTGAACTTCTTGAGATCCACAACGTATAAAGCACTGCCAAAAAATGAGCACTCCTTGGTACTCTATGTTGTTTATAGATTTTTACTTCCCCCCAGTGTTTGTCTACTGTAATGACATTAACCGTAAATATCCTTGGCTCTAATAATAATGAATCCTTTCATAAATTTGCTCCCAATATCTAATACTATTTCCAAGGGGTCTAAAGTTTGTTATTCTACTGTTAGGATCCAGATCCTCTTAGAGTCACCTCAGATTTTTCCAAGATCTCATGAAACTCATGGCATGACGAAACAGTAAAAGACTGAAGACAGTATCTCCATTTTGTAATCTGACAAAATTTAAATCTTTCTTAGTAGTTAGGATAATACTACTTGAGCCATATTACTTGGGTTTAACTTGGTTTGGTTATGTAAGCTGAGCAAGTCACGTAAGTGCTGTATGCTTTAGTTTCCACAGCTATAAAATGGGGATAATAACAGTGCCTCAAAAGACTGTCATAAAGGTTTTGTGAGTCAATATATGTAAAGTCTTATAAGAGTGATTGGCATGCAATAGCACTATGTAGTTGGTTGACATTATTGTATAATTTCTACGAGAAAAGAATATCAGTGATTCAAAGTTATTTATTTACTAAAGGTTAAGAGTACACACTTTCTTACCTGATGTGGTATTTCCTTTTTAAAAGATGTGATGCCCAATATCCTTTTTTCCAGAAACGATACCCATCCATTTCAGTGCGGCTATCACAAAATGGAGTATACCCATACGGGGCTCCATCCAGATCGAAGTCTCGAAGTTCTTTCAGGTCATGTCGCACAATCTAAATAATACAGTTTTTCTGATGAAGACTATGAAATAATATAAGCTCCTTCATCTGAATCTCAAATCGTTACTTTATTGCAGAAATACAGAGCGCTGCATTTCCTCCCAGTCCTCATGTAACACGAGTCTACTAAGTTACTATTTCTTTCTCTCGCCCTCATAGACTAAGAGAAACCTAAAATTTATATACCTACTTTATATGACAGAGGTCTTATTCATGAATAAGAATGATTTATTACATCATTTTCATCATATACTTTAAACAAAATGTATTTTGGGAAGGCACACTAAATATTAGACAAGTGCATACCTCCAAGTTTCTTTCTCAAGGTATGGATTAATAATTTGAAATCATTTTTATGATAAATTTCTATTATTGTATGTTGGCAAATATTAGTTTGAATCATAAAGAAAAATCCCCTGATTAGCTTCAATGGTTTTAATGCAATAATGTTTGCATGTTTCATTAAAAAAAAATTTTATTTTATTTTATGTTTCATTTTTTAATAGACTCTAGCCTGCTTGAAAAATATCACTGTATATGTTGTGGACAGGTAGGAGAAATATTGTTGTTATGTTTGCAAATGCTTAGTTCACCACCCATATCTGCCTGTTCCTTTAGTTTCTAATGGTAATAATTCACATCTGCTGACTTGGAAAACAATACAAAAAATAGAGTTTACAATATAAGTAAAATATAACATAAAATTTGAAAATATACTTTTTGTCCTAAATATAAATACTAACTTGTGCATTTAATTTATATAACATTAATATTGACATAAAATAATGAGAACTTGGTTTTTGCCTAAATGCCAAAGAATGTTTTTTAAGGTGGAACAATGAGAAGAAAAATATGTATAGTTGCTAACTTTCCAGCAAGAATAGTTGATTTTTTACAAATATCAGCTCATATTCATAGGAACTCAGATAACTTTTATTATAACTAAGTATCTTTTATTTTTAATTACCCAAATTACAAAAATTACTACTTCAGAGAGAAAACTGTTATGTCCTAAATAACAAATGATATTTCTTGCAATGCCTTCAATTCTCCTGGAATTCTGAGTTTTTTAAAAGATCTTTGCTTTTATATCATAATCATGGCTTACATGCTTATGTAACCTGGCAACAAAGATAACAGTAAATACCAGCAACATAAATTGAGTTCCTACACTCAAAAGAATAGAAATGTTTACTAATAAAAACAATAGTTAGCCTTATTACCTGGTCAGCATCAACAAAAATGATTTTGTCCACTGCTAGAGGAAAAAGGACATCAAGGAAAAGAATTTTGTAACCCCAAATAATCCTTTGTTTTTCCGTCTGTTGGTGAAGCCAGCGTGGCCACTTATATTGGACTAGTTCGTATTGGAATCCATATTCCTTAGCCATGTGAGGAATTACCTCCTAAAAAAGACACACACACAAATCAAAGAATACGTTCAAGGAAGAAAAAGTAGTTTTTGTTTTAAAGGAAAAAATTATTTTATTTTTTTTTTTTTTTTTTTTTTTTTTTTTTTTTTTTAATAAATTTTTATTGATGTTAATGGGATGACATTAATAATTCAGGGTACATATATTCAAAGAAAACATGTCTAGGTTATTTTGTCATTAAATTATGTTGCATACCCCTCACCCAGAGTCAGATTGTCCTCCGTCATCCTCTGTCTAGTTTTCTCTGTGCCCCTCCCCCTCCCCCTAACTCTCCCTCCCTCCCTCCTGCGTCCTCCCTCCCCCCACCCCTGGTAACCACCACTCTCTTGTCCATGTCTCTTAGTCTCGTTTTTATGTTCCACCAATGTATGGAATCATGTAGTTCTTGTTTTTTTCTGATTTACTTATTTCACTCCGTATAATGTTATCAAGATCCCACCATTTTGCTGTAAATGATCTGATGTCATCATTTCTTATGGCTGAGTAGTATTCCATAGTGTATATGTGCCACATCTTCTTTATCCAGTCTTCTATTGAAGGGCTTTTTGGTTGTTTCCATGTCTTGGCCACTGTGAACAGTGCTGCAATGAACATGGGGCTACATGTGTCTTTACGTATCAATGATTCTGAGGTTTTGGGGTATATACCCAGTAGAGGGATTGCTGGGTCATAAGGTAGTTCTATTTGCAGTTTTTTGAGGAACCACCATACTTTCCTCCATAATGGTTGTACTACTTTACAGTCCCACCAACAGTGTATGAGGGTTCCTTTTTCTCCACAGCCTCTCCAACATTTGCTATTGTCCGTCTTGTTGATAATAGCTAATCTAACAGGGGTGAGGTGGTATCTCATTGTAGTTTTGATTTGCATTTCTCTAATAACTAATGAAGCTGAGCATCTTTTCATATATCTGTTGGCCATTTGTATTTCTTCCTGGGAGAAGTGTCTGTTCATGTCTTCTTCCCATTTTTTTATTGGATTGTTTGTTTGTTTGTTGTTGAGTTTTATGAGTTCTTTGTAAATTTTGGATATTAGGCCCTTATCTGAGCTATTGTTTGAAAATATCAGTTCCCATTTAGTTGGCTTTCTGTTTATTTTGATATCAGTTTCTCTTGCTGAGCAAAAACTTTTTATTCTGATGTAGTCCCATTCATTTATCTTTGCCTTCACTTCTCTTGCCATTGGAGTCAAGTTCATAAAATGTTCTTTAAAACCCAGGTCCATGAGTTGAGTACCTATGTCTTCTTCTATGTACTTTATTGTTTCAGATCTTATATTTAGGTCTTTGATCCATTTTGAATTAATTTTAGTACACGGGGACAGGCTGTAGTCGAGTTTCATTCTTTTGCATGTGGCTTTCCAGTTTTCCCAACACCATTTGTTGAAGAGGCTTTCTTTTCTCCATTTTGTGTTGTTGGCCCCCTTATCAAAGATTATTTGACCATATATATGTGGTTTTATTTCTGGGCTTTCTATTCTGTTCCATTGGTCTGAGTGTCTATTTTTCTGCCAATACCATACAGTTTTGATTATTGTGGCTCTATAATATAGTTTAAAGTCAGGTATTGTACTGCCCCCAGCTTCATTCTTTTTCCTTAGGATTGCTTTAGCTATTCGGGGTTTTTTATAGTTCCATATAAATCTTATGATTGAAAAAATTATTTTAAAAGGTAGAGTTTACTATAAAATTGCTAAAAATTCACAAGTGTTAATGCTACTTCTATACACCTACTAACTTCTATATACCTACGAACAAGAAATATGAAAATGCTGGCAAATATAAAGAGACAAGTATACATAAAACTACATAATGACATTAAAAATAGTTATATTAATTAGCAAGGTTATTAACTAAGACAGATGTTCTCATATTTTTACAACTAACATTTGATTTGAGAACATTTGACTTTAGAAAGGAAAGCCTCTGGATTATGGAACACCTATGCAATCAGTTTCTAATTGAGGTGGAGCAAACATAGGTTTACAATTGTTCTATGGAAAATACAATAATTAATACAACAATAAACTCTGTTTTACATATTTACAACTGTAATCCTACTTTTGACCCACCCTGTATATACCACCGTGTTTGTCAGAGATACAAAGATGATAAGGATGTCCAAAAAACATATAATGAGTTGTAAATTGATACATTAGATTCTCTATAAGTTTCACGTTTGAGATTTATGACTAATTTAGTGATTAAAAATACAAGATAGTTATTGTGGTCTGAATATTTGATATCTGACTTAGTGTCTTAAGGTTTAGAGTAGTGGTCCCCAACCTTTTTTGGGCCACGGACCGGTTTAATGTCAGAAAATATTTTCACGGACCGGCCTTTAGGGTGGGACGGATAAATGCACAAAATAAAATTATGTGACCGGCGTAAAAACTGTGGTATTTTAAATTTATTTATTTATTTTTTTTGGGTATTTTTCTGAAGCTGGAAACGGGGAGAGACAGTCAGACAGACTCCCGCATGCGCCCAACCAGGATCATCGCTCTGTTGAGAGACAAGAACCACTCCAGCGCCTGGGACAGAGGCCAAGGAGCCATCCCCAGCGCCCGGGCCATCTTTGCTCCAATGGAGCCTCGCTGCGGGAAGGGAAGAGAGACAGAGAGGAAGGAGAGGGGGAGGGGTGGAGAAGCAGATGGGCGCTTCTCCTGTGTGCCCTGGCCGGGAATCGAACCCGGGACTTCTGCACG
This sequence comes from Saccopteryx leptura, assembly GCF_036850995.1. NCBI lineage: Eukaryota > Metazoa > Chordata > Mammalia > Chiroptera > Emballonuridae > Saccopteryx > Saccopteryx leptura. Next base: position 53,217,850 of record NC_089506.1, on the reverse strand, counting down.
CCAGGCCGACGCTCTACCACTGAGCCAACTGGCCAGGGCCTAAAACTGTGGTATTTTAAAATATAATTGTCGAACTTACGAGACAAGCGTCAAGAGTGAGTCTTAGACAGATGTAACAGAGGGAATCTGGTCATTTAAAAAAATAAAACATCGTTCAGACTTAAATATAAATAAAATGAAAATAATGTAAGTTATTTATTCTTTCTCTGTGGTCCGGTACCAAATGGCCCATGGACTGGTACCGGTCTGTGGCCCGGGGGTTGGGGACCACTGGCTTAGAGTATCTATTTCTATTTACATTGGAACAGTTAATGAATCAGTGTTGGTTAAGTTTGGCTTAACACCTTCCCAAACTGAGATGAAGGATGATAAAGACGTAAAGAATGAAAATGGGTTAGTAATTACAGAATATGCATTCATCTCCTTAGTTTTCATCTGTACCCAGTTTCTAATTATATACTTAATTTAATTTTCTCCCTGCTTTTGTAAGAACAATGTAGATTTAAATTATATTCCTTACTGTAAGCATCAGTGAATTAATATGAAATTATGGTTACACCAGTTTCTGGAAATAATTGCTTTAGTTTCAAAATTAAAAAAAAATGAGAAGAAATTTAAAAATCTTTTTTATTCAACAAATATATATATTCTCCCAACATGCATTATATACTAGGCACTATTCTAGGCTATAGTGTTACAGCAGTGAACAAAACAAATGTAAATCATGGCCCTCACAAACTAATAGGTAGAAAACAAAAGAAGTTAGTAATTTATCTACAGAAGATGGTGTTATGGAAAAAAATAAAAAAGTAAGGGAAATAGAGTAACAGATCAAAAGGGATTGCAATTTTACGTAGTCTGGACAGGAAAGGATTATCCCCTAGATAGATATAATTTAGCAAAGATTTAAATGAAAAAAGTTTATTGTTCCTGGTACTATCAAACTATGGTAAAGTGTTCATATTGTCTCGATATAGTTGTTTTCTTTATGTGCCTTGACTGGGCAAGCCTGGGGTTTGGGCCTGGGGTTTGGAACCTGTAACCTCAGCATTCCAGGCAAACACTTTATCCACTGCACCACCACAGGTCAAGCTGCACATATTTTTACTGTCAAATTTTATTTTATTTTATATTTATTTTTAAACCTTTTTATTTTTAAAATTTAACATGGTTTCAAATATCCCACTCAATATAACATCCTCTACCCACCACACTGTGCCCCCATACCCCAAAGTCTCTTTCCATTTCACCCGTTACCCCTCATCCTACCTACATTCCCTCTTTTCCTCTGCAACTTGCTGCCCTGTAATCTATTTGTATCTATATGTTACCTTTAAATAATTTGGCTAATAATTTCACCTTCTTTGATCCTGTTCCCTCATTCTACTTCTCTCTGACAGCTGTCCTGTTCCTTGTGATCCCACCTCTGTTTCTGTTTATTTATATGTGTTCATTAGATTCCACATATAAGTGAGATCATATGATATTTATCTTTCTCTGTCTGGCTTATTTCACTCACCATAATAATCTTCAGGTCCAATCATGCAGTTGCAAAAGGTAAGAATTTCTCTTTTTATTTATTTTTTATTTTTTTATTTTTACGTTTTTTTTAAAAATATTTTTTATTTATTGATTTTTTAGAGAGAGAGGAGTGAGAGAGAGAGACAGAGAGAGAGAGAGAAGGGGGAGGAGCTGGAAGCATCAACTCCCATATGTGCCTTGACCAGGCAAGCCCAAGGTTTCGAACCAGCGACCTCAGTGTTCCAGGTCAATGCTTTATCCCACTGCGCCATCACAGGTCAGGCAAGAATTTCTCTTTTAATGGCCATGTAGTATTCCATCGTGTATATATACCACAGCTTTTAAATTCATTTGTCCAATATTGGACACTTGGGCTGTTTCCAGATATTGGCTATTGTAAACAATGCTACAATAAACATGGGGTTGCTTATCTTCTTTTGAATCAGTGTTTTGAGATTCTTAGGATATATTCCTAAAAGCGGGACAGCTGGGTCATAAGAAAGTTCCATATTTAATTTTTTGAGGAAATGCCATACTGTTTTCAATATTTGCTGCAGAGGTCTGTTTTCCCACCAGCAGCACAGGAGGGTTCCCTTTTCTCCACACCGTTGCCAACCCAGCACTTGATGTTTGTTGATTTGTTAACAACAGCCATTACAACAGGTGTGAATTGGTATCTCAATGTGGTTTTCATTTGCCTTTCTCTGATGATTAGTGACAATGGACACTTTTTCATATGCCTATTGGCTATCTGTATGTCTTCTTTGGAAAAGTGTCTATTCAGGTCCGTAGCCCATTTTTTTAACTGGATTGTTCACCTTCCTGGTGTTGTTTTAGAAGTTCTTTATACATTTTGGTTATTAAACCCTTATCAGACGCATCAGTGAATATGTTCTCCCATTGAGTGGGTTGTCTTTTTATTTTGTTAATGACGTGCAAAAGCTTTTCAGTTTGATCTAGTTCCATTTGTTTACTTTGTCTTTTATTTCACTTGCCCGTAGAGATATATTGGCAAAAATATTGCTACAAGAGCTATCAGAGAGTTTACTGTCTATGTTTCTTCCAAGAATTTTATGGTTTTATAAGTTATATTTAATTCTTTCATCCATTTTGAGTTTATTTTTGTGAATTGCATAAGTTGGTAGTTTCATTTTTTTGCATATACCTGTCCAATTTTCCCAACACCATTTATTAAAGAGATTATCTTTACTCGATTGTATACTCTTGCCTTCTCCTGCATGGGTTTATTTCTGGGTTCTCTGTTCTGTTCCATTGATCTGTGTGTCTATTCTTATGTCAGTACCAATTTGTTTTGATTATAATAACCTTGTAATATACCATATTTCCCCATGTATAAGATGTACCCTTTTTCGAAAAATTTGGGGTCTAAAAACTGGGAGCATCTTAAACAGTGGTTTTAGATATTTTTTACTTGCATTTCTCACTATTTTGCCCTGTTTTTGTGCTCATTGTTGTAGACAATTTGTCACCAGCAGGAAGAGTGAAGAAACCAATACAGGAGAAGTTTGTACCTGGGTGAAAAGATCTTGGGATACTATCAAGATTAAGATAATTGTTAAATCATTTAAGAAGTGTAGCATTTTAAATGCCATAGATGGAACTGAGGACGAGGCAATATATGAAGACAGTGATTCGTCATCAGACACAGATGAGGACAAGCCAAAGGATGGGAGTTTTGACAGTGATGAGGTGTTGTATGACTTTTATAATGAATAAAACTTGGGTTCAGTAACTTTATGTAATACTTTTTTTTTTTTCAAATTTCGGGCCCCAAAATTAAAGTGTGTCTTATACATGGGGAAATATGGTGACTTGATATCAGGAAGTGTGATCCCTCCCACTTTGTTCATCTTCAAGATTACTGAGGCTATTTGGGTTCTTTTTTGGTTCCATATATATTTTTGGAATATTATATCTGTGAAGTATGCCATAGGTTTTTTAAATAAGAATTGCATTGAATCTATAGATTGTTTTGGGTAATATAGACATTTTAATGATATTAATTCCTCCTATCCATGAACATGGTATATGCTTCCACTTGTTTGTATCTTTCTCAGTTTCTTTTTTTCAGTGTCTCATAAGTTTCTAAGCACAAGTTTTTTACTTTCTTGGTTAAATTTATTTCTAGGTACTTTATTATTATTATTTTTGTTGTAATAGTGAAGGAGATTGTTTCCTTAATTTCTCTGACAATTTATTGTTGGTATATAAAAATGGCACTGATTTCTGAAGATTAATTTTATATCCTGCCACCTTGCAAATTCATTAACAGCTCTAGTCGTGTTTTGATTGAGACTTTAGGGTTTTCTATCTAGAGTATCATGTCATCAAAAAATAATGACAATTTTACTTCTTATTGTCTAATATGGATGCCTTTTATTTCTTCTTATTATTTGATTTCTATGACTAGAACTTCCAGAACTATGTTGAATAAGAGTGGTAAAAGGGGGTATCCCTGTCTTGTTCCTGATCTTAAGGGGATTACTCTTAATTTTGCCCATTTAGTATAATGTTGGCAATCAGTGTGTCACACATGAACTTTATTATGTTGAGGCATATTCCCTGTATTCCCACTTTGCTGAGAGTTTTGACCATAAATCATTGCTGGAATTTATTAAATGCTTTTCCTGCATCTATTGATATCATCATGTGACTTTTTGTCATTTTGTTTATGTGATAAATCACTTTTATCAATTTGCAAATATTGTACCAGCCTTGCCTCCCTGGAATAAATCCCACTTGATCATGATGTATGATTATTTAAATGTATTGCAGAATCTGGTTTGTTAATATTTTGTTGAGATTTTTAGTATCTCTATTCATCAAGGATATTGGACTACAGTTTTTTTTCTTTGTAGTGTCTTAGCCTGATTTTGGAGTTAGGATAATGCTTGTCTCATAAAATAAGCTTGGAAGTCTTTGCTCCTCTTGAATTTTTTGTAATAGCTTGGGAAGGATAGGTGTTAATTCTTCTTTGAATATTTGGTAAAATTTGCCTGTGAAGCATCTGGTCTAGGACTTTTGTTTTCTGGGAGTTTTTAGTTGGCTGTTTCAATTTGATTTGTTTTAATCACTTTGCTTAGGTTTTCTGATTCCTTCAGATCCAGTTTTGGAAGACTGTTATGTCTTTAGGAATTTATCCATTTCACCTAGTTTGTCCAATTACTTGGCATATAGATTTAATAGTATTTTCTTACAATCCTTTGTATTTCTGTGATGTCAAGTTCTTACTTCTCCTCTTTAATTTTTAATTTTATTTATTTGGGTCCTCTTTTTTTTCTTGATGAGTTTAATTAAAGGTTCAACAATCTTATTTACCTTTTCAAAGAACAAGCTCTTGGTTTCATTGACCTTTTGTATTTTTTTTTTTTAGCCTCTGTGTCATTTATCTCTGCTCTGATGTTCTTTATTTTTTTTACTTTATTTTTTATTTTTGTATTTTTCTGAAGTGAGAAGTAGGGAGACAGAGAGACAGATTCCCTCATGCGCATGGCTGTGATCCACCCGGCATGCCCACTAGGGGGTGGTGCTCTTCCCATTTGGGGTGATGCTCCATTGCAACTGGAGCCATTCTTGCTCTGAGGCAGAGAACATGGAGCCATCCTCAGCGCCCATGCCAACTTTGCTCCAAAGGAGCCTTGGCTGTGGGAGGGGAAGAAAGAGACAGAGAGAAAAGAGAGGGGGTAGGGTGGAGAAGCAGATGGGCACTTATCCTGTGGACCCTGGCCAGGTATTGAACCTGGGATTTCTACACGCTGGGCTGATGCTCTACCACTGAGCCAACCAGCCAGGGCTTCTGCTCTGATCTTTATTATTTCCTTCCTTCTACTTCCTCTGGGCTTTATTTGTTGTTCTTTTCCTAGTTCTTTTACGTGCAGGGTTAAAATTTTTTGAGCCTTTTCTTGCTTCATACGGTATGCCTGTAATGCTATGAATTTCCCTCTTAGGATTGCTTTTGCTGTGTCCCATAGATTTTGGGTTGTTGTATGATCATTTTCATTTGTTTCAAGGAAATTTTTTATTTCTTCCTTGATCTCATTATTAACCCATTCATTATTTAATAACATGATCTTTAGCCTCCAAGTGTTTGAATGTTTTTCAGCTTTTCTATTGTAGTTGATTTCTAGTTTCATGAAATTGTGGTCAGAGAAGATGCCTGATATGATTTCAATATTCTTAAATTTATTAAGACTTGTTTTGTGTCTTAGAGAATGTATCATGAGCACTTGAAGATAATGTATATTCTGCTGCTTTGGGGTGAAATGTTTTGAAGATATTAATTAAAGCCAGTTCATCTTGTATGTCATTTAAGGCTGCTGTTTCTTTGTTAATTTTCTGTCTGGAAAAATCTATCCATTGATGTTAGTGGAGTATTAAAATCCCCTACTATTATAGTATTGCTATTGATTTTGCCCTTTATGTCTGTCAGAATCTGCTTTATATATTTATATGCACCCTATATTGGATGCATAAATATTTACAATGGTTTGATCCTCTTTTTGGATTGCTCCCTTTATTATTTTGTAGTGACCTTCTTTGTCCCTTACTATAGCTTTAGTTTTAAAGGCTATTTTGTCAGATATAAATATTGTTATGCAGCTTTTTTTTTCATTTCTATTTGTATGAAATATTCTTTTCTATCCCTTTACTTTCAGTATACATCTGTCTTTTGTTCTGAGGTGTGTCTCTTGTAGACAGCATACATATGGGTCTTGTTTTCATATCCAAGCAGCTACCCTGTGTCTTTTGATTGGGACATTTAATTCATTTATATCTAAGTTTATTATTGATATGTGCTTATTTATTGCCATTTTATTCTTTAAACCTATAATCCTCTTTCTCTTGACTTCTGTTTTCCTTTGCTTCTTTTATAGCAGGCCCTTTAACATTTCCTTCAGTATTGGTTTGGTTGTAATAGAACTCCCGGAGCCTTTTTTGTTGTCTGGGAAGCTCTCTATTTCTCCTTCAATTTTTTAATGATAGCTTTGCTGGATAGAGTAGTCTTGGCTGTAGATTCTTGTTTTGCATCATTTTGGATATTTCTTGCCATTCCCTTCGACCGTGAAGTGTTTCTGTTGAGAAGTCAGATTTCATTTTTATGGGGGCTCCTCTGTAGGTACTGGTCCACAGAGAAAAAATAAATAACTTACATCATTTCTGTTTTATTTATATTTAAGTCTGAACAATGTTTTATTTTTAAAAAATGACCAGATTCCCTCTGTTACATCTGTCTAAGACTCACTCGTGACACTTGTCTCGTAAATTCAACAATTCTATTTAAAAATACCACAGTTTTTATGCCGGTCGCATAATTTTATTTTGTGCATTTATCTGTCCTACCCTAAAGACCGGTCTGTGACAATATTTTCTGACATTAAACTGGTCCGTGGCCCACAAACGGTTGAGGACCATTGCTCTATCCCTTGTCTGTTCTCTTCTCCTTCAGGAACCCCTACGATGGGGATGTTGTTTTTCTTCATGTTGTCGCAGAGCTCTCTTAATGTTTCCTCAGTCTTTTAGAGCCTCTTTTCTTTTTGCTGCTCTGCTTCTGTTATCTTGTCCTCTAAATCACTGATTCAATCCTCTGCTTCATCCAGCCTACTGTTGATTCCTTCTAGTGTGGTCTTCATTTCTGATATTGTATTTGTCATTTCTGACTTTTTTTTTTATGATTTCAATGTCTTTTTTAATGCTTACTTATCTCTTTAAGTTCTGTGCTCATCCATTGTTACTCTAAGATCCTTGAGCATTCTAATAACATTATTTTAAGCTCTACTTCTGGTAGTTTGGTCACTTCCATTTCAAATAGTTTTATTTTTCTGGGGATTTCTCCTGTTGATTCATTTGGGTCATATTTCTCTATCTGCCCATTTTGTCTTTTATTAGGTAGCTTTGTTCTGACTTTCAAATATGTTGTGGCACCTTTATGAGGAAGATGGGCTCAGAGGTATTGACCTCTAGGCCACTTGAGTTCCTTACTCTATAAATGCTTCTTGAGGGTGGCATTTACCCTCCTGTTGTATGTGAGTACTGAATGCAGTTGGCCCTTTTTGTGGATGGGATTATCATTTCAAGCTGGCTCTAAGGGACAACCCTGATCACATGTACTAGATGATGTGCAGTGTCTGTTCTGCTGGGCTTATTTATTTTTTGCAGTGTCTGCTGCCTGCTAGACTCCTCCTTTGGATGTGCAACTTGTGTAGCTAGCCTAGTCTTGTATTGGTGCCGTCTGCCACCCACTACTGGTAGTGTGGGTTCTGTGTTCTCTTGGGTGGGGTTCAGGTGTGGGTTGGCATCAGCAGTTGTTTCTAACCCCCGTGGAGTACCTGTCTGGAGCTACTACTGTGTTCACTTTTTGTCTGTGTTTTCTGTGCCTTGTAGTGTGGAAGGGGCCAACCTTTGTGTAAGGATCAGCTTTCTTCTGCTTAGAGCTGACAGAAGGTCCATAAAAGGGCCCAAGCTCGTAAGATTTGCTTCCACTTTTCAGCTGCTCCACCTCCTCTTGCAGCTGCCTGGTCTTCCCATAGTCTTCTGAAGAAAGACTATAGTGTGGGCTCAGATAGGTCTCATCTACTAACCCCTCTATAGGTTGCAAGCTTGGTGGGGTAGGGCAGCTGAGGTTGGGAATTTAAGGTTAGGGAACACCCTACTTCAGGGGTCTCTTGGTTAGGAGCTTAGTACAGGAAAAGTGGCCCCTATTCAAGAGCCTAATCCCTCAGACACTGCTGAACACTCCAATTCTATTTCTATCCAGAGAGGTGGACAGCAGGTTCAGATTCAGTGGGGCTGACAGTCCCTTCTGTAGAAGTTCTTCCAGTTGGATAGCCCCTGGTCTCAGGGAGGACGACTGAGAGAGATCTGCCCTGGGGCTGACTGTATGCTCCTCCTCTGGAGAGTGTCTAAGCTTTGCAACCAATCCCAACAGTATGCTCCAAGGAACCTACACCTTGAGTGTCCTTGCTCCAAGCTTCTTTCCTTTCCCTCCATGGAACCTAGCCCTGTGGGGCAGGATATCTGGGACCTGGGCCAGCCAATTGTGAAGCTCCACCCTGTTCAATGTACGTGCAAGCAGCTGTGCAGGTGTTGACCACAGAAAGCAGAATTCGCTTCGGCTCTACTGGGGGTCAGACCAGCCCTCCCTTAGGACTTGTCACCGGCAAGGGTCATTAGGCCCTGCTCTGATGCTCTCCACAGCTGGCCACTGGATGTGTCATCCCCGGACATTCCTGGGGAGAACTCAGTGCAGACCATACAGGACACTGCCTGTGACGGCCCTCAGCAGCCCTCTTAGGGCTACAAGCAAACCAGAGTCTTTGGCTGCCTCTGTTAGGTCCAGGTGCAAATGTAAATACCAAGCTGCAGACCTAGGCTGGCTTTTACCCACAGTGCGTCTGGAGGCACATCAGCAAAAGTCCTAGGCTCCATGAAGTCCACCTCCTGCTGCCTCTGTCTACTGGCTGCTTGTTGGGCTTGGCCTCTGAAAAAAACTCTCTGGTAGAATCTAGAGCCTGGGGCAATTTAGGGATTAGGAAGGGTGGTGGGTATGGCTCTCACCCCTTGGCCTCAGGTGTCAGTCATTCCTGACTTTTTTCACAGACTTCAGTAGGTTGTGGCCCCCAGGAGTCCAGTGGGTGTGGCCTCTGAGACCCAGAGATGTGGTCTGCCCACAGCCTAGACTGTTTCTACTGAATCTCCTGTGAGGGGAAAGCACCAGTCATAGTCTCAAGAGAGTGCAGAGAAAAGCTCTGACCTCAACGCCAGAAAACAGAGTCACTGATGCACCTTTTGCTTCCCGGCTTAAGTCAGAATGGCCCCAATAGGGTGAGGCAAGAGAGATTTGTGAGGATGGGTTGGTTGCTTTCCCCCAGGTGGCACACAGAGGAGACTGCTCCACCCAAAAAAGATGGTGACTGAAGTACTGGAGAATGACTCAGCACAGGGATTCCAGTGGCCGTCCCCCACAGTGTCTCTCCCTGGGTCACCAACTTCACCCTCTCCTCACGCAACTCCTGTCCTCTCAGCCCTCCCTCCACTGGAACCCCAATAGTGGCTGTGAAGGAGATTTCCTGTGTTGGCCCTTTAAGAATCCTGCATTTCTAAGAGCTCCTGTCTCTTTCTCGCAGACAGAAACCTCGGCTCTTTTCACTGCCAAATGCTATGGAGGTGCCTCTTTTGGGTTCTGGGGCTCTAGGCTGGGGTGCCAATCCTGGGGTTTAGGACTCTCACCTCTCAGGGCGAACATCCTTATAGATGGAAGTCCCTCTGGACCCTCCACCACTGCTCACTCCTGGGTGCGGGGAAGCCCTTTTCGCATCCCTACCCTTCCTTCCAGTCTCAATGTGGCTTCTTCTGTGACTCTTTGGTTATGAACTCCTCTTCATTTAGCCCAAAGTTGGTTTTTCAAGATGATTTCTCTTTTATTATTTATTTATTTTAATAAGTGAGAAGTGGGGAGGCAGAGAGACTCCCACATGCACACTGACCAGGATACATCCGGCAAGCCCCCTACCCGGCAATGCTCTGCCCATCTGGGGCCACTGCTCCATTGCTTGCAACCAAGCCATTCTAGTGCCTGTGGCAAGGCCACAGAGCCATCCTCAGCACCCAGGCCAACTTGCTCAAACTGTTTGAACCATGGCTGTGGGAGGAGAAGAGAGAGAGAGGAGAGAGGAGAGAGGAAAGAGAGAGAGAAAGAAAGGGGAGAGCTGAAGAAGCAGATGGTCACCTCTCTTGTGTGCCCTCACTAGGAATTGAACCCTGGACTTCCACATGCTGGGCTGATGCTCTATTGCTGAGCCAATCAGCCAAGGCTGATTGTTCTTTTTTTGTTTGTTTGTTTGTTTCTTTTTGTATTTTTCTAAAGCTGGAAACGGGGAGAGACAGTCAGACAGACTCCCACATGCTCCCGACCGGGATCCACCCGGCACGCCCACCAGGGGTGACGCTCTGCCCACCAGGGGGCGATGCTCTGCCCCGCCGGGGCCTCGCTCTGCTGCGACCAGAGCCACTCTAGCGTCTGGGGCAGAGGCCAAGGAGCCATCCCCAGCGCCTGGGCCATCTTTGCTCCAATGGAACCTTGGCTGTGGGAGGGGAAGAGAGAGACAGAGAGGAAGGAGGGGGGAGGTGGAGAAGCAAATGGGCGCTTCTCCTATGTGCCCTGGCCGGGAATCGAACCCGGGTCCCCCGCACGCCAGGCCGACGCTCTACCGCTAAGCCAACCGGCCAGGGCGCTGATTGTTCTTAAACTTAGTTGTAATTCAATTTGTTCCTGGGAGGTGGCAGTTGGGACCTTTGCCTACTCACTTGACCTCATGGAATCCTCGCCAAATTTTATTTAATTATCCATTATCATAAAAAACCATTAATACTTTTGATTTTGAGTTAACTTAAAAATAAGCCATCTCCTGCTGTCTTTTTAAACACTGCTATTAAATAAAAGTGTATAAAAATTTTCTTAAACTAGATAAAAAAAATACTGAATACCAATTTTAAATATTAAAAATAGCAATTTGAATAAATATTCAAGACTCATTCTGAAAATAAAAGTTATATGAACTTACAATGATATAAAGAATTTACTATTCAAACATTATTCTATAATAAAAAAGGTTAATGTACTTACTTTAAATGTTGGTGAGAGATAATTTTTTAGGAACCAGAATTTCACTGGTGTTTTGGTGTTACGTAAAACAGAAAGCATCATAATCCTGTACAAAAGAACATTAAACCCACTAAGTTAACATTAATAGTTCATTCTACTTTTCATAAGCCTTTTACATATTTAAATGTATTACTTTAAGTTTTTCACTGTGTATAATGAAGAAATAGACTGAAGGACTTTCAAATATCTGGTTGCTTATCAAGTATGTAATGTATAAGAATATATATTTAGAGAGGGTTCCTGAGCTATGATGGTTTAACTTATGAATTTTTGACTTTACAATAATATGAAAGTGATACACATTTAGTAGAAACCATATTTCCAATTTTGAATTTTTATCTTCTCTTGGGATGGTAATATATGGTTTGATACTTTCTCAGGATGCTGGGTAATGGTATGACATGATTTTGTCTAAGTGTTGTAGGCTAATGTAAGTGTTCTTAGCACATTATGGTAAGCTAGGTTAAGCTATGATATTGAATAGGTTAGGTGCATTAAATGCATTTCTGAATTACAGTATTTTCAACTTATAATGGGCTTATTGAGATGTAACCCCATCATAAGAGACGAGGAGCGTCTGTACACATATATTGATAGGGACTAAATTGGTTGCTTTTTGTATGTCCAGCTGAAAAAGAAAGAAGCTAGTTTGAAACAGTCTTAATGAGCTGAACTACAGCCTAATATTGGCTATTCTACTGTGTCCTTAATATCAGGTGTGAAAAACTTCAAGAGTTGAATGATACGTCTATATTGATAATTCACTGGACAGGGCACTTGTTTTGCTATTTTAGACCTCTGATTGGAGAAGACACAGATATATTTGAAGTTCCACATCTTAAGGTATAAACACACATTCTAATATTTTTGAGGCATTCTCTGTGATCCTTCTATATAAACAATTAAAAAAGAAACAGTCCTTTCTAGTTTGTAAACATGCTTTCCTCCTCTCACTGTCGCCTCTTCACCTTTTCTTTTTTTAAATAAAACAAGGCATTTCTTCATCAGAATATATACTTTTATCACATGTTTTTACAAAATACATTCATTTTCTAGTTTGCAAGAACATCATCAGTGTTTTAAATAAATAAAACTCATGAAATTTCAATATGTTTAAAAACACACACTTTCCTCATAATTTTAGATTAAAATAAAACAAATTACATTTTTACTATTTGGGTAAAAAGAAGTTTAAAAAAGGAAAAAATATATACATTTGCTTGTCCACACATATCTTTAGCAGGATATGAAAATAATACCGGTTTCCTATGGAAAAGAGAACTGGGTATCAAGAAAATAGAAGTCGGAAATGTTTTTCACTGTACATCATTTTATTCTTTCAAACTTTGAAAACTCTTTTTGAACTAAGTAAATGTATTAATTTAAAAAATATTAGATAAAAAAATACCTACCTTAAAAAGCGTTCGTATAAATGGCCAGAAGCAACTGAGAAAATGTTCAGAACGTCTGCTTCCTTTTTGTCTTTTCCTTTACTCAAACTTCTTGTGAAACTTGGAATAAAAAAGTAGGGACTAACAGTTTCTAAATACACACCTGCAAACTTTACATATCTAAATACTAAATTTGACAAGCAACAAAAACATGAATGCCTTTCAAAGTAAAGTTATTACACTGAAACAAGTTCTAAAACTAATGAATTATCAATATTAAAACATGTGACACTATAACAAAGTTTATAGGCTTTTTAAAAATTTAAAACATAGAATGCAATTATATTGTCTCTATGTTAATGAGGTAATATTTTTGAATCTTTCTGAGTTACAAATGTTGTTTTGAGAACAAAGAACGAGTTATAGCAAGCCATGGCCGTATGTAACATATTGAGATTTTAAATAGGCCAACAGTGAGGGAAGAAACAGAATGAAAGCGTGTAACTACAGAGTTTTCCTCTGTGGTCAAAGGCAGGCCCTTGAGTGCTGGTGACATGGCTCCCCTGGGGTAAAATGTTATAAAAGGTGCCAACAGTGTAGAGCTCCTCTGGCCAGTCAGGCACCACTCCGGGCAGACTCCGGAGGCCGCTGTGCTTTGAGAGTATGTCCATGAGAAACAAGAGAGAGCCAGGAGCCACATTCACTCACTGGCTACTTCTGAGCCCAGCTGTCATTTCCACAACATTATGGACCTATGCCAGCCTTTTTATTTTATTTTATTTTATTTTTTATTTTTTTTTAAAATTTTATTTATTCATTTTAGAGAGAGGAAACAGAGACAGATAGAGAAGGGAGGGAGGAGCAGAAATCATCAACTCCCATATGTGCCTTGACTAAGGAAGCCTGGGGTTTCAGACCAGCAACCTCAGCATATCAGATCGATGCTTTTATCCACTGCGCCACCATAGGTCAGGCATGCCAGCCTTTTTATATGCCCCACCTCATATACAAAAGTGATTGAAACTTTTATTTAAGGTATTTATAATGTATAATTTCTTCTTTTTCCTTCTATCTAAAATTCTTATTTAATTAAAAATCTCATTTTTATATGCACAGATACTTAAAATGACTAGAATTTGGAAAACTAAACAATCATCATGGGATATATTTTGCCAAATAGAAATTATGACAGAAATATTTTTCAAATCTTTCTTTGTAGTAATCTCCCAAACAAGAAAAACACAAATTGATTCAGTGGGGAAAAAATCACTCTAAATCAGGATAAAACAAAGATTTTAAAAAGTAAGAGCAGTATAATATACACAGTATTTTTATACAGGGGTCCTCGGGTTATGACAGTCTCAACATACGACCTTTCAAGTTTACGATGCTCACTCCCATTAAAAACTTAAAAAAAATTGAGACATGAGTATTTCAGCTCTCTGTTACACTGTACTTACAGACTACGTGGGTGAACTAGTCTGGTTGTTCATGGCGGAAGAATAAGCAGTACAGTGTACAGTTCAGTATATTTATGTCCTTTTCCTTTTCCTGTGGCTTAGTTTTATGTTCTAGATTATGATTTTACAACTGTGTTAGGATAGGTAAGTGACTTAGGCTAGGGCGTGTTTCGACTTACACCAAAATTCGGGTTATGTTACTGTTGTAGGAACAGAACTGTGTTGTAACCTGAGGACCCCCTGTATTTGGAGGAGCTGCCACCTCTATAACAAAGCATTATTTTGTCTTTGGTATCCTTTCTGTATAGCAAGTTCTATGCTGTAGTTTTGTTATCTTTATTCATTCTTAGCTCTTCCTCTGGCTTTAATGAAATGTTATGGACAGATCCTCTTTAAATGTTCTGATTCTGCTTCATTATCCCCCTGTCAAATGTACTTACTCTTCACTCAGCTCAAAATGAGTGGGTCTGAGCCTTTCTCTACAGGAACTATTTCAGTGAATATACCGGCACAATGACATGATTCTTCTTTTCAAACAAGGAGTCAACTACTGAGAAAGAGGCCTACACTGGGCAAAATCCAAAGTGATGGGAGTGCTTTTGATCGGTATAACAAAATCTGCTTAGGTTGTTGAATCTATTTGGCTTAAGGTTTCTATTTCTTAGCCTTGACCAATAAATAAATAAATAAATAAATAAATAAATAAATAAATAATTCTTCATCACAATCAAATTAAGTTCAAATCTCTAAAATGGACTTTCAAAATTTTCTACAATGTGAACCTACAGCAGCTTTTGTTTTTGTCAGCTTAACATCCTTTACACTTCAGTGATAACCTGGTATTTTGAAGGGAAAGACATTCCCCCTCCAATTTCATTCTGTGAAGTTTAGGTGATAGGCCTTTCCATTGACCCTAGAGATAGGCATATGACCCAAGTGTGGTCAGTCAGACACAGTGGTCAGTTCAGTTTGGGACACATGGCTACATCTGGACCAATAAGTCAGCGTTGGAACTTCTACTGGTACTGTTTGGAAGGAGGCAATCTCTTCCCATTAAAGATGGCAAACTTTTCCTTATAAAAGTTTATCTGAAAATGAAGGAAGCACAGATAACAGAACTAAGAGATGAAAAGAGTTTCTAGACCATATCACCTGAATGCCCAAAGCCAGCTCTACTCTTGGACTCTATAGATGTGAGTCAATATATTACTGTTTTGGTTAATAATATAGGTCCTGCCTGACCAGGCAGTGGCCCAGTCAATAGAATGTAGACCTGGGACGCTGAGGTCCTAGGTTCAAAACCCTGAGGTCACCAGCTTGAACGCCGGCTCATCCAGCTTGAGTGTGGAGTTGTCAGCTTGAGCATGTGATCATTGACATGATCCCATGGTAGCTGGCTTGAGCTCAAAGGTCACTCTGGCTTGAGCAAGGGGTCACAGGCTCAGCTGGAGCCCCCTAGTCAAGGCACATAGGAGAAGTGATCAATGAACAAAGTACCATAACTATGAGTTGATGCTTTTCATCTCTCTCCCTTTCTGCCTCACTAAAAAAAAAAGAAAAAAGAAAAAAGAAAAAGAAGATAGGTCCCAACCTTATTTATAGATGCCCTATTATATATATTCACTGTAGCCAGCTAACTCAGGCTACTTTCTGTTCTTTGAGTAACACACCCAAACATCATGTAACCAGGTACCTTCAATCCATCCTCAACTTTTGAAAACCTGTTTATCTTTTTAAACACATCTTAGCCCACTCTTCTCCAAGGAGTCTTTTCATGGAGTCTTTTCTGAGTTTCCTCATTAGATATAGTCCTTCTCCTCCTGGTTTGTATAGCACTTTATTTCCAGCTGTCTTATAGCTCCAGTTTCCCATCTTGCATTACTAAAATTTCTGTATCTATCTTATCCCTCCTAGAGGAGAGGATCTGTGCTTCACTTAAATGTTTACCATCTGCTGGGTTTCCACACACTAGATTCCTGATGAATGCATAGTTACATCTTAAAGTATTCATTAGCAATTACCTTTTAATGGAATCCCACATTCCTTTTCCTTTTTTTTCACCTTTATCGGTAAGGATATCTTCCTTAATTTTGTCTGGCTTTTTTTGCACCTGGATAGCATGATAACAAAAGAAAAGTTAGAATTTTGCAGCTTTCAATATTATGCTGCATGGTTAGAAAGCGAAAATTATTGGGCAAGGTGACCCTTGTAAATCTAAAAGCTGTAGCAAATGAAGCCAGAAAATATCTTAGTACAACATTATAGACACTGTCTGGTCTGAACTACCAGGTCAACCCCTTGTTTTCAGTCCTTTGGTTGTTAGCTCCATTCTGCTAAATAATGTGCTTATATTTGTATATACTGATTTATCAACTTGAAACATATCTACCAGCATATCTGAATCCATAATGTTTGGTTTTGACATTCCTCATTCCTCATGATGACAGATGAGCAGCTCACTTTTACCACCCTTATCCTTTTTGTTTGGAAGTGTTGATGATAATATGTTTATTATTAGTTCTTCTATCAAGTATTTTTTTTATAAACTTTAAATAATAATATTTACATCTCTGTTTTCTATTCCAATACCTTCAACAGTTTCACTTTTATACTCTGTTTTAAGGATACTAGCATCACGACCTTTCCCCTCCACCTCCCAACTTACATTAGCTTAACATCTTTATCACTGTAAATATAGATAATATTTTCATTTAGTCTGGCAAATACATGATTTGCACTTTGTTATGTTTATTCTCCATCTTGAAAATCAGTAAATAGTTCTTATTGTGACAGGGTAAATACTGGTCACTGAAAAGTCTGAAAGGCTACTGCAATTATATTTCCTCTGTAGAGTTACAGTAACATGACCACTGTACCACTTGTAGGAGACATGCTAGTTCACATGGATTCTGCTTTTTCATATTTGACCAATAGAGAAATATTTTTTTGGAACTTTTTTGTATTTCTTTCTAGTGATGAGTTTTATTTCTTCTTTACCACATACCCAATATTTTCCAGTTAACTACTCATGTTAGTTGTCTAGAATTCCTGTCTTCTGGAAGGCATTTTTCTTGGAGCTCAATAATTAACTTCCTGTTTATTTCTAGGACTTATTTGCTTTAATTTTCAGATTAATGTCATCATTTCCTGAAATATTTATCTTCCTCTTTCTTGGTCTTCACCTTCACTATTCTGGCCAGTAACTTCAAGAAAGGATGTTAAGAATAATGTTCCTAGGCCCTGGCCGGTTGGCTCAGCGGTAGAGCATTGGCCTGGCGTGCGGGGGACCCGGGTTCAATTCCTGGCCAGGGCACATAGGAGAAGCGCCCATTTGCTTCTCCACCCCCACCCCCTCCTTCCTCTCTGTCTCTCTCTTCCCCTCCCGCAGCCAAGGCTCCATTGGCGCAAGGATGGCCCGGACGCTGGGGATGGCTCCTTGGCCTCTGCCCCAGGCGCTAGAGTGGCTCGACGCCCCGGAGGGGCAGAGCATCGCCCCCTGGTGGGCAGAGCGTTGCTCCTGGTGGGCGTGCCTGGTGGATCCCGGTCGGGCGCATGCGGGAGTCTGTCTGACTGTCTCTCCCCGTTTCCAGCTTCAGAAAAATACAAAAAAAAAAAAAAAAAGAATAATGTTCCTAAATCCTCACACTTCAGAGAACTATACTTTGTTTTCAGATTTGATTAAGAATGTGACTAAAGAATCCTAGACTCAAAATAATTTTCCTTGAGAAAGTGAAGGGATTAGTGAAATTATATATATATGTATATATAACACATAGATGCAGATAACAAGACAGCACATCCCAAAGGGAAGGAGGGAGGGGGACAATGGGGGACAGAGGGGTGGAGGTGAGGGTGTTATTCTGAGTGAGACACTTGATTTCATGTTAACACAATAAATTAAAATAAAAAATTTTTTAAAAATTTCCCTCAAAACATTAAAGGTTTTGTTTTGCTGTCTTGCATCATCCATTTTGAAAATGAAATGTCTGATGCTAGTGTTAGGGTTATTCTACTGCAATGACCAGACTTTTCTCCTTGATAAGTTAGTGTGATCTTATTTGGGCCATTTTTCGCTCATCTGAGTTTGTGGACCATTTTGACACAAACATTTTCTCTTTTTCTTCCTTCTGGAATTTCTATTAGCAGGCTACTGAAGTTCATGGGCTAACCCTCGACGCTGCTTATCTTTTCTCCCTCCATTTTTTGTTCTTTTTGTGTGATCCTAAGAGATGGATGGTGAAGGGATTAAACTGCTCTACTAAAAAACAACTGGAGGACCCAGAAGGCTGCAGAATGGCTGACCCCCAAAGGTTTGATGGTTATGATGAGAGACTTAGATCTGCTCTCTATTATGGACTAACAGGTCAAATTACAACCAATGCATAAGAATACAAAAATTCTGCTCAAGAACAAGAAAACTTAAACAGTTTTTTAATGGTCAGAGATTAAATTGCATCTACTCTCTCCTCCCAGATGGAATTTCTCTCCTGTTTGTGGGGCTAAGAAAATTTGATGAAAAGCTGGTCCTAAAGGGCTGGGACTGTTAGTATCTTAAGATGCTCATCTGGATTTTGTGAGGGTTTTCATCTGGAATTGCCAGAAGGAAATGCACTCAAAGAGAGAATATAAGTTATTATTAAGAAAGAAAGTCAAGATCAGAGAAGAAAGGATAGCAAAGATCAGTCTGTGCAACATGTATAACTGATCACAGGATAAAGAGCAAAGGCAGTTAGGAATAAATTATGATAAGGGATGTAAGGTAAAATCTAATGATGTAGTTTAAAATCTAGGCACTATATAGAGCAAGAGGTTTGGTAGCCTACTGTTATTGGATCTTAGACATTCCAACCAAATGGGTACTTCCTAGTTATCACAGGATATTGATTTCTGCTCTGCCTGATTTCATTCTTCTGAAATTTGTTAAAACTTGCTTTTCAACTAAATGTAAAGCTAATATTCTTCTGTAAAACTAATTTTTATTAATGTTTTTTGTGTGTTTGAAAGACTACTCATTTGGTATTACTGGATGTTGGGTTCTATATACATCCATTAGGTCAAGATTTATAGTCACACTGTCCAAATCTTCCAAATTTCTATTGATTTTTTTCACCTGCTTGTTATATCAAGTACTAAGAGATGTGTGTTAAAACACACATATGAAGAGAAATTGTCAATTTCTCTTCATAATCCTATTTCTGTTTTAAATACAAAATTACTTTTATCTTTAGTAATGTTATTTGTCTCAGTGTCTAATATCTGATATTAGTATAGCTATACAAGCTTTATTTAGTTTAGTATTGGCCTACTAAACTTCTGCCACACTTGTATTTTATTTACATCCTCACTCTGAAGCTGTATTCTTATGTACTAGATGTGCTTTCTGCAAACAATATATAGTTGGTATTTAAAAAAAACTAGTATGACGATCTTTGTCTTTAGTTAGAACATTTAGCCCATTTACATTTAATTAATAGTATTAAATTCTGACTATTTTGTGCATTTCTATGTCCCATATGTTAACGTTACATCTCCATTCTTAGTCTACTTATATTGATTTGTTTCACTCTATTTTTTCTCTTTACTATGACATTATGCTTTATCTCTATTCTCTTAGTAGTTATCTTAAAAATTACAAAAATAGTATTTGTTCTAAAGTCTCAAAGTAATCATTACCCTTACCCTGGTCAATATAATGACTTTATATGTTATTGCAAATAACCTTAGTTCTTAAGGTTTAATGTTGTTATTAAAATTTTTAAATTATATATATTTAAATATCTCACAAGACATTTACTGTTTTATGTATTTACTGCTGATAACTCATCAATATATATTTACCATTTTTATCCTGCATTTTTTTTTAAATCTTATTTTTATTAATTTTAATGCAGTGACATTGATAAATCAGGATACATATGTCCTGAGAAAACATCTCCAGATTATTTTGATCTTTGATTATGCTGCATACTCCTCACTCAAAGTCAAATCATCCTCCATCACCTTCTATCTGGTTTTCTTTGTGCCCCTACCCTCCCCGCACTCCCTCCCTCTCCTTCCTCGCCCCTTCCCCACCCCTCCACCCCACGCCCTATTACCATCACATTCTTGTCCATGTCTATAAGCCTCATTTTTATGTCCCATCTATGCATTGGTTCATATAGTTCTTAGTTTTTTTCTGATTTACTTATTTCACTCTGTATAATGTTATCAAGGTCCATCCATGTTATTGTAAATGATCTGATGTCATCATTTCTTATGGCTGAGTAGTATCCCATAGTATATATGTACCAAACCTTTTTAATCCACTCGTCCTCTGATGGACACTTGGGCTGTTTCCAGATCTTCGCTATTGTGAACAATGCTGCTATAAACATGGGGGTGCATTTCTCCTTCTGAAACCATTCTATGGTGTCCTTGGGGTATATTCCTAAAAGTGGGATGGCTGGGTCAAAAGGCAGTTCGATTTTCAATTTTTTGAGGAATCTCCATACTGTTTTCCACAGAGGCTGCACCAGTCTGCATTCCCACCAGCAATGCAGGAGGGTTCCCTTTTCTCCACATCCTTGCCAGCACTTATTCTGTGTTGTTTCGTTGATGAGCGCCATTCTAACCGGTGTGAGGTGATATCTCATTGTGGTTTTAATTTGCATTTCTCTAATGATTAATGATGTTGAGCATTTTTTCATATGCCTATTGGCCATCTGTAGATCCTCTTTGGAGAAGTGTCTATTTATTTCTTTTGCTCATTTTTTAATTGGATTGTTTGTCTTCCTGGCGTTGAGTTTTACTAGTACTTTATAAATTTTGGTTATTAACCCCTTATCAGACATACTGTCAAATATGTTCTCCCATTGTGTAGTTTGTCTTTTTATTTTGTTCTTATTGTCTTTGGCCGTGCAAAAGCTTTTTAGTTTGATATAGTCCCATTTGTTTATCCTGTCTTTTATTTCACTTGCCCGTGGAGATAAATCAGCAAATATATCGCTGTGAGAGATGTCAGAGAGCTTACTGCCTATGTTTTCTTCTAAGATGCTTATGGTTTCACGCCTTACATTTAAGTCTTTTATCCATTTTGAGTTTATTTTTGTGTATGGTGTAAGTTGGTGGTCTAGTTTCATTTTTTTTGCAGGTTGTTGTCCAATTTTTCCAACACCATTTGTTGAGGAGGCTGTCTTTATTCCATTGTATTTCCTTACATCTTTTGTCAAATATCAGTTGTCCATAGAGCTGTGGGTTTATTTCTGGGTTCTCTGTTCTGTTCCATTGATCTATGTGCCTGTTCTTATGCCAGTACCAGGCTGTTTTGAGTACAATGGCCTTGTAGTATAGCTTGATATCAGGAAGTGTGATACCTCCCCCTTTATTCTTCTTTTTTAAGATTGCTGAGGCTTTTTGTGTTTTCTTTTGGTTCCATATAAATTTTTGGAATATGTGATCTATATCTTTCAAGTATGTCACTGGTATTTTAATTGGTATTGCATTGAATTTATAAATTACTTTGGGTAATATAGACATTTTAATGATGTTTATTCTTCCTAACCATGAGCATGGTATATGCTTCCACTTGTTTGTATCTTCCTTGATTTCTTTTATCAATGTTTTATAATTTTCCTAGTACAAGCTTTAGTCTCCTTGGTTAAATGTACTCCTAGGTACTTTATTTTTTTGGTTGCAATAGTGAATGGGATTGTTTCCTTAATTTCTCTTTCTGATTGTTCATTGTTGGTGTATAAAAATGCCTCTGATTTCTGAATATTAATTTTATATCCTGCCACCTTTCTGAATTCATTTATCAGGTCCAGTAGTTTTTTGACTGAAACTTTAGGATTTTCTATATACAATATCATATCATCTGCAAATAATGATAGCTTTACTTCTTCTTTTCCAACTTGAATGCCTTTTATTTCTTCTTCTTGTCTGATTGCTGTGTCTAGGACTTCTAGGACTATGTTGAATAAGAGTGGTGAAAGGGGGCACCCCTGCCTTGTTCCTGATCGTAAGGGTATTGCTTTTAATTTTTGCCCATTGAGTATGATGTTGGCTGTGAGTTTCTCATAAATGGCTTTTATCATGTTGAGGTATGTTCCCTGTATTCCCACTTTGCTGAGAGTTTTGATCATGAATGGGTGCTAGATTTTATTAAATGCTTTTTCTGCATCTATTGAAATTATCATGTGGTTTTTCTCCTTCCTTTCATTTATGTGATGAATAACATTGATAGATTTGCGAATATTGTACCAGCCTTGTCTCCCCAGAATAAATCCTACTTGATCATGGTGTATGATATTTTCCATATATTGTTGGATCCGGTTTGCTAATATTTTGTTGAGGATTTTAGCATCTATATTCATCAAGGATATTGGCCTATAATTTTCTTTCTTTGTGTTGTCTTGGCCTGGTTTTGGAATCAGAATTATGCTCGCCTCATAAAAGGAGCTTGGAAGTCTTCCTTCCTCTTGAATTTTTTGAAATAGCTTGAGAAGGATAGGAGTTAGTTCTTCTTTGAATAGTTGGTAGAATTCACTTGTGAAGCCATCTGGCCCAGGATTTTTCTTTGTTGGGAGTTTTTTGATAACTGTTTTGATCTCATTTGGTGTAATCGGTCTGTTTAGGTTTTCTGATTCTTCCAGACTGATTTTTGGAAGATTGTATGTTTCAAGCAATTTGTCCATTTCATCTAGGTTGTCTAGTTTTTTTTTTTTGTTTTTTTTTTTTCATTTTTCTGAAGCTGGAAACGGGGAGAGACAGTCAGACAGACTCCCGCATGCGCCCGACTGGGATCCACCCGGCACGCCCACCAGGGGCTACGCTCTGCCCACCAGGGGGCGATGCTCTGCCCATCCTGGGCGTCGCCATATTGCGACCAGAGCCACTCTAGCGCCTGAGGCAGAGGCCACAGAGCCATCCCCAGCGCCCAGGCCATCTTTGCTCCAATGGAGCCTTGGCTGCGGGAGGGGAAGAGAGAGACAGAGAGGAAAGCGCGGCGGAGGGGTGGAGAAGCAAATGGGCGCTTCTCCTGTGTGCCCTGGCCGGGAATCGAACCCGGGTCCTCCGCACGCTAGGCCGACGCTCTACCGCTGAGCCAACCGGCCAGGGCTAGGTTGTCTAGTTTTTTGGCACGCAGTTCTTTATAGAATTTCTTACAATCCTTTGTATTTCTGATGTGTCAGTTGTTATTTCTCCCCTCTCATTTCTAATTTTATTTATTTGAGTCCTCTCTCTCTTTTTCTTGTTGAGTCTAGTTAAAGGTTCATCAATCTTGTTTACTTTTTCAAGAAACCAGCTCCTAGTTTCATTGATCCTCTGTATTGTTTCTTTAGTCTCTATGTCATTTATTTCTGCTCTGATCTTTATTATTTCCTTCCTTCTACTACATTTAGGCTTTACTTGCTGTTCTTTTTCTAGTTCTTTTAGGTGCAGGGTTAAGTTGTTTATTTGAGCTTTTTCTAGCTTCTTAAAGTGTGCCTGTAGTGCTATGAACTTCCCTCAATACTGCTTTTGCAGTGTCCCATAAATTTTGAGTTGTTGTATGCTCGTTATCATTCGTTTCTAGGAATTTTTTAATTTCTTCTTTGATCTCATTCTTAATCCATTTGTTATTTAACAACCTGCTATTTAGTTTCCATGTGTTTGAGAATTTTTGAGCTTTTCTGTTGTGGTTGATTACTAGTTTCTTGCCATTGTGATCAGAGAAAGTGTTTGATATGATTTCAATCTTCTTAAATTTGTTGAGACCACTTTTGTGCCCTAACATGTGGTCTATCCTAGAGAATGTACCATGAGCACTTGAAAAGAATGTATATTCTGCTGCTTTAGGGTGAAAGGTTCTGTAGATATCTATTAAATCGAGTTGATCTAGTGTGTCCTTTAAGTCTGCTGTTTCTTTGTTAATTTTCTTTCTTGAGGATCTATCTAGTGATGTTAGTGGGGTATTAAAATCCCCTACTATTATAGTGTTGCTGTTATCTCGCTCTTTATATCCATCAAAGTCTGCTTTATATATTTAGGTGCTCCTATATTAGGTGCGTAGATATTTATAATAGTTATATCTTCCTGTTGGATTACTCCCTTTATCATTATGTAGTGGCCTTTTTTTTATCTCTTACTATGTTCTTTGTTTTAAAGTCCATTTTGTCTGATACAAGTATTGCTACCCCAGCTTTTTTTTCATTTCCATTTCCATGAAATGGTTTTTTCCATCCTTTCACCTTCAACCTATGTGCATCTTTTGTATTAAGGTGTGTCTCTTGTAGACAGCATATGTATGGGTCCTGTGTTTTTTCCATGCAGCTACCCTATGTCTTTTGATGGGATGATTTAATCCATTTACATTTAGGGTTATTATTGACATGTAATTGTTTATTGCCATTTTATTCTTTAAAGCTGTATTTCTCTTTTGCTATATTCTTTTCCCACTTTGGTCTGTTTACACCATGCCCCTTAACATTTCCTGCAGCATTGGTTTGGTTGTAATGAATTCCTTGAGTTTTTTTTTGTCTGGGAAACTTTTTATTTCTCCTTCAATTTTAAATGATAGTCTTGGTGGATAAAGTAGTCTTGGTTGTAGGTTCTTGTTCTGCATTACTTTGAATATTTCTTGCCATTCCCTTCTGGCCTCAAGTGTTTCTGTTGAGAAGTCGGATGTCATCCTTAGGGGGCTCCTTTGTAGGTGATAACTTTTTTTTCTCTTGCAGCTTTTAATATTTTCTCTTTATCACTTAGCTTTGGTATTTTAATTATGATGTGTCTTGGTGTAGGTTTCTTTGGGTTTCTCTTTAATGGAATCCTCTGTGCTTCTTGGACTTGTGAGAGTTTCTCTTGCATTAATTTAGGGAAGTTTTCAGCTATGATATGATTGAACAAAGTCTCTATCCCTTGTTCTTTCTCTTCTTCTTCAGGAACCCCTATGATGTGGATGGTATTTCTCTTCATGTTGTCACAGAGCTCTCTAAGGGTTTCCTCTGACTTTTTGAGTCTCTTTTCTCTTTTCTTCTCTGCTTTCATGCCTTCATTCCAGTTGTCCTCCAACTCGCTGATTCGATCCTCAGCTGTATCCATCCTGTTTTTAATTCCTTCTATTGTGGTCTTCATTTCTGATATTGTATTTGTCATCTCCGACTGATTCTTTTTTAATATTTCAATATCCTTTTGTATACTTGCTATTTCTTTATTTAGGTGTTCATGATGACCATCCATTGTTGTTCTAAGATCCCTAAGCATCCTTACAATAATTATTTTAAACTCTGCATCCGGAAGTTTGATTATTTCCATATCACTCAGTTCATCTCCTGAAGGTCTCTCTTGTGGTTTCATTTGGTTTGCACTTCTTTGTCTTCTCATTGTGCCTGGGTATCTGGGTGTTTGTAGAGCTGGTTGAGTCTAGGCTTGGTGTTGTCTGTCTCTAGTTTTTACTTGTGTTGTTTCTAAGTCTTCTTGGGTTGGCTTCAGCTATTATTTGTAATGCACTTTAGGATTTAGGCCGCTTTGAAGTCTTGATTTGTTTGTTTTCTTAACAGGTGATTGTCTTGTTTGCTGATCTCAGCAGGGGGCTTATTTGAAACTGTATCCAGGAATGCGGTAGGTGTGACCTGAGGCTCTGAAATCCTCTTCTGCCAGTTAATCTCTCTGGGTGCGGGTTGCTTTCTCAGCTTCAGTAGGGGGAGGTGTATCTCAGATCTCCAAGGAGACCTGAGTTACTGCCCCTCCTCCCCACTTCTTGTTTTCAGCTGTGTCTTGTTGCGCTGATTGGAGCTGGAGAGATGTGTGTATCTCTGTGACCTGGAAGTACTTTTGTATTTTGCTTTGTGGAAGGATCAGCCCCTCTCCCAGTTATGGCCGCCTCCAGCACTGAATGAGTCAGCTTTTTATGTCATCACCTATCTTCCTCTCCCCCTCACCATCCGTCTCTCTCTTTCTCCTTTCTTTTTGGAAGACAAGCGGGCCCTTTCAACACTCCTTGTTCCCTGGTCACCAGGTAAGTGGCTGTGAGCAATATTTACTGCTCTTTATCCTTGGAATTGAGAGCCCAGCCTCACAGCCCCCCCCCTTCATTCCTGTAAGCAGGGGAGATTCAGGCGCTCTCTACCAGGTTTGTTGTGGCTTCTTCTTTGCTCCTTGATTTTTGAAAGCTGTTCTTGTAGTCTAGATTTGGTTTTTCACGCTGATTGTTCATAAATTAGTTTATAATCCAGTTCGGTGGTGTGAGCTGGGTGTCTGCGTCTGCCTACTTTGCTGCCATCTTCAGGGATCTAGCCTCCATTCTTTTTCATCTTCCATCTGAGATAAGTACTTTTCCTGTCTGAGGTACATCTTTTAGAATTTCCTTCAGTATGAGTGTGCTGATGGTAAATTCAGTTTTTAATTTTTCTGAAAATACCCTGTTTTATGGTTCCTCTTGAAAGATATATTTTCAGGGTAAATTATTTTAGGTTGACATTTCTTTTTCTATTCAGTGCTTTTAAAATATCATTCCAGTATCTTCTGGCTTTCATTGTTACTGCTGAGAAATCAACTGTCAAGACTATAGCTCTTTAAAGTTATTATTATTTTTTTTATCCTTCTGGTTACTCTCAAGATTTTTCTGTCTTTGGTTTTTTGTAGTTTCATCAAGAGTTTAGATATCTTTTAAATATTTTCCTTAGGAATCACTAGACATCTTGAAAATGTAAATTGGTTTTTTTAATTCAATTCATAAAAATTCATCCTTCAAATATTACCTCTACCTCATTCTTTCTTTTTCATCTTCTAGAACTCCATTTAAGTTGATATTATTTATTCAACATTCATAAAGCACTTTACAAAGCTAAGTATCTTATCCTTGTTATAGACAATAAAGGTAAGTTCAGTTATTAACCCCATGTTATATCGATAAATGACAAAAATGAGACAGAAAAGGGTGAAGCAGTATGTCCAAGGTGAGTAATAGCTCAGTGAGTACCTAGTGAGTAATAGCCCAGTGTAAATGCAATACTCATACTTCAGATTGCTCTATTCTTTGCCTTTTATGCTCTGGTCTGTATTCTCTTCTTTCTTAATGTCCCTGTTGCATCTGGGATACTTTCTCCTCTCTTCATGCTTGTTAAAATCATCCATTGAATTCTTAATTTTGGTTATTACATTGCTCAGTTTTAGAAGTTCTACTTTAAAAATTCAGATATGGATGTTTTATAGTTTCCTGTTCCATGCAATTGTTTCCAAGTTTGTCTTTTACTTCTTTAAACATTTTAAGCATAGTTGTTTCAGAGTCTGTGACAATAATTCTAATACAGTGAGTGTTTTTGTATCTGTTTTCTACTGTTGTTTCTGCTGGTTTTCTTTTTCTATTTGGATATAGCAACCTTATTCCAGAGATATATGGCTGTTTCTGCCAGACACCTGTACACCTATTTTAATGCAAATTCAAGACTCAGGTTCCCTGGACTACTTAGACGATAAGAATTTTGGCTAAAAGACTGTGAGGGATAATTTACTTTGGTTCATTCTTACCCTAAAACTATAGCCAGTTTACTGTAGAGATTATCTTCTACTAGATTACCCCTTTTATGTGGCTCCACAGTTTTAATTTCTGTCCCCATCACCCTGCAAATTAAACCAAAATGATAGTTTGGGTGTAGCAGGATGGACAATGTTCTCAGGCTTATAGCAGCTTTCTTGGGACAAGAGAAGCTTCTGTGCTTGCTCACTTCACCTAAGGCTCTTACTGTTTCTTTCGGTTTTGGTTTTTATATCCTTATTTTCCTTGTTGTTAGCTCCTCATTGCTTTTTAGACTTTAAAAAAATATTTTATCCAACATTTTTACTAGTTTTAAGTAAGAACCAAACCTGCCATCATTAAAAACTCTTTCTTTTGAAAAAAAACACATCTTTTTTTCAGGGCTAGTTTTTCAACCTGTGTTCCTGATCTCATATCTAGAGCCTAACTTGTAACATTATATGGCTACAGATACAATAGATAGAGCAGACACATCATAACTTTAAAGAAAAATCATTCCTTTTCTTTTATCTTCAAGCTCTCTGCTTTCTCTTCATAAACTTAACCCTTTTCTTCCTTTCATTTTCCGAATTCCAGTATGACATTTTAGTTAGTAAAATTAGTTGTAAAATAAAAATTAATTAAAATCAAGAGATAAATTTTAATATTAAGAGCAAAGCTTATAAATAGCTTCTGCCCACTTACTTGTATTTCCAGTATTTTGCTTTTGAAGCTGTTTAAGACAACAACGACATCTCCAAAGTCTGATTGAGGGTCAGTCCCTTCATGCCTAAAAGTAAAAAACCATGTAAATATCTATAAACAGTTCACAGAAAGACATACAACATAAAAGAATACATTTTGAAATAAATGTAATATCAATTGTGTATACATATTTCTATAGTCAACTTCTATAACACTAAGATTTTCAAAATTGTCCAGTTTTAACTTAGTGCAAATTAAAATTATACAAAAGTTACTCTCTAAATTTGATACTGCCTAATCACCGGGAAAGCCTAAGTACTGCGTATCTTTTCTGTTGTATACCATGATTATCACAAGTCAAATCTTTCATAACTCTGTGATACCTGTAATGATAATTAATGTATAAAGCATTTTCTAGACTTTAAGTTGTTTATATATCATAATAAAAGAAATTCTACACTGTCCAACAACTTTTCAATATCTACAAGTATTTTCAAATACCAAAATTTGAAGTGTATTGTTGAAGTCATTAAGACTGAATTGTCTATGATGTCCATCTACACACTTGAATGTTTCTATATATCACACATGATGGATTTCATTGTCTAAATTTCAAAACTTCATAAATCAAATATGACAGCTTGGCTCAATAATTATGTTTTGAATACTATACTCACTATGTACTGAAAAATGCTAGTGGAAGGAATGTTTACAATAAAATTGAATTCTGTCAAAGAGGGAAAATAATCAAATGTTAAATTAGTAGGTACTTGGCCCTGGCCAGTTGGCTCAGTGGTGGAACGTCTGCCCGGCATGTGGATGTCCCGGGTTCAGTTCCCAGTCAGGGCACACAGGTGAAGTGACCATCTGCTTCTCCATATCACCCCCTCCCCCTTTTCTTTCTCTCTCCCTCTCCTCAGCCATGGCTCAAGCACATTGGCCTGGGCACTGATGATGGCTCCACGGAACCTCTGCCTCAGGTGCTAAAAATAGATTGGTTGTGGGCATGGTCCCAGATGAGCAGAGCATTGGCCCCAGACGGGGGTCACCAAGTGGGTCCCAGTTGGGGCACATGCGGGAATCTGTCTCTCTCTATCTGCCATCCTCTCACTTGGAAAAGAAGAAAAAATAATTAGTAGATATTTTAAGTTCAGTCAGGTTAATACACTTGAACATTTTCTCTAAAACAAAAACCTAGGGAATTCTAGCACTATGTTAACTAACACATGCCCAAGCAGCAGAGGTAGTAGTGATAAAAAACTCTTACTCTATTTCAGGTACTATTTGAAGCCTTTATAGTTACAACCATTGTTTGAGGAAGGTACAGTTATTATCCCAGATCCAAACAGCCTAAGCAGCCAGGCTCTTCCATCCTGTTCTATTAGACCTTCATAAGCAACTAAATATCACTGGATATGTGAGGACAGTAATCAGCTTCAATGAAGGGAACAAGCTAAGCAAAGAACATGGACTAATTGATAAGGATTTAAAGCAGAAAAAGAGGGAGCATTCAAATAACTTAGATTCTCAATGAGATTTGAGAATATTGTATCTCAGGTAAAGCCATTTACTTCAAAATAAAAAGGAATCATTGCATGTCAAGAAGTATGACTTTAAAACAAACAAACAATCCAATAAAAAAAAATGGGAAGAGGACATGAACAGACACTTCTCCCAGGAAGAAATACAAATGGCCAACAGATATATGAAGAGATGCTCATCTTCATTAGTTATTAGAGAAATGCAAATCAAAACTACAATGCGATACCACCATACACCTGTTAGATTAGCTATTATCAACAAGACAGGTAATAGCAAATGCTGGAGAGGCTGTGGAGAAAAAGGAACCCTCACACACTGTTGGTGGGAATGTAAAGTAGTGCAACCATTATGGAAGAAAGTATGGTGGTTCCTCAAAAAACTGAAAATAGAACTACCTTATGACCCAGCAATCCCTCTACTGGGTATATACCCCAAAAACTCAGAAACATTGATACGTAAAGACACATGTAGCCCCATGTTTGTTGCAGCATTGTTCACAGTGGCCAAAACATGGAAACAACCAAAAAAAGCCCTTTCATAGAAGACTGGATAAAGAAGATTGGCACATATACACTATGGAATACTACTCAGCCATAAGAAATGATGACATCGGATCATTTACAACAAAATGGTGGGATCTTGATAACATTATACGGAGTGAAATTAGTAAATCAAAAAAAAAACAAGAACTACATGATTCCATACATTGGTGGGACATAAAAACGAGACTAAGAGACATGGACAAGAGTGTGGTGGTTACGGGGGGGGGGGGAGGAGGGAGTGTGGGAGGGAAGGAGGAGAGGGGGAGGGGCACAAAGAAAACTAGATAAAAGGTGACAGAGGACAATCTGATTTTGGGTGATGAGTATGCAACATAAGTGAATGACAAGATAATCTGGACATGTTTTCTTTTAATATATGTACCCTGATTTATTGATGTCACCCCATTAACATTAATAAATATTTATTAAAAAAAAGTATGACTTTAAAAATTCATATTTTTTTCCTGGAATTCTAAATATAAATATCATTTAAATTTTATAGAGGTAAAATAAATCATACTGCCTTTCATTTCTTATCCAAAACACTGGGGAGTAGAAGACAATGATGCAGGCTTGTTTTAAGTATTCCAAAGAAAATTAAAATGCTATTATTAATATTTATAAAAAGTAAAAGTTAGGATCAAGAATATATATCACTAATATTTCTGAAAAAATCTGTAGACATGTAGTGTATATTATGATATGGCTAGCAACATCTATTCCACCTTTTAGCATATACTGCAGAAGCTAGAAAGTTAAAAACTCTTTTTGTTATTGTTCCTAGTTTCCTTTGAAGCTATAGTTCTGGTATAGACTGTGCTAAACAGAGATACATCTGCATGTGATTTGGAATTTAAAAGCGAGGAAAGGGTAATGTAGTGATGTTGGCTGGTTTCTCTTGGCAAGCAAAGTCATGGAGACCCAGAGGTTTTCTACACGAGTGCTCCAGGGTGCAATCTCTTAGCTTTGTGGGTATGGAGAACCAGTGATGTACTGGTAAATAGCAGCTTGGTACTTTCTCACTTTTCTAATTATGGAGAGGGAACCAGCTCTTTCAGATTGGTCAGTTCCTTGGCTTTGTTCTGCTATCCCTTACTGGAAGGTAGTCCTCCTCTAAGCTAGCCCTCTTGAAGAACTTGCTCCTCAGTCCTTCCTATTACAGTCAAGAATCCATTCCCCTGTGCTAAATCCTTCTCGGAGAGCTGTTGCAGACTGTGAGTCTCCACCACTACACTCTCATGGAAAATACTGCCTTCTAATCCTAAACTGTAGATGCTTTAAAAGAAAAGCACTTTGCAATGTATTTTCTGAAGTTGAGAGACACTGACTGCTATCTGGAAAAATTAAAGTAGACCATGAAATAGAATCTGATATTTGAGAACTGACTTACTGCTTTATTCCAGTAGCGTGTCACTGCCTTTGACTGGCCTGAACTCCTGGGGAAATGATGTGTAAGTATTTCCCACAGATCAGAAGTGGCCAAGCATGGCAGATTATGTTTTATTATTTATCACCATAGTGTAGTCATGCATCCTGTCAATATGGTACCCTGGAGATATGAAGAGATGTTAGCAAAAATAGGCTGTGGGTATAACACAGAATGCCCAAAACTGAGGAAGTTGTTAGGCCAGCTGGAACCAAGGAATCAAAGGAAAGTAGGTTCAGTAATGGAGACCTGAGAGTTTACAAAAGTAACCCACGAACAGTGAGCTAGAACCACTGCCGGGGCCAGAAAGTGTAGTTAGTTTCCAAAGGAACCAGCTGAAGGAATTGTAAAGAAAGAATGAAAAGTGTTTGAAATCTCTCTTGTATCCAATAGAAAACATAAGAGAAGCAGTTCAATCTCACAGGTACCAAATTATCTACAAACAGTAATTTGGCAATCTGTTAGTGAAGCTGATGTTTTCTATAACTTAATTGGGAAAATCTAAGAAGCATTTGTCTAATTTTAATAAAACTCTAAAGATTTTTTAAGGAGAGAATAGTTCTGAGTATTTTTGTATACAAGGCTAATGACTGTTAACACCAAGTCAGGGTAGATGCTCTGCAGTTAAAGATTACAATAAAATGGACAGGCAAAAAAGGACCTGTGAGGATTATGCATAATAAACAGAAAGTCACATTTTAAATTATCAAGTGATTTAGCCATGGTTTTAAAATCTGGACTTAAAAACTGATGTCAATATTATTTAAGCTTAGCTTTTCAGCATATTTCCTAAATGTAATATCAATTAGAATGAAATCATGAAATGGGATAAACAGAATTTCCATTATTATAATTTTATATTAACTTATTTTTCATTATTGATACATCAATTGCAAAGAAGTTTTATTACAAAGTAGCATCATTTGTTTTTTCCATTCTGAATACTTAGTGACATATTAATCACATTTAGAATTAATTAAATTATGACAGAGAAGTTTATGGTTTTATTGTTTATAAATAATACAAATGTGAAATTATTTCTATTACCAAAAGTTGTCTATAAATGAGAAAAATTAGTTTTCCACTAATATATTAGGGGTACTTAAAATATAATATCAAGGGCTATTTTCTCTCTAATGGATTCAGGTATAGATTGTGTATAACAGCAAATAATGGTAATAAACTAGAATCTAATATAATATCTAGTTTTACATAATCTATATTATATATACATTATGTAAAATAGGTATTATGTAACACATATACATAATATACAATAATATGATTATAGTTCGTTAAGGAATAATATAAAATAAGTGGGGAGGAAATGGACATTTACTCAATGTGAGACACAGGACTCTATGATGTCTCTATGATGGTACTTAGTCTGTACCAAGACTCCACAAGGTAGGTAGGATTATCCCCTCTTGTTATAAGGAAATAAAAACTTCAGGTGGTAAAGAAACTAATGCAAGATTATACAGACAGCTGGTGGTAGAGAAAGAATTTGAATCACAGTTTATCTAATTCCAAAAGGTTGTCCCTTTGCAAAAAGCAAAGGTGAAGCAGTAGTGACACATATAGAAACACTGAGTTCCTGGCGGTAGAGTTTGCACAAAATCAAAGAGCTAAACAAAGCACCAATGGCTCTTGAAATTATACCTTGAAACCACAGTTTTTATAAGGACCAGTATAAATGTTACAGTATATTTTGCTTTATTTTCTGTACCATATTGCATTCTTTTATAGTATTTATAATGTGTTAATAGTCACTCATTTTCTTAACACCTCTTTCTTACTGAGAAAAGTTTTAGAAGGGTAGAATCTGTGTTTTGTTCATCTATTTATCTTCCATATGTATCGCTGCTTTTGCCTGCCCTCACCGTTCCCATCCCCAAGCAACCAGTGATCTGATTTCTGTCACTACAGTTTGTATTACCTAGTCATTATAACTTATAAAAGGAATTATACAGAATTTGCTCTTTTTTGGCCACATTTCTTTAACCCAGCATAATTATTTTGAGATTCATCTCTGTCACTGTGTTATCAAAGGTTTATCACTTTTATTTTATATTTTGTTTTACTTTACTTCATTTAATTTAGTGAGAGGAGGTTGAGGCAGAGACAGACTGCTGCATGCACCCTGACTGGGATCCATCCACCAAGTCCACTAGGGGGCGATGCTCCATCCATCTGGGGCCCTTGCTCCATTGCAATGGAAGCCATTTTTAGCACCTTTAGCATGAGGCAGAGGCAATGGCACCATCCTCAGCGCCCAGGGCCAACTTGCTCTAATTGAGCCATGGCTGCAAGAGGGGAGGAGAAGAGAGAGAGAGAAGAAAGAGAGGGAGGGGTGGAGAAGCAGATAGGCACTTCTCCTGTGTGCCTTCACCAGGAATCTAACCCGGGACATCTACCAGGCCAACGCTCTACCACTGAGCAAACCGGCCAGGGCCAAAAGTCCACCCTCTATATTGCTGGATAGAATTCCATTATATGGATTGTACCACATTTTGATTATTTCTTCAATTGTTAACATTTGGATTGTTTCTGACAATTACAAATAAAACTGCTATGAACATTAATGTACAAGTCTTTGTACAAACATATTATTTCCTTTTATTTTGGTAAATATCTATGAGTAAATGCCTGGATCATATGGTTTAAGTGTGTGTACATATTTTTAAAGTCCTGCCTGTTCTTCTTTTTTAAGTATTTTTTTACTATTTTTATCTTAGAGAGAGGCAGGGAAAGAGAGACAGAGACAGGAATATTGAGCCGTTCCTGTATGTACCCTGATTGGGGATCGAACCAGAGACCTCTCTGTGCTTCAGGACAAGGTGCCAACCAACCAAACTATCTGGCCAGGGCTTATTTTTTTAATGTATTGGGTGATTTTTAGAGAGACAGAGAGAGGAAAGGAGAAAGAGGGGTGGGGAAAGGGAAGCATTCATTTGTTGTTCCACTCAGCCATGCATTAAGTGGTTGCTTCCTGTGTATGCCCTGACTGCGGATTGAACTACAACTTTGTCATTTTGGGAGGACGCTCAAACCAACTGAGCTAACCAGCCAGGGCCCTTGCCAAACTGTTCTAAGGTGGTTGTACTATCCTACATCCCCACTGATAGGGTATGACAGTTCCTGTTGCTTCATATCCTCACCATCACTTGGTAGTGTCAGTCTTTTTTTTTTATTAATTTTACTAGGTGACATCAATAAATCAGGGTACATATGTTCAAAGAAAACATGTCCAGGTTATCTTATCAATCAATTATTTTGCATACCCATCACCCAAAGTCAGATTGTCCTCCATCACCTTCTATCTAGTTTTCTTTGTGCTCCTCCCCCTCCCCCTTTTCCTCTCCCCCCCCCCCCCAACCACCACACTCTTATCAATGTCTCTTAGTCTCGTTTTTATGTCTCACCTACGTATGGAATAATGCAGTTCCTGGTTTTTTCTGATTTACTTATTTCACTTTGTATAATGTTATCAAGATCCCACCATTTTGTTGTAAATGATCCGATGTCATCATTTCTTATGGCTGAGTAGTATTCCATAGTATATATGTGCCATATCTTCTTTATCCAGTCTTCTATTGAAGGGCTTTTTGGTTGTTTCCATGTCCTGGCCACTGTGAACAATGCTGCAACGAACATGGGGCTGCATGTGTCTTTACGTATCAATGTTTCTGAGTTTTGGGGGTATATACCCAGTAGAGGGATTGCTGGGTCATAAGGTAGTTCTATTTTCAGTTTTTTGAGAAAGCACCATGCTTTCTTCCACAATGGTTGTACTACTTTACATTCCCACCAACAGTGAATGAGGGTTCCTTTTTCTCCACAGCCTCTCCAACATTTGCTATTACCTGTCTTGTTAATAATAGCTAGTCTAACAGGTGTGAGGTGGTATCTCATTGCCGTTTTGATTTGCATTTCTCTAATAACTAATGAAGATGAGCATCTTTTCATATATCTGTTGGCCATTTGTATTTCTTCCTGAGAGAAGTGTCTGTTCATGTCCTCTTCCCATTTTTTTATTGGATTGTTTGTTTGTTTGTTGTTGAGTTTTATGAGTTCTTTGTATATTTTGGATATTAGGCCCTTATCTGAGCTGTTATTTGAAAATATCATTTCCCATTTAGTTGGCTGTCCGTTTATTTTGTTGTCAGTTTCTCTTGCTGAGCAGACACTTCACTTCCCTTGCCTTTGGAGTCAAATTCATAAAATGCTCTTTAAAACCAAGGTCCATGATTTAGTACCTATGTCTTCTTCTATGTACTTTATTGTTTCAGATCTTATATTTAGGTCTTTGATGCATTTTGAATTAATTTTAGTACAAGGGGACAAACTGTAGTTGAGTTTCATTCTTTTGCATGTGGCTTTCCAGTTTTCCCAGCACCGTTTGTTTTTTTCTTTTTTTTTTGTATTTTTCTGAAGCTAGGAACAGGGAGAGACAGACAGACTCCCCCATGCGCCTGACCAGGATCCACCCGGCTCGCCCACCAGGGGGCGACGCTCTGCCCACCAGGGGGCGATGCTCTGCCCCTCCGGGGCGTCGCTCTGCCGCGACCAGAGCCACTCTAGCGCCTGGGGCAGAGGCCAAGGAGCCATCCCCAGCGCCCGGGCCATCTTTGCTCCAATGGAGCCTTGGCTGCAGGAGGGGAAGAGAGAGACAGAGAGGAAGGAGAGGGGGAGGGGTGGAGAAGCAGATGGGCGCTTCTCCTGTGTGCCCTGGCCGGGAATTGAACCCGGGACTTCTGCACACCAGGCCGATGCTCTACCACTGAGCCAACCGGCCAGGGCCCCCAGCACCATTTGTTGAAGAGACTTTCTTTTTCCATTGTGTGTTGTTGGCCCCTTTATCAAAAATTATTTGACCATATATATGTGGTTTTATTTCTGGACTTTCTATTCTGTTCCATTGGTCTGAATGTCTATGTTTCTGCCAATACCATGCTGTTTTGATTGTCGTGGCTCTATAATATAGTTTGAAGTCAGGTATTGTAATGCCCCAGTGTCAGTCTTTTTAATGTTCACTGTTCTAAGAGATGAGTGGCAGTATCTCATTGTGGGTTAAATATGCATTTTCCTAATAACTAACGATGTTGAGCATGATTTTATGTGCTTATTTGCCATTTATATGTCTCTTCTGGTGAAGTGTCTGTTCAAGTCTTCTGTACATTTTTTATCAGGTTGTTTTCTTACTGTTGAGTTTTGATAGTTCTTTATACATTCTATATATAAGTTCTTAGTCAGATGTAGGCTTTACGAATATTTTTCTCCCAGTCTGTGGCTTGTTTTCATTTTCTTTTATATTTATTATATATCCTTTTAATGTAAGTATTTACAAATTTTGCAAGAGAAATATTTGTTTAATAAAGTGCTTTCTTAGATCTTGCCTGATGTGTTATAATATATTATATATGTATCGTATTAACTTTCTAAAATCTGGAAAATTGTATTTCTAAAACACACATATCCCTAACAGTTTATGATGAGAGATCTGTACCCTCTTCCTGTTCCTGAAATGTTTTGTCTGTGGTATGATTAGTAGTAAGTCACTATAATTCTTTAAAACTCTCTTGAGGCACTACTATCTCATTCTTAATGTTGAGACTGACTTACCCCAATCCTATTCCCTATTACAGAATTAAGCATTGTAGGCTTTGTGTACACAAATTATTAAGCATATTTGTTGAATGACACTATGTGCTAGGTACAGTATAGGGAAAGAGGTAAGAGCAGTGAAAAAGGTCCAATAACCTCTATTCCCATATTATCGTTTCTGAGCACAGTTCTGGTGTAATAACAGTGCTCAATAAATACAGGGTGGGACAAAGTAGGTTTACAGTTGTTCGTATAAAAAAAGACACACAGGGTATGGTGTTACAATAGCTTTATTAACTCTGTGTTTTGCATCCTCACAACTGTATAGCTACTTTGGCCCAAGCTTGTATTTGTTTAAATAAATGAAAAGTACAGATATTTATTAAATGGTGTAAAAAGACTTTATAAGGGGTCGGCAAACTATGGCTGGGAAGTGAAATCAGGTTGGTGACCTACTTTTGCATGGTCCCTGAACTAAAATTGATTTTCATGTTTTAAAATGCTTGATAAGAAAAGAATATATTGACAAAGATCATATCTACCCTAAAACAGTGGTCCCCAACCCCCGGGCCGTGGACCGATACTGGTCCGTGGGCCATTTGGTACCAGTTTGCAGAGGAAGAATACATAACTTACATTATTTCTGTTTTTATTTATATTTAAGTCTGAATGATGTTTTAATTTTAAAAAATGACCAGATTCCCTCTGTTACATCCAACTAAGACTCACTCTTGACGCTTGTTTCAGTCACGTGATACATTTATCCGTCCCACCCTAAAGGCTGGTCTGTGAAAATATTTTCTGATATTAAACCGGTCCATGGCCCAAAAAAGGTTGGGGACCACTGCCCTAAAACATTAAGTATTTTCTATTAGCTCCTATAGAAAAAGTCTAATAATTCTTGCTTTATACTATGCTTGTTGATAAGCAGGTAAGAAGATACTATGAAAGAAACCAATTCTTACTTATAAAAATGAAAAAGACTGAACATAATCCATGGATAATGGCTTTCTTATATACGACATAACATACATTATATTGTCATCGAATAAAAACATTTATATTATCCTGTCCTGGCCAGGTAGCTCAGATGGCGAGAGAGTCTTCCTGCTATACCAAGTTTTCAGGTTCAATTCCCAATCAGGACACATACAACAATCAACCAATGAATGCATAAATAAGTGGAACAACAAACTGATGTCTCCTCTCTCTCTCTTTCTTTCTCTCTCCCTCTTTCTCTAAAATCAATAAATAAATTAAAAAAAGAAAAACTTAAAAAATATATTAATTAGGTTAACATATGAAAAAGTGTATAGAAAACAGTTAACTAAAGGAGACAGAATAAAGAACAATAAATACATATTAGGCAATCCTTTTATATTTTTGAAATAAAACAAAAAGAATTTGGAACAAATGCCACAGTTCTATAACTTAGTATTTGTTTTATAGTAATGGTACTTGTGAACATTTTAACTGTTATGATGATCTTTGTTATATCACACTAATAACTTATTTACACATAAAAATTTAACAGTGGTTTATATAACTCACCCAACTATTTGATAAATATCTTCAGATTTTCCTTTGCGTAATTTCAGTATCCAAGCACCTGGGTTTGCTTTTAATTGAAAATACCCCTTTTAAGATGAGAAAAATATGATCATAGTTGTATGACTAAACACACATCCAACTGTTTAAGCCAGACTATACACGAATCATCAAAGAACGTGCTTACTAACTGCGGGATGATTGAATTCTACAAATGAATTCCAAGGAAGGAGATTTTTGCAATCATCTGTAAAAGCACGTTCTGAAAACATAATTCCCTTCATTTTGTTTTATTTAATTACCTTATTCAATGTTGCAATTTTGTTTTTTGGGAGCTGTTCAGCAACAGCAGGATAAAAATTATTTTATCTTATTATTAGAAAAATTTAGAGGAGTTTACCAAAACACCTAATTTTAATGATTTTACCAAAACATCTAATTGTAATAGTATCAAATAAGTATTCATAATACTTACAAGATTGGCCATCACTATTGTATCAACTGCAACAGGTTGATTTTTTGTGCCAAGTGTAAACTGCAGACCCCGAGGAGGTTTTTCTGTTGCTATATCAAAGCAATGTCCTTCAAGTAGCAGGTATTCTAGTTCATATCCTGCTACAACAGTTCTCTCAATCTGTGGAGGAAATACGTCATCGGTCATTCCCATAATACAAATATTATAATAACTAAATGAGATTATTTTAATATTAGTCAATGAATTTTGGATGGGCAACTTCAAGTCTTTTTTTTTTTTAAATCTTGAACATTTCTTTTAATAATATATTTTTTCCTTTATTATTAATTTTAATGGGGTGACATTGATTAATCAGGGTACACAGATTCAGAGAAAACATCTCCAGGTTATTTTGACATTTGATTATGTTGCATATCCATCACCCAAAGTCAAATTGTCTTCCGTCACCTTCCATCTGGTTTTCTTTGTGCCCCTCCCCTCCCAAACCCCCTCCCTCTCCTCAAGTCTTGCTTTTACAGGAGTGAACCTAATAGTTGAATTAATTTCTTGAAAACCTAAG
Organism: Saccopteryx leptura; assembly: GCF_036850995.1. Classification (NCBI taxonomy): domain Eukaryota; kingdom Metazoa; phylum Chordata; class Mammalia; order Chiroptera; family Emballonuridae; genus Saccopteryx; species Saccopteryx leptura. Next base: position 53,177,921 of record NC_089506.1, on the reverse strand, counting down.
TTCATGATAAAGTTTCTTTTTCCTTTCCCATGACAGCAGCTCTACTCAGGATATATGCATCAATGTCATAAACAGAAAAGTTGTCATAGAGTTATAGCATTCAGAGATCTCTCTTCAAGACAGATTTAGATGGAAAAGTTCTCAAAGGATCTGCTTCACTGCTATTGCCCTATATCGAGCTCCCTCTTGAGACTTGGCAAGAAAGCCAACTTATTACCATCTACTGCCTTTCTTATAATTTAAAAATATTAATGTTTAAATGTTTTGCCCTCAAAATAACATAAGCTCATCAGAGAAAATTTAGTAAATATAAGAAAGTGAAAAGGATAAAAAGTGGAAATCATGCACAGACTAAACATTCATAAACACATCAATGCACTGGTTTCTATTTTTCTCATCAACTTTTACTAAAGAAAGCATAACCTGCTTTTTCATTAAATTTAGTTTTCTCGAAACATGTCCCTGACTCTATAAACATCCTTCAAGTGCTGGTGATTCCAATTGTTTCCAGGCTTTCCTCTATTGGAAATACTACAATAAGTATCTCAGGACTAAAGATTTTTTCTCTCTTTCAGCTGAAAAACATAACCAAACATGAAATTAAATCAAATATAAGAAGTGATTTTTACATAGTTTAGTAATTTTGTTGAGCAGATGAATCTATAGTTTAACTCACTCTATGAGGTTTTCAACACCGTTGCTTAGTGTGTGTAGGAAACAGAATACAGGGAGGGAGTCCTTGGGTTAGGACACAGTTCCGTTCCTATGGCAGTGAACTAACCCATATTTTGGTGTAAGTTGAAACACACCCTAGACTAAGTATCTTACCTATCCTAGCACAGTTGTGCAATCATAATCTAGAACATAAAAACACAATTGAGGCACAGGAAAAGGAAAAGGACCTAAATATACTGTACTGTACTGCACATTCTTCTGCTGCACACCACCAAACTAGTTTGCTCATGTAGTCCATAAGTACAATGCTAACAGCATAAGCCAAAACACTCATTTCTCAATTTTTTAAAAAGTTTTTATGGGAGTAAGCATCGAAAACTAAAAACATTATGTTGAGACTGTTGTAATCCAAGGAACACCTGTATTTAAAAATATTCTCTATCCTATTTTTTTCTTTCTCTTTTTTAAAATTAAGTGAGAGGTGGGGAGGTAGAGAGTCAGATTCCCAAATGCAACCTGACTAGGATCAACCTGGCAAGCCCCCTACCAGGCAATGCTCTGCCCATCTGGGGCTGCTGCCCGATTGCTTTGCAACCAAGCTATTTTAGCACTTGAGGCAAGGCCATGGAGTCATCCTCAGTGCCTGGGGCCGACATGCTCAAGTCATTCGAGCCATGGCTGTGGGAGGTGAAGAGAGAGAGAAATAGAGAGAGGAGAGGGAGGGGTGGAGAAGCAGATGGTCCCTTCTCCTGTGTGCCTTGATCAGTAATTGAACCTGAGACTTCCATATACTAGGCTGATGCTTTACCACTGGCCAACTGGCCAGGGTTCCTATTTGATTTTCTTTGACTGTAGTTATAACAAGAAATAATTATAGTACTTGTGTATAGCATTTGTTTGAGTCCAGCTCTTATACTTCTACTGTTTATAAGAATAAGAAACAAGTGACTTCTTTGAAAACAGTATTTGTTTCAAAAATTTTAATTGGGTTCTGTATTAGTGGTTGACTTATTACTATTCTAAGTGATGAACTTCATATATTTCATTTACCTGTGTCTGCAGACCTTATACAAAGATTTTCATAGGATAGTCTCAGAATATAAGAATATTTATAGTAGAGATCATCTAGTTTAACTCTTTCATTTTATAGACAAGGAAACTGTGCCCCTAAGTGTTTGTGAAATAAAGTATAAATATTTTTCATTATAAATTAGACATTAGGGCAAAGTTCAAATATATTCAATCAGTCTATGACTAAGAGTATCCTCATTTTATGATATATTAATGTAAAAATTTCTTTTGTCCCTATATATCTGTGTAACAGACATCAATTCTGTTGACTTATTCAAACCATAACACCAAAAAAACAGTCAATTTGTTTTCACAGAGGTTTTTTTCAGTGAATATTTAAAATTTTCTAATAATTTCATAAAGATGACTTAAGTTACATTAGTTTAAGTAAAATTAGTTTCCATAATCAAGAATTTGGAATCTAGTAATCTTTATTGATGTTTACATCTCCTTTATATTTTTGTTTATCTGTTCTTTTTTTTTTTAATAATTACATACAAGGCTTTTTAAAAATATTTTTATTTTATTTATTTATTTTTAGAGAGGAGAGAGAGAGACAGAGAGAGAGAGGAGAGAGAGACACACACAGAGAGAAGGGGGGAGGAGCTGGAAGCATCAACTCCCATATGTGCCTTGACTAGGCAAGCCCAGGGTTTCGAACCAGCGACCTCAGCATTTCCAGGTCGATGCTTTATCCACTGCGCCACCACAGGTCAGGCTGTTTATCTGTTCTAAATACTAACGGTTGACCAATGTTCTGGTAAAGGACTTGTGTGGTCTTGTGTGTAGGGACAAAACTCTCATTATTAGTTTGATTTTTGCAATGGTACATTTTTGTCCTTGACCCACAACTCCTTCTTTCTACTCTAACAGACGCCTTTACTTTACTTGTTATTTAACAGTCTCCCAGGATAGCTGCAGGTAATATTCTGAGCATGTGCAGCATACAGTGGAAGAGAAGAGCCTCAGAGGCAGTTAACTTTTACAGCTGCTAGAATTTATAATTTCCTTCTGTTTGTTCACGGCCTATGAAGACAGAGGAAATAACTTCTCTATTTTAGTCTTCTAAAATAAATAGAGCTACTACTGTTCACTTAAATAGCTTCTATAAAGACACTGCTATATTTGCTACTCACAACAAAAAATGTTTAGTTAATCTCCATTAATTGTTTAATAGCTGCAGAAATTTTATACCAGCAGACGCAATTTAAAATCTTTTCTAAGCTGCATAATTCTCCCACCACAAACTCTTTATCCATTTTGGACCCAATAGATTCATTTTAAGAGATAAAACTCATGGAAAAAAATTTTTTTTAACTTCTTGCCAAGTTCATTTCTCAATTTCCACTCATGGGTTTTATTATTTTTCTCCTTTTCTATTCTTTTCCTAGATTTGAAGGACTAATTTTAGATGATAGCTATGACTAAGTTTTAGGTTCTTCTTTGGGTGGGTCAAGCTGGGGGTATTGGTGAGTACGTGTTCCAGGGAAGTGACTTAATATCCCATAGAATCTACTCACCAGTGGATCAGAAAAGCTTGCCTAAGAGGAAAATCTTTAGGCAAAGGTAACACATAAAAAGCATGGGAAATAAATTTGTTGAACACTTGTAACCAAATTATCAGAGGTAAAATGTTTATGCCTAGGTCAAGGCAATGACGCCTCTCTGAAGCTGCTGGAAACAGGTGGGAGGCTGTGCAGAACCAGACACGAGGAGGATAACGAGGAGGACGTTCTCTCAGTTCCCAGATACCTGCTCTGTAGGTGCACTCTCCTGAAATGTACCTCCTCTTTGTGGGGCTGAATCCCTTTTTGAGTAGAATGTTTGAAAACTCGGATAATAAAAAATAGTCTCCTCCCCTTTTTTGTGCTGCGGGCTAAATGACAACAGGAAGGGAAGAGAAGTCTGGTCATTGCGGGACAAGGGGTCACGCTAGAGACGATGGAAAGCAAAGCAGCCAGCCTGCGGTGCCGCGTCCCTGCTTTTTGCCCTATCTCTTTAGGACTGCCGTCTCTGGCTATGAGCGGGCAGCAGAAAAAGGGTTTCAGATGAAACTGAACTGTTTCTTTCTGAGTTAAAAATAAAACCTGAAGGGCAAACCAGGAACACAGTGGTGCGTCCTAAGTTGCCATGTATCCATCTGCATGTTTTCTACATTGTTTGCTTGAGAATAGCACCTATGAACCAGAGATCTGAAGCACAGAATCAGTGAGGACATCTGGAAACCCAGAACACTAAGCAGCTCAAGTTGGAAGTTAGAGAATCTTAGAAATCAAAGAAAAGCCTGGGTCAGAACCTGGGTAGAATCCTAAAGAAAAAAAATCTTTGATGAGCAGTCACAGTATAATCACTCACTTTCTACAGTTATCATAATTGGTAAGAATTTATCTTTTTCCTTTTTCTTTATATAACTTTACATGATAACTTACATCTTTTAAGTGAATGTTATCAAGGTCACAGTTGCTGTGTACTGTTTCAACCAGCCAGCCTTCAGGAGTAATCAGGTTGAGGGTTAGAAGAGGTGATTCAGGGATATCCAAGAATTTCGCTACTGGTGCAATGAGGTTATTAGCCACTAACGTCAGTTCTGGTTCCAGAACAAATCGGTAAAAACTGTTGATAGAACGTTAAAAAAAACTTACTTTGACTCAAATTGAGATTTCTTCCATCTAAAATATTTTAAATCTGAAAATGTTTTAAAAATATGACAAGAAAGTCTTAAATTAAAAAGAGTAAAAACACACTCTACTGCAGAAAAGATAATGCTTGTAAAAGGTAATTATTAATTTGCACTATTACCTATTATAAGACTGTATAGCCTGACCAGGCAGTGGCGCAGTGGCTAGAGCATCAGACTGGGATGCGGAGGACGCAGGTTCGAGACCCCGAGGTTGCCAGTTTGAGCACGGGCTCATCTGGCTTGAGCAAAAAGCTCGCCAGCTTGGATCCAAGGTCGCTGGCTTGAGCAGGGGGTTATTCGATCTGCTGAAGGCCCACGGTCAGGGCACATGTGAGAGAGCAGTCAATGAACAACTAAGGTGTCACAATGCGCAGCGAAAAACTAACGATTGATGCTTCTCATCTCTCCGTTCCTGTCTGTCTGTCCCTGTCTATCCCTCACTCTGACTCTCTGTCTCTGTAAAAAAAAAAAAAAAAAAAAAAAAAAAAAAGACTGTACACAAACACACACCCTTGTTAATTATTATTATTTTTTAAATTCATTTTAGAGAGGAGAGAGAAAGGGAGAGAGAGAGAGAGAGAGAGAGAGAGGAGAGAGAGACCGAGAGAGACAGGGGGGAGGAGCTGGAAGCATCAACTCCCATATGTGCCTTGACCAGGCAAGCCCAGGGTTTCGAACCGGCGACCTCAGCATTTCCAGGTCGATTTTTTTTAAAAATTATTTCTTAATGAACATGATTTGAATCCCTTTAAGACACTGACTTATGCAGGTTCTAGAAGTTTATGATCTGTATTCACTCACTGATCATTCTTTAAAATTGACCACCGTCTATTTTTCAACCATTTTATTAGCTCTCAGTACCATTAATAATATGAATAGAAACAGGAATCAGAAAGCTAGTAAAATTCAAGCTGAAATTCTGGTACCAATTATAATAGTTCAATTAAAAAAAAAAAAGGACCGTGCTGAAGGCAGTGGCTTATTAACAGACTAGCAGTTTTAATGTACAGTATTTTAGCCTTATTCCTCAATATCACATATATAAAAATTAGCTCTATTACTGAGATAGTGACTTCCACTGTTTTGAGACTGGAGTAAAGATGTCACCTATGCTACAGTTATCTTCAGGTCTGAAGGGGGAAGGATCCACTGCCAGGCTCAGGCAGCTCCTCCAGGCCACTGGAATGAGGGCGGTGGGTCCTCACTAGGGTTGGCTGGAGCTCGCCCTCAGCTACTTCCCCGGCTCATCCCCAGCATGCTTCATCAGAGGAGCACGCAAGAACAGAGCGAGAATGCCAGCAAAGCAAAAGTCATAGTCTTAATTGCAGAAGACACATTCTATCACTGTTGCCATATTCTGCTTATTAGAAGCAAATCATTTGGTGTGGTCCACACAACAGGAAAATGTAGAGTGGGAATCCCAGGAGGTGGTGATCACTGGCAGTCATGTCTGAAGCTGCTTACTGCAGGAAGGCAGAGTCAAAACAAAAGAGGGGTGAGAGGAGACACAGGAGAGAATAGTCATGATGCAGAGGTAAATATACTGTCCAACCCAGCAGAAATGTTACAAATAAAAAGTATCCCGTGGATAATACAAAAAGCAATTTCTTCATGATTAAGTCGGAACAATTTGGCGACAAAAAGGAAATTAAATCCAAACTGCAGTGGGAAGCAGTGTGAACGAGAGATCAAGATGAGTATGAACACTCTTCAAAGAAGCTGAGATTGAGAAAGGGTGGAGAAGAGGAGGAAAGGTTAGGGCTCTAGAGCAGAGGAAGTTAAGGGAGTAGCTTATTTCTTTTTTAAAACTGAGTAACTCTTTGGACTGAGAAAGGCAACAAGAGAGATTAAAGGTAAAAAATCAAAGGGAGTATGTGATAAAGCAAGGATCCAGGACAAATGGCAAAGCATAGGATCAAAACAGAGAGGGAATATTAAACAAGAGGAGAGAGAGCAGCAAATTATTCTCTTACCACAGAGGAAGGCTGGAGAGGTACAGGCTTTAGAGGAGGAATTTGAGGGGATTTCTGCCCATAACCTACATCATCTCTGAGACACTATTTATTCTAAAAGTGAAGGGCTTGTAATGTCACTAGTTTGATTGATATATGTACTGAAAAAATAAGACTCTATTTAACACATAGTTTTAAACAGTTTAACAGTTTTTGTCCTGTGTAGTATTATTCACCACTCAAAGCATCTATCTGGTATATTAGGTGATACTTCACCTTAGGGAAGTGATTATAAATTATGTATACTTATAGTCAATATTCCTACTCATTATTACATATTCAAAACTTTTACAGAGATACTATGCAGATGATCCATACTCGTGTGAATGAGCTCATTTAATTTTTATACTTCTAATTTATCTTTTGTATTTCAAAATTCATATCTTTCCAAATATATGAATAAATGATTTCATCTTATTTTAGCCACAAATTGAGATGTCTATTAGCTACATGTCTATTGGCTTCATTCAACAGAAGTTTTAATAAAGCATATTTGCATATAATAAACTACCTATTTTATATTATTAAAAGTTTATAACCTAATTACATCTAACTACACCCCAAATATAAATGTGATGATAATAAAAAATCTTTTTTTTTTTTTTGACAGAAACAGAGAGTCAGAGAGAGGGACAGATAGGGACAGACAGACAGGAAGGGAGAGAGATGAGAAGCATCAATTCTTCATTGCAGCTCCTTAGTTGTTCATTGATTGCTTTCTCATATGTGCTTTGACGGGTGTGGGGGCTACAGCAGAGCTCCCCACCCTTACTCCCACCCCTTGCTCAAGCCAGCATCCTTGGGCTCATGCCAGCGACCTTAGGCTTCAAGCCAGCGACCTTTGGGCTCAAGCCAGCGACAATGGGGTCATGTTTATGATCCCACACTCAAGCCAGCGACCCCACACTTAAGCTGGTGAGCCTGTGCTCAAGCTGGATGAGTCCGCGTTCAAGCCAGCAACCTCAGGGTTTCAAACCTGGGTCCTCCATGTCCCAGTCTGATGCTCTATCTACTGCACCACCACCTGGTCAGGCTAATAAAGATCATTTTGATAATTTAGTTCTGAAGTATTTAAAGTACAGAGACACCAAAAATGGTGCAATTCAACCTGTTTCCCACTTGTTATTACCTATTTTTTAAAAAATAGGTATTTCTAAATCACATTTTCAAAAATACCCATGAATAAACATAAATCTGCAGTAAGACTAAATTCTGCAATTAGATTGGATCAATTTTACTGGTTAGGTTATTTTAATTTTATATCATTTAAAGTTAATAAATTATGCCTGATCTTCTGATCTATTTCTGTTAACCATCTTGTGAAGAAGAAAAAAAACAGGTGCAGTAATTATGGCTCTTTTTTCATTTTAGTATTTGAAAATCTTTTGAAATAAAATTATGTTCATTTAGACTTACCTCTTTAAAGGGGCTTCAGAAAGCTTATCCCTACAGTTCATGAACAACTTTAACTTCATGTTGATAATCTTTCCAAGTACCTATTAGAAAAACATTCCTATATTTAATGTTATATCTATAATAACTAACATTTATTATTTGCTATGTACCAGATACTACCTTCAATCTTGTTTTTGTACTTTTTGAAGAAATTTTATTTAGAAAATTAAATTTAACAGGGTGATATTGATCAATAAGAATACATAGGTTTCAGGTAAATATTTTATAACATTTGAACTGTTTGATTATGTTGTATACCCATCATCCAAAGTCAAATCATTTTCCATCACCTTACATTTGTTCCTCTTTATACCCTTACACTCATTCCTCCCCCACTCTCCCTACCCCTGGTAACCACTTCACTTTTATCTATGTCTGTGAGTCTGTTTTATATCCCACCTATGTGTGAAATCATACAGTTCTTAGCTTTTTCTGATTTACTTATTTCACTCAGTATAATGTTCTCAAGGTCCACCCATGTTGTCGTAAATGGCAATAGGTCATCATTTCTTATGGCTGAGTAGTATTCCACTGTATATATGTACCATATCTTCTTTATCCAATTTTCTATCGATGGACACTTTCGTTGTTTCCATGTCTTGGCCACTGTAAATATGCTGCGATGAACGTGGGGGTGCATGTGTCTTTATATACCAAAGTTTTCAAGTTTTGGGGGTAGAGACCTAGTAGAGGGATTTCTGGGTCATATGGTAGTTATATTCTTAATTTTTTGAGGAACCACCATAATTTCTCCCATAATGGTCATATTAATTTGCATTCTAACCAGCAGATAATGAGGGCTCCTTTCTCTTTAACACTTGTTATTACCTGTCTTGTTGATAATAGCCAGTCTAACAGGTGTAGGTGGTATCTCATTATAATTTTGATTTGCATTTTTCAAATAGCTAGTGAAGATGAGCATCTTTTCATGTATCTGTTGGCCATTTGTATGTCGTCCTGGTAGAAGTGCCTGTTCAGGTCCTCTTTCCACTTTTTTAATTAGATTGTTTGCTTCTTTGCTGCTGAGCTTTGTGAATTCTTTGTATATTTTGGATATTAACCCCATATCAGAGCTGTCATTTAAAAATATCAGCTCCCATTTAGTTGGCTATTTGTTTTGTTGTCAGTTTCTTTTGCTGTGCAGAAGGTTTTTAGTTTGATATAGTCTCATTCATTTTTGCCTTTATTTCCCTTGCCTCTGGGGTCAAATTCATAAACTGTTCTCTATGGCCAAGGTCCATGAATTTAGTTCCTATCTTTTCTTCTATGTAATTGATTGTTTCAGATCTTGTATTTAGGTCTTTGACCCATTTTGAATTAATTTTTGTGCAGGGAGACAAACTGTAATCAAGTTTCATTCTTTTACATGTGGCTTTCCAGGTTTCCCAGCACCATTTATTGAAGAGGCTTTCTTTCTCTACTGTTTTTGGCTCCTTTGTCACAGATGATTTATAGTACTTATGTGGTTTTATTTCTAGGCTGTTGATTTTGTTCCATTGGCCTGTATGTCTGTTTTTCTGCCAATAGCAGGCCATTTTGATTATCATGGCTATATAATATCATATAATTTGAAGTCAGGTAGTGTGATACCTCTGGTTTTATTCTTTTTCCTCGAAATTGCTTTGGCTATTGGGTTTTTTTTTCTGGTTCCATACAAACCTGGTAACTTCTATTCTATTTCTTTAAAAAATGACACTGGGATTTTGATGGGGATTGCATTAAATCTGTATATTGCTTTTGGTAACATGGCCATTTTAACTATTTTGATCCTTCCAATCCATGAATATGGAATATTTTTCCATTTCCATTGTGTCTTTTTCAATTTCTTTTAATAATGTTTTGTAGTTTTCAGTAAATAGGTCTTTCACTCCTTTGTTAAGTTTATTCTTAGGTATTTTATTTTATTTTGTTGTTGTAATTGTAAAAGGAATTTTTCTTTTTTAGTTCATTTTCAGAAGTTTCATCATTGGCATATAGGAAAGCAGTAGACTTTTGAATACTGATTTTGTATCCTGCAACTTCACTGTATTGGCTTATTGTTTCTAATAGTTTTTTGGTGGAGTCTTTGGGATTTTCTATATACAGATCCTATCATCTGCAAAAAGTGATACCTTTACTTCTTCATTCCTGAGATGGATGCCTTTTATTTCATTTTTTTTGCCTGATGCTCTGGCTAAAACTTCCAGAACTATGTTCAATGTTCAATGAGTGGGCAGCATTGTCTTGTTCCTGATTTTAGAGAAAAAGCCTTCATTTATTTTCATGATTTAGTATGATGGTTTCACGATTTAGCTGATGGTTTGTCATATAGGGCCTTTATTATGTTGAAGTACCTTCCTTCTATTCTGATTTTATTGAGTGTTTTAAACATAAAGGGATGTTGTATCTTATCGAATGCCTTTGCTACATCTATTGATAGGATCATATAATTTTTGTTCTTTGTTTTGCTAATGTGGAGTATTATGTTGATCAATTTCTATATGTTGTACCATCCTTGTGTTCCTGGAATGAATCCCACTTGATCGTGATGTATTATTGTTTTAATATGTTGTGATATTCAATTTGCTAGTATTTTGTTTAGGATTTTTGCATCTGTATTCATTAGAGATATTGGTCTATAGTTTTCTTTTTTTGTGTTGTCCTTGTGAGGTTTTGGCCTTATGGTTATGCTGGCCTCATAAAATGTGTTAGGGAGTATTGCTTCTTCTTCTATATTTTGGAAGACTTTGAGAAGGATGGGTACCAAATCTTCTTTGAATGTTTGGTAGAATTCAGTAGTGTAGCTATCTGGTTCTGGACCTGTTTTTTTCGGAGGTTTTTTATAGTTGTTTCTATTTCCTCCCTGCTTATAGGTTGATTTAGGTTTTCCACTTTTTCATGACTCAGTCTCGGAGGATTGTACAGTTCTAGGAATTTATCCTTTCCTCTAGGTTGTTGAACTTGGTGCATATAATCTTTTATAGAATTCTACAATGATCCTTTGTATATCTATGATATCTGTTGTAATTTCTCCTCTTTCATTTCAGATTTTGCTTATATGAGTTCTTTCTCTTTTTTCCTTAATGAGTCTTTTCAGGGGTTTGTCAATTTTACTGATCTTTTCAAAGAACTAGCTCTTTGTTGTGTTAATGTTTTCTTTAGTTTTTCTGTTCTCTATTTCATTTATTTCTGCTCTAATTTTTACTATTTCATTCTTCTGCTGGTTTTGACTTGCCTTTGTTCTTCGTTTTCTAGTTCCTTAAGATGTGATGTTAAGTTGTTTATTTGGGCTCTTTCTTGTTTCTTGATGCTGCATCCCAGAAATTTTTATATGTCTTGCCGTCATTTTTGTTTGTCTGTTTATATCTTTTGATCTCTGCTTTTATTTCTTCTTTGACGTCATTTTTTAGAAGTATGTTGTTTAATTTCCACATTTTTTGTGTTTTTTAACTTCTTTATTGCAGTTGAATCCTAATTTCAAAGCTTTATGGCCAGAAAATTTGCTTGATATAATTTGTTGATGTTAGTTTTGTGGCCCAACATATGGTCTTTTCTTGAGAATACTCCATGCACACTACAGAAGAGTGTATAATCTGACAATCTGGGATAAAATATCCTGTAAATGTTTATTACATAATTTTGGTCCAGTGTGTCATTTAAGGCCAGTATTTCTTTATTGATTTTTTTTGGATGATCTATCTAAAGCCATCAGTGGTGTGTTGAAATCTCCAAGTATGATTATGTTTTTATCTGCATCTAATTTTAGAACAGTTAGTAGATGTCTTACATATTTTGATGCCCTCTGGTTTGGTGCATATATATTAAGAAGTGTTATGTCTCCTTGATACAATGTCCCCTTTATCATTATAAAATGTCCATCTTGGTCTCTGGTTATCTTTGTTGTCTTGAAGTCAGCATTGTCAGATATGAGTATGGCTACACCTGCTTTTTCCTTTGGTTATTATTTGCTTGGAGAATTATTTTCCAACCTTTCACTTTGAGTCTACTTTTGTTCTCACAGCTTATATGTGTTTCTGGAAGGCAGCATATGGTTGGGTTTTGCTTTTTGATCAAATCTGTGCCTCTTTACTGGTGAGTGCAGTCCATTTACAATTGGGGCAATTATTGACATTTGAGGATTTCCAATAGCCATTTTATGTTTTGTTTCCCAGTAGCTCTGTGTCTTGTCTGGTTCTTCTGTTTTTTGTTTCTGTCAGTTGTTTTTTTTTTTTTTTTTTTTTTGTAATATTCCATAGTTCTTTCCCTTGTTTCTTCTCTTTTAAACTTATATTTCAGTGGTGGTTTTTTGTGGGTGGTTACCATTAGTTTATTAAGAGAAAAATGTTCATATGTACATGTATTCTTTGTCTTATGAGTGCTCCTGCACTCCATTTTCTTTTGCTACTATAGATCTTTAACATCTACCCTTCTATGTTATTGTTGTCACAGATTATCCTTGTTCTTATTGTGACCTTGTTGGAGCTTTTACTCCAACAAGTAAAAGCTTGTTGTTTTGATGTGTTTTGTTCTTTTTGGCTGATCAAATAACCCCTTGAGTATTTTTAGCAGTAGGGGTTTTCTGGTGACAAATTCCTACAGCTTCTGTATGTCTGCAAAAGTTTTTATTTCTCCTTCACATCTGAAGGGTAACTTTGATGGATATAGCATTCTTGGCTGGTAACTCCTCTTTCAGTACTTTGAATGTTTTGTCCATTCTCTTCTGCCTTGTAGAGTTTCTGCTGAGAAGTCTGATGATAACCTAATGGGCTTTCCTTTACATGTTATGTTCTTCTTTTCCCAGGTGCCTTGAGAATTCTATTTTGTCATTGATTACTGAGAATTTTATTATGATGTGCCTTGGAGTAGGTCTGTTTGGGTTGAGGTAATTCAGTATTCTGTTTGTTTCTTGAATTCAAGGCTTTAACTCTTTCCATAGGCTTGGGAATTTCTCATCAATTATTTGTTTAAATAGGCTCTCCAGTCACTTCTCCCTCTCTTCTTCTGATACTGTGGTCTCTCGTCTATCACAGGAGTTAGGTTCCAAAACCACCCACAATAGGCAAAAATCTGCAAAGTAGCAACCTTATATTTACTTTATTATATATGTATATGTATGTATATATATATGCTTTATAAACACTCCCCACACTCTTATAAACCTTTCCCACACTGTTATTAACCTTTTCCAAACTTATTTTGCTTATTTTACCACAAAATAATTAAAACAATAAATATATAAAAATGCCTATATACTGCAAAATCTTGCTATATAGTGAAAAGTCCGTGATACAATATTAGATATATACAATTTAAAAATCCACGGTATAGTGAACCAGTGAAAAGTGAACTGCAATATGGTGAGGGACGACTGTATACCCATTATTCTTATATTGCTCTTTCTGATGGAGTCAGACAATTCTTACAGAGCTCTCCCAGTTTTTATTTTATTTGTGAGTCTCTCTCCTCTTCTCTGTAGCATCTCTAGTTGCCAGTCTTTGATGTCAGTGATTCTTTCCTTTATCTGGCTTGTTCTATTAGCCAAACTTGCTATCTCTGTTTTCAATTCATGTATTGAGTTCTTCATCTCTGTTTATAAAGTTTCAAACTCTTTTTCGTTTTTTTTCTTGTCATAGTTTTCTTAAATTCTAATTTTTTTTATTGTATTTTTTTAATTTTTCTTTTTTTAGTTTTTTTCTTGCTAGGGTTTTTAACAACATCACTCTCAAATGCTATCAAAAGGAAGTATTGAATACCATGGCTACATAAGACAGAGATGTAGTTCAGAAAGAAAATGAAAAATCTCCAGAAAAAAATCTCAATCACATGGAAACCTTTGAATTCTTTTTCTTTTCTTATTATGTGAGTGGGTGAGAGGTGGGGTGGCAGAGAGACAAACTTCTGCTTGTGCCCTGACAGAGACTGACCCAAAAGCCCCCTACTGGGCGATGCTCTGCCCATCTGGAGCTGCTCTGCTGCTCAGCAACCAAGCTATTTTAGTGTCTAAAGTGAGGCCATGGAGCCATCCTCAGCACCCAAGGCTAATTTGTTCAAACCATTCAAGCCATGGCTGCAGGAGGGGAAGACAGAAAAAGAGAGCAAGCAAGAGAGAGAGAGAGAGAGAGAGAAGGGGTGGAAAAGCAGACGGTCACTTCTCCTGCATGCCCTGAGGGGGAATTGAACCTGGGACTTCCACATGCCAGCCGATGCTCTACTGCTGAACCAACAGGCCAGGGCCTCGTTTTGTTTTCTGAGCTAATTAAGTTGCCTATTGGTGTCTTCTTGCATCTCACTGAGTATTTTCAGAACTTCAATTTTGAATTCTCTATCATTTAATTCCAAGGTTTCCATGTGATTGAGATTTTTTTCTGGAGATTTTTCATTTTCCTTCTGAACTACATCTCTGTCTTGTGTAGCCATGGTATTCAATACTTCTTTTTGATAGCATTTGAGAGTGATGTTGTTAAAAACCCTAACAATAAAAAAACTAAAAAAAGAAAAATTTAAAAAAATACAATAAAACTATGACAGAAAAACGACAGAAAAACCAAAAAAATACTGGTTGTGACCTGTACTCTGGCCACTTGGGTTATATCCCCATCTGCTCCTCTTTGTCACTGCTCCTCCCGGCAGAAGGAGACCCAGTCAATCCAGGTTTCCCTCTCTGTACCTTTCAGACAAAATCCAAACATTCTGAGCTTTCCTCCATCCCATAGTCTGGCAGAGAAAAAAAACCCCAAGCCAGGAACAACTACGCCGCAGTAAAGGAACCCGTTGGGCTCACAGTGCGCCTGAAAGATCCACACACCGAATGAACTAAAGTTGGGGTGGGGTGAAAAGGAGGGCAGAAGATAAAACACATTCACAGTAGGCTTTGGAGAGGAAACAAACCTGGACTGGATAATTTGCCCAAGACCACATAATAAGTCATGGAAGAGGTAAGATTAGAATCCAAACAGTCAATTTCATTGCCCAAGGGTTATGCTATCTACCTTTTGCCTAACATGACTTTCTTTTATGGTATCTAAATTGCCTTAGTATTAAAGAACAAGTAAAATAATTATTAATATCTTGACCAGCAAATACAAAGTGGTGATGTCAAAGAACAATGGTGAGGGTGCCCCAAGCCTTTGTTATTTGAACTATTTGTAAGAGATGTATAAAGTTCTTGGCTACATACAGATGAAATATTCTATTTTATTTTCATTTTCCAGGAGCATAACAAGTAGGAGAAGTATCAACTAATGTCACCCCACTAAATTCAATTAAAAAGATGTTAAGAATAAAAGAAATGAGAATTATTAATTTTGATAGTCCCCACCTCTACATAGGCAACAAGTCAGTGAATTTGAAAGATTCTAGAAAACAAAGGATAAAGATAAAGGGAGAAGAAAAGAACAGATACATGGAACAGAAAGGATATGGGCTTGATAGGACAAACTAATTTGGAAGGGCAAACTAATTTCTGAGAGAAACTGCATTTTGAAATCTCGACAGACTATAGACCAGTATGACCCAGCTTAATCACTTACACCTTTCACCAGGCTTAATATCTAATTACCTTTGTTTGTTTTTAAAAATAAAGCCAACTGTCAAAGAACAAATAGTTTCTACTGCTGAGAATTTTTACAATGTGTCTTTAAAAAAAAAAACATTAAGTAATTTCACTTAGGAGTCCCACCAAATTTTGAACATCCCTAGAAAATATAGCCTTCCAATGTACATAGTTCATTCAAATTTATGTACTGAAAACTGAATCACAATTACAATGTAAAATTGTTCAAATGATAAACCATATAATGTCCTTTCAGAATCTGCTGGTGGTCTCCTAACATTATCCCTACTTCCTTAGTGAAAAAAATTTCAGACATATGCGTGTCTCCACTCTCCCTTTTGCACAGGTGTATCCAGATAACCACCTACATTCCAGTCAGTGAGATGTGACTGGATGGAATATGACCAACTTTGGGTTTGGGCCCTTATTCTCCCCTTCCTGCAGGCAGAAATACAGAGATGACATTAGGAACTTGATCTTAAACCACTAGATAGAAAATGCTTTAGGAAGATGACTGAAGAACCAGACAGGAGGTGTCTGAGTCCCTCAACACTATGGAGCTGTCTGAGAAACTTTACGTGACTTACATGTGAACTGAGATGAGGGAAATATATATAATTCAGTCTTAAAGATACTGTCACTTGGTGGCCTTTGTAACAGTGGCCAAGCCTACTGCATGCAACCTTCATGTTCCCTTTTCCCTTAGCTTCATCTGTTTGGCTAACATTACTTATTATACTTTAAGCTTCAACTAGTTAAGCTCAGGCATCAGCTTTTCCAGAAGCCAATTTTCACATTTGAAGGCAGGACGTTAGCTAGGGCTGCCATAACAAAATACCACAGACTTACACAAGAGGGTAGCTTAGTTAACAGATATTTATTTTAAATCAGGTGTTGGTCAATTTGGTTTTTAGTGCGAGTTCTCTTCTAGGCTTGCAGGCTGCTGCCATTTTGAGTTATGCTTAGATAACCTCTTCTTTGTGTCAGTGAGAAAGAAAGAGATCGCTTTTTACAAGGCCATCAACTCTATTAACTTAGGGCCTAACCTATAAGACCTCATTTAACCTCAATTGCCTCCTACAGCCCTATTTCAAAATACAGTCACACTGGAGTTAGGGCTTAATAACATGGACTTTTTCTGGAGACAACAATTAAGTCCATACCAACACCTAACCTTGCTACTGCCATAATACTCCATGCACAGCCCTATCATTTTATTTTATATATTTAAATATGACAATTTAGTTAAAATGTGTGAAATAGATAGTCAAGAATACAAATATTTATACTTGAAAATGGACTTGGAAAGATTAATTATACATTTCTAAAAAGTACTATATGATAAATACATATAAGATATATAACTAAAACATTATCTTACGATCAATAACTGTGCCATCGTCTGTGCTTCTCTTGTCAACGGATCAACAATAGCAATAACATCGAAGAACATATCATTCTCTTGAGGATTTATCTTTAAAATGCTAGGAAAATAAAAAATAAGGTAAAAGACAATCAGTTAAATTTATTCCATTACCAATTAATCTTAGCTACATACATTGTGATAAATTGCTTCCTGTCTCAATAGATTAAAAAAAAGTCCTGCTTGTTTCATAGAAGAAAATGCAAATTTAAAACTCTAAAATTTGTATTCAGTAAATTAGAAAACTGCAAGGAATTAGAGAGAATGAAAGAAAGCTTTTATTAATGACTTTTTAAAAACTTATCAAAGAACTATTATACTATTATAGTGAAAACTGATAATTCTAAGTCCCCCAAATTCTCCTGGATTTCACAATGTAAAAAATGAAATCAAGATGCTTTGGTGTTAGTTGAATATACTTTTTCAGATTTGAGAATGGTAATTAACTATTCAATACTCTTTTTAAATTTAGTATTTTAAACCTCCCAACATATTATAACAGAAAAGTTAAGGGAACCCGCCAGCCCAGATTTAGCATACTTTATTTTACCCTAAACTCCCAATGCTTCCTCCCCTCTGTCCTTTCCATTTTGTCTTTCATTGATCTAAATTCTATGTTAGACTATAAACTAATATTGGAAGGTAAATGTTAGAAAATAATTAAAAGCACAGAAAAGCCCAACAGAGGAAAATCAATTCTATAGTTAATACAATTAAAAGTTAAAAGTATATATTTAATTAAAAGCACAGAATATTCCTGTTGAATTATTGTTTTACTATGAAAATCAGTTTCTTTTTGAGATGTATAAATTAAGTGTTTTACATATTACAAAGGAAAAAAAGATTACCAACTCAATATATACCTGAAAAATTACAGGAATATAGGTCTTTAGAATAGAAAGACTGTATATATCTAGATCTTTCACAGTGAAATATTTAATTACTTAGCAATTAAATAAGAGGTGATGTAAAATTCACTTCAAACATTGGTTCTCTCAATACGGGGAAATGAAAGACATTTTATTTTATATGCAATCGATATGATTTAATTATGTTAAAATAGGAATGGTAGAGCCAGAGAACAGCTGCTGTTGGATAATTACTGCTAGAAATTAAGAGCTACAAATAAAATGTTTTAAATCAAAGAGACCATCTATAATGGTTAATTCCTCTAGTTCTCTTGGTGAAATATTTTCAAATTTAATGCTTGTTTTCTATATGCTTTATAAGATGTTATGGCTAAGGTAGGCATCTGTTTACCGCCCCTTTAAGTTTTTTCTCTCAAACTACTACCAATCACGTAAAGTTGTATGAATCAGAATTCCGATTTCCATAAATGAACAGAAAAGAATTGGGGAATTGTAAACCACTGTCACAAAGTCAGACTACAGCTATCCCTCTATATAAAATAAGGCAGTGGGCTTAAAAGCAGCAGGACAGTGATAGACATAAAAGCTAGAAAAAAAAAAGGCAGAGACTACAACAACTATAAACTACCAAAAGTTTCAGACATTTAATTTAAGAGTAAAGAGTTCCAAACATAACAAAATTCCTAAATATAATATAACTTAATGGGAACAGTATAGTGACTAACATTTATGATAGTTTTAATAATTTGTGAATTATTTCAGCACATAGTATTTAAGAAGTCAAAAAACTCTGTAAAAAAATTCTATTGGGTGTGTTTAAAATACAGGAAAGTACTGAATCTCAGTTATATTAAATAAACAAACAAACAAATAAATAAATAAAAACTTCACTCCCAACAGTGCCAGATAATTTTTCTTTAGAAAGTAATTTCTTCTGAGAATAATACATGTATGAAGACACCTCAAAAAATAGACTTCCTACAGCTAAAGCGAGTTTTATTTTCTATTAGCAAATTAAAGCAACATAAGATAGCAAGATAGCATCTACCATAAAATCAGAAAACTTGTGTCAGTCATTTAAGTTTATGATAATTTGTCTCAATTTAGTTTTATAGGAGCAGTGATTACAAAAAGATCATCATAATAAAACATGTCTATAATTTAGTTGCATAATGTTTAATTGATTTTCCCCCAATTCTAAGTGGTCTTTAATTAAAAACAACAGAAAAAGTTCTCTCCTGGAGACAGATAATTTTATGTATGTAGGTGGAGCTTGATGATTTTTATTTCAAATTTCAAAGTGAAGTTCTAACCTAGTGTACTATTCTAAAATTGTTTCTCTGATGGCTATCTTCATTCAGAAACCCGATTTTTATGAAACAATAAGTTTTGTTTTGTTTGAGAGGCAGGGAGAGAGGGGAGAAAGGACTATCAAGCTGCTCCTGTATGAGCCCTAACCAGGGAATCAAATGGGCAACCATGCTCTGGGATGACACTCCAGAGCTATCTGGCCAGGGCTTAACTATTATTATCTGTAGAGGGGCAGAGGAAGGGAGAGAGAGGGGAGGGGAAACGGAAGAATTTGTTGTTTCACTCAGTCATGCATTTCTTGGTTGCTTCCCGTGTCTGTCCTGACTGGGGATCAAACCTGCTACCTTGTTTCAGGACCATGCTCTTAACCAACTGAGCTAACCAGCTAGGGCAGAAACAGTAAGTTTTTAACAACAACAAAAAAAACGTTCCATGGAAAAACAAATTACCCAACTGCTGAATTAACTAAAATGAACTTTTGTTTTTTTTTTAAACTATACATCTCATAACCATTAATATATTGATGAACACTGAAAATCTCATCCCTCCTCCTCCAAAGGGATGCGGTGGTCTCGTACTTGACCAGAGAACAGATTTTTCCTCAGAATATAACTGTCAACATCTCAGGGTACTGCTCCATAGATCACATTTTGGGACATGCTATTATACATGTCTACACTTTATTAATCAGAATTCTTTAGTAACTGAGAATACAAAGATATTATTTATAATAATTATACCAAGATACTGCAAATACTCTGAATGATCTGAAATATGAAAGAAAAGACAAATCATACTTGATATAACTCACTTGAAATTCTACATATATCCTATATATATCATCTTTTATTTACTGGAATACATAATTAACAGGAATTTCTTTTTCTACTCTTGTCAAATACTATTCTCTAACATAGAACTTTTAGTTCTATAATATTGCTATATTATGAATACAAATTGAAACCATAACTGAGTACAGGATTCAGTTACAGGAGAAACACAGCACTATTACATCCTTACCTGTGATTTTCTTTTAAAAATGTAACATCATAACGAGATTCACGTACAGGCAAAGAGGAAACGAGGCTATCAACTTTCATAACAAGGTCACTCCTGCTAGATAAATAAGACAAAGAATGTTGAGATTTTCAGGAAGATAATGTCCAAATTTTGTCATAATTAATACCCTTAAAAAGGGGAATTTAATTTAAAATACTCCCAAAGGATAAATTTCATATAAATGATTTTTCATCAAGACTCATAAGTAGAACTTGTAAGTAGAACTTTAAAGTAAGGTGATTTTCTTTTAAAATTATCCTACTTTTTAAAATCATTGATATAATATTTAAACACTTTTAAAATAGTATTTTTCAGCATAGTCATAAAAATATGGTGAATCATTCCATTCACTCATTATTTGCTGAGTACCGGTTATGTATCCAAGCATTGGGGCCCACACAGCAAAGGAAGAAGAGCATAAAGCACAAAAAGTAAATAACAGGATATCTACTTTCAAAGAATTTTTAATATAGTTAAGAAGCCCAGATTTCTATGGTTTTTAATTAGTTTGAAAACTAAGAATGCACAAAACAAATACCTAGATTAAATATAACAAATTTGAAAACCATGATAGAGAAAGTGTTCAATGATATGTTGGTATAAAATGTGTTGGCTGAAATATACAGAAGTCTTTCTTAAAAAAAAAGAAAAAGAAAGAAAAAAGAGAGTAATCAAGAATCCAGTCAATTTCTCTCTACTATATCATCTTTTATATAAGTTCATGAAATGCAGGATTTTATGTTAAAGTAAGTTTCTATTCATAACACCTACCATATTTTTCAGAGCACTGCATTTAATGGCCACTTAAGCATATATTAAATAAATTAATTGATCAAGATAATTTGACTGACAGCTGTCAGAGTGGATGGGGGTTGGGGGGCTGTGTGAAAAGATTAAGCAAAAGAAAAAACCCCACCTCTTAGACACAGATAACATTATGGCAATTGTCAGAGGGAAGGGGGTCAGGGGAGGTAGAAGAGGGTGAAGGGGGATAGATGGTGATGGAAGGAGTGCTGACTTGGGGTGGTGAACACACAATACAATATACAGATGATGTATTATAGAATTGTACACCTGAAACCTATATAATTTTATTAACCAATGTCATCACAATAAATTCAATAAAAATTTTAAAATTACATTAAAAATCATAATCTAAATTCCTAAACTCAAAGGTATTTATTAGCCATATAATCTCTAATATATAAAATTGTAAGCACAATTGAGGAAATATTTATTGTCAGACATGCTCCCATGCTTCTGAAACTGGGCTGACTGCTTAACTAGAACATATGTACAGAGAGGAGTGAAGGTTGAGAACAGGAAAGTCTCCGAGGCCCCTAACAACCTTTTCTTAAATTCTCTGCTGAATTCTGAATTTTCAGCTGGATATCCAAAATAGTTTTCTCTCTTTTTGAAAAGTACTGAATGAAAGAAGGTAAAAGGTACTAGAAACTCAGGACCTAATGCTTTAGAACTGAAGATATGATATCTTTCAGAACAGAACAAGTTGCAATCACTCCATTAGAGATTTTAAGTGCTCCTAGAGATAATGGTTCCAAAGATTCTGTTCTTGGCATTCAGACTTAGACCTTCCTCATTAAGTAACTCTTGAAAAGTGTGATAAGGAGGCATACATTTAATGTATGTTCAGATGTAAGTGACTTGGAATTTATTCTAATTAAAACACAACTTGTTAGCACTATTTCTGTGCATCTAACAACTTAAGATAATTAGAGGGGATGCTGTTATAGTTTAATGCTATTGATTTTAAAATGCAGCTTTAAAGTGGCTAAGATAGGCCCTGGCTGATTGGCTCAGTGGATAGAGCACTGGCCCGGATTATGGCCATCCTGGGTTCGATTCAGAGTCAGGGCACACAAGAGAAGTAACCATCTGCTTCTTCCCCCTTCCTCTATCCCTTCTCTCCTTCTTCGCCTCCTGTAGCCAGTGGCTTGATTGGTTCGAGTGTCAGCCTCAGGTTTGTGGAGAGCTCGGCTGATTCAAGCATCAGCCCTAGATGGGGGTTGCTGGGTAGATCCCAGTTGGGGCATATGTAGGAGTCTGTATCTATATTTTCTCTCTTCTCACTTAAAAATATAAATAAATAAATAAAGTGGCTAAAATAGCTTCCCAAACCTACATAAAACTATAATTATATATATTTTAATTAAACAACTTAAAAAGATTAGCTCTGAAATTTTAACATTATATTTGTAACATTCAACATATAATTACTGAATTATATGCCTTTCAACATATACTGGTCCTACTAAAATTATATATATGTTTTTGATTTTTAGAGCTTTCTTTTTTTTTATTGCATTTGAATGTAACTATGGATGTTTCTCTTCACTGTAGAAAAGCCCTTACTTTACTCCTTTATATACATTCATAATTTCCTTTTAATATTATTTCCTAAATGATGAATTTTTTAAAAATATATCATTTCTTAAAGGACAAAGTAAGACATCAGTTTCATCGGGGTCAGAATTCTGTATTTAAGAGTAAGAATAAGGTCCTGGAGTGGGTCAGTGGATAGAGTGTCTGCCCAGCATATGGATGTCCTGGGTTCAATTCCTAGGCAGGGCACACAGGAGAAGCAACCATCTGCTTCTCTCCCCCTCCTTCTTCCCCTTCTCTCTCTCTTCCTCTCCCCCAGCCAATAGTTTGACTGTTTAGAGTGTGGCCCCAAGCTCTGAGAATAGCTTGGTTAGTCCCAGCGCATCAGCCGTAGGCGCTAAAAATAGCCTGGTACTCAAGCATTGGCCCTAGATAGGGTTGCCAGGTGGATCCTGGTCCAGGTGCATGTGGGAGTTTGCCTCACTATCTCCTCTCTTTTCACCTAAAAAAATATTAAGAACAGTTCTGGAAAGATAATCACCCCTAATACTAAGCCATATACTATAAGGTGCGTAGATATAATGAAACAAATAATAAAAAAAGATACAACAAAAAACTATTATCCAAAACATCAGACCCCATAGACTTTAAGCCAAAACCATTATTAGAAAAAGGGTAATTTATATAATGATGAGAGGAATAATTCACTAGAAAGATACTTCTGAATTGGGGTATACATAAATTATAGGTCAAAATATTTAAAACAAAAATTGATGAGAGTACAAGAGTTAAATGATAAATCCACAATCCTAGAGATAGTATTTAACAAATTTCTTTTTGTAAGTGAAATACGAAACAAAGAAAAATTCAGTATTTTGATGATGCAAAAAATAAAAAATAGAACAAACATGAATAAAAATATCAGAAGATACTCAACTATAGTATAGCTCAAAGAAATGTAAATTAAAACAAGATACAATTTCACATCTTATCAGGAAAAATTAATAAATCAGATAACATCAACAAGTATTGGTGAGGACTTGGAAAAACAGGAACTCAAGTACTGATTATTACAACTACTTTAAATGACAGAATTTAGTAATACCTGGTAAAGCTGAAAATAAGTATATTCCACAACTCAATAACAACAATCCTCTAAACTCAAACATTGCACAAGGAGACATTAAAGCAGGTTCATTAGAGCATTTCTGTAGTAGTAAAAAACTAAAGTCAAGTTAACTGTATCTCAGTAATGGATGATATAAATGGACTTCAGTATATTCATAAAATGAAATACTAAAAGGAATTAAAACGAATGAGCAAGCTCTATATCAATGAACGTGAATAAAGCTTTTATGGAAATAGACGGCAAAAAGAGTCTACAGTATAACAGTATTTCTCTAAAAAATTTAAGGATCCAACACAATAAACACTGATATACGTATTTAGATATAAAGCAAAAGTAAAAACACAAATATGGGAGTCACATATACAATCTTTAGGAAAATAGTTATGTCTTGGGAAAGGAGATTGAAACAGGTGGGAGAAAGAGTAAAATCCAGGACAAATAATAGAAAATATTAACATCTATGGTTTGGTGATAGTGAGTAAATGGATATCTTTTATTACTTCTTTCTATTCTTTATATGTCTTTTGTTATATCTTAACTTGTACATATATTTGAAAAATTTTTTAATCTTAAAAATAATAAATGAGATGGAAAATACAAAACCCTAAAATTAATTTCTCTTATGTTTTATTTTTTCTTTTCCAAGTGAGAGGAGGGGAGATAGAAAGATAGACTCCTGCATGTGTCCTGACCAGGATCCACTCATCAACTACTGTCTGGGGATGATGCTCTGCCCATCTGTGGCCATGCTTGCAATGGAGGCTCCATGGAGCCATCCTGAGTGGCCAAAGCTGATGTGATTGAACCAACTGAGCCATGGCTGTGGGAAGGGAAGAAAGAGGAGAGAAGGGGGAGGGATAGAGTAGCAGACGGTCTCTTCTCCTGTGTGCCCTGACTAGGAATTGAACCCAGAATTTCCACAAGCCAGGCCGACATTCTACCACTGAGCCAATTGGCCAGGGCCCATTGCTCTTATGACTGACTTTAAGTACTTACTTCTTTGAGTCGATTGCCATATTTTCAACAATGCCTTTAATTTCCTCTGCTAATTTAGTGAGTGTTATTTTTTCCAACAAAGAGAAATCTTCTGCATAGAAATTTTCATCTACACGTCCTAAGAACTTAAGATAAAAGCAATTATTGTATATCTTCTAGAAGATACCCATTATTTCATTAAATATTTTCTCATGAAAAATATATTTCTTTAAAAAAATTGATTAGAGACTAAATATAATAGATGGTGAACATTAATCCCACCATTGACTAAATCCACTGGGATTAAAAGAAGAGAAATATTTATTTTCTCACTTTCATATTACAAATAATATTTGCATAAACCTGAAAAATCAAAGTAACAGAAAGTAGCAAATTATTTTCCATTTGAAAGTTTTCCTTTGAAACATAATGCTTTGAAAAACCTAAGACTTTTCATTCTCAAGTATGATAAATGAAGAAAGCAATTGTCTAAATTTCATAAATGTTTTTAATTTTATTTTATCTATAAATTTAGTCCATATGAGGTAGATATGAGTATGTAAACAAGGCATAAAAAAGCAAAAACCAAGAGCCAAATCACATAATTACTTAATAATACCAACCAATCTTCATCTAACTGATGTATAAGAGGTTTGGAGAACAGCAAGGTCATGCAGATTAGCTTTAAACCAGTAAGTACAGAAGGAAAAATTGTCAAATTGCTACATACCTAATTTCTCAGGATGGCTATTCCATCACAACTACCACCAACTCGACTACCATGAGCATTGTTTTGAGGAAATTAATACACACAGTCATCACACTATTATGAACACAAACCCTGATGTAGAAGATGGGCCTGAGACAGTCTTATGCATTTAACAATTGTACTTAGTGACAATCAAGCAATATGTCAAGCAGAATATTTTTTCTTAGTAAAAACACTAGAACAAAATGGTTGCAGCAGATTTTCTCATTTCCCTTTCATCAGTTTCTGCAGTTAATAATTTCTAAAACTTAATGAAGTATATAGTTCCTGAGTCTTTTGCATTTGTTCATGTCACAGATAGTATCATGTTTCACCTTTATTTTCAAAATTTATTTTGAAAGAGAGAGGAAGGGACAGAGACAGAGAAAAACATCAATTTGTTGTTCCACTTATTCATGCCATAACTGGTTGATTCTTGTATGTGCTGTGACCTGGGATTGAACCTGCAACCTTGGCATGATGGAAGGCCACTCTAACCAACTGAGCCACCTTAAACATAAAACATGGTTATTAAAAGAAAAAGAGCACTATAAAACTAAAAGTACACATATAAACATTTCATTACCTCAGATATATCTTGTGTGTGTGTGTATGTGTGTGTGTGTGTGTGTGTGTGTGTGTGTGTGTGTGTGTGTGTGTATGAGAGAGAGAGAGAGAGAGAGAGAGAAAGAGATGGACAGACAGGGATAGCCAGATAGGAGGGGAGAGAGGTGAACATTATCAACTCATAGTTGCAGCCCTTTAGTTGTTCATTGATTACATTCTCATATGTGCCATTATCAACTCATAGTTGCAGCCCTTTAGTTGTTCATTGAATACTTTCTCATATGTGCCTTGAGCTGGGGTAGGGGGAGTGGGTTTCGAGCTAAGCCAGTGACCTTTGCTCAAGCCAGAGACCTTGGGCTCAAGGCAGCGACCATGGGGTCATGTTTATGATCCCAAGTTCCAGCTGCAACCCCATGCTCAAGCTTGTGAGCCCGCACCAAACTGGTGACCTCAGGGTCTCAAACCAGGGTCCTCAGTGTTCCAGGCCAATGCTCCATCCACTGTACCACCACCTACTCAGGCGATATAACATTTTTAAGCACTTTCAATGTTATATTTTTTGGACTATGAATAGGAGAGGCCTGAAAAACTGTTGAAATTTTATCTATAGCCTCTCTTGTGACTCAAGTAGTTTTGTTAATAGCTCAGAATAAGGAGATAAAACCTCAAATTATTTTCTTAAGGAATTAACAAGAGGTCTATTTTTATTGATTAAATTGACCAGAGAACTGACTCTATTAGCTGTGTAAGTCCAACCTCAAATACCATGCTCGCTTCGGCAGTACATATACTAAAATACTAAATACCTAGGACTGTGATGGCGAACTTTTTTTATAAAAACCGCCCACTTTTGCCTGACCAGGCGGTGGCGCAGTGGATAGAGCGTCAGACTGGGATGCAGAGGACCCAGGTTTGAGACCCCGAGGTCGCCAGCTTGAACGTGGGCTCATCTGGTTTGAGCAAAAAGCCCACCAGCTTGAATCCAAGGTCGCTGGGTCCAACAAGGGTTTACTCCGTCTGCTGAAGGGCCGTGGACAAGGCACATATGAGAAAGCAATCAATGAACAACTAAGGTGTTGCAACATGCAATGAAAAACTAATGATTGATGCTTCTCATCTCTCTCTGTTCCTGTCTGTCTGTCTGTGTCTATCCCTCGCTCTGACTCACTCTCTGTCTCTGTAATAAATAAATAAATAAAAAATAAAGACAAAAAAAAAAACCGCCCACTTTTGCAGTGCTGGTCAAACTGGTCCCTCCTACCCACTAGTAGGTGTTCCAGCTTTCATAGTGGGCCAATCGCGGTGCGGTTTGGTTGCTACACTACCATGAAAGCTGGACCGCCCACTAGTGGGCGGGAAGGACCAGGATGACCAGCACTGCAAAAGTGGGTGGTTTTTATAAAAAGGTTCGCCATCATGGACCTAGGAGAAACTTGATTTTTCTGTGTCAATCACATTATATCCATGATGGAAAAAGGAACATTAAACATGTATTGGAAGACTGAAACCTACCTGGTGCTTAAATCTTTACAACATTTTAGAAATGTGATTTTTTTTTAGTTACACAGAATAATTGCTGTAACAAAAATATATTACCTCCTTTGACAGCTTATTAAAACTCTAGAAAACTCAGAGTGTTTATTTACATACTGAGCTAAAAGTCTCTCACCACTTGGAAGTTTGTCTCACCACTCGGAAGTTTGATCAGCTGGCCTTGATTCTATACTGACTCATCAAATGTAACATAGATTAACCTACAAATGTATCCACTGTATCCCCTGACAGCCTTCAAATATTTAAAGAGAAAACAGGAGTTAATATTGAAAATTTACTTGGTGTCTGGGGCTGTTCTATGTGCTTTATGTATAAAGTATATTTAATCTGATGCTATAAATCATACTATTACCATTCCCATTGTGCAAACCAAGAAACCACGTCTCACAGAGGCTATATATAATTGATAGTGCAACTAGATTTGTCTACTTTAAGAAAATAAAAGGTGCCTGACCTGTGGTGGTGCAGTGGATAAAGTGTCAGCCTGGAATGCTGAGGTCATTGGTTCAAAACCCTGGGCTTGCCGGGTCAAGGCACATACGGGCAACTACTACAAGTTGATGCTTCCCGCTTTTCCCCTCTCTCTCCCTGTCTCTCTCTTTCTTTCTCTCTCTCTCCTCCATCTAAAAAATCAATAAATAAAAATAAAAATATACTTGATTAAAAAAAAAGGCCTTGTTTCCCTATGCTCTACTACCCATGTCTCTCAGTGGTTTGTAAATATGTAGTATAATAAAAATAAACTTATTATAATTATAGCAACAGTATTATTTAGGGTTTTATTTGATATTATAATATCAAATTTTTAATTCTTCAGCACCCAGTAAGAAAATATCATTGTTGGTTGCCAGATGAGAAGGGGTTGGGTGGGGGTTGGAAGGCTGAGTGAAAAAGTGAAGAGATTTAGAAGTACAAATTGGTATCTACACAACAGTCACAGGCACATAAAGTACAGCATAGGGAAAGCAGTCAACAGTACTGTAAAAACTGTGTATGGTGTCAGGTGGGAAGAAGATGGATTGAGGAGATCACTTCATAAGTTATATAAATGTCTAACTATATACTATGCTGTACATCTGAAACTAATATTAAATGCCAACTGTTAATTAAAATTAAAATTAAAAACAGTATCATTGGTTCTTAGTTTTATTATTCATATATATATATTTTTAGCAAAAGAGAGAGACAGACAGAAAGACAGGAAGGGAGAGAGATGAGAACTATCAATTCATAGTTGTTCATTGGTTGCTTTCTCATATGTGCCTTGACCTGGGGGGGGGGCTACAGCTGAGCCAGTGACCCTTTGCTCAAACCAACGACCTTGGGCTCAAGCCAGCAACCATAGGGTCATGTCTATGATCCCACGCTCAAGCCGGCGACCCTGCGCTCAGGCTGGTGAGCCTGTGCTCAAGCCGAATTAGCCTGCACTCAAACTGGCAACCCTGGGTTTTGAACCTGGGTCCCCAGCGTCCCAGGAAGCTCTATTCACTGTCACAGCCTGGTCATGCTTGATTATTCATAATTTTAACTTTGAATATGTTCCAATTCTAATGTAAACATTTGGCAGGTTCAGAATGAAGATTCATTTTTAAAATGTCAGAATTATTTCAAGCATTAAACTATTTGATTCAGAATGATAACTATTTGCCGTAATTGCTGTGATTATTGTGCTTTATACCACTACTCTGAGATAGAGTCGTAAGTATTGCTTTATAGTTCATAAACCATGGAACTTATTTTCAGATATATTATACATTTTTATTCAAACCATGGTTGTACAAATAAATAATAATCATAACCACAATTTTCTATTTATATAAAAAGTCAACATAACTTGACGTAACACTATCTCTAGCCCCAACTTCTCCCCTAAATTCAGGTCATATGTTCACTTGTCAACTCAATTAGCCTACTTTGATATCCAGAACTGAATAATAAACTCTTAATATGTTCAGAACTGAAATCTTTTCTTTTTCTAATTTTTTTTTAAAATTTATTCATTTTAGAGAGGAGAGAGTGAGAAAGAGAGAGAGAGAGAAAGACAGAGAGAGAGAAGGGGTAAGGAGCAGGAAGCATCAACTCCCATATGTGCCTTGACCAGACAAGTGCAGGATTTGAACTGGTGACCTCAGCATTCCAGGTTGACGCTTTATCCACTGTGCCATCACAGGTCAGGCAGAACTGAAATCTTTATCTTTCCCTTTCCACATCTGAACTGCCAATCCTTCTGTAGTCTTTCTTACCTGAATACACGACAACTTCATTCTGCTAGTTATTTAGTTCCCCACCCCGCATCACATCTGTCAGCCATTACTGTTCACTTTCCTCTAAAATATATCCCATATCCACTTTTCACTATTTCCACCACAGCCATTCTGGTAAAAGTTCTCATCATCTCTCATTTGGACCATAGCAATTATGTCCTACCATGTTTCCTGAGCCCTATAGTCTATTCTCAATGTAACAGTCACTAGAGATCCAAATAAAACATAGGTCAGATCAAGTTAACCTCCTGTCCAGAACTATGAACTTTACAACTCATGACAGGAACCTCAGCAACTTCTCGGAGCTTCTCTCCTGACTCCTCCACTCAATATACTGCTATTTCTAAAACACACAGTCATGATCTCTTCTCAAGGCCTACCCAGAAATTCCTCTTCCAGACATGGCTTGTTCCTTCACCTCCTTTGGTTTTCTGTCCAAATGACACCTTATCAGTAAGGATACTATTTGTTATCTGACTGCCCACCAAAATGTAAACACCAAGAAAACATGCTTGTTCACTACGGTTCTCTCAGAAACTAGAACGGGGGTAGTCAACCTTTTTATACCTACCACCCACTTTTGTATCTCTGTTAGTAGTAAAATTTTCTAACTGCCCACCGGTTCCACAGTAATGGTGATTTATAAAGTAGGGAAGTAACTTTACTTTATAAAATTTATAAAGCAGAGTTATAGCAAGTTAAAGCATATAATAATAATTACTTACCAAGTACTTTATGTTGGATTTTCGCTAATTTTGGCAGAATAAATCTTTATAAAACAACTTACTATAGTTAAATCTATCTTTTTATTTATACTTTGGTTGCTCCACTACTGCCCAACAAGAAAGCTAGAATGCCCACTAGTGGGCGGTAGAGACCAGGTTGACTACCACTGACCTAGAAGAATGTTGGTTCACAGCAGGTGACAAATTAATGTCTGAATATTTTGTCAATTTTAAAAAAAGAGAGAAAAACAAAGTTCTAGAAATAAGATGAACAGAACTACAATATTTGTTACCACTAATAATGATAACAGTGTAAGAAATAAACTAGACAACGACAAAAAAGAAATAGGGTAATTTTTCCATATGTATAGTCAAAATGCCAGGTACTAGGTACAGTGGGAGTATTTTTTCCTGTTTATTTCTTAAAATGACAAAACCAAAGGTAACCGTATACTTTAAAACTATTCTAAAAAGCTTTATTTCTTCCCAAAGTAATTGTTAGAGAGAAAAAGTAATGTTATTTCTGGGTTTCCATTGTCTATAACTGACTATCAAAATTCACTAATATAGGGTGGGGCAATATTAGGTTTACAGTTGTGGGTATGTGAAACAAGTTTATTCTTATATTTTTATTTATTAATTATTGTATTATTTTTCATACAAACTATAAACATACTATTGCCCAACCTGTACCTTATATTATTATAATAAAATGTGGCAACTATTTCATTAATTTGTGACAATTTTTAAAAAACTGTTACTGAAGCAGAAATATTTTATCTGTGGTAGCTTGAAGAAATGGGTCTCTCACTTTTCCCCAATTCTTTTTTTTATCTTATTTTTATTAATTTTAATGCAGTGATATTGATAAATCAGGGTACATATGTTCCCAGAAAACATCTCCAGATTATTTTGACCTTTGATTATGCTGCATACTCCTCACTCAAAGTCAAATCGTCCTCCAGTCACCTTCTATCTGGTTTTTCTTTGTGCCCCCCTACCTCCCCCCACTCCCTCCCTCTTCTTCCTCGCCCCTTCCCCACACCCCTCCACCCCCACCTCCTGTTACATCACATTTTTTCCATGTCTACTGAGTCTCATTTTTATGTCCCATCTATGCATTGGTTCATATAGTTCTTAGTTTTTTTCTGATTTACTTATTTCACCTCGGTATAATGTTATCAAAGTCCATCCATGTTATTGTAAATGATCGATGTCAATCATTTCTTATGGCTGAGTAGTATTCCAAGTATATATGTACACAAAGCTTTTTAATCCACTCGTCCTCTGACGGACACTTGGGCTGTTTCCAGATCTTCGCATATTGTGAACAATGCTGCTATAACATGGGGGTGCATTTTCTCCTTCTGGAACCATTCTATGGTGTTCTTGGGGTATATTCCTAAAAGTGGGATGGCTGGGTCAAAAGGCAGTTCAATTTTCAATTTTTTGAGGAATCTCCATACTGTTTTCCACAGAGGCTGCACCAGTCTGCATTCCCACCAGCAATGCAGGAGTGTTCGTTCCCTTTTCTCCACATCCTCGCCAGCACTTATTCTGTGTTGTTTTGTTGATGAGCGCCATTCTAACCGGTGTGAGGTGATATCTCATTGTGGTTTTAATTTGCATTTCTCTAATGATTAATGATGTTGAGCATTTTTTCATATGCCTATTGGCCATCTGTATATCCTCTTTGGAGAAGTGTCTATTCATTTCTTTTGCCCATTTTTTGATTGGATTGTTTGTCTTTCTGGTGTTGAGATTTACAAGTCCTTTTAAATTTTGGTTATTAACCCCTTATCAGACATACTGTCAAATATGTTCTCCCATTGTGTAGTTTGTCTTTTTATTCTGTTCTTATTGTCTTTGGCCGTGCAAAAGCTTTTTAGTTTGATATAGTCCCATTTGTTTATCCTGTCTTTTATTTCCCTTGCCTGTGGAGATAAATCAGCAAATATATCGCTGCGAGAGATGTTGGAGAGCTTACTGCATATGTTTTCTTCTAAGATGCTTATGGTTTCACGCCTTACATTTAAGTTTTTTTTATCCATTTTGAGTTTATTTTTGTGAATGGTGTAAGTTGGTGGTCTAGTTTTATCTTTTTGCATGTTGCTGTCCAGTTCTCCCAACACCATTTGTTGAAGAGACTGTTTTTACTCCATTGTATTTCCTTACCTCTTTGTCAAATATTAGTTGTCCATAGAGCTGTGGGTTTATTTCTGGGTTCTCTGTTCTGTTCCATTGATCTATGTGCCTGTTCTTATGCCAGTACCAGGTTGTTTTGAGTACAATGGCCTTGTAGTATAGCTTGATATCAGAAAGTGTGATACCTCCCCCTTTATTCTTCTTTTTTAATATTGCTGAGGCTTTTCGTGTTTTCTTTTGGTTCCATATAAATTTTTGGAATATGTGATCTATATCTTTAAAGTATGTCACTGGTATTTTAATTGGTATTGCATTGAATTTATAAATTACTTTGGGTAATATAGACATTTTAATGATGTTTATTTTTCCTAACCATGAGCATGGTATATGTTTCCACTTGTTTGTATCTTCCTTGATTTCTTTTATCAATGTTTTATAATTTTCCGAGTACAAGTCTTTAGTCTCCTTGGTTAAATGTACTCCTAGGTACTTTATTTTTTTGGTTGTAATAGTGAAGGGGATTGTTTCCTTAATTTCTCTTTCTGATTGTTCATTGTTGGTGTATAGAAATGCCTCTGATTTCTGAGTATTAATTTTATATCCTGCCACCTTTCTGAATTCATTTATCAGGTCCAGTAGTTTCTTGACTGAGACTTTAGGATTTTCTATATACAATATCATATCATCTGCAAATAATGATAGTTTTACTTCTTTTCCAACTTGAATGCCTTGTATTTCTTCTTCTTGTCTGATTGCTGTGGCTAGGACTTCCAGGACTATGTTGAATAACAGTGGTGAAAGGGGGCACCCCTGCCTTGTTCCTGATCTTAAGGGGATTGCTTTTAATTTTTGCCCATTGAGTATGATGTTGGCTGTGGGTTTCTCATAGATGGCTGTTATCATGTTGAGGTATGTTCCCTGTATTCCCACTTTGCTGAGAGCTTTGATCATAAATGGGTGCTGGATTTTATCAAATGCTTTTTCTGCATCTATTGAAATTATCATGTGGTTTTTCTCCTTCCTTTCATTTATGTGATGAATAACATTGATAGATTTGCGAATATTGTACCAGCCTTGCCTCCCCAGAATAAATCCCACTTGATCATGGTATATAATTTTTTCCATATATTGTTGGATCTGGTTTGCTAATATTTTGTTGAGGATTTTAGCATCTATATTCATCAGGGATATTGGCCTATAATTTTCTTTCTTTCTGTTGTCCTTGCCTGGTTTTGGAATCAGAATTATGCTCGCCTCATAAAAGGAGCTTGGAAGTCTTCCTTCCTCTTGAATTTTTTGAAATAGCTTGAGAAGGATAGGAGTTAGTTCTTCTTTGAATAGTTGGTAGAATTCATTTGTGAAGCCATCTGGCCCAGGACTTTTCTTTGTTGGGAGTTTTTTGATAACTGTTTTGATCTCATTTGGTGTAATCGGTCTGTTTAGGTTTTCTGATTCTTCCAGACTGATTTTTGGAAGATTGTATGTTTCAAGGAATTTGTCCATTTCATCTAGGTTGTCTAGTTTTTTTGGCATACAGTTCTTCATAGTATTTTCTTACAATCCTTTGTATTTTTGTTGTGTCAGTTGTTATTTCTCCCCTCTCATTTCTAATTTTATTTGAGTCCTCTCTCTCTTTTTCTTGGTGAGTCTAGCTAAGGGTCCATCAATCTTGTTTATCTTTTCAAAAAACCAGCTCTTTGTTTCATTGATCCTTTGAATTGTTTCTTTAGTCTCTATGTCATTTATTCTGCTCTGTTCTTTATTATTTCCTTCCTTCTACTACATTTAGGCTTTAATTGCTGCTCTTTTTCTAGTTCTTTTAGGTGCAGGGTTAAGTTGTTTAATTGAGCCTTTTCTAGCTTCTTAAAGTGTGCCTGTAATGCTATGATCTTTCCTCTCAGTACTGCTTTTGCTGTGTCCCATAAATTCTGAGTTGTTGTATGCTCATTATCATTCGTTTCTAGAAATTTTTTTATTTCTTCTTTGATCTCATTCTTAATCCACTCGTTATTTAACAACCTGCTATTTAGTTTCCATATGTTTGAGGATTTTTGAGCTTTTCTGTTGTCGTTGATTTCTAGTTTCATGCCATTTTGATCAGAGAAAGTGTTTGATATGATTTCAATCTTCTTAAATTTGTTGAGACCACTTTTGTGCCCTAACATGTGGTCTATCCTAGAGAATGTACCATGAGCACTTGAAAAGAATGTATATTCTGCTGCTTTAGGATTAAAGGTTCTGTAGATATCTATTAAATCGAGTTGATCTAATGTGTCCTTTAAGTCTGCTGTTTCTTTGTTAATTTTCTTTCTTGAGGATATATCTAGTGATGTTAGTGGGGTATTAAAATCCCCTACTATTATAGTGTTGCTGTTATCTCGCTCTTTATATCCATCAAAGTCTGCTTTATATATTTAGGTGCTCCTATATTAGGTGTGTAGATATTTATAATATTGAATAGTTATATCTTCCTGTTGGATTACTCCCTTTATCATATGTAGTGGCCTTCTTTATCTCTTACTATATTCTCTCTTAATACTTTACTGATATAAGTATTGCTACCCCAGCTTTTTTTTCATTTCCATTTGCATGAAATGTTTTTTTCCATCCTTTTACCTTCAACCTATGTGCATCTTTTGTTTTAAGGTGTGTCTCCTGTAGACAGCATATGTATGGGTCCTGTTTTCTTATCCATGCAGCTACCCTATGTCTTTTGATTAGATCATTTAATCCATTTACATTTAGGGTTATTATTGACATGTAGTTGTTTATTGCCATTTTATTCTTTAAAGCTGTATTCCTCTTTTGCTATATTCTTTTCCCACTTTGATCTGTTTACACCATGCCCCTTAACATTTCCTGCAGCATTGGTTTGGTTGTAATGAATTCCTTGAGTTTTTTTTTTGTCTGGGAAACTTTTATTTCTCCTTCAATTTTTTATTTTTATTTTATTTTTTCTTTTTATTTATTCATTTTATAGAGGAGAGAGAAAGAGACAGAGAGAGACAGAGAGGAAAGAGAGACAGGGGGGAGGAGCTGGAAGCATCAACTCCCATATGTGCCTTGACCAGGCAAGCCCAGGGTTTCGAACCGGTGACCTCAGCATTTCCAGGTCGATGCTTTATCCACTGCGCCACCACAGGTCAGGCTCTCCTTCAATTTTAAATGATAGCCTTGCTGGATAAAGTAGTCTTGGTTGTAGGTTCTTATTCTGCATTACTTTGAATATTTCTTGCCATTCCTTTCTGGCCTCAAGTGTTTCTGTTGAGTCTGATGTCATCCTTATGGGGGCTCCTTTGTAGGTGATAGCCTTTTTTTCTCTCACAGCTTTTAATATTTTCTCTTTATCACTTAGCTTTGGTATTTTAATTATGATGTGTCTTGGTGTAGGTTTCTTTGGGTTTCTTTTTAGTGGAGTTCTCTGTGCTTCTTGAATTTGTGAGAGTTTCTCCTGCATTAATTTAGGGAAGTTTTCCGCTATGATTTGATTGAACAAAGCCTCTATCCCTTGTTCTTTTTCTTCTTCTTCAGGAACCCCTATGATGCGGATGTTATTCCTCTTTATGTTGTCATAGAGCTCTCTAAGAGTTTCCTCAGACTTTTTGAGTCTCTTTTCTTTTTTCTTCTCTGCTTTCATGCCTTCATTCCAGTTTTCCTCCAACTCGCTGATTCGATCCTCAGCTGTATCCATCCTGTTTTTAATTCCTTCTATTCTGGTCTTCATTTCTGATATTGTATTTGTCATCTCCGACTGATTCTTTTTTTAATATTTCAATATCCTTTTTTTATATTTGCTATTTCTTTATTTAGGTGTTTGTGATGACCATCCATTGTTGTTCTAAGATCCCTAAGCATCCTTACAATCATTATTTTAAACTCTGCATCCGGAAGTTTGATTATTTCCATATCACTCAGTTCATCTCCTGAAGGTCTCTCTTGTGGTTTCATTTGGATTGCACTTTTTTGTCTTCTCATTGTGCCTGGGTATCTGAGTGTTTTCTTTGTAGAGCTGGTTGAGTCTAGGCTTGGTGTTGTCTGCCTCTAGTTTTTACTTGTGTTGTTTCTAAGTCTTCTTGGGTTGGCTTCAGCTATTATTTGTAATCCACTTTAGGATTTGGGCCACTTTGAAGTCTTGATTTGTTTGTTTTCTTAACAGGTGATTGTCTTGTTTGCTGATCTCAGCAGGGGGCTTATTTGAAACTGTATCCAGGAGTGCGGTGGGTGTGACTTGAGGCTTTGAAATCCTCTTCTGCCAGTTAATCTCTCTGGGGGCGGGTTGCTTTCTCAGCTTCAGTAGGGGGAGGTGTATCTCAGATCTCCAAGGAGACCTGAGTTACTGCCCCTCCTCCCCACTTCTTGTTTTCAGCTGTGTCTTGTTGCACTGATTGGAGTTGGAGAGATGTCTGTATCTCTATGACCTGGAAGTACTTTTGTATTTTGCTTTGTGGAAGGATCAGCCCCTCCCCCAGTTATGGCCACCTCCAGCACTGAGTCAGCTTTTTATGTCATCACCTATATTCCTCTCCCCCTCACCATCCATCTCTCTCTTTCTCCTGTTTTTGGAAGACAAGCAGGCCCTTTCAACACACCTTGTTCCCTGTTCACCAGGTAAGTGGCTGTGAGCAGTACTTACTGCTCTCCTCCTTGGAATTGAGAGCCCAGCCTCACCCCCCCCCCCCCGTTCCTGTAAGCAGGGGAGATTCAGGCACTCCCTACCAGGTTTGTTGTGGCTTCTTCTTTGCTCCTTGATTTTTGAAAGCTGTTCTTGTAGTCCAGATTTGGTTTTTCATGCTGATTTTTCTTAAATTAGTTTATAATCCAGTTCGGTGTTGTGAGCTGGGAGTCTGTGTGTCTGCCTACTCCGCTGCCATCTTCCTCCCCAATTATTATTGTTTATGAATTTAGATAAGAAAAACTAATAAGGCCCTGGCCAGGTAGCTCAGTTGGTTAGAATATTAGCCCAACATATCAAGGTTGCAGGTTCAATCCCTGTTCAGGACATATACAAGAATCAACCAATGAATGCTTAAATAAGTGGAACAACAAATAGATGTTTCTCTGTTTCCCTTTCTCTCTCTCTAAATTAAAATTTTTTTAAAAAGAATAAGCATAATTTTAAGGGAATACTAATATGGGGATAAAACACACAGGTGAACAGAGCTCATAAAAATGTAGAAAACAAACCAAGCGTATATTAGAGCTTTGAAGATGATTTGGGAATACATATTTAATAGTTCAGGCAGAGGTATATCAAACACATTGCATTAGTTTATTTCTTAATGAATCTAAGCACCAGATTCAACTTTTTAAAACTTAAATAATTTTTGAGAAACAAAACCAGACTATCATATACAAAATATATTAATAAGTAGCTATTATTCATTAATTTTGTGTGACTATAAAGATGCTCTCTAGTCAGAAAAAATACTCAGAAAAAAAGTGTGATATAAGATACCATATATAAAATTACAATTATGTATTTAAGAAAATCAATTCTGTAGGGTAAAAAAAAAGGGTTGGAAGGTAAAACAATAAACTTTTAAGAAATTTTATTAGGATGGTGGAAGCGATTTTCCCTATAGATTTTTAAAGTTTATATTAATAAATCAAACCTTATATTTCAATACAAAAGTATTGTACTGCTAAACAATTGTAGAGAAAGCTACAAGAAGAATAAGATTTCACAATGAATTTTCTATACCTATAACAGTGGTTCTCAATCACAATGTTGTAATGTGTACTGAGTAGCTTTTTCTAATACTTACATTAGGACAAAATGAAAGTTATCCCCACAAGAACATTTTTCCTTTCCCGTGTTCAGTGTTCTCATCAATGGCAGAAGCGATGAAGAGACAGGCACTGTGCCATAAATTAAACCTCGCAGCACCCATTTCACTTATGCTGAGACCTGTCTGGTGTGTCTAGCATATGAACACCATCCTCTGCGTGTGTCACATCAGGTGTGTTGTAAGAGAAAAATGTTGGAGACCTGTGTATCTCAGTGTCACTAACAAAAATGAACACCTGTTTGTCCTACTTACTTTCCCATTGCAGACAATACCCATTTCTCCAGGATTCAAGTTAAGTACATCTTGACAGAACAACTGGTGAGTTTGAAAAATATTCACTCCAACGGTATTATATTTTTTCTCAAAAGCATCCTTATCTATTCCCTAAAGCATGAAAATAATGAAATGAATAAAAAAACAGTAAATATATCAAATTATTTTCTTAACAAAGCCTATTTTAATACATTAGTGTAAAATTTAAATTAAACTAAATTATGATAAAGTACTATTTTGTTCTGAAACCACATTTTTTTAAAAAAAGGAATGTTTCTTCACCAAGTAAATTATAATATTTGTACATCGTTTTACAAGTGATATAATTTGCTATTCATTCTTTGAGAATTTCAGGTGAATTACTGATTAGCAAAATGTTGGGAACATCAATTTAAATAAAATTTAACACTCAAGAAATAAAATGTTTATTAAATTATGAACTCATTTGCCCTGGCCAGTTGGTTCAGTGGTAAAGTATCAGCCCAGTGTGTGGATGTCCTGGGTTTGATTCCTAGTCAGGGCACACAGGAGAAGTGACCATCTGCTTCTCCACCCCTCCTACTTTTGCTTCTCACTTTCTCTGTCTCTTTCCCTCCTGCAGCAATCGCTCAACTCGAGTGAGTTGGCCCTGGGTGCTGAGGATGGCTCCATGGCCTTTCCCTTAGGCACTAAGAAAAAGCTTGTTTGCTGAGCAATGGTTTAACACCCCTGATGGGCACAGCATCACACCCTAGTGGACTTGCCAGGTTGATCCCATTTGGGGCACATGTGGGAGTCTGTCTTTGCCTCCCTTCTCACTGAATAAAAAAATAATATTATGAACTCAATAAACCTATTTTGCTGCACTCAAGAAGTAGTGTTTAAAACAGAAATAACCTATCTCACCTCACTGTACCACGCCCACAAAACCAACTTAGTTAATAGTGCATGTAACTTCAGAAATACCAAAGTAACCCATGGTTATAGTAAAAAAAAATATGGACAGTCACAGAAAATAAACCACAAATAAGGTCCTTATATCTTCATACCAAGACATCTCCATATCAGTAGTTATCAAACTTTAATGTTCATACAAATCACCTTGGTGCCTTGTTAAAATGTAGTTTTTTCTTCAGTACATCAGGGTGGGGACTTCCATTCTGAACTTCTAACAAGTTCCCCGGTGCTCCTGTGATAGAAATGTCTCCCCTGTGCTGTCCAGTATGGTAGTCACAGCCACAAATGGTTACTGAGCCCTGGAAATGTGGCTAATATGACTGAGGAGCTGAATTTAAAGTTTAATTTAATTTTAAGCTTAAAATAGCCACAAGTAATAAGTGACTACAGTACTGGACAGTGCAGTCCTAGATCTTTACTTCTAAAATCTCTATCTCCATCATCCTCTCTCTGACCACAAGCCCCTGACCTTCCGACTCACTCATTCCAGTGCTACCAGACCAACCATTACTCAGCACTTTTAGTCTTCTGACCCCTACCACTTGTTTACTGTCCATCATACTTCCCATATCATAATTTTCCTCCTTCCCAGCTTATACCCTGGAATCCTTTACTATAACATCAACCTTCTATGCTCAGCTCCACTGATTGCTTCTCTATAGTTATTACTTCCCTGGCAAAACCCCAACTCTGATTAAATATAACTGTGTTTCCTCTGCATCTATACCCAAACAGTGTTAATAAAGTTGGGGGGGGGGGGGAGAAACAACATGCAAGCAATTTCTTTTTCTTTCTTTCTTTCTTTCTTTCTTTCTTTCTTTCTTTCTTTCTTTCTTTCTTTCTTTCTTTCTTTCTCTCTCTCTCTCTCTCTCTCTCTCTCTCTCTCTTTCTTTCTTTCTTTCTTTCTTTCTTTCTTTCTTTCTTTCTTTCTTTCTTTCTTTCTTTCCCTTCCTTTCCCTTCCCTTCCCTTCCCTTCCCTTCCCTTCCCTTCCCTTCCCTTCCCTCCCCTCCCCTCCCCTCCCCTCCCTCCCTCCCTCCTTTCTTTCTTTCTTTTTCTTTTTTTCTTTTTTTAGCAAGAGATTGAGAGAGAGGGATAGACAAAAACAGACAGATAGGAAGGGAGAGAGAAGAGAAGCATCAAATCCGAGTTGTGGCACCTTAGTTGTTTATTGATTGCTTTCTCATATGTGCCTTGACCCGGTAGGGGGTGGGCTCCAGCTGAACCAGTGACCCCTTACACAAGCCAGCAGCATTGGGCTCAAGCCAGTGAACTTCAGTTTTAAGCCAGCGACCTTTGGGCTCAAGCCAGTAACTATGGGGTCATGTCTATGATCCCACGCTCAAGCTGGTGACCCTGCGCTCAAGCTGGTGAGCTTGCACTTCAGCCAGATGAAACCTTGGGGTTTCGAACCTGGCTTGTCAGCATCCCAGGCCAATGCTCTATTCACTGCCCCACCGCCTGGTCAGGCATCACTTTCAGTTTGTGGTCATTAACCTCAAGTGGGCCCTCAGAAATCTTACCACACTAATGTACTGAATTCACATTCTCACTCTCAGAATAACAGAAAAATATTTGACATTTTTCTCCTTTTTTCTCAAACCTCTAATAGCACCTACTGACATTCTAATATTTAGCTACCGACCTTTACTTTGAAAATGAAAGTAATCAGAAAAGAAGTACTTATCTTGCTACCATCAAATAAATCCACCCTTCTGCATCTATATCCATACATTTTGCCTTTATTCTGGTTAAAATGAATGAACAATTCCTGTTCTTAAGACTAACACTTAACACTGTCC
The DNA here is from genome assembly GCF_036850995.1 of Saccopteryx leptura. Lineage (NCBI taxonomy): Eukaryota > Metazoa > Chordata > Mammalia > Chiroptera > Emballonuridae > Saccopteryx > Saccopteryx leptura. The sequence continues at coordinate 53,136,587 of NC_089506.1, read as the reverse complement.
ATTGGATCCCAGCACCTCTTATCTACTCAAGAACTTTGCTGCCCTGTCTGTATCATCCCTTCTCATTGTTGGATAGATTGTTTCTATTAGCATACAAAAAGGTGACATCTCCCAAATTGAGAAAGCTTTCCTTGATCTCAAGTTCTATTCTGGCTACAGAACACTTCTCTGCTCCCCATATAAAAAAGTTCTTTAAAAGAACTATACTTGCTGTCTCTACTTCCCGATTTCCCATTTTCTCTTGAATCTATTTCACTTTTATGCTTATCACTTGACAGACACTGTTCTTCTCAGTCACCAATGACCACTTTAACAAATAAAATTGTCAGTTACAAAGATGGATTTCAGAAACATCCGGCATAGGTGATTATTTCCTTCTGAAAATACATTCTCTACTCTGGCTGGTTGGCTCAGCAGTTAGCATCGGCCTGGTGTGTGGAAGTCATGGGTTCGATTCCTGACCAGGGCACACAGGAGAAGCAACCATCTGCTTCTCCATCCTTTCCCCTCCCCATCCCCCTTCTCTCTCTCTCTCTCTCTCTCTTCCCCTCCTGCAGCCATGGTTCAAAATGGTTTGAGCAAGTTGGCCTCAGGTGCTGAGGAGGGCTCCATGGTTTTGCCTTAAGCACTAAAATAGCTGGGTTGCTGAGCAACGGAGCAGCAGCCCCAGCAATGACTGAGTAGGGGGCTTTCTAGGTGGATCTCAGTTGGGGTACATGTGGGAGTCTGTCTCTGCCTCCCCATCTCTCACTTAAAATAAAAACTACATTCTCCATTGGCTTCCAGGATACCATGCTCTCCTGGTTATCTTCCTAACTCATTGCCTGTTGTCTCCTTTACAAGCTCATCCTTTTCTTGTGTTTCTCTACATTTTGGAATGTTTTAGGGCTTAGCTCTCAATACCTCTGTTCTCCACCCCATCCTCACTTCTGAGGTTTCTCATGTAGTTTCTTAGCTCGAAATTATACCTAATGTCGATGGTCCTCAAACTGACTCTCAAAAAACAAAAATGACAACTCTTCATTGATTTCTATACTCATTTACTCAATTGTCAACTCAACATCTCCACCTGAACGTCCAACAGGCACCTCCAACTAACATGTACAAAACTTAGCTCTTGATCCCCTGTGTGTCCAAATCTTCTCTTCCCCATCTCAAAAAAGTCTAGCTGTTCAAGCCAAAATTGTAGCCTACTCTTTTCACGTCACATACAATGATCAACTAATCTTGTTGACTATAATACAACTACTTTACCATCCCCACCACTACTATCTAGTCCAAGACACCATTATTTCTTGCCTATATTACTGCAATAGCATTCTAATTGTTCATCCTATTTCTACTCTGTGTACCTACTATCAAATCCTCACATGGTATCCAGGGTCATATTTTAATAATTATTCACCTCTTCAAGATTCCTCAATGACTTGCCATTATACTCAGAAAATATTTCAATTCCTTACTATGGCCTACAAGTGGTAAAAATATCTGGGGTTCATTTCTGACCTCATATTTTAGTATTCTCAATATCTCTATTTTGGTCATAATAATTTTCTGTCTATACCTCAAACCTGGAAAGACTATCTCTGTGTCAGGCCTTTAGACATGCTATGTTCCTCAACCTGGTACATTTTCCCCACAGACTTCCATGGCTTATGCCTCATTTCATTCAGAGCTCTGCCCAAATGTAAGCTCTTTAGAAATACCTTTCTTGACCACTCCAGCTAAAAGAGCGTCCCTCCAACTATCTGCCCTCTTATGTTTCTTTATTTTTCCATTATCACTTACTTTGTCTTTTCCACTACCATGTAAGCTCCACAAAAGCACGGACTCTATCTGCCTTGTTCAAAAGTATTTATATCTCTACTGTCTGGTAGACAATCAATAAATATTTTTTGAATGAATTAGTGAAACTTTCTACCAGATCATCTTCTAAAGATTTTATTTATTCATTTTAGAGAGGGAGGAGAGAGAGAGAGAGAGAGAGGGAGAGAGAGAGAGAGAGAAGGGGAAGAACAGGAAGCATCAACTCCCATATGTGCCTTGACTGGGCAAGCCCAGTGTTTTGAACCGGTGACCTCAGCGTTACAGGTCAATGCTTTATCCACTGCACCACCACAGGTCATAATAGAAGGTCAACTTCTATCTTTGAAATTTCCCTCATACAGGATTCCTTCAGTGAAATACCTAAGGTTTATTTACATAATCCTTTGATTCCCAATCCTTAAGGACATATCCTAACCAGAATTGTATCAACATTAAGGATCATGCAGTAGTTGAAATATAAGAAATCTGATTTGTTAAATACCTCCAGGCAAAATAATATTATTTAACATTTATCTTTTCTCAGTTAAAGGAATATTTATTACCCCCAAATGATTATACCTATTAACTGATGTTTTTTCAGTAACATGATATATCTAAGACCATTGACTTATACTTTTGAAATATTCAATACATACTTACTATATCAAACAAATAGCTACTGACCTCAGTAAGGAATGTTTTAATTTTATCTCCAGAGTAAATAGATGTAGCAGTTTCTTCTTCTGCCAGTTTCCTGAGAAAGTTTCTCAAAAAGTTGTTTTTCTGTGTGAGAAAAGCTGCCAAAATTCCTCTAGAAATAGCCGTGTTCTCTTCATTTATTTTTGATGTAGGATTATAAATAATGCCCAACCGACTATGAAAACTTGTTTTCTGCAAAATACATTCATAGGTGAAAAAGATCTGTATCTTACATACCTTTTTACAGTTGAAGTTTTTTTCTTTCCATTCAAGGTTATACTTCACCATACAGCATCTTTCACTGTCAAATGCTAATTGATTACTGAAGGTGGCCTATTACTGAAATAGCCTGTAAACAATCATTTTAATAACTTCAAATGCTTCACCTCTTTGCATAACAATTATTTTATAATGAAATAGTTTAACCTCTTCTTGTGTATCTGTGAAATAACAAATAAAAATGTAGAGCTTAGCAAATTAACTCATAAAACTGTCATCCAATCAACAAATAGAGCACTGTCCAGACATCTCTCATACCTGCTGCCAATTACTAAACCCTCTGCTTTTCTTTCTTTCTTTCTTTGACAGAGACAGAAAGAGAGAGAGAGAGAGAGATAGAGAGAGAGAGAGAGAGAGAGAGAGAGAGAGAGAGAGAGGAAGGTAGAGAGATGAGAAGCATCAATTCTTTGTTGTGGTACCTTAGCTGTTCATTGTTTGCTTTCTCATGTATGGCTTGACCGGGGGAGTGGGAGGGACTACAGTAGAGTGAGTGACCCCTTACTCAAGCTGGCAATGTCATAAACCTTCCCGCTTTTCTAAAAACCACTATCCTGTCATTTATGATAACATTCTTGCTTTTCTCTGTAGTTTACCACCTTAGTTTATATCATTAAATATTCCATTTATTTTTAACTTGATATAAATATAATCTTGTATTATGTATTCTTTTGTCCTCTTTCCACTCCACAAAATGGTTGAAATTCTTTAACATTGTTTTGTGTAGCTGCAGCTATTTATTTATTTATTATAGTGCTCTGCAGAATTCCATGATATGGATATGTTCTCTTTTATCCATTCCACTGGACATTAGAATTTTTTGTTTGGTGTTCTACAAAACAAAATATGCATATCTTCAACTTAGAAGATGCTAAATAAATAGTTTTTAAAAAACAATTGGACTAATTTTCACTCCACAAGCAACACATAAGAGTTTCATTACCCCACAGACCTTCTAATTTAAATCATTTTGGTACATATGTAAGGATAGTTCATCAGGTTTGCACACTTGAACACAAACAGAGCTGTATTGTCAATTATATCTCAGTTGACTCTGTATGGAGGTCTAGTTCTGGACTCTCAATTCTGTCCCATTGATGCAATCTGTGCAACCTTATGCTAATCCAACACTTTTATGATTACATCAAATTTTACAGCAAATCTTAAAATCCTCAAGTATGAGCCTTCAAATTTTCTTATTCAGTTTTACTCATCACTAATGATACTAAATATCCTTTAACATGTCCACTAGACTCTTTAGTGATTTGCCTATTTAATTTCTGCCATTATTTTACTGCAGATAATTATTCTTTAATTACTGATTTATAGGTATTTGAGTTCTAAGACTTGAATTTTTTGTTATATGTATGCAGATAACTTCTGCCATTCTGTGGTCTGCATTTTTATTCTCTTGATGGAGTCTTTTGACAAAAAAATAGTCCTTAATTTTAATGTACTTCAGTTTATTGGTATTTTAACTCATAATTACTGGGTTTTGTTGTTTTAGAAATCTATTCCTACTTTCAAGTCATCAAGTGTAATAAATATATGCATGGGTCTATTTCTAGGCTCTCTATTGTTTTTCCATTGCTCTATATTTCTATCCAATGAAACTGTCTTCAATTTTATAGCTTTGTATAAGATCTTCATATCCAGCAGAGCAATTATCCCTCTTTCCTTTTCTTTAAGAATATGGTAGCTATTGTTGGTGCTTTGAATCACTATATAAATTTGAGAATAAATTTGAGAATTTCCATTTAAAATGCCATAATTCATACTGGAATTGCTCTAAAGCTTATACATCAATCTTGGGAGAGCTAAGATCTTTACAATATTGAATCTTTCCATTCATTATTATGGTCTATTTCTCCATTCATGTGGAACTTCTAAATTTTATTTTAATATTTTGTGTACAGGTCTTAAACTATTTTGTTAATATTTATTCTTAGTATGTGAAATTTTACTAAGTGATATATTTATTTAAAATGCATTTTTTGTTTGCTGCAACCCTTAAAATTCTTATATGATAACCTCTTATTCAGCAACCTGGTTAAACTAAAAATTAATCCTAACAATTTGTGTTGGTTTACACGTTTTTTTTTCTGTATAAATAATTTAGAAATATGACAATTTCAATTCTCCTTCTTGGCTTTTGTTTATTTTGTTCTTCACAGGTGTAGAATTTTTGCATCTATGTTCTTAAGTAAGACTGGCCTATAGTTTTCTATTCTTTATAATGTCTTTTTAGACATTTGTTTTTAAAGTAATGCTGATCTTGCAAAATGAGTTGGAATACATTGCTTACTTTTCTATTCTCCAGAATAAACTGTGTTAGCCTGGTGCTTGGTATAGCCTGGTACTAATATGATCATATGGGTCTGCATTTTCTATTTTGAACACTTTTTCAACTACAGATTTAATTTTTTCAATAATTATAAACATCTTCCTACCACTGCTATGAACACAGAAACATCCCCTTTGTCAGTCATGGCTTTGACAGTTTGGGACTGCTTCTCCATTTCTCTTGAACAGTTTTACCAGATATTTTATCTATTCTATTAATCTTTTCAAAGAACCAACTTTTAGCTTTGCAGACCTTTATTATATGTCTTTTCCTTTTATTTTTTTTCAAGTGAGAGGAGCAGAGACAGTGAGACAGATTTCCACATGTGCCCTGACTGGGATCCACCTGGCAACCTGTCTGGGGCCAATGCTCCAGTACCAAGCTATTTTTAGTGCCCAAGGCTGATGTGCCTCTGTGCGGGGCATGCTGGAACCAATCGATCCACTGGCTATGGGAGTGGAAGAGGGAGAAGAGGGGGAGAAGGAGGGATGAGAGGCAGATGATCGCTTCTCCTGTGTGTCCTGACTAGGACTCGAACCTGGGATGTCCATATGCCAGGCCAACACTCTATCCACTGAGCCATCGGCCAGGGCCTACTATATGTCTTTTTCATAATTTTTTTATTTATTGATTTTTCTCAGTGAGCAAGGGAGGGATAAAGAAAGAGGGAAGGAAGGAGAGAAAATGAGAGAGAGAAACATTGATTTGTTGTTCTACTTATCTATGCATTCATTGGTTGATTCCTATGTGTGCCCTGACCCAGGATGGAACGTGCAATCCCAACACATTGGGATGATGTTCCAACTAAGCCATCCAGCCAGGGCTTTATTATGTCCTCTATTTCATTACTTTTTGTTTTCAACTTTATCTTTTCCTTTCCTTTCTTTTCTTTGATAGAAGTTTAAGTTGCTGTTTTTAAATTTTAAGATTTGTGTTTAGATAATTGATTTTACAACCTTTCTTTTTTCATTTATCTATCTAAACACAGTTGTAGTTGTAACTGTCAAATTTTTTATTTTTTAATTAAGTGAGAGGCAGGGAGGCAGAGAGACAGACTCCAGCATGTGCCCAACTGGGATTCACCCAGCAAGCCCTGTCTGGGGCTGATGCTTTACCATCTGGGGCCTCTGCTCTGTTGCTCAGCAACAGGGCTATTTTTGAGCTTGAGGCGAGGCCATGGAGGTATCCTCAGTGCCCGGGGCCAACTTGCTTGAACCATTTGAGCCATGGCTGCAGGAGAGGGGGAGAGAGAGAGAGAGAAAGAGAGAGAGAGGAAGAGAGAAGGAGACATAGAGAGAAGAGGTGGAGGAGCAGATGATCACTTCTCCTGTGTGCCCTGACTGGGTATCAAACCAGGACTTCTACATGCCAGGCCAACACTCTACCACTGAGCCAACTGGCCAGAGCCTTCAAGTTTTAATGTCATTCAAATTTTCATTCATTTCAAAATTACTTTAAAATATGTATTTTTGTACCAACAAGTTACACAGAAACATTCCTGCATTTTCAAATGTACAGAGATATTCTAATTTTTTTTCATTATAGATTTCTAACTTAATTGTACTGTGGTCAGAGAATACACTTTGTATGATTTTGATTCTTGGAAAGTTAACAAGACTCACTGTATAGCCCAGCATTGATAATTATTATTTAAAGGTTACATTTGTACTTTCCAAGAACATATACTAGGCATTTTGCAGTTTTCCCTCATATCCATTACGTCAAATTTGATGACCTTGTTATTCAAATCATCTATACATCTCTGTTGATTTTTTGTGTACTTGTTCTACTTGATACTGAGAGAGATGTGTTAATATTTCAGACTATGAGTAGTGTTTTGTACATTCTTCACTGAAGTTTTGTCATATATTCTGTATTATATACTTCGATGCTATTCTCTGAGGTGAATTATGCTAAAATGCTTTTTCTACAGGTGAAAATGTAGAAAACACAGATTACACCCTGGCTACTAAAATAGCCTGGAAGCAATGACATCCTACTAACAATGAGCACTTTAGTGCCCAGATCTGGTCTTCTAACTATCATTTTCCACCAAAAGAAGTTAGAAGTCTTTGAACAAACAGTCAATTATATATCTAAAACAGAATATAAGGTGAGAAAGGGACATATTTTCTATCAGAAAGCTATAAAGTACTCAGGAAAAGGATACAGATGTCAGCTTGAAGGGTTCATTAGCCAAGATGGGGCATTGTGAACATCTAAAGAGTAACCATATAACTGATAGAAGACACTGACACCAAAAAAAAAAAAAATCCATGAGCCTAAAGGTACTTGAAAATAAAAAAACAAAAAAATGTGTATTCTTCTATCAACAGAGGTGACTTCTACACCATCTCTCTTGTCTGAAAATTAGTAACAAAATATAAAGAATAAAGAATTTCATCTGGACTATTAGGAATAATTTTATCTGTCATCCTCAGTTGATAAGAAAAAAAATCTCTTTTGTTTTCAGAAGAATAACAGCTAATAAATAAAGAATAATATCTCCTTTGCAACTAAAGGTAACTGATTTAGGCAAGCATCATCAATAAATCCTAAATGTATCATGTATAAGGTTGTGGGCAAAAGGATATTGATACAGCATCAAAATATTGTTAGGTAGTTCAATTCCTATTTGAAAAAGGCAAAACATATATTTACAAAGTAGAGATATGACAACCACCGCTTTATGCTTTAAATATACAGTGAGACAGACAACCTAATGTTTCATGTGTTTCACCAACAAGAAGACCATAGGGAGAGCTCAATATATACAACACACTGCTGTATATACGTAGCATGAAGAATACATCACCCATGAAGTCTTCTTGCCAAAACATGGCTAAACGAAATCTAAGCTTTAGATATAATTTCTAGTATGGAGAAAATATGAGGGCTAGAAGAACAAGTTAAAAATACTATAAGTAAAATAATCAGTAAAAATACTACAAGTAAAAAAATTCAGAATATGAAAATTTTCTACAAAGCAAATAGTGTGGTCTCTAAAAAATCAATGAAAAAAATGTGGATGGGGTTATTCTATAATAAAAGAAACTAATGAAACATTGATGAAATGTACTATGGAAAAATTGTTTGGATCATGGTTTGGAAAAATAAAAGACATCGTTGTGGGAATATTTGGAAAAATTTTAATACAAACTTAGTGTTAATAATTTCATTAGTTTGCAGTTTTGTATAAGAATATCCTTACTCTTGGGAAATTAATGTTAAAAGTACTATGAGTTACATACTGATTTCTACAACTTACTTTAAAATGATGTAGACCAATCCCCCACCCTCAACACAAAATTAAATAAAACAAATACGGCAAGATATTAACAATGATAGAACCTAGGTGTTAGGTATATAAGTATTTTTATATTAGTCTTTCAAATTTCATGTAGCAATGAAAAGGAAACAGGACCTCCAAAACACTGACTCAGGAAGCCATAGGCAAAGCTCAAGTAAGATAAAGGTAGCAATTAAGAACAAACTGAATGGAAAAAAAAAAAAGAACAAACTGAATGAATTAAAAGAGATTCAACATATAATACTTAAAAGAATAAAGATAACTGATATCATAGAAAATTCAATAAATATACTAGATCAAGAGTCAGCAAAGTACAGCCTGTTAGCAAATTCCATCTGGGGTCTGTTTTTATATGATTTTCTAGGCATTCAACCTCCCAAAATGTTGGGCGCCCCCCGCAAAAAAAGAAATGGCAGAGCAGCCAGAAGTTTGACAGAGAGCATCAGTTTGATTTTCCATCATTCTGAGGAAAGCCAGCTGTCAGTTTGTGAGAACAGACTCTTAAGCAATACTCAAAAGAAGTTGATGTGGCAATAGGATAAAGCATTCTGTTCACAGCCAGTGAAAAACTGGCCTCTTGCTAACAGCCATGAAAGCGAGCCATCTGAGCTGACCCTACAACTGTGGTAAAGCCTTCAGGTCCCAGCCAAAATTCTGACTGCGACCTCATGAAAATCCCCAAGCCACAATCACTCAGCTAAGTCACTCCTGAATTCTTAAACTCCAGAAACTGTTAGATAATAAAATTGTTTACTTTTTAAGCCACTAAATTGTAGGGTAATTTGTTATACAGCAATAAATTTACACTTAGCTACTACAAAACAATTTCATACAACATTTTGGTTTATGTTTCTTAGCTGTTTTTACCTAGGCAAACTTACTCACCATGTGCTTTAAAGCATTCAAAAGCAGTTTTCTCCCAGATGGTTTGTCAAAATCAGCAATAATCCAGAGAGTAACTGAAGAAATTACGTCTTCATCTGGAAATTTCATATGGTTTAGTTAAACTAATTCTTTTAAAAATCAAATCAAAAGCAGAGAACCAGTTAATAAAATATAAAAAAATATTAAAATTAAATCTTTCTGAAAATAAGCAAATATTAAAATTATACACACAGTGACATACTTATAAAAATGCTAGAAATGTAATTCATCATATAAGCTCTATATAAATTCAAATTTCAAAAAGAAAGAATAGTCCCGAGGGGACACATCTGTGAGATACTTCCCTGAGCAGAGAAAACTACATTATGCAATCATGGTTTCAATACTGGCAAGCAAAACTGCCTTCTAGCTAAATTGTAAAAAAAAAAAAAAAAAAAAAAAAAATTTAACCTATATTTATACCCCCATATAAACACAAAACCAGATACAATAAAGCTTATTAGTAGATACTAAAACCAGAAATATTTTATTTGCTTATGATTCATTTAATTCAAATTGGCTATTAACTTGGTCTCTAACTCATATGTTCTAGTGCCATCAACATGAGTACAATTCTATTTCTGAATATTTGAAAATTTGGATGTCAGAGAAAGAAATAATTTTTAATTTTTAAAAAGTATATATTTTATTTGGTCCTGGTCAGTTGGCTCAGTGGTAGAGCATCAGCCCAGCATGTGGAGGTCCCGGGTTCGATTCCCAGGTAGGGCACACAGGAGAAGTGTCCACCTGCTTCTCTACCCCTCCCCCTCTCACTTCTCTCTCTCTCTCTAATCTCTCTCTCTTCTCCTCCCCTCCTGCAGACATGGCTCAATGGAGCAAGTTGGCCCTGGGTACTGAGGATGGCTTCATGGCCTCCACTTCAGGCGCTAAAAAAAATGGCTCCAGTTGCAATGGAGCAAGGGCCCCAGATGGACAGAGCATCACCCCCTGGTGGGCTTGCAAGTGGATCCCTGTGGGGGCACGTGCGGAAGTCTCTGCCTCCCCTCCTCTCAAGTCTCTGCCTCCCCTCCTCTCACTAAAAATATTTTTTAAAAATTTATTGGTTGATTTTAGAGAGAGGTTGGGGAGAGGAGAGGAGTAAGAGGCATCAAATTTGGTAGTTGCTTCTCATACATGCTTTGACCTGGCAAGCCAGGGTTTCACACTGGTGACTTCAGCATTTCAGGTCAATGGTCTATCCACCGTACCACCACAGGTCAGGCAATTTTTAATTCTAATGTCATAGTTAAATGCATTTATTTCATCCAGCCTCAGCATATAATATCTGAAATATTTGTCTGGTTATCAATAAAACCTATATAAAAATTATTCTTTTAGACCACATGACCCATTTAAAACAACTGTAAAAGATTTGCTCTACCAAATAGCACATTCTTTTCAAAGAATAAAGATAAAGAATTTTGATGCCTTCTTAATGCCAGACCTTTTACCATAATGGAATTGAGTAATATTTCAAAAGTGATAAGTAAATTTCTCACAATTCTTTATTTCTTAAAACATTTACATGAATGCAAAAAAGAGGAAAATAGGTGTTTCTCAGTTAAAGTATTCTTTTAAACAGCAAAAGATTTAACCAGAGGGCATTAATTTTAGACTAATTTATTCTGATGCCCTGAAGCAAGTTCTGAAATACAACCCAGAACTTGATAAATGCTTATTCTAACTTTTATGCCATATTTCTGTCTCCCTTTCTCTTCACTTTTATATATTCAAGACCTTAGCCTGCCAGAAAGTGAAACTTTTATTTTACATTTTATTATTTTTAGATTATGTATACAGATCACTTCCTGACCATAAAATCATAGATCAGTTAGAAAGTAATTCTCAGGCCATCTGGTCCAAAGTTGGGTTCACTCTACAGCATCCTTAAAAACTAGTCATATAGCCTCTGCTTAAATCTCTGATATAAAAATTTACCCCTTAATATTATACATAGCTCATTCCATCTAAAATCACCCTCATTGTTAGAAAGTTATTGCTTTATATACTAAGCCTTCTTTTATGTATTGGCTCTGGTTTTTCTCCCTATAGAAAAGCAGTTCATATAAAACAAAGAAAAACAAAAACTCTTTATCTTCATCTATCTGAATAAATCATTGTACCCGAAAAAAATCTGTGGCCCCAGTGCAGACTTTCCTGTCTACGCTAAATTCTAATCTCCAAATATGTCCCATCCTGGTCTCACCTCTTTTGGTTTGACTCCCAACCTAAGCAAAATGTCCACATGTTGTTTAATGAGAGTTCAGAACTATTCTCCTCTGATCTGGGAATTATAGTTTTATTTATGCATCCTAAGATAGCAGTTTATAGTCTTGAAAGAGTTTTGTTGCTTTTGAAAAAGGTGACAATGGTACAGCTTGCTTTTAAAAAAGGCAAAAAACCCAGTATGAATCCCTCTGCATTTATAATTAGCTAGGACAAAAGCCATCCTTTTTTCAGCACAATCTCTATATCCTGAAAAATTACACTCTCTCAAATTGAAAATCAGGTCTCTATTCAAATACAAACATATAAAAATGTATTATGCAAACACTTTATAAAAATTACAAGTTTTTGCTACTTTAGGAATAAATTCAGGAAAATAAAATATGCTCATTACCTTCTTGGGTTAAATAATACATGTTCTCTGCAATTACAGCACTCTTATCTTGTGAATCCAAGAAAAAGAAAGTCGAGAAATCTTCAACATCTGCAGTTACTGAAAATTTTCATATTAAATAATAAATAATGAATTAATAAAATATTCCCAAATCAATAAGCACTTGTAGAAAAGTATATGGGAAAATTATTTTACCTGATGTAGGTATTAAATTAAGGTACTGCCATTCAGTGTACAAAATCAAAGGATTTATATGGGATACAACATTATTTTTATCCATAAGGAAATCAATTGCATTTGTTTGATCATTTAATGTGCCCTAAAATAACAAAAACAAAATTTAGGTAATATAAGCAATTTATATGCATATGTTTTAAAGTTATGCAGAGATTATATTTATAGCCTACTTAATCTAAAATAAATTAATAAATAATATGTAATTTAGGATTCTCATAATAAATTTTCATGTAATACTTTGAATCTTCTTTCCAGTTAAACCATTTTTATATGTAATTATGCACAAAGCTAATTAATTACACTTTAAAAATCACTACTACAATGATCAGTATGGAAAATTTCACAAATTACTCTTGCTATTAACAGATTTCTTAATATAAAAATAATTTTAAATATTCATCATATATTTTCTCATAAATGTTTACCTACCATAAAAAATTCCCTTTGTAAATATATAGTCATATCCATCATTTTTCGCAGAAGGGCTGTTTCTAGCTCTTGAATATCTAACTTCTCATGGTTAAAGGATTCACCATTATAAAGAGCTTGAGGCAAAGGACCCAGGCCAGTCATCTTATAGAAGCTTGCTCCTGCCTATTCAGTTCAAAAATATCAAAATTAAACAGAATATAGTTGTACAAAAAAGACATATGCATGAAAAAGAAGGGATACTGCCACATTTTTATATACCAGAGAAAAAATTTAATTTTGCTAATTTTAACCATTTTTTTTCCTAAATATTATTTATATGAAAGTAATTTATCAATATAGAACAAGAATCAAGGAACTTTCTTCTTAGGGCCAGAAAATACAAACTTTAGGCTTTGTGAGTTATTAGGTCTGTGTCACAACTACTCAACTCTGATATTATAGTGCAAAAGCAGTGATACCGAACACATGAACAAATGGACATGGTCAAGATCACCAAAACTATAAAAACAGGTATTGAGAGGGCTAGCTTTGGCCTATGGACTGTTTGCTGACCCTTCATATAGAGTATTATACTTACTTTAAAAAAACATCTTCACATGAACCAGAGACTCATTTATCCCTGTATTCATTTATTTAACAAGCATTTGTTGAATTCATGCCACCAGGCTAGACCCTGTGAATACAGAGCTGAACGTGTGCCCTCAAGTGGTTCGTATACAAGGTTCTATGTGGGAACCCAGAAGAAAAGCATCCAACCAACCCTGCACATGGAGAGGAAGGTATCAGAGAAGATTCTGCTAGAGAATAACACCAAAAAAAATTAGAGGATGAGAAAATTTACTAGGAAGACAAAATAGAGAAAGACATTCCAAGTGAAAAGAGACAGCACAGCAAGAAATGGAGAGGAGGGATTATGGCACATTTAGGCAATGACAAATAATTTTCTGTGTGTATAGTGGGAAGAGTTAAACTTTGGGAGAGCTGTCAGGTATAGGGTCAGGGGAGATGGGTAGAGGCAGATCATAAAGGTCTTCAACATCTGGATTTTGTCTTCAGAGTGATAAAGGTCACTATACAATTCATTCATTTCCTATTTAGTACTATGTATGATTATAATTATTATAGCTGACACTCTCACACTCACTCTATGAAGTACTCCTATTACATTCATTTTACAGATGATGAAACAGATATAAAAGCATAAAGTCACTACCAATGTCACAGAGCTACTTCATTTTGGAAACAGAATTTGTATTTAGATCTAAGAGTCTGAATTCTTAACCACTGGACTGTATTATCTCTGCATTTATTGGGCATTTACTATGTGTTAAAACTATGAATGCATATACTTGATATTCATACTCTACCCTAAGAAAACTTTAACAGAGGGAGAGGTGGATGTGATTATAGTATCCAGGGCTACCAAGAGGGTATGACCAATCCTATCCAGAAAGAGGATTCATGACATTATGAGCTGATTTGCTTATTTAAAAAAAGAACACAGAAGCAACAATGTGAAGGAAGGTGGGAGAGTGTGAACTGGGGATGAATGGTCAAGGGCTACTGCAACAGTACAGGAAAGGAAATGCAAGAGCCAGGCCAAATATCAATGGTAATGGGCAAGGTAAGAAGGAGCTGGTTTATAAAATATTTAACTAGCAGAACTGGATCTATAGTCTAGGAAAGTATGAGGAAACAGAAGTAGTTTAGGATGCCTTAGGTGGCCTGGGAAAATAATAGCACTACCCTCTAAGATAGTGTCATCATTGTTTACCTTTCGTTTTAATTTTTCATTTCTTTGTATTTTTTGTCTCTGTATTATTGAATTTTTAATTTCTAAGAGTTGTACCCTATTCTTTAATTTTCTGTGCATAGAACATTATAAGTACTCAATAAATATTTGTTGAAAATACAGATAAAGTTTGGACAGAGAGAAAAAAATGACAGGATTATGAGTTTATGGAATAAAGGACTACATTCATTTATTTTCTTTGTGATGTAGGAGCCAGAATGGTTTCCTAGGCATGCAGAGGAAAGTGGAAAAGGGGGATTATGGGGCTGATAAATGTTTAGAATAATATTTGGGAGGAATAGGGAGAGGAGGAGACCAAGTACAACTAAAGGACTATTAGGTAACAGAGTCTAGATTGATCTGAAGATGAAATAGTCTTAGAAAAAAATAAGAGACTGAGATATTGTCATTATAGGACAGTCTTATAGACAGAGAATAGCACAAATGGAGCAAATGAAAGACTACTCACACACTAGAACAATATGGAATTTGATATTTCTGAGAAGTGTACTATATCCAGAATCTTATAAAAGTCCTTAACAATTTTCATAATTTCAGGAGAACATACTGCAGATTCTTCTTCTTCTTCTTTTTTTTTTGTATTTTTCTAAAGTGAGCAATAGGGAGGCAGGGAGACAGACTCCCACGTGTGTCTGACTGGCATCCACCCAGCATGCCCACTAGGTGGCGGTGCTCTGCCCATCTGGGGCATTGCTCCATTGCAACTGGAGCCATTCTAGCGCCTGAGGCAGAGGCTATGGGGCCATCCTCAAGCAGCTGTGCCAACTTTGCTCCAATGGAGCCTTGGCTGCAGGAGGGGAAGAGAGAGAGAGAGGAAGGAGAGAGGGAAGGGTGGAGAAGAAGATGGGTGTTTCTCCTGTATGCCCTGACCGGGAATTGAACCTGGGACTTCCACACGCCAGGCGATATTCTACCACTGTTTCAACCAGCCAGGGCCACTGAAAATTTCAAAATACATAGTAACACCATAAAATATACTAATTTTACTGCTTAACTTGATAAAGAGTAAAAGGGGGGTTCTTATTAAATATGGTGCATTTATTACATATGCTCATCTCTTCTCTCTTCACAAATGCCACTAATATGAGAATAAAAATTATGACTATGATAATAATAATAATAAGTTATAAGCCCACAAAGGAAAACAGTTAAAAAGAGAGAGTAGATGTCCAAAGTAGAAAGGGAAGTGACACCTGTGAAGACCGAAAAAAGTGTCAATACTTTTCACATCCCCAAGAGCTGAAGATCTAGAGATACTTGGTATCTTAGAAGGAAAGGAAAAGGAGCAGAGAAGAAAATGTGGAAACTTGTTGACAGTCTATGTACGAGTAGTTGCATATCAGGGCCCCTCTACCAGCCCTGAAAAGCAAACCTATTCTGCTTTTCCTTACAGGTATTAATCGACTTATGATCTATGCAACTTACGACCATTCGACTTTACAACCACGATCGCTAGCCACAGCTGCTCCATGTCTGGCAGAGTAAGCATTGCCCAGCTGGGCGTACGACAGTGCGGACCAGCTTCTGGCAGCACTACCATCTCCGTGTGCACCATTTCAACTGTTATCCCAGACTCGGTACAACAATTTGTGTTTTGTGTCTTGGATATTTTTCATCAAACCCCTCCCAAGATGTCTACCAAGAGGAAATTGTCTTTGTCTACACCTCAGCCTGCCAAGAAGGAAAGAAAGGCCATTGATCTTGACACGAAAATGAAGGTAATTAAGTAGTACGAAGGAGGAAAGAAAGTAAATGTGATTGCACATGATATGAAGTTATCACACTCGACTGTGTCGACGATTTTGAAAGATAAAAAAAGAATTCGCGAAGCTGTGAAAGGTTCTGCACCCCTGCGATCAACAGTACTGTACATATAGCTTACTCAACTTATGACCAAATCGTGTTACGACCGGTCTGTTGGAACCAATCGTGGTCGTAAGTAGAGCACTAGCTGTATTCTGTTGATACTGAATCACAAAGACTCAAGACTTGGGGACTCCAGTCATGGTGAACAGCTGAGAAAGGGGATGAAAACCAGACAGGATATTAAAGAAAAATTCACATTCTTTCACATTCAGCACATTATCCCATCCTGTTTCTAGACATATGCTACCCCCTCACTTCCTGCATCTATATATCCTTTCATTTTCCCTGTGTATTTCTTCTAAGAGAAAAATAAAGGATTCTCATTTAAGAAATCAAATGTTCCTTGACAGTTGCTTTAGTGATAGAGCATTGGCCTGGTATATGGATGTCCCAGGTTCGATTTCCGGTCAGGGCACACAGGAGAAGTGCTCATCTACTTCTCTACCCCTACCCCCCTTTCTCTCAGTCTCTTTCTCCTCCCCTCCCCTTGTAGCCATGATTGGATTGGTTTGAGTGAACTGCCCCTAAGCACTGAGAATGGCTCCAGGGAGCCTCACCTCAAGTGTAAAAATAGCTCGGTTGCGGTTGCGAGCATCAGCCCCAGATGAGGGTTGCTGGGTGGATCCTGGTTGGTGTCATGTGGGAGTCTTTCTCTGTCTCCCTGCCTCTCACTTAAGAAACAAAAAAAGAAAAAAAATCAAATAAATCAAATGTTGCAACATATTGTATTAGAAACGAGATCTGTTGATCCTTTAATTAAAAATATCAGCTCAGCTCCCCAGTTAGGCCCACCAACCAACAAGACCAATTTATTTGTAATTGGCTTTTCAGAATTTCATACTTACATATGAAAGACAATTGGACATCATAAAACTTTTGACAAATTCTTCAAACACAAAAGAGAGAAATCAAAATGAATGAAAAAAATAAAGCTATGGAAGCAAAAGAAAATGCAGGGATCAGAACAACACATAAGAAATTGATACCCTTAGAGATAAAAAATAATATTATGTCCATGGAAGAAAGGCTGAATGCTACAGAAAAGGAATAGAATACAAAAGAGATCTCTAAACAATAAAAAAAAACTGAATAAAAAAGACAAAGAAATCCAAATAGAAAGAAAATGGAAATTCAACTCATAAAATTTAGAATAAACAGAGAAGATAAAGAAGAGCATTAGAGAAATAAAAAATTTCCCAGAATTGATGGACATAAATCTCCATTAGAAGGGCTCATCAAATACCCAATGCACTGAATGAAAGAGGATCACTAACTACAAAGACGTAACATCATAAAATTTTCAAAGACCAAGGACAACTGTTACTGGGGGTGGGGAGGAAGGAAAAGGAGGGGGTGAAGGAGGGGAGGGGCACAAAAAAAAAAAACAGATAGAAGGTGACAGAAGATGATTTGACTTTGGGTAATGGGTATGCAACATAATCAAATGTCAAAATAACCTGGAGATGTTTTCTCTGAACATATGTACCCTGATTTATCAATGTCACCCCACTAAAATTAATAATAAAAAACCTCCAAAAAACCCCCCCAAAACAATCAAGCTGAAACACAATGGAATAAAAATTAGAATGGTATAATTTGTCTCAGTAGTCTATTACAATGTAAAAGACAGTAAAAGAAAACATTCAGAATTTGGAAGAGGCTCTGGCTGTTTGGCTCAGTGGAAGAGCCTGGCACGTGGATGTCTTGGGTTCAATTCCCAATCAGGGCACACAGGAGAAGTAACTATCTACTTCTCCACTCATCCCTCTCCCCTCTCACTTCCCCTCCCTCAGCTATGACTCAATTGGTTTGAGCACCTCAGGTGCTAAAAATAGCTTGGTTGCGAGCATCAGCCCCAGATGGGCAGAGCCTAAGATAGGGGTTGCTAGGTGGATCCCAGTCAGGGCACATGCAGGACTCTCTCTGTCTCCTCTCTTTCATTTAAAAACTTTTTTTTGGAAGAAAGTTGCCTGACCTGTGGTGGCGCAGTGGCTAAAGCGTCGACCTGGAAATGCTGCGGTCACCGGTTTGAAACCCTGGGCTTGCCTGGTCAAGGCACATATGGGAGTTGATGCTTCCAGCTCCTCCCCCCTTCTCTCTCTCTGTCTCTCTCTCCTCTCTCTCTCCCTCTCTGTCTCTCTCCTCTCTAAAAATGAATAAATAAATAAATAAGTTGAAAGTTAATTACACAGTCCAACAATCAATAAATACAAATACAAAATAAGATTTTTAACAGAAAAGAGTTCAAATAATTTTTCTCTCATGCGTATTTGCTTAAGAGAGAAGTAAAATCAGAGGGAAATAAGAAAAAGAAAAGGCAGGCCCTGGCCGGTTGGCTCAGCGGTAGAGCGTCGGCCTGGCGTGCAGGGGACCCGGGTTCGATTCCCAGCCAGGGCACATAGGAGAAGCGCCCATTTGCTTCTCCACACCCCCCCCTCCTTCCTCTCTGTCTCTCTCTTCCCCTCCCGCAGCCAAGGCTCCATTGGAGCAAAGATGGCCCAGGCGCTGGGGATGGCTCCTTGGCCTCTGCCCCAGGCGCTAGAGTGGCTCTGGTCACGGCAGAGCGACGCCCCGGAGGGGCAGAGCATCGCCCCCTGGTGGGCAGAGCGTCGCCCCTGGTGGGCGTGCCGGGTGGATCCCGGTCGGGCGCATGCGGGAGTCTGTTGTCTCTCCCCGTTTCCAGCTTAAGAAAAAGAGAAAGAAAAAAAAAAAAGAAAAGACAGTGTAAACGAAACCAGAGGTAGAGCAGAGATCCTACGAAGGTGAGCAGCACAGGCACCAGCTCAGTTTTGGGAAAGGGGAGAATGGCTGCAGAAGACACGCTTGGGGCTGATGTGTGTGAGGGAAGGTGCTGGTTTAACAGCTATGTTTGTAAGGAAAATTCTGAATAGGTTATCTACCAATCTATTGACTATTTTGATATACCTGCAATATATAGAAAACTACGAGAGTGGGTGAAACTGTGGAGTAATTCTTATGGCAAAAAAAAAAAAAAAAAGTTAAGAAATGAAATGACAATCATAGTATTTGACTTACTAACAAAGAATACTTAAAAAGCCACACACACACACACACACACACTAAATATTCACTTAATCAAAATGTGTTAAAAACAGATCTGATGACCAACTGGTATGCACTGTACAGGTCTTACGAATGCTTAATGTAGTGAAATGTTTCTGTACCAGTTGGTAATTA
This sequence comes from Saccopteryx leptura, assembly GCF_036850995.1. Classification (NCBI taxonomy): domain Eukaryota; kingdom Metazoa; phylum Chordata; class Mammalia; order Chiroptera; family Emballonuridae; genus Saccopteryx; species Saccopteryx leptura. Next base: position 53,117,062 of record NC_089506.1, on the reverse strand, counting down.
ATGCTGTCTCACCAGAGCAATTTCCCCCATGACAACTATCCTGACCTCTTTCCCTGACTGGGAAGAGTCCAAGGAAAGGCAGGGAGGTAGAAAAGATCTCAATCCTCAATTATGAGAACAGGAACTCAGCAAGTAATATTTACAACTTAAGACATGCTATACAACTTGAGGAATATAAAAGAATAGTAAGAGAAGATTCCTTTTCTGGAAGTACTTAAAGTCCAGTTGGAAGTAAAATTTATAACCAAATACACTATGCATAAAAAAGGGTAGTTAAGGCCCTGGCCGGTTGGCTCAGAGGTAGAGCGTCGGCCTGGCGTGCGGGGGACCCAGGTTCGATTCCCGGCCAGGGCACATAGGAGAAGCGCCCATTTGCTTCTCTACCCCCCCCCCTCCTTCCTCTCTGTCTCTCTCTTCCCCTCCCGCAGCCAAGGCTCCATTGGAGCAAAGATGGCCCAGGCGCTGGGGATGGCTCCTTGGCCTCTGCCCCAGGCGCTAGAGTGGCTCTGGTCACGGCAGAGCGACACCCCGGAGGGGCAGAGCATCGTCCCCTGGTGGGCAGAGTGTTGCCCCTGGTGGGCGTGCCAGGTGGATCCCGGTCGGGCGCATGCGGGAGTCTGTCTGTCTCTCCCCGTTTCCAGCTTCAGAAAAAAAAAAAAAAGAATAAAGAAAAAAAAAGGGTAGTTAATAGGACACAGTAATATTCGGTTGTAAATACCAATACTTAAGGATAACATAGTGTTAAGATATTTTTATGAAAACTGATAAGTAGTATATTTTGGCTATAAAATATTATCTCAGCTTAAATACATTAATACCACAGCATACACTGTCTAGAATAGACTTAAATAAATCTATTTCTATCATATATACAAGTTAGGTTATAAACAGTATTTTGAAACTTTTAATAAATATATTAAATGAAATTAAGTAAGTACTTTAAATATTTCTTATGTAGCTGTTCACAGCAATACATTTTATTTTAATACACTTTGTATCCTCAGGTACTCAAGTGTTACAAAAAGCTTTAAATGTTACAATTAATTTAAACCAGAAGAAGTTTCTTTTTTTCCTCCTCTTCTTCTTTTCCAAGTGGGAGGACTGGATACAGAAAGACAGACTCCCGCATGTGCCTTGACTAGGATCTGCTCAGCAACTGCCATCTGGGCCTATGCGCTGCCTATCTGGGGCTGATGCTCTGCCTATCTGGGGCTGGCTGATGCTCACAACTGAGCTATTTTTAGCAACTGAGGTGGAGGCTCCATGTAGCCATTCTCAGCATCTGGGGCCAATGCACTCGAACCAACTGAGCCATGGCTATAGGAGGGGAAAAGGGGAAGAGAGAGAGAGAAATGGGAGGGAGAGGGATGGAGATACAGATGTTCACTTCTGTGGACCCTGACCAGAATTGAAACCTGGGATATTCTCACATCAGGCCAATGCTCTACCACTAAGCCAATTGGCAAGGGTCCAGATGAAGCTTCTCATACAACAATTTAGATAAAAGTCAAATAAGTGGTTTCAGATTAATAAAAAAAAAAAGCAAAAATTAACCAGAAAAAATTTTTACTCTTGGGAAATGATTCTTAGTATCACCATTAAGTAACACTTAAGATATATATATATTTACAGAAGTATTAGTGGCTATGGAGAGTAAGTGTGAATAGAAATTGTGCTCCAAAAGATACCATTAACAAAATAAAAAGATAACCTGCTCAATGGGAGAACATATTTGTTGATACGTCTGATAAGGGGTTAATAACCAAAATTTATAAAGAACTTATAAAACTTGCCTGACCAAGTGATGGCACAGTGGATAGAGCATCAGCCTGGGATGTTGAGAACCCAGGTTAAAAAACTCGAGGTCACCGGATTGAGCGTGGGCTCACCATTTGAGAGCAGGGTCGCCAGGTTGAGTGTGGGACCATAGATGTGACCCTATGGTCGCTGGCTTGAGCTTAAAGGTCACTGGCTTGAAGCCCAAGGTTGCTGGCTTGAGCAAGGGGTCACTGGCTCAGCTGCTGCCCCCTGGTCAAAGCACATATGAGAAAGCAATCATTGAACAACTAAAGTGCAGCAACTATGAGTTTATGCTTCTCATTTCTCTCCTTTCCTGTCAGTCTGTTCCCTGTCTGTCTGTCTCTCTCTCTCATGGATGATAAAAAAAAAAAGGAAACACTTCTAAAACTCAATACCAGGATGGTAAACAATGCATTTAAAAAATGGCAAAGGAACTGAATAGACACTTCTCCAAACTGAACATACGGATGGCCAATAGACATATGAAAAAATGTTCAACATCACTAATCATCAGAAAAATGCAAATTAAAAGCACAAAAAGATAGTACCTCACACCTGTCAGAACGGCTCTCATTAACAAATCAACACACAACAAGTGCTGGTGAGGGTGTAGAGAAAAGGGAACCTTCTTACACTGCTAGTGGAAATGCAGACTTGTGCAGCCACTGTGGAAAACAGTATGGTGCTTACTCAAAAAATTAAAAAAAAAAAATTGCCTGACCTGTGGTGGCGTAGTGGATAAAGCATCGACCTGGAAATGCTGAGGTTGCCGGTTTGAAACCCTGGGCTTGCCTGGTCAAGGCACATATGGGAGTTGATGCTTCCAGCTCCTCCCCCCTGTCTCTCTCTCGGTCTCTCTGTCTCTCTCTCTCTCCCTCTTTCCTCTCTAAAATGATAAAATAAAATAAAATAAAAATTAAAAAAATTTATTAAAAAAAAAGACAATTCATTTAAAAAAAATTAAAAAATGGAACTGCCTTTTGACCCAGCTATCCTACTTTTAGGAATATATCTTAAGAATCCCAAAACACTAATTCAAAAGAAGATATTCACTCCCATGTTTATTGCAGCATTATTTATAATAACCAAGACCTGTAAACAGTCCAAGTGGATAAAAAAGCTGTGGTACATATACACAACGGAATACTACACAGCTGTGAAAAAGAAGGAAATCTTACCTTTTACGATGGCATGGATAGATCTGGAGATTATTTGTTAAGTGAAATAAGCCAGGTAGAGAAAGACAAATATCATATGATCTCACTTATATGTGGAATCTAATGAACAAGTTGAACTGAGGAACAGAATAGAGGCAGAGGTGGATTCACAGGGAGCAGAGGGACAGCTGTCAGAGGGGAGGGGGATTAGGGGATGGGATAAGAGAAGGTGAAGGGATTAGTGAAATTATATATACATAACACAGATACAGATGACAGGACAGCAAGTACCAGAGAGAAGGGAGGGGAGGGAAGTAGGGGAGGAGAAGCAAGGTATAGTGGGGGCCACATTGTGTGTGGGGGGTTTGAGGGTGCTATATTGAGTAGGACACTTAAATCCATGTTAATAAAATAAATTTAAAAATTTAATAAAAAATAAAGTTAATTTTTGATATAGGAAAAGAAATTGTGCTCTATACCACTTGGCATCAAGGAGTAAAATAAAATCACATCTATTAAAAAAAAAAAGAAAGAAAAAGAAAATGAAAACATAATGTGTAAGTATGAAACATTTCCAGGATTCCTATAATTGTCCCATTAAATGGGCTGAAATTAAAACCCAAATAATGATGCAATGCTCTGCTTTTCTTTTTTATTCTTTTTTTTTTTTAAGTGAGAGGAGGGGAGATAGTGAGACAGACTCTCGCATGCACCTGACCAGGAACCACCTGGCAACCCCCGTCTTGGGCCGATGCTCCAATCAGAAGAGCTATTTTTCACTCCTGAGGCTGATGCTTGGAACAACTGAGCATGGGTCCTGGTCCTCAGTGCCCAGGACCCACGCTCAAACCAATCCAGTCACTGGTGCGGGAGGTGAAGAGTGAGAAAACGGGGAGAGAAGCAGATGAGCGCTTCTCATGTGTGCTCTGACGGGGAATCAAACCTGGGCCATCCACACTCCAGGCTGACGTTCTATCCACTGAGCTAACCAGCCAGGGCTGCAACATTCTGCTTTCAATCTGTGCAAAGACACCCCTAACACAGAGCACTTCTGTTTCTATTCCATGAGCTTACATATTCATTACAGGAAATTTTTGTCCCATCCCTTCCATGATTCAAAATAATTCAAGAGTACTTATTAATCTTTTCCAATTTCCTTAGTGCAATACATAACTTTACTAAAAGAGATGCCTCTATATAACTTGGCCCTAAAAGCTCATGTTGGTTGCCTTTTAAATTATATAAAAATCCTAGCTGCACCCTACCATGCATCGCAGTGGCTTAGTCTGGTTAAATGGAAAAGAAAGAAAAGAGAAAGTGCACATTTCTAGTCGGTTTAATTTCACAATGCTTGTGGGTATATAATATTTTTTGTTGTTCCACTGCCTGTGCAGAATATAGAAATTGTCTGGTTTGCCGACTCTAGAACACGCAACGTATAATTGTCCATGTGAGAAGCAATCCGTGTCTAGATCTAAACCGCACAATTCTAAAGATTGGCCCTGAGGAAGAGGGAGAAAGTGTCTACACACACGAAGAAAAACAAGAATACAAAGTTCCTCTGATGAGAAGGAGGCGACTCATTCAAGAACTTCAAATAACACCAGTGTGGTTGGAACAGAAAAAAGAAAATGAGTAGTAAAAAATGAGACTAAAGGATTGTAAATAGGAGCCAAATTTGGTAAGACCTTTACAATACTAATCATACTGAACTTTATTATTAATTACTATTGAGGGATATTACATATAAGAGTGTCAAGATCAGATCTGTTTTTTTAAAGAAACTCATAAAATGCAAAAATCCATTTAGAAATCTTGAGCTCCATCTGAGCATTAGAAATACAACCCCGATGAAGCTGCATTTTCCTAAGTTTGATTCTTATCCTAGTATTTATCTAAATAGTCAGCTCTCCATTTCTTCCTAAGAAGGCACAAATTAAATCCTGTTAAATTCTATGCTTAAGTTTCCAACTCTGTAAATCCTGAGAAATATCTATTTTTTTTTGTATTTTTTAAAACATCAATTGTGGAAATGTAAATATTGTATACAATATATATCATTCAAAGGTCTAAAATTTCCCTTCTTTTTGAGGGACTAAAACACAAATCATGAGTTCATCATATTAAGGTAACATACTCATAAAATTAAAATAAAAGGGCTTTAGATCATAATTTTAAAAATTTATATTTCAAATTACCTTTCTTCTGTCATCATATTTAGAATGAATTCCCAAAATATCTAAAATATTAGCATGAGGAAATTTCTTTTGGAGAACACTCTTCACATTGTCCACAGTGAGTATTTTTTGATTCTTCACTTTTTGGTACATCTGTGGAAATAAAGATATTATAATTAATTTTTATCTTAGAGCAGTTATTTTCTTTCTTTTAGCATGTAGATAAGTTTATAAATTAGGTATATTTTACATTTTGTAAGTTCTAAACATATTATATACACAGTGGTGGGATTCAAATAATTTAACAACCGGTTCTCTGTCCTAATGACTGTTTTAAGTATAAAAAAATGATACACCGGAAAGGTAGTTTATTATTTCATGCATTTAATACTTAAATAAGAACAATAAAAGAGGTATACTAAACCAGATTATGTTATAAGATAAAGTTTAAAAATATTAATGAAAAAATATTAAATAATACCTGACAAAAAACAATAAAACTGTTATTTAAGATATTTCCAGTGACAGCTTGTCACCTCCTGCTTGTTTGGCACTTTATCTTTTTACGTTATATGTTTGTTTACTGAGGTAATAAACATGAGGGAATAAAAATGTAGTATTTCATCAAAGGTATAATAATAAGATTTATGAAATAAATAAATAAATATTACAAGCACAGTTCTGTCTTTTTTTTTTTTCACCGATGGACGGAATGAACATTACTACAGCACTTAGAATACGCTGTTGTGCAGATGAACATTAAAAAAGAGTAAGGAATATAAATTTATGATTTCCACATTGGGCAGCTGCCCAGGTGCCCAACTTAGAGAGAACCCTGATTACAAGTGACATTTTAACAACCGGTTCACTGAACTCAACAAAAAATTAGGTATCGGTTCTGCCGAACTGGTGCAAACTGGCTGAATCCCACTACTGTATATACATATGGATACATACACCCATACATACAGATAAGTTATTTTAACCAGATAATATATCATCTAATAAAAATAACTTTGAAATTCTATAGCTTCCAAAAATACTATAACAAATTTGTTATATTTTATTTTGCTCACTACTTGTAAATAAAATAAGGTTACCTTATTTAAAAAGATATTTATAAAATATTTTAAATGGCTATTTCAGAAATGCTTTATTTTAACTTCTGATTGCTCTTCAGTAAATACCTTGACTAGATTTTCTCTGCACCTCCAGTCTTGACCCATCTGAAATGTTCTAAATTTACTTGTGTAATTTCAGTTGTTACTCCTTTATTATTATTATTATTATTTGTATTTTTCTGAAGCTGGAAACGGAAAGGCAGTCAGACAGACTCCCGCATGAGCCCGACCGGGATCCACCCGGCATGCCCACCAGGGGGCAATGCTCTGCCCATCCGGTGCGTCGCTATGTTGCGACCAGAGCCACTCTAGCTCCTGGGGCAGAGGCCACAGAGCCATCCCCAGCGCCCGGGCCATCTTTTGCTCCAATGGAGCCTCGGCTGTGGGAGGGGAAGAGAGAGACAGAGAGGAAGGAGAGGGGGAGGGGTGGAGAAGCAGATGGGCACCTCTCCTGTGTGCCCTGGCCGGGAATCGAACCCGAGACTTCCGCATGACAGGCCGATGCTCTATCACTGAGCCAACCGGCCAGGGCTATTATTTTTGTTTTATTCCTCCCTTCATTATAGATCCGTGATGGCAAACCTTTTTATAAAGACCGCCCACTTTTGCAGTGCTAGTCAACCTGGTCCCTCCCGCCCACTAGTAGGCATTCCAGCTTTCATGGTGGGCCAATCGCAGCACCATTTGGTTTCTCTGCTACTGCCCACCGCTAAAGCTGGAATGCCTACTAGTGGGCAGGAGGGACCAGGTTGACCAGCACTGCATAAGTGGGCGGTTTTTATAAAAAGGTTTGCCATCACGGTTATAGATCCTCTACTATAACCCAGGCACTGTTCAAGGTGTGGGGAAAAAGAACCGATCTGTATCAAGACAGAAGGCATCTCTGAGCAGATAAATTAGCTGAGAACTTATTTCCCCTTACTCCTTTATGATATTTTTGATAATACTGGTTTACACTTGGCAATATAGCTAAATTTATCAATGTTTTCTTTCAGAATCAGACTTTTTAAAGTCTTATCCAAGAAACTCTCATCTCCCTTCCTTGGAGTCCTAATTTCTTCTAAATGTTTTAATCCTTTGTTCTTCCACTAAAATTTTAAGCTAATTGAAATTATTTTTACATAAGGTGTGAGATTTTGTTTGTATTGTTAAAATCAATTGCCCAAACACCAGCTGCTGAAAGTCCATTACAACTTATTGTAACATCACTTTTGCATTCTTCAGTTTTGGAGGTCTCTTATGTTACTGGCTTTGGTCTATATATCTTTTCCTTGAATTAATATTACACTGTCTTAATATAACTTAATAGATCTGATTGTGTGGTATGGTGGCTAGAATCAATTTATTCTTCCTCAAATGATTCTGGATCTTTACATTCTCATATAAATTATATTTATTTTATTGGGTTGGGGAATAAGTTCATAGCGTTTTTACTGAAGACTTTTATTTAAACAAAAAACAATAATTATATCAATAAGTTAATCAATTATATATTCGCCGTTGCTGTTTATAACCTCTTCCCACCTCTCGACCAATTTGTTGATGCAGTTCCGCCAAAAATCGCCTGGTCTGGTGTCAAAGAAGTTGTTGAGCCAGTTTTTAAGGACCTCTTTGTTATCGAAGGTAACGCCCTTCATATGGTTTGACAGGGAGCAGAAAAGATGGTAATCGGTCGGTGCAAGGTCCGGAGAATACGGTGGATGCTGAAGGACCTCCCATTCGAGCTCTTGGAGTGCGGCTTTGACGACTTGTGCAACATGGGGCCTGGCGTTGTCGTGAAGGAGTATGGTTTGACCATGTCGATCAGGTTGTTTCAGTCGAATAGCCTCATTCACGCGGTGTAGCTGGGCAATGTAGAGCTCCTTGTTGACCGTGGCATTCTTTTCGAGCATTTCCCAGTTCTTCATCGAATTCAGAAGGCCTTCCACTGTGGCACGTGTCATCGATGTCAAAGTCACCATTTTTGAACTTTGCAAACCATTTCTGTGCTGTAGACTCGCCTATGACACCTTCTCCATACACGTCACAAATGTCCTGGGCTGCTTCGGCAGCTTTTTGACCTCGATGAAAAGCAAAGAAGAGCAGGTGTCGAAAATGTTGATTTTTGCCTCCTGGGTATTCCATTTCTAAGCCTCAAAACTAATAAAAAATTAAATAACTCAAAAAAACAATTAACATAGTTTTGTAGAGCAGAAAGAGTTTTATCGAATGAATACTTACCCTTTGCCAAACAGCAAACAAATCGTTGTAAAATAAAAGAAAATATAAAAACGCTACGAACTTATTCCCCAACCCAATACTTTGCTTTTTCATTTTATTGGGGTATAACTGACAAATAGTAACATATTTAAAGTGTACAAGATGATGATAAAATCCAGTGAAAGAATTTCCACCATGAAGTTAATTAATAAAGCCATCAGCTTATTTATTTATTTAGGTAAGAATACTTAAATTTTACTCTCTTAGTAAATGTCAACTATACAATACAGTATTACAACCATAGTCACCATGCTGTACATCAGATCCCCAGAACTTATTCCTCTTATAACTGAAAATTTTATATTCTTTGACCAACACCTCATTTCCCAAATCCTTTGGCAACTAGTTTTCAACTGTTTCCAGGGATTCAGCTTTTTTAGATTCCACATATAAGTGATATATAGTATTTATCTTTCTCTGTCTGATATATTGCACTTAGCATAATGTTCTCCGGGTTCATCCATATTGTTACAAGTAGCAGGATTTTCTTCTTTAAGGCTGAGTAGTATTCTGTTGTGTGTACATATATACATTTTTCTATATCCATTCATCTATTGATGGACACTTAGGTTGTTTCCATACTTTTGCTATTGTAAATAATGCTGCAATAAACTTGAGAGTACTGAAAAATTCTTTGAGATACTGACCTTATTTCCTTTTTATATACACCCAGAAGTGGGATAGCTGATTCATACTGTAATCCTCTTTTAATTTCTAGAGAAACCACCAGACTGTTTTCCTTAGTGGATCTCCCAGTTTACATTCCAAAAATTTAGTGACCATGTATACATGGGTATATTTCTGGGATCTCAATTTTCTGTTTCATTGATCTATGCATTTCTTTTTATGCCGAAGTTCCATAGTGTTTTAATTACTTGTAACTTTGCAATACAGCGGTACCTTGAGATATGAGCAGACCAACATACAATTTTTTTTTTAAAAGATACGAGCCCTGGCCGGTTGGCTCAGTGGTAGAGCATCGGCCTAGCGTGCGGAGGACCCGGGTTCGATTCCCGGCCAGGGCACACAGGAGAAGTGCCCATTTGCTTCTCCACCCCCCGCCGCGCTTTCCTCTCTGTCTCTCTCTTCCCCTCCCGCAGCCGAGGCTCCATTGGAGCAAAGATGGCCCAGGCGCTGGGGATGGCTCTGTGGCCTCTGCCTCAGGCGCTAGAGTGGCTCTGGTCGCAACATGGCGACGCCCAGGATGGGCAGAGCATCGCCCCCTGGTGGGCAGAGCGTCGCCCCATGGTGGGCGTGCCAGGTGGATCCCGGTCGGGGCATGCGGGAGTCTGTCTGAATGTCTCTCCCTGTTTCCAGCTTCAGAAAAATGAAAAAATAAAAATAAAAAAAAATAAAGATACGAGCTGTGACTCGGTCCGTATCTTTGTTTGAGATCCAAGCAAAATTCCGAGATACGAGTTGTGATTCGGGAAGCTTCCGCTAGTTGGTGTGTTGGCGCATGGGTCCAGTATTAGTAGCACAACACCAGCATCTCGTTCTTTCTCACGTGTTACCCACAGAATCAAGTCAAATCTCATGTGCTGTACTCATTCTTGCATCACTTTCGCCATTTTTACTTTTTTTTGTGTGCTATCATGGGGCCGAAGAAAGTGAGTGTAAAGGACAGTGGTGAGAAGAAGAAGAGAATGATGTCGATAAAAGTAAAGCAAGAAATAATAGAAAAACATGAGCGTGGTGTACAAGTGATTGAAGTGGCAAGGCTGTACGACTGCAATACATCTATAATTTGTACCATCCTTAAACAAAAGGATGCCATCAAAAGTACAAATCCAGCAAAAGGAACTAAAATTCTGTCCCAATTAAGGACAATATCCATGAAGAAATGAAGAAGCTTCTTCTGGTGTGGGTGAGAGAAAGAGCTGGCAGGAGATACAGTAACGGAGACTGTAATATGCAAAAAGGCAAGTATTATTTACAGCGACTTGAAGAAGAAAGAACCATCAACCTCAAAAGAGGCAGCAAAAGATACATTTAAGGCAAGTCACAGCTGGTTTGGAAATTTCAAGAAGAGTTCTGGCATTCACTCGGTGCTGAGGCATGGTGAAGCTGCGAGTGCTGATGTTAAGGCAGCTGAGGAGTACATCGCACGTTTTGCTCCACTTATTGCAAAGGCTACATCCCCCAACAAGTGCTCAACTGTGACAGAACAGGATTGCTTTGAAAAAAAAATGCCCCGGAGGACTTTCATCACCGAAGAGGAGAAGCTACCAGGCCATAAACCTATGAAGGACCATCTGACTGTTGCATTGTGTGCAAATGCTAGTGGTGACTGTAAAGTAAAGCCACTACTAGTGTATCATTTCGAAAATCCTCGAGCCTTTAAGACTCACAAGATTCTTAAAGAAAAACTGCAGGTTATGTGGCGTGCCAATGCTAGGGCATGGGTTATACAGCAGTTTTTTATTGAATGGGTAAATTTTGTCTTTGGTCCTGCAGTGAAGAAATATCTTCAAGAAAATAAACTCCTGATGTAACCATTACTAATCCAGCCCACCCACCTGGTCTTGAAGATGACATTCTCGATGAGATCAAGTTTGTGAAAGTCCTCTACCTCCCACCCAACATGACTTCAATCTTTCAACCTATGGATCGGCAGGTCATTTCCAACTTTAAAAAGCTTTACACAAAGCACTTGTTCTGCCACTGCTTTGAGGTGACTGAGAATACAAATCTAACTCTTCGAGAGTTTTGGAAAGATCACTACAACATCGTGATATGTTTACGCATTATTGACTTGGCATGGCAAAAGGTTACAAGAAGAACCTTGAACTTGGCATGAAAAAAGCTATGGCCTGATGTTGTTGCAGACAGGGACTTTGAAGGATTCGAACCAGAGACTGAGACTGAGGTAGAGGCATTGGAGGAGATTGTGTCCCTCGGAAAATTGATGGGTCTGGAGGTAGATGAGGGTGGCATAAGCGAGCTTGTCGAGGAACATGAGGAGGAACTCTCAATTGAGGAGTTGAAGGAGCTACAGATGATGCAGCATATGGAGCTTCTGCAAGTGACTAGTAGTGAGTAGAAGGTAGAGTCGAAGGCAGTGATTTCTATAGTAAAATTAAAGACATGCTGCAATGTGGGAGAAACTTTCAAGTTTCATTGAAAAGTATCACCCAGAAAAAGTTTCAACTGGTCCTGCTTCAGCACTTTTTAATGACACTTGTTTGTCACATTTCCATAACATTTTGAAAGGCAGGCAAAAGCAAACCTCTTTGGATAGATTTTTATTCAAAAGTCCTGCAAGTGAAAGTGCCGAAAGTGCAGCCAAAAAGGCAAAAACAGGTGATGATTAAATGAAAAATATGTAATGTTAAGCTTAGGTTAAGTTTAAAGTTAAGAAAGTGCATTTTTTTACAATTAAGTTTTTGTGGTTTCATTTTAAGTAAAGAAAGTGCAGTTTTAGTTTACATTTAGTGTTAAGAAAGTGCAGTTTTAGTTTACGTGTCTAAAGTGCCTGTGTCTCTCCCTCCCTCCTCCTCTGCCATTCACCTGTTATCCACACTCGTCTGTCTCCAAGGTAAGAATACAGTACTAAAGAACACTTTTTTTTTAATTTCATATATTTTTTTTATGCATTGGTAAAGTATACATGTGTGTTTCTTAATTAAAAATGTCTTTTTTTTATAATTTAGGATGGTTTGGGGATGTTTCACAGGGCTGATATGGATTAAATCTATTTCAGTTATTTTAAATGGGAGAAATTTGTTTGATATACAAGTTGACTGACGAGCTTGGTTACAGAACAAATTAAACTTGTATCTCAAAGTACCACTGTATTAATTAAAATTAGTAAGAGCAATGCTTCCAGCTTTGTTTTTCTTTCACAAGATTGCTTTTTCTATTCAGGGTCTCTTGTGGTTCCATATGAATTTTGTGGTTCTATATGTTTATCTATTATTGTGAAAAAAGCAACTGGAATTTTAATAGCTATTGCATAAAATCTTTGTTTTTCTTCCACAAAATTGCTTTGTATGGACAATTTAAATTGTATAAACAATTTTACAATATTAATGCTTCAATCCATGAACGTGGAATACCTTTCCATTTATCTCTTCTTCAATTTCTTTCATTATGTTTTACAATTTTCAGTAAAAAGATCTTTGGCATCCTTGGTTAAATTTATTCCTGAGTATTATATTCTTTTTCATGCTATTGTAAATGGGATTTTATACTTAATTTTCTTTCCAATAGTTGTGAGTATATAAAAGTGCTACTGATTTTTGTATCCTGCAACTTGAATGAATTCATTTATTAGCTCCAACAGGTTTTTGGTGGTGTCTTTAGGGTTTTCTATATATGAGATCATGTGATGTGCAAACAGACAACTTTACTTCTTCCTTTCTAATTGAGGTGGCTTTTATTTATTGTTTTTGTCTAATTTTCTGGCTAGGACCTCAAACACTATGTTGAATAAGAATGGTTCCAGATCTCAGAGGAAAAACTTTCATCTTTTTACTTTTGAGTATGATGTTAGCAGTGGACTTGTCATATATGGCTTTAATTCATTGAGGGACATTCCTTCTGTAGCCAATTTGTTGAAAGTTTGTTTGTTTTTTATCATGAAAGGGTGTTGAATTTTGTCAAATGCTTTATCTCCTTCTACTGAAATTATTATATGATTTTATCATTCGTTTTGTTTACCACATTGATTTGTATATGTTAAACCATCCTTGCATCCCAGGAGTAAATCCTATTTGATCATGGTGTATGATCATTTTAAAGTACTATTGAATTCAGTTTGCTAATATTTTGTTGAGGAATTTTCATCTATGTTCATCAGGTATATAGGCCTGTAACTTCCCTTTTTTATTATTAATTTTAATAGGGTGACATAGATCAGTCAGGGTACATAGGTTCAGAGAAAACATCTCCAGGTTATTTTGACATTTGATTATGTTGCATACCCATCACCCAAAGTCAAATTGTCTTCTGTCACCTTCTATCTGGTTTTCTTTGTGCCCTTCCCCTCCCCCTCCTCTGCCCCCCACCCCCCCGTAACCACCACATTCTTGTCCATGTCCCTGAGTCTCATTTTTATGTCCCACCTATGTATGGAATCATATAGTTCTTAGTTTTTTTCTGATTTACTTATTTCACTCAGTATAATGTTATCAAGGTCCATCCATGTTGTTGTAAATGATCCAATGTCATTTCTTATGGCTGATTAGTAGTATTCCATAGTATATATGTAACTTCCCTTTCTTGTAGTGTCCTTGTCTGGCTTTGGTATCAGGGTAATGCTTGCCTTATAAAATAAGTTTGGAAGTGTTCCCTCCTGTTTTTTGGAAACGTTTGAGGATTGGTATTAATTCTTATTTAAATGTTTGGTAGAATTTACCAATAAAGCCATCTGGACCTGAACTTTTCTTTACTAAGAGGTTTCTGATTAATGACTCAATCTTCATACTAGTATTTGGTCTTCAGATTTTTCTATTTTGTCCTGATTCGGTCTTGGTAGATTGTTTCTACAAATTTTCTTCCATATTGTTAAATGTTTAGCTTATCTATAATTTTCCATCTTGTTATATCCCTTCTTCTGGTATGCTTAAATTTAATATACTCATACTTAATATAATTTATTGATGTAGTTGGATTAGTTTGTGCCATTTTGCTATTTGTTTTCTATATATCGTATGTGTCTTTTGGCTCACTGCTTCTTTCTTTACTGCTGTTTTATATGTTTAACTGACATTTCTTAGTGCATCATTTCAATTCTTCTTTTGATTTTCAATTATGTATTTAACTTATTTTCTTTGTAGTTACTCTAGGAATTACAACATACATTGGAACGTATCACAATCTACCTCCATTAATCCTAACAATATAGTAAATATGCAGAATTACAGTTCTAAAATAAATCCATTTCATCCTCTGCTCCTTTGTAACAATTATTGTCATGTATTACATCTATATGAGTTAAAATATATGCTTTATTACTCTTTTGTAATTTAAAGAGAAGAGAAAAATATATTCATACAGCCTTCTATATTTTCCCATGTATTACATATTATTTACTGTTACCATTTCATTTCTTTCTATAGATTTGAGTTACCATCTGGTGTCATTTCCTTTCAGCCTAAAGGATTTCCTTTAGTACCTCTTCTGAAGCAGCAAGGACTTTCTTAGTCTTTATTTGTAAATATCTTTATTTTATCATTTTGCAAGTATCATGGTCTTTGTTGCCACTTGTCAAGTGCCTGAAAACAGATTTAATTCATGTATTTTTCTAGTTTTATAATTTCTTTTTACTGTCAGATGGCTAATCTGTTGTCAGTTACTCCATCACATCCAAGTCTTTATTTATTTATTTTTTAGCAAGAGAAAAAGGGACTGATAGGGACAGACAGGAAGGGTGAGAGATGAGAAGCATCAACCCATGGTTGTGGCACTTTAGTTGTTCATTGATTGCTCATATGTGCCTTGACAAGGGGGCTGCAGCTGAGCCAGTGACACCTTGCCCAAGCCAGTGACCTTGGGCTCGAGCCAGCATCCTTGGGCTTTAAGCCAGTGACATTCAGGCTTTAAGCCAGTGACATTCAGGCTCAAGCCAGTGACCATGGGGTCATGTCTATGACCTCATGCTCAAGCTGGTGACCTCGGTGTTTTGAACCTGGGTCCTCAGCATCCCAGGTCGATACTTCATCCACTGTGCCACTGGCTGGTTAGGCACATTCAAGTCTTAAAGTGTTTTTACATTCTCAAACATGCATTCCTCAAATATTCAATAAGTATGTAACATACATTTTTTTAACCTTGAACTTGCAAGACAGAGAGAAACAATTAAATTACTTGTAAGTTTGTATAGCTACTGGGTGAAAGAGCTGAGCTATTAAGTCAGATTGTTTTATGACAAATACTGTAATTACTCTACCAACATTCTCTATCACATTTCAATAATCTTCATATATTTTTAGTATGATTTTGACTTTCTATTACATTCCCCCCTATCCTAATACTGTATTTTTTAAATTATTTAACTTAGATAAAATAATTCAATTGAAGGTAATAAAACAGTATTTAAGAAATTTTATAATTGATATATTTTACTAAAAGTCTACATTTTGCTCAAATTGTTCTAAATTAGTAAAGCTAAGTCATCTTAAACTATATTATTCAACTGCCAGTCCATGGACTGGTCTGCCAGAAATTTCGTGCCAGTCAGCAAGTTAACTACCCTGATGTTGTATGAAGATAACAGACCTAATGATCTCAGTCGAAATTGCTTATGTTCAGGGGGATTTCTGCCTTAGTGGTCCCCAAAATATATAATTCTCCTATTTTCACTGTTCCTAAGTGTAAAAAGGTTGAAAACCACTGGATAGGACATAACACATTCCCAATGAAATGTAAGTGAATATTGTCATACTTCAGAACACAGAGAATCTAATATGCTTTCTTTAAATATTCCTTCTTCATTTACTTTCCCTCTCCTTCTTTCTCTAGTTGTTTAGCACAACTTGTAGGCTATAGTAAATATTGAATACTTATTTTTATGCTGCTTTGTACTGAACCCTATGATTTTAAGTGCAATTAGGTTTCCTAAGAGATTATAATATTGTGCTGAACATCACCACATATATTTCAAAAGGCAAGTGATTTAACAATATGCCATCATGCAAATTAATGTCTGATAGAAAGTGCTTATAGAATACTGATTCAACAGAAATAATTAAGATAACTTAGGTAAAAGTAATTTTGGAAGGTTTTCAAATTTCTTAGTTTTCAATAGCACGATGATTCTTTTATAATAAGGTAGTTGGATTTTAATAAATGTATAAGTCAATTTGACTAAGCTCCTTATAAACTCTTAACACAAATCAGTAAAACTAATAGACTGAGGTACAATATTGACATATATTCCATGGCACTGTTTCACAGAACAAAGAATATCCAAAGTCACTGCAGTGTAGGTAGTTTCTATACCCCATGATAGTCAATTAATGAGGGATTTAGTGGTTTTCCAGGGAGCTACAGGGAGGGTAGATAATTTACAGTGCTTTGGTAATTTCCTTCTCAGTCTGAAGAACCATTCCTTGTTTATAATTGTGGTTGATAAGTTAAAGATCAATAAATTTAAAAATGAATAGACATGATTTAAGACTTAACCTGACTTTCTTAATAATTTAAAAATACATTTATATTTTTTTCATGATGGGCTATAATAGTTTCAAAACCTCAATTATGAAATAATCTTCTTGTATCTTATTATTCCTTAATTAGGTTCTTACCAATTTCTGACTTCTTTTACAACCTCTTAGTCACCCAGTATTACATACCATTTCCATTCTAATTTACTGTTATAAAGTAACCTCCTCCTCCTTTGAAATTCTCTAGAAAGTATCTATATCCTTTGTCATTCAGAATAAAATATTTATATTTTGCAATACTTTACAATATTTTTTTCTATTTGTGATTTTACTCAAGACCTACTCAAGAAATCTTCCCTGACTAACCATTTTCTTTAAACATATATATATATATATATATGTATATATATATATGCAATTTAAATTTCTTTATTGGCTGGGTAAACTTAAGTAAGTTCATATATTTTGTAAAGCATGGGGACAATATCATGCACTTAAGTTGGGAGTTGCAAAAATCAAATACATCATCTGTATTAATTCCCATGATAGTTTTTATAAACTTTGAAATGTTAATAATAATTATAGTAATGCAGGAAAGGCACTACAAATTTAAATAAATTATGCCTAGTGCATAAACTCACATGTGCTACGGAAATAAATGCTTGTGATACATTATGCTCTTCTGCAATATAATTGAAAGCCCGCCAAAGAGCAACTCCAGTATCATTTGTTCCATCAGCTGCATCATCTGTATTAACAATGAACACAAAACCAATTCTGGAAAAGGAAGATGAATAAGGAATGTCACAATTACTCCTTGAACCACAATAAACCATGATTTTAAAACATCATTAGACTACAACATTTAGATGGAGAGAATGTGTTAGAAAATGGGGGTATGAGGGAACATTATTATTTGAAAGGTTTGATGTATAATACCTACTCATCAAAATCTTCATATCTGATGGATTCCTCCAAAATGTATACTCTCTGGTGGTGGCAGTATCAAATGACCATGTTTTTTGGGGTGGGGGATGAGTGGGGGAAGACAAGTGCACTCTTAACACAACCACAATGAAATGGATCTATCTTTAAGTTCCCAAAGTAAAGAGATCATTCTCTCAGGAAGATAAACAAGATTACCAAGCAGCTCTGAGGAACAGAGTCTACCATAAAGGTATACGATGCTTCACAACACATAGCTATGTGTGTCAGGCAATAGAGATGAACCATTGCTTTGAATTCACATTAATACTATGTGTAATACAACATGAACATCATTAGATTGCCTTCAGTTGACAGTTTGTTATAAATTGACAATTACCTAAGAGGAATTTTTTGATAAAATAAAAGTTCAGCAAGCTTTATAAAATCCAAGGTATATTCTTGAGCAGGATCTATAAACAGAACCTAAAAGAAAGTAAATAGTCTATAATCATTATTTTGTTTTAATACAATATTTTCATGAAATTCAAGTTTAGTCTAATTACTGTAACTAAAAGTATTAAGTTCAAGGTTTTTAAAAATAAATTTCTAGCAAGTCTAAAGAATTTTGAAGAATGTACAGAAAAATTTCATTTATAAAGAATTTCTAAAAGCTGCATATCCAAATACAATATATGGAATTTGATAATATATTACTCATTCTCTTTTTGAAGCACAGCATAAAGTACATATTTTTTTACAGGAAGTAAAAGATCTTATTCTAAATGTTCAGTGGATTTTCTGTGATAAATTTTTAAAAAAAGGAAATGGTAATTAAATATTGACCAAAAAAAGAAAGCAGTCACATAACTGATTGCTGTAGATTGATATAGAAAATAAGATATTCACTTCCTATGCAAAAATAAATAAATAAATAAGGCCCTACGTGTCCACATTTTAAAGTTCTATAAGGTTCTTTATGTTGTAGTAATGAATTTGTATGCTAAGATGATAAAATGGTATTTGTGTATTTTTCTCAGAAATGTAAAAAATGTTATAATATAGAAGAAAGAAAAGCTCTATAATAGATTCCTTTCAGAAAAGGTAAAAGTAGCCCACTAAGTTAATAATGGGTATTATTAAAGGACATGAACACTAAATGACAAGAGGCAGATAATGTGACACTGCTAGTGTTTGAGACCTACTCAGGCATGCCACTACAGCTTGCTGCATCAGGCCAATAGTTCCTTCCTTATTACTCAGACGCCTATTTATCAAGAGCAGGGTAATCCAAAAGAGGGCTTACATCTTTATAAAAAAATCTATATAAAATATCAAAATGTAGAACTCACCAAATTATGGAAATTACGCCTTATGGAAGGTATTTTTCCAGGGAATACTGGTTTTAGAAGTTCCTGGCAACTTGCAGGCCATGTAACATACAAATCATCATTTTCTAAGTCATTAATCCACTAGGAAAGAATACATAAATCTGTTAAAGCTATAGTAAGATCATCTAAAATAATTTTCAAAGGCAGATTTCACTCTATCAAAGGCAAGGTGGAAGTATACATAGAATTTTCTATATTATACTGATTAAATATAGGAAGTCAGTCAAATAGTCTTTAATTAAGGAATATATCATATGCAATAATTTTATATTACCATGGCCTTTTCCATGAAGCCTTCTCCCCAAAACAGTGACTCCTTTTACTAGTATGTGTGTTTTTTATATTAAAAAATAAAATTGTATAAAAATTACTCTCCATTAACCATTTAAGAGAGATAAAAATTTATCTTATTAGCAGTATAAGAGCCAGTGAAGTCCTCCACCTCCCATCTCAAATTTAAAGGCTTGGCCATAAGAAAAATAAAACAGTTTTTAAAAGTTATAGAACATATACTAAGTAAAGTACATGGCAAAAAACAATAATGGAAAATCCAAACAAAGTGCAAGAGAGATGGGCAACACAGGCAAAGGGTCTAATATACATGTAGCTGAAAAAGAAAAACGGGACAAAGCAATACTTGAAGAAAATCAGGAGGCTTCTGCAGTGATCTAGACATAAGTTTTTGGAGGGCTTAACTAAGAGGCAGTGGTTTTAGAGAGAAGTCAGAATTAAGACACACACCTAAAGAGGGATGAGTAAGAGGGACGAATCCAAGGTAATTCAGGGCTTTCAGAAAGGAACACTGTACCAACACAGAGATAATAGACTCTAAGGGAAGTGGACTTCTTCAGGGAAGACGGCAAGAAAGTAGGGAGGGAGCTAACTCCTAATACTTAAGATGTCTACATGACATCTGAGGAGGGAAAACTGGACAGTTTCAAGAATTTCTATTTTAGCGGATAACAAGTATGATGGGGATCTGGGATTAGCTTATTTCCACTATAATTTGCCCTGGTAGTACTGAGAGTGAAGAGAGAACTTTGGTCACCCTGGAAAAGTCAGTAGTAGAGTATCTTGCTTATTTTTCTGATGTAATTCTTGCAAAGATGTGAAGGTAATGGGAATAGTCCTAAGGATCGTGACATGCTAGGAATCTCCTGTGAAGTGAAATCTCTGTAGACTCAGTCAGCAGTGTCTATTTTATTGTTTTTTCTTTTTCTATCGATATGTGAATACTAGGCCAGAGGAGGAGAACGTTCCATGTAGAGGATTTGAATATCTGGTCCCCTTGGTGATGTTATATTTCTTATTTTAAGAGAGAAACTGGCCTTATGTTTTATGTATCAGTCCCACTGAACTGGATAATGATTGCAAGCAGAGTCGCTGTTAATGATCAGAATAGCTGAAGGTGTTTATTTAAAATGCACTTTCCTTACCTCCATTACAGACCTGCTAAATCAGAAACTCAGAACAGGCCCATTCTGGGAATCTCCATTTAGAACAACTGCCTGTCCGCAGACCAGTCCGCCAGAAATTTCATGCTGGTCCGCAAAAGAGTTAACCACCCTGATGTTGTATGAATATTATAGACCCAATGATCTTGGTAGAATTTGCTTATGCTCAGGGTGATTTCTGCCTTAGTGGTCCCCGAAATAATTCTATTTTCATGAGCTTCCAAGTGTAAAAAGGTTGAAAACCACTGGTATAAAGAGCAGTAAAAAGAGCTACAGTAAACATTGATAACAAGTCACTTAATGTTCCAGAAAATATAAATGGTAACTAATTAATAACTTGTGTGATTTCTCCTGAGTCTGACAGCTTTGATGTTCATGGTGCTGCTATGGGAGGCTTTTGACGTAGGACAAAAGTAACCATGATAATTGAGATGCTTCAGAGCAAAACCCTTAGATTTTTATATCAAACAATTAGCAAGACATTGAGAGGTTATATTTTTTTCTTAAAACCTTTTCTTCTCATCATACAAAGGGTAGGTAAAAGTAGGTTTATAGTTGTGAATGCAAAACAGTTTATTCTTGTACTATTAGTTATTGTGTAATTTATTTGTATTACCATTAGAAACCTACTTTTGTCCACACCTGTATAACACATACCCACAGATAAAAATTTGCAATATACAGAAAATATGAAAAAATATTCAAAACTACCCACTACATCACCAACACCCGTTAATAATTTAACATTTTGACGTACATGCTCCTAATCCTGTGTTCATCTTTTACGTGATGACCTCATATGTCCACATTTTTTACTTACTATGAGAACACAGTCATTGCCCCTGATTTAAGCATATTTATAAATATAAGTTTAACTCAATAGTGTGAATATGTAGTTGACATTTCTGTTTTATACATAACTCGTTTTTATTTTGATTGTTTTAAAAATATGGAGTAATGATCACATCTTAGTGTACAGAGACTTTTCTCCATTTCCTACTGTCTCTTTATGATAGTCTCTAGATCAAAGTACATGAACATTGTAAGGACACAGCAGCCGTAACTTTTTTTTTTTTTTTGTATTTTTCCAAAGCTGGAAATGGGGAGGCAGTCAGACAGACTCCCGCATGCACCCGACCAGGATCCACCCGGCACGCCCACCAGGGGGCGACGCTCTGCCCATCTTGGGGCATCGCAGCCATAACTTTTTAAAAGGCTGTGTCAGTTACCACTCTCCTCCCATGTGCCTTTTCATCCTTCTTTCCTATCTCCTTAGTTAAGTTGCAGTTTTTATTATTAGTTTTATTATCAAATATTAAGATTATGTTATTACTTAGTAGTTATTATTACAAATTAAAATGTATATGTCATTATAAATAAATCATTTTGTCTTCCAAATGATTTTTGAAGAAAAAGCTTTTGATCTGTTTACTGTCACTTCAAACCCATTTTCACTCAAGTCTCATTAATTATAATGGTTTTCCTTGGGGAGTTTTTGTTATATAATCTTACGTTATGTAATACTTTTATTTTCTCATTTCTAATAGTTACTTTAATAATAATGTTAAATCATAATGTTGATATGAACATTCTTATATTAATTGTTGTAATTAGAATGATCCCAGAATCTCACTGTTAAAATTATGCTCTGTATTGGTTTGAGATAAATATTTATATAGCCATTTATATAATATTTATATTTACTGAGTACCTACTAAAATCAGGGATATATAGGTGAGAGAAAAAAATGGATAAAATTTCTACCTTCAAAATGTTTATATAGCCTATAAAAACAGACATTGAAGAATGACACATAAATGAAAAATTGTAACTGTGCTAAGTTTACAGAAGTTGTAGTTCTATTACATAATATGTATATATATGTGTGCGCACGCTCCCGCAGCGCACACAACAGAGAAAGGCAGGGGGAGAGAGGGAGAAATGGAGAGGGAGGGAAGGAGAGAGAGGAAGGGAGAAGAAGGGAAGAAAGGGGGAAGTGAGAGGGAAGGAGAGGAGGGAGGGAGAGGAAGAGGGGGGAGAGAGGGATGGAAAAGGGTGATAAGGGGTGTGAGGGGGAGAGAGAAGGAGGGAGAGAAAGGGAGAGGGAGAGAGGGAGGGGGAGAGTTAGTTGAGTCAGTAGGTCTGGGTTGCTCACACCTTGCACATTCCCAAGAAGAGCCTATTTTTGTGATAAAGGTTCTCAAGCATGGCTCCTGGGAATTAAGCTCTTGAAACATTCTGACTGAGAGTCTTCCACAGGTTTAGGGCCTTGCTGCAGGCTGCAGCAGTTTGTATGACTTTATACAAACAATGTGATTGTGATCAACATCTAGTTTTCCTTTGAGGTCTGGAGCTTCAGTGACAGATCAGTCACATAGCCATCATATGCCTATATAACATACTGCATTTCAAAACCCTGAACTCCCATGCTCAAGCGAACTTCCCTGGCAAGTAGCACTTTGTACTGTCACATTGACTAAAGTATGTCCTGTACAACATCACTAGGAGCCCATTCTTGGAAGCTTGTTCCTGGCTTCTTTTGGACTCCACCTCATACCCTCTCTCCTGCTATTACTTGTACTCTTTTGCTCTATTAAATCATAACCACTAGTATAACCATTT
Organism: Saccopteryx leptura; assembly: GCF_036850995.1. Taxonomy (NCBI): domain Eukaryota; kingdom Metazoa; phylum Chordata; class Mammalia; order Chiroptera; family Emballonuridae; genus Saccopteryx; species Saccopteryx leptura. The sequence continues at coordinate 53,094,049 of NC_089506.1, read as the reverse complement.
CTAGGTCTTTTGAATCCTTTTAGCAAATCACCAAATTCGATGGTGCTTGTGGGGACTCCTTGACACAATCTGTATATAAAAAAAATCATCTAGGACAGTTAAGGAAAATTGCTCTCAGGAAGTACTGTTTGGAGTTAAAGAATGAAAATAAATTGATTGGATAGAGAGAGGAAAATTTACTTTCCAGGCATGAGATAAGGGATAGTGGTGAAAAGAATATTTTATAGTCTAAGAAATGAAAGGAAGGATTAGACCATTTATAGCCTCATAGGTCCTACTAAGGACTGTTTTTGTGCCTTAAGCAAGGGAGAACACTGTGATCAGATTTCAAAAACTTCATTCAGGCTATATCACACGGGCAAGAATTTAGGAGGGCACTGAAAATTGTCTAGGCAAGATTTTCATTACATAAAGGTGGCAATTTTACATTCCTCAGATTTTAACCACTTGGTGTTTTGTTGTTATTGATCATGTGGTAATTTTGTTGTTCTTGTTTGCTTTGTTTTTACCTTTAAAGCTGGAAAGGATACTAAACTAGTGAGTAAGTGTTCTTGTGAGGAAATGCAAAGGACACAAGGAAAAGAAGATACAAATGTGAGGGGATGAATCAATTTTTTACTTTTTCTTCTGAGTTCTGCTATATAACCTCTTTGAAATTATTTAAATTTATTCTGAAGTTAGACAATATTTTTTCTTTTTTTTAATTTTAGATTTTTTCTTTTTATTAAGTGAGAAGAGGCAGAGAGACAGACTCCTGCATACTCCCAACCAGGATCCACCTGGCAAGCCCTCTACCGGTGATGTTCTGCCCTTCTGGGGCCACTGCTCTGTTGCTCAGCAACCGAGCTATTTTACCGCCTGAGATAAGACCATGGAGCCATTCTCAGTGCTTGGGGCCAACTTGCTCCAACCAAGCCATGGCTGCTGGAGGAGAAGAGAGATATAGAGAGAAGGTGAGGGGGAGGGGTGGAGAAGCTGATGGGCACTTCTACTGTGTCCTCTGACCGGAAATCAAACCCAGGACTTTCACACCCTAGGCTAATGCTATACCACTGAGCCAATCAGCCAGGACCAATATTTTGTTTTATATTAAGTCTTAATTTAAAACAGGAATTACATGAGCACTTACCATTATTGAAGAATGCCTAATATCTAATACATAGTTTTTGTCCCAAACATGTGAACCTAATTTTAAAAATTTGCTCATATCTTCTCTGTTTATCCCGAGATTTCGAAGGCCATTCATCATTTTTCCTTCTAGCTTCAGCATATCCAAAATACTTCACATTTAAAGAAAAGAGATAAGTTTTATTCTGATGTGCCAGCATTTTAAAAAATCCTTTAAAATATATAGCTTTCTTAAAGCATTGGAAACAATTTACAATGGTATTTTTATTAATAGAGAAAAATATATAATTAAATTAAACTCATTAACAAATCAGGCAAGGAATTCTAATTAATTATCCAGATTAAAGTTATATTGGGGGTTGTTTTGTTTTTAGTTGTTAACAAAATCTTATTTAAAATATAAAACAACAAGGATTATATTCCTTCCCAAAGAAGCAAGAATATGCTCACTCCTGAACAAGTCAATAATGAAGGGAAAAATAGAATAGGTCACTTTTTGATACATCTACTACAGAAACAAGATTAAACATGATCTAAAATATAAAATTTTAGTACAGAGAAAGCCCTATTAAAACATGAAACTTCACATCTTTTTAGAATACATATTAAAATTTCTAGTTACATTTATAATTAGATAGCTCTTAAACAGGATAGAAAATATTACTGCTAAAAATAACAATATCGATAAATAACCCTATTGACTTCCCCTTTCAGATATGAATGGAATGAGAATAAAGCAATATATAGATTTTATAATACAGTTTTCAGAAAGAACTATCAAGATCCAAATTTAAAAAGCAGAGATCTAATATCTAAACTGTAAAGAAAACTGTTTCATAAGTGTTTGAAGTTGACCTGTATAATTTCTGCTCTGCACATCTGTATTCAGTGGTGGGATTCAGCCAGTTCATACTGGTTCAACAGAAACAATACTGAATTTTTTGTTGAGTTTGGCGATCCAGTTGTTAAAATCGCACTTGTAATCAGGGTTCTCTCTAAGGAGGGTGCCTGGGCAGCCGCCCAATGTGGAAATCACAAATGTACATTCCTTACACATTTTTTTTTTAACATTTATCTGTGCAACTATGTATTCTAAGTGCCCATAGTAATGTTCATTCCATCCATAGGTGAGAAAAAATTGTGAGGATGCCAATCAAGAAGCAATATGGAAATACCTTAACAGTTTTGTTTTTTTTCAGGTATTATTTAATATTTTTCATTAATATTTTAAAACTCTTGTGTACCTCTTTTATTGTTTTTATTTAGGTATTAAATGCATGAAATAATAAACTATCAGTATATCATTTATTTATACTTAAAACGGTCATTAGGGCAGAGAACTGATTGTTAAATTATTTGAATCCCACCACTGTCTGTATTCTAGATAGTTCTTCCCACTGCTTTGCAAAGTAAACTTTTTACCAAAATAATAATAATAATAATTAATAATAATAAAATCTATTAGGAAATGAGTGTAATGAAAAGAGTACTAGCTTGTTATCACAAACCACCAATCTAATAATAAGATTTAATCTGGGTTGCAACACTGTTTCATGTGTGGATTCCTAAAGCTCTTAATCCCTTATATCTAAATTTTCTAATAAAATAAAAATTTTGGAACGCACTGCCAGTGTTCTATTTTAAATATGTTATGATGCTTACTGATCATATACGTTTTATGTGATAGAATTTAAATATTCATTGTGGTTTTTATCATCTCTGCTATTTCAATCTCAATTTTCCAAGGAAAAAACATTTATAGAAAAATTAGATACAAGGTACAATGGACAAAGAATGAGATTTCAAATCTTGCTACTATTTGCTAGCTGTGTCCCTATCTTTGTGTGAGATCTCTCTGAGAGAACAGTCATGATCACTTTATAAGGTATTAGTAATTACATTAATTCACTACTGGGCATGCAGTTGCCCTCAACTAGCATTAGTTTCCTCCTTGTTCTTCCTAAATCATGAATTTTACATACTGATGAAAAAAACCCCCAGTTCATTAAATATGCTATATTTGTTTATCAGTAAAACTCCTGTATCTCTGAATTTCTAAATAATTTCTCATGCTTCTTTTTTAAATATGTAGTTACTCTCTTTAGATTTGCTTAGAACCCTTCACCAACTTCTACTGGTTCCGCATCTGGTCCTTGCCCATTTGAGTGATCTCAGTTTCCTCAGTCTCCTCACTGCACATTCTGGCCATACTAGACTTTCCATTTTCTCAAATATGCCATGTTTATAGAACTTGCACTCCTGCATTTGCCTGATTCATCCTTTAAGTCTTAGCTAAAATATCACTTCCATGGAGAAATCTGGTATCCACTGTCCCCATGTTCCATCAAGAACAAATTTAAATCTCTGTAGGTATAAACCCTTAAAGCACTGCACTTTACCTTTTATAAACCTTAGCATTGTACTTATCTAATATGTTATTCTACTAATAGACTGTCAATTTCACATAGGCAAGACTTCTACGTTGTTCACCATTATACCCCAAATATTAAGCAGTATATACAGAATAATAGATACTTACTAAACTAAATATTTCAATATTGAATTGATTTAAAAATATCAAGACACCTTTGTTATTTCTTTCTGGATGAGAGAAAGAAGGGCCAGGCCATGGGGTGTAGTACCAGTTTTCTACAACCCAAAAATGCAATGAGGGACAGGAGATAAGAAGTGCTTACCCCCAACTTCTTTTTCTTCTTTTTACCAGAAATGGACCTCTCTCTAGACCTAGGATGTGACTTCAATAATATAACATTTTCCTTCCTCTCCTCTTTCTTGTATCATTTTCTTCCATTCATCAAGTTCTTCACACTGATTTTATCTACATGTTCTGATCTTTTTCCGAGAACCTCTTTGATTGTTTATTTTGTACTAAAAATGTCAAAAGATATAAATACTCTCACATATCTTCTTTCCCTCTAAGGAAATTATAGTAGTGACAACTAGTGATCACTTCAATAAGGCACAAAAATGTATCATGCATGCTGCAAATCACAGAAGGGGGTTGTACTTTTTAAGTAACTTACAGCCTTTCTAAATTAAACATCAAAATGTTCCTGCCAATAAATTTCCCCATACATTGACACAGAAAACTTTCCCCAACCTACCTAGCATTTCACTCCTTTTTCTAAACCTGTTTTCTCTGTTCCTGAACACAGATGTACTTTTGCCCCTCTGAAGAGCACAGGCCTGGAGCTAAAACTCCTCCACTCTTTCAGCATGTGGTACTTATTCCTGTGTATCCTAGGTTATCGTTTCCCAATATTAGGTCCAAGGACTCAACTAAATAAAGAGAAAAGTCCCATTTGCACTACCTGCTCTTCTTCTCAGTCTTTTTTGTATTTTCCTATATATTTTTTAAACTGGTAAAAAACAAAGTACAATAAACATTTATTAATTAAAGTTCAATAAAATACATTCAATTGAACTAAAACTGAGTGTCTTAACTAAAGTATTATGTTTATAAAATTCATTTTATAGTCTCAATATTAATTTTTACTTGTATGCTTCTTTAAAAAAATAAAATAACTTCAATTGATTTCCCTTCTTTTGGCCCATGACTGATTTATGGCCAGTAGCCATGATGAATAAACGAATACCTAATTCTGCTCTAGAGCATTTCTGAAGAATTTTTTTGACCTAAGGAAATAGATAGCACCTTGAATTCTATTATTACAAATTTCCTTTCTGACAAATACCAATACTTTATATTCTCCCCATTAATTTCCTTCCTCTGAAGGAATATCTTACGTTCTTTCAGTTCCTTTCTGGAAGGCAGAATTCCCTGGTTGCTCAACCCAGTGCCAAAAAATTTCCCTGCTAAAGGATAAACCTTCTCTTCAATGAAAGGGCACTTCAAACCATGGCATAAGTATAAGTCTATAATTCAGAAACTTCAGTTTTCTCATCTAAACAAATGTTTCCAAGGTCTCTCCCAGTTCAGACATTCTATGACATGTAAGAGAGTACTCTACAAAAATAACAGAGCTGTTTTATGCAATCAACATGCATTTGCTCTACCTTTAAAATGATTATTTGAATTTTGACAAAGAATAAATTCAGAACAATATTGACCTTTATATAAATAGTAGTTAGCTATATAAATAATTCAAAACTTACCTAAAAGGATCATGAGCAGTCATATCAACACGAAGTCCATTTATATATAGACAGGCATCACCCGGCTGAATTTCAAATCTATGGAAAAGATCCTTGAAATAGGGCAGAATAATAGTTAACCAAGTCATATAATAATAGCAATCTAAGTGAAGAGTCTGCAAACTTTTGTATAGAGTCAGTTAGGAAATATATAGGTTTTTTTAGTCATATGATCTCTGATACAACCATTCAGTTCTGCCCTTATAGCATGAACGTAGCCAAAGACAATATATAAACAAATGGGCATGACAATGTTCCAGTAAAGCTTTTATTTATAAAAACAGGTGGTAGGCCAGATTTCAGTTACAGGTGGGTAGCAGTGTGACCACTGATCTAGTGATAGATATCTAATGACAGGCTAGAAACACAAATACTTGAATATTTTTATTCTGTAAATTGTTATATTAAGGTTCTAATGCCATAAAAATCATTTACCTCCTCATTTTATATTGTGTGTGTGTGTGTGTGTGTATGTATGCTCACACACTTAGAATTTAATAGTTGACACATTCTTATTCTTCAATATCCCAAGACTCAAAACTTTGGTGTATGTGTAAATATTTGGAGATCATTCTAAATTCATAAAGTATTCCATTAAAGCAGTGTTTTAATGTTCATTGTCTTTTCATTCAGTAAATATTTCTCAAGGGCCTACTGTGTGCTAGAAATAACTCGAGGCACTAGGGCAGTAATAAAAATTAAAAAGGTAATGACCTTGCCAGTACAGTATAGATATTAAGATCATGGTAGGGAGTAAGATCTAGTTTAAATCTTAGTAGTAGTAAAATCTTGGCAAATTTACTTAGCTTGTATGTCTCAGTTTTCTCATCTGTAAAAAGGAATACTTACATCTATCTCACTGGTTTGTTGTAAAATTTAATCATAATATATACCTTGTCTAGTCACATATGCAGTACTTGCAAATAAAGCCTTTATTATTACTATTATCAGTATAGATAAACTGGTTTAGGAGAAAAAAAATACAGAAAAAGCTTTTGACAAGATATAACATTCATTTATAATTAAAACACTCAATAAAATGGGTGTAGAAGGAAAGTACCTCAACATAAAGGCTATATATCATGCTCAAGGGTAGAAAATGGAAAGTTTTTCCTCTAAGATTAGGAGCTAAACAAGGATATGCACTCTTACATTTGTTATTCAGTGTAGTTCTTATAGTCCTAGCCAGAACAATCAGCCAAGAAAAAGAAACAGCATGCAAATTGGAAATGAAGAAGTAAAACTCTCATTTTTGCAGATGACATAATGCTTTATATAGAAAACCCTGATCACTTCAAAAAGAAGCTATTAGAAACAATAAACAAATAGAGTAAAGTTACAGGATATAAAATCAATGTTCAAAAATCCATTGTATTCCTATATACTAACAATAAAATTTAGAAAAAAAATTCCTTTTGCAATTACCACACAAAGAATATAATACTTAGGAATAAACCTAACAAAAGATGTGAAGACCCTGTACACTGAAAACTAAAGAACATTATAAAAAGAGATTAAAAATGGCCCTGGCTGGTTGACTTAGTCATAGAGCTTCAGCCAGCATGTGTCCCTATCAGGGCACACAGGAGAAGCAACCATCAGCTTCTCCACCCCTCCCTCCTCTCTCTCTCTCTCTCTCTCTCTCTCTCTCTCTCTCTCTCTGTCTCTCTCTCTCTCTCTGTCTCCCTCTCTCTCTTCCCCTCCCACAGCCATGGCTCTATTGGTGCAAGCATATCAGCCCCAGGCGTTAAGGATGGCTCCTTGGAGCCTCTGCCTCAGGCACTAAACATAGCTCAGTTACGAACATTGCCCCAGATGGACAGCGCATTGGCCTAAGTCGGGGGTTGCCTGCTGGATCCTGTTTGGTGTACATGTGGGTGTCTGTCTCTCTATCGCCTATCCTTTCACTTGGAATAGATGAAAAAAATTTTTTTAAATGATTGAAAAAAATCACAAAGGAATATTCTGTGTTCATGAATTGAAGGAATCGACATAGTTAAAATGGCCATATTACCCAAAGCAACATAAAAATGTAATGTAATCCCCTTCAAAATCCCAATGACATTAAAAAAAAAAGAAACAGAACAAAGTATCATCAGATTTGTATGGAACCCTAAAAGACCCAGAATAGCCAAAGTAATCCTGAAATAAAAAAGCATGAAGACAAGGGTTTCACATGTCCTGACTTCGAATTATACTACAAAATGACAATAATCAAAACAGCATGGTATTGGCAGAAAAACAGACACATAGACCAAGAAGACAAACAAATAGTCAACAGATATATAAAATGATGCTCAACTTCACTAGCTATTAGGGAAATGCAAATCAAAACTACAATGAGTTATTACATCAAACCTATTAAAATAACTATTATCAACAAGACAAATAATAACAAGTGTTGGAGAGGTTGTGAAGAAAAGAATCCTCATTCACTGCTGGTGGGAATGTAAACTGGTACAGCCACTATGAAAAACTGTATGGAGGTTCCTCAGAAAACGAAGAATAGGGTTACCATATGACCCTGTAATCCCTCTTCTAGGTATCTACCATAAAAACTTGAAAACTTTTATTTGCAAAGATATATGCATTCCTATAGTCACTGCAGCATTCATTATTCATAGTGGCCAAAACATGGAAACAACCAACGTGTCCTTTGATAGAGGGCTGGATAAAGATGTGGTACATATACAGTATGAAATACTACTCAGCCATAAAAAGTTGAAATACTGCAACTATATAAATGAACCTTGAGAATATCATGCTAAGTGAAATAAGTCAGTCAGAGAAAGCCAAGAACCATATGATGTCACTCATATGTGGGATATAACACTGAAGGCAACAAATGAACAAATAAGATGAATACACAAAAACTCCTTGACACAGACAACAGTATGGTGGTTACTAGAGGGAAGGGGGTTGGGAGTATTAAGGTAAAAGAGGTCAAATATATGGTGATGGAAGAAAATAAGACTTTGAGAGGTGGGCATACAATGTAATATACAGATGATATATTATAGAATTGTACACTTTAAACCAGGGGTCCCCAAACTTTTTACACAGGGGGCCAGTTCACTGTCCCTCAGACTGTTGGAGGGCCGGACTATAAAAAAACTATGAACAAATTCCTATGCACACTGCACATATCTTATTTTAAAGTAAAAAAACAAAACGGGAACAAATACAATATTTAAAATAAAGAACAAGTAAATTTAAATCAACAAACTGACCAGTATTTCAATGGGAACTATAAGCCTGCTTTTGGCTAATGAGATGGTCAATGTGCGCCTCTCACTGACCACCAATGAAAGAAGTGCCCCTCCCGGAAGTGTGGCAGGGGGCCGGATAAATGGCCTCAGGGGGCCACATGCGGCCCGCGGGCCGTAGTTTGGGGACCCCTGCTTTAAACTATATAATTTTATTAACCAGTATCACCCAACTTATTTAAAAAAGCATCATGTTTGAGTTTACCAATCCTCAATTACTGTGTTACAACCTCTATCCAATCCCAAACAATTCCTCACCTTGAAAGACCAACTTAAACCACTTGAACAGAGACCTCTCTAGCCACCCTATATATACCTTACCCTAATGTCCTTTTGAGACACTAACATGATTCTATCAAGGTGCTGGTTTCTCTATTGAACAAGCTTATTAAACTCAGCTTTGCTTGATTAGCAAGTTTCCCTGTGATTTTTGTGGGAAGCTAGCAGTTTACACCAGACTCTCCCTATTCACCTGGTTTTATTTAAATACACCTCACTAGCATTTGTATGCTATTCTTCTAACAAGAGCAGTCAATGAAGAATATTTAGAAGTGACTAGATCAAATTTTTAAATTTCCACACATATTTTAGTTTTCCAGTTACCTGGCAAGGTGTTTAATACTTAAACAAATTCAAAATGCTTATTAAGTTGTTCTGAAATGACCTATAGATCAAGGCATAAATTCTGGTTCTGTATTGTACCAATTCTGTGAACCAGAAGAAACCACTGGATCTCAGTTTATATATTGGGATGCTAATAAGTGCTACAACAGATCTTACATTGCTAAATATAGAATGTATTATAAATAACACTTGAACTCAAAAGCTTTCAATTCAACAAGTATTTCTGAGGGAATACTCTGTGCCAGGTACTGTGCTCATCCATACCCCCAGATTCAGAGTTTCCTGATTGACTTTCTACTAACTTTGACTTTCACTTCACTTCAGTGACTGGTTTTGACTGTCACGACTGTGTAATCTACCTCTAAAATTATCACATTTGGTGATTTGGATCTTTAGTACTTCTAATTATCCCTTTTATTTCCACAACATTTCCTCTTTAACCTTAGAAAATCCTCCAGCCTTTGGACCCAAAATCACCCCATAAAACAAAGCTCTGATGACCAGTAACAAACACTTTGGATGTTAAATAAGAAAATAAGCATTGGACTGTGTGAAGCCACAGATAGTCTGGCATTCCTTTCTTCTTTCCCTCTTTTCTTTCCCATTTTTCTCCCATTCTTTTTTTTTTTTTTTTTTTTTTTGTATTTTTCTGAAGTTGGAAACGGGGAAGCAGTCAGACAGACTCCCGCATGCACTCGACTGGGATCCACCCGGCATGCCCTCTAGTGGGCAATGCTCTGCCCATCTGGGGTGTTGCTTTGTTGCAACCAGAGCCATTCTAGCGCCTGAGGCAGAGGCCATGGAGCCATCCTCAGCGCCCGGGCCAACTTTGCTCCAATGGAGCCTTGGCTGCGGGAGGGGAAGAGAGAGACAGAGAGGAAGGAGAGGGGGAGGGGTGGAGAAGCAGATGGGCGCTTCTCCTGTATGCCCTGGCCAGGAATCAAACCCAGGACTCCTGCACGCCAGGCCAACGCTCTACCGCTTAGCCAACCGGCCAGGGCCTTTTTCTCCCATTCTTATTGCAGGTGGCATTATTCAAACAAATATGGTAACTTGTATAAGAAAACAATCCATTCTGCCTGAAGAATGGTAAGAGCAATTAAGAAAATTACAGAAAGGAGTAATACCACAACTCAGTTTTTTTTTAATTAATTTTAATAGGGTGACATTGATAAATCAGGGTACATATGTTCAGAGAAAACATCTCCAGGTTATTTTGACATTTGATTATGCTGCATTCCCATCACCCAAAGTCCAATTGTCTTCCCTCACCTTCTAACTGGTTTTCTTTGTGCCCCTCCCCTCCCACAACCCCTCCGTCTCCTCCCCCCCACCTGGATTAAAAAGCTTTGGCACAACTCAGTTTTAAAATATAAGAATTTGTTAAGTGATCATAAAGAACACCCCAGGTAGAAATTATGTGTTATGGTTCCTAATACCCACACCAAATGAATGAAGTGTCTACTTATCAATGTAGTTGTCAACATTCCAACAGCGGACATTTACTGACAGTTTACTCTGTTTCTGTGGTTTCAGTGTGACAGGCACTACTGGCTATCTAATCTAGCACCATTCCTAACCTACTTCTCCTCTACTTGCCTCAATTACTAGAAAAGTAAACACTGACTTTTCTACCCACCCTTGCAGCTAGGGATAGCCATATTACAAAATTTTGGCCAATGAAATGAAAGTCAAAGCTGACTGAAATGTTCCAGGAAGGCTTTAGTGAGGATGAACATGGTCGTTACCATATTCCTGCCTCCTTCTGCTTTGCATTCACATAAGAAGTTGTTAGCTGTGACAGTAATTCTGTGATCATAAAAGGAAAAAAAATCCATGCCTGCAGCCACCTATTTTAACACTTCTTTTTAGGTGAAAAAAATAAACTACTCTGTGGGACCCTATGCATCTGGTATTGTATCATACTACTTAAAGCCAAACTAGCCCTGTGTAATAAAGCCAGGAGATACTCTAAGCACTACACAAGTATCAACACAATTAGCATCATTTGGGGTCTAAAGTTAAGTAACCATTTGGCAGAATCTTACCAAACCACCAATTGTGTCCTATATGTGGTAAGATTCTAGTAATCTTCCAATGGTCTAAACTTGATTTGGTCCTCAAATTTTTAAGCAAAACTAATTATGAGAAATAATAATTAACTCATAGCTTTTATTTTTTATCTTGTGAAGAAAATCACACTACATGGGCGAAAGTTTTGGGGTACAGGGTAAATGAGGAGGTAAGTAGAATACATGTCAGAAAAGACTGGCTAGAATCACTGACTGTATGTAGACAGTATAAAAATAGAAAAGCTTAAATTGTTTCTTTTTTTATTTTTAAAAATTTATTCATTTTAGAGCGGGGGTGAGAGAGAGAGAGAGAAAGAGAGAGAGAGAAGGGGGGAAGAGCAGGAAGCATCAACTCCCATATGTGCCTTGACCAGGCAAGACAGAGGTGTCAAACCAGCGACCCAAGTGTTCCAGGTTGATGTTTTACCCACTGCTCCATCACAGGTCAGACCGAATTGTTTCAATAATCAAAAAGTACAAATGAATGTTTTCATTTTTGTATGAAAATTAAACAGCCAAAGTCTGAAAGAGTGATGAATATAGTAAATTTTTTTAAAAAAGGCATTCAAACAAACCTGTTGATTTTTTTGTATTTCCTTCTTCATATGTTGATTTACAGCAATTCTGGTCAGAGATCTGGGAAAATAAATATTGATATAACTCATTACTCCTTAAATGTTTAGGACTAATCTATAATTCAAGATAATATAATACCTTGTGTAAGAAATGAACAACTCCGCAGGCTTCAGAACATTTCTGTATAGCCCATTTGACAAATGGTATTATGGCTTTCATTTGACAAGGGTATTTAATTCAGATAGGACAGACACTGTCAATCAAAGTTCATGTACACTATCTATGGGCATTAAGTATTGTCAGACCTTGCTTACTACTAGATATTTACTTTTCAAAAGTACTTGATTAGTGTTTGCTTTGGCAGCATATACAAAATACTTTATTAAAAATGCTATTTTGTGTTGTTTTTCCCATACAGATAAATTTGCATGAAATATCATCATATGTGTTTATGCCAACAGGTAATTTTCAGAATATATGTCCACAAACAACATACGTACTGAGGAAAGGCTAAGTTTATAAACACTATATGTACTAGAATTAATTGACATCATTCTGTTAAGTGAAATCAGTTATTTTCGTAAAATTTATTTAACGGAAAGAATTCTGGCTATAATCAAATTAATAAACTTTACTATACCTGGATTTTATGGGGAAGTTTTGAGAAATGTCTTTCATTAATTTTAAGGCATCATAAACTGGAGTGGCCATTATTTGAGAAGCTGCTTGAAAACTAAGATCTGGAAGGGGAAAAAAATCATTAAAACTCTAGCATAATGCCATACCTTTATAGACATTTCCATATAATTTAAGTAATTCACTCAACCCTTCTCACCATATATTCATGTTTGAATTTTATTTTATTTTATTTTTTTAGAAAGAGAGGGAGGTGAGAGAGAAAAAGAGAGACAGAAACACTGATTTGCTGTTCCACTGATCTGATCTACACATTCATTGGTTGAACCTTGTATGAGTCCTGACCAGGGATCAAACCCACAACTGTGATGTGCTATTCTATAGGCATTTATAAGCAACATAATTTTTAACTGGTATGTACACATTTAGGAATATATGCTTTTTTAGTGAGAAAACTTAAGAGCATTACTTATGTAATTGATTTGTTGTAACAACTTTTAGAAGAGTATTTCTTTTGAGGAAAGTGTATGATCAATGATGTTGCCTGACAGCATTTGGCTGAACAATGTTATACTAAAAATAGTACAAAATGGTGATAAAGAAAGAATTTGGGCTCTAACATGAGACAAATTTGCTTATTTTAGGTACCCTTGATTGGTGCTTTATCACATTTGTAACCTATTCTATGGGTCTATTTCTTGAAATTTCCTCATATTGGATAGTGGAACACCTATATTACATAAATTTTTAAGTTAGGGTAATGCATACAAAGAGCCTACTACCATGCCAGACATGGTAGTATTGGCTAATATTTTTATCATCATC